>NC_138905.1:33033778-34357861 GCF_965231255.1 Vanellus vanellus | reverse complement strand
GGTATAACAAGGATGAAAACACTTGGGTCTAAATGGTGGTTGAAGTCACTCAGTATCCCATGGGAAGTCTTCAGCGCCCTGCAGGACTGGAGGTATTTTTCCTGCTACTGCATAAAGATGACTGCTGATTTTCTTACAGTAAACGGGGTCCATACTGAGCAGACAGATTTTCATTTTCAAACTTGTGTTTAGAAATAGAGAAATTTCCTTCCTTGATCAGACCACTGGGTCCACTTAGTTATTTTTTTGTTCTGCTCTTAGAGCTCACGCTGTAGGAATGTTGCTGTGATGTATGCCTCTTAACGTATGTATTTGCAGTGTGTGAATTTCAAATATATGTATGTGCTGGCTTTAAATTTGGGGTTTGCCTACATGTTTTTTCCTTATTCCAGCTAAAGCCTTAGTCCTAGATGCAAATGATTTTTGTGAAAAGGACACAAATAACACTAAATGATCTGTGAACTTACTCTGGAAGCTTTAACTTGTGGCACTTTGCCTTTTGGTTTCTTCAGATATTGAATCTTTTCTTGTACCATATACGTATCTAGGACATTTTAGTACGTTGCCTTTTTTGATAGACCACATTAAGGTTTAAAGCCTTACTTTACACATGCTTAAAACATACAGAAAGCCTAAATGCTGATCTTTATTTTAGAAAGAAATTATGAAAGTGGCAGGTTGAACTGCCAACAATTAAAGCTATACGATGGGAAAATTGTACATACAACTAAAGCAGAATAGCCTCTTTCCTTCTGTTTCTAGGTGAAAAGTCAGTTTTGGCTACTTAATCAGTTGTAGCATCAATTTTCAAAACGAGGGTTCTAGCATCTAATTGGCTGTTCTGACAAATTCTTCTTTGCGTAATTGATTTCCAAAGGTACTTAGATTTTTAGGCCATATGACACAGTAAGCAGTTACTCCCTGACGGTAGTTTTAGTCTGTTACAGTCCGTTCAAGAGCATTGAGATTGCTTCTTATACAGTCCCCGATTTAGAAATAACTAGAGCCATTTGAAATTTGTGGTCACTTGGCCTTTCTTTTTGTGTACCTATCTGCTCTGTCACTGTAAAAATCTCATAGAAAGTAGGAGAGTTGGGGAAACAGAACTCTTCCCACTGACTTCAGCAGGGTTAGATGCTGTGGTCTTGAATTCTAAAGCTTTTTAGGTGCCTGCTGCTCCTTGGTTGTAGTTGAGAGTAGCACCTGAATGCCACTATAATCTGGCTCGAGTTAGCTGCAGGGACTTCTCTTTCTGGAAATGTGATTTGCAAAGTAATTGTAAAATGTTCCAGCGTAGCTTGTGGGAAGATACAATTATGAATAGAAAACAGGAGGAAGTCTTCCAAAATGTTAGTGTTGCTATATGTGAACATCTGCCAGCGCTTCCTAGCCAACAGCAGATATTATGTCAAAATATGTTGAGAAGAAGATGATTCCTCTTCTGGTCAGAGCAGCAGAACAGAAGTCAGAATATCTACAGCACGAACTTCTCTCTGTTGGTGCCTGTTTATGTAAGTCAGTGAAATTTTCGATACCTTTGTTTTCCCTTTGCCAAACAGGGATGACACGAAAGGTAAAGCCCAAATCAGGTGGGTGGATAGAAGTGCAATTAATGTAGTTGAAGAAAGCTTTTGGAGAAATACCGGTTGTCTTTTGTGTAATTCTTTCTTTGTAGATCTACTGCATTAATACAATTTGAGGAGATCGGTGGGATTGAAGGTCAATGCAGCTGGTTTCCTTTGCAAATACGAAAATCCTATTGCTGCAAGAGCACTTGTTGCATATGTAACTGCAGGGAAATTCGCAAAGGCAGACGAAACCACAACAGCAGAGGCTGGAGGGTGCTGAGGGCTTTGGATGGGTCAGACATATCTGACTTAAGTCGATGCTCAGGAGACTTAACTTTAGGCACGTGCAAGGTCCCAGTGAAGCCAGGGATTTCAGCTTGCAATAGGAGATGGTGTTCTGAGGTGCGAGAATGTAAATAAGGGCTGCAAGAATAACTGGGTGTCCTCTGGCACTCCTCTAGGCGGCAACTTTTTGTCCCCTCTCTCCTCCCTTTAGACTCTGTATTATATATATCTTGTAGATATAATATTTTGATAGTCTTTCTGTGTCTTATTTGCTTTTGAGAGCAAATACTGCGCATCAGGTTATCTTTGTCCGAAGAGTGTATGCATAGTAATGGAGACACCTTCCAACTGCCTCCAGCAGCAGTGGAGAGTGGTGGAAGGTACACTGTAAATCAAGCGATGAGAAGCACTGAAAATGAAAGCCAGGTGATGCGTAAGGAAAGTATATGCCCATCAAAAGGTGTATATACTCCTCAAAGAAGAGTTACAAGCACAGGAGCACACACTTAAGGAAAAGATAAAAAGGGCATAGCGGTCATGAAAATGTGGGAGCTCGTGTATCTGAATGCGGAACTTGGAAGTCATTCAGATGATAAGCTTTTTCTCTGCCAGTTAGGATATGTAACTCTTTATATGGTTATAAATAATATTTAGATATTTCTGATGAGGTGGGACAGTTCTAGAGGCAAGCTATGGTATAGTCTGATGGGGAACAAGATGGGCTACAAAACACCAAAGAAATGATTAAATCTGTCAGTGAGCTGCTTGGAAGGACCCAGCACTACTGTTCTTTGAATCGGGGCTTGCTGGCACAAACTGCTGGCAGGAAAAACCCAAACCTAAAATAGGCCTCTTGGTGTAAATGACTTGTTACCTATTGCTGCATGACTGGATCATTAGTCCATTATTTTAAAATGCTGGCAAGGCAATATTACTGTATATATAATAGATACCTTATATCCCTAAGATCACTGGGTTTGGCCCATGACATCGTCCCTGGACATTACTAAATAAAGGAGCTAAAAAGGAAGCTTTAAAACTAGATGTAAAATTTCTCTCGTAGAAATAGGATTTACATTGCCTATGCACTTCACACAGTTTTTTTTTTTTCCTTGCCACCTGCCATTAAAACTATGGACAGATGCTTTCTCCAGGTTCCAGCTGAGCCTGCTGAAAATATTACTGTTCCCAGCTGCTCGTCACTGCCTGGGAGCTAGAGGTTACTGTCCCCATAACTTTTCCAAGGCAAGAGTTCATATGAGCGTTCCCGCGTCTGCTGATGGCAAAGTCAGGCAGCTTCAGGAGCGAACCTGGCTGACTGCAGTGACATGGATTAGAAAGTCCCATAAAATCCCCTTTCTCCAGCTGTACTTGGCTCCCAGAGGAGCGGTAACAGACAGCTGGGGGAGAGGATGCTAATGTTGCCAACTGGCATGGCTGACTGCAGAGTGAATACCTATATGCAGCTTGGTGTGTGGAGGTTTTGTTTTTTTTTTTTTTTTTTTTTTTTTTTTGTCTTGGAATCAAGCTGGTTTCTCTCAGAATTACTGAATCCTCAAAATGTGGGACCTCCGGCATAGAGATCATCTGTAGATAATAAAAATTCCCAGGATTTTTCAGAGAGACAAAGAAACCCCCCTCACCCTTTAGTTTTTTAGAAAGACTGAAATAATTGAATTTAATTTCAGTAAGTACTGGAGTGTTTTTCAGTGACAGAAATGCCTCGTGCAAGCAATTACTCTAGGCAGTGTGGTAGCCAGAGAGATCCAGATTTTGGCATATCTGAAAAAACAGCCTGCGCTTTCCCCCCCCAGTGCCCCCATCCCCTTCCGCCTCTGGCACATCCCAAAGTGCGCGTTCCTCTGCGCCCGTGCAGACAGTAACCATTGTGGTACAGCACCGCCAGGGTTGTGATCGATGCTGCTGGGGATCTGGGCAGGATGTTGAATGAGAGCCCTGAAGAGCTGGGCTGCTTCTGCTGGGGCTGACGGAGCAGGTACTGCTGCTCTGAGGCATCCCCTCCCTCCAGAAGAGCTGAATGTTCGGCATCTTCCTCCTCCTGTTAGTGGTGGTAGCAAGAAGAGGTGTTTGGGAAGCATCTGCTGCTTGAAGAACCTGCCCAAAAACGGAGAAGGTAGTATGTGAGAATCCTCCATCCAGTTCCCATCCCAAACCACGCTGAGTTACCGTACGTGGAGAACTCGGATGCAATTCCCTACTGCATAACCCTACGCTGCTGAATAATCATGAATATACTTAGTACTGGAGACTGTGTTGCTTGCTACCTACTGCCATGCTGGCTTATCTGCAAAATAGAAGTGGAAAAAGTTACGGGAAGAAAAAAGCTTAAATATTGTGGACTTGGAACTGATGCTTGTAACGGCACAGCAGAGGGTAGGACTGAGAAGTGGAAAGTGAATGGGGACTTAGCGTATGGCGGATACCAAGGAAACTCAGGTTTCCAGAGAAGAAAATCTTGTAATCCCTGTAAGTAGTAATTTGTGCATAGCTGATATAAAATAATGTTAAGGAATGATGGAAGACTTGGCCTGTAGCATTTGGGGATTGCAGCTGTCTTAATCCTGAAAGTTTAAAATAAATAGTGTTTCTGAGAGTGTGTATTAGGCATATAAAACATCACAAAGGTGTAAGTGTGAAGCAGTAAAGTTGTTTTAAGTATGGCTTTAAAAATTATGTCATTGTTCATCACAAGAAAAAGTATCTTACACAGAATTGTTTTTTTTTTGTCTTGTGGGGTTTTTTTGTTTTGTTTTTCTACTGTGGACTTTATGTGGGGAGGAAAAAGGAAATAAACCTTTTTTTTTTTTTTTTTTTTTTTTTTTTTTGTACTCGCATCTCTTGCCATGTGTCTTGAGATGGGCTCTTGTCACCTTTCAGTCTATTAAATTCTTAGGATCATGACTTCCGTGGCTTTGCCAGGGCTTGGTGGGACAGCTGACATCTCCAGCCCCTGTTACCTCAACCTTCGGAGTGAATTAGGACCTGCATTTATTAATCAGCGAGGGTGTGACTCGATTTAGAGGAATATCATATTTTATTGTGTTCTCGGGGGCTTGACCTGGTGCTTTTCACAGCCAGGTTCTGTCTAATATCTGCAATAAATTGAAGTCGCTAGGGGTATTTTTTCTGTTGGACAATGCGGATTCTCTAAAACTTTTTTTTTAATGAGCATTCAGGTTAATTCAAATACCCATGTTCTGTTTATACATTCATTACTGCCCCAAACAATTCATACTGATTAATAACAGACAGGATTGCATTTGCTTGTTCCTACATTTCCAATGAGGCCTCTTCTAAAATACGGCAAATACAAAGCCCTTGTTGAGGCTAGTATTATCCCAGGGCTCAACCTGGTGTATTTGTTGGAAAGCTGAAGATGAGTACAATGTGCAGCTCTAGGGTGCGTATGGAAGGAAAATACATGAAGACGGTGTCAGTGTGCTGATGTGGGGCAGAACCCCGGTTGGTGCCGTGAGGAGGGGGCAGGATGGTTGGAGGAGTGGAGGTCAAGTAGGCCTTTCTCCATGTTGACATCCCCATCAGGAGCATCCAAGCACAGATGGGTGCTCACCAGGCAGCCTCTCCTGGCAGCGTAGCGGGGGTAGTGGTCTTGGCTGAAGTTAAAGATGTGGTGCTGACAGCAGGGCAGCATCTGTCCTGCGTGCCAGAGAGAATCCAGCACCTGCAGGACGTATGCCTTGAGAGGGGGAAGAGTGACTGTTCTGCATAGCTGTCAAGCACGTCTTTCCATATTGCTGGGGGAGGATTGCATTAGCAAGGGGTAGTGACGTGGGAAAACGAGGTCTTGCTACCTTTATGTAATTGCTTTTGCTGTGACATAGTTCTGTAGTCACAAAGCGTGGCTGAGACTAGCTAGGTTAATGTTTTTTTTTTATGGTTTCTCCCCCTACTGCAGCATGGTTCATTCTCCAGCAAGGTTTCAGAGAGGACAGCAGCATTCCCTGTACATCCCTTCATCTGCATGAGTCGTAATGTCTGTTTTCTCCCTATTGTTTGCTTATAAAATGTAGGAAATAGATTTCCTACTCTCCCACCCTTGCTTATATTCTTCTAGTCTGTGTCCTCCAGGGCATATAGGTGCCAGCTTGAAAAACTAACTCTAAGAATGGTTAACTTCACTGCTTCCACTGAGTCTTAAGGGAGGTACAGAACTGAGCTCCTAAGTTATTTAAAACCAGTAGATAAGAGCTGGAGATTATATATAGCTGCCACAGGAAACTGTACTTCCATGTGGTGACTCTTCAGTTCCCTATATTTTGTCCCATTTGGTCCTGTGCCAAGGTGCAGATCCACAGAGCAGCTGTATTCTTCCTGTACTGCTAAGGTACAACTGAATAAGGGGCAAAGGATGATTTTTCAATGATTTTTTTTCTTTTTTTTTTCCTGTCCATTTGTTTTTGGTTAAATTCCTCTATATTTTGCCTCAATGTTTAAGAAATGCTATTTTTTCCATCTTGGTGTTGTCCACAAGATTTCTTTGCAGGAAAATCTGAGAAGAAATAAGATAAGAAAGGGTACTTCAGTTTTTCATTTTTTTGCCTGGTCATTTTTCCATGATAAATACCCGTTGTGAATGTTCACGCAGATATCTGAGGTAGCTGTTACTGAACTTTAAAAACTTAAAAGAAACTTCTAGCAAATGTGTTATTTAAGTTATGGTCCCATTTAGGGAGTAAATTTCTTTCTTTTTTTTCCCCACTTTTCTTTAAAACATGTTTGGGTGGAAAACAATGCTGTAGCCATTTTCAAAATGGAATAACTTTACAGCAGAAAATTCCTCATTATTTGTGAGGTTAAACAACATTTTGTTTGCTTGTCTTTTTTTTGGTGCATACTTTTTCTTGGGTGCTTGATCCTGATGACTTCAGAGAGAAACGCAAGCGTAGACAACTGACTTTTGTGTTGAACCGTCTTGGGAGATGCTACTCTTGGGAGGCGTTACTCACAAGTCTGGTGTTGCAAGGTGCTAAAGCAATGGGCATGGTCTAAAAGATGAGTAGACTAAAAGATACTTCTGAAGACAGTGTTCAAAAGGGTTTTAACAGATTAATTTATTTGCAGCAGCAGCAACATTGCTACGATGGACGGTAATGTTTCCAAAGGAGCCATTACAATCAATATTGCTAGCGATCCATAACTGAGAAGTCTTTTAGTGGAATTTGAGTGGCAATTTCCCTCTCTGAAAACATAGAGGGACTGTAATAAGAAAAAGACCTCCAGTTGTAGAATTGTTCTCTCTGTTAGACAAAGCAGCGTTTATATGGTTTCCCATAAACGCTTATTTAAGTATAATTAGGTGGTGGTAACATCCGTAGTGTTTATCCTATCAAGAGAGGAATACATGTGCCAGCCTTGACTCCATGGCTGGAAGTCTACCAGTCTCTAAATACCACTGTGTAGTGATCCAGAAGGATTCCAAAGGAGCTTTGGTGCTTTTAAGGTCAATAATCTGTTTTAATAACTCCCTAAGCATGCGTTCGTATATTGGGCCGCGGCTGTTCCACAGGCACTCTTAAGATTTCCCTTAACATTGGCTAATATCCCTTGAACTTGAAACAGTCCCCAGATTTGCTCAGCACCCATTCAAGGAGCGGGGTAGACTTGAGGAAAACCTTGTGTACCCTGTTCAGTGATGCTCTTTTTAAGAATCCTCGCATACACCGTTAGCGTTTGAAGAATAAGGAAAGCATACTGTAGTAAGAGATCTGGGAGCTTGAATTTTTTTTAAACTGAGATTGCATCTGGGTTATTACATTCACTCTGGGTTTCTCCCTTGCAGTAAAATATCAATGAATTGCAGGGAGCGAAGAGAACAACAGCAGACCTGATTATACAGCAAAAAGGACCGGCTTACTAAGAAAGCTTTTGAAAGAACTTGAGTATGTACAGCTTGTCCAAGGCATGACAAAAGTGTTGCATGATAAGTGTCTAGTATTAGAAGATTCTTAGGTTTAAAATGAAGGAATTATTTAGTATTCAAAGAGCTAGAGGTAAGAGTAATGTAATTATATTATAAATGGACAGGATTTAAGATAAAAGGAGACTTTCACAGTGAACTAGTTTAGATTGTGGAATAGCTACTGAAAGGAAGTGGTGGAAATCTTCAGACTCTTGATTTCGTAGAAGACAGCATGAAATAAAAAAAATCTAGGAAACATTAGCTGTGTTGTAGTCGTTGTGTGACATTCAGGCAACATGCTAAGGATGGGGTGGATAACCCTGTCAGTCTTTTCTGTACTCTGGGAATCTGGGGTATTAGTGGAATTGGTTTAGTATAGGGAGAACTTTTCAAAGACACAAAGGGGTATCAAACACCTAATACTCATTGAAATCGAACGGTGCCTTTGTATTCTCCCTAAAACTGTTCTTTGGTGCACTTAAGTCTATTGTAATGGTACTCACGTATAAGAGCAAGGAAATCAGGGTTTGGAAGCGTTTCTAATTTTAACTCATCCAAACTTATACATTGGGTATGTGTTTAAAACCTGTAGCTGCTTCACTAGGGCTAGCGGGCACATTCATAGAAGCATTGACTCCACTAAGACTTGATTTAAAAGACATTTTCTTGCTGGAGAATCTGAACTCTGGTCATCCTCAGCTTTTTTGGGACCTCTGGTAACTGTAGCTTGAGTCCCCCAGGTATTTTCTGTCTGTCTGCTTGGCTTATAGCTGATCTGCGTCTATGGCATCCCTTGGTATCCCTTCTCTTTGATGTTCCCAATTTAAAAATCCTTCTAACTTTTTCTTTTCCTGGCATCAAAACAGATGTCAGGTGAGTGGAGATTTTTCTGAGAATGGCAGTAAGGCTGGTGGTGCGGGTGTCTCTCCTCTCCCCTCAGGTGTGGTCCCTCTGCCACTTCTTCCTTGTTTCTGCCGGTACCCGAATTCTCTTTACAGTTTGGTCTCCTGCCTTCTCCCATCTGCTGCTGTTTGCTCAGCCTGCTGCCAGAGACCTGTGGGTAGCAACAGAGTTGTTGGATGTGCCTGGCGTGCTTCAGATGTAATTTTTTTCCAGAGGTGGCCTCTCTCCCCTGCCTTGCTCTTCTGTTTTTGCTGTTGGGATGAAGGTTTGGGTTTTCTGGAGCTCTCTAAATTGGTGACTGTTGACTGTTCTCTTGTGTCAGAAGTTAATCTTTCATGCAGACCACATCATTGTTACCATCTGGGGAATGAGGATGATCTCATATTGATGCTTTCTTAAGCTCACCATTGTGTTTTATGAAAATAAATCAGCCTTAACACTTAGAATTTTGGTGAGCTAATGGCAATTAACCCTAATGTGGGTAAAAAAATATATATATAAATATATATATATTTCATATATATGCCAGAAAGCCAGAGGTGAAGGATGAGAGATCCAAACCATTGCCAAGAGGGAGAAACAGGTTCTTAATGGGGAAAAAAGCGAAACCCTCCAGGGTATCCACAACTGATTGGAGTTGGGCGAGGTGACCTTCAGAGGTCCTTTCTAGCCTAAATGTTTCTGTGAAACACGGGCTGGAGGTGACAGGTCCTCAGGAGCAGCGTACTGGTCACAGGGGAGGGAGGTTTTGAGAGAAAATGACAGAGCAGAGAACATGAGTAGACCTTACTGACACTTGCGCAGTGAGAACTAAGGAAGGGAGAGATGTGGTGCGTTGCTCAGAGGTTGTAGCAGTTGCTACACCCAGCATGATCCTAATCCAGAGGTGCCCTGGTGGGTGCTGATCTACAATCTGTCATCATATGGCCCAGTTCACCACTGGAAAATGATGCATTTGAGAAGCCCGAATTGTGTGTCGTATCTTTGGGAGGAGGGTAGTTCAAGTAATCTAGCTTGATCTACACGTAGCATAAATCTGCTTGCACTGTTTATTATTGCTGTTAAGTTTGTACTTCATTATAGTTTTGAATTGATTAGGCTTTGTTTACCTTCGGTAGCCTGCTTTTTCATTTGGAACAGGCTGACAACACTGCCTCCTCCTCCTGTCTTCCCCCTCGGCGTGACTTGCATAACTTTTTTAAAATCCTGACCGCGCTATACGACTAGGGACTGGAAATAAATTCAGTCTTTTAGCAGTTCTCATGTGTGTCGTGCCCTTATTGCAGCACCGGTGTGGCTGGAAGGCGATGCGTTAGTTTTCTTGTGCTCTTCAGTCTGTGTCCCAGCGTTAACAGCATGGCTTGGCGTGATATTTTTTGTTTGTTGTTAGGTCAGTTTGACACAAAGTGCTCATGTGACAGTATGCAGCCAAGCATAACTAGGTGCATATGCCACAGATGGCAGCAGCAAGGAAAACAAGACGGGCTTGATTTTTCTCCGCGGGTTTCAAGGTGTTCTCAAAGCAGCTTCTAGAAAACTGCTTTGTGGCTAAAGGGGCGTGAGTGTGTGCATGTATATATACGCATGTATATTTATAAAGCTCTAGTAGGTTGCAAACCCTTTAAATGTAGCTGGAAGCTGTCTTGAAATGAAGAAGCAGAGAGAAATCCCACTCTCTGCTACCTCTGTGTCCTTTTTCAAACATAATAGGTTTTATGGTGGTATTGGCCCTGAAAAACCTAAACAACGTCATCACAAGTAGCAGCACTTGATACTACCTACAAAGGAGCCAATACAAAGTCTTCAGAATTTAAAGAGGAATTGAGAATGGCATTGGAATATAGACTAGGGAAAACTAGTCACCAAAAAAGCTGTTGCGTCGTATAATTGATAACCCAGAACCTATAAATCACCAGGAAGCATTACAATAATAAATACCTGAGGCAGAGCATACCATACAGCACACATTTGAATTTCTTAGGAGTGGGATTTCTGTAAGAAGAACAGAAGTCATCTTTTATCTTCGTCACCTTGTTATCGTGTAATAGGTCCCCACTGAGTTGCACCCTCTCTCCTGGTGATAGTATCTAGCATGACAACATAGTTACAGTGAAAGGGATAGTATTTCTTGTGGGCAAGGAACAGCAGTTTTCTGTATCACGTATGCCTTTAGAAATTCCTGAGAGTACTTTTCTATAGAGCTTCCCCCGGCATTGATGCACGCATTCCTTATATTCCTTTCAGAAATGTTCAGGGGTGCGCGTTCACAGTTTCTTTGGCAGTTTGGTGGGAGTTGTTTTAGTAGCAATTTAGTGTGGTAGGATCTGTATTGTTTGTTAAGCAAATCGGCTGCTTCAGCCTCCTGTGCTAAGAACACAGGCTTCTAATTTGGAGCCTTACGCATTTAAAGTTCAGGTTTTCCTACAATCAGGTTTCTATCCTTTCATTTGCAAAAGGTTTGAAAAATTGTCAGAAATAAACTGTTGCAGATACAGTCACTAGAGCCTTTACTGTGTTTGTTTACCTCTTTACTTATTGAATTTTTGCCTACTGAGTCCAAAAGCCGTGAAACCCTCAGTCCTGGACCCTACGTATTTTTGGAAGAGCGCACCTGACTTGTAGCGGTGCAGCCGGGCTGCTTTACCTTACAGCATATGTATGGCTCCCTCTTATAACCCTGGTGTAAATTCTTCCTTTGCCGAAGGGACCACGGCCAAAGGGAGGATAAGAGATGTCTAAGTGTCTTAGCATTGAGGTCTGGCAAATTAAGCCTGAGATTGAGAGTTGCGATGCCTAGTCCTGATGCTCAAATGGATGTTTATAGTGGTGTGAACCTGCCACTAGCTCTCTTGTACGGCTCTACTAACCAAGCAAAGGTGCTATCTGTGGCTCTTTGTATTGTGGTGCTGACACGCTGAGACGCACCACCATTAAGAGGACGCTTCCCCAATCTGTAACCCAGGTGGGGAATCATGCCGAGCCGCTGCACTGTTCATTTGACAGCTCCACCAAAGCAGTTGGATTCTGCTTGTGTAGTAGGTGGCTGGGCTGGAAGGAAAGGTCCACCTTCCCCATTCTACGCAGCATGGTTTAGTAAGGTACATGTGCAACCCAAAGAATGATTTCATAGCCCCAGTCTCCAGATCATCTCAGGGGTTTGGCTGTGTTTTGAAAGAGCTTGGTTGTATTTTAGTGGCTAGCACCTGAACAATTGCTCTGCACACTCCTAGGGTTTCAAAGGAGGCTGTTTCAGCAAGGGGAGGTCAGTGGTGGGGCTGTGGGAACGTAAGCTTAGCGTTACAGAAAGATTCAGCTTGGTGTGACTTTCCTTGGTTTCTAGAAGCAGCCGGTACATAAGCTCAGAGGCTTAACCCAGCCGCTAGTGTAATCACTCTCAAACTAGCATGGTATCACCTCTTTTGCAGAATGCTTCTAGACAGATTTCGGTGGTATTATTGTCAATTTACAGTGAGTGTGTACTATATTACAGCCGTAGTTTGCCCCAGACAGTCTTGGATTTGCAAACTCTTTCCTAAAGAGTCATCCAAGTCAGTGCCAGGAGCTGGCAGAAATGGTTGAGGGCTCTATCATAGCGAGTAGAAGGTTTTCCCCTATTAAATATGCTCATGTTCTATTTTAATTTCATTTGCATAGTTGACAATTTTTAATGTTTCTTTAGCTTAAGAAAAAAAAAAAGTTCAAAAAGCAAACAAACTTAACAAACCAGGCAAAAATTACCTGGAGACTTTGACCATGGAGAAGAAAACATTACAAACAAAGCACTTGGAAGGAAATCATGATTATGCAAATGCACAAACTACTCCCAATTACACAAGTAAGTTAGCTCCTTAATAATGGTTTGGTTAATTCAAATCAGGAACATTGCAGCTCTATTCAAGCACACGTGTCCAGGCTCTCAGTACCTTTTCCCCCTCTTGTCCCACAGTGGATTTGTGTTCTCAGCTGTGCCAAAATGACTTTAAACACACAAGTAAGTAGCTTGTAGGTGAGACAGAGTTTTGGCCAGAAGTGATACGATAAATGTTTTTTGAGGATATAAGTATGAACAGTCAATGTAATTGGGGGACAAATGCATATGTGTCAGAGACGGGTCCTTGTTTTAGTCTCCTGTGTCAGCCCATTGCAACTCCTGGGACTTCACATATGGTTTGAGCTGGAGGAAAGCCCTTGCTGGATGATACACCAAAGCTGTAGCTGACATTCAGAACAGAGAAAGCTACAAAGCAAAGGCAATTGGAACCTCCCCAAATGCTGCAAGAACAAACTGTGACATTTTCCCCCTGGTTTTTATTTGATTTAATGATTTGGCTTCAAGTCAGTTTTTGTTTCGATTGTTTAGTTTCAGCTGAAGTGTGTTTTGCCCTCCTCCTTTTCTCCTTCCCATCCATTGCAGTTCTTTCTGCATACATCCTTGCTGAAGCATTTCTTGAATGGAAATAAGAAGGGAGGCACACAGAATGGGTGGTCACTGTGGTAGTGTCTCAACTACAAGGGCAGTTTGTGAGGTATCCACCCTAAACAGTCTGTGGGGTATCCCAAGGTCCTGAACTTGGGAGACTTACTACGGTCCTTGCTCCGGGCATTTGTGAGTCTTTGTTCCGGTGAGACCAGGTTGTACCAGTTTATAAGGAGCACTTGGGTGCATGAAGGTCTAGATGTACCCAGTTGGATCCTGACGTATGATTAGATTGTTGTGCCAGTGTTCACCCAGACTTGGGAACTGGGCAGTGCTCCTGGGCCCTGCAGGTCATGCACACCCTTTGGGAATAGCTCCAGTGGGAGTCTAAGAGGGTCAGTGTTTACCCTGTATCTTGTAGTCTTTTAAACTTGAGGTGGAACTGCAACACCTTCCCCCAGACTCCCACAGAGCTCCTTCCTACAGCCTTGGAGAAACCAAGTCAGGTTCACGTGGGCTTGGAAAACTGTAGCTGCTCGTCCCATAGATTGGGAATCTATGAGAAGAGAATGAACAAATAATACAGGAAAAGAAGCTCAAAATGTTTTATCAACCAGTACCTTTGGAACACGTTACCCAGGGCAGTGGCGGAGTCCCCACCCCTGGAGGTATTTAAGGGTTGTGTAGATACAGTGCTTAGGGACATGGTTTAGTGGTGGGCTTGTCAGTGTTAGGTTGATGATTGGACTAGACGATCTTACGGGTCTTTTCCAATCTAGGACATTCTGTGATTCTGTGTATCAGTTCAAATTAAGAGTCAGGTGTATTTGAAAAAAAAGAAAACCACCAAAAAAAAGGCAAACCAATCAACCTTCCTACTGAAGTATCTAAAGCCTAACACGTCTAGCAGGGTTTTGGTCTAATAAAGGTTGTTTTACTTCTTTCTATCTTCAGTTTTCATTACAGGAATGCAACTCCTGAATGTGAATGCACCCTGCTCCACTTAAAAACCTGCTGTGCCCTTTAAGCCTTGTAAAGATTCTGCTTTTAGGTTGTCTTTGCATGCTGCCCCATTGGCTGGGAGCAGCTTAGCCCAGGTTGGTTACTTAAATAAGAGAACAATATGAAGTAAACAGTCTCAGATACTGTTGCCCTTTGTAAGTTGTGTGTAGGCTAGTTAAGAAACAGATTAGCCAAAAATGTTAATATAAAGAAGTGGCAAGATGTGATTATATGCTTGTGACACCGATCCCAACCAGTGTAGGAAAACGAAACAAAATTGAGTTAGCCTTGTTATAGTTTTCAGACTCTTTTCAGCCTGCAGCCCTTCTCCTTTTTCTCACAAACCTCTAGAAATTAATTTGGATACTTCAGCAAACCTACAGTCAGATGCAGAATTGATTTATAGATGCTGCTATTAAAAGCTGATTATGTGCACACGAAACAAACCGTGGAGCTCACTTAATTAGGGTGCCTCCTTCAAAGACTCTTCTGCAGGAGTTTGTTTTATAATTCAGATCATACTGTATGTTTAGCTTTAGATGCACTTCAGAAACTCAAGAGCACACCCTTTGCTAAGACAAGTTATCCGTTCCATTTTAATATCTGTTTGTTTTTATTGTGGACGGGAAAGCATCTGTAATGAATGGTTTGTCCTAAACCACATTTGCATGTAGTCTTTCCACCGTGCGATTTAGTATGCTGCTGGTGCTGTGCATGGACGCTTTCCTGCTTACCTCCAGTCCTTTGTTCACGGCTGCTTCCAACATGTCTTTTTTTTGCGATGGGACATCTGAGCTACTTAAAGCTGGATCAGTTGCCTGATATGATTCCTCACATATTGCATGAATGCAGCTGTCACCAAAGGGGTGAGGAGAAGGAATTAAAGGCTGGTGGCAGAGCAGTGGGTAGAACCGCCTCTTTCTGCAGCACCAGTTTAGACTGGTGGAAGTACCTTTGGACCTGTGGAGTGAGTACTGTTGAAAGTTAGACTTACTGTCTTTCTAATAGTGCAGTAATTATCATCTCATGAGCACGATGACTGAAATGACAATGTCTGCTCTTGACACCTCCAGGAAAGGCTTGCGTGGCTTTGGTGTTGGCTGCAGAGCTCTGACTGCAGATTGTCTCTGAGAGGGGAAGATGTGTCCCAGTTGTGAGGGCTGTTGCAAGCGCAGGATAGAGGCAGCCACTAAGTTTATCCTTAGGGATAAAGGGGCTGCTGAGTTCCTGCAGGTCTTATGGTCGGTGGTTTTCTTCACTGGGTTTTCAGATTGCTTTGCAGTCAGATCTTAAAAGACTTGGGTTTCTGCGCCTGTGGCCAGCTGATCACCTCATAAGTAGATGTTGCAGCTGAAGGCTGACCACCACCTACTGTTCGTCAGTGTCCTTGTAAGTTGTTACCATTGCCAACCACAGTATGAGTTAATTCTCCCTTCCTCCAACCTCCTTCCCCGAGGCTGTTGTGTTGTTTTCAGTACTTTTGCCAACTTGCAGGTCTCAAAGCAGCCGTGTGTGTTACCACATTAGCATTATTATTCTTTCTAAAGGCATTTCCACGCTATAACCTTTGACTTGAACAAGGAGTGTGACATGCTGGGAGTTTGGATTTTTGTTTCTTTCATGTCACTTTGAACTTTGTTCTTCTGTAAATTAAAAATAGACTGTTGACACTATGGGTTTGTGAGTTGTTCTGGTGTGGTCAAAGCAAACGCATGCAATATTCTAGGAAAGTAATACCAATATATAGGTATCATGGCTAGAGACAAGTTTCTTATTGAAATTAATAGTTCTCTCCCTATTTTTGAACTCTAATATGAAAAGATTTATGCCTTTGGTTTTGCGTATTAGAAATGTTCACAGTATGAGGTTTTTATGTAGCTGTTGAGAAACCACAAATTATTATCTGAGATATACCAGTTTGATTTTCCAAGCTATTATGGAAGAAGTCCAGTTCCAGTAAAGTATTTTCCTTGGGTCTTAAAATGATTACTGGAAGCCAAATGTCAAGAACAAGCCTGAATCAGTATTTATTGAGCACAGCTGGTGTTCTATCAGGCACCTACTGCTAGTGTTCAAAAGCAATTGGGATGAGGGATTCGCACTGTTGTGTTAGTGTAAAAATAATGGATCTAATGGATCAAGGACCTTTCAGTGGTCTGTCTTGAGGAAATCCACCTGGTGCCTGCCCTGAGCAAAGGGTGCTGTGCTACATCAGAGTGGTAATAATTCAAAAGGCCATGTAGCTCTTTGGTACGGCAAGTATGAACTGACCTATCTGCAATACCAAAACTGAATTGCCAGTGTTTTGGCAATTTAATACTCTAGCAGTTAATGTGACAATAATCTTAATATATAGGCTTCCAGTGTGATCTAATCAGGTCTCGATACTTTTGTCTGTATTTGAGAAGATAGTCTAAGGCCATGATGCATGATTATAAGGTTTTATAGATAAAAGGATTGAAAGCTCTCGTCCAACCTAGTGATCGGGTAATGATTCACAGTGCTGACATGAGCAGACCTCAAAAAAGATTTCTCTCTTGCAGGCGCAGAGGCAGCTCTGTGTTTCTGCCCTGCCTCAGGACAGCAGTGAGGACTGGGAGGGCTCTGGGGAGCTCCGCGTGACAGCCAGGGTTTGGTTCCTTGGTAAAGCCCAGGCCATCTGCAGCGCGGTGTTTGTATCCCAATAGCTCCAGTTAGAATAAAAGTGCATGTGGGAAGGGGGATGTAATTATTTGTGTGACTTCCCACATTCCAGCGGTCTCAGCCTGCTCTGGGTTTTTGTTCTCCCACTTTTATCTAGTTGAAGCTGTGCTGCTCATCCTGACTGAGGTTTCTGAGGCTGCAAGCCCTTGGGGCAGGGGAGCTCTGCCCCTCAGGACAGGCGCTTGTGACTACGCACACAAGCACGCAACTGTAGTTTGGTTATCCTTCCTCCGATCCTCTGTCATTAAGCAAAATGAGATTGTTCTCATTTCAGTGTAAACATGTACTATCTTTGTGGGCCCCAAAGCAGACTCTGTAGATGCTCTAATGGTCATGAACCTGCGGTAAAAGAGGATGTTGGTTGGGTTTTCCAAGCTGAGACACCCAGCTCCCCTCCATGGCAAACAGGGTCAGAGGATGTGCTTTGCATTTAGGAATTGGACTCGATAGGCTTTTAAGTGGGTTCCACATCTGTTTTTTCCTGTGTTCTTCTGTATCTTGGTAGGAAAGCTGCTGCCCAGAACTGCAGTGTGTGAGGGTCTTGTGATCGTGATTAGAGAATATGTTCCTTGTGTGTCCTTCCTCTGCTCTGTCTCTTGGGAGCAGATTGTTTATATTGCTGGAAATTGTTAATGCAGTTAAACTATCTTCCAGCATGCAAACCTATGTCATTCCACTCTGCTAGTGTCCCTTGGCTAAAAATGAACGCTTTGATGTAATTGTATTTGAGTTGCTTTATGATTTATTAACAGTTCCATTAAAACACCATGGATGTCTGCTACAGTGAGAGAGTTACACAATCCACAGTAGAAAAGATGTGACGTTTCACAAAAAAAAGCTTTAAAGGATATACCTATCTCTCTCTATATATTTTGTCTTTTGTGTTCCCCATTGTAAAAAAAGAGGATTAAATTCAGCCTGGTGTGAGGCTGTGCAGGAGCTTGGTTGGGACTTCAGGGTTGTACAAGTTGTTGCATTTCTTAAACACGTATTAAAAAGTATTCCTGCTCCATAAACCACAATAAATGGGTGTTAATACAGAGTCGCATCTTCATAGAGACAGCTTAAAGAATAAACCTGTTTTTCTGAACAGTGGTGTAAGCTCACTGGAGAGCTCAGCTCCAGTGCTGCCCAAAGAAAATCACTGTTTCTATTGCCATGAGCTCTCTGCTGCTATTGCTGTTCCTGAATTAGTGTCCCTGACTCAGAGCAGGATGGTCAAATTGCAATGACAAGAAGCTTGTGAATTGATTTAGGTCTTACACAGTTGATTACGCATGCTAATGAATTGATTTTGTGCATTAAAAATATGTATTAATTTTTTCTAGTTTAATGTTATGGAAAACCTTGGGAATTGTTTTTCTAGCATTTGACATCTTATTTTATAAATTATCTCTCTAGAGGGCTTAAGGTTGTGCCTTTTTATTTTCTATGCCTGTTCCATGCACATTTAGCAGAAACAGGGCTTCAGTCTTGGTTGTGTGTGGGTTTTTTCAAAGCAAAATCTTTATTGTGTGTGTGCAATTACTCTAACAAATGTTCATGACATCCTGTGCAAGAGGCAGTAGCAACATACTGCACAACTGAAGTGTACAGTGATTAATTAGTGACAATATATTTGGAAAGATGGTGAGTTTTTAAATTAATTTGTAACTATTACTTAAAGCTGAGTAAATTGTCCCTAAAGAGATGCTGCTCTTTGTTTGTGTTTGCGTTTTTATGTTTTAAATTAATTGCATAGCTATTAAGCATAACATTTTTGTAGAAGTCATTAAAAAGTTGCTCATGTCGCGCTTCACAGCTTAGGCTCATATCCAGTGTTGTCACTCTGTGCTTCGCTGCTACTGAGTCCTTATTTTAGATGAGATCTTAAAGGTACCATCTGACCATTCGTGGAGAAAGTAAGAGAGTTATGACCCTGTGTTAAAACCGCCGCCTCCCCCCGAGAATAGAATAGGTGTCCTAGAAAATGTGTTCTTTTTCATTGAAATGGTTCCCATTGCACGTAAAAGCTGGTGTTCAAAATACTTTGGTCCTTGCTTTTGCCAGCCTGTTCAATTGTGCTCCTCAGAAGTAGCTTGTGATTTTGTAAGCCCTTTGAGTTGAGGATGTAAAGTAAAATAAGATTTTATACTGAGTGTTTCTGTTATGTTGGTTTTTTGTTTTTTTTTTTTTTTTTTAGATACTTCAAGAAGTGTAAAGGCATCTCCAGAAACAGCTGAAATCTTTTTTCAGAAGCTAAGAAATAAATATGAATTCACAATCCTGGTGACCTTAAAACAAGCGCATTTGAATTCAGGGGTTATTCTCTCTATTCATCATTTAGATCACAGGTAAGTACAGCTACCTGTGTGCTAGTTAATGAAAGTGTATATATATATTTATGCAGTCAAAAATGGAACGTAAATTAGGGCAAAATTGTTGTGTAGCAGGTCATTTGCAAATATTTATAGTGTTTGGGTAGGCATATTGTGCAGGTTCATAAAAAATCGCGAGTCCGAATCAGCCAAGGGAAAGTGGAACAGCTGTTACTCTTTAAATGTCTCTTGCCACCCAGGGCATGAAAAGCCCGTTCTCTCTTGTCGTTCATAACTGTGAGGACCAGATGCTCAGCTGGTGTAAAACTGTCATGTGAATGTAGCTACGCTGATTCACAAAGCCTGGCCCTGTTCATCCACCTCTTCACCAGTTGGTTTTTAACACGGCAAACAGTTTTAAAAAAGTGAAAAAATCCTCCAGTTATGGGCTTACATCTCCCATGAATGGCAGAGCACTTTACTCAACATGTTGTCAGCCTTAAAAAACTAAAGTGAATGACATGGAGCATTTAAGGATTATTCCTTTGATGGGATAACCACTGCTAGATAAATAAGAGATTCTTTATATATCTGTCTGAATAATGGCTATTAAAGATAACCGCCCTATGATTCCGTGACAGAATAAAAAGGAGTTTTAAAATGTGCACTTTCTAAGCGATCACTAGCACGAGCAACAGATGATCTCTGCTTTAGGTTCATAGTTCTTTGTATTTTCCTGTGTATAGTCCCGTAATTCTTTTTTGATAGTCTCACTACAAAATAGAAAAAAAAAAAAAAAAAAAAAAGAAAATGTAAAGAGAGATGTTCAGGCAAAGCAAAATATCTGTTTCTTTTTCATGAGTGTACAAGTTCTCATTAGCAGGCATGGTGTCAATTATTTTGTGCTGGAAGGTGGTCCAATTCTACTTTTATTCTATTTCCCAGAGGCCCCATCTTCTGCAAGTCACCTTTTTAAAAAAAACACACAACAAACCCAAGAAGAAAGGGAAAATGTTCCCAGGGATCGTTATGCCAAGTTTATAAAAGCATCTTTAAATGTTGCAAGGAGGTGTTTGAATGCCTCCTGGATGATGTTTACTGACGCTGTATCGTAGAAGAGCCGAGGGGCTTCTCTAACTGTTACCTACTTCTCATCTGCAGGAATGAGCACTGTGCAAGGGACAGAACTGGGCAGCTGTGATTATTGAGTTGTGAACTCAGACTATACCACCATATGTGCAAATCATCCCCGATGGAAAAGTTTATTCTGTCTCAAATGAGAGAGTAGGTCTTCAGGGCCAGCTGTGCCCTGACAAAGCTTGTGTCTACGTCTGTAGGAAGAACATGGATTGGTTTGACCGCTGATAGGATTAACAAATATATTTGAAATATCAAAATTAGAGATGAAGGCTTCCATTCTGTGCCAAAATAGCTGCAGAGGTGGGCAGAGAGATCACCAATGTGAAACTCTCTGGAGGCATTAACTGGGAGAGTGGCCAACTGGGAGAAAACACTGCTACTTAGTGAACATAACGAGTGATAAAAGTACAAAAAATAACGTGCAATGGACTTTCATTGAAGGGCTGCAGAAGAATTTGATATATTGTTTGGGAAAATAATTAATTCTTGAAGTGAGTAAGGCTGGACAAGTAGATCTCCCGTTGGTCTTATGTGAACAAGAATGCATTAAATTGATTCTATCCAGCCATAGCAAATAAAAGGAAAGGTTAGAGCGGTGCTGGTGTCTAGGTCATGTGGTCGTACAAACATAATGCTGCTTATCTCATTTGAATCTGGTTCATCCATATCATTTGCCTATGCCCATATAAAATAGAGTTGTAAAAGGTTGACAAACAGGACTCTGAAAATCCTATTATTTTATATTGGTATATTTGTAGGGATGGGTGATTAGATTTTTCACAAATGTTAACATTTATACTTTTTCAAGAAATTCCTCTCATACCTTAAATATTTTCAGGTTTTATTGTTACATTTTCACCATCTTCTGTTTATCCGCGTATCAGAATCTGAACTGTGTAACTGCAATGGAAAGCGTTTGTCAAGGTTTCTAGCTGAAATCGGGTGGTCTGCGTTGTGTGCGTAGGTATTTTAACTGTGGATGCATGACTTAGTGGTATAGCTGAGTGTTTTTGAGGCCCTTTTTCTCTTAACTGTGGAAACTTTTAGTACTCTTATTCTAATGTTACATTAGAGGTATGAAAAATGAAGATGATACCCAGTTCATGCCTTGCTGAAAAAAAACTCCAGCAACCATTTTAGCCAGCGTGACCTCTGTATCTTACTGTGTTTTCTTAAGTGATGCCTAGTGTTTACAATTTTTCTATAGGGATGCATGCTTAATGTTTGTTTTTGAGGTCTCCTTGTCAGCCTTTGGATAAATCAAAGAGGAAGAAAAAAAGCCTTCTTGGTTATTTAGGCAGAGTCACCCATCAGGTCAGTTTTGGATGAAGCAGCTAAAGAACAGTCTACTTGTCACAGAATCACAGAATGGTCAGGGTTGGAAGGGACCTTCAGAGATCGTCTAGTCCAACCCCCCCGCCAGGGCAGAGTCACCCAGAGCAGGTTGCCCAGGACGGCATCCGGGTGGGTTTTGAATGTCTCCAGAGTGGGAGACTCCACAAGCTCTCTGGGCAGCCTGTTCCAGTACTCTGCCACCCTCAAAGTAAAGAAGTTCCTCCTCATGTTAAGATGGAACTTCCTATGTTCAAGTTTGTGCCTGTTACCTCTTGTCCTATCACTGAGCACCACTGTAAAAAGACTGTTCTCATCTACATGGCACCCTCCCTTTAAGTATTTATAAGTATTGATAAGATCCCCCCTCAATCTTCTTTTCTCTAGTCTAAAAAGACCCAAGTCCCTCAGTCTTTCCTCATAAGAAAGACGATCCCATCCCCTAATTGTCTTAGTAGCCCTTTGCTGTACCCTCTCCAGTATTTCCCTGTCTTTCTTGAACTGGGGAGCCCAGAACTGGACACAGTACTCCAGATGTGGCCTCACCAGGGCAGAGTAGACGGGGAGGATGACCTCCCTCGACCTGCTGGCCACACTCTTCTTGATGCACCCCAGGATGCCATTGGCCTTCTTGGCCACCAGGGCATATTGCTGGCTCATGGTCATCCTGTTGTCCACCAGGACTCCCAGGTCCCTTTCCACAGAGCTGCTCTCCAGGAGGTCAGCCCCCAACCTGTACTGATGTGTTGGGTTATTCCTCCCCAGGTGCAGTACCCTACACCTGCCCTTGTTGAATTTCATAAGGTTTCTCTCTGCCCAACTCTCCGGCCTGTCCAGGTCACGCTGTATGGCGGCACAGCCTTCTGGTGTATCAGCCACTCCTCCCAGTTTTGTGTCATCAGCAAACTTGCTGATGGTATACTCTATCCCTTCATCCAGGGCGTTGATGAATATATTGAACAAATTGAAATATTGTCAATATTTCATTGCTTTGTTTGGGAGAATATTAGTTAATCTACTTTAAAAGTAACATGAAGAATTTGTCATAAAGAGGTTAGACCTAATCTGATCTCCTCTACAGTCAGGGAAAATCTTTGTTACCTTCAGCATATGTAAAATCAGTCTCAACAAAAGTATGGCCAGAAAGAACTTGTGACTATTGAATTGGATGTGCCCTTAAGCTTTTAATAAACACATTCTGGTCTATTCTGTGCTAGGATGTACAGAAATATGTCTGTGTGCCATAGAAGTGTTTGTTCAATTTGATTGTGCTAAGATTAGGGCTGACTTCAGTGTGTGCAATAGTGGAATTAGGCTAACATCTCTGACTCTCCTATACTATCTCTTATGGTTTTCCTTTTCTTTCATGATGAATGACAATAAAGACAAGAGAATGTAGAAGTTAAAAAAGAAGCATTTGGATGGGTTACATTAAATAACTGCGTCTTCAGTGCTGGATTTCCATCTCTCTGACCTTGCCCGCTTCTGACCAGGGGCTCGTCTGTAAGAGTCCGTTAGTTCTTAAACAACTACTTGTGAACTTTCTGTCACAGCAGTCATCACTGTTGGCAGAAGTAGCAACACCAGACCTGACTCCACTTCTTTGCTTTAGCCTTGTATAGCTCCTCTGATGTCAAAAAATTTGCCCTAGTATTGAACTGCTGCCTTGTGGGATAGAATCACACCTGGCTATATTCTTAATGCATGGAAGTCAGTACCAGCTCCTGCTTTTCTGCAGTGAGGGAGTGGAAGGGTGGTGAGGAAAGTTGGAGGTGGCAGTAGCTGAAGGATATAATCAGTCATCACACAAGTAACTTTTCGTGTGTTTTACTTTACAGAGGTTTCATAACAACTAATGGTTCTAGGGTAAAAGAGTTTCTAGGGCACAAGAAAATCAAAATGTTTGTTTAAAAAGTGGAAAAGGTATGTTCATTTATTCAGTGGCTTGGGAAATATTTTATGCGTTTTCGAAAATAAATCGGAGGAAAAGTTCATCCTCTCTTTGCATGGGTCTAGGAACTTTGGTGCAAATAGGATAATTTACAGCAATTGAGGTAATTTCCTAAACTGCAGTTACGTTTTAATTTTATAATTTTCTTTAAAACTATAGACTTAAAATAGTTTGTGATTCAGAGTTTACTGATTCAGTCTGTGTTGTCTAGTTTTATGGGGGTGGTTTTTGTTCTTTTTTGCTGGTGTGTTTTGAGGAACATCAAAAATGAATCCTTCCACTGAGGTAGGGTCATGCAACTACTTACGGCTTTGAGTGTTAACAATTTGACGGGACTGCTCTCCCAAAGTTTCTCTCTAATGTCCTGTGGTGGATGCTGTCCCTGCGCTATCAGACAGGTGCAGAAGTTCTCCATGGAAATCTGTGGCTTGGACCTTTGCTGAGGCTGGGCTGTTGCTGTCACCACAGAAAGTAGTTCCTGAAAGGGTTTTCTGCAGATGTAGTCATCTTTTCTACTCTATTAAATGCTTTTATTTTTCTTTTCCTAGTTGAGTATCAAAACTGTCTTCCCCTTTTATAATTATTGTTCTTTTCTGTAGTATTTAATATATTAAGATCTTTTAAAACTGATCTTAAAGCGAAAGAATCTGAAATAATACCTGTAACTATCCCTTTCTAATCTTCTCATTCTTCCACAGAGATTGCTTTCTTCCCCCACTGAACTAGAGGAGTTCAGGCAGTGGTAGTTTTGGGTACAGCTTGGAGGAGATACTTCCGAAAAAACTTCTGTGGTGTCAGGGAACCCAAATTGCACCTTGGTAATCGTTCAGATGAATTTCTGGCAGCTGAATGCATATTTTTGGGCAAATTTCTGGGCAAATTTATGTATGGCATATATCTGAAAGAAGTTACAATTGTTTTCTTAACTTGAGAGCATCACCGAGACCACCTAGAGTGCCCTGCCTCAAATGTGTTGTGCTTTACAGTAACAAGGTAAATATTTTGAATGCTGTTAATGAAGTGAGGCCTTAAGTCAGAGTGGAAGCACTGCTAAACACTGATTGCTCTGTGTGTGCTCTCAGCCTTCAGTTTAAGATGTATTATCCTCCTCATTTCACTTCTGAATTTGTCTCTGCTTCTTTTTGATGGAAGAATCAGCACAGAGATGATTTCAATCTGCGTTGGGGTTGTATTATATGTTAAGTCTCACTATTCCATCATATATTTTCATTTAATTTGCATCAGTGGAGTGATGTAATAAAGCTTTTTCCTCCCTTTGTGCTTAGATGGCTTTATGCAACTAATGTTATATTAATATCTCTTGAGATACTGTGTATTCGGACCCTTAATGGATAAAATCATTGGATTCATTTGGGCAACTGGCTCCAGGTGGTCCTGCTTGAGCAATGGGGGTTGGACAAGATGACCTCTGGAGGTCCCTTCCAACCTCAATCATTCTGTGATTCTTTGATACTGTGATTGTACTTTAATCATTCTTTCTTTTGGTTAATGCTTTTTATACCCTGGGACAGAGCAGTAAAATCAATTGAACGTTGTGGACAGGCATTCCTGACACTTAATTGTGTATCTCTATTAATTTATTCAATTTCTGCCTTACTTAGCATTTGTTTTCACAGCTGTTGGTGTCTTGTGGTTATCTGCTGTCAAATGGGCTGTACTGTACAGCAGTTTCAGGCCTCTTTCAGTATCTGGGAGGAAATTATCTGTGACAATTTCTCTGTCTCTCAGATTTAACCGTACAAGGAGATAAATTGCCAGAGGTGAACTTCTGATGCACGAATTTTGTTCTATCATTTGACCATTGTATTAAGATAGAGGTAGAACTGTATGTTCTCCGCTTCTGGTGTATGAATGTATGCATTTCTGGACTGCAGTATGAAGTCTGTTCTTCTCTCCAACATCGCAGTGTTGGCTGCAAACACATTACGCTGACGAAAACTTTCAATATATTTACCACTTAAGACAATACTATAGAGTTACGTTGGTTTTATTTGAGGGGTGCTTTTCTCCTCCCCATCAGTAACTCGCAGAGCAGACATTAGGTTAGAATATCATGGGATTCATTTTCAAACATTAAAGCTGTATGTGGCTGTTCCCTGTTCCTAAAGTAGTAGTAGCTTGTTTCTGCTCTTTAAATTGCTCCATGCTGATGTATGAGTGCTCTTTGCTGGACGAGTGGAGGGTTGTAATGTTCTGTATTTTTTTTTTTTTTTGTTGGTAGTAAATCATAGTTGCTGTTTCTTACTATTCTGACAATAATTATAAACCCTCTTTAATTTATCCATAACAATCAGTTACTTTTGAACTGACTTCCTCTAGCGATTTAAAACTCCTCTGGTGTCAGCTGCCTTTTCTTTTGATGCAGTTTGCATGTTTCATCAAAGGTGTCAAAAAAAAGGTGTTTTCTTTTATTCATTCACTGCTTTTCTAGTGCTTGAGAAGATTCTGTGGGACAAAGGATTCTCTGTGTAGCCACTGAATGTTTGTTTGGCTGGGCTCTTGCCTCTACCCCAAAAGAGAAAGGTGCATTGTTTCTGTTGGTTTGGGAGATGGACTTCTATGCCTGAGTGTGTGGTTGTGGGTAAATACTTGTAAAGCAGCAATTTTGTGTTATACTCAGTTAAATGTCTTCATGATGTTAGGAATGACTTGTTTCTTTAAGTGTTGGTTATAAATGGTGTTAGTAAATTGATTGATGCCTTGTCACTATTGCCTGGATTATTTTTTGCTTCAGTTTAGTTTATACCACATGCCAAAAAAAAAAAAAAAAAAAAAAAAAGAAAAAATTGCCAATAGGATGTAAATTTGTATAACGCACTCACCTTAAAACTACCTTCCTGTAACTTAAATCAAGTCAAGTGAGCCTGTCTGATGATGTAAATCATTGCAGTGCCAACTAATCCGGGGTGATTTGGTTGAGAACTTGTTACAAAATGCTCATGAGCCCCCAGTTTGAATTGAGACTAGTGACAGACCTACTTGAGTGAGAGACACAAGATTTGTCCCTGCCTATGACACTGAAAACCCCTACTGAAAACGTTGAAATGTGAGTTTTGACAGATATCGTTATTCTTCTACTGTTGTTTGAAAGGGTTTCTATTAACAAATAAATAACAAAGAAATCTGTATTCTGCCAGAGTAGGAATGGGAAGAGCTAGGTTGAAACTGGCTTTTGCTTTTACTAATATATATATATGTATAGGAAAATTGTTTATTGTATTTGCAGTTCTCTTGCTCTCCCTGGAGAAACTTTGTCAAGAAAGGGAGTGAGAGGAATGGTTTATGCCATTTGTTTTTACAGTGTTTGATCTGGGGAAGTTTCTTCCCTTCTTGATTTTTAGCAGAAAAGGAAGCTTCAAATAGGCAAGATTGATCTAAGTGGGGCTGTGTGATAGTGAGAACAAAATGGGAATGAGTATATTGATAAATGGGGTTAGTGAGAGACAGGGAAGGTATGAGACCAATTGCTCAAAGGCAAGAATTGTGTTTCAAAAAGTATTTCCTGGTTTGGGAATTTGAGTTCATATTTGCAGTTCGAACAGGGATGGCATGGACAATGTGCTGTAACATCAGGTTTGAACTTTGGCAAGGCCAAGCTAGCATTTTTGGGAGAATAGCTCCTCAGGAAATGCTTTGTGGAGCTCGGTGGGACCTCACTCCTACTTTTAGCTCCTGTTGAGCTCCTGCAAGTGCTGCAGGAAGGCTGGCTGAGAGCTTTGCCTTGTCATCAGCAATAACATTAGAGGGTCCGGGATATGATGTTCCTGTCATGACCAGGGGCTCTTGGATCATACTGCTAAACTCAGCAGAAGCTATGCGGACTCTGCAAGTGGGGAAGGCAAGATTTTGCCTCCTTGTTTTAGGGGCATAGCTGAGCTCAAAGTCTAGGTGGTGAGTGGAGACACCTCTCCTGTTAGAGGCAAATTCTTGCCTTAAAGCCAGCAAAGGCTTCCTGATGACAGCAGCCCCCCTGAAGTCAGATGAGGGGGTTTAAGATGTTGGTAGAAATGACATTTTATTCATAGAATAGTTCAGGATGGAAGGGACCTTTAAAGGTCATGTAGTCCAACCCTGCTGCAATGAGCAGGGACTTCTTCAACTAGATCAGATTGCTCAGAACCCCATACAACCTGATCTTGAACGTTTCCAGGAATGGGGTGTCTACCACCTCTCTGGGCAACCTGTGCCAGTGTTTCACCACCCTCAACGTGAAAAATATCTTCCTCATATCTAGTCTGAATTTACTCTCTGTTCGTTTAAAACCATTACCCCTTGTCCTATCAAAACAGGTCCTGCTAAAAAGTTTGTCTCCATCTTTCTTGTAAGCCCCCTTTAAGTACCAAAAGGTCACAATAAGGTCTCCCCAGAGCCTTCTCTTCTCCAGGCTGAACAACCCCAACTCTCTCATCCTGTCCTCATAGGAGAGTTGCCCCCACCTTCTGATCATCTTTGTGGCTCCCCTCTGGACCTGCTCCAACAGGTCTATGTCTTTCCTGTGCTGAGGACTCCAGAGCTGGATGCAGTACTCCAGGTGGGGTCTCATGAGAGCAGAGTAGAGGGGCAGGATCAGCTCCCTCAACCTGCTGGCCACGCTGCTTTTGATGCAGCCCAGGATATGGTTGGCTTTCTGGTCTGCAAGCACGCATTGCTGGCACATGTCCAGCTTTTCATCCACCAGTACTCCCAAGTCCTTTTTGGCAGGGCTACTCTCAATCCCTTCATCCCCCAACTTGTATAGATACTGGGGGCTGTCCCAACTGAGGTGCAGGACCTTGCACTTGTCCTTGTTGAGTGTCATGTGAGGTTCATATGGTCTCACTTCTCGAGCCTGTCCAGGTCCCTCTGGATGGCATCCCATCCCTCAGGCGTGTCAAATGCACCACTCAGCTTGGTGTCATTTGCAAACTTGCTGAGGGTGCACTCAATCCCACTGTCTGTGTTGTTGGTGAAGATACCAAACAGTACTGGTCCCAATATGGACCCCTGAGGGACACCGCTTGTGACTGATCTCCATCTGGACATTGAGCCATTGATCACAACCCTCTGGACGCAACCATCCAACCAATTCCTCATCCACCAAACAGTCCACCCATCAAATGCATCTCTCTTCCAATTTAGAGAGAAGGATGTTGTGGGAGACTATGTCAAAGGCCTTATGGACGTCCAGATAGATGGCATCTGTAGCTCTTCTCTTGTCCACTGGTGCAGTCACTCCATCATAGAAAGCCACTGTGTTGGTCAGGCAGGCCTTGCACTTTGTGAAGCCATGCTGGCTGTCTTGAATCTCTTTCCTATCCTCCATGTGCCTTAGCATAGCTTCTAGGAGGATCTATTCCACGACCTTCCCAGGCACAGAGGTGAGGCTGACAGGTTGGTCATTCCCAGGGTCCTCCTTTCTATTCTTTTTAAAAATAGATGCAATGTTTCCCTCTTTCCAGTCGCCAAGGACTTGACCTGACTGCCATGACTTTTCCATTGTCACAGAGAATGGCTTGGCAACTGCATCAGCCAATTCCCTCAGGACTCTGGGATGCATCTCGTCAGGTCCTATGGACTTACTGACATTTTTCTCCCACATGCTTTATTAGTTTGAGTTGGGTACACACACTGAGGGGGATAGGGATGAAAAGGATTTGAGCAGCCTCACTTGCATATGTTTCCTGGTCTCCTTCTCCACATCAAGGCTTTGCAAATCTCCCTCTCCCTCCTCACCTTGTGCTGTGGCTTCTTTCCAGCCAGAGAGAAGCTGCAGCACAGTGCAGTAGCCAGGAGGGTTTGTGCAGGTGAATGTGTGTGTATGGTGTCTCTCTTCCCTTCCAGTCGTATGTTGTCTCCCTGTTCTCTGCCATGAACACCCTGACGTGGAAGGTATTCCTTGCTGCGTGTCCAAGCATGGGGCTCCATCTCTGGTGCACATCAGGAACGCACATTCCTCCTCCCCAGCTGTCCTCTGTAGCTATCCAGTGTGGTGAGCAGTGTCATGCTGGAACAAAACTGAAATGTTTGACCTTTTTTATGGTAGGAGAAAATAAACAGCAGCAGAGATATAGATGCCAGAATGGTTGGTAGCTTGCTGGCTGGGGTACTTCAGAGGCATTTTCCTCGCACCATTAGTCTCTGCTCTGCCTGATTTGGAGCAGGGACTTGAACTTGGTTCTTTTCCATCTGAGACAAGTGTCCTGAGGAGTGTCATTCTCTCTCTCCCCCCCCCGCCCCCGATGCAGTAAAAAGCTTTGTGGGCAATGCCTGGCCAGGACTATGCTAGTAAACCAGTGCCCAGGCCTGCAGTTGTCCATTCTGCATAATTGCTAGCATCTTCCTTGGCATGCTTTTGTCTCCTGCGATTAGCACCCTTGCAGATGATGCCAGGGCACGCTCTGTGGAGTAGCATTGGTCAGGGACAGTTCCCAACAGGCAGCGTGGAAAAAACCCCAGTCATTTCAGTGAAACCGTGGGAGAGAACACCCACATGGATGTGAGTTGTAATGGAGAACTGCTGTTAATATTTGTCTTCAGGGCCAGGGAATGAGCCTTGCTGGCTTTATTTGTTAGTATAGGCGTAGGGCTTGAGAACAACTTGCTGAGTTTAGGTTGCTCTTGTACGTGATTTACTCTTTTTGATGGATGAATTCTGCACAATAGGAGAGCCTCATCAGGTTTTTCTGTCTCATTGTTTGTGCACTCTGTTTCGATATGGGAAATACCCTCTTCTGATTTCAACCTCTCATCACTTGGGATCTCTGCTTTCAAATAGGTAATAACTGCGGCATTAAGGAGTGTTTGAGAAAGTCTTTCAGCGAGTCTTAGATTTGCACTCTCTCTCTCATTTTAACAAGCATTTCATCCTGGACCCCACAAGCCTTGCTGTGAGAATGTTTGTTTCTATCAAAAGATTTGGTTTTAAGGAATGGATCGGCATTTTTGAACAAAAATGTCCTATGTCAGAAAATTCTTGGCTGGCTCCAAAACTGCGTTCAGCTAAGAAAGGGACAGGAACTAAATTGGTGGGTTTCCTGCCCACTGTGCGCTTGTACTAAGTGCTACCAACATACCCAGAGAAGCGAAGACCAGTTTTTATTTATCACTCCCTGGCTAAACTGACAGTCACCTCTTGCCTAGGTAGGGCTCTTGATAGTCAGGAAAAAGGGCAAAGCCAATAAGGCTGAGCAGTAGTGTAAGTGAGAGATGGGGACTAGGTTTTTACAGCTGTAGTGCAGGTGCCAGTTGGCATTTAGAATTCATCTGGGGATATTTTGATGCCATATTGTTCTACGGGTCGCACCAAGCGGTAAAAACTAACCGTTAATGTTTCAGAACACTTTAAGTGTTACTTCTAAATAGAAAAATAAGGCTCACGCTCCTGACCGCCCAGTCATCATGCCATGGAAAATAGCAAATAACGCATTGCTGAGTGTGGTGGCTGTGTGGCATGAATTGCTTTTACATCTTCGTAATCTACATGCAGCAGAATTGCTTACTGCTATTGTAGCCATAGTCTGCACTGAATGGGGCCTACTGAGTAGGTTCTCTTTTTTTAAAAAATGTTTTATGCAATTATACCTAATAAAAAGCCAGAACTTCTTCATCTGAAGATTTTTGATACAGATTTTTATAACTAATGGAGATGAAGATTTTAATTTTTTCTTAAGTACATACTCCTTTTAAATTTTACTGGTTTTCTTGTTCTTCTTAGTGTAGATCAAAGAGCCGTGAAGAACTCTATTAACACCATACCTATAAATGGGAGCAGTAAAAGTTTAAAAAGAACCAACACCCTGTAATAAATTCATAAGCAGCAGACACGGTATCTTGCCTTTAGCTTCTAAAATATTTGTCTACATGCTGTAAATCAAAGTTAAAATTATTAGTTGCCTGGAGTAAGAGTGGGCAGCTATAGTGTGCATTTGCTGCATGAGCAGGGATGCCAAATGAGTGCGTGAGCCATCAAAGACTTGGAGTTACCAGCACCGGCTGTTAGCTGGAAGGGCCAAACCTCCCTCTTCTCAAAGACCGCTACTGCCTACACCAGGACCACCTGGTGTTTCACCTCCTAAATCTTTAGCTTTTTGCTGTACATCCTGACTTCTACTTCCACAGTTTCCCCCCATGCTGGTCTGTTGCAGCCTGAAGAGCAGGTCCTGCGCAGGCTTTTGCAGACCACGTGCCCTTGGCCAGGATGGGCAGGAGCAGCTCTGCAGCTGAGCAGATCTGCTGACTCTCCACTTGTTATGGTTTGAGAAACGCATAACAATTTATTGTCGTTTGGACAATCATTCTATCACCTGATGACCCCTCCCCACCCGGGAAAGGGAATCGGGGGGGAAAAAAACAAGGAAACCCGGGAGCTGAAGTATAAACGGATTTAATAGAGTAAGATTAGATAATTAACATTAATAGCACTAAAGAACCAATATTGATCCTGATATGAATACAAAATATGCAAAGATTATACTCAGCCAATTCTATCCGTAGGAAGCTGTTCACTCCCAGCAGTGGACAGTAAACATTGGACACTGCGAGCACTACGGCTTCAGGAGGAAGGGAAAGGCTCAGGGGTCCGACACTGGGGCACGAAGTTCTCAGGATGACAGCCATCAAGGGAGAGAGAGAACTTCTTAGCAAACTTTTTAATTTATAGTGAATGTGATGTTGATGGTGTGAAATAATCCTGTTGGCCAGGTGGGGTCAAGTGCCCGGGTCTCGCTCCTCCTCGTCCCTGCACCTGGCGAGCTCGAAAACACTGAGACCTTGAAACCCACACACCATAGCTGGCTACAAAGTAAATATTTTCACAAATTTAGACACTAGAGTCTCCTAAAAGTGCAGTCTTTCCAAGTATTAGAAGATAAATTAGTCCGTTGTCACTCAATCCAGCAGTTACAATGGATCAGTGCTGGGCAGCAGAGAAAACATCGCTGTTTTCTGTCTCAGATTCCTCTGGGGCATTTGAGACAAATTTCTTCCTCTTATGAAGGTAGGCTCAGCCTTCGTCAGTACATCAGGGATCACTGCCTGGATGGTTTCCAAGCCGAGCAGCTGATCTTCCCGTGGCCTTGGCTGTTGCCTTTGCAATGATTGTGCAGGCACAGAGTGATCTGTAGAGATGTAACAGCCTTTTCTCACGTTGGCATTTTCTCCTCTGTATGTCAAACGTAGTAAACCTAAGCACGTATCATCTCCCTGCTAAGTTAAATCCATTTGACCCAAAGCGTTGTGTGGTTTTTGGGGGGTTAAAATCAAGTAGGCTGGTATTGATTAAACAACTGCAGAGATCAGGGTCATTAGTAAAGGGGGAAGCGGGTTCTCCTGCTGTACTGTATTTCTCATTGTGGTTTATTTTTCACTCTAAGAGCTGTTTGCCTTTTGCAGCCTAGATGAGCGTCTTGGAGCCGTTGGGAGAAGCAGTAGTCGTGTTAGTAATGGGAGTCCTTGAGCTGATGCTCTCCCTGCGATGAGTGGTCTGGGCTGGAATGGTGCGGACAAGAAACCAGTGATGCAGCTGATGAAGTTCCCCTGAAACTCTTCAGTAATGGGATTCTTGGTTAGGAGAAGACCGTGCTACGGTGCATTTATTGTTTCCTTTGGGAGCAAGTCCTTTAGGAAACAAGATCATCCTCTTTTCTCTCTCAAGAGATTAGTAATCCTGAGCATACAGGGAAGCGTAGGGTACTTTTGTCACTATAAATGAGTTTTTAAAATCCAAGTGCATTTGTTAATGCTTAGCTTACTTTCTCAAAGAGTCTTCCAAACTTTAGGAAACTGTGTACCCAAGTCTGTGCTTTGTTACAGCCTCACAGATGTGAGAAGCCCCACTGTGGGCAGACTTTGCATTTCCACCCGTATCTGTTTGTCAGTGCTGAGGTTTGTTCCATCTTCTGAAGCTCACGAGACTGAGCCAGAGCTGCGTAAATCCAGGCAGTTAAACAAATCTAGAAAAGTGGAATATCAAGCACAATATTTCATAAAAAATGAAGTGAAAATTATTAACTTTCACTTCCCTATGTGTCAGTGTCATGGCATTAGTTCAAGCTGAAGGAAATATTGTTCTGGCTGTCATTCCACTTGTTTTTCTAATTGTGTTTTTCTGCTGCCTGTACAGATTATTAATAAACAGTAAATTATTCTCCTAATAATTCTCCTAATGGCTATTATTTTCTTTTTCATTTTGATGGACATTTTCTCTAACAATCATGAAGCCTTTCGAAGGTGGATATATTTGTTAGTTTACCGAATGGAAGATCAAAAGAGATTGCCTGTGGATCTCAGAACAGTGTGTTAATCACAGTTAAATCAAAACCCCAAGTGTCCACAATTTTTGCACAGCTTTGTGCAGGAAGTTTTCTTTGCTTATCGCAGCATCAGTGAATGTCAGCATCCTCTCTCAGCAGTTCTTAATGCCTGAAATGCTTACAGTGACGTCTTGTTTTTATTGGGAAATCCATGTTTCATTCTCGGAGATTTGCTTATCTCACCTGCATAAGGGGCAACATGAGTGTTCATTTTATACCTTCTGTTCTGACTGTATGTCTGCTGCTGTGGGTCGTCCCCCGAGTGCCTGCATCTCTGCCTGCTGGCCTCAATTCTGCCATTGACTTTGGTGAGAGTAGGAGCTAGCTGTTGGCTGTACCAGGAGATAATGTTTCAACACATCCATGCTTTTCTTTTTCCAGATTGTACGTGCAACTGGGTGCAGACACTTAAGTTGCTGGAGGAGTCCAGCTCAGTAATGTTCCCTTTCTCTGTTAGGTTGAGAGTGACCTTATTTTTATCCTTGAAGCCTGAGTTATGAAGGAGGTTATTAAGTTGACTGATATCCTGCCACTATTGCCCATTTTTTTCCAGCCAGGCCTTCAATTAGTTTACACTTCTTGCCAATGCAAAAATTATTTTTGGGACATGAGGAGGTAAATTATGTCAGATTATAAAATTTATTGCTGACTCTAGTTAACTGCTTTGTTAATACTGAGGAGGAAGAAGAAATTGCCCTTTGCCAGTTTTGCCAAAGGATAATCGTTTTTGTGCTGTCGCTAAGCATGTTCCAGTGTGAAACACCCTGAAGGAAGGAGAGATGTGCAGTGAGCCCAACCTCTTCTTAGGGATAATGATTGTACAAGATGGTTTTGATTTGGTCTCATCTTCACTCTTGAAAACTGCAATCATTGTCTTGTCTGTTCTTTAATATAGATAGCCTGTTAAAGTAAACATCATCACCCTAAAATACGTGTGCACTCGGATTACAAACCACTGTCATGCCTGATTGCAGATGTAGCAGCAAAAATAGACAAAAATGAATTGTCCGTTCTCCCAGTTGTTGCGCATCTCACCACATACTATGTTATTTTCCTTGCTCTTTAGCTGTAGGTTGCATATGATTATTAGAGAATATCCATTTCTGGTTTCTCTACTGTTTTAAAAGCATTTTAGGGGAGGACTTTAAAATGAGAAACAGTACTGAGAAGACGAGTGGTTTGTCAAGCTTTTTCCCGGAATAGGTCCGATATGCAAGAAGCAGACCTCTCTGACCAAGTACTGAGTTTGGTTATGGGGTGCTTTATGAATTGATCTGTTGGAATTTCACCAGCAAAGCTTCTGTTTGCAATCCGCTCATCTGGTGTGCGGTGCACTTATCTTGGTACAGCTGCAATGCTGTTTTTTTACCGTGTATATGCACGTACATATATGTGTATGCATGTACATACGTGTATATATACACACACCACAAATACACATAATTATTTAACAAAGCAAATATGTACACATATATAAATTGTTCTGAAGAGTTAGCACCTCTTGATTTTTTTTTTGTCTCTCTGGAGAAATTTCATTACAAAAAATGAAAGGAGAAGTTAATAGTAAATCCAAAAGCAATCAGAGCGGTGTCCAGTCTCGGTTCTTGCTTACTTCCCTGGCTGGTAATGACTAATGATGTCCCTATCGCAAAACTTGATATCGTCTTGTGCATTCATGCCTTCAGAGTATCCTTAATATGCTTTCAGGATATGAGGCAATTATTCATAATAAGGTAATTATATTTCCAATCAGATCATGTTATGGAAAACAGTGTTGCTGGAGGAAAAAAATGTTTAGCTTGGGATATTGTGTACTTATATGAAAGTTGGAACCTGCTATTATGTGTTACTGAGAAGGGTGCAGTGCAAATCTGGAAAGTGTCTATTTTCATCTTTGTATCTCCTTGCTTGTCTTTCCCACTCTTTTAAATAGTTCCCACGTGATAATGAGAAGTTGTGTTATGTAAAATGTTGCTGTGCTGATAAGAATGGTTCATGACATGATGATACATTTATGGTACAGGTACCTGGAGCTGGAAAGCAGCGGTCATCGAAATGAAATCAGGTTGCACTATCGTTCAGGCAGTCATCGCTCCCACACAGAAGTATTCCCATACATTTTGGCAGATGATAAATGGCACAGACTTTCCTTAGCAATCAGTGCCTCTCACTTGATTTTACATGTGGACTGCAATAAGTAAGTAAAGAGTGTTGTTTTATAAGAAGTTGTCACATTTGGAACATTCCAGCTCTGAGTAAATGAAATGATAACAACCCGGGACTCTATTTTTTTCCCTTCCTTTCCAGAATTTATGAAAGAGTTGTGGAGAAGCCCTTCATGGACTTACCTTTGGGTACAACCTTCTGGCTGGGACAGAGGAATAATGCACATGGTTATTTTAAGGTATGCCTTCCCTGAAAGGAAAAGTGTGAACTTAAATGAAAATGATTCAGGGATTGGAGCATCTTTTGTAGGAGGAGAGGCTGAGAGAGCTGGGACTGTTCAGCATGGAGAAGAGAAAGGGTCAAAGCGGATCCCATCAATGTGCATAAATACCTGAATGGGGGTGGGGAGAATGAAGATAAGGGATCCAGACTCTTCTCAGTAGTGCCTGTTGACAGGCCAAGAAGCAATGGGCAAAACCTGAAACACCTGAAATTCCATCTGAACATAAGAAGACAATTCTGATGTGAGGTTGGTCACAATAAGACCACTATGGAGATATTGAAAAGCCACCCAGATAGAGTCCTGGGCAGCCTGCTGTAGCTGATCCTGCTTGAGCAGTGGAGCTGATGATCTCAGGAGGTTCCTCCCAGACTCAACCAGTTCGTGATTCTGTAATCATAGCACAGTTTTTAGTGCTGTGGTGTGTTGTGTGTCAGCATATCTGATACAGTGATGTGTTTCCATCACACTGGACTTCACTAAATAAAGTTGCAGAGCCAGATGCGTAGGGCTCAGTGTCACCATATGACACAACCAACAGCAGTGTAAGACAGGGAAAGGTAAATGGCTGAGCTGCACAGAATTCTGGGAAATAAGTAGTCAGATTATTGTCCGTTTCATAGCTAGGTGCATTTTTTTGTACGTCACAGAACACTGCAGTCTAGGGAACTCCCAATTTCATTACCTCTGTAGGGTTTAGATTTCATCACAGTATCTTCTGAGCTCAGAAATTAATGAGATGACCAGCATCCATGAAGAGAATGCTTTTTCCCCCGGAGGAAGAATATTAGCACATAAGTTTTGGTTACTGCTTCTGCTTTAACGTGTATATATAGCAAGCACCTTGTGTATAACAAGATTGAAGAAGTGAATGCCATGTTGAACTGGAGCATAAATTTTGATTCCTCTGAGTCCATTAGGTAGCACTCATTGGTCACAGCTGCTCTCTGTGGTTTGGCCTTAGTCTTCTCTGGAGCTGCTTTAACAAATAATGGCATCCCTGTGGACGCCTTCCACACTGCAGTCCCATTTTCCTCCCAGTAGGCATCTTTTTACTTGAGCTGCAAAAGAGAATTGATGATGTTGATCACAGACGCAATCACTTTTTAAAATATGGCCTGCTAAATCTTTTTCTTCAGCTTAAACCAGCTTGACTATGGTTTTCATAGAAATTTCTAAAATCAGTTTTGCTAAAATCAGTTTTGGGGTGTCGAAATAGTGTTTGCCTATACTTAAATGTTAATTTATATCCTTGTTGTGTATGAAATAGAGAGGTCCAGTGGGGCACTCATGTTTGAAAACGGAGGTATGGCTTTGTTTTTATTTTTCAGTTAAGTATGTGTTTCCTTTTCCTCCAAAAGACTAAGAGGATATCTGCTAAGCAAGCTGGAAAATTATATTTCTGGCTTAAATAAACAGTTGACTCCAAGAATAAAATCAGAAAATATTAATTCATTGCTTAAACTGATCTCAGATATACTTAATTTATTCTATGTGCTTATAATTAATATTTTTTAATATTCCTTTTATTTTTTATTGTGCCTTCTCAAATTTTCACTTAATTATATTCTTCTTTTTGCCAAATCATAGTCACTTTGAAGAAGCTCATTAGGTGTAGAAAAATAGATACTCCAGTAGTGGTCTGTATTTTTTTTTTCCTTTATTTTCAAGAAGGAAAAAATTAAACAAAACAGATGGAGCATTTTGCCTCAGTTACAGATATAAACCAGCTTACAGAAATGGATAGTTGTTAAATGAGCATCGAAATAGTCAAAATATACTCCAGCATAATATAATACCAATGATCAAACTGCATCTGAAAATGAAAATGACACTGTTGTACAGGAGACTCATCAGTTCAGAAGATGAGGAATTCCAATGCTGCTTAGTGTTATGGAGAGCCTGTATTTTTCGACACTCACTGTGGGACAACTACTGATCTGATTTTGAGAGGTCGGGGTGCTTAGCTATTTCCAAAAATCAGGCTGCTTTGAGTGGATTAAATGGATTGTCCAGAAGGGTCAAAATCATCAGTCACTCTGAAATTATTTGGCTGTATTTGTTTTTGAACCTGATATTGCTGCACTAAACCAAGGTGCCAGTAGGCATATTCCCACTGGGATGTATTTGTACCTGTTTCACTTTAAGGTCTGAAGCCTGAGAGAGCAATTCTGGCTATCTGACTTCTGGTACTGTGTAACTTCTCTTGGTACCTAGCGTCCAGTGGTGTGTTAATTTCAACCACTGGGTTCTTTAGGAGCCTGTGGAAAGCCTCTGGACCGGTTGTCACAGCTCACTGTTGATACCTTGGCAGAATGAAAAGGAACCTGAATTGCTGGCGAGCGGCAGAATCGGCTCATATCACAGCTGATGTATGATGAATAAAGCTCCTCAAATAGTGGGAGGAGCTTTACTGTTGGTTAATAGCTAAATTATTTGAATACTTGCCTGTGTGTTCAGTGAAGAGTGTTTTAAACTTGAGTGGGTTGGATGCTACCATTCCTCCTTTTCATGAAAATGCCATAACTTGGGTTGACATGAGTTTGAAGTTGGTGATACCGAGGAAAGAAGGGAGGAGAAATTAATACAGTGAGCTTTTTGGTGTGCTCTTCAAAGACGTCTTTGCTCCCGACTTGCAGAACACGTGCTGTGGGAGGTCCTGGTGTGGAGCCCTGTCTCAGGCATGCCTGTTTTTTCACTGTTAGCTAGTTGCTGCTGCTCCTCGTGCAGCGTGGGGGAGCATCCAGTTGTCCTAGATTGTAGCTTTATTGTTAAGGGAGAAAGGTAGGCATGGTACTTAAGCACCCTCTTAGTTGCCCTCCAGTGACACCTGCTCTTCTCTGTAGGTCACTTAGGTTGCTAAGTCACCCTGGGTCATTCACTTGAGGTCAAAATTCTGGTTCTTTGACTTTGCAACGTCTGTATTGAGTGTCCTGTGTATGTGGACAAAATGTGGCCTTTTGCATTTAGTTTGCGTTGTGTCCTTAGTGTCGTGAAACATTCGCTTCACGAGCACGCTGAAGCATGTTGTAATTATTTTGCTTTTCCTCCTAAGAAAGGGTTTTGGAAATGCAGGGAGGGAATCATAGATGAAAGGGACATCTGGAGCGAATATGATAGGATGGCTCACTTTGAAATTTGCTGTTTGGCCTTTGCTTTTGGAGAGCAGCAAAGTGGCTACTAATTGTATCTTTATGGCTAAAGATGCATGTAAATCCCGCCTGCAAGCATGGGATCTATTCTTCTGAGTGAAACCAGCCCTTTTCAGATTGCATAGTTGAATTTCATGCTAAACTTCCTCTGCCCCTAAGTTCTTGCCACCATGCAACTCTGCAAGCTGTGTAATAGACGTTTAGTTTCTCGGCATTCTGCATGCTTTATGGAAAGATGCCCATCGAAATCTAAAAGGGCTTGCATGAATATGTTTTTCCTCACTCAAGTTTATTTCATCTTCACTTCCATTTGACAGTTACTGCCTAGTGCAAAATTTGCATTTTATTTAAAAGTGTTTCAAAGTAACTGAAACTGCAACTGTTTTTCAAATTACTTTTAAAGGTCATTTTCAAGCTTTTCTGCAATGGCTAACTAAAAATAACGATGAATTCAAAACAACCAAACTCTTGCCACATAATTACATCTTGACATTTAATCTTATGTCTTTAAAAATGATTTGGCATGTCTGTATTTGTACATCTATCTATTCTACTTAGTCTTCATTCTTCTATCACTGCATTGAGTCTAGGCAAGAAGCTGTGTGTTCGTAAGTATTGTTTTTCTCAAGCAGTTTTTCTGTGTGGGCTTTAATGCTTCACGTGGTGAATGGAAAACATAATTTTGACAGGTAAAAATAATGTATCCTTTTTTTTTTTTTTTTTTCCCCCTCAACATACACATAGGGCATAATGCAAGATGTGCAATTGCTTGTCATGCCTCAAGGATTTATTTCTCAATGCCCAGACCTTAATCGCAGTAAGTCTATTAATTCTTATGCCATGAAATGAGAGCTGTACTTTGTACCTACTTTCTGTCCTACAAGCCTTCTTAAAACTTTGAGTTTCAGTCTATTGGTTGTCAACTTTGACATGATTGAGCCTATACATGTTTTTGTTAATAATAGGCATATTTTCTTATTCTAGCATGCCCAACTTGTAATGACTTCCATGGACTTGTGCAGAAAATCATGGAACTGCAAGATATTTTAGCCAAGACGTCAGCTAAGGTAATGTTTACTAGGAGGCATGGCATGGGAGAAATGAGGACTCTAAGGCTTTATTTGCTGTCTTTTTAGATTATTTGTGCATATGTGGGGATGTGCACGTGGGTATATGCGGAACATCCCTGCGTGGTATGTTTATATGTTTTGCAAATCTGTGCCTAGTGTCTATACCTACAAAATTCCAGTTCAGAGAGCTTTCTTGTATTTTAATATTTTTATAGAATCATATCTTTTAATAGGGAACAGAATCCAAATCCCTGAGCAAGGAAAGGGCTCATAGATATTCAAACTCTATTAGGCTAACAAGTCAATAAACCTGGAATGAAATAGGTTGCCGTGCTTATAGTGCTTATTGCAGCAAGACTTATTGGTCCAAGACTTTTCTAGACCTGACCTGCCAAAGGTGTGTTTAGGCAAAATATATGCAAGACAAGGAATTAAGAATCCAAAGCAGCATTTTATTCTTTTTTTTTTTTTTTTTTCCCCCAGAATATCACACGAAAAGCATTCATTTCTGTGGGTAGACATAGACTAGTCTTCTGGTTTTAAATGTCAGTTCTTTAGATGTCTGCAGGAATGCTGTTACCTGGCTAATTTGATACACAAATGCTAAAAATTCCTTGACTGAAGTGGAGGAACAATTGCTAACATGTCAGTTTTGAGCTTTACCTCCACTTTTGCCTATCTAATCAGATTCAGGTCTTTTGCACATAACCTAATATCTGCAAGTAGTTGATGTAGAGCAAGATTCTTGGTCAGTTCACACATACAGAGATAAGAAATCAGGGACCGTACTCATCATGACCTACTCAGTTTGTTTCATGATATCTCCAATGTTATTGGTGAAAGATGAAAAGCATTGTGTCTTGCTTCTTAATTTCTGTCTCTGAATGACTGATGGTTTAATCATATTGTATTTGACAATAATTGTTTTATTATCTTTGACTGCATTTTCCTGCATGTATTCTGTCATCTGCGTGCTTGACAATAAGGGGGACGGTTTTAATCATATTTTTACTAATGTGGAAACTCTTCAAAATTCAAAACTTTTTTGTGGGCTGTAAATACAGTTGTCCCAAGCTGAGCAGAGGATGAACAAGTTGGATATGTGCTACTGTGAAAGGACCTGCACAATGAAGGGCACGACTTACAGAGAGTTTGAATCCTGGACAGATGGCTGCAAGAACTGCACTTGCACGGTATGGCTATAATTGGAGTGGAGACTCAGGAACTCTAGTGTTTCCTCTGATAAGAGTTTTATTGAGGCAAATATTGAGGCAAATGATGAGGAAACTTCCAGGTGTTCTGCTAGGTAGTAACAACAAAGTGCTAGAAGACCTGTTCTAAATCTAAGGAGTAGTATTAATAAATACATTTTCCTATTGTTTCAGCAGTGCCAGCACGTGTAGCTCCCATGTTTCGCGTCGCCATGGGCAGATGCTATGCAATATACTTAGCTGTCATGTTATTCCCATGCCCTGAGTTGCAAACGGTTTCTCTGGATAATGAATTCCCTGCTTTTTGTCGCTATGAACACAGCCTTTTTCTTAGCAAATGATTTAATAGATCCCTTGTGTCTGATTCCCTTTGGTTGCCTTTGGTTACATCTCAATAAGTAATAAAGAGTAAAATGTCAGGTCATACGCATGCTCTGCTATATCACAAATTAAAAAGATTTGTTAGGTGGATGGAAGATTCCCAAAGGTATCACAACTCCAGAAGTGAATGCAGGTATCCTTTCAGGTGCCAAACCATGGCATCTTTGTTATTGTCCATTCATGTGAAACTCATTAATTCCATCTGAACTCATTAAATGTCCAATCCAAAGGCCATTAGAAATTGGTGAAAAGGCACTTGTTGTCTGTACCGCACCTTAGATTGGTTTGCTGCTATCTGTAATTTGCTAAATGGTTCTCCTTAAGCTTAGTATGATTTTGATCTTTATATTTCTGGAGGGATATTAATTTTGCTTTTAGTGTTTTGTTATTGATGAAAAGAAGACTTAGTCCATGGTATCAAATCTGGCTGATAGCTATTTAAAATTCTTTGAATTTAGTGTTAAATGCATGACATATTCTTGTCTCAGATTATTCTTGCAGCTATGATATTGCTACCTTTTAGAAATGTATTGTCTCTTATGTAAAAATCAGAAGGCAGAGTATTGTTCTGTAAGGTTGTTATTTCACACTAATATGTCAGTTTGCTGCTGATTGGCAGAATGTTTTACCTCCACATAGATTTGCCTTTAAAAAAAAAAAATTGATCATTATCATCTCAAAGAACACATCATACATGTCTAAAAGACTGTATGTATAATATTCTAAAGGCATAGTTTCTCTTCTTGTAGTTATTAAAAGAACCGTGTTAGAATGTCTTTTTGGGTGAAGTTGGAGAATTCATTGCATTAAAAATAGATTTCTAAGTTCCTGTGTTTGAGAACATCTCTGCTCTTACTAAATATAACTATCAGTTAAGCACCTTTTATTCTTCTAGAACGGTACCGTGCAGTGCGAAGCTTTGATTTGCCCGCACTCTGACTGCCCGCTTAACTCTGCCCTGGCGTATGTGGATGGCAAGTGCTGCAAAGAATGTCAATGTAAGTTTTAAGGCGGTGCTTCCTTCTAATTAATATTTTGAAATCTGTAAAGAAAATGAACCTTTTGATGAACGTGTCAGTGAAAGAACTGGTTAGGGAATTAAATATTTGGGTTGAGGAATTGGCGAGCTTAGACTTCTCTAGAATATTTTGGGAAATTTGATAACCAGAATGTTTTCGTTTTTCAGGTGCAGATATTTTGTTTCACTTTAGTTATGTTATTTTTTGTTTTTTAAGCATAGATATTTCTTAATGTTTAAAAAAAATATTTAAAAAACTTTCTGCAGACTTCCATAGTCTATCTTTTAGAACAAACTGCTAGAAATTCAAGACAATTGCCTTGTGTTTGTTTTGACCAGTGTTTCTAACACCTCTATCTCAAGAAGAATGTACTTTCAGCCTTATGTTGTAATGCTAGAAATGGAGCTTGAAATTTATGATTCTTCCTCTGTAATTAAGGGAAGAAAAAACTCATACTAGACCCAAGAGACCAGCAAAACCCAGACACCTAGAAATGTTCTTTCACGAAAGGTCAGACAGAATTATACAGGAAACTGGATGGGAGTAATTTAATATTGTCATTTAGGAGAGGTGATTACCTTCTGGTTTTATAGCATTGTGGTTTTGTTGCAAATAGGGCCGGAGAAGGGGAATTTTAGGTTAATCACTATCTAGTTGGACTATATATAATATTTCAGGTTGTTTATAGACGTGTATTGCATACGTGATGTGATTTATTTTAGACTACAGTGGAATCCATTCTGAAATTGAGCATGAGACGCACACACTTTATTCTGTAAATGCTGAGATTTTTCTATGTGGTTTCATAACTGTATAAAACTTCTTACAGACTATAGAGAAATATATAACTGGTTAAAATGACATGTTGTAAGACAAAATTCAGGAAGACATTTTGTACTCCATTGATCTTGCTCCCACAGGAGTTTATTAATATTTAATTGTGTTAGAAGTTACACAAACCATCCCATTTTATGAAACCTTATTAACTTACTCAAGTAGATTAATTCTAATTGAGAGGAAATGAGAATTCAAATACTTTTTTTTCTTTTTCACCAGCTACACAGAATTTCCATGCATATTAGATGGCTCAGGGAATTGGTAATTCAGGGATGTGAGCTGTGTGGAGTTCAAGCCTCTATTTGAGTCTTTGGCCATGTTGACAGAGTTTGAAAACCTGTTCCTCTCAAGTATGTTTTTGTAATGTACCCCCTGTGAATTGAGTTGCGAATTCTCCATCCAGATGTTCATGGGGAAGTGATCACATCATAAGACTTCTTACGAAGTTGGTTTTGTTGGGTGCCTTGACAAAGGTCAAGAAATGTGAATGAGGATATGGACACTGACCTTGTCATACAGCATTACGACTTCTCCTTCCAATTAACATACAGTTCTGGTACAGCACACTGTGAAGTTTACTCTGATACTGCTTTTCTGATATCCTTAATGTTATCAAAAGCTTTTTAGCTTCCAGTGCTCTTAATTTGATGCCAGTACGTAATTCAATTTGTAACTAACATGCACGCGTAACTGTCTTGACAAACTACCAGAAAAATTATTAGATCAAAAAATAAAAGTAGGAATTTCTTTTGAAAAATTATTCCTAATTTAATCCAGGTTATTTAAAGTGCCTTTCAAAAGAAACCAAACCAAAGGACGGAGAGTGTAAATTGGAGTCCCATTGACAAGGTGGTTACATGCCTTTGAAAGAGCGCAAAGAGTGGAAGTTAGAGGCAACAGAGACTGCAGGACCCTCACTTATTCTCCAGGTCATTTTGGTGAAAATGCTGAGCTATCACTGAGATCGTGTATATGTGCTAGCTGTATCCTGCCTGCTTGGCGTCTTCAGCTCAAGGTCTGAGCTGACTGTGGTCAGTGTACTCAGTGACCACAGTTCTTGCTTGAGCGGTAAGAGCTGAATTCCTTCATTTGGATGGTTTCTGAGAATAACTTCTTGTTCTTAATTCTTAGAAAAATATCAGGGGATATGGCATCTGACTAGATTACATAGAGCAAACACAGATGGCTTATAGTTGGGAAAGCAGTTAATTAGGGTGTGTTGCTCAAGGAGCCACTATCCTTAGTATTGAACAGTCTATCATAAATGCTGAGGAAAAAGTGATGCCTAATACACCATTCTTTAGCCGAGTTCAGTATTTGTTTCAAGACAGAACATAGAATCATAGAACCATAGAATAGTTTGGGTTGGAAGGAACCTTTAAAGGTCATGTAGTCCAAACCCCCTGTAATCAGCAGGGACATCTTCAACTACATCAGGTTGCTCAGAAACCCGTACAACCTGACCTTGAACCAGAAACGGGGTGTTTACCATCTCTCTGGACAACTTGTTCCAGTGTTTCACAGAATCACAGAATTTTCAGAGTTGGAAGGGACCTCTAGAGATCATCTAGTCCAACTCCCCTGCCAAAGCAGGATTGCCCAGAGCACATTACTCAGGACTGCATCCAGGCGGGTCTTGAAAATCTCCAGGGAAGGGGACTCCACAACCTCCCTGGGCAGCCTGTGCCAGTGCTCTGTCACCCTCACTGTAAAGAAGTTTTTCCGTGTATTTGAACGGAACTTCCTATGTTCTAACTTGTGCCCATTGCCCCTCGTCCTGTCACTTGGAACCATTGAAAAGAGCCTGGCTCCATCCTCCTCCAACCCACCCTTTAGATACTTGTACGCCATAATAAGGTCTCTCCTCAGCCTTCTCTTCTCCAGGCTAAAGAGTCCCAGCTCTCTCAGCCTTTCCTCATAAGGGAGGTGCTCCAAGCCCCTAATCATCTTAGTTGCCCTTCGCTGGACTCGCTCCAGCAGTTCCCTGTCCCTCTTGAACCGGGGAGCCCAAAACTGGACACAGTATTCCAGTTGTGGCCTCACCAGTGCAGAGCAGAGGGGGAGAATGACCTCCCTCGACCTACTGGCCACACTCTTCCCTGTGCAGCCCAGGATTCCATTGGCCTTTTTGGCGACAAGGGCACATTGCTGGGCCATGGATAACTTACTGTCTACCACAACCCCCAGATCCTTCTCCTCCGAGCTACTTCCCAACAGGTCTGCCCCTAACCTGTACTGGTGCCTAGCATTCTTCCTCCCCAGGTGCAGGACCTTGCACTTGCATTGTAAAAGATGTCTCATTGTAAAAGATGTCTTCCTCATATCTAGTCTGAATCTACCCTCTTTTAGTCTAAAACCATTATCCCTTGTCCTATAAAAACAGGTCCAGCTAAAACATTTGTCCCCATCTTTCTTATAAGCCCCCTTTAAGTATCGAAAGGTCGCAATAAGGTCTCCCCAGAGCCTTCTCCAGGCAGAACAACTCCAACTCTCTCATACCATCTCCTCATAGGAGAGGTGCCCCCACCTTCTGATCATCTTTGTGGCCCCCCTCTGGACCTGCTCCAACAGGTCCATGTCTTTCCTGTGCTGAGGACTCCAGAGCTGGATGCAGTACTCCAGGTGGGGTCTCATGAGAGCAGAGTAGAGGGGCAGGATCAGCTCCCTCAACCTGCTGGCCACACTGCTTTTGATGCAGCCCAGGATATGGTTGGCTTTCTGGTCTGCAAGCGCGCATTGCTGGCACATGTCCAGCTTTTCATCCATCAGTACCTTCAAGTTCTTTTTGGCAGGGCTACTCTCAATCCCTTCATCCCCCATCCTGTGTAGATATCGGGGGCTGTCCCAACTGAGGTGCAGGACCTTGCACTTGGCCTTGTTGAGTGTCATGTGAGGTTCATATGGCCTCACTTCTCGAGCCTGTCCAGGTCCCTCTGGATGGCATCCCATCCCTCAGGCGTGTCAAATGCACCACTCAGCTTGATGTCATGTATGATTATCTCTGTTTCCTTCCTGGTATTTGTGGTCCCAATACGTACCAGATGATGGGCTGTTTCTGCCAAATTATCAGGAGTAGAACTGCCCAGGCAGTAGTAGCTGTGGCAGCCTTGTTACTGTGTTTCATCCAGGGTGGAGTGCTTCCCTTTGCACTTCTTCCTTTATTCTTCTGCTGGTGTGCAAACAAAGCCACTGAAAATATAAAGAATGGTGTCCGATTTAATGACAGCTGGCATGGGAGAGTTAAACTGTATAGCACTTAAGGCTTTTGCAGTGACCAGAAAGCAGGTTTCACAGGTATTATTTTTCTTTTTTTCTTTTTTTGTTTTAATAGTGATTGAGAATGGATTCATTCCACATGACTCCAGACATGTAGAATTTGGGAATATAATCTGTATTTATACTAGTAAATAAAATAGGCACAGTCCGGTGGCACTTGGGGCTCACATCTACATGGCGAAGCTGTCTTCCCCTTCCCGCTCAACAGACTATCTGCATCCAGATGGCTGACTGGGAATGGCCTCTGATCAGTCCTGTCCCCCCAGCCATTCCTGGCATTGCCTCACAGCATGTTGGCTGGTACAAGCCAAAGTGGTGCCATGAAGTGTGCTCACATTCAAACTTCATGGAGGATTGCAGACTGTAATCAAGCCTTTTAAAGCCTCTTGTCATTTACTGTTTCATGTAGCCATCCTGTTTCATTTACTAGTATGGACATCACCAGTTAGGGTCTCTCGAGAGCCAGTGGAGCAGACTGGCACCTCCAGAGGGCACTTGGTGCTGAGAAGGGTCTGGAAGAGATGGGATAAATTGCTGCCTGGAGGTGGACATTTCTTTCCATGGACTATATAGGGAGCCCAGGCAATTAGAATAGAAACCAAACTTTTAGACAGCTAAAGTTGTGAGGTTAATCTTTTCATCACTTACTATAATGAATATCAGGTGCGTCAGATAGGAATGGAAAGCACTGGATTTTTCAGCCTGGTCCTGGGAGCCTGCCACACTGCCAAGCCCTAGGAGTTGAACTTCAGCCCAGCCCAGCTTTGTTCTGTCTTATTTGATGACGCTTTAGGAATTTCAGCACAACTGACTCTTCATGTTTTTTTTAAATGTTTAGTTCAGGAAATGCTTAGTAAGGAATGTTGTAGAATTTTTTTTTTACCAGTATCGCTTTGACTTTGACTCTTCTTGTGAGCCAAAAGAAAACACAAATAACCCTGACTTTCTACCCTAACTCCGATCTTTGTTTGAGGACATTCAGACAACTTGTTCTGTTTTGTCTTGTGTGAAGGTCGACGCTGCTGGCATAAGGAATGGCAACCCATGCAAATTGTCATTGTGTTTTGTATTAGCTGTAATGGGCTAAAAGAAGCAATGATCTTCCAAGGTACATAAATTGGCCAGTGCGTTGGATATACGTTCCGGCTACAGACAAGCCATTCAACACAAAATTCAGTCCAGCTGTTAGAGCATACATCTTAGGTCAATGGAAGCTTCCTGTGGAGAATTGTTTGGAGCTGAGAAGCAGAGACCACTTTCTTTTCTATTCCTAATGCAATTTTAAACCTGTCTGAGAAGGAATTTGCAAGAGATCATTAAATTCTTTCTCCTCTGCAGAGGGAAATGCATTGTGTGGTGATAGGTACTGATACAAATCGGGGAGATACTAAGCTCCCCTGCTGACCCTATAAAGTATTGCTTTACACTACGGACTTGTCTTAAGAGGTACAAGGACGAGTTCATTTATTTTAAGTGAATTGGGGAAGGACTGCCAATGTCTTAGTAGCTGAGACAATTGCTACTTGGTCAGCAAATCTTTTTATGGTAACGTTTTTATAGTCGGTGTATTAACACTAAGGCATCACTTCCAATAGCTCTGTGATATATGTCCTTCCTTAAATGGAGCCAGTGTATTTTTAACAAAGTAGCTGATTTTCATTTTTTTAAGGCCAGAAGTGATATTTGTACCAGCATCTGGTGCAGTAATAATTCCCGTCATCAGGAAGAGATCTCCAGGAAGAGATTGCTCTCTTCTTATTACTGTCCTCCTCCCAGTGACATTGCAGATACTTATAGACCTAATCCCAAACTATTTAAATCTATCCCAACGGATTTCAGTGGAGGTTAACGGCTGAGCTGTTATGTTCAAACCTGCAGGCTGTGATTTTTCCATGCACTTGTTTCTTGCCTGAAACAGGACATTTGTTGGTTTTCTGGTGCACTGTAGCCAAATCCACACTAACACAAGTATTTTAAGCGACTGTGAGAAGCATAGGGCTCTGTTGGATCAGCTCACACTTCTGTTGCTAGCAGGCTGGAGAGAGAGCATATAGATGGAATTACATAACTTGGGAAGGATTTTGAACAAAATAATTAAAACACAAGTCTGAACATGGTAGCTCTTTGTCCTGGTTTGAGGTAAAACAGAACCAATTTTGTTCAGTAACTTCGCTTCTTAGCTGGGCCTCTTCTAACTACAGAAATTAACTGCATATTGTGCAGACAGTGTTCACTCTCTCGGAGTGATAAGGCCAATTGTTTATAGCTGATGCCCAGGCATGGTGTGCAGAGAGGCTCTGGCTTATACTTATGGCTATAACCCCCAAGGCCAACCAACTCTGTTATTTGCCCCGTTGGAGGGTCGGAAGCTGAAAAGCATAGTGGGGTCCCACCTGCGGGGAGGAGCGGACAGGACAGGTGACCCAAAACTGACCAACAGGGTATTCCATCCCATCTGCCTCATGCTCAATATAAAAGCTGAGGGATGAAAGGGTCAGCTCTCTCTTCCTTCAATGGCCGATGTCTGAGGAGGACTCTGTTCTTCTGCCTGTGATCCCGATCCTGAATGCAGATCCAGAATCCAGTTCCCGTCCGTCACTGAGTCCAGCCTGGGACTGCCCCAGTGCCAGCCGGTGTCGTGATTGTCATCTCAGGAGCTTGATACGGTTTTGTATATATTTTTCATTATTTCTTTTTATTTTATTATTAATATTTCATTAAAGTAGTTTAGTTCCTTCTAAACTCATAAGTCTCTTTTTCCCTCCTCTGCCTCTCTCTTTGAAGAAGGGTAGAGGGGAGCATCTGTCGGTCCCATCTGGTGTCCCTCAGGTCCCCAGTAGTGGATTTTGGCCTAAACCACGACACTCTTATAACATGGATGAGTTTCTGATGCATTGATCTATCTTTCTTATTTTACAGAAACTTTTAATTTTATAATGAAAATTAAGAGGATTTCCCCTTTTGCTCTTCACAATGCGTTGATTTTTCCTCAAAGCTACAGATCTCCTGCAAGCTCCAGCACTTGTACCCTACTGACACAGAGAAGGAGTTGTGAAAGCCCATCTGCCTCATTTGCACAGCAGTTGACCATCAGCAAAATTCTTATCTAGAAACCTAAGGACTATTGATTAAGCTTCCTCTGAAATTCATCATTTTTCCAGGTGGAGTGAAGCATTACAGACTTAAGCCTGTGCTGCACTAAGTTTCAGCTTTTCACAAAATTGCCGCCTTTGTTCGGGGCTGCAGGAGTGGTACCATCTGGCCTTAGGTGACGTGCATCGGTGGCAGCGCGGCAAGCCAGCCCCCGCCTCGTTCACCCAAGTGCTGGAGGAGCTTCTCCTGCATTCAGTGTGGCGCAGAGAAAGAGGCTGCAGCTCAGAGGAATGATGGAATGACAGGATTAGTGAGCGCTGACTGAACAGGCCCTCTTATCCTTGCAGTAAATCAGAAGAAGGGGTGGTCTGGAAACCAGAGAGCAGCTCCAGCAGGCTGGTGGGGATGTGGCACGGGTCTCAGGGCTGCAGAGCAGCCTGCAGGCTCAGGGCGACAGAGCAGGCATCCGTACTGGTGAAAGAGGAGGCAGTTTTTAGCAGTGAAGCAATGATTAGTCATTTGTCAGAGCTTTTTTAAAAAAATGCACACCGTCGAATATAAAAGAGAAGCAACATTCTGGCTAATGCAAAAGATTAGTTGCTTTTTTATTATAAATGTGTATATGTGGCTTTTTAAAGATACAGGTTCAAGTAAAGCATAAATTTGTTATTTTGAGTTTTTTTTTTTTAATATAAAATCAGATAAATCAGCCGACTTTAGAGCAGTACTAAAAGATACCTGGAATATAGCCGGCACTGGATTATTTCCTAGAGCCGTGTTATTTATTATAGCTTCTTGTAGTCAGCATGCAGAACTTCTGAATGTTATTTAGCATTTAGCAGAATAGTGTCCGTTCAGCCTCCTGCTTTCTGGATTTTCTATGCTGAAATGATTCACATGAACCTTATTTCTCAGGCTTTTTGAATCACATACAATCACATTGTAATGACAGGTAAAAAGCATTATGTACATACTTGTACTACTGAGATGAATTACACTGTACTGCCCATTTGTACCATTTTATTACTTCAGCAACTCCATGTCTTCTAAGTGAATATAAATACTGCCTTTCTTTTGAAATAGAACACAAATATTTTTTCTGAAGAAATATTTTTGAAGTGAAAAAGAGTATCCTTGAACTCACGTAGGTCAATAACATCAGTGGAGCAATTTTAGACTGACAAAGCTGTAGTGGAAAACCATAATTGATGCATGTATCATTTGTGAATCCAGCATAGCTCCTACAATCTCAGAATCTCACAGAATGGTTGAGGTTGGAAGGCACCTCTGGAGGTCATCTGGTCCAATCTGCCTGCTCAGGCAGGGCCACCTAGTTGCCCAGCACTCTGGCCAGACGGCTTTTGAATATCTACACAGATGGAGACTCCACAACCTCTCCAGGCAAGCTGTGCCAGTGCTTGGTCACCCTCACAGTAAAAAAGTGCTTTGTTGTGTTCAAATGGAATTTCATGTGTTTTAATTCATTCCCGTTGCCTTTTGTCCTGTCACTGGGCACCACTGGGAAGAGTCTGGCTCCCTCTTCTTCATTCCCTTCCATCAGGTGTTTGCACACATCGGGAAGATCTCCTCAGTGCCTTCTCTTCTCTGGGAATTCTAATGTCTCAGGAAGCTGAGCGCTGAGACACTCCAAGAGCGTTCTGCGGCCTTTCTTGTGCTGAACTCAAAGCCAGCTGAAGACGGTGAAAAGACACCCCTTGGCTTTGGTAGGCAGTGCCACTCTCAGCCCTGACCCTAGCTGCACAGTCTCTACTATATTTTCCATGGTAAAGCCATAGAAATTTTCAAACTGCTCTTATACCACAGCAATATATTTTGTTTATATCTGTTCTATATCTAATGGCAGATTTGTCAGGGGCCTTTTGGTGCAGAGCCTGTAGTCTCCAGTGACCTTTGTTCTGTGTAAGCTGGGCAGCATACCTCCATCAGAAGGGCAATGCTGAGTCTTTTCACTCGCAGTTCCCTTCTGAGCAGGAAACTCGCTCCTCCTATCTCTGTTCTTCTGTGTAAAGTAAAATACAGCTTTACAGTAAATTGGAATACAGCTTATGGTAATTGGACTTCTCAGAATATTTTGCTTCTACGTTTCCTTTCCTCCTTCCCCACATCCTTTTAATTTCAGTGTTCTGCGTTAGCAGAGGAGGACTGGGGGGGTCGGTGCACTGTGCCTCAGTCAGACTTTCCATGCATCAAAGTGCAGCTGCCTCCTAGGTGAGTCACTTTTTAGCGATTCTGGACTCCATGCATTATGGAACTCCACTGGAAGACTCTAGATCTGGAGGCAATGTATCAGTAGATGAGGAGAATTCCAGTTAATGGTAAAGTCACCTTGTTTTATTCTTACTGTGTGCCTGAGGAATGAATTGTAAAATGAAGTATGCTTAAGAAAATCCTTATTCATTAAAGTACATTACAGTGAATGTATAGCAATCTTCACTAAAGAAGAAATTGGAAACATAATATTGGTAATTTTATTGGTAGAGAAAAATATTTTTTACATGGGAAATTTTGCTGTCGGCTGTGCTCTGCTCTCCCCTGCTCTTCTTATAACCTATTTTGTCGAGGCTGTCTGGGAAAAGAACCTATTCTTTCCTATTCCTTTTTCATTATGTTCTTACCAGAGAGTTCACAAAATATAAAATACCTGCAGTGTATTAATATTTTAGTTTATTAAAGTGCAAATAAAACATTAACATATGTTACATATTAATATTTTGGCTTTCAGACAGCTGAGAGTGGACAGATTGGCAGTGTTCCAGTCTCAAATAAGTAACAATCCTGACTTTAGTAATGCTGTTTTCACTAGAATTTGCTTAGGTGGCTACGAAATAATAACAAAAAAAAATCAGGTTCTATTTACAATTACAAAAATCACCTAGGATATGGGGTCAATCACATGGCTATGCATTGATTTCAATATATTATCGCCAGTGATGTGCTAATGTTACTCTGTACCTGCAGCATTGGAGTGTGGGGGTTTTTTTTTGTTTATTTGTTTTGGGTTTTGGGGTGGGTTTTTTTTTTTTTTTTGGTCCTGCAACCAGGAGCACATTACCAAATCATCAGCTTGTAGCTGATGTTCTAGTTTCTGCCTGGAGCTTTTCTTCTCTAGGTCTTGCAAATCTCTGTAGTACCAGTAACAATGGCCTTTAATGGGCATGTGTTCTGAAAAGAGCAGAACGTGGCTTTAGCTGAATACCTTTAAACTGCAGGTTTTGGACAAGGCCACAGAAAAGTAACAAGTTGGAGGCAGAGAGCACTGCATGGATCCGGGCAGAGCAAAATACCAAAACCCAACCAACCAGCCAACGGAGATTCGTGGCTTGTTGAGACCTGTGCAGTTTTGAAAGACCAGTTTGCACCCGACATACTGGTGCTCATAACAGGATTGCCATATTGCCGAGGGTCATTTGGGTGGAAAGTTTGCCAAGGGGAGACACTGGTAGGAGCCATGGGAGTGTAAAAGAAGGCACACACAGTTTTCTGACAGTGCCTATGTCATATGAAAAAATGGAAAGGCTGTGAAGGCTGAAACTCAATAAATAAAATACTGAAAAAAAACCCCACCACAAAACCATCAATAATGTGATCTTATTTCTCTGGCAGTCTAAGGAGGGGATGGTAAAATATGAGTGAAGTTGATTCAGTGAGATTAATATAAAATGATGTGAACTGTTATCCTTTATTTGTCTTTTTGTAAAGATAATGATTTAAACCAGTGGCTTTCAGTCTTTTGGACTGCAGAAGTTAGAAATTTTTCAGTGGAAACGTGTGTTGAATAAAGCCTTCAACTGCTTGGTTACCTCTCTTAGCCTTCACTTGCAGATATCTGAAGTGTGATGTATAGACCTCCGGGCTGTTATTGATCACTGTTTCTGCATCTGTCAGCTCATAAAATATATTTGGCTTCAAACAATAGTCACTTTGTCCCATATGAGACACAACTTTAAAATTGAAATCTCAGCAGATACAGTGTAACTGTCCTTTCTTATACTTTCCTCATCTGTTCCTTTCAAAACAATCATTGCAGTCCTCTTTATTTGGAGCTTCTGTTACTTGCATTCTGCACTGTACCGGGCACAGCGCTCTATCTACAGTGATTCTCATGTTTCTGTGTCACTGTTCTGCATCTTTGCCCACATAGAGAGTGTTTTTACTAATTTTTGCCTTCTGTGTGTGGGGGGGTTATTTAGTACAAGTTTCCACTAAGAAGAAAGTTCAGTCCATTTGTTTGGGAGGGTAGTTGACCATCCTAAGTCTTCCTGTATGGAATAGTTGACTAGTATTTTTTTCCTACTACTCATTGAAATGATTTCTCTACCTTTCTGCTTGGAAATGAAGATTCTGATACTCCCCTGGTTGCTCTTGGAAAAAGTTTATGTAAACTTTTTTCAAGTATAATTTTGACTGGTTTCCCAGATTTCATTTTATTTGTAATTGATGACATTTCATTAACATCCTTTAAAATTGCTTAACATCTAGATTTTCTTCCCTAACAGGTGAATAAAATTTGAAGATATTATTAGGTTTGTTGTTTTGCATTGTCATAAGGTACTATGGTGAAGAAGAGCTTTTTTTATCTTGCTTATTTCTGATGGCCAGTATATTCTTTATATATACTAGTCTTAAAATGGTATTACAGTGACAGCGCTGTTTGATGTATTAAATTGGGGCAGAAAATGCCTGGTTTCAATTATCAGATTTTTTTTTTTTTCTTATCCTGAAAGCAAAGCAAGAAAATATGTTTAACTCATCTGGAAAATAGGCACATACCTGTTATTTCTAGTGAGGGAGTACTTCAAATACATTGAAGGTAGGGAAGATGAACTGGCATGATTCTCCCTATATCATTATTACTTTGACAAACAGATGTAAATTCGGGTATTATTTCCTTAAGATGTTTCTTCAGGTTATATTCACATTCACCAAAGTGCAGCATCATCTCTAGGCATGTTTTACAGGCTTGTGAAAGGGGAGTTTGTTATGTACGTATTTCCATCATGCCATATCCAGAAGCTTTGTTAGATCCTCAGGGCACCTAAATGAGAAATCAAATCTGAGTATAGCATAGAAGGGATGACAATCTTGCATATGGTGGTTGTGAAGTTCTTAGACAGGTTTCTTAATAGTAGTAGAATATGAGTTCAGAATGTGTAAATCTTGTCCGTGGTCTTCTGTGGCTCCGTATGTATAAAGTTGGCAGTATGCTTTAAGCACCTAACCACAAATTTTTCATTTACTGATTTTGCAGTATTTTATTGCAGAGTTGCTATGAAGAAATAAGTGGATACATTTTAAAATAGAAAATTAAAATAGACATATAATAAAGAAATCACATCCTCATTTTCATGCATCGGTTCAACCATCTTGATTCACACGTTTGCAACTTTGCTTCTGTTTCCAGTGTGACATCCTGTGAAAACTCAACAGAAGTAACAGGTTGATTCTTACAGTGTGGGCAAACAGATTAAAAATTCTCACCTTGGCTTCTGCTGTACTCTGAAAACTGGTCTGTGTGTACCTTGCAACAGCCTTTCATCATCTGGGAAGCTATTTACCAGTACTGTTTAAAGCAAGTCCCAATCATTCTTCTTTCTTGCTGACAATTGATCGTGGACAGCAAGAGCCCTGTCCTTTCTTCTTTCTGATAAAATTCCATGTGTTGAAGTCTTACCTTTTCTAAACGTGTGTGGACAGATATAAAGGGGTGTTAAATAAAATCCTGAGGTGGTTGTTGAAATAAAATATTTTGTGGAACAGAAAAACTCTCTCCCTTAGAGAATGACAGCCATTTGTATCCTCCCCCCCCCTCCCCCCCCCCCCCCCCAAAAAAAAAAAAAAAACAAACCCAAACAACCAAACAACTTGAAGGTCATATTGCAAAACAAACCGGATGCTGACATTTAGAATGCAGTTCTTAGCAGACCATGATTGACTTGGAAGTAGGTAGATGCAGTAAGCAAATGTATTTAAGTAGCTGTACTTGTTATTGCTATTAATTATTTGTATTTATACAATACAAATTTTGTTGTATTAACTGCTTTAAAACCCTGGTGTTATGAGGAGCCATCAGTCTGGTTACTGTACACACAAAAGACAGTCCTCCATTCTGCAGGATCTGGCAATTTAAGTGTAAGAGAAGAGATAAGACACTGGATATAGAGCCAAAGATGTGGTGAGAGTAAGGGAAAATGAAAATAAATGAGTCATTGCCCTGTCAGGCTTCTCTCTCAGGTGTGTCTCTGCACTCCTGGCTAGATGTTCCTGAGCTCTGACCTGGAGCTTTTGGCACTGTGGGCTATGCCCTTGTTTTCATAGTCAGGATTGTGTCCTGCAGGAAAAGTACATACTGTTACTGATGTTTATTCAAGATTCAAGGGCAAATTTTTTCTTTTTTCTTTCTCAAGATATTTACTCACCTTGTTTTAGCTCTTAGAAAAACAGAATTTAGAAGGAGGGGGAGGAGAAACTAATTTGACTTTTCAATATGATTCAGTATGGTAATAAAGTCATCTTATGTCTTCAAAGCACCTTTCTGGCATTACGATTATTTGCTCTTCACATTTCTCGTGGAAATACTGAAGTATTCCCCATGTATTAAGGTGATGTGATCACAGGCAACGTGATCACACGTCAGTTCATTTTCTGAACACCAGTAAAGTTCCCTCTAACAAAACTAGATTGTTCCACAGGAAAGACAGTCCTCGTTCTTGCCAGCACAACAACCCAAATTTCTTATCTGTCAAGTTTGATCATCCTAAGTTCACTGTTCCTTTTTAATTCTACTAAATGTCCATGCTCTATCTCTGCAGCTGATGAAAACAAGGTATTTGCTAATAATACATTGAAAACAAATTCAAGAATTTACCAATGCAAAATAGTACTTTTTTTTCTCAGGTTTTCAAGAGTTTGACCAAAATGAAAAACGCTGAGAACAGGTTTCATAAAATTCATTAAGCATTTTGTCTTAATGCTATTTAACACATTCCAGTCATTTCCGAGATCCTCGGTAATGAAATGAGTTACATTTAAAGGTGTACCTATTTCTTTTCTGTGCCACTGAAATTGCAGAATGGTACTTTGCCTTATGCAGGTTTGATGCTAATAGGCAATAATTGGAAACGCAATCTTCTTTTTTTTTTAACTGTACTTTCTGATTCGTGGTTTCCATACAAAGGTAGTGGTAGACAACGGAAAAGGAAAAAAAAATGAGTTGGCTGACATATCAGTAAAATGAAAGTATTATAGCTCTCCTAGAGACTGGCATACACTAGAGCCCCATATAGACAAACACACCTGGTTGCAGAAGCATGTGAAATCTGAGTCTAACGTCTGGAAACGTCACCCTGAAGGCAACAGGAGTGTTAATATAGATATAATCTATCATTTTTTTTTTGTATTATCAGTGACTCTAAGGCTTTCCCTCATTGATGTAGTTCCCAAACAAAAAAAGGAGTAGTCCCATTAACAGTTGCTATGAACTCCAGCTTACTGTTTTTCTGTGACTGGGTTGGACCATCAACAGATGCTCTCTGGAGAAATTAGCTATGACAAAGCAGAATCTGTGAACATCTGCTCCAGCTACTTTTACATTTTTAATTATTTTAAATCCTGAACTGACTTTAGACATGAAGTACTGTATTGTTTGGGAATGCGCAGAGGAATATAATAACTTCTGGCAGCCTTGAGGACAGGGGCATGATGTTAGGTGTATATAGGTTTCTATTTCAAGTTGTCTTGTGAAAATTTCCAACTCTATTGGTAGCAACTTTTTTTTTTAAGATTAGTTTTTGATTAAATGCTATTTGATAATGAGTGTTGAGAGTGAGTATATAACAAATTTGGAAAGACAATTTACATAACTGACTTTAATCAAGATTTCCAAAAATGTGTTTACCTTGCTGTCTGTGTTAAAAACCTTTTGCTGAACTCATGCTAAGGACTTAGCTTAAGAACGTTAAGCAGAGTTCTCTGGAGTGTTTGTGATTATGCCAACTAATCCTGTCATTCCGACTGAAGTGAGGGGAGAAGATGATGGCTCTCAGAAGAGGGACAGGAGGATGGGCAGATTCCTTATGCGGGAATGAAATTGGGCGGAGGAAGAGTTGAAAGCGTGAAACCCTGTTCAGTTCCTGTATGGACCTAGATGCCAGTGCTTTGAAAGAACTGAGCTCTAACAACAACTATAGATACGGTGCTCCATCTGTGCATCAATCCACTCCTGGAAACGTCTAAACACATTAGACTGGCCTGTGCTGTTATGTAAATAAGGCATACGCATATGTGATTATTACTGTAATATCCAAGTTAACAAGGGGCTGCCGTTTGGAGGGGAAATGAAAGCACTTGGCTTTGGGAGGAATGTAAATACAGTGAAAAGGAGCTACATGATGCCAGGTCACAAGAAGTCATGTCTTTGCCAAGGAGGCGCGTGCAGCAAAGTCACGCTGTGGAATTTTTAGCTAAAATTTCTGTGGAACATCTCTCTGTTTGGAACCTCTATGGCTTGGGAGCATGGAAATGTCACTTCCAAGTTATTTTCACCCAAATAAATGCCAGATTGAGCATTTTGCGGGGAGCTGAATAGTTTTGCTGTTTGCATAAGATGTTTTTTAGTGCTGTCAAATGAAACTCAAAATCTCTGAAGGTGCTGCCATTCACAGGTACTTACGGTTTACTGAGTATGCTCATGTGAGCTCTGTGTCCACAAGGCTGCAGAAAACAACCTTGCACTAGTCATATGCAAAAATGTGTCTTTGAGAGTTATGCATAATTGGCGCACACTGTTTTTTCATCGCAAATCTGGGCAAAAATGTGGGTTGTATCCCAAAATGCTTTATTTCTCCCCCCCTGTCCTGTTTGAAGTCTCTGTGGAGCAGAGTAGCTGTTACCCCATGTAAGAGCTGTTGCAGGAGTAGGTGTCCTCCCTTGTCACATCCATGGGTGGTCTTAACTTACGACATGTCAATGGAGAACGCAACCTGCTTTTTACATAATAAATTAACGCTGATGGGTGATAACTGTTTACCACTCATATATTTGAAATAGTGACTCACGGGTGTGCAGGTCTTTAGCAGTTTTTCATTACTTTCAGAAATTCTCAACCCTCAGTCCTAATCAATTAATTGGATTTAATCTTGCACGTGGATCTCTGTGACTTGAGGCTTTCTGGTGGGTGTATGTGCAAGTTTAAGCATGTCGTGAAGTATAAGGTGTTTTAGGGAGATGTCTATTTTTCTACACTGCACTGCTTTTCTCTTAAAGTTTTCAGAAAAGCACCTTTTACAGTTAGCCCAGCGGTCCAGCTGAGAGAAGGTGGAACTGAAGCAGAAATTTCTCTGTCATCAGTAGCAGTCAGCATTTGATAAAATATCTGTTTGCACATTCGCCACGGTACAACTATGTCACTACTATTGCGAATAGCTTACATAAGGAGTCCATCAGATAATATGTAATCCCACTTTTAGGAGGATTAAGCGGGCGTGTAATGTTTGCATTGGAGTTCTTTTGGTCTTGCAGACTGTTGTGCTATTTATAAAGCTTTAATATAATTGTAAGGCAGTGGTCATATAATTAATATTAACCTTAATTGCTTTTCTTCTCTTGACACCCTCTAAGGCTTTTGTCGTGGCATTTGATTTTATTGTTTGACATTTTGCTGCAAAAGTTGTTTGAGTATGGGATGGCCAATATAGTTAATTCAGCATAAAATGGATGGGCATTTTGATCACATTAGTCATGCCCAAGATTTCAAAATCCTATGTTTATAGTCCAAAATATTCCAGTTCTGTTTGACAAGCAGAATACGGTCCATTGCTCTAAAGCCAAAGTTGTGCACGTCTGTCAGTAGAAATATTTTGGCTGCCCTATTTAGCCAAGCTACAGTTGCAGTGTGGGTAGCAATAACGCCATTTTTAAGAGAAGCTGACATCAAACACATTGTCCAGATTGGATCTTTGTTTAACTGGAGACGGCCACATGCTCACTTTGTGCTATGTGATGTCCATTGGCTTTGATCGGTTGCGAACTCTTTCCCAGACTCCCTGTCCTGCAGCCTGCTTTGAAAACTTTACTTCATCTGTCAGGTCTATTTGCCTCGGCTGAACTGCTGTCAACAGTTTTTAGTCACATTTGGATGTGTTTTTTCAGTGTTCAGATTGCTTTTTTGGTCTTTAAGGATGCCTCAAGGAGCCCTCATTCTAGGGCTCAGATGAATTCTACAGAATACTTCCCAGCAAGAACACATGGGGTAGATGAATGATGTCATCTCCTCGTAGTAGTTGAGGGAAATATAGGAAACATGAGAAGTAGGTGAAAGAATTTGTAATTTTAGATTGACTCGTTGCCAGTGTGACTGAACAGCCCGTTCGTGTTGTTGGAGGTGGCTTATGCCGCAGATGCTCTAAGAGTGATCATAAAAGTGCTGTAGAACAACGACTTTGAGTTTTCAGTGTAATAGGGACATTTAATTTTTCCAGTTAACAAGAAATAAGATAGAAATAGTAATTGATTCCTTATCAATAGGAAATTTCAAATGGGATTTTCTTTTTTCAGCTGAGGAAGCTGAAGCATATACATGCAGCTTTTCAACAGTGATTGACTGGAAAAATCAGCAATATATTTTTCAGCTTGAAATCTGGAATAATTTTGAATTGTTGAGGGAGACGTCATGAAATGAAGCAAGTCTCCAGTCTCACTGACTGCAGTAACAGGGGAACTTGTGCTCTCCACAAAATGAGCAAATAAGAAATAGCGCCCGAATCCATGCAAAAATAGATGAGAAAGGAGTGAGAGCAGTGCCTAGTAATGGCGTGGCTGTCGAGAGAGAGAAATTCATGAAAGGTGACCATTATGTCTGTGTGCATTTCTGAGGATAAAGCCACACAGAGGTTTTGCACTGTGTAAGCTTGCAAAGTAGGATTAATGGGACTTACACAATGCCGAAGCCTTGATCTCTGAACAGTGGAAAATGTAATCAAGGAGATTCCATGGAAGGAGGCTGGAAAATTAAATGAACGAGACAGGGGTTTTTTGTATGCTAATTTTGTGTGTTCCCCCCCCCATCCCCCACTTCAGCGTATGTGAACAAAGAATGCAGCAACATAGAATCAATTACCAGATTTCAAGTTACATTCATAATTACTGACAAATTTCACAAAACACAGTCATATCTGCCACTCATTGGGCAATTATGAATACACGGAAATAAAGTTGTCTGAGGAGTTCACCAATGTCCTAAACTTTCTGCTTTCACTTGGTGATAAGTCTGAATCAAATTCAGCTTGGATACTGTGGGGAAGTGTACATGCATTCCTCAGAGAAAGGCATACAGGATCTAGATGGTGGAGGTGATAAATAAAGAGGTGAGAAAATGTACTCAATGACATGCTGTGAACTAAGTGGACGGAAGGCAGGAGTTAGCTGGGTCATGGATTTTGCATGGACATTTTAAGAAATGCAGAAGGAAAGTGTCACTTGGAGGCCAGTGGGAAGAAAAAAAAAGAGTCGTGAAAGAGAAACGATGGTTTGACAAACTGTTGATAATTCACTGAGCGAACATAACAGCCAGCGGTCTCCCGAAAGATTCCTTTTGTAGGATGAATATGGAGAAGATGCCATGTTATCATAATGTGCTAAGTGGTACTACAGGGTGTAGTTGTATTATCACTACACCTGCATAAATTCGTAGTGGGGATATAAGCAGACCTTGCTAATAATTTTTTAGACCCTGTATTGATGCCCATCATTGTAATATTTGATCACAATCTGTGTACAAATACATCAATAGTCAAACTTCCTAACAGGTTTTGTAGACTTCCTTTTCCATCTTCTTGGGAAATTGTGCTTTGAATAATATACGTTGTTTTAGGTACCGGGGGAGATGTGGAAGTTTGATGGCAAGAGGAAGTTGTTGATTTAATTCAGCTGTAGATGAAATCCTACATAGGCAATAACTATCAAGTTCTGGAACAACTAATCATCAGGTAATTTCTTGACTGTGACTCAGTCTGTCAAATGAAAGGACTTAGGAAGATGAAAGATGATATGTTTCCCCAGAGAGATACCAATCACAAACTAATCACGGTATCTTGGGAAGCATCTAGCCAAGCAGAAATTAAATCTTCGCCGGACTTTCCAATTACACAGTTCTAGTCCAGATGTTCATGTTGTTGAAATATCTTTATTTCTGAAGGAAAATAAAGACATGAAACACCACCGTTATGGGATATGTACTGGCTGTGACAGTTGCTGGCAGGAGGCAGGAGGAACATTCTGTTCCACGCTGCATGGGACATGGGTCCCCCTGTCTTAGGAGGGAAGTGGGGCAGAAGAGTTAGTAGCTTTGTGATACTAGAAATATTTCCAAGTGTGCTCGATGCTCACTAAACCAGACAATCTCAGCGTAAAGTTTTTAGATGCCTTCAGGTGGCTTGATGAAAATCTGCCCTTTGCTGTCTGGCAGGACACCTCCTCTGTGGGCAGCGGAAGAAGAGTGGTCTGACAAGAGAACAGGAAAGATACAGAGTCATTTATGGGGGGGTTGGAGAAGAAAAGACAGCGTGCACTGGCAAACATAGGCCATCACTAAAACCCCTGGTGTCTGTCTTGTTAAACGTGGAGCTGGTGGTACAGCTGTAGGTGAAGTGTCCATGTGGTTTTTGAAAGCTCACTTGGCTAGATTAGCGTAGGTGAGAAGACAAAAACTAAGTGATAGTGCTCTGAATTAAAGCTTCTGAGTGTACCTTAGTTTTTGCTCCTTTTTAATAGAAGGAACTGCCCAAATATGGTGGAATCCTTCTAGGAAAGAAATAATCCAAGTAAAGTTTATTTTGGTGATTTCAAGAAGAAATGTCTGTTTTGAGCATAGTGCAGGAGTCCATAAGAAGACGTGCTTGGGTTTGTATTCAGCTTGTTCAGGTTAACAGGTTTTCAATTGAGTTGCGATTTAGTTTTTCAACTGGACGTTTATTGTTTGTTGTTTTTTCTCTCTTTCCTTAAACAGAGTTTGATCACTGTATAGGCAGGTCTCCGATACTGGGGGGCTTTATAGCCTTACTGACAAAGCCACAGCAAAAAGTTGGAAATGTTGATTTAGGGGAATTCAAGGAAGGAGATGTAGTTTTCTCGCTGCACGGCGGCCAGGTGTTGTGGTGACATACGAAGGTGTGGAGACGGGGAAGTCAGCACTGCTTGAGATTTCTGGGACCCGCACAAGCAAGCGTCTTGAAACGTGCACTTTGCTGCCACTTTCTAGCCTTGAGAAACGATCTCCAGAGAGTGCACGAAGACACACGGGGACGGGGCAGGGGCTGTCTGGGCAAAGCGATCTCTCACAGCCCCAGAATTTGTAACTTTTTATTTTTTTTTCAAGGCTTTATGGAGAGGAGTTGATTTTCTTGCCGAAAGCAAGTGTTTGCGATACTGCATCACTGCATTAAGGTAATTTCATATGCCAAGACTTCAGGGGGCTGTTAGTGGAATCAAGACGTAACTTCCTGATTTCACACTAGGCTGGTTGTGTTCTTTTGATGGTTTTTTAATGTATATTGTTTTCTAAGTTTCTCTGAAGAATCAGAGGTTTGTCACTGTTGATAAGGAGACTGGATTCAGTGCACTATGGTTTGAGGTGGTATGGATACTACATGTGGTCTTATTCACACGTTAAGAGTATTTTGGCTTCAGGAGAGAGATTTTTATTGAGTCCTGATTTAGGCTTTTCATGGCAACATTTCCAAGACAGAATGAGAGTGATCTTGACATCTTTTGCCTTTCCTGTGAACAGGTATAAGACATCTGCCTGTTGGAAACACAAGGATGTGTTAAATTATCAGTTCAATGCCATTGTGTGGTCCTTATGCATTGCTATACTTCGTTTTTTCCTGTCACATGTAGTTGTTCTTTGGAGCTTGAAATGTGTGGGGCAAGGGAATGGGCTTAATATACGAGTATTTCAGTTTAGTGTCATAACCTGTAATATATAGCAGGTGATATATATGACTGGATGATTGCCTTGTCCTGCCTGGATTCAAGATCTGCTAGTCCCCAGTAAAGATTTATATAGATTTTTTTTCACATACTTCCTGCTAGAAGAGCATGTTTTCTGGGAGAGGAAAGAGGCGCTGTATTGAGCTTTTTTGACTTTTTGTGACCTTTCTTTGTGGATGTTATACAAACTTTCTCCTTCTGTTAGCCCTAGGACTCTCCCCTGGACTCTCTCCTGTGGTTCTTTTCTGTACTTCTTTTATTAAGTCTAACTGCAAACTCTGCCATTCATGGGATTTGGGGTGTTGCAACATGCTGTGATATTACTTTTTGAAAGTGCCGTGCTGATTTTATATAACACAAGATACTTTGTATTTTATAAGATATTATAACTCATAGTTTGGAATTTGAAAAGAAACTCTCTTGTCACTATGCCCATCACTTCTTTTTCAACATCAATTACAAGAATTGACTTTTTACATGCTGGCAAAGTAACAAGAAGTTTGTAAAATCAAGGAGCTGCAAGTCAAAAAAAAAAAGTAAAGGAGAATTAAAAATAACAGCAGGAATGGTAATTAATATAGGTCACGCAATAAAAACACTTGTGTTTTTAGATACTTTAAAATTATCTACAAATTGCAGTCTACTTAAACAGAATAGGTAAATCTCTCTGTGAATGATTTGTAGTATAATTGATTTACATCTCCAAATCAATGATTAGCAAATTAGGCCTCTAACATATAATCTGGAACTTGAAACCTACTCCTGTTATTTCATGATTACGCTTACTTGATGAGCCTTGACCGTGTCCTGAGCAACAGCAACACACATACGATTTTCTATACCTAGCAGTTGCATTACTTTGCCTTTATACTTTGCATAATGTAATTGCAGTAATGGACCCATTTTTAAAAAAAAAAAAAAAAAAAAAAAGGAAGACAGTTTGTTGTGAAGATATTTTATGTAACCCTTAAATACCGAATAAGAACTTTAGTGAGCAATCCGGTATGAGCTGTGTCAGCATGCTGCTGTAGAACCCCGTACTGCCAGGGTGCAGGAGGGGCAGCGGGCCAGCTTGTGGTATCACAGACACCGAGCCGGGGGGAGCATTCTGTCATTTGATCGTCAGAGACTTGATCCTACTTCTGTTGGGGACAAAAGAAAAAAAAAAAAAAGGATACAGTCACTGAAGGTTGGTTCCTGTACAATGAAATTTATATACTCTAATATTCAGCAGTAACGGTCAATGACTGGGATAATCAATATACAAATACGCAATGTTTAAATGCCGGTATGGGGTGATGAAACGTCAAAGGGCTGTGATAACAAACAAATATGTGGCTTCAGTGATCACCCTTTGTCATACAACGTTCCTCTTCAAGAAACTGATTATCTATGACTGCCGCATCCGCTGCTCTCACCTCTCCCACCCCTTCCCACCCCTGGGCTATGTGGCAGGCGGTCATGGCTCCCTTGGCGTCACCTGAGACACAGCTCTTCTGCCCCCTCAGTAGCTATCTCTGCTCCATATTGCTTCAACATCCTTCACCTTATACTTATGTGTGCTTTTCTGGTTCTTTCGTGTTTTTTTTTTTTTTTTTTTCTCCTCTGATTTTTTTTCCTTGTGATATCCAGTCCCCTACAGGTGGGTTTAGAATATTCTTGCAGCTGATTCAAGCATTTTGAAATACAGTTATCTTTGAGAAAATGTATCAGTTCTATCAGCAGAGTGCTAACACTTTTTTACAAAATCATTGTGTTTTTCTTTTTTTTTTTTTTTTTTTTTTTTTATTCTCCTGAAGCGGTGTGCATATTTGAAGGCAGAACCTACTTTGAAGGACAAAGAGAAACTGTGTATTCAAGCTCGGGGGACTGTGTTCTGTTTGAGTGCAAGGTAAGAATACTGTTGATGGAAAAAAAAATTCTTACATGTTAGAAATATCGAAGTCCCACTGAAAGAAACTGTTGAAATGCAGACAGACCTGCCTTAGGAAGTGGCAACAGAAAAGGCATCTAAGGGGTCCTGTGTTTATTTTGTCTCACTGAGTTCCACATCAAATTCTGCAGATAAATTTATTTAGCGTAGCTGCAAGGTTTGATTACGCAGTTTGACAATCAAGCTGCATTCTTTCCTCTTTAGGTATCGTCTCCATCATCAGTAATAAAAAACCAGTAGACTGCCTTATGTTTCCATTGACACAGGTGTAATGTTATTGTTCAAAATTACGTGCTCAGGTACGAGAGATGCACAAATGTGATGAGGGCGTAATTTGCAATTCAGGATAATTCTTAGTGGAAAAGCTAGATGAAAAATAAGGAGAAGAGCGGGTTCACCAGGTGTCTGGTTGTATTTCTAGCGATGGAAATTGGGTAGGGTCATTGTTTTATTTGTGAACAGAACACGCCTGATGCTGAGTCAGTCTTGTCCTCCTGCGTGAGCAGAGTTGTTCTTCAGGGCACAAACGCGCTCTAAGGGCAAAATACACTCCAGGGACAGCTGCGGGTTGAGAATTACACAAACTGCTGCAGTGGGTGCCGCGGTGCCTCTCCGGGGGAAGGATGGGGAGGAATTCCCTCCGGTTCGAGGGCTGCATGCTGTGGGGTGGAGCTGAAAACCTGAGCGCACATTTCTAGGGCAGAGAAAGAGGGGAGCAACTCCTCTGGCCACTCTGCAGCTGTCTATTGGACCAGTTTCTGGAAATCTCAAAACATTTTCATACAGTTGTAAAAAAAGGTGTTTTGCAAAGTAGAACTGGGGACAGTTGTCTTACTCCTGTTGATTTTAATCTTTGTGAGCTTAATTCCTGGAGTAGGTGCTTTGAAACCCTTTTGAGAAGGAAAGGAGAAGCTGACCAGAAATAATTTTGGATTCAGTTGTACGCTTTTCAGGGCTGTGAGCTCATATTTTCAGCATGACACCTGGGACGCGAATTCTGTGATTAATCAATGAGTATAATTAACAACCATCAAAAGTTATGTGATGTTGCCTGGTGTTTCTTGCAGCTGGCAAGTGCAATACTGTATGAACAAGATGCCTCTGTTGGCTGCGCCAGTCTGGATTTTGTTGTTTATACTTGTTTGCTGGTGGGCTGCCTGAATGTCCGGGTGGAAATATTAAGCAGCGACTTTGGCTGATTGAAGTGCTGCTTTTGCAAGGACCGAAACACAGACAGCTTCTGCTGGACAGCCTTGGGAATGATAATTCAGAGCAGAAAATCCACTGTGTTGATCAGTTAGGAAGTCATAGGTGGGCACTATTTTGTAACCAGAGTTTATTTTTTAACCAGAGTTCTCATAGAAAGATATAAGTAATGACTTCAGCTCAAGAGGGACTTAATAGGAATGGCACAAGTACTGATTCTGTGCTTGAAGGCTTATAACGATGTTATCAAGGCGATGTAGGGAATTTCCTCCTTTTGTCTGCATGTAATTCTAAACATCATTTGTTTTGTTTTGTTTGGCTGCTGTTGTGCCTGCTATAGGCATGCACTTAACTGTTTGAATATTACAAAACAAGTGAATGAAAAATTCTCTTCCAAATCAGAATTTTTAAAAGAATTAATTGCAATCCAGGCCACTCTAATTGTTATTATTTCTATCAAAGGGGTTTTTGTTTGTTTGTTTGTTTGTTTGGGTTTTTTTTTTTGTGGAATTGCTGGGTTTGCGTGTCCTGGTGCACAACACATCTGTGGTTGGTTTGCTTTACTGTATTGTCAGGTTAGGGTCGGTTTCTCTGTCAAGATTGTTTAAGGTAAAGTTTAAGCAGTAATTTTGATATTGGCCATTGTGTTCCTGTTTCCCCTTTATATTTCATGCTTAAAGAGTATTTAAAATTAAATGCTAGGCATATAATAATAATAATACATGCAATGGCATATGCATGATTTTAGGCGCTTTTCTTGCATGCAGAAATACAGGATCCTGTGTTCAGTGAGCTCATATTTTAAGCAGATAGTGCTGATTTGAAGGCAGCTGCCTCTGAGGAACACGTTCTTGGTTGCCTTGTTTTCCGTCTTTGCCCTATCATGACTAGAGCGCTGCAAGACATTAATTAGGGCCGGAGGGAGCCTAAAGGTGGTACATCTGTGGCAGCCGGGTTGCTAAGGCAGGCGTTTCATGTGGTCATAACGCAGGGGTTCCGTGTGACCTGGATTAAGTGCCTGAAGATATGCAGATACCATCTTGGCATTGGACATTTCCAGACACCTGATCCAAACTTGGCTGAGGTGCATTCTCTTTCCTAATAGGGAATCAGTGCCAGTTTCCTTCAGTGTTACTACCACAGTGTTGAGATCAGAAGTGTTCAAGTTTGATTTTACTTGCTGCATAAATAACAGACTGCTTTGGGGTATTCATCAGGAGGACCCTTGATTCTGGAATCTGCTGACTCAGTTTTTAAGAAATAACTGTTACTCTTTCAGGCATAATTTTAAGAGAAACTGAGGCAAGATGCTTGACAGCTAAGACACGAGAAGAATGAGAGCTGTTGCCACACTTTTGCTTGCTTGAAAAGGTTTGAGTATAGGGGAGTTCCTAGTGCTTTTATTGTGCTGAGTTGTCCTTTCAAATGGTTTTCGAAGGTACCTGGAATTTGACATAGGCAGTTTTTTTTGTTTGTGCATTATAATACTAAAACTCCACTAAAGTTATTATTTATCTTTATTTCTTCTCTCACAATATTAATCAATTACCTGGATTTAACAGGACCACAAAATGCAGCGGATTCCAAAAGACAGTTGTACAGCCTTGAACTGCCCAGAATCTCAACAGATCCCCTTATCTCACAGTTGCTGCAAAATCTGTAAAGGTGAGGTAATAGCTGGGTATGTATAAGCTCAGTGCAACTTTCTGTTCTTAGAGGTTATATAGACTTTTTTTCTTATAATTTTGAATAGAACACTCCTACGCATGATAATCACTGTATGTCTTGGGAAGCTGAATAGATAACATCAGCATTCTCACATGTGAAAATTGTTTGTAAAATGTCTAATAGTGTAAACTCTGTGAAATCATATACATAATTATTGATTTTTCTACCCTTCACCCACTCCTGTGTCCAAACAAAATGAGACTGGAGAAACATCTGTGTTCCTCAGCATCTTTCTGAGATGCTTTGAGATGTCTCTTTCAGAGAACTGTTTGTGCTATGCAGTTGTTCGAAGACGAAGTAACTTGTTTACCTGTTTGGGGTTGTAGTCTGCATCTAGAAGCAGAAGCTTTGGGGAATATTTTTGTGTGCTACGTACCTTTTTTGTCTTACACCCAGACTGATCCTTACCAAAGCGGAGAGGTGCCTGAAGCGCTCTGTGTCTTGAGCCCACTCTTTTGATCTGGACTAATGACAGCATCTTCAAAGCTATGAGCAATTGCATCTTCAAGTGGCTACGTCTGTTTCTTCTGTAGCTAAATAATGATAAATTGATACCTGGCATGAAAGAAGATGTTAGACGCTTGGGCTGATTTTCGGTGTACTCCAGTGAAGAGTGCGGCTATACTTGTTTCTGTGCTACTCGGCACAAACGCGAAGGATATGATTAATGACATCAAGCAGAGAGATAGGAAAGTAGAAGAAAAGAACTTAAGAAAAGTTGATGTCTTGAAGTCTATCACAGTCAAAAAGGATTTTTTAATGATAATTTTCTGTAAAATCTTCAGTGGCTTAGAGAGAAGAATTCTATTTCTTGTGCTTGGTATAGCTAGAAAATTTTAATACGTGACAGATGAGTGTTTTCTGAACATTTTCAATCCTACCTGAACCATGCTAGCTCAGCCTTTCATGAGCTATGGAGCTTATTCTTTAAACAAGAAGCAGCTGTATGCTATTATTCAGCAGCGTGTATTTGTTTATTAATACAGCTGATACGCAAGTGTTAAGAATCTTAAGAAAAACAAAAAATCAGTAAAAAAGTCCTTACCCTTTCTGGATAACATGTGTGCTCTTAATTATTTAATGCCAAAGTCTGATACAAACCAGTCCAGACCAGGAAATCAAAAAATAAGACTATTACTTTGTCATTAACTTAGGCATCAATAAGGAAGACAACAAAAAGGCAAAGAGTCGATGTCACCACGGCCAGATGGTGCTCTTGACACACACACTTCTGCTGTCATCAATGAGAACTGAAGACCCTCTAATGCTAGTAAAAGTGTAGAGCTTTTTGCTTCTTCATGTCCTATGTTAGATAACAGCACTGTGGTAGCTACAGTGAATCACAGTATTTAAGTAACATTATCTAAGCATATCTCTAGGTTACAGGGAGACAATCCACAGAAACGAAAGAGAGAAAGAAAAATATCTGCCTCATATCATAGCAGGTCTGTGATCTTTGCATCATGACCGTGTCACTGGGTCTCAGTACTAAAACGTTCTGACTTTACGGGTTCTTCTATTTCTTTTGTCTTGTTTTGCTTGGTTTGTGTTGCTTCGCGCTGTTACTGAACTGCCCAAGTGCAAAACACCTCTCTGGCCTGACCTCCAAGCAGATTCTCTTCCATTGTCCTGCTTGAATTGCTCATTCAACGTAGCTTCTGCAAAGTTGAGGGTAGAAGCTCTTTCACAGCAAAATAAGAAGCGGGAGCCAGGTGGAGTGATAAAAGCAATAATCCTTACTACCCACAAATACTTGTTTGTTATTTTGTAAGAGGCCTGTGTTGCAGCCCGATTCCAGTGTGCGTTCTGGAGCAGTTGCTGTTACACCAGTCCTGGTCCCCTAAGCCCCGCATTCCCCAGTTCTCCTATGGGAGATTTTGAGACGAGAAAATAGCTATTGGAACTCAATAGTGGAGTACTGCTGCTTGAGCAGTTCCGATGTTTCAGTTAAAGAGAGAAATTTTAAACAAATGAAGTTGTTGAGAAAACAGTGAAGGAGACAAGCTTCGCACCTTTATAGACAAATATGGAAATTGTGGAAGCTTCAAGTCAATTACTACAACCAACTTGAATTCAGCATAATAAAGAATGATATAATGGTGTTCAGCAGCATGGCAGTATTAGATTTCATGAGAGCAAACACACGAAGTTTTAAAACAACCCTAGAGTTGAAAGGCTCAATCTAAATTTTCCTGCCTGGAAAAGAACTCCAGAATCTTAAAAATTTGTAATTAAGATGCAATGAAAAACAGTCACACTCAGGAAAAATGGAAGGGAAAAAGCAGGGAAATAGGAAATAAGGATGGTTAAAAGGTGAGATTTTAAAAATAAATTTCTCTGAAGTGGAAAGGATGATGCAATCAGGGAAGAGTATTCAGTCAGTGGAACTTGAAAGAAGAGATAAGAGGAAGAGAAAAGCAAAACAAGTCCATGTTAATCAAAGACTTTCAGTTAAATGTGGAAGGATTTTATAAATACACCTGGGAACAAAAAGTGCTAAGAAAAAATGTAATAACACTAGTAAATGAGCTACTGAGTGTTTAAGCTATTGAGCTCTTTTATAGATGTCCAAACAAAAAAAAAAAGAAAACGAAGAAAAATATGTAATTAAGAAGTGTGCTGTAACAATGACAAGGGGACTAAAGGGATTTAAGCAAGCCTCCTATTCAGCTGCCTTAGATCAATGCCATAACCTGAAATTGAATCGAAGACCTAGAGACAGTCTGTTCTTGTGGCCTTTCCTACTCTTTTCATCCGTTTCATGCTTGGTACAATTTATTTTTCTATATCTCACAGACAATAGAAAGGTATTCTTTGACCTAACTGAAAAAAAGATAGGACTGTCTGTGACAGGGATGTTGTATAATCCCTGGATTCTTTTTAACCCTCAATCATATTTGTTTCTGTACAGGCCATGACTTTTGCACTGAAGGACATAACTGTATGGAGCATTCCGTTTGCCGAAACCTAGACGACAGGGCTGTCTGTAGCTGCCGAGATGGCTTTCGAGCCCTTCGGGAGGACAATGCCTACTGTGAAGGTAATACCTCGTGTAGATGCTTCGCTCCGCTGTATAAATTACTGTGGGATGAATGTATTGATTCACGAGTTGTCAAAGGGATAGGCCTATTAAATGCAATGAATTAGGTATGCTGCTTATTAATCAACTAAAATAATTCTGTCTCCAATTAAGTTATTTTTAAAAAAGTAAAAAATCTGATCAGTGCCAAAGTGGCAAGTTAGTATGGCAGAGGTATTCAATTAGAAACATGCTTCCATAGGAAAATCTTCTTTTTTTTTTTTTTTTTTTTTCATGGTATTCAGATATTCAGTCAATCTAAAAGTCGACCATTTGAATAACATATTAGTATAACATTTAGTTTCTCTTTTCGCTGCTGCCTGTTCCCATTCTCTCTCCCCAGGAAGTAAACGCTATAGACTAGATACTAGTATTGTTAATCGTACTGAGTAATGATTTATTATTTGAGCTGCTCTGTTGGTATCGGGGAGCAACAAGCTACTTAATCAGAAGAGAAGCCTCTATAATTTGTTTCTTTACAATCTAGCATAATCCTGTGGAAAAAAAAAAAACCCAAACCGCTATCCCCACTCCAGCAGCGAGAGCCAAAGTCCTCCGCACGATCTCTTAGCTTTTGCGCTGTTGCTCTTCCTCACGCAAACCCCGATTCTGCAAAGGTATAAAACTCGTGTACTGTCAGGCCATTCTCATCATAAAGCTTAAGTGTTGGCAGCGGGACGGCTTTTGATTAAGAAGCAGTTTGGTTCAGATTTAGCCTGCCAAGTTAAGCATCTGTGAGTAGAGTCTAAGGTACTCTGCAGTCCCACCTAATACCGGTATTGTTCTCTGGTGATGCACAATTAAATGGGATGAATCAAGGCCTTTTAAGACTGTTCCTTTGGCTGAACTCTGCAAAGGTTAATGCCTGCGGCTTACCCGAGTTAGTAGCTGCATTAACGTCAGTGGGAACGCTCATCTGTACATTTAGATTTGAGAATTCGTGACTGTTTTCAGGATCAGAGCATGTAATTAATTCAGCTTCGCATACCTCTCTGCTTAACGTTTATGGTAAACCTTCTGATGGAAGCCTGTTTTGAGAAGTAGAACTAAAAATCACGCAGAAACAAATCCCTTGCCCCTCATCGTGTCCCAGCAGGCATTTGACAGCTGGACCTGCTGTGTAGCTTGTTCTGTGTTGCAGCATCAGCCACTTTTTATCCCATAGTCCCTGGAGACTACGCTGAGGCTTAGGCTGTGGATCTGCATTTCTGGGAACTCATCAGCCATTTCCTTGTCGAGGGGGTCACTGGTGAAATCAGGTGCTTTAAGAAGGTTTTTTCTGCAGCTCTTTTGTTACTCTGCTGAATGAAAGCAGAAAAAAAAGTTACGCTCTCTTAGTGATCTCCGCATCACTCAAATTAGAGTCTGTTGCTATGTGTGGAACTTGACAGGCATTTCATAAGCAAAAAGCAAAAGAAGCTTTTTGATCAGCGTTGGTGGTGAAATGTTTAGATGAGGACAGAGTAGATTATCATATGTGAGACTGATGCATTCGTATTACAAATGGATTTACCAGTTTGTGCAGTACCTGAATTCAGTATGATGATTTTTTTGAGACTTCGTGGCCCAATTGCTTCTGTAGGGGCAAATGACATTGTTTCTGGGTGGTAATTATCAATCTGCTTAAGTGCTTTCAACAAACTTGCATAAGTGAATAAAAGGTTGGGACACATTATTTAATAATTGTATTGCTATGTTTGGATGCATTAAATTAGCTCTTAAAAATGTGTATGATTTAAGGCCTGATCCGGGAACACTTGCACACATTGAAGACAGCGGGAGTAAGTCCCATTAGGAAAATGTGCCCACCTGAGCAAAGCTCGTGAGATTGGGTCCCTGCCAGATGAGGTTCTCCCAGCCAAGGGCAAAGCTAACTCAGCAGGCAAAACAGCCGAGCTTTGCTGCGAGTTATGTACCGTAGCTGCAGTGTAGGCATCACACTTGAACTGTCCACACTTGGTACCCGAGTCCAGAATTGGCCTTAGCTGGCCATCCCTGACTGAGTCTGCAGGTCATATGCTGGAAGGAGGGGAAATGAGGTTACAGATGGGAACTTTAGGATTGTTATTGTGGAAGAGGAGGAGCAGGGGACTGAAATACCCATGTTTCTTCAGAGTTGTCCTTTTAGTATTGTATCCCTTTTTCTGGCCCAAATGTCTGTTTGAGCACTGAGTTTTTTCTTTCTGGGAAGATACTCTTACTTTAATATTAAACAATGTAATAGCAAAGGGCGCAGTAGCGCTAGTGTAACACCAAGTCTTTTCAGAGTCCTGTCCCTCATCTTGAAAGGCTGAAATGGTCCCCACCTCCTTTACTTGGCACATACCCTTTCTTCACTGTGCCATTATTGTGGCTTTAATTATGAGCAGTGCCAAGTGTAGAGATGTTAATACAAAGCCTTTCAGAGGAGGCTTTTTGTAATGGCTGGAGCCCATGGGTATGATAGCTGTTTCTATGTTCGCACTTCACAAACTTCAGATATACTGCAAAATTGGATGTCATTGATTCTGTGTTAGAGCCAAACTTCACTAAATACAATCCTGATTTGTGCCTCAGCACTGTCAAAATTCAAAGAATAAACAGAATGACGCTCCCATTGGCAGAACTTCTCCTTAAGGCAGAAGAACAAAAATAAAAATATTCAAAGCTGGTTTCAGTGTGGGTCTGGAAAAGCTGCATAAATTTCATCTGAATGATGGAAGAGTTTGGCTTCTGTCCTAGAAAGAGCTGGTGTTTTTCCAAAGCTGTGTGATGTCTCTAGATACTGTTATGGTGGATACCTTTCTGTTTTATAATAATAATATTTGTTAATATTTATGTCGCATTCAGTTTTCCCTTGGAGGACTGTTTAAAGCAATACTTAAAGAATTGGCATTTCTTCATTTACACGCTGTAAGCCTTATTCCAAGTATTCTGAAATCTATTTTCTGCCTCAGGTTATTATGCAGTTTGAAATACCATATGGGCAGGTTGGGTATGGATTATGCTGTGCTGCCCAGGTGTAGGTGCTTTTGAATATAGCATCCTTGGTGTATAGCCTACCCAACATCTTGGTGTATAGCTTACCCATCTGTTTTAAGAAAAACCAGATATTCTGAAGAAGTGTATTTAGTTTTTCCCAAAGTGACATCTGCAGTGCTCTCAAACTGATGATTGCCCTTTGCGATATATTTCAAATAGTGTTCAATGCCCACTACATTTGCAGTGCTGGAGTTATGCTGAGAGAATTTTTGAGGATAAAGTTTGTGACTGTTGTCTATCAAGATATTCTGATGCATCTAGAGGAGTGAAATGCACCCATATTTCAAGTAAGATGGGTTTGCAAATAGTCTGCTGGTGGCAGCTTTAGATGTTCTTTTCAGATCCTTGAACCAAAGCTGTTTTGTGCACCATGTTGGGCACTTTTGGCGGTCCTCAAAATATGTGTTTGGGGAGGAGGCGTTACTTGTACCATTTGGAGACTGCACTTGGAAGGATTGCTTGAAGTCTGATTTTCTGATTTAATAGGAGTGCTCAGCTATCTCTTGTGCAAAATCTGATTTCACTTCAGAAGTGTTGTCAAGGATTGCTGATTAAATAAAGAGGAGAGTAGGCTCAAGAAAGATGACAGGAGAATGCAGTAATCTTTTGTAAGCACCAGGACTGAACATGATCTGAGAAAAACAGGTTGTTTGCTTCTTTATCAAGAGGATTTTGCCTGATGCAGAGGCTGTTTTACATCATGCACTGATATTGGCTGGGATGGAGTTAACTTTCTTCGTAGCAGTGTGTATGGTGCTGAGTTTTAGATTTGTGGCTAGAAATGTTGGTAACACAGAAATGGTTTAGCTATTGCTGACCAGTGCTTGCACAGTGTGAAGGCCGTCTCTGTTTCTCACTTCCCCTGCAGCCAGTAGGCTGGGGGTGGGCAAGAGATTGGGAGTGGACACAGTTGGGACAGCTGAGCCCAAATGACCAAAGGGATATCCCCGAACATATGTCATAGTGCTCAGTAGTAAAAATGGGGGTACTCTTTCTAAGGTGGCTCTTGCTTGAAGACTGGCTGGGCATCAGTCTACTGGTGGGAGCTGGAGAGTGACTGGCTTTGAATCACTTTCCCCATTTTTCCCCTTCATTTATTAAATGGTCTTTATGTCAACCCATGAGTTTTTTCTCACTTTCGCTGTTTTGATTCTCTCCTCCATCCCACTGGAGGGTGGAGCGAGCGAGCATCTGGTGGGTGCTGAATTGCTGACCAGGGTCAACCCTCCACACACAAATTTACCTTATGGGTGTGTGGACGATAATTTTTATTTCCTGATATTTGGGCATTTAGTTGTACTAGTTGCACAGTACACAACCTAGCTAACTTATCTTAACAATTTATGATCATTTAATATTATTAAACAAATTTTTGTGAAACCATTTTCCATTTTTATTCTAATTTATCCTTTTTCCTCAGTAAGTCTCCTAGTTTCTCTGCTGTTGCCATGTTTGTCCCAGTTTCAAGTGCAGCAGCTGAAATGAGACCGAAGACTGAGTGACTTTGTCTACATTTGAGAATTGCATCAGCTTCACTGATGATTGTCCCTCGAAGGAAGAAGGTCTTGAGTTTAGAAATCTGCTTTTGAATAAGCTGGCTTGATTTGAGTCATCATCAGTGGAGGGAAGTAAGCAGTCTTAGAGGATGAATTCTTGCTTTCCGGAGTAGATGTCTGAAGCATGTCAGAAATGCCACTTGGTTGGACCTGATCAGGTTTCACTTAGCTCAGAGTTGTATGTTCTCATTCTGCTTGGAAGGGTCTACTCATTTGTCCCTGCGTTTGGGGTGAAAATACTAATGCATTATTCAACCCTCTTCCCAACAACAAAAACATTACGCTGCTTTGTTTACCTGATTTGTAGTTAATCTTACTGTTAATCTTGCTTTTAACTACTGGATTACAAAAATAAAGTACATTTTCAGAATGAGCCTGATATCTACAGATTGCAGCGAAGAGAAGAAATCTTACAACAGATAAAAAGTCATAATCAAATTGCAGTGGGATACGTGTTGCATCATGTTGGTGAAGGGCAGTAATCAACAACACATTTTTTCTTTTGGCAAGTGTAATATTGAGAAGAGAGTGAGTAAGATAGAGACCTCTGTAATGGAGATAAGCCCCAGCATATTACAATACATTCTATTAAGTCCTTTGTGCCTTTCATAACCAATATTGGGCTATTTGCTAGCTTTGCTGTCTTCACGGTATGCACCGTGTTCTTTGGGTGAGAGTCTTACTTAGGAGTTCCGCAGTACTGTCATCAGGTTCGTGAAACTGAAAGTGGGAAGGTTACCCAAGTTTCTCTCTTCATAGGTAAATTTTGTTCTGTAAGTGAGAGGTAGCAATAGTATCACATATAGCTAAGAAATAAAGATTTCCATCTTCATCAACTGGCAGTGTTTGAATCACTACCTTGTCATTTTGGGTTGGCTTGAAAAACTAATCAAGCAGAAAGAGAAACTTTCACTCCAGGAGGACAGAATGTTATTTCAAAGGCACTATTAAAAAGTAATTAAAATTTATTAATATTAAAATTGATCATTAATATTAAACAGCATTACTATATTATCAATTATTATTTTTTCTCAGCAAAGGCAGTAAGTGTCATCTTATTTCCATTGTTATGTTACTGAGAAATCTAAATATGAAGAATTATCAGGCCAGTTCTAAAGTGTCAGTATAGCCCAAATCCTTCTTCTCTGCTGTCCTGGTTTGAGGTAAAACAGAACCAATTTTGTTCAGTAACTTTGCTTCTTAGCTGGGCCTTTTCTAACTGCTGCGATTAACAGCATATTGTGCAGACAATGTTCACTCTCTCAGAGTGATAAGACCAATGTTTATAGCTGATGCCCAGGCATGGGATGCAGAGAGGCTCTGGCTTATACTTATTGCCATAACAGCCACGGGCAACCAACTTTGCTATTTGCCCCGTTGGAGGGTTGGAAGCGGAAAAGCATAGTGGGGTGCCACCTGCGGGGAGGAGCGGACAGGACAGGTGACCCAAAACTGACCAACAGGGTATTCCATCCCATCTGCCTCATGCTCAGTATAAAAACTGAGGGATCAAAGGGTCAGCTCTCTCTTCCTTCAATGGCCGATGTCTGAGGAGGACTCTGTTCGTCTGTCTGTGATCCCGATCCTGAATGCAGATCTGGAATTCAGTTCCCGTCCGTCACTGAGTCCAGCCTGGGACTGCCCTAGCGCCAGCCGGTGTCGTGATTGTTATATCAGGAGCTTGATACGGTTTTGCATATATCTCATTATTTCTTTTTATTTTATTATTAATATTTCATTAAAGTAGTTTAGTTCCTTCTAAACTCATAAGTCTCTTTTTCCCTCCTCTGCCTCTCTCTTTGAAGAGGGGTAGAGGGGAGTATCTGTTGGTCCCATCTGGGGTCCCTCAGGTCCCCAGTAGCCAATTTGGCCTAAACTGCAACATCTGCCATGGCTCCTAGGAAGATAGTAAAGCAAATTCTTAACTTAAAGTGTACAAGCAGTATCCCTGACACCCAATTCATAAAGTGTGGTGCATACTGGGGTACAGACAGTCCCACCGCCTGTAGCCGTGGAATGGTTTGTACATGTACAAATTGCAGGATGTGATTCAGTGTTATTTGATTTTAATTACTTCTACAGGAAGGATGTTCAGACTGATTCTATCATCCACCCATAGCCAGGACTGACAGTGATGTTATTACGATTAAAAAAAAAAAGCTGAAACTAATCACGTAAAGGCAACCTCCTTGGAAACTCTTTTCAAGTCTTCAGTGTTAGCAGTGTCTGGTAAGGAGATGCTCTATTGTACTGAGAGCAGCCCTTTTCCACCAGCAAATGAAGGTGTGAATTTTCATACAAATTGCTTAAATCTACAACCTCAAAGCAAAAGAGAAAAGAAGCTAAAGCCTTCATTTTGTTCTTGTTTTCCTTTCTCTCCAGTTTTCACTAGTAGCTGGGAGGTGACTACTGAAAGAATTAGATGCTGTCACTGTGCTGAAAAGTACCCACAGCCAGCTGGTTGGTTTTCTTCCATAACTTTTAAACTTCAGTCTAAAAGTGCAACACGTCTTAACGATATGTAGAGGCTGGATACCCAAGAGTGCTAACAAAGACACAGAAATGCCTGGCATTAAACCCAACTGAGTTTAAAATCAGCATTACTTACGACGAATGCAGAGCAATAACAGCCACAGTGATTCATCTCTTGTGGTACTCTAACTAATGTGCCATTGTTGGAGAGACAACTGAGTTGTAATACCGCCCCCTGTTTCTGTAGAACAGGCAGTAATCTACTGGATAGCTTGCAGGTATGCCCTGCGTGCTTTACAGCCTTTTCCAGTGTTTCACCACCCTCATAAAAAATTTCTTCCTTATATCTAGTCTGAATCTACCCTCTTTTAATTTAAAACCATTACCCCTTATCCTATTGCAACAGGCCCTGCTAAAAAGTCTGTCCCCATCTTTCCTTTAAGTAAGCCCCCTTTAAGTACTAAAAGGCCGCAGTAAGGTCTCCCCAGAGCCTTCTCTTCTCCAGGCTGAACAACCTAACTCTTTTAGCCTGTGCACAAAGGAGAGGTGTTCCGGCCCTCTGATCATCTTTGTGGCCCTCCTCTGGACCCGCTCCAACAGGTCCGTGTCTTTCCTGTGCTGGGGGCTCCAGAGCTGGATGCAGTACTCCAGGTGGGGTCTCATGAGAACGGAGTAGAGGGGCAGAATCACCTCCTTTGATCTGCTGGCCATGCTTCTTTTGATGCAGCACAGCATACAATTGGCTTTCTGGTCTGCAAGCGCGCATTGCTGGTACATGTCCAGCCTTCCATCCACCAGTACCTCCAAGTCCTTTTTGGCGGGGCTACTCTCAATCCCTTCATCCCCCAGCTTCTACAGATATCAGGAGTTGTCCCGACCCAGGTGCAGGACCTTGCACTCGGCCTTGTTGAATGTCATGTGAGGTTCACATGGTCTCACTTCTCAAACTTGTCCAGGTCCCTCTGGATGGCATCCTGTCCCTCAGGCGTGTCAACTGCACCACTCAGCTTGGTGTCATATGCAAACTTGCTGAGGGTGTACTCAATCCCACTGTCTGTGTCACTGATGAAGATACTAAGCAGTACTGGTCCCAATATGGACCCCTGAGGGACACTGCTCGTCGCTGATCTCCATCTGGACATTGAGCCACTACCCTCTGGATGCAACCATCCAACCAATTCCTCGTCTACCGAACAGTCCACCCATCAATTGCATATCTCTCCAACTTAGGGAGAAGGATGTTGTGTACGACCATGTCAAACACCTTATGGAAGTTCAGATAGAGGACATCTGTAGCTCTTCTTTTGTCCACTGGTGCAGTCACTCCATCATAGAAGGCCACTAGGTTGGTCAGGCAGGCCGTGTGCTTGGTGAAGCCATCCTGGCTATCTTGAATCTCTTTCCTGTCCTCCATGTGCCTTGGTATAGCTTCTAGGAGGATCTGTTCCATGATCTTCTCAAGCACAGAGGTGAGTCTGGCAGATCGGTCATTCCCAGGGTCCTCCTTTCTACCCTTTTTAAAAATGGGTGCAGTGTTTCCCTTATTCTAGTCACCAAGGACTTGACCCAACTGCCATGACTTTTCCAATGTCATGGAGAGCGGCTCGGCAACTACATCAGCCAATTCCCTCAGGACTCCGGGATGCGTCTTGTCAGTCCCATAAACTTCTATATTTTCAAGTTCCTTAGGGGGTCACAAACCTGATCTTCTCTTACAGTGGGAGGGACTTTCCTCCCCCAGTCCCTATCTTGCAGTCCATCCACTTGAGAGGTGTGGGGAAAGAGGTTGCCAGTGAAGACAGAGGCAAAAATGTTGTTGATACCTCAGCCTTCTCCATGTCCATTGTTACCAGTTCGCCAGTCTTACTTATCAGGCAAGGTATGCTTTCTTTAGTGTTTCCTTTTCTGGCTAACATACCTGTAGAAGCCCTTTTTATTATTCTTTGCATCCCTTGCCAAGTTCAGCTCCAGCTGTGCCTTGGCCTTCCTGACCCCATCCCAGCACAATCAGGAAGCATCCCTGTACTCTTCCCAGGGTACCTGTCACTGATTCTACTGCCTGTGCGTCTATTCCCTTCTTGCTCTTCAGTTTGACTAGCAGGTCTCGACTCAGCCATGCCAATCTTTTGCCTTCCTTTCCTGATTTCTTACACCCGTGGATTGAGATTGTGCTCTATGGATTGAGATTGTGCTCTATGGAAAGCATCCTTGAAGATCTGCCAGTTCTGTTCTGCTCCCTTGTCCCTGAGAGCAGTTTCCTAGGGAGTCCTATTGACTAACTCCTTGAAGAGCTGGAAGATCACTTTCCTAAAATTCAGGGTCCAGTATCGCATCCCCTCTGGTAGGGCTGTAACCTGGCTTAAGAAGTTATCTTCCATGCACCCCAGGAATCTCCTGGATTGCCTAAAGCTTGCTGTGCTACTTTTCCAGCAGATGTTGGGATGGTTGAAGTCCCCCAGCAGGACAAGAGCCTGCGAGCATGATGCCTCCTGTAGCTGGAGTAAGAAGGTTTCATCAATAGGCTCCCCTTAATTAGGCGACACATATAAGACATGAACCACAAGGTTCCCTTTGTTGCCTCGGTCTCTAATTCTTACCCATAAGCTTTCAACCTGCTTGTGGCTAATCTTCAGAGACAGCTCTTCACAGTCTATCCATTTCTTGATGTAGAGGACAACCCCTCCACCCCTCGTTCCTTTTCTGTCCCTTCTGAACAGCCTGTAGCCTTTGATAGCTGCACTTCAGTCATGGGACTCGTCCTACCACGTTTCAGTAATGGCAACCAGGTCGTAGCTTTCTAGCAGCTTGGTGGCTTCCAACTCCTCCTGTTTGTTGCCCATGCTGCGTGCATTGGTGTAGAGGCACTTTAGCTAGGCTGTCGGCTGTGTCTCCTTAGAGAAAAAAACCTTTAATTCCTTTGAAGTATTACACTGGTGTTTCCCTCCTGGTTCCTATTACCTCAAGAGCCCCTGTCCTGTCTCATCTCCGTAAGACTTCAAGTGTGCTGCAGTGTAGCCAGAACATCTCGGAGCAACAGGCTGAGGGCCCTCGCTAGCACCCTATCCCTCTAGCCTTGACGTGTCATCCCACAAATTGTCATGGGCAAGCCTGATGTTATCCTCTTCCCCCTTCAAGCCTAGTTTAAAACTCTGTCAATGAGCCCAGCTAGCTTGTGAGCAAAGACCTTCTTCCCCCTTTGAGAAAGGTGAATCCCATCCAATGCCAGCAGGCCTGGTGCTGTGTAGGCCATACCATTATTGAAAAACTTGAAATTGTGGCAGTGACAACAGCTGTGAAGCCATGTCTTAATAGACTAAGTCCATCTGTTTCTTTCAATGTTGCTGCCCGCAATTGGAAGGAAAGAGGAAAAAATAACTTGTGCTCCATATTTCCTTACCAAACATCCCAAGGCTCCGAAGTCTTTTTTGACCCCCCTTGGACTACGTGTTGCAACTTCATTACCACCCACATGGAATAGTAATAATGGTTAATAGTCTGAGGGCCACACCAGGCTAGGAAGTTTCCTAGTGATGTCCTTAACCCAGGTCTCAGGGAGGCAGAAGACTTCCTTAAGAGGAGGGTCTGTCTGGCATATTGGACCCTCTGTTTCCCTCAGAAGAGAGTCACCTACAACCATAACCTGTCTTTTCTTCCTTGTGGAGGTGGTTGTGGTACGGGGTATAGGCCTTTCCGACCTTGGCAACACCTTTGATGGAGATGGACCATCATCTACATCATCCATTGACTGGCCTTCCACCTCCACTGCCTCATACCTGTTGTACAGAGGCACTTGGGAAACTGGTGGGCAAGGAGGGTGTTCATCTTCTGCCCCGAGCACTTGTTTCTGTTCACTCCTTTGCTTTAAGCTACTGCCTCAGCCTGACTGGGGGAGGAGACAGGATCCCCTTGGTCTTGGCTTTTTTCTGGTGGCTGTTGCTGTTTCTGTCTCATGGAGGGCAGAGCATGGTTCCACTGGTCTATCTCTTCCTCGGACAGTTCCTCCTAGATACAGTCTAACCCATCCACAGGGGCCTTACCACAGCTTACAGGTACTGTGCTGTTACGTGTGTGTCTGTCTTCCGACGAGGAGTTTTAAAATACACACATGCAGTACAATCTGTGCTGTCTCTTCCTGAGAAGAATCTGATATATATTTGTAGTTTCTGTATAAAAATAGTAACACTCCTTATTCCCCTTGTAAAATAGAGGAAAACAAAAACACTAACAGTGGCAAGTATTTCTAAATTCATGACATTCACAGCTTAAAATGATGAGAAGCTGTCATACTTAAAAAAAAAATATTATTTTGCAATTCAAATTTGAAGACCTATTTCTAACTGAGTGCAGTGCTGAAGGGGGTTGGATCATGAACTGGAGTCTCAATAAGTTGTTCTTATATTTGGAATTCACTAATTAATCATATACAACATCCTTTTTATTCTCAGTATGCAGCTACATCAGACTAGTTATTTGGTGCCTAAGGAAAGGCCCCCCCGGGATGCTTTCATGTCTGACACATAACTATATATAATTACTTGTTTTATCTTGTATACACTACCATATGAATTAATTATAAAATATTAAATAGTAAGAAGATGTAGTTTACCAAGTAAAACATTACATGATGGCAGACAATATTTGTTTTCAAAATTTTCCTGTGTAATATATATTTTTTAGACTACATAATGTATGTGGAGTCCAGTGATGTTTTCATGAGACTGAGACGAAGATTTCATTTTCTTCCAAGAGTCTCCCCTGCATGGGTAGCTCTTGAACAATGTCTCCTACCGCATGTTTAACAAGGACAGTTTTATCTCAACAGTCTGTCTTCCTTTCCAAAAACTGGGGCAAGTTGAAATGAAAACAACTCTTTGTACTGTTGAAAATAATATGTCTGAAGTGCTGTAATGTTGTATTGTGTCCTTTCAAAGCTGTATAGAGCTTCTGTCGAGGAATGTAGACCTTGAGTGACTTTGCCTTTATTTTAAGACTATTTTCTGTCCTAATAGCCCCCTCTCAGGCCGCAGGAGATGGACAGAGAAATCATGGACTTAAACAAAGATCAGGGATTTAAAATAATGTGAAGGGAAAAGCACCAAGATGTGTGCGATGTGTGTATGTTATCTATGTAGTCTAATTATGGGCAAGGAAAGAACACACCTTGTGTGAGGATCCAATAATTAGAATTTATTTTTAGTCTAATTGATGCTTTAGCAGACTAGTCAAGATGTAACAACCTCTTAGTTGTTCAGTTACAACAGTGCTAACACTTATAATCCAACTCACCCAGTTTCTCTTAAGGTCCATTAATAATTCAGTAAAAATCAATAGACACAAGTAGCTGCCCATTTCCTCTTACCCTCCCTATGCATTGCTACGGTCAGTGGCCCAGGTTCTTTGCTGGGAGCAACAAGCTGGGCATGGTGGAAGGTTATTTTGGTTTTTATGCTTGGTTTGCGTATGTTTGAGGTTATTTTTGTATGTTTTAACTCAATATGTGGGGTACGTTCTTGTTGGTTCTTGAGGTTAGTTAAATTGTGATTCCTTAGGTTTTAGTGCTTTTCTCTTTGCGGGGAGATGCACAACTGCAGAAAGGTAGGCAAAAATAAAAATAATAAAAAAACCCAAGAACAAAAAGAAACCGGTTTCAGAGGTAGATCATATATGCGTGACCACTTGCTAATTTTGCTGTCAGAGCTAGGCCTTTTACTGCATCTTCGTAACACCAAAGGCAGAGAACTATATATACAAGGAGGAGAAAAAGTCAAAGATTATCTACAGAGGGTAAAAGTGATGACAACTATGGTGGTGCAGTCAGCTGCAATAAATTACGGGGGAGATTTTGAGAAAAGACACAATTTTGTTTGAAGTTGGTGTTAACATCCTTTGTGGAATATGTCGGTTGGAAAAACTGCTGCACTGGGTTTGGTAGAGCAAAGCAAAACAAAAGCACAGTGATCGGTTTGTGACTGACTGGAGTAAGAGTGGTAGTTAAACCATTGGCTTGGCTGGTGATGAAGAGCCCAGAAAAAGTAGTGTGAGGAGAAGGAGCAAGGGCTGTGCCAGAGCCCTGAGATATTTTGTCCTCTTGGTGGGTGAGAAAGGATATATGCAAGAGGCACATAGGAACACAGTGGTGTGAAAACCAAAGCATGTGAGATACTGAAACCAGGTTGTAGGTGAAGGTGAAGGGAGCCTGGAGAGGATAGGAGCTGGGAAATATGGTTAGGGGAAGTAGGAGAGATCCTACTAAGAGCATTTTTATTCTAGCAATGGACTGGGGAGTTTTAATGTACTAAACAAGCAAGTTGGAAGGAAGAATTTGAGTGTTAGTGTGTTTGGTGGTAAAAGGAAAAAATCCAAAACTTTCACAGGTGGGTGAGCTGGTGGGAGCTTGCTTCAAAGTTATGGAAGCTATGGTCTATCTTTTCTCTTTTAAGGAGGAGGAGCTGGTGAGGGATGGTTAAAGACAGGAGGAGAGACCAGGTGAGCAAGATCTGGAGACAGGACTGAACTTACTCAGGTAGAAAGTGGGTGAGGGAGGAAAACAGCAGAGAAACTTGATGTCAGAGGTATAAAGTGGGAAAAGAAGGACTATTGTCAGTGGAGAGAAGACAAATAGAAAAAGGGTAGAACTTTTTTACTTTACGACCCTATCCAGGATGCAGGACAGGTTGTGTTGGTTTTAAATCCGCATTAGCCCTTTTCCCTGGTAGTGGTATCTGTGATTGGTCACTCTTCACTCTCCTCTTTCGGTAACATCTGCTGATCTTGTGATGCCCGTTTTCTAGGTCAGGGGCCAGATGAGAAAGTTTCAACCTTTCCCAGCTTGTCTATTTCTGTGTGAGGTCAGTAGTAATAAAAATAAGGGCCTGAAGACCCTTTATGGTGACTGTTGTTACTGGTATCCACCCTTGGGATTCTCAGCAGAGAGGCCCAAGACTCGCAGGAATGGTGGGTGCTGGAATGGCGATGCCTTGCTCTCAACAGTGGAGCCTTCAGGTCAGGATGGAGGTTATCTGATGAAGTTGTGTGGGAGGGATGGAAAAGAATTAATGACCCTGTTCAGAAGGTAAATGTAGGGCTTCGTATTTATGGGCTGTGAAGACAGAACCTATCATTAACACAAAAAAGGGTTTTTTTGTTTTGTTTTGTTTTTAAATTGTAGGTCCAATCTACTCTGCTCTTGTGTTCTGGGTAACTTTTGATGCACTTATGAAATAATTTTTCATAAATTATGCTTTTTATGCTCCTGCTCCCCTTCCTAGGTACTTAATATTATTTGTTGCAAAAATCCCACAAGAACATCTCCCTGCCTGCCATATACTTCTGTAAGTGTGACCAGGGAGATCACTTATGCTAGATACCATTGAGTTTTAAAGGAAGTGGCTGGAGGCAGGACACTATCTATAAAGGATCCCCAGTTCTGGAAACAGCCTCCTCTCTTTACAGCCCAGATTTACTGACTCAGTACCAGACTCATTTGTTCTGGCAGGCTTTTGTGGTGGATAAAGGCAATGATGGATAGTGAGGCCTAAGGAGAGGCTTTGTTTGTTAGCGTGAGGCTTTGGTCAACAATGATTTATAGATTACAGGTCAAATTCTCTTCTTATTCATGGGATTGTAAAACATAACTGGGAATTTCACTTTTGGGAAGCAAACTCATTAGGGTACAGGAGGAAGGGATACAGGGGAACTGTTCCTGGGTTATATATTTTGCATAAATTTTTCTGAGTGCTTGGGGGATAATTAAAGGAGGTTTTTTTTTTTTGTTTTGATGTTTTTGCAAGTATAAATAAACCATTGAAGTGCAGATTCCAAACACTTTTGCACTAACCAGTTTTTCCCAGAGATGCCTCTTTTATCTGTTCCACTGGGAACAGAGCAGGTTGATGATCTCCATGACTACATTGTTGTCGGTACATCACAGCTGGTGGCTCAGTATCACATCACAGACTTCAAGCACACAAGTCTTTATTGTTGAGTGTGTAGAGCCACTGGAGTGGTGCATTCATCCTATTGAACTAACTGACTTCAGCATCTTACTGACTAAACAGTAAGACATTAATGTGCATTAGTATGCTAACTAAGCTTTTGGCAGGGGAAAATTAAGATAAATGTTGTAGGCTTTCTTACATATTGAAATGCGTCAGGTTTTCTGTTATACTTCTGTGCATTTCTGTCTAAAGGTGAACAAAAGGCTACACCAGTGTTTCAATCAGTAAGTGGGATGAAAAGGCCTTTATTTTGGTAGCTTTGAAAGAGAACAGATGTTGGGCTCCTTCCCTGCCCCAGTTCAGTCTTCCTTGATCTTTAATACCTTAACCTAATGTATACGAATTTGCATATGCAGTGTTAAAGAGGTCATGGAATCACGTGTTTTTAGTGTGGTCAATCTCTGTGTGACTAGTTGTCATTTGACTGTTACTTGATCACTTTTGTATTATTTATCTTTTGTGTCCAGTGGCAATGTAATTAAGTGCTAAAGTTGCAACCTGTTTGTAAAAGCAGCTTCTCGTCAGCTGCGCCTCCATGGTTTCGAGCAATGGAGTTTTGAGGCTTGATTAGGGTCTTTAGGTACTAATCTAATATAATAATGTGATAGTAGCAATAATCATCACTTTATTTCCTTTGCATTCTTTAGGCTTTCTAGAAAGCTGGATAGGAAAGAATTTTGTTTTCCAGTGAGCATTTAAAAAAATGTGGACAAAATCTTTGCAAATCAGTTTGAAAAAAAAGTAAAATCAGAGTTCTTCAAATGAAACACTTCAATACAAAGTTAACCTGATCAGCTGTGTGGGTTTTTTTTTTGGTGGTGGTTGTTTGGTTTTTTTTTTTTTTTTTTTTTTTTTTTTAGCAATTGTACAAGCCAGGTTTTGAAATAAAGGCAATTATAAATAAAACATTTTGCAAAACCTCAATATGTGGTATGTTGGCAAAATGAAAGCTTTTATTTAGAACACTTCTAAATTAGGAGGTTTGAATCAAAGTAGCTCTGGCTTTAAGTTTTTTCACTTGCAAAATGAAAACCATTAACGTTTTGGGTCTCCTGTGGCTATTTACCTGCCAAAGCAATCATTAATATAGTTTTCAGAAGGTTCTATTTGAAGTTTTTCAGGCTTTGGGTCTTTAAGTAGAATTTTTTGAGAGTGCCAAAGCCGGCTCCTAGGCACTCTGTTGATGCCAAGAACATAAGGCCTCTAATTACTCAAAGACTGATGTTGTTACTTAAATACAAATCAACACTATTAATTTAATATGGAGTTGTGAACTGCAGTTATGAAAGACGCAAGTTCCATCATTTGTGGTAGTAGTGGAGGCATATGTTGTACTGCTGCCTGGTTTTGTGAACTGCACATTTAAGTTTCTGTAAAACATCTGTACGTCAGGAGATTGGTGCCATTTTCCACTTTCCGTGCAAAACCAGTCACCTCTGCTGTAGTCTTGTGATATCGTCACCTTTTTTTTTTTTTTTTGCTTTCTTAGGTGACTTTCACAAAGTGTGTTTTGAGCCTTAGTATGCTTACTGTGCTCCCTGTAAATATATATTTAATTGCGTATGTATGTATGTCCGTGAAAACTACAAAATTAGCTTTTCCAAACCAACACCCTAATAGAGGTATGATTCTTCCATGCCTGAAGATCTTACAGGGAAAGGAAGGGAAGGAAACCAACTGATGTACGTTTGCTGTGAAACTCTTAGGAACTGAATTTGTGTGAAGCAGGGTGGGCTGGGCTGGGCTCACCACCCTGACCATTTGCAGTTGACACCTTCATGGTTTGTAGCCAACTGCCTCCAGCTTCTCCAGCAGAATCCAGCAGAACAGTTGCTCTGGGCAGAGAAACCGGGGAAAACAGGAGTTTTTTTCAAAACTGAATGAAACTAGGAAATGACTACAGAATTGCTGTATCTGTGTGTTGCCTTGTTTTGTACTGGAGGGCAAATTTCCTTCTGGGAATGTAAAGGGGAGAAAAAAGAAGGTAATGAGCGCAGTTGGTAAGTAGCTATTGATTTAAAGATGCTGGGAGGAGGGGGAGGAATTGGGAGATAAGCCTATAACTTAAACAGGAGTAAAGTACAGGAATTAACACTGTTGACATTTAGGAGCACAGCATTAGGAAGTCAACCCTGATTTGTCTCGGCTCTGGAGACATTCGAAACCCTCCTGGATGCCATCCTGTGCAACCTGCTCTAGGTGAACCTGCTCTGGCAGGGGGGTTGGACTAGATAGATAGCCTCCAGAGGTCCCTTCCAACCCCGACCATTCTGCAATTCTGTGATTCTGCGATTATATGAGGTTATATATCCAGTCTATTGTTTTGAACTATCGTCAAACTCTGGAACACAACACTGTTTTCCACCCAGCGATTTTATTTTCAACCCTGAAAGCTGTAAATATCATTGAAAACAGGGAGGAAATCAAAACTGATGAGCAGGAAAAAAAAAAAAGCCAACAATCCACCCCTTTGAGTTTTAACATACTTTTGTAGCAAGGTTCAGTGGCATATTGCATGACAATATAACTAGACGTACAGAGCAATTCAGTAATGCTGTTTTTATCATGAGTATTATAGGAACAGCGTGTTACTAATCACTTCCAAATTAATATAGCTTTTTTCTTTGCAGCATAATAATAGTGTGCAGGAGGTTTTTTTTCTTATTTATGGTGCTTTCTCTGTCTTACCACTGTAGTATATAACCTGCTACAAGAAATAAGCCTAATTTTGCAGCCCAAGGGAGTATCAAAACCTATCAGGTTTCGAAGTCCATGCCTACAGTGATTTACAGTGATTTATGCCTGGAGTTTGCTCTGGGACTTAATGCTGCAGCAGGTATTCCACCTCAACAAGTATTTTACCAAGTTGCAGTTTTTTCTGTCAGAGAAGGTCTTTACATAAACCAGATTCTTTCGGGTTGCTTTCAGATATGGTATGTATATGTGTCTCTATATATATGTATGTAGATAGGTATAGATATAGATATGTGTGTTAATATATATAATAATTACTGATTGGCTATTTATTGAGCACACACTGGAGTGTGTGTTCCTTTTTCAGGTTTTATGAAGGTGGCCCGTCCACCTGTTGTCATAGCGGTGCTGTTATCACCATGTGATGCGTCATGACTAATAATCATTATGAGCTCCCACTTTATGTCCCTTTAATAGACACAATCGGTTTACAAGTCATAATCTGTACAGTATGTTATGATTAGAAGTTACAATATGGAAGTAGGGATGATGGGATCTAGATGTTACTCTGTCAAGTCCAGCTAAGTACCCACACGCAATTTGTAGTATAAATACTTAGAATTTCTGCTTCGGGTGTTCCAATGCCTTCAGAAGTCCCCGTACTGGTTTCCATAGGATACCATCCAGATCTCCTTATTCACCAGGATGGCAGGACGATCTTTTCCTGACCTTCGGTCAGACCCTGTTGGCAATCAAGTCCCAATCACAGTCCACCAACAGTCCTCTTGCTGATTTCCATAGGATGCACACTCTTACCGGTGACGAATCATCTGGAGGGTCTTTTCCAGTTACCAAGATCAGTGTCGACGACAATCAATGCTGATGATGAGAGACCACCCCCTTACCCTCTGTCAGCAAGCCCTCCAGACTTAGTCCATGTGAGCACTGTCATAAGCCAGGTAGTCTGCCCGCAGGATCTCCTGACCTGTGCCCAACCATCAGCCTTGTGGGCAGAGGCCCCATGCAATGATCTGAAGACCATTTGCTTACATTTTGTTTCACCTGGGAGTTACTATCAATAGGATGGCGAGGCCTATCGATAGGGAGGAAATAAGCTTAACTCCCACTGGGGCAGAGGCCAGCTTGGTTACCCTCATTCCAGCAGAGCTGGAGGGCATCCAGCGGGACCACGTGGAGGTGTGACATCCGCAGCTGAGCCCAGTTAGCAACCAAGATCCCATCTTAAGAGAGTCATAGTTACTCGAAGAGAAACTTACAGTAAGTTCTGGTGCCTTTTCAGATGTTACCGTGTTCCTTACAGTTCTTTCCCAAACAACAATACCTGTTAGATCAAAGGCATACAGTGTGCATATAGTAGTGTGTTTGTATACTGATAACTGCAGTGACTATACTGGTACGGTGACAAATGACACTGCAGTGCTGAAGCAGCTGGTCTGCTGTATGGGAGCCCAGTTTTGGGTTTTTTTTTTGGTCTTATTTAAATCCTAAGAATAACACCATAGGCACTTCAAAAGGAGAGATGTAAGCCAATGTAATCTTCTTTGTAACTCCACTAACAGCTGTTCATGGAAAGCTCATGCTGCTTCTCTTGTTTGAACACTTCAAGCAGTTGTTTTCAAGAAGAAAGCCAAAAATCTTTCCAGAATGCATTGCTGCTCAAGTAACTTCTTAGTCTAACCCACTACTGGTGGAAGTGAATAGCGGTGTATTGAGAGGTTGTAAAGAACGCCACTGAATTTGACTTGTGTTCCTCTTTGCCTTATTCACAGATATTGATGAGTGTGCTGAAGGGCGGCACTACTGTCGTGAGAATACCATGTGTGTAAATACACCGGGATCCTTTATGTGCATCTGCAAAACAGGATATATACGCATTGATGATTATTCATGTACAGGTAAGAGCTGTATATTTGTGAATGGAAATAACAGGATGATGGTATTTAGGAGCACTGTTATGATTCTTCTAAAGTTAATTTTTGTTAGAGTCACAAAATGTCTACATGAAATGTTAAACAGAATTAACACCAAAATAATTACAAGGATAGAGTGCAGAAAAGCTAACACATTTTACAGGTTATGGGTATGTTGTATCATTTGCCTGAAGCTGTAAGGCAGTCTGGATTGTCTGACAGGTCTACGTCCTTTGGGTGCTGACAGAAAAGGTGAAGGGAGGAGGCTGAAGGGAAAAATAAGAGAACGAAAATAGTGCTATGGGTTACTCGGTTTCCATGTGGTGTATCGGTACAACTTCACTTGGAGTGTGATAACTCTTCTGCAAACTTTTGGTGGAGTTAAATTTGCTGCATGTTAGAAGTGGCTGTTTCCTCATTTTGAGCTCTCCTGCATCAGGGAGGTTCCCCAGCTGAATCCTGAGTTCAGAGGGCAGGAGCTCTGCCTGCCTTGAGCCACTGGACAACACGGTCGGTCTTCTCTCTCTGTCTTCCCTTTTTGCTCTACTGCCAGTGGCTGCTGTAGAGGAGGTGTTGGGTTCATACTGACTTTCTGTTGTCTAGTCATCTTTTATTGCAAGGTGTTGTAAGGTTGTGGAATGAACACTGAACGTTTCAAACAGCTTTCTGTATCAGAGCCAGGCTGACTGTAAGTGTTCCTGGGAGGAATGTGTTTTTTCCTACTAGACAGATAAAGCAAATATGATTCAAAGATGTGGCATATTCTCTCAGTGAAGAAAATGTGTGAACAAAATAGTACCATCATTTTGTGTGCACAGGAGAACCCTCTTTCTATAAGAGGATATATTTGTTCAGTAAAACTTTCTTGGAGTTCATATTATCTGACAGTAAAGCTGGCTATAAATGGATGAGAGTATTCAGAATGTTTAGACATTGAGATGTTGAGTTAATTTCTAAATTTATTTAATTCTGTCCATTATGTCTTGGCATTTTTGAGCACCAGTGATATGTCTTGGTACAGAAACAGCTTCTTCATAAACTGGCACAATTTTCTTGCCCAAACATGCACAGCACTCAGGGACATGGATTGCAAACCACATACGTGTGATTTTTGTGCATACTCTCTTACCTGTACTTGACATTCCTCTCACATACCCTGGCAAGCACTATTTTTCTGCAGTAAGCCCAGTTCTTGTAGGACCAAGTTATAGGCTGCTTGCAGCAGGTCCTTTCTGAAGCAAACGGTATGTTTCTGATCACTCTCTCAGGTTTCCACACTCTCAGCTGAGAGTAAAGCAATTGTTTCACTACCTACCGAGTGTGAATATTGGGATTATTTTAGGACAGACTTTATCTAAATCACTGTGATACTTTTTATCTAAATCACTGTGATACTTTTTCCGCTTTGCTTCCCTTAGCTTGCTGTTCTGATTGAACTTTGCAAATGGTAAATCATCGCAAACAACTTCACAGGGGCATTCAGCGCCTATAAATGTAATAAAGGTATTTCTCGGTAGCCTGCACATTGCGTTCCTAATATTTGCTGAAACGTACTGTTGTGAAATTCAGTGTAGTTCACGAGCTCTGGACAGTCAAACTGGTGTAAAACTTGCTGGAAATCCGTTAAAGATCTCACATTCCAAACTGAGTTGGGCACCACATATGTAAATAATAGTTTCCTCTGAAATCAGCCTGATGGGTGACAAAGTGACTGATTTCTTTTCCAACTTTCCCTTGATCAAGCCAGGAAAAGTTAATGCAAAAGGAAGTGAAGTAGTTGAAATAGTTTTCTAGGATTTCAAATTTTAAGACTCGCTAGGCCAGATGAATTGTAAGTCACGCAGTGACTTTTGGTATGGCTGAGCAATGCCACTTTCTGTCATTTGGGACCTGGAGGTTTTCCTGGAGTTAAATTATAGTGGATTTTGGATACTGAGAGGCAGCCAGGAGGATGCAGTGCCTGTTGGGGGATAGAATTTCCCCAAATGGCAATGTAACATCCTGAAGTGTGTCTCTCACGAAATAACTGCATTTTTTATTTTTCTGGTTCCACAACTGGTGTGAGTACCTCCAGTGGAGGCACTGATCAGTTACTGAAGTGTGTAGACTTATGAGACTCTTGCATGACATTTCCACCAAACAACTAGTGGGTGAAAGGTTAATGATGTTTTTAAAATTGGGGAAAACACGGGATAGATTTAAAGTCATGTGCTTTGATCACTAAATGGCATTATGTTCTTGTTTTAGTCTATACCAGTGATATTGAGATCATTTACATTATAGTATTGTATTAAAGCAGGTGGCAAGTGTATATATTTGTACATGAGACTGCTATAGGTTTTTCACCCCCCAGCATCTTCTTTGCTCTTTGCTGGTTTTACCATCTATTAAAGCTCCTGATTTTGGAGACTTTCATGTGCACTCACTTGCCCAGATGTAAATCTAAGAGGTAACGTGAACACGAGCAGGGAGGGTATGTTGCTGTGGCTTTAACACGGAGTCTATGGAAGTTTTAAACTACTAGATTGCTTACCATTGTCTCTCCTGAAGAAACTCGCTCTGTTCTGAGAACCAGCAAAAGCTCGGTGTAGAAGAAACACTGACTGTGTTTACAGGACATTGCTGAAAGATGTGTATGTTAATAAATCAGTGTGAAATAACAGTGGAAAGGAGTTTATGATGCTAATGACAGTACTTTGCTGTCCTGCAGACAGACCAACAGGTTTAGTCTAGGCTGTTATGCTTGGGTATAGCTGACTTTCCATAAGCGCGATTTTCTCTTACAGCATACTGCGGTATTTTAAAGCAAGTAGTTTACAAGAAAAACTCATTATACTTCCCTTTATTTTCTTTTTTTTTTGGTTTGTTTGTTTGTTTTTAATTTAAGTGGAGCCTTAATGGCATTCAGCTAAACAAATGATATCTCAGACTTGAGAAGGAAAAGTATTTTCCAAATATGTTTTGTTTAGAGAATCAAGCCAGCAAAGTGTGTTAGGGATCTCAACCTCTCTCAGCCAACCTGGCATTTGCTTTATTTAAGTCCATCAATTTTATGACTGTAGAAAGCAGCAAGTAGAAATCTTTGCGCTTTGAGAGTGGAGATACCAACTTGTCGGTGCCCAGCACACCTCACTGTGCATCATGAACTCATGGCCCATTCACTGCAGCTGGGAATTATTTTGGTTAAGCTCAATTTTCTTGTCATGATGGTGCTCGTTCTTGAAGTTAAGGACATAAACCAAGCCTTTTTATCTGGCAGAAAAGCGGGACGGTAAGGAGAAAAGCAATCATGATACACCAAAGAGACAGAGCTCTGCAAATTAAGGAGATACTTTTGAAAGGTTTTGTGAAGAGTACCCTGTTTAACTTGGCATGTCTGTGAAAATAAGGCTGTGCACTGTCCTTAACAGAATTTTCTGGATTTTCCATATTTCTTTTTTGTCCTAATAATCAGATTTATTGTAGAAGCTGCACAGAATAGTTGATGTACTCCATAGTCTGTACAACAAAAAAAATGGTGTTTACATCTGGGAAAAATGAAAAGTGGGAAAGATGTCTTTAAAAGAAATGGTATCTTAAAACCAAATGAAACAGTGATATGCAAAATACGTTTACATTCATACCATTGGATAGTCTTTGTTTTATGTAATTCATGCAAAAAATGGGTATTGTAGGACATCATAACTTCTGCATTGCTCTTTTCTGTTTTCCTCAAGATAGCTGGAAGCATCAGCTTTGATAGCATCAGCTCTCAGCTACTGCAGAAGGGTATTATAAAGATGCCTCTTGCCGACTACTTGTGAAAGCCATGCTGCAGAAGCCTCACACAGACATCTCCCGTGGGCAAAGGCAATCATGAGTATTTTAGGGGCACCTTGGTACTGCCAGGATACTACAAAAACTACCAAAGGCTCCCACACTTACTTTGGTGTGCTTGTAGAGTATGCAATTCTGTTCATATCTCAGTACTTGTATATAGAGAGGCCGATGCACTTTGGTTTTTGCCAATGTTTGCAACCAAATTTAGTCATCCAACCTTCTTTTTCCTTCTGCAGAATTTAAAGTTCTTGGCAAGTCTCTATTTGCCTAATTGGCAATTCTGGGTTTAACTTGTCAGCTGAAATATCACTGAAACTGAAGAGGAGGCATATTTTCAATCCAGTTTGGGAATGAAAAGAATAGGGCAAACAAGCAACAACTGACCCTGTGTGTTACTAAATGTTACATTTTTAAATATATTTCAGGTCACACTGTTCCTTGTAATGCTGTGTAATCGAATCCAGTTATGGAGCTGTAGCTGTGCAGAAAATAGCTGACTTACTGTATGCTGGAGCAGAAGCTCTGGTAGCACATCGTTGGGAATGTTACTAAGCAGGAGGAAAATGTTCTGTAGCTTGGCATTAATATGTCGTTGTTTGCACAGGATAGCTGAAACACAGGAAGAAGATGTTGAAAAATTGTACCTGAACCTTGATTAGGCAGGCTATGATGTGAGTGATGTCCATGCAGCTTGCTGGCAGACTAACGTGAAATGCCATATTGTTCTATTCTATGCACGCATATATAATTTAGCAGTCATTGATCAAACTGGAAGAGAGACATAAAATCAGTGACATTGAAGGGTTTTTCTCCTGTATGAGACATTTGAAAAGAAATCTGTGCTATCTGTCTCTGTCAGAGTCCCGGGCACAAAAGACTGATTTAGACAGCACATAGCTGCTTCCAAAACAGCTCCAGTCTCTTTCTTCCCAGCATATTTATTGCAAGTTTTACAATAGATCTGAATTACATTTTGATTTTCACAACAAAGGATGTAATGAAGACATCAATTTCAGATTTTGTTATTTGTATTCATCTTGGAAGCAAGACTCGCAGGGTTAGATTGAGTTAGTCACAACCGTATTTACACAGAAATCTGTTCTTCATGGGTGATTTTATGTTCAGAAATCAATCATAGCTATGAAAAGGGGAGATGAGTCCTAAGCTGCACCCATATGCCAAATGGGTGCACAAACTGTAAATTAAAGGCATTAAAAATATGCCCTGGGCTACCATGCTTTCCCTACATTGGTATCGTCTTATTCCCCTTCCACTTTGCTTCACAGAACCTGAAATGTAATGGTGTTGCACTGGGGGAAGGAAGGCAGAAAATGGCATGAGTCTTTGCTGGGGTAGTTTTATGTGTGTATCAGTATGCTGCACCCTCACTGTTAGATATGATTAAATCTGAATGCCTTAGTGTTTTTCTGGAATAGTAACACATCCTCACTCTGCCTGGGATTACAGAAATGCACGGGCTGTTTTCTTGGCTGGGAAAGAGAAAGTTTTTCCTTCTAGAAACAAGGATGCAGCCAGTGTCACGTCCAGTCTTTCAGGCTGCTGTGTAATCTGCAGCTGGTAGCAGTGCTATGAACAACGCAATACATGTCCTTTCCTGCGCCATTTATTTACTTTTTTTTTTTTTAATGGAAAAGGGAGAAGGTAGGAAATGAGAGATGAGAGCTCTCTCTTTTTCACGCTTGGATCTAACAGTGAGGAGTTCTGACTAGCCACAGTGGATGGTTAATCACATTTAGTCTGAACAGATGACTTCAGTTTCCTGCCTTGGGACCACTCACCTGTGTAAGTAACCCATCAAAAATGGAACAGAGGAAAGACCCTGTGAGATTTAGTACATCCTCCCTAGATATTATTAAAGCAGAGGAAGATGCATACTGTGGCTTGGAGAAGCCGTGGATTTTGTGAGCCCCAGATGACTTTTAAGGCTCTGTTTCTGTGCACCTTCTCTTATCTATTTTTTTTTTTTTTTCCAATCAGTGTAAAAGGGGAAGGGGCTCTGATGGAAGTGCTGGTGGTGTGCTTGGCCTCTCCTGTGGGTGGGAGCCCCAAAGTGATGTGGGGAAGGTAACGTGGCTGATGTTACCCTCCCAGAGAATTCCTCCCCAGGGCTTGTTTCATGTTTCACACTTAGTGGTACTGGAGAAGGAGGCGTGGGGCTCTCCATGAGTACCCTAGGATGGTACCTTCAGTTGACTCTCCCTGTACATGTGGTCTGGGTAAGATGATAAATGACTGAATGTAAGACAGACATATGAAGTATAGACTCTGTTAGTATATAAACCAGACTCTTTGAATTAGGAAGAGCCAGCAGGTCAATGACTGGCTCCGAACTTGGTGTTACCAGCAGGGTTTTGGGTTCTTTGATCACGGCCTGATTTACAGAACACCAGGCCTGCTGGCAGCAGGTGGGAAAAGCGTTCTTGGAGTAGAGTTAGCAGGGCTCATTGAGAGAGCTTTAAACTAGATTCGGAAGGGGATGGGCATGTAACTGGGCTCGACAGAGAGGCACCTGGGGGTAGTAGCTCAGCACTTATGGAGCAGAGTGCTAGTGTTTTTGAGCATTGGAAGGCCCACCACCCCTCAAGGGCAAAAACTACACACTCATTGGCTTTTCTGAAATGCCTATACACTACTGCGCACAGCATTGGGGAATAAACAAGAGGAGTTAGAGATCTGCATGCGGTCACAGGACCATGATCTCATTGCAATTACTGAGACATGGTGGGATAGCTCACACGACTGGAACGCTGTCATAGAGGGCTATGTTCTCTTTAGGAAAGATAGGCCAGCGAGGCGAGGTGGGTGAGTCGCTCTTTATGTGAGAGAGCAACTGGAATGTATTGAGCTCTCCTTGGGAGCAGACGAAGAGCAAATTGAGAGCTTGTGGGTAAGGATTAAGGGGCAGGGTAATATGAGAGACACTGTTGTGGGTGTCTATTACAGGCCACCTGATCAGGATGGAGAAGTTGATGAGGCCTTCTACAGAAAGGTGAGAATCGCCTCACAGTCACAGGCCTTGATGCTCATGGGGGACTTCAGCTACCCTGATATCTGCTGGGAAGGCCACACAGCTGGGCATGTACAGTCCAGGAGGTTCCTCCAGTGCATTGATGACAACTTTTTGACTCAGGTGGTGGAGCCCACCAGGAGAGGTGTACTACTGGACCTAGTACTGACTAACAAAGAAGGACTGGTGGAGGATGTTAAGGTTGGGGGCAGACTGGGCTGCAGTGATCATGAGAAGATTGAGTTCAGGATTAAGTGCAGTATACACAAAATGACAAGTAGGGTTGAAACCTTAAACTTCAGGAGGGCTAACTTTGATCACTTCAAGGAATTGCTTGGACAAATCCCATGGGAGAGAGCTCTAGAGGGTAAGGGGGCTCAAGAGAGCTGTCTGCTATTTAAGTATCACTTCCTCCAAGCTCAGGATCGGTGCATCCTGAAGAGCAAGAAATCAGGCAAGGGAAGAAGGAGACCTTCATGGCTGAGCAGGGACCTTCTGAAAAAGCTCAGGTGGAAGACGGGAATTTACAATAGGTGGAAGAAGAGGCTGACTGCTTGGGAAGAGTATAAGAATGCTGTCAGGGTATGCAGGGAGGAAACAAGGAAAGCCGAGGCAGCCTTGGAATTCAACCTGGCAAGGGATGTCAAGGCCAATAGGAAGGGTTTCTTTAAGTATATAGGAGACAAAAGGAAAATTAGGGAAAATACGGGCCCGCTGTTGAATGAGACAAGTGCCGTGGTGACAGATGATGCAGAGAAGGTAGAGTTGCTGAATACTTTCTTTGCTTCTATCTTCACTGCTCAGGCCAGTCCTCGGGAGACGCAGACTTTGCAGGTAACAGAGAAAGTCTGGAGGAAGCAAGACTTTCCCTTGGTTGATGGGGAACAAGTTAGAGATCAGTTAGATAAACTGGATATCCACAAGTCCATGGGGCCTGATGGGATGCACCCTCGAGTGCTGCGGGAGCTGGGGGAAGTCATTGCTGGGCTGCTCTCCATCATCTTTGAAAGGTCCTGGAGAACAGGTGAGGTGCCTGAGGACTGAAGGAAAGCCTATGTCACTCCAGTCTTCAAAAAGGGCAATAAGGATGATCTGGGAAACTACAGGCCGGTCAGCCTCACCTCCATCCCTGGAAAGATGATGGAGCAGCTTGTTCTGGGTGTCATCTCAAAGCACCTGGAGGAAAAGAAGATTATCAGAAGTAGTCAACGTGGATTCACTAAGGAGAATTCATGTCTGACAAATCTGATGGCCTTCTGTGATGGTGTGACTGGATAGGTGGATGAGGGGAGGGCAGTGGATGTTGTCTACCTTGACTGCAGCAAGGCTTTCAACACTATCTCCCACATCATCCTCATAGGCAAGCTTAGGAAGTGTGGGTTAGATGAATGGACAGTGGGGTGGATTGAAAACTGGCTGACAGGTAGAGCTCAGAGGGTTGTGGTTAGTGGTGCAGAGTCTAGTTGGAGGTCAGTAACAAGCGGTGTCCCTCAAGGGTCAGTACTGGGTCCAGTCCTGTTCAATATATTCATCAGTGACATGGATGAAGGGATAGAGTGTACCATCAGCAAGTTTGCTGATGACACAAAACTGGGAGGAGTGGCTGATACACCAGAAGGCTGTGCTGCCGTACAGTGTGACCTGGACAGGCAGGAGAGTTGGGCAGAGAGAAACCTTATGAAATTCAACAAGGGCAGGTGTAGGGTACTGCACCTGGGGAGGAATAACCCCATGCATCAGTACAGGTTGGGGGCTGACCTTCTGGAGAGCAGCTCTGTGGAAAGGGACCTGGGAGTCCTGGTGGACAACAGGATGACCATGAGTCAGCAATGTGGCCAAGAAGGCCAATGGCATCCTGGGGTGCATCAAGAAGAGTGTGGCCAGCAGGTCGAGGGAGGTCATCCTCCCCATCTACTCTGCCCTGGTGAGGCCACATCTGGAGTAGTGTGTCCAGTTCTGGGCTCCCCAGTTCAAGAAAGACTGGGATCTGCTGGAGAGGGTCCAGCAAAGGGCTACAAAGATGATTAGGGGATTAGAATATCTCTCTTTTGAGGAAAGACTGAGGGACTTGGGTCTTTTTAGTCTAGAGAAAAGAAGACTGTCAGGGATCTTATTAATGCTTATAAATAGTTAAAGGGAGGGTGCCAGGGGGATGGGAACAGTCTTTATTCAGTGGTGCCCAGACAAGAGGTAATGGGCACAAACTTGAATATAGGAAGTTCCATCTTAACATGAGGAGGAACTTCTTTACTTTGAGAGTGGCAGAGCACTGGAACAGGCTGCCCAGAGAGGTTGTGGAGTCTCCCACTCTGGAGACATTCAAAACCCACCTGGACACCGTCCTGTGCAGCTTGCTGTAGTTGACCCTGCTCTGGCGGGGGGTGGGGTGGGTGGACTAGATGATCTCCAGAGGTCCCTTTCAACCCTGACCATTCTGTGATTCTGTGTAATTAATGTTTATACATTGTCATCTCTGTTTTTTAGTAAATTATCTATTACATGTGTCTTTTTTCTTTTCTTTTTTTTTTTTTTTTTTTTTTTTTTTTGAGAGCGAGGAGTGAGTGACCTACAACTTTGTACTCTGACACCACCGAGGTTTTACAATTGTACTGTACTTTGGCAGGAAATGCATGTGGATACTCAACTGATTAATTATTAAAAGCATACCAGGCCTGCTGCAAATGGTGGCCTACTTCTTCCAAGCATGGTCTGGCCACATGAGCAGCCATGTCCATTCTGGCAGTAGTGCTGAGCTGTGTGGGATGGCTCCTGCGTGCAGAGCTAGGTGCTCACAAATGTGTTTTAAAAGCGTGCAGACCTTGTAACTTGTTTTTCATAACCATTTTGGTAAATCCATTCCAGATGACTTTGTCTTTCCTTTTCATTTCACTTGAGTAAAGTCATGCTGATTTTTTTGCTATTGCTTGCTTTTGGAAAGAAGTAGCTTAGAAGTCAAAGGACGTGGTAAAATAAGTGGAGATTTTAAGTCTGCGAGGCTGTTATTGTACAGTCCAGCCTGGTAGCGTCCTGTTTGTGCTCCTGGGTTTGTTTTCTGACTGCTGAAGAAAATTGTGAAGGACTTTTATATAACATAACATGACTGTGGTGGGAACATTTGCAGGATTTCTTCTTCAGAGTCTAAATAGATGGGAGGGATGAAGTACTTCTTTAGAAATAAAAGGACTGAGTGGAATCGATGGATGGCTTTGGTCTTTGGCCTTTTTGATTTGGCCATATGGAAGGCCTACTCAAAACAATGATGTGTTGAACTCACTGGCTTGAACTAGGTGTATGCAGCCAGACCTTGCTAGGCCTCCCTCCGCCTCCGCCCCAGCCTATCTAAGTCTTTATGAGGCTCAGAGATTTTTCTAACAACACTTTTCTGAAAACGGTGTCAATGCATTCAGCAGCATTTAATTTTTTTTCTGCAATAGCCTTTCACAGTAAACTGAAGTCTAATAATTGTTTCCACATAAATTACCAAGAAGCATGGCAGTAGCAAGTTGAGTGACACCTGAAATGTTAATTCTTTGGAATACTGGCAGCTCTGCATATTTTTCAAATCAAATTAAATCACAAATCTGTTGCAAATTGGAAGGAATTCCAAGACCAACATTAAAATAATTAAGGGTCTAGGGAAACTGACTTGATTTAAGATTTAAGGGAAAAACTACACATTTAGCTGCATAATGATGATGAATGTGCAAAAAGTAGGAATTATTATAACAATAATACTAATTAATAATTACTTGGGGTGTTTCAACAATAAAGAGGAAAATGTAGGGGAAGGACCTGCACCACTGCAGGTCAGTGGCCAGTACTTTTTGACATTAGTTTTTCACGTCTGACCCATATTTTTTGCTCTTTAATGATACTGTGGGATGACTGAAACAAATTCACCTCGATTTAATGCATAGAAAACAGATTGTCACATTTAGCCTGTTCAGCACTCATGCATCTGATACTCCCTCACCTATCTTTGTGCTTTTCCTCCCATGCAGCCATTAATGTTTTTTCACTTCAGTTTTCTGACAGGCCACATCATTGTGATTTATTGAACATTTGCTTTGCCCACAGCAACCAAACTTGTGTCCTTCCAAAGCTCTCCTGTTTGGTTCCATTCTTGTTGATAGCTGTGACTTATAGACAACCTATACATCTGCTCGAGTTTCAGCTAATGCCACTGTTCACAATTAAGAAAGATACCTGTTGTTTGGTATATTTCTAAGCTAAGGTATATGGTGGGGGTTTTGAGTGTGTGTTTGTGTGTATGTGTATAAAAAAGGATTTTAAAGAAACATCTCTGGAATACTTCTATCTGCATGCTGGTGCAGGGTCAGGAGATGACGGGCTAATCATGATATCCAGGGAATAGGAGACTCTTTTCTTTTACAGCTGCCAAACTGCCTCCACTGCTTTTGAACATGAAGTGTTAAGTATAGTTATAAGTGTTAAGCATAGTTATAGTCCTCAGGAGAAATTTAATTTAGCTTTAGAGGTTTCTTTCTCTTCTCTCCCCATCTTCGGAAGTCTCAGTATTATTTGTGATTATAAAAAAATCACTTTGTGTGCGCCAGTGCCCAGTTGTGACTATCCCATCAGCCAGGAAATAAACTCACATCTGGGTTTTTTTGGTGTGGTGTATAGGCAAAGGTTGGGTCTTGCCTCCTTTTCCTTCATTAATATTTTATTTGCAATGTAAGTCTTCTGGGGATGCTTATGAGCAAACAGAGACAGTATCTTTGCAATTCTAATGCAGCCCATCCTTATTCCCGAGCGCAGATGCCCCCACTATGGGAACCACCAGTCTGGTATCTGGATGGACTTGAAATGCCAGTAACAGGGACCTGTGATTTTGTTGAAATGACACAACTCAATACTGTTTATGATTCAGATCCTCAGATTATCAGAGGTTTTGCTAGCTGCCCAGTTGTTACCCTCTGCTCTTGCAAGATACAGCTGTTTTTGAGGGGGGAATACGCTCCCTGTCACGTGGGGGTTTTTTTATTACCATAGTACTCTGACACACTTTGGATGAATGATTCCTCTTGGCATCTAGAAACTCAAGTTTATAGAAGCGCATCTGCCTGTGGGCTTCCGTGAGGATTTCACTGGTTTATTTTTGACTTGTAAATCCATCAATTGTTTGGGACATCAACAGTCTGAGAAATCTCTTTTTCCTATACTGTGCAGCAGAAGTGGCATTTAATGGCAGGGATACTTGAGAAAAAATTTTGTTGAATTGCTTGTGAGGATGCTGAAGGTAAAATTCAACTTTAATCCCAAGGGCACAGGTCAGGTAAAATTCCAGACTTGCAATACATTCCTTCCAGATATTCAGGAAAAGTTCATTGATGGTTTCTGATGTGAGGATGGAAACGGGTTTGCACCAGTGTGCATTGGTAGGAGATAGACTCCAGTTAGCTGTGAAGTGTGGGTATTTTACAACATCATTTAATACTAGCTATTTTTGTTCCAACTGTACATTTCAGTTCCCACAAATGAGTTCTGAGAACTCAAAAGCAATGCCTCCCCTTTTGTAAAATGAAGAATAAAATCTAGCTTGCACGTGAGGAACGTGGGCTATGTTTTAGCACCTGCACCAGCCTCTTCTAAGAGGGATATAGTTGCCTGGGTTTCCATGGAGGACAGCTGCTGTAAGACTGATGTAATCCAGAGTGGAATGAAATCATCCAGCTTCTGTGTTTAAAGCTGCACACTTGTCCGCAGTTAATTAACAGTATAAAATTGGCCTGCTTTTCCAGACACACAAGAGCATCCACAAGTCATCCTGAAGATAATAAGAGCTGATAATGCTTAGTACGTTGGTAAATGAGGCCATATTTTAGTAAGTGACTAAATACGGCCACAAGATGCAACTTTGTTCAGCACTGCTGTATACCCTCAGATAAGTCATATGCTCATAGTGTACCAGCTTTGTTACTTGAAAATACAATCGCGTGAGATGTGATAACAATAAAAAAAGCTAATTTCTTCCTGTTTATTTCCCTTGACTTATTTTCATGGATTCAGCAGCTTTTCAAGTTCTCCTCAAGTTCTGCAGCTTGTGCAACAGCTGAGCTCAGTGACTGTGCTTAAATAAAGACAGAATAATCGGGCAGTATGGTGCAAGGGAGAGAGCAATAAACAAGCATACTGACAGGGGCTCGTTGCAGCATCACTGACGTGACATACTATGGCTCGTGTAAGGAAATGTTTTAGTCAGCAAACCAGCAGAGGAAACATGCAGGTCTGGATTTCTAATGATGTGGGCAAGGTGAACCATCTGTCTTTTCCATCTCTGATTTTAGTGATCCTCCCCCTCCCCAGTGAAATTAGAAGTAACCTCCATGCACATGCATTATCACACAGTGTAATCCAAACTCCACTGAGGAGATGGTGTCTGGCTATACTGTCATGGTTGCCGTTAGGAATAAACACTCTAGAAGTCAGCTTGTATGTGCACAGCATTTTTAACTCAAACCCTATTTGATTCTGATCTCCATTACTTGGCCCAGTTTCCATTCTGCTTTATAGTTTGTCAGCCTACACGAAGCTCTCAATCCTCTTTCAGGATAAATTCTCTCCAGTATCCACTTTCTAGCTGTAAGATAATTCACAAAGCTAATAAAGGAACGATCATTCAGACTGAGCTTGTTGCTATGCTACCGCATTACTAAGATAGCAATACAACTCATTTTTATATATCTACTACATCTTATACAAGGGAACTCATTTATGCTTTATTTGGATTGAATTGGGTTATCGTTGACAACTTAGTTTGGAGGCTGTTTTAACTTGGAGTGAGACCTTTCTTCTTTTTTTTCTTCCTAGAGGATACTTTTTAGGTCCCATTTCCTCCTTGGTTACTGACCCAATTCCTAACAACTGTTCATCTGACTGTGCAATTATAGCAGGATTGATTTCTCATCTGATCAAAATCCAACACAGTTTTAAAGAGTCTTTGGTAGAATATGATTTGAGTTGATAAACAGAAAATACATTCCCTCGACAAAGATATGACTGTATGAATGCTTAATTCTTTTACAGAAATAATTCCTTTACCAAATATATGTATATTTGGTATGTGTGTGTGTATCTATATCTATCAATGCATTATAGAGCTAGATTCCATATTGGCCTTAGGAATGGAGGATGGTAAAAGGTGTATCAAAAGCAAGTCTCTAACTATTTTGCATTTCTGCAGTTTCTGTTTACTGTTTAAAATCTGTCTTTCTGCAGAAGCAGATATCAGAATTGATTATTTTGTTTTACAAGGAGTATATTTTGCATTCTTAGGGTGATGAGGAATGTTTCAATATATAAAAGGAGGTACAGGTATCAACTTGAGAATATACTCAGTTTGAAACAGTAACTGAGAAATGTTTCAGTTGGAATGGACCTATAATGATCATCTTGTCCAACTGCCTGACCAGTTTAGTGCTGAACAAAAGTTAAAACATGTTGTTAAGGGCGTTGTCCAGATGCCTCTAAAAATGCTGACAGGCTTGGGGCATCGACCACCTCTCTAGGATGCCTGTTCCAGTGTTTGAACACCCTCTTGGTAAAGAAGTGCTTCCTAATGTCCAGTCTAAGCCTTCCCTGGCGCAGCTTTGCACCGTTCCCTGGTATCCTGTCACTGGATACCAGGGAGAAGAGATCAGCACCTCCCTCCCACATCCCCTTCTGTGACATCTTTCTTCCATGTAAAAAATCTGAAATTACAATATTTTCAGACATTAACATTGCTTAATACTTACCTCGCAGTATTACAACAGCCATTCAGTATACCTCCCATTTCTCAGTGTTCTGAACCTTTCTGCAGCTTCCAAGCACCCAGCGTCCCTGGACAGCTTCTGCAACGCGTCTGTACTGCTGTGTCAGTACAATATGATTGGAAATTAGAGATGTTAGGGGTATAGCAAAATTAGCAGAGTATATTGTAAAAATAGACAATCTAACAAACCATACAGCACCGCATGAATTATTCATTTCCATAGCTAATTACATTGACTCTTCACGTTAGAATTTTACTGAAGTTGACACAGGAGGTGGAATTCAGTTTCCAATTAAGACACCCAAATGTAGATACCTTCATCTAAGCTCACACTGTAATCAACAGAGGTCAAGGATTCAGCTGGACCCAACTCAGTTGTCTCTTTACAGGTTCTAGGCAGTTGTCATCATGGGATTAGTAGATCTGACACAACACCAACCTTGTAGGTCTTGTGCTTTTGGGTGACAGCTGGATGCAAGCAAAGTTATCTCTTTCCATGGGTTTGAGCCCCTTATCTGTGGGAAACTCAATCCTGTTTTAGGTATCTGTTTTACACTTGTTGAGTTCTGTAGGTTACACTGACTGAAATAGGAACTTAGTAACTTAGTGTCTATAGCAAGATCTGGTTGCCCAGTAATAGGTCGAGTGCCTTTTTAGGTGCTGTAGTGTGTCCTACTTGCTCTCCAACTGCTCTTACAGTCTTCCTGTAGAGCCTCATCTTACAGCCTTTGCTGATGTCTTGCATACCCGTGAGGTGCTAAGCTGTGACTTTTTAGCTAGGCGTCTGTTGATGGAGTGGAATCCTGCCCAGTAACGCGCACATAGACACCTGAATTTAAATACCTTAATCTGGAACGGAATTGCACCCGGAATTATCAGCAACCAAACAGCTGTAGTTTTACTTCAGAAGAGTTTATGTACAAGAGTCTGAAGGGTACATGGGGTACTGTCTGGTCGAAACTTCTTCATCTGTTCATCCCAATACTGGATGGTAGTTGTGGACTGTGGGAATTAGGATGATGGTAGCAAGAGAATGACTGGTATTAATCAACCAGAACATGATATCCTTTCACAGCTGGACCTCCCCTGGCCCATCCTACTGTGGATGGTCACAGACTGTGAAAGATAGACTGTGAAGATCAGGAAACACAGTAGGTAGCCTTGAGGACAGCTTCTTTGATGTTGTAAGGATTGTTCTGGCTCAGGAGATGGGAATCTGCTGCTGTCTCATTGAGTGAGCCAGAAGTGAAGGAAGTTGGATAGCTTGCATCTATCATGTCTGAGCCAGCTGGTGATTGCCTCATGCTGGGAGAGCAGAGCCTGTTCTCAGAGGGACTCCAGCCAAGGTCAGTGAGAGACTGGAGCTACTGTATGAAGCGAGGCAGTTTTTAAAAAATGGAACAGTGGAGTTATTTAAGGTTATGTGGTCATGCTATGTTGAAGTCAGCAGTTTTCTACACATTCACAGTAAAATAAAAGTGACTATTGCCATGGTATAAATTAGCCAGGTTTTGAGAGCATTAGATATAGCTGGCAGTACATGGTTCTTAAGATAACACTGTTTTTAAGAAAAGGCAGAAGGTAAGAAAGATAATTGTCAAGACTTGTAAGAGGAGACATAACATTTTTAAATTTTGTCCAGGGCTTCAGAAGACTTTTCTTTTTAATATTATAGCTGCACGTTTTTTCTTTGAATGAATGTGGATGTTTCTTGTTTGGACAGATGCGAATCCCTGTATTATATCTATATCTGTGAGCATGGAAACTTTTAATTCTTTATGTTTTGATTCCCACATGGAATGTCCAGTAATCAGTGACTCCTGAAACAGCTTAGAAGCATCCTTTGTTTTTCAGGAAATGTTTGTAAGAGATTAACCTGCTTTATGCTAAATGGCAGACTGTTTGCTTAACTCATGTTTTATACTGTCAGTCATTATAATTTAGTATTTGTCATCTTCTTTGACAAATCTTTCATAGGTTTGACTCTGTCACAAATCTTTATCAATATTACTCCCTTTTGTCAGTCTTTTGGACTGATGATTCTTGACTTACAAAACCAGATGTACTTCGCTGCATCAAACTGCTTCGTCAAATTAGAAATTCTTTTCTACAGCCAGAATAATTCAGAAATAGCCTTTTGGATTACAATCCTCTCTCCCAGCCATGTGCCTGAGCAGTGGCCTCACTTGTGGTACGGACTCCTCGACCACAGCAGGTGTTGCATCCTTGCTAGTCCTTCTTTGATCATAGAATTGTGCTGAAATCTATCCTGAAATGCATTGGTGCACAAAGTAAACATATTGGGCTTATCCACTTCACTGACTCATCTGGTGCCTGTGTTCCTATGTGTAATCCCAAAGAAAGACTTATATTTTTAATTCTGCATGTAACTTCTGATTCACACGGAAATCTGCTGATGGTTCTGCAGCCAGGCTGTGGCTGGTCCTGCATGAATGCGTAGTGTGGAAGCTAAAATGGCACTTTTTCTGCCCTTCTAATTCTGTCTAAAACTAGATTCAGTTCCAGCATTTGCTCAGTCTGTGTTTGCCAGTTCACCTAAATGAACAAGGAAGACGGAGTGATTGGCAGGACCTCTCTGCAGCAGTCAGAAAGACAGCGCCAACAAGAAGGAACAAATGCCACCTACTGAGAAAATATATTGGAACCCATCCTTAGGGTTTTGTTCTGCTGATGCCCCAAGGAAGATTGGCCAAATCATCATCATTAATTTGAAAAGTCACATTTTACAGAGGGAAGCATCGCTGTTGACGCAGTGCTCCTGTACAACAGAATCCTAAGGTTCTTGGGTGAATTTTCACTTTTGCTAAGTAAAGATGCATATTGTAAGACTGTTTCTGAAAGTACTGTGTACTTTCTCTGTAAAAGAGACTCGATATTTTTCCTGAGGACGTTCTCAATATACAGAGAACTGTCCTGTCTTCTTTTTTTTTTTTTTTTTTTTTTTTTTAAGAAAACTCTAGAGGCGTGAGGCATTTTCAGGACTGAACTAGAAAACTGAAACCAGAAATTATTTCAGAAATGGTAATCAACTTCTTGAAATCAGCCCCCTTTATAATTTATGTTGTCAGATGTGCAAAATTGAGGCCCTATCCATAAAATAACAAAAAACTTTGAAAATCTCTGTTTCTCTTGAGAACCGAGAGCTCTATCAAGAAGGTAAACAATAAAATAGGAGGCTACTCTACCTGAAAGGTTTGTAGGAGTTCTTGTAGGAGTGTTTTTTCTTTCTGACAGGTTTCCAAATCATCTTGAAAAGAGTGTATGTGCCCTACTGTCGTTGTATGTTGCAATCTCTTCACATCATCTCAAGTACATTCTTAGAAGAAATGCTGCAAGGCATTGTATCTATTTTATATTTTAAAAATGAAAGGTATTCTGGGGAAACGCTTGCAGTCAGCTAGCTTGATTGGCCTGTAACTCACACTACTCTAAAACAAAAGCCACCGTTGCCTTCTGTAGGTGTTCTTTAAAGTTGTCGCAAGAAGGCAATGAGAATTTAGTGGCTTGATATTTTATCACTTAATATTTTCACCTCATGTTTTGCTTTGGGAATGAGCATTTTATGAAAATGTCAATGTACTTATTTATTTGCATTTTACTCCTTCATTTTATTTACCTGTTTCAGTGTGTTTCCCTTCCAATACATTAATAAAAGAAATGAGCATTTGATTTAAATGGGGAACAGAATTTCATTGTGAATACTTATTTTCTAATGCAAAATAACATTGAAGTGGTGGACTGATTAATCATGCAATAAAAGATGATTTTATACCATCCCAAATATCTGTCTTGGCAGATATTGGAACTAATTTGTAAATACTTCCTAAGTTAATGTCCAAGTCACATGGAAATGGAGATTTGGACTGCACTGACAAAGATAAGCAGCTCTGAGTCACACAGACCAATCACCAGGGAAAATATATTGTCAGCAACAGTAATTACAGCAGGTAATTGTGTCATTTACCCTGTTACAGACCACTAAATGTGATGAGTTTGGAACATACCAGCTGTCACACAGTGTTAACTTTGATGTTCAGGATTTGGAAAACTGTAGTAGAATCTTCTAATGATGGTGCATGTAAAAAAAATAGATAAAGTTTCACAATGCTCAAAATGGGCATAAATCACAGGTTTTTTTCAAGATTGGAGGATTGATTTCTGGAAATGTAGAGGTCCATCAAGAGTAATCTGTTTTAATTATTTTTCTGTGTTTTTAATAATATGGAGTGTGCACATGCTCGGTAAGAAGAATTGATTACCTTGTTCCTTGTTCCAGAAGGTGGAAATGGATGTAGAATTCAAGTTGACTTCTGTCTACATCATTTTAATGTTTGGGAGGTAAATAGAGAACGTGGTTGGTGGTAGCCTGAATGGATATTCCAGTCTGCTTTGAATACCCTGTGCTTGTTAACTGAGTACACCTTCCAGGTAGTAGCCTTCATCTTAATTTGAGGTCCTCCAAAGTGCTTCACAGCATCTCCGTTTAAATCCTAATTTTTCTAAAGAGGAGACATGTAAAGGAAGTAGGATTACATAGGTGAAGTCATCCTGGGATGACCGTAACATTAGGAAAGTGGAATATGTGGCCAGACTTGGCTTTGTTTCTTAACTCTGTGGTTTGATTCTGAATTAATATTTTGAGTATTTGAGACTTAACAATACTGAAGACTTAATGGCATCCTCGGTTCTGTTTATTAGAGGAATTCATGGTGTTCTTAAATAGGACAGTAGATTTGATGGCAGAATTTTTCAAGATATGTAAAGTTTGCTAACATGTGCTTATACCACGGCGGGGGGGGGGGGGGGGAGGGGGGGAAGGAGAACAAAAACTAGTTTCATTGCATCTCCATTACTATGCTGTGCTGGTTTTTCTTAGAAGCAGTGCAGTCGGCTCTGCAGGGTATCTCCCGGCATCAAGGACTCTATCTGAACTGCAGAAGCCAGGAGAACTTCCTGGCTTCCAAGGCTGGGTACGTGTGTTAGCTCTTCCCTAACACTATGGTGTGGTGAGAACTGGCTGTGCCATTCTGCCCAAGTGCTTTTGTTTCCAGGGAAGGCAGCTTCGGTGCGGCATTTGTGAAAGATGCACTTGCTGTGCTGGTTTGGTGCAGCTCCGTAAACTATCAGGGAGGATGTGCCCTAGGGAAAATCAGGTGCATCACTAGACATGGTATCAAGGCTAACCTGAAGGCAAAGTGCCAAAGTTGTTCTGCTTTACTATCACTGAACCATATTTTGTCTATGTTTTCAGATAGAGAACCCTTTTCAAAATTAGGTGAGCAACACTGAAGGAAGGCTTCTTCCCCCACTGAGCTCAAGCACTGCAGTTGTCTTATCAAAAATAGTACTGTCCTAATTGACATCCAGTGGGTCACCTGAGTGCCTGTGTCACAGTACCACCAGGGAAATAAGATGAACCACTTAATGCATTAAGTCTCTCTACTGCATAAGAGGACAGAAAACCCATTTGTTTCCTAATATTTATGGTTAGATAAGTTGCTCCAGGTTCCTGCGGACAAGAGTAGGATCAAAGCAACAGCAGCATTTCATCCACCACTGTGGTGCCTCTCATTTTTTTTTTCCTGACAAGCCCTGTCCTTGATAATGGTAGTGGTGCTGTATGTCATGGCTGTGATTTTCCCCGGAGTCCCTGGAAGGAGTTGGCAAACCCTGGTCACAATGCTGTCCTCAAAAGAATAGAAAAGGAGCACCAGCTATCTCCAGAGAGCTTGAGTATGTCTGTAGTTTATCAAACCAACTTTGGACAGTACTTGATCGCTGAGACATCTCGCTCCCCTGCTGTTGTATAGCCGTCATTCTCTTATCTCCATGTTGAAAACCAGCATCGATCAGAGGTGGTTTTGTGGAGCCCTCTGGTTATGCAGACGGTCTGTAAGGTGTTACAAGTGAAATACAAGAACAGGCAGCAAGTTAGGAGCCCCGGCAGCAGCCGCAGAGCCACTTTCCTGCTTTTTTTGTATAACAGCAATATGTGTAGGATGGAGGCCAAGTATCCAATACATGTATCTGTTGCTGGTGGCAGAATTGTATAACATAGAGCTGTTTAGTAAGGGAACAGTAAATTAAAAGGGTTGGCATTAGGAGAAGAAGTAAAATAGAAGTTTTTCTGTTGGCTGAGGAAATCGGAGTAGAATATTTGCAGCTCTGGTCTGGCTATTCTACTAGCAATAAAGTAGGGAGCACTACTATAGATGCAGAATTTGCTATCATTGTCACTTTTGACAACATAATAGAAGATTTTGAAAGCATGAATTTATCATAAGTGCCTGGGAAGTTTCGTGTACAATACAAGTCGGAATTTTAAAAGATTTACCTAGGAACAAATAATGCATCTGGCTAGATGAAAATAAAGATATGGAGAAAGTCTAAATGATGAAATACCTTTTAAAAGTTAGAAACCTTATTTTAAAATGTCAATGGTAAAAGAGACAAGATATTAAGAGATCAGTTTGAATTAAGGCAAGAAAGAAGTGGGTGACAAGGTCATAGACCTTATGTCTAGACTGAAATCTCTTAAGGTGGAATTTTCAAAATAATTTTGCATTTGCATTATGGACCTGCCATTGAAATCAGTGGGAGTTACAGATTTTCCTTTAGGGAAAACAGTTAGGCCTATGCTAAGTGCTTTAGAAAATCCTTCCCTTGAACTTTTTTGTTGAGGAAGGAATATAGAAAATGGCAGACATGAAGGAAAGTGGAAGTATATTAAAGCTTATCTAACTTTAGCTGTCATACTAAATATTCTTCAATATATTTCCTCTGCCTAACTGGTTGAAAAGTGTAAAAATTCACAAGATGTTACATGAAGTAACACTGATTAATATTACAGTAGAAGCCTCCACGAGAGGAGTGTGAGTATTTTGCAAAAATATGTCCTGTTCCATGAAATTGGAAATCAAAATTATAACACACATTTTGAAGATGATGAAATTTAGGTGGGTTTAAGAACATTTAAATGGTTTGCTCAAAAGCTGTGGAGGAAGTTGGAGGGAGTAATGTTAGGCCTGCCTTGAAATATGTATTTTACCCATGAACTTGTCTATTGTGGCTGAGACTGAAAATATCTTTATTTTCTCTGAGTTCCAGGAGATCTTGGCATAGACTTCTTGGTGTGCAGATACCACGGGAAGGGTGGAGTGGTCAACATACAACTCCTTTTTAAGTTGAATCCTGGGGGAGAGTATACCTGCATAGAGCCATAAACCCCATTATTTAGAGCTACACAATTTGGGATTACTAGTGGACAGTTCAAAGGGATTTACAGCTAAGAGTTGTGTATTCCTTCAATCCAGGAGGAAAACACAGAATGGGAATAACCAAAAAGAGAGATTTTGTGCAAAGAAAAAAATTCTTAAAGTCAAAATAAAAGAGTAGGAAAAAAAGTATATGCCTCTTGCAGGCTTTGGTGTGTGAAAGTTTTCTTTAGATGAAAGTCTGTTGTGAAATAAAACATAAAGTTGAAAATCTTCTTAAAATATATTTTCAAAAAGCTAGTGTTTACTAGAATTAGAACGTCCCATATTTTTTGAAGTTATATTTGCCTATAAGTATGCAGTATTTCTCTAGTGCTTTTTTGGTCCAAGGATCTCTCTTGTGTTCTCCACATAGGTAAAGAACAAGGCACACATTAAAAATTTTGGTTGTCCTAGAGAGAAAAGAACTTCATGATATGAAATAGGAGGTATATTAGGGATGGATTTCCTCATTGCATTCAGTGTCAGGGTTTCTGTTTTTTTTGAAACAAATTGTAGTGGTTCCAAAAGTCCATCTCAATGCATGCCTGTCTTGAGTCTCATCAGAGCCACAGCCACCTTGGAGGTTTCTCCAAAGCCCTCCTAGCCTCACAGGCAGACGCAAGGAGAACGGCTGTGTGTTCTTAGTAATGCCATGTCTGGATCAAGTGCTTTTCAGCTGCTTTTAATCCTTCATCGATAATTGCCATGAATACAGGTTCCCCATTATATCTTCCTAGTAGTATAACTATGAAACAGTCCTGGAGCTTTCCCATAATGGATATGAAAAGAAACACTAGATTTTGGCCATATCCCCAAATGGATTTTCTTCCTAAGGTTTCATTATAGTTTTCTTGTTTTTCCTTCTTTATCATATTAAAACAAATACAGCGTAAGTAAGTAAGCTAATAGATAAAAGAGAGAAGTAGACATCTGGATGAGAAGATGGCAGCTGTTCTCCCTGAAGAGCAACAATGGACTAAGTAATTACAGACAGAAACAGCATTTCAGAAAGCAGGAGGGTCTCTAAACAGACCTTGAAAATAGAACATGCACAGGCCAGAGCTATTTTTATTATCAACATAATTAAGAGAAAAAAAGTAGGAAAATTCTGGACATAGATCTACAGAAATTATTGTTTATGGCTGCACCGAAGAAAGAATTAGAAAATGAGAACCAAGAGCAGTATGGATAGATGGGAGTGGATGAAGGTGAAAATCAATCAAGTAACAGGATTAGCAGTGAATAGACTATTGTGGGGAGACCTGGCTTTTCATATCCCCTGCTTTGAACTGAGGACAGCTGCTGGTGGTCATTAATGAATGATTAATGACTTCAGCGTTAACTAAGGGTAAACTGTGTGATGGTAACTTTATGAGTGATTAAAGTATGTGTTCCGTTTTGCATTTGAATTAAGGGAATATCTATAGAAAAATGAATTGGGGCATACTTGAATTGGGGAATATCAATCCAAAAATTTAACATAAATATATGGAAAAACATGGCATAATCATCAATAAATTTACAGTGTTTGCTCTTTGAGGATAGTGTGCATATACCAAGACTTTAAGTAAACCTGCCAATTAGAGTTTAAACTAGATAATATGAAGTCTTAAAGAAATTAACCATCTGTCATTTCTCAAATGGTCTTAATGGAATAAGTCTTCCAAACTACCCATATAATTACTACTAATTTTTGTCTTGTACATGAACTATCTGAAGGGAAAAAAGCTTGCAATTAAGAGAAACTGTAAGTGGGCATTTAAGTGTGTCGGCTATTGATAATTCAAGTAACTCTTATCTGTTGTCACTGCTGTGACTGTTGTCACTGCCACAGCAGATGGCCAGCTGGTCACCATGGCTCTATAGATCTGTACCAAATCAATGGGAAAGAGACAGGAGGCTGAAAGTAATTTGAGTTCAAGAATGCAGAGGCATTGAAAGGAGAAAATACCTAATGTAGTCTCTTTATTTAAATGATTTTAATTTAATCCTGGTCCACAAGTTCCTCACTCAGAAATTAATATCTGTTGCATCGTGTTACAAGATTACAATTGGAGGGGTGTATTTTATGTCTATTTTGGGGAACTTTTATGCATTTCTGTGCCTTATGTGTGATCTCAGCTTTTATTTTCCAATATTGGTAATGGATGGTTCAGGAAAACTGCCAGCATAATATTCTTTACCCATAAGTGAGTGATGCAAATCAGTCCTCATTCCTTTTTTTTTTTTTTTGCTCTTGGGTTGGATTCTGTTTGTTGTTGTTTATTTTTTTCTTAGACATTTGCAGAATTTGGACGTGCAAGGCAAATATTGGGAAGGCTTGCAGGACGCAAGTAGGAAATGCTGTATGGACTTTTGTTTATTTTAAATCATGAAATGCACAGTAGGAAGGATGGGGACTGATGTGGCACAGTGCTCGGGTAATGAGGAGGAGGCAGGTGACGCACGTTGTAGACAGCATGTTAAATTTTACTATGTTCTGCAAGAATCTCTGCACTGATAATAAACTTTGTAAGGCAGATCCCGAGCTGCCACTGCATACCTCGCAGGATCTGGTGGGTCCTGATCAGTTGATGCCAGCAGTCTCTCTCCCTAGGATGCAGTACTTCACCCCAGATACCCTTCTGAAGTAATAACATTTTTGTCAAGCAAACCACCTGGAATATTTTGGAGTAATATTTCAAAATGAACCAAAGTAAAATAAAGTACATCACCTTTACTGTAGGTGCATATATATATGTCCATATGTGTGTATCTTTTTTTGTGAGTATATGATCTATTTGCTGCACACCCAAATGCACATAAGTGAATTAGTTGCATCGTCACGTGATGTTTTGCATCTCTAAGTCATCTGTATCATAAGAACAATTTAATGGAACATTTATACACATTTAATGTTACTATTGTTAATACCATGGAGTAATAGCAAATTTTGGAGTTGAAATTTTTTTTCTATCTAGAAAGACCTCATTCCAGAGATAGCTTAGTCAATATAAATACAGTATTCAAAACTTCAGTTGATTCCCAGAACAGAGATTTTATGACTTTTAACACTGTTGAGCAGAGTCCTGAACAGCGTAAAATGGCATTTAGATAAGTTAGATAACAAAGCTTTAGAAGTAATCATTGAAATCAGTGCTTTTGGTCTTTATAGAAGATGTTTATGCAAATCCAGTTTTGTTAATCATTAAATTCTCTCTACAAAAGTAATTTTTATTTCTTTGCCTCTGTAATACTATTGTACCTGGCCTGTCCTCATCTTCATAATGGTGTGCAGTGAAATAAGTGTAGAACGTCCGTTAAATGAGTGCCACATGATTTCTAAAGATGCTTGAAATAAATGGTCTTCATGTTGCTTCTTGCAGAATCAGAAATATATTTGGGCGGTACTGACATTTCTAAATAATGCAAGTAATGTTTCTATACCATTTTTTTAATTTGAAAACCCTATTAATGATTCTCTTTAAATGATTCTTTTATTAATTGCTTTTTTTCTTCTTTGTAATGTATGGTCCTATCTGCACCTACAGTTTGATATTTAAAATTGCTGAACTCAGTCTCTGCAACATCCTCCTTATTTAAAGTGACTTTCCAGGTGTTTGATTAAAAAAAGAAACCAAAGCAATAAGCATGAGTTAATGAACAATTATCAACAGAGCACCACTCTTTGTATTATGAATAAGTATTTCTATCTTTAATGAAGCTGGACAGTCTGCCTTGTTATTAATAGAGAATTCTGGAAGAAGCTGTTTCTGATGGTCCCTTTAAATTGGGGTGGATAGCGTGCCATGTGCTGGAAGAGTGAATGTAGTAAGATGCTTGACGTACAGGATCTTTTCTGGTGTAGTTTAACCATTTGTGATCAGTCCATGAAAGAGCCAGTCCTGAAGTGCAGGCTGACTGAATACGAAGGAATATGAAGAAGTACTATGTTTAAATGGTTTTAAGTGTGTTGTTGAAGCGAAGCTCAGATGATACAGAGCAACAAATCTGGATGGACTGTAAAACATCCTGATTCCTTTTTTGCTGATTGTTTTCCATTCCTGTAGTTTTAAAATCTCTGCTCCTTTAATTGAATCACAAAATTTCCTTTCACTCTGAGACATTTTCCTCCTAAGAAATGACATGTAAACTTCAATCCAAGAATCATTAATCAGGCCCATTGATTTTTCATGAGTAGCTAATACTTGATTTAAATAAGAATAGGCCCAAAATTTGAGCCAGTAACCGCAGAAGTAGAAGTTCTGGCTGTTTGATACAGTTCTGGTTGTGTGCTGGACCCTCTTGCTGAAATGTTAGCAAGCATCCTCCGTGCACTTTCTTACAGCAGGATAAGAAACACTGAGGTTTCTTACATAGGGTAGGAAACCAGGCATATTATCTTTGAATTCAAGCCCCATTACTTAGCTGACGGACAGTTAATTTTATTGATACTGTGCGCTTTAAGAAAAATCCATCTTCGAAGACTCAGTCGTTTTTCTTAGACCAGAGAATAAATGTTAGGAAGGCACACTCAAGTGTGGCAGTCATCTTTTTATACAAAGGACATACATCTGTCCAAATGGTTTTCAAGGCCCTGGTACTGCAAGGTGTTATAAATGCAGTTAATACCTTGTCATGCTGGAACACCAAAAGCAAGTTTGCTTGGCATAGAGGTCAGAGCGCTTGCCCAGCCTGGGGGGGCCTTGATGGGCTTTCAGAGCTGTTCCAGCCACGTGCATAGAGCCGTTCCTCTTAATGTGACAGTCTGTGGTCACCTGCTTTCCTCTAATATACTCTTATCCATAGTAAAGAGCTGCCGTACGTGCCAGGGATGCTTTTGCATTCCTAAGGCATGGGGTGGATGGCTACACTTCCTCCTTGAGGATGATAGTTAATTTGCCAAATTCAGTGATTTGAGCTGAGTTTAACAGTGATGTATTGTTGTATAGACCCTACCTCCTGAGATGTGGAGATAATGGATTTGCAAGATATTTTGGCCTGCTGGGTGCATAACGTTTCTCACATTTCCATAGTTATTTTCTTGTTGTATGTTATATAGAATCTTTAAAAATTGGGAGATAATATATATTTAATATTTAAATAGCATACCATATTTAAATAATATAATATTAACAGAAACTAAGAAAGCCGGGATATTACAGTAGAGAGAACAATTTTTGCCTAATTTGCATGATCATCACATTATTTTTCTTTTATTTTATGGACTGATTTAGCATAAATACTGTTTCAGCCAGCATGAGAGACTTCGCTGTGTTAGGAGGTGGGAGTCAAATGTTGTAACTGGGTTTTAGAGGGGCTGGATCATTTGGTGAACAATAACAATTTTAGTTATTCATGCTGAGAGCAAAAGTAATTAAATCTCACACTTCAGGGCAGAGGCCTGCAGCCCGTGCTCTGCAGCATCCAGTGGGGGACTCAGCTCAGTAAGTGCTGGTGCCTCTGTGCTGAGGGTTGAGGACAACATTGTTGGTGATATAGGAGACACGTTAAGTCCTTGTTCAGAAAAGCGGTATTGAATTAGTGTTATTAAAAAAAACAAACAAATACTCAACAACAACAACAAACCCACCGAAAAAAAAATCATCTAAACCTGTGTCCTATTTAAAATTGTTTAGTTACATTGTGGTGAACTTTTTTTCCCCTTTTAAACAGCAGGTACTTGCCATTACTAGAGGACAGGTTACATCTACTGATGGATTAGAGATGTGCTATTCTGCCAGTTTCGTACTCCTATGGTTTATGGCCAGTATTGAAATAGCAAGTTGAACATTTCCATAGTGATTTCCAAATGTTAAGAAATAAATTTTCCTGTCAACTCTGTGGGGTGTGTTCAGACTTCCGCTCTTTATTTATAAAGAGGAAGATTCAGAGCAGTGTGACATACCCAAAACTGGGGAAGAAAGAGCATCTGATTCCAGATTTAAGACTTGTGTCAGGTAGCCAGAACTGGCATAAGTTGCACTAATAAAATTTGCTAAAACCTGGGTAGAATGATGGCTATGAAAACCTCACATGCAGGTTAGTCCATGCACGCTGATTGAAATTAGGTGCCTTTATGTTCTCCAAACAATCGGTTTTCCTGAAATCAAAACTTCAGGGGTCTGAAATTATTTATGGATAGGGGAGCAGTTGATTTAAAGAAAATGCAAGGAATATTCCCAGAAGGTGGAAGCATTTCATTTTGATGCCTACAGACTAAGACATTTTGAAAATACTGGAGCATTTCATGTGTCATTTTTAAATGACACTTTAGAGCATCATATTTTGAAATCATATTTTCCATTTCTTAAAAACCGCAAACTAAAACATTAAAATGTTCAATACTCGGAACACTTACACCATGCTTTTTTGTTTCAGATTAAACGAGTTAACACAAAATGATATTGTCCAGACTTTTCATTTATTCCCAAAACATATATTTCCCAGTATGTCTAAGTCTAGTCACCACACTGGGGAGTCTCATCTGTCGCACTCCGGTGCTAGGACACACCATGCTGAAAGTCCCTTGAACAGCAGGCAGACCTTTGTTTTCAGGTTACTTACTTCATCTAAATAAAGCGCCATGTACGCACTGAAGGGAAGGAAAACACAGGCTACGTTTTGAAGTCCTGCCTTCTGCTAACCATATCTATTGCAATTTGGAATATGTGTCTCGCACCATTAGTCAGCTTTCTGAAGGAAACCCTATGAATCCCACATAAGATAAACCTGCATGAATAAATTACACAGTAGAACTAGCATATGGCTTTTCAGTATGTTAGCCGGCTCTTTGGCAAATGTTTACAAGAACACTGTAGCCCACGTGGAAAGTATAATGATGGTGGCTCCTTGTTAATGAAACTGGAGTTATGCTGCAGCACAGTTATCACATAGTAGTATGTGCTAAAAATACATACCCTGGCTCTCCCATAGCTACATGTTCACATAGCCCTGTTGTTGGTAACCACTGCTGCTTTTTATCTCTTTTTAACGTGGAAACCTATAGAATGATTTTATTTTGTTGTGTTTTAAAACTTCAGGACCATCTCGTTCTTCTTCCTTTTTTCAGAGCATGACGAATGTATAACAAACCAGCACAACTGTGATGAAAACGCTCTCTGTTTCAACACTGTGGGTGGGCACAACTGTGTCTGCAAGCCAGGTTACACGGGAAATGGTACCATCTGCAAAGGTAAGCCACTGAAAACCACGGGGGTACACAAAATCACAGAATCGCAGAATGGTGGGGGTTGGAAGGGACCTTTGGAGATCATCTAGTCTAACCCCCCTGCCAAAGCAGGTTCACCAAGAGCAGGTTGGACAGGAATGCATCCAGGCAGGTTTTGAATATCTCCAGAGAAGGAGACTCCACAACCCCTCTGGGCACCCTGTTCCAGTGCTCTGCCACCCTCAAAGTAAAGAAGTTTTTTCTCATGTTGAGATGGTATTTCCTGTGTTCCAGCTTCTGCCCGTCGCCCCTTGTCCAGTTGCTGGGCACAACTAAGAAGTCTGGCCCAATCCTCTTGACACCTGCCCTTTAGATATTTGTAAGCATTGATGAGATTCTCTCTCAGTCTTCTCTTCTCCAGGCTAAACAGACGCAGGTCTCTCAGCCCTTCCTCATAAGAGAGGTGCTTCATTCCCTTGATCATCTTTGTCTTTCTTGGACTGGGGAGCCCAGAACTGGACACACTACTCCAGATGTGGCCTAACCAGGGCAGAGTAGAGGGGGAGGATAACCTCCCTCAACAAGCTGGCCACGCTTTTTTAATACACCCCAGGATACCATTGTCCTTCTTGGCCACCAGGGCACATTGCTGACTCATGGTCATCTTGTTGTCCACCAGGACCCCCGGGTCCCTCTCCGCAGAGCTGCTTTCCTGCAGGTCAACCACTAACCTGTACTGATGCATGGGGTTATTCCTCCCTAGGTGCAGGACCCTACACTTGCCCTTGTTGAACCTCATTAGGTTCCTCTCTGACCAACACTCTCGTCTGTCCAGGTCACACTGTATGGCAACACAGCTTTCTGGTATGTCAGCTACTCATCCCAGTTTTGTGTCATCAGTAAACGTGCTGAGGGTACACTGTCTCCTCATCCAGGTCATTGATGAACATGTTCAACAAGACTGGACCCAGTACTGACCCCTGGGGATCAATGCTAGTTACAGGCCTCCAACTGGACTCTGTGCGACTGATCACAACCCTCTGAGCTCTGCCATTCAGCCAGTTCTAGATCCACCTCATGGTCTACTCATCTAACCCACACTTCCTAAGCTTACTTATGAGGATGATGTGGGAGACAGTGTTAAAAGCCTTGCTAAAGTTGAGGTAGACAACATCCACTGCTCTCCCTTCATCCACCCAGCCAGTCATGCCATCATAGAAGGCTGTCAGCTTGGTCAAGCATGATTTCCCGTTAGTGAATCCATGTTGACTACTCCTGATAACCTTCTTTTCCTCCACAAGCTTGACATCCAGAATGAGGTGTTCCATCATCTTTCCAGGGATGGAGGTGAGGCTGACTGGACTGTAATTTCTTGGGTCATCCTTCTTGCCCTTTTTGAAAACTGGAGGGATGTTGGCTTTCCTCCAGTCCTCAGGCACCTCTCCTGTTCTCCATGACCTTTCAAAGAGGATGGAGAGTGGCTTGGCGGTAACATCTGCCAGCTCCCTCTGTACTTGTGGGTGCATTCTGTCAGGGCCCATGGATTTGTGGGTGTCGAGTTTGTCTGAATGGTCGCTAACCTGATCCTCTTCAACCAATGGAAAGTCTTCCTTTCTCCAGACTTCCTCTCTTACCTCCAGTGTCTGGGATTCCTCGGGGACGGCCTTAGTAGTAAAGATTGAAGCAAAGAAGCCATTCAGTAACTCCACCTTCTCTGCATCCTCTGTCACCAGGTGACCCACCTCATTTAGCAGCAGGCCCACATTTTCCTTAGTCTTCCTTTTTCTACTGATGTACTCAAAGAGGCCCTTCTCATTGTCCTTGACATCCCTTGCAAGATTTAATTTCAAGTGGGCCTTGGCTTTCCTCGTTGCATCTCTGCATACTCTGACAACATTCCTATATTCCTCCCAAGTGGCCAGTCCCTTTTTCCACATTCTGTAAACTTCCTTCTTCCATTTGAGTTTTTCCAGAAGTTCCTTGCTCATCCATGCAGGTCTCCTGTGTCCTTTGCTTGATTTCTTACTTGTGGGGATGCACTGATCTTCAGCTTGGAGGAAGTGGGACGTCAGTCTTTGAACTGGATGAGATACTTTGTCATAGTTGATGCAAATCTGGTCACATACCTTGAAGAAGACAGACAAAATTTAGGTCCTGCACCTATAAGAAGATTTTCAGAGGCAGATATGCACTGACTTTTCATTTTACTGAGTTCACAGTAATTTGAGGACGATGCATACAAAAGTTAGTAAGCTCTAAAATTTGAAGTAATTATGTTTCATTTCTGTCTCAAGTTAACACTTTTTATACATGCTACACCTTTCAAGGAACCCCACAGTTACCAACAAAGTTACAGCTGTGAAACCATTGTCAGATCTACATTGTCCACAGTCAATCACTTGCTATTTTGCTTGGATGAACACAGTTTGGTATGCTGTGTCTTTTTATTGTAAATAAGAAAATCGGTAGACGGGCATGCGTGAAACCTTTGCTACACAGGAGGTGGTGCTTTGTTTTCCAACATTCTCGTTCACTGGTAAACATTAGGAGCTATATTAGGGGTCTTAGAAAGATGCTTTCTCAGAGATGCAATGCTGCTTTTATTTCCGTTGCATTTCACATCAGAGGGGATGATATTTGGTACTTGTGCCCAAATCCTCAGACTCTGAGCATAGGATTTGGAGGATGATTGAAAATAAAAGTAGTGTAGCTGTAGGGGAACTGGCTCAGATGGGAAAAGTGGCCTCTCTGTAGCAATAGCATACCCAACGTTCCTTGAAATTGCACCTCAGTCCAGAATTGCTGTAATTTCTAAGCCTGATTGAGATCTTAGCACTAGTTATTCCTTCACCTGAGTCACAGTATGATTTTTTTAAATATTCCTAACATAAATGAGCTGTTTGTAAAGCACGTCAGCCTAGTCTGCTTCCAGTAAAACACATGGGTAGAGGGAGAGATGTCAGCAAATATGCCCTTTATGCTGTGTTCCCTCCTCTGGGGAATGGGAAAAAAGTCTTAACCTGAGGAGGTTCAAACCCAGAGCCACTCCTCTCAGGAAAGAGCGCTTTCTATGCAACTCATTCCTGTGCTGTGCTTGGGACCATTCCCTAGTCCTTCTGCTGGAGGCGTGTGGAGCTTACAAAAAGATAATTGATATTCCTTTGGGACAAAGAGAAGGTGCATAACCCTAGAGCACAGCGTTCAGCCCTTCTGTTTACCTGGGTGAGAGCTCTGACTGCAGGTCTGACATTTCAGAGGGCACCTGGCCCCACTGTCAAAGAAAAGTGCATCCTTCTCTCCCTCCCTTTTCAATGCTGAAAATGCGGGAGAAGCCTCTGAGCCTGTGTATCCCAGTTTGGGAAATGTAGTTTTCTGCAGCCCTGGCTTGGATGCCAGCGTCCTTCAGAGAGACCTGGATGCGCCTCTTGCCCCCATGGCTTTGGCAGGTTTTCACGCACTGTGCTGCCAGACGTGCTCCCGTGCACCGTGTTGTCCTGCACCGGGAAGCTTCGATGTCTCACCCAGTGCCGGGGTCTCGCACCACAAGGCTGGTGCCTGCAACCTGAGAGCTGGAAAGCTCAAGTCAATAACACTCATGTTCTCTCTCGGATGAGCCTTAAGACCTCATCAACGGTGCTGTTACACCGAACAACTGCAAACCAAAGCCTGGCATCTCCGGTGGCTGGTTGCAAGCACAGGGCTAGACCAGTGCCCCAGAGCAACTCTTTACATCGGTGATAGCCTCCATCTGCCTAGTTCCACCTACAGTTTTCTCTGTAGTTTCTTGTGACCAGAGCATTGCTCATTCCATATTGCGAATACAATCAGAGCAATTGACAGCTGCTGTGTTTTCTAGCGGAGCTGGTTGCATTTCTGCGTCAGCAGAAGGGACTCTAATGCATACACATATTCACAACTGTATCTGGAGCATGCTACACCTAAAGACAAGCACAGTTTCTCAGATTGCAGCGTGCCAACGAGCAAATCCAGGGATCGACTTTGAACTGTAAATGGTAAAAGTTTTTAAGTTCTTCAGAATCCCTTGAGATAAAATTACTATTTTTATTGTTTCAATCTAATTGCTTAATCCAGAAATAACGTAGCCAACTCATTTAGTGCTCAGTTGTGCCTATTATGCCCAGGCCTTTATTTGAGCAGCAGAGAAGACCAGCACCGCCCTAGGAAGAGTCTGTTCCTGGGGAAGATGCTGCCTCTCGCTGCTTCCCAGTGCATGCGAAGGAGCACATATGTGAGCTGTTGTCTTCAGATGATTTACTGTAATCTCCTCTGTAGCTTGTCAGCCCATCTGGCCAGTGAGGCAGGGGGGCCGTAAACCATCTCTTCATGACCTCTCTCCTTCGGCGAAGGCAGCCTCTGCACTCCATGCCGCTGGGACTGCGTTTCGTGCAAGGCTGCCAGCGGCCTGTGGCCACCTGCGTGGTGGCTGAGTGTAGTTCTGTTACCCATATATTCTGATTTTGCATTTTGCAGCCTTTTGCAAGGACGGGTGTAGGAATGGAGGAGCCTGTATTGCTTCCAATGTGTGCGCCTGCCCACAAGGCTTCACTGGACCCAGCTGTGAAACTGGTAAGATTATAATTGAATTTATGACGAAGGTAATCCAAAGAGAATGTTTGAGGTAATCCAAGAATAGAGGACTATTTAAGCGTGTGCCCGGTAGGAGGAAGCTGCTACTAAAAAGTTACTCACTTTTCTTATATGCCTCCCAAGAGAATATATTGCAGCAGTCTAATTAGAAGCACATGAACTGCAAAAATGAGAACATGAATTAAGACACCTTGGGTTTTGATGTTTCATAATTAATAAGATTATTACAGACTCGCTTTTCACCTCAAATGGCCTTTGGTATCTCCTATAAATGGCAGATAATCTGACATCTAGAAATAAATTCCAATAATTGATTACTTCTTTGCTGTGAATGTGTGACCGGTTCAGCAGCCCGCCTTCCCTTGCAACCTTATTTGAAGACTTCTGATTATCTCAGTGTTCTGACTCAGTCTTAAGGCAGGTTTCGATGTTCCTACTGCTTTTACCTCCTTTCGCAGGCATTCCTTTCTCTTCCTGCTACCCCTGAGGACGGCAGTACCCCAAAGCCTTGTTTTAGAACTTTCTTTTTTAAGTCTTGGATCTAGACAAATTATATTGACCCAGCAGAGTATGTAGAATGTTAATACTTAGCATCTCAAGTGCCTGTAAATAATTTCTCAAAGTTCAAGTGAATGGTTTCAGCACCTTTATTTATTGCTGCAGAATTTTTAAATGCATTCTAACCGCACATGCCTCCAGGAGTTAAAGGGAGAAAGCTCGCTTAGATTAATTGGCTTCACTACGCCTAATAAAAGGGCAGTCTGCCACCTATGATTGACTATTGTTGCTGTTCTATATTGCCTTCAATAAATCTTCCAAACTGAGGAAAGGAGGTCATTTGAGCAAGTATTGCTTTCGTCTGACTTGTAAACATGTCCAGTTTAATGAAAAACACAGACTGATCTGAATTCTGTATTATCTGGTCCATTTGAGAGGTGAGAAATGTGATTGTTTTCATTATTCTGTATTTGAGCAGATATTATCACAGTGCACAAGAGGGATGCTGTGTGAAAAGCAGTATCCTGATTGTTCATCTATTTCTAGAAAAATGTTAAAAGAGTAAGTTTTCAAGTATTCCTTGCTGTTTCACAGACTGAAAATAGAGTGGTACAGGATACCAATGTCTTTTCAACATAAGTGTGTTGTGGTTTTGCTTGGAACAAATTGTGTGCTAAGATAATGCTCAAGTATTAAAGCAGTTACTTTGTTTTAGTAATATTTGTATTATATGCTCCTTGCAGCATTCTGCTATTATCATTTAAATATAACATGTATAGTTTCAAGGCCCACATTCAGCTTTCCCAGCTTTATACTGCTATCTGAAGTGTGTATACTGCAAAGTATATTTGCTTTAGTCTCCTTGTATGGTCAATATTAATAGCCACTATCAAAGGGAGATCTTACTGGCTTTTCTGAATTACCCTTGGAAGTCCTCCCTCTGCTCACTTCTTTAGGGGAGAACCCAAGAACACTCTGTTCCCAATTTAGAAAGTTCGGGCACCTTAAGCTAACCTCACTTAAGTTAGCGTAAGTGCATTCAGCCCCAAATATCCTTTGAAAGCAGCCGGACTGCTGGCCTAACTGCCCGTCCTTCCTGCCCTTCAGGAAACATATAGGAGGGCAGGCAGAGACCTGGACAAGACCTGAATGCCTTTCTGAATCTCTGATCTCAAACGTTAGTATGGTAGTTTTCATTTGGTATCTCAGAGTTAGTGATACTGTTGTTGTGACTTGGAGCCACTTTGCCAGCCCCCAGCCAATTTCATAGGTCAGCTTTGCAAGGAGAAGCCCCTCTGTCCTGGCGGACCTCCACTGGACATCATATTTTTTCTTACTGTTGAAATACTTACTGCTATAGATCAGCCACAGGGGTACAGGTCTGGTCACCTCATTTGGGTATTAGTGTGCTAGAGTAGGATTGTAATCTACTTGCAGATGGCTTTGAAGCAGAGTCTGAAATACCATCAGAGTGGCAAATGGAAGAGCTATCCTGTTGATATAGAGCAAAAGCTGGTTTGTTCTGAGACTGTGTTGTCGGAAACATGATGCCTTATACAGCCATAAAAGAAAAGCTGAGCTTCAAACAGTACATATTCACTCCCAGTGAATGCAACAGAGTTTCCTGAGGGTACTTCTCGTTAGGCTTGAAGTGATTCAAGACATTCATACTACAAATATTTTATGCTGGAAGCTTCCCTTTTTGAACAGTCACTTTATCTACAAAGGTGATGTAATCTTTTCTAGGCAGACATCTTTAGTTGCAATCACATACAAGGAAGGAGGAGGATTGATGTAAAGATGCCAGATCTATTTTTAAATCGCGAGTTACATATTTCTGTTTATGCTACATATATTTAAATTTAAAAACTGCTTATTGAAGAATATTGGTATTTTTAACTTAAAATAAACCATGCAGTTATATGCAAATTGTCAGGAGCTGCTGAATCTATGAATTAATTAACAGGAGATTGAATCCACATCCCAGCGATAACCTAGAAAATACAATCACCAGTTCTTACTGTTTCCTTCTGTAAAAGGTGGTTTAATAACTCTGTTTAAAAAATTTCTCAGAATCATAGAAAGGATGGGGTTAGAAGGGACCTCTGGAGATCATCTTGCCTAATCCCCCTGCTCAGAGCAGGCTGGCAGGCTGGTTTCTCAAGACTGCACCCAGTTGGATTTGGACCTCCGCAAGCAATCTGGGCAACCAACTCCAGTGTTCAATCACCCTCGCAGTAAAAAAATTATTTTCATTACATTCCAACGCAATTTGCCATGCCCCTAGTCCCTTTCCTGGGCATGACTGAGAAGTGTCTGGCTTCCCCCAACACCATCAGGTATTTATACACATCAATAAGATCCCCCTCAGCCTTTTAATTTTCAGGCTGAACATCTCAGCTCTATCAGCCTCTCCTTGTATGACAGATGCTCTGGTCCCTTAATCATCTTCACAACACTGCGCTGGATTTGCTCCATATCTCTCTTGTGTGGGGGAGCCCAGCACTGGACCCAGCACCCCAAATATAATCTCAACAGTATGAAATAGAGGGGAAAGATCACCTCCCTTGACCTGCTGGCAGTGCTCTCCCTAAAGCAGCCCAGGAGGCTGTTGGCCTTCTTTGTTGCAAGGGCACATTGCTGACTCATGTTCAACTTGGTGTCCACCAGGACCTCCAGATCCTTTTCTGCAAATCTGCTTTCCCACTGGCCAGTCCCCAACCTGTACTGGTGCCTGCAGTTGTTCCTTAATAGCTGTAGGACTTGGCATTTCCCTCTGAACTTGATGACATTCCCGTTGGCCAATTTCTCCAGCTTGTTGAGGTCCCTCTGAATGGCAGCACAACTACCTGGTGTAGCAACCTCTCCAAATTTTGTATCATCTGCAAATGTGTTGAAAGTGCACTCTGCCTTATTGTCCAGATGTTAAACAGTACTGGCCCAGTACCCAGTATCTACCCTGGCATACACTGCTAAGTGACTAGCCTCCAACTGGATGTCGTGTGGCTGATCACAGCCTTTTGAGCCCAGCCATTCAGCAAGTTTTCAATCCACCTCACTGTCCGTTTATTTAGCCTGCACTTTTTAGCTTGTCTGAGGATGTTATGAGAGCATCAAAAGCCTTATTAAAGTCAAGATAAACAACATCCACTGCTCTCCTCCCATTCACCAACCTAGTCATCATATTTTAGAAGGCTGTCAGCTTGGGCAGGCATGATTTCCTCTTCATAAATCAATGCTGACTATTCCCCATCACCTTCTTGTCCTTAATATGTTTGGAAATGGTATCCAGCAGGATACCATCAGCTTCCCAGGGATGGAGATGAGGCTGACTGATCTGTAGTTCCCTGGATCCTTCCTCTTCTCAAAGGGAGGAGGGACGTTTGCTTTCTTCCAGTTCTCAGGAGCTTCTCTCAGTCACCATGACCTTTCAAAGACAATTGAGATTGGCCTCACAACGACATAAGCCAGCTCCCTTAGCACTGCTGGGTGCATCCCAGCAGGTTTGATCAACCTGTGGTTTTTCCAATTTATTTAGATATTGATTCTCCTCCACCATGTCTGTCTCAGAAATGTAAGAAGGAGAATTAACTATTTCTTCTAGTCAGGTATTTCCATGAGAAGAGCTATTTGCTGTGGAGTGCCTTGCAGTTAACAGAGCTATTGCCACAGCTTAGAATGATCTGTTGGAAACCTTTTAGATTAATCATGGCCCGTGCCCTGTGGAAATGAATCAGTGGAATGAGGAAGCAGATGTAAGAATCATGTGCAGTTGTATCAACCTCCAGCACCATTTTTTTTTTTTTTAAATTGGTAATAGGACATAAAAATGAGATGTGGGAGAATTCCTATTTCTCTTCCCAAAGGATAGGGGTTGAGGCATTGTTAATGTTGGGGATGCATTTGTTGGCTTAGGGACGTGGGGTTTATGTGCTAAAAGATTTTCAAGTCTTAAAAGGCACAGTAGTAGTTAACCCAGTAGATCAGCCTTCTGCAGTGTAGAGAGCTGACTACCAAGGAAATCTAAAAATATGTATGCCTAATAAACTTTTTCAAAATACCTGACTTAATACTGTTGTGTTTGATTGTAAAATTATGAATTCTTCAATGGACATTTTAAAATGCTGTCTTAAATTTTATTTGAAAAGTGTTTTATTTTAGAATCCAGCACAGGATGACTTTGTTAGGTCTGCTTGATGTTGCTGTAACTCCCCTTTAATTTATGACAGAGCTTTAAGAGTGGATTTGTTCTCCTACTATATATGCGTATCTGCATGTATACGAGATTACTGCATTTTTGCTGCTTGTCAGCTTCTTTTTTGAGTTCCCACACTCATTTTGTGCTTTGAGTATTCCCCCGGACCGCTTTTAATTATGCCTGAGATCAAATAGCAGTTTTACTGCTAGTAGTGTTTTGATGCAGTTTTTGTTAACAGGTTGGCTGGAAGTATATGGCTTTTTTATGGATGATTGGCTGAAACTTGCGTTTCCTGATAGTAAACTTTCCTTGGATATCATGGGAATCATGTCCAGTTATTATTAAACAGTCCGTGGCAAACTGCTGAAAATAAACTGGCACACAAAGCTGTTGGCTTTGAAAGGAATTGTTGAGAAAAAGTTTAACTTACAGATTCGTTCAGCAATACGTTATTACTACCATTTGGCTTAATTAAATGTGTATCTGAATTTACGAAAAACATTGTAAGCATCAGGTATGTGAGATCACCATCTCTTATCTGATGTCTTATCAGAAATAGCCAAATCCAAGGAAAATATATTATTTGGCTCTTCTCTGTATTTTTTTTCCCTTTTTTTTTACCATGTATGGAAAGCTCAAACAAAAATAGTGTAACTGTAGCAAGTACTTCATGGAGAAGGAAAAAAAAAATGATGTTGCTAAAACAAATTTTTGCAACTTTGTGCTTAACATTTGTAGTGCAAAATACTGAAATACAACTGAGACAAGTGATTTGGGTAAATAATTGTTAGAGACCAGATCTCTTTAGAGTTTTGTGCCACTTTCTATATAAGCTAAATAATTAACATGCGTTAACTGTTGCTCTTTTCAGCAAATCCAAATTAATTTGTTCAAGTGCACTGACCATAATAATAGCAGGCTTCAGATTATTGAAGACTATTATTATTCCTGTTCCAAAGGAAGCTTGTGAAAATCTTTTAATTCTGATACCCCAGTTATTAGGAAAATAATTTTACTGGTATTGGAATAGAAGGCTTTGTCAAAGTAACCAGAAAGCTCGTTAACTTTGCTGATTTTGCAAAAATGAAGTATTTTGGTACTTTTAGCATCACAAGAGAACTGCTTCCATTTAAGCCCTTGATCCCTGGTGTTCAGCTAAAACAACCACAATCAGCTTGTGGCCAGGTAGGCTTTGAAGCTAAAGCTGTGACACAAATGGCATTTGAAGTCCATAGAGCATTGAACCAATTCTGAAAGAACTGGAATTACTTTTGGCAGAACTCTTAAAAATCTTGGCCCCAGTCTAATGAAAACTCCCTGTAAGCTATGAAAGTATCACAGTCAAAACTTTCCACACAGCTCAGGAATCTGCCATTTGCTCAGTTTTATTTTTACAGTGAAGATGATTTAAATCTTCCGATAGTCAGATTGGGATTTATAACAATAACACTAACAGGCTCAAATTTGTGGTACAAGTATGCAAGGTCCTGCACAAAGCTGGAGTAATAGCAGTACCCTTCAACAGTTCACAGTCTAACCAGGGAACCGGTTGTATGCTGGGATGTATGAATATAAGAAACAAATTCCTTGAGCAGAAAGCATGTTAGGGTTAATCATTTTATCCTCTGAAATCCTTAAGGGGTTGCTGGGTTTTTTAATGAAGGAGGAGACAAAAGAAGGGAGCACAGGGAAAGCGGTGGCGTGGACATCAAGGCAGCGCAGGCACAGACTGTCCAGTGCAATAGCTGTAGGAAGAAGGGATGCCGCACATAGTTCATTAGTTTTCATAGCCCACCTGGCTTGCTTGGATCCTGGTGTCCTCAGAATTCAGGCTCCCGATTTTGGGGAGTCTCCCAAGTTTGAGGCTTGGAAGTTAGAGGATAATTTCGGCAGGAAACGTTTCAGTTACATTAAAGGGCTGACTTCAATTCACAGAAATAAAAAAAAATGTTGAGATAGAAATAAAAAAATGTTGAGTTATTCTATAGTGCCTGGATAAACTTTTAAGAAACAAATAGTACTCGAGCATGATTTGCAGTGTAAAATATTGTAATAGATCCCACTGCAGAGTGAATGAGGAATTTATCATATTCTGAAAGTCAGACCTTTTGGAGTCACTCAAGTAAGGAATTTCAGCTTCAGTAATTTTCAAAGTTCGTAGGCCATTCAAAACTTTTCCCTTGGTGCAAGCAAAAAAAAAAAAAAAAAAAAAAAAAAGAAATCACCCAGGAAAAAACCCTAAAGAAGCCAAATTGTGACTTGCAAGCAGTTGAGATCCAGCCTGCATGCCGGGCTGCATGCCGCTCTCGCCCCGCAGCTGCGGTGTCAGGTCCCTGTGTAACCCGGAGCCCGGGCTGTGGGAGGAGGTGAGGGAGGAGGGATGCTGGAGCCGCCGTGCCCAGCTCATCGCTGGACTTAGCTGCATGCACACCCTAGCCCTAGGGTCTCGCTGCCATTTGGCCTCCTTGAGTCCTTCCAAGTGCTCCCCATTTCCTTGGCAAGACTCCTTGCTTCCTGCCCTGTGGAAGTTTTGGTGTGTGGCTTGTTGGGTTGAGAAGTCTGGCCTTTCCATCGTTAGCTCCAATGTAGATGGGGACATGGAGTTCTCCGTATCCTGTTTAAACTGGTTTAAGTTAAACTTGTAACAGTAAATATCTAACTGTACTTTCTATTCTCGGGAGCTGAATCTCTGAAATGAAAACACTTCTGAATTACTGCGTGCACCTGCATTTAATTAATATTTTCTGTGCTTTCCATTTCAGCAGAAAGAGACAGGACCCAGCTGCTAAAAATAATGTAATGATTTCGCTGAGGATGCTGAAACATCTTGCTTTAGAACTTGTATCTTTGCTATATAAAGCCGCTACCCAGCTTGCACGTGCTGGGTAATGAGTGGTCTGCGATACGGCCTTGGCCTTCTCAAAGATGGCTATTTTGCTTGTCAATTAGTGATTTCAGAGGCAAGAAGAGTGGTGTTTGAGCTAACCTTGGTTTATTGAGGTAGTGTATATAACTGGTGTGTTTAGTGATGTCACATCTTACTCTATATTATTCCATTTTAAATGCTGTCTTAGTGTAGAAAAAGCAGATGGTAGAATCACGGGCAAACTTATGGGAAGCATCCTATAATATCAACTTCTATGTCTTATTTAAACATAACAGCTAATTCTTCTTAAAAAGACTAGTACGTCACTCTGATAGTTTTTCAATGTATTGATACAGAACCCTAACAATGAATTTTGAAATACATACTTTGTGTTTTGTGGTCCTATCACTGAACTACAATTATGCAATGTGAAACAAGCATCTTCGCATAGAATTTTTTTGGTGACTTGAGGAGAAGTTAGCAGGAAATGACTATATGAGTTATTTCCTTACAAAGACCTGCCAGTATATCAGTCGTCTGATTGTTTGACAACATTTCTGCTCTTCCTGTGGTTGCAAATTTTTCTTAATAGTTTCAAAATATGAAGGGACTTTTGAGATTTGAGCAAGCTCTAGCAAGGAGTAGGCTGAACTCGACACTTGCATGGTCAACAGTGTCATTTTCCTGTTGCTCAGGGCAAAAGCTATTAAATTTACCTCCTGAGCTACTTTAGGCACGTAGCGCCTAAGAGCAATGATTCAAATACTGAACTGTGCCCCAGTGAACCATCTAATTCAGTATCTTGGTGGTGTCCCCAAGTCCTTTTGGGACTTGGAAAGTATATTCAGTCTTTTTTTTTTTTTTTTCTTTTGGCTTGCCTCGATTTCAAATAAATAGTTTTTGAGAACAGTAATTCTAGGAACTTGGACCTCTGCACTACTTACAGACTTCTGCATTATTTTTTTTGGTTAGTATAGTTTTCTGATGTACTGCTTAGGGCACAATGTACTGTATCTACTTCTGACTGGTGATTAATAGGGAGCAATATCCTCAGTAATAGAGCATGACTGTCCCAGACAAACAGGCCTAATTTGTATTGTCAAATCTGAAATTCCTGGAAAGCCTTTGAAAAATCTTGTTTGGCTGCTCTGGAGCAGAGAGTGCAAAGTAACTTTTGTTTCCTGTACTTTTGTTCCTGCACTCCTGTGGTATGCTTTACATAACATCATGAAGTTAGGGGCCATCATCTTCACAACTTCTGTCCTGGTCAGGAGCTTTGTTCATATGATACATCTGGTGAAACAGAGGAGGGAAAGAAAGCAAGCAAATGGTGGCCTTGATATTTGTGCATTTTCAGCTCCCCAAGGCTGAGCAGGGCAAGGGGGGATTTTGTCTGTACTTCACAGCTTGAAGCCGTATGGGTATTACTGAAAAGGTGGTACTGAAAGTCCTGTAGCATTCTGCTGATGAAATAGTATATTTTCCTTAGTTATGGCCTTCTGTAGTCAGGTATTTTATTAAAAGTACAGAGTATTACCTTTTTGAACTGTCTACCAGTAATTCAAAATTAATGACTATTTTGTCTTTTTTTTTTTTTTTTAACCATATTCCTTATCTGTTTTGGTTTCTAGGCAAAACTGATAAAAATAACTGTTTTCCTAACTGATCTTCTTTTCATGCTTTCCTCTCACCAATCTTAGGCCTTGTATTCCACTGATAAATTAATACAGTTCTTTTGGCATACAGGACTATGTGGTTTTAATGAGCTGCCTTTGCATGTGATCCAGGTTCTCTTGTTTATTTCTATTAATGAACAATAAGAACAAGTTGTAACGAGTCGTTCTAAAACCTCAATGTGTACTAATGTAAAAATGACTCTTTGCCATTGATGGTCAAGACCATTTGGGTGTCTCTGACCAACCCTAAGAAAAACAAGGACCACAAAGCATGCTGCTGTAATGTTCACTCTTTAAAATATTTCTGAAATCAAGCCTTGGGTGAGCAGGAATCCTATTAAGTTAGAGTCTAGCTGAAGGAACTATGACAGGCAATGTGTTTATAGCTTTACTCATAAATCATCGGCCTCCTCCACAGCTAATTAGTATTCTAGGTGAATAGCTGCCCAGTCCAACATGCATAAAAAATAAAACAAGTTGCTACTAATGCTTGTACCTTTAGAAGTAATAGGTGCACCACGGTTTGAAAAAAGTCAAAATAAGGTTGATTTCAAAAGAGGCTTTACCCCTATAAGGATCTCAAGTGTGATGAATATTTCTAAGCTATTTGAATGATTCATGAAAAATATGTTGACTTTCCCTAAGTCTAAAGTCACTGCAAAGCATTTGATATATTACATCTTAAGGAATGCTGAGCACTAAAGAGGCAAATACTACAATCTCCACTTTTTTAATTGGACTTCAGTCGCTCTTAGAAGCATAGGCAGACAGACAAGAGCAAACACTGGCAGAAACTAAGTAGAAACAAAGGTTTGAACTCTCTTCCGACTGCCACTCTTTTAACTGGCATATTCTTTAAAGCTGGAGTCCTGTGGAGGCAGGGGAGAGCATGTGGAATGCATGATGCCCTAGCAGCTTTGCTCCCAGGGATTGTAGGTGGCAAATGGCATGTCCCTCACTCCCTCGAAAACAAATACGCTCAAACAAAGAGGTGAAGGCTGAAAATTCATCCAGACATGAGATCAAAGCTCACGAACGGTTACATTCTGCAGGAGGAACAACCCCAGTTTTGTTAGGGATCTTAATCAGTTGGGAAGGCTGTGAACTACAAACCCTACGGAAAGTCTGAGCAATAATCTGGTAGGAATTAAGTTACAAATGCAGGTTGTCCAGGCTGCCATCACATCTCTGCCCCCTTTGACTCATCTGAGATTTCTGCATTGCTTTGTATAAATGGTATAAAGTGGCTAAAGTTTCTTTTTCCTCTCCCAGCCCCAAAGAATTTGGAAGATTCTCTCAGAGAGAAGAACAAGAAACTCTAGCACAGAGTTTCTACTGAAACTCTTCTCCAAGAACCATCGCATGAGTCTTTCTTTTTTTTTCCCCTTAGGAAAAAAATTAAGGGATTTGAGGGATTTTAGTCATAAAGAAGCTTATGAGTCTTGGGCATGTTATGTTTACAGTTTCAGACTAACTTTCAATTCAGAAAGGACTGTTGCTGAGAAGAGGAATAGTACTGCATATTCCACAATACCAATAAAAATCTAGCAAAGAATTAATGAGTATTGGTTGAATTGTTATTATAATTAATAAGTCAATCAAACTTCGGCTAACTATATGCCAGTAAAAGCCAAGTCTTCATATTTACTATTACAAGGAAGTTCAAAACCGAAAAAGAAAGTATGATTGGCAGTCCCAGAAACTGTAGTAGAGAGGCATTCAGCTAACCCCTGGAGAATGAGCCCTTGACGCAAGGAATGCTCTATTTAAACAATGCTCCAAGTGCTAATTTAGGCTACAGAAAAATAGACATATGCAGCCAGCAGATGGGTTGCAAACATGGTGTATATGATATAGATAAGCTGTTTGTAAGTGAGATTCTGAAAATCGTTGTGCTGATGTACAAAATAGCTTACTGCCTCTCCCTCTCCTTAAATATTTCCCCTGAATGTATATAATAACATGAAGTTAATGACATGTGCTGGTGCTATATTCCACCACTCTTTCAAATAGCCATAAAAATTAAAGATCCTTAGAGTGCAGCAGAACTGTACAGGAGACTATTACATTTCTACAAAAACCACCACTCGTGGTCTACACTGTGAGATCTGTTTGGAAAAAAAAAAAAAAAAGGTATATGCAAGACTTAAATTACTGTCAGTGAGTGTCTTTGTGACTTCTAAGATCTGCCTGTGCTACCAAATAAATCAGGCAGGGGAGTAAAGGCAGGGGGTGCTGCTTTCATCTCTACAGCTCAGTGCTTTTCCTCTCCCCAAAACACATTGGCCTCTTCTGTGGTTCCTGTTCCCCGGTGTGTTACTGTTCCCCAAATCATGCCTTGGCATCGTCACATGTGGTAGTTGCTGAATCAGCGCTGTTGCTTAAAATTCTTCACCCAGTGTTCTTTATGTAAAAAAAAAAAAAAAAAAAAAAAAGAGAGCCGGTAGAAGCGCTTTCTCCCCATTTTATACATGTGGAAATCGAGACACATGGGGAGGTTGAGTAGGTGACAAGGTTTACATCAGAAGGCAGTGGCAAAAGTCCAGATAAGGTAAAGGTCACCTCATTTCTACACCCCTTGCTCCTATGTTCAAATACGTCAATATCTGAGAGAAGACATCATGAGTTTTACATCGTATTTTTTCTGAGTGGGAAGTATAGCCAATTCATAAAACCTAAGAAAATACTTTGACTTTCAAAAAGGACGTATTCTAAAATTGCTAGCTCATTAAATTGCAGGAAAAGGTTTAAAAGTTGTCTATGCGGGTAAACAAATGAGATCTGCAGCAAGCCAAGAGGAAAGCCAGGGTTCTTGTGGATCAGATGCTTTTTGCTTGGCTGCAGTGTCTGGAAGGGAGGTCATCCTAATCCCTGTTATCACCTGAATTTTTCTCAGATATGAAAAATAAGCTTAAAAATGAGCAGTGAGACAAGGGTTGGTGACTTTAAAAGCATGGGAAGTTTTACTTTGCTTTGCATTTTACTTTTTGTTATTCACAAAGTAAATCTTTGACAGAAATTAAGCAAAAAATGCCCATATTGAATCTGGTGAGTATTCTGGATTTAGGCATGAACCCTACTTAACTCACCCTTTCTGTTTTGTAGCTTAAGGTGCTTTGCTGCTTCATCCTTCTGTGTCTTTTTCTCTCTTCATTTTCCTTGGGTCCATATTATTTTTTTCCTCTTCAGAGTCCTTGTCAGTTTTAAATAACAAAAGATTTTTTCTCTGCTGAAGAGCCAAATACTAGTACTTATCTTTTACTCTTTATATTTTCTTTAGCTTGTTGCAAGGCTACAATCCTATATGTAGCAGCTTAAAAAAAAATAAAATAAAAAGAGAAACGGGGAAAGGACAGTGCTGCAAAAGAGCTTTGAGGAGACAAGATTTTTTTGTTATTTGTTAAAAATGCATCCACTACTTAGCTATTATTTGCTGCGGGAAAGAACCTCCTGAAAACTAAAATTTCGATTAGGTTCTTAAAATACAGTGGGCTATAAATAGAATATGAATAGTACAGCTGGGCAGCATTATAATAGAATTTCCTTCTGTTATATAAGGGAGATAGGGATGACCTTCATCACTCACTGTAAGCTCTCTCTTTTATGAATTACGAGCTGTTCAACTATTAGTGGAATTAAAATCTATAACGCTGCCAATCATTGCCCCATATCCCTATGGAGCCCTTCGTCTTGCTGTCAACATGATGGAGTCTGCAGTCTCTGCAGATACATGCCAATGATATGTTTATAGCCCAAGTCAAAGAATTGTGTGGGTTTTTTTTCCTTTTCTGTGCTTCAGCAATTTTGTACGATCTCTTCATGCTTTTATACTTAGGAGCAACAATGTAAATTAATGATCACTGGTGTATGGACTGAGAGTCATGGTAGCAAGTCACTGGTAAGAAAATGTAGGTAAGAAGTTTTAAACTTAAGCACACATACAATGTGCATGATACCCTGACCAAAGGGTAGAAGACCATAGCAGAAGGCCAAGTTCAAATCAGGGTGTAAAATCAGTTCCTAGCCAAAACTTTGTTTGAGTTGCTTTGTGGGTTCTTTTGTTTGTTTTCCTTAAACGACCTCTGAACTAAATACTTGGAAATTTACTGTAATTCATACCAGAGCTGATCTGAAACAGCTTTTTGTGAAGCTGAACCCAAACTAAGCTGAGAATGCGCTGGTTGCATCCTTGACTCATATATGTGAAAGTCATAACTCATGGTTATGACTGACTTGACTCCTCACTTCAGGAAACTCAAGATCTTTGGTCAGTACGCTGTGCAAGTAAAGCCTTCCTTCCCACCCGTTAGAGAAGAGGTAACAGCTGGCCAAGCTAGCCCTCTTCTTTTCAGACAAATTAGTTCTTTTTTGCTTAGGACACGGCTATTATTATGCAAGAACTGACACCTTTAGCGATGGCACCACTTTGTTAGCCCGATTTCTAATGTGCAAACAGAGCTACGTAACTTTGAGACACTGGTAGGTATTTAAAATAGGTTTGTCAGTGCTTTTGCTATCTGGGAAAAAATAATTACTTTTATTTTTTAAGAGAGGGCTGACGAGGAAACAGAAGCATGTGTTACAGTTAAGATGAGGTGCGGTACTGAGGATGATGGACGAAGTGAAAGCAAAACCACATCTGTGTCAAACGACTAGAAACAGAGACCCAGGACCTCTCAATTAATCTTTCTAATGGGGATTGGCACAATTGGTTTCACAGAATCTTGTTGAAAAGTATATTCCTTTTTTTTTTTTTACACTATTCATGGATGCAGCTAGTTCATCATGGCTAATTAGGTGTTCTGAATTATCATCTTCTATTGTTACAAATGTCACCTCCTTTGATGTTATTGGGTGTGTAATGAGAGACTGTCATAGTTTCAGTTATCGGTGGGGTCTGTGATTGATCAATTTTTGACAACAAAGAATTGTTAACAGGCCTGCATGGTGAAGCAGTCAGTGGAAAATTCCCTTTCATAACATTTCTATCTAATTTTGGAGTGCCGCCACTGCCACACATGAAATAACAACACGATTGAATTTCTTTTTGCTGGCATTTAGCAGGACCTATGGGGGTGTGCAGAAATCAATGGGGGATCAGGAGTCTGGAAAATTACATACTTGAAGAATTAATGAACTATAATTCCGTATTACATCCTCAATCACATTTTGCTTCCTTTTCATTAATGGAACTAAATTAGTTTTCCATGGACAGAGTACTTTAAAAAATGCAATCATGCTCTTGCTAGGATTTAAAAAAAAAAAAAGACCTGTTTTAACAATAGTTATTTTTTTGTGCAACATGACCGTTGGAAATGTTTAGTGAAGGCCATATCCGCAGCACCAACTCAACCTGTTGAAGCAATTTTTAATGTGACATTTATAGCCCCAGCTCTGGTTTCCTGCCCTTTGAACCAGATTATGGTTTTAAGGTGACTCAGCTAGAATTTCTCCTAGATCTGGGAGGTGCGGGGATAGAAGCAGCAACTTCAAAGGCGTACAAAATGCATTTTTTTTTTCTGACGCAGGCCTAATTCATTATCCAGGGGAGCAGGGAGAGGAAAGGCCATGGTCTTCACTGTTCTCTGAAGGCTGCATCGGGGATAACTGATGTTTCTAATGCTATATCGAGAAAGTCCTTTTGCTCACAGAATTCTGTTATGCTGGGGTGAAATGATGAGTGACTCTTCTCTTTGCTGGGCCCCACAGGCCAGCTGTAATCCAGCCCTTCCTGATTTAACCTTGTAACTGAATGAAACGTTGGGAGGCGAATGCAGTTAAGAACATTCTATGGTTTAATGAAAACTTGGATGTGAGAACCCATACAGTGAAAAGCGGGTCCTAGTACTCACGACATGATATCGTATCTTTAAAGAGTTACGGGAAGCTGAACAAATCATAGTAAGATAGTAAACAAAATCAGTCTCTAGCACTTTTATTGACCAAGGAAGAAAGTTCCTTTGGGGATCAGCAGCAGTGTGAGAAAAAAGAAGCTGATCAGACTTTACGAAACAGGTTTAAAAAGCATTCTAAACAACTTTGGTTTCCTGGCATAACTGATACCTTCCTGGATTATTTCAGCAGTTTCAGCTTCTGTATTCTTGGTTTTTTTATTCCTCCGTATGATATTTATATGCATGTGATATATGCGAATGTAGTGGAATGGAAATTCCAAAAGATGATAACTTTGTTTTAAAAAGATAGTTCCAGTATATTGAACTAGTTTCAGGCTCTCATATTTCTCCCCAGGACCTGTTTTTTGCGTAAGATCTCAAAACAAAGGTCCGGTTGAACAGCAAGGTCTTCTCAAGTATCATCATATTAGAAATCTGCTGTCACATGAAAACCAACACAAACACTTTTCTTAAATGCGAGAGATGGGACTCTAGAACTTGCAGTAGACATAATGAACTCATTTCAAAGCTACTCCAGAAAATTGAGTTTTGACAGCAGATAACATTATGCAGTACAGTGAACTTCCATTTTGTCCTACTGAATAAGGCCTTTTCCCCCTTGCATACGTATTTACTAAAATGAGATAACTCAGATATCATCTTAATCCTACTGGGCATTCTAAGCATAAGTCTGAATAGTTGGGACATAGTCTTTTATATCCAAGCCAGACATAACATCCTCCAAAATGTATTGACATATGCAAAGACATATCGGAGACTGACTGTTCTAAATGTACCCATGAAAAAAAAAAAACCCACAACATTGAAGATTTATCTTTTTAAGCAGCTTCACAGTCCCCTAAACCAGTTTTTCAGTGATCTGTTTCTGAATTTTTTTTTCTTTCGGTGTTTGTGCTTTATTTATACTCTATATGGGGCTGGGATGTGGGTGGCTCTGGAGATTAGCATGAGGCTGGAAAAGCTGTCGCCTTTGAAATGAGATCTCAAATTTAGCCTAAGTCAGTAGTGACTGAACATTTTGGAAGTTGCTGGCTGCTCATTAATCTTTATATCCAGTGATAATAATAACCCAATTAGCACTGGGACAGATTATTGTAATTGGGATTCTCTATTAATTGGCAGTCTTAGCTAAGTGCCGTGTATTTTACTGTCCCAGAAAAACTTCCAGGATGGAAATAACTGAATTCTAGGTATTCACAGCTGCCAATCTGTGGCATTGCCTTCTTGACAGGAGAGGGCTACTGGGGCTTTGGTTTGTATTGACCTGGACAAAAGAGTTTATGAAAGAAAGTCTTTTAGGACTAAGTTGTGCTCTGTGCCTCCATAACTTAGTGCTTGATGGTGGCATACAGGCTTTTCTGAGAGGAGGATTTGATGGTTAATATTTCAGTCTTGAAGTGAGCAAAATAAAACGGTATAAACCCTCCTCCTCTTCACCCACGCCATGGTTATTTGTTGAGTGCAGCTTGACCACATTAGAGAGCTTGGTCCTATTGCTGGATGAAAGAGCCCTGCTATATCTTTCAAATTGGCAATTTTATACCACTTTCAATCTTCAAAAGCTCTTATTATACAGAAATTCTCTAATAATATTCATCAGACAGCTAGCTTTCCTTTTTTCTCACTGTACCAGTGGATAATTTGCTAATGATCTTATTTTACTCTTCAGAGAGTAGTTTTCTCAGTCTCCCAGAGAGCAGGGGGTATAACAGCTGAAGCTGTTGCCACACTTCAGGAAATGAGTGATTCTGAGGTATAAAGGTGATTTGGAAGAGCAAGGTTTTTTTCACGTCAAGGGGAGCTAGGCGTATACAGCACTTTTACTTTCAAAATGCCTGTGACTGTGTGTCTACTTTATTAGAGTGGGGCTCCGGGTAGAAAAAAAAAAAAAAAAAATTGAGGGTTTTTTTCCAGTTGAAAAATGGGTAACAAAATATGGAAATAACCAGGCTGACTGCTTCCAGTTTAAGAAAAAAGCACAGGAGAAAATCTGAATATTTGAAAACCAAATCATGTGCAACATAAGTATGTAATAATCAGTTCATCTTTGTGGCAACAGGCTGTGTACAGTATTGCCATGAGTGCATCCATGAGTTGCATAGGGGTAGGTTCTTGGTGGCTTGTGGGCTCATCAGTCTCACAGGTGTGTGTCTTCTCCAGCCACAGTGTTTCAAGAGCCAAAATCACAAATCTTCCCCCATGCAAATGCCACAGGGTGAAGTACAGCCAGAGCAGGCGGTGCTACAGTGCAGCTGTGTAGCTGTTCTCCAGCTTGGGGTGAAGGTTACTTCCAGTGATTGTCTCGGTATTGCTTTCTGCTCCAAACCTGGCCACTCGTATCAGTGGGGTGGCAGATTTGGTATGTGCAATTGTGCTCTTTATTTTAAAAAGTAAGAGAAAAATAGAGAAAATGCCACCCCCACGGTAGTCAAGGGGAATTATGCTCTAAATTGGAGCAGGGCCAGGATGAGTCCGTTTGCTCTGGCCCGTCACACATATGACACTCAATTTTCCTTCCTGATGGGGATGCTTTCCCTTTTTTCTTTTTTTTTTTTTTCCTTCTTCTCCACCCACTTCGCCACAGATTCTTATAGCCAGTTAGAGTGGGACTTGCATACTCAGAATAAGATGTCTGTTTTGTCTATTTGCTTAAAAGTGTCATCACCTGCCATTGAAAAAATACATCCCTCCTTTCCTTGTGCTTAAACATTTTGTTTAATTTTTTTCATAAGTGAAAATATAAAGCCTTTCAGTAACTTCCTTCTATAGAGTAATATTTCATTTTTCATGCCTTTCTAGTACAGCATCAAACAGGACTTCATTAGCGCTGCTAATGTTTCATATAGCCCACTGATACACCATAGCCACTGGCCAAGCAGAACTTCAATCAGTTTTTCTTCTCTTGTCAGCTCACACCTCTGACTGAGCAGCTGCAAGATGATTCATCGGAGAATGTTTCACCATAGGACAGAGAAAAATTATTTCTGGCTGCTTTTCCCATACTAATAAGATAATTTCAGTTGTAGATACTTTTGCAGCACTTCCTGAGCCATGCTATGCCCGTTTGAAAATAGAAATCCTTTTATCCAAATGTCAAGAAAATTTTCCATGAAATCAGTGCTTTAGCTCTGCAAAACACATTTCTGCTGCATTTTCTTGTTTAACAGAGTTGGGACAGTTATGTTTTGTCCCATAACAGAGCAAGTCTCTACTAGAATTCATGATCAGCATTAGCTGGGATATTTAGAACAAAATTCTGTGCGTAAGGAACGTCTATATTGAGAAACCCACTGGCATGTGCTGTAAACCGTCATTTTCCTAAAAAGTTAGTGGTGAGAAGAATTGGTTTGGATTTCTTTTGTTTGCTGCAAAATCACGCAACAGGTAATGGGTTATTCAGCATCAATGCAGCAATGGTTCCAATGCGATGGTTTCAGGCAAACAATCTGTCAAGGACAGTCCATTTCTTAAAGACCAGCAGCGTGCTTCCATCCGCGCTTGTGATGGTAGGGTTTTCTTACATAACTCCACTCAACTTTGCATGCAGCTGTAACAAAACCAAAAGAATGTATTTCTTTGTTTATTGGCATCTGTAAAAGCATTTCATCCCGAGTAATATTTCTTGTGATATAGGTTTGTCAGCTAGTTTGCAAATAAATACAGAAAAGCTGCTTTTGTTGTCAGTTTACCAATACTGACGTGACATTTAAGGCTTGTTTTTCCTGAATAATCAGTAAGTGAGTTCATCGAAATGCATTCAGCCTGTGCCTGCAATACTGTGCTTATAATTATAAGGCTTACAGATCTGCAAATAAATTGTCCTGAAGAGAGGAGCACAGGCTGTCTTTAATTCATATCTGTTACTTTGACAGAAATAACACTCTTTTCTCCACTTCATCACCAATAAATACATTCCAATTTCCCCCCCCAAAAAATATATGCCATCCAGTGTCTTAATGCGTGTTATTGAGTAGCGAGTATGAAGATTCATATCGAGTCTGAACAACACCTCTACTCTTTCAGCCTCTGAGGTTACATGCTTCATTGATTTTCTGGGTCTTGTAGCTTTGGGCAACCCCGACAAGTTATCTTATACTGACCAGGCGTTTAGCACCATATCTCAGATTCTGTTGTGCCAGGCAGGCTGTCTCCCAGGCAGCATATTCCCCAGTTGTAAGGGAACTTCTGGATTGTAGTCCTTTCTTCTTTTCCTTTCCTCTTTCTTAAGTAATCTGTGGGTATGTGAGTGAATAGCAGTAGATAGGGCACGGGCTGCAAACCAACCTTTTCTCACTACAGTAACATAATTTTCATTGATCTTTCTCTGATCTCTCAAACACCTCTGAGGTCCCACTGGCTCCTGGCTGCTCACAAGAAAAAGGTCAGAGTTTATACTGATTTAGAGAGACGCACGCTGAACAGGAAGGTTGTAAAGGTTGGGCATTTCTCAGTTCTGCAGCAGGACTACTTAGATGGTTATCCTGCAATTCATAGCGGAGTTGAAAATTCTGTGTCCTAAACCAATAGAGACTTACAACTTAATTGGTGGTACACAAAGCAGCAAAATGTATGCTTGGTGCAGTATTCCAGCAGGAGTACTGGTAATTTTCATCCTCATAAATACTGGTAATGTACACCGTGTGCACCTGGTTAGAGAGACTGTTGATAGAAAATCAGACTGAAACGAAATAAGGAAAATTTCTAATGAAATTTCATCAAGTGTCTGTAAAGCTTTTAAAAACCAATGCAGTCATTATATAATTGTACAGTTATTCCAAAGAGATTCCAAAGAGGTGGTGTTTGGCATGTGAATAAAACACCCAAAGCACATCTCACCTACTCCCTGGCATGTCTAAGAAAAATACAACTCAAAACCAAATGTGGGTGACTGAGCGATAGCTTATAGTTTACGTAGGTGTCCCTCACGTACTTAATAATTTTCTTACCTTCAAATATTGAAGAAAGTGGTTTTGATGGGTAAGGAAGCCTTAGGGTTTTTTTAAAGTTTGTGTTTGAATAGATTTCATAAGAGACTAGAGTGAGTATATCTTTATGCACACATTAGTATTTTCAGAAGGAGATTTGTTACCTTATTACAGCTCACAATTAATTTTCTTAGCCAGTTCACACTTTCTCCTATGCAAATAACAGATGACATAAATGGGAGCTAACAGGGACTGTGGGCAGAATTTTGACATATTTTACATATATCTCAGTGGTCACATCACACCTCTCCTCCATATTCGCATTCTGGAGGATACTGGATCAACGCTGAGGTACTTTTGAGTCTTAAGTTTGAGTTTGAGTCTTAATTTGCTATTTTAGATCTTAGTTTTAAAGATTCAACCTTTTAAAGAAAGGCTGAATCCCTACTTTGGCCAGAATGGCCAGTGCACTGAGGCTTTATTCGTTATTCAAACTCATGGTGTTGCGGTTTAGAGCTTTTTATTTCTGAAGGCAGTTTGCACATGTTGTGTCTCCCTCTGTGCCAGTTCCATAGGCACCTCTCGGTCAGCTTGCTGCTCAAGTAGGTATGCTACCTTTGGTATAAAACACAGTGATACTGTGATGAATCTGATAAGGAAGGACACATTTTTATCCCTGTTTGACTCCGTACTCCTGCTATTCCCTAACTGTTAACAACACTCATACTCTGGGACCTGTTCTTTAATATGGCTTACTGCATCACTGAAGGCACTGGAAATGAACATGTCACAAAGTTCTCTGCATCTCTGCTAAGTCCATGAGTTCAGGCGTCTGCAGGTTGTGCTTTGGTGGATTTTGCGCCTAGCAAGTGCATCCAGAAGTCCATTCTGTCATGATTTGTTACTATAAAGTTTAGTCAGCGGAATTTGATCTTTTAACAAACACACATCCCAAAGGAATTATTAGGAGGAGGAGAGTGTGTTGTATTTCATCTTCAGGCTCTAAGCATTTGTTTGGAGTCCCAGCTGATCTCTTTCATGGTGCGAGAGGAGATAGCAGGCAGTTGAGAGTCAGAAGTGCCGGTGTCAACAGGAACTCCACAAGATAGGGAAGCCCTACTAACCTAAAATCGGCGTCACCAAGAGCATAAGCAAAGATCAGAGTGAGTATTTAATGTTTTGATATGCCCCTAGAAACAATCTTTGTTTATCAGGTGGACTGCACTACTCCAAGGGTTAACATCTTATTATTTGAACTGGGATCCAACTCCTTTCTTTATACTGTGGGCGACTTATAAAGATGTCAGGTTACCTATCATGTATTGTGACAAAATGAGTTGCTAATATGTAAACATTAAATTGTGATAAGCAGAACCTTCAGTGTTGGCAGGGCCAACACTGTTAGCCAAGTCCTTTTATGGAAATGATTCAGAACTTTACTGCAAAGAAATCTGGAAATTCAAGTGTCAGTAATGAAAATACTTCTGTGAAACCCAGAAATACCAGAGACATTGTTTTTCCATCAGATTCCTCTAGCAAATTCCTCTGTGTGAATTTTCTCCTTTTTTGTTGTTCTTGCTAAACAGACATCGATGAATGCTCAGACGGCTTTGTTCAATGCGACAGCCGTGCTAACTGCATTAACCTGCCTGGTTGGTACCACTGCGAGTGCAGAGACGGCTACCATGACAATGGGATGTTTTCACCAAGTGGAGAATCCTGTGAAGGTCAGTATCTAAAAAAGCTGGGGTAGTGTTATGACTTGCATTACATTAATATCTAGTATTCCAGACTGTACTGGTCAAGTACTGTCTTGGACACTGTATCAATGAAAGTTAAACCTTGACCCAAAGCAACTGTAGTCTGAATAAGTATCATCAACAGAAGACAAAAGAATAGAAAGTATGAATATTCCTAACATATAGGTGGAGCATTGGTGACCATTTCTGTGATTTGCTAAGATAATATGTGAAGTCAGGCATGGTGCATAGAACACAGTTTCTCTGGCCCTACGTCTGCTTCTGTGCATGGTCCCCGCATAAGTGATTTCCCCTGGGCTGATGGCATGCACTGTAATCGGTCACTCCACAGTAATCTGTTTATATGGCAGATTCTTTATATGTAGAAATAGGGCCTCAATCCAGACCTTGGTTTCTCCACTTCATTCCTCGTACGCTGAAATAGCCTGTGATGAAAATATTTCCCACGGCAAAGAATGATTATGTAGCCCTGACATCTGTACCCACTCCTGAGTTAATATTGCGGTGCTTCTCCTGTGCTATCTGCTTGTAGAAAGTTGCAATCTGAAGAACCACCCTACAAAACGGGAAGCTCAGCGGACTTAGGGCTGGGGCAAGGTGCAGGGTACAAAAGAGTGACGGGGGGACAAGGAGATGGGAAGATTTTTGTTTACGAATGATGTTAGAACAGCAAGTTAGTAAGAACACAGTTATTTTCAGATGCACATCTCTTAGTATGGAATGTTATTCAGCTCTTAAGATATTGCGCGCTGCTCCTCTTAAATAAGAGAACAAACTGATCTCTTTTGCCGTGGACTACTTAGGGCAAAATTAGGAGAAGGAAGAACCCTTCTGTCTTTGAGTGCTGAAATATTCAGTGCTCACACAGTATAAGCTTTCCTACCTTGCTGTTTAAACTCACATTGGTGGGCTGCATCGATCCCAAAGGGAAGCAATTGAATTAATTTCACTAAGGCAGACACACAGACAGTTCTCCAGGAGAGAGAATGACCTTTTCGGTATCCCCATCATCAATACTTTATTTCAACACATTTTCACCACAGCTGAAAGCCTGTATTCCCAGGAGGAATCAGCAATTTGAGTCAGCCACTTCTTCCATAAGTTGAGCTTGCTTTGTCAAGAACGAACTAAATGTCAGCGTTAGCCAGCCAGGTGTTAGAACAAGAAGGTGCAAAGAAGAAGTTGCGATCCCTCTGATTATAACGTTGCCCTTTTGTCACTTGTGGCACAGGTAATACTCTAGCCAGGCGTTTAGGGAAATATTCTCAATACCCCAAGTTTTATCTTCAATGCCAATATAACATTTGTCTGGTGAGTTGAAGACAATGGTTTGGCACGTGCTGTCTCAAGAGATATACGTGATACAAAGCGACTCTGTTAAGATGTGTGCAAACAAGCATTAACTAAGCAGCAGTTTCTAAGCAAAGGGAAAGCCAAGGAAAAAATAAGTATGGGGAGTGCTACATGTATGCAAAAGTGGCAATTATTAGAATGTTTTGACCTTTTCTGTAAAGTACTAGCAGCTCTTTATTAAACATACACAGAGGATAACAAGTAATTAGAATTAAATCACAGATTCCAGGAAACTATCTTCATTGCTGATAACCCTAGTCACTAATAGTGGAACACTTTCAAGTTGATGGACTCCAGCTCCAGATTTTGGAATAAGCAGCAACTTAACATAGGGAGGAAGGTTAGATATTTTATAAATTTTACTATATCACTTTTTATTGGATTGAAGCCTGTGACACTGTGTCTCAGGCAGAAAATAAAACCTGAAAAAGGTATGAAGAGACAGCCTAAAATCCATTGACAGTATGGAAAGTTAAACTTCCAGTAGCAGAGCAGTAGCGCAAAAGCAATTGGTTTCTCTGCTGTCAGATCTTTCCACTGTGAGAGATTCCCCTACTGGGTTTAAAGACATAAGAAAATGAATTTCTCTTGTCACTTCCTCAGTATCCCCTAGTTAGAGGTGATTAGATTGAGCTGTTGGTGGATGGTCTTTTAGACGCTCACTGTAAAAGGGGAGCGGCTCACAGGCTATACTAATCTCAGATTTCAAAACTCAGTTCTCCACTTCCCACCTGCAGCTGTATGAACTTATTGCTGCATCCAGGACCAGTGTGCTCTGAAGCTTTCTGGCTTGCGCAAGTGCTACAGCTTTCAAAACTATAGAAGTAGCAGTGCTGAATTACACCGAAGAGAAACTGGGCCTGCCTTGATTTCTTTCTTGGGGGAACAAAGAATTTAAACGTCACAGGGATTAGGAACTGTTCTTCGAGTGCTTGTCCATTTTGCTTTCTAAAAGAGGACTACTTCAAAGTAGTGTTTATATGGAGTGCATAATAGGCTCAGCTTTTTAAAGTTTTAGTTGCTTTGAAGAAAGTTCCCTCTTTCAATGGAGAAAACCTTTAAAAGCCAAGGAAGTGTGGGTTCAAGTCTTTTCTTTCTTGATTGTTCTATATGATCTGCCGCAAATCTGGATCTGTCTGTGTTCCCTGGACATGCGCTGATAGTGCTATGGAAAGCATTTCCGTGATCAGTGTTAGGCAGAAATCTGTTTCCGTCAGCAAAGGCTCCAGTTTTAAAGATTCAGGTGGAAACCCCTGTATTAAGATCACAGAAGCACAGGAACATTTTCTTAAAAACCTTATTTTGACAGAATACTGAAACCGCATCTACCCCTTTTGCAGGAAATGGTCCCATTAGGACATTGTACTAAAAATTCCTAGCTAGAGGTGAACTCTTTAGTAGCATTAGACTTCGTCAGTGCTTGATAATGAAATAATAGTTGCTGAATTGCCTGTTTTACATGTATATTGACCTTGGCTACTTCTGCTTCTTTGGCATGACTGAGAATATTGAGTATTTGGACTAATGTACTTGAACGCAGAAATTCATAATCCTCTTTGATTGTACCTACTGGTAATGGAAGACCTAGAGATTCCTTTGCTATTAGTTTTGCTTCTCGTTATGCTCCTGGGTAGACCTGTGGTCTCTGTCACGGTCCACTCCTTGGTGGACACGTGATGGTTCATTTCAGCTGTGAACTCGAAGTGCAAAAAGAAATGGCATCAAGCCCAAGGAGTTATGCTTTCAGCACACAATTACTTTATTGGTTCTGCCCGTAAAGTGGCATGCAATAGAAAGGAAGAATAATAGGAAAGATGAGGTAAAAAGGGGGGGAAAGAGGATAATAGCTACCACCACTGGTCCAAAGGCATCCCTATGGTCCCGAGTCCAGAAGGCATTCCGCTGCTTCTTCTTTGACCGTTGTGGTCTCTCAGTGGGGAAGATCTTAAAAATTCAGTTACTGAGGAACCATCTTTTATACTAGGTAGGACACCTTGCTCCTCCTTGGACCCACCTCCACTCCACCTCTGTCCCATGAAAATGTGCCAGTCTCCGTCTGTCTGGAGTAAGGCTTCCATGCATGCCCAGAGAGGAGTATCTGAGGTGTGGTCAGCTTTGGAAGCGGGTAACTTCTTACCAGGAGATGTGTTTTTATATTATAATGACGTTATAATGAGGAAAGTTCAACTGAGGCTTGAGATTTCTTCATCGGTGATGGCACAGCCAGTGCGATCCATCTTCTTCGACAGCAGTTATGCGGTTTTCTTCACTTTGCTGCTCCAGTAAAATAGACTTGTACCAGGTAACGACACTGTTCATACTTTCGTACCACGGTAACAACACGGTTCGTACCTTCGCACAGTGGTAACAACACTGTTCGTACCTCAGTCCTTTCTCCAAGGTTTCCACGTCTGATAACAGCCAGCTCAGCAAGCCACTGCAAACTCATATCAAGACGTTAGTCCAGGTTTTGGGGCCTAGTCGCTGATGACAATGTTGAGACAATACCGGTCTTCTGATTGACCTCTGACATTCTCTCTAACAGTTACCGAGGGAAATGATGGGAAATGCAGCTGTAGGGCTTCAACCTCTTAGCAGCGCTTGGTGCTTTTCCCTTGGAAATAGAATTATGTTATGCATCATCTTATTTCCAGAAAAGTAGTGAAAGATCAGCCACTCAGTCTTTGAGAATTGCATGGGTTTGGGAAGTCTTAAATTTTATATATATGTAAATATAGCATTCAGCATGGTATATTACCTGGTACCTTCCTCTTTGCCCCCCTACATCTTTTCCTCGTAGTTTCTGTACACAGTCTTATTGGTGCTCTGAAGGTTGTCTGTCATGTACCATTTCATAAAAGAGAGCTAGACTAAGATAGTAGATATTGCAGCCTCAAGTTTCGTTGCATTAAAAAAATGGAACCACTGAGGGCAAAATCCTAAGATAAGACCGTTCAAGCCCAGTTAATATTTGCTCTGCAGTTCTGTGTAAGATCCGGATTCCACTGAGTTTGTCCCCTGCAGTGTCTAAAAGCTTCCAAAATCAGTTGAAGAGAAGCTGTATTGGTTTGTACCAGAATAGTGCGGGTTATACCTCATCAACTGTTGGACGTTTTGCATACTTCCACATCCAAAGAATAGCTCACCTAATTAATGCAGCCCCTTAGGACTTAACCAAGAGTATCTGGCAGGTACCAGCTGTTGTTGATACGGAATATGAGATCAACATACCTTCACTCTCAGCGGGTACCACATTCTTTAAATGAGACAGGCGCAAATGAAAGGATTGGAAAGCATCAATCCAGGATGCCCAATTCAAAAAGGATCTTTTTGGTTGCAAGGCTTTATTTGTGCATGTATATGTTCTGAAATGTCTGGTTACGTTCTTCTGCTGTCCTGCTTACAAAAGTAGAATCACTTCCTTCTCTGTGCGATAGAGCAGGCTGCCTGACAACACAGAGCGCCGGGGCTCTACTGGAACAATGTTTTCCACAATCCAGGATAATGAGGGACGGAGGCATATTACAAGCCTTGGCCTTAATGGATGAACAGAGTCCAAAATGGTCACTTCAGCATCCATGTCTCTGGATCTGGAAGGCAGAAGAAATGCTGACTGTCAAGATGTCTGAATTTATCTCACAGTACATCCAGTATTTTAACTCGTACATGAAATTTCTTGTAGTTGAAAAACTGCTGTCAGTTTGGAGTCCTACACTTAGATCTTTCTACAGTGCCGGTAATGTTTAACAGAAGCTTTGTTATTGATAGCACTTAAGGAGACAGGAAATAGAGAATCACTACTCTTCAGCAGGAAATCTTACTAGCACTCACAACACTCCATCGAAATCCTTTTGCCTTTGTTCATGATCAGAAAGGGTCAACAAATAAAACCATAAAGTGACTTTTTTTCCCATCTGTCCCAAATAGAGCTATAGGCGTTAAGGCTTCATTATTGAGTGGGAATGCAACTTAAAACATCACCGGACAGAAGGCAGATATGAAAACACATTAGTATTTAAATATTCTGGGGTGTGGGCAGGGTACAAAATTGGCAGAGTTTCTCATCTCTTATAAAAGGATTAATAAAACAGAAACTCGACCACTACATTTTATAAGACAGTAATTTGAACACATTTACTGTATCAGGAAACAGCATTTCTGTGAAGCTGGGGTTACCGGCGTCTGAAGTCTCAGCTCTTCATCTTCCACATCTGCTAAGCACTCTGACAGCTGGTTTGCATGAAGTCATGAATAAATTATTCACAATTCACTTGCTCTTTGAAGACTGATTACATCAGTCAATAGGTTTACTTAGGACACAGAACAGAAACCAAACTTTCTGCTCAGAAGAGCTTGGGCTCCCTATCAAATGCCCTCCTTCCTGTTCTGCCATAAGCAAAAAGTATTCAGGTATCCTCATGTTGTCACCTTGCTGAGCTAATGCTACTTCTCAGTGCTAAAGTAACTGAGAAACTTCATTTGTTTCAGAGCAAAGGAAGTGTCCATCCTCCCATCCCATCTCTTCCAACAGCATATTTCTCAATGATAGAGATGTTCATCTTTTCTTTACATAGATGACACTCTGATACTGGAATGATCTCCAAGGGAGATCTTTTCTGGCTTTCTGTGAACGTCCTGCACGTAAGTCTGGATAGCTTCTCAGAGGAGGAAAAGTTCAACTTTCCATGAGCTATATAAGAATGCATCTCTGAGCCCTTTGTCACTACCTAGCAAGGTGTACTCAGGTTATTTCCTAATTATGCCTTGTTCATGTTCCTTGTGAGTTTATTGTGAGTTTTCTCATCTGTCATTATCAATCTTGTATTTGTGGGGTTTTGCCGAAAGTATTATTGAGCTGTCATTATTTAGAGCTATCCACAGTAGCTCCAAGATCTCTTTCCAGAATAGATCCAAAAGACTGATTTGATTTTTGAATGGGTATTTCCCCACGCACCTTACAATTGAATCTCATCTGGCATATTATTGTTTATTCAGTCAATATCATGAAATACTTCTATTTTTCACTGTCAATTTTTTTTTGTTTTGTTTTTAATACTTTCTTATCAACAGCTTTTTTCATTTCGCTGTTTATCCATTCCTCCAGGTGACTAAGTCACATTCTGGCTCAGATTCTTGGGGAACTTATCTCAGACAACTCTCCATTATGACTGCCTGACCATTTATTCTTGTCTTTTATTACTTACTAATTAATCCACTATTAATCTGTGAGTCAACAACCTCTTTTATTCCATGGCACATAGTTCCTTTAACAGTGTGTATTGTGCAAAGGAGCTTGTGAAGTTTTCAAATAAAATTAGTACATTATATGAAACGTATCCGCCCTTTAAAGTCTTTTTCATTAGTGTAATATATGTTTACTCTGAATCTGTAATATAGTATGGTTAAACAATCTTCTTTTTATCTGAAAACATTTTATCCTTTTGCCCACTAGTTCTAATTCATCTTTAAAACTTCATCATTTTGACATAATTCCCCCTTTGAACATAAAAGATTTTTTGCAGCCTTTTAAATTACTTTAAGGATATTGAACTTGCGTACGTTGCGGTCACTGTTGGTCACCAATACAGAGTAGTTGCTCAGTGGAGACATTTTGAATCAGAGTCTGCACGCTGGTCAGGGCCAAGTCAGATGGTGCTTTCTCCCTTTGGGATTCTTTGACTATCTGCTCCAAGAAACAGTCAGTAAATGTGTTAAATACAGCCTTGGGTCACAACCTGGTGGGGCAACTTGAATTCCTGTTTTTATGGAGTTTTCTGCATTTGCAGTCTCTCAAATATTACAAATGGAGTTTAGTCATTCCAGGTACTGTCACCATTTTGTATGGCTTCAGTCCGATATTTTTCCTGTGTAGGCATGAAATTGTGATACAATTAACTCCTAGCGTGTATCACTACTTCTTCATCTGTGGTACTTCTTTGCCATTGCAACATTAAGTTGTACCCAGGGATGATGGTAAGAAAAGGAAAATCCTTAAAAGTGTGCCAGATCAAAGCTGCTGTAATTTTTAGTATAGGTGAGATAAATAAGAACTGATCCTCAATTTAACACTGGATAACTAGTTACATTTTGTTTCTGGTTTTTTTTTGTTTTTTTTTTGTTTTTTTTTTTTTCTGAGGCAAACCTCCAAGTCTTAATGTTCTAATGTCAAGCTGCTTCATTCCTAAGCACTGTGTTGTAAATAGCCTAAATAGCCTGAAGTGAATTATTTGTTGTTTGTTTTGTTGTGGGTTTGTTTTTTGTTTGTTTGTTTGTTTTAAACAATATGAGACTGATAATAACATGCCTCTGTGGTTGGATATACTGGAAATATGCAACCTGTAATCGTCCCCTCTCCCTTTTTCAGACACAAAAAATGCAGGGGGCAGTGTACAATGTCCATGTGGTTATGGAATTTGGAGAGCTGGTTATGGCTGTAAACAAAAGTCCGTAACATAATTCACCATCCATTATAAATCCAAAGTAAAAAATAACAAACAAAAAACTGAACAAAGTTTTGCTTTGTATGGATGATTTGTCTGAAAGCTTTTTATATATAATGCCTGAAGTTTGATGTGGATTAATAATGCAGATGAGAATTTCACGCATGCAAAGTTTGTGTTTCTCTTGCTGCTTTATGAACACACTGCTGTTTCTGATTAGGTTCAAATCAAAACCTAAATAGCTCCTGTTTTGACTGGGGATATTTAAATTGCCCTATCCAGAATATCTATTTTCATGAATCAAACAACTGAAAAAAACAAGGTTAGGATTTTTCGTAAGTTCTCAATGTTGGATAAGCTCAGCTCAACACCAGAGTCAATGAAGAAACCTCTATTACTTTCAGTAACAGTGCACTAACCGTTACCATGTTGAAAAACAAACCTCAGAAGCATTTTCCTCATGGGCAGATTGTGAAGTACACTTGTACTTAAGTGCCAAATGCAGACTTAGTGTTCTAGGGTCACCATTTGTTGTTTAAAGGAAACTGTTCTTATTTACACGACAGCTGAACTTCATCCAAGTATCTCATTAAATATGGCTGCTTTCAGTTAAGTGGCCAGGTTGTTGAGAAGTTGCATTATTCATTTATGACACTGGCTATGGGAAAGCTTTGTACAAAAGAGTGTTTTAAACAAATGAACACAAGTGTCAGAAAGTCATTTATTAAAAATGACTTCAGTGATAAAGGGAATCCTGCTGTTAACCCGAATCATTATATTTAAATAGGATTTGTGTTTGTTCTCTTTGTTGCATAACTTAAAACCGGTTAGACTGAGTATATGGAGGTCTTAAACTTTAAATTGCCAGACTGTATAACTTTTAAGTATGGATTTAAGAGACATAAAGGAGAGACCAGTTCTTCCACCCCCCTGCTCTGCCAGACCAGTGTCACTCAAACCATTCCTCTTAGCTACTTGTCTAAAAACCTTCAAGGCTGGAGATGGCACAGCCTCCACAGGGCCGTCTGTGCCGCTAGTTGTGTATCCTTACTGCTGGGATGGGTTTCCCTGTCTGATGTGCCTGTGACATTTCAGCTGTTCAGGGCCATGCGAATAGTCGCACCGAATTAGGTTCATGATCCCAGTTATCTTCTGCCCTGTCAGAATAGAATAGAATCATAGAATAATAGAATAGAATTGCTGAGGTTGGAAGGGACATTTAAGATCATCAAGTCCAACCATTAACCTACCCTGACAAAACCACTTCTAAACTATGTCCCCAAGTACCACGTCTACCCTTTTTTTAAACACCTCCAGGGACAGCGAATCCACCACCTCCCTGGGCAGCCTATTCCAATGTTTAATAACCCTTTTAATGAAAAAATGTTTCCTAATATCTAATCTAAACCTCATCTGACATAACTTGAACCCATTTCCTCTTGTCCTATCACTTGTCACCAGGGAGAAGAAGTCAGCCCCCAGCTCGCTACAACCTCCTTTCTGGTAGTTGTAGAGAGTGATAAGGTCTCCCCTCAGCCTCCTTTTCTCCAGGTTAAACAACCTCAGTTCACTCAGTTGTTCCTCATAAGACTTGATCTCTAGACCCCTCACCAGCTTTGTAGCCCTCTCTGGACACGCTCCAACACCTCAATGCCCTTCTTGTATTGAGGGGCCCAAAACTGAACACAGTGCTCGAGGTGGGGCCTCACCAGTGCCGAGCACAGGGGGATGATCACTTCCCTAGTCCTGCTCACCACACTATTCCTGTTGCAACAGTGTCTGACTCCAGATGCTTCAGAAGATGAGAATGAGGCAGAAGACATGGAGATCTGAGACGATTGGCCTGTTCTGGATTATCTGATACGTAAATAAGGGCATCGTAGACCCTAATGCATGAAATGTAATCTCTCTTCCAAAATCTGTTAGCACTGCAAATTGAATATTCTTGCTAGCTTTATGCACCTTTGGCTATGCAATTATTTTTCCCCTCTTAACATTCTGTGTCAGTGAGTGTCGTAGTTTGTCTATGCATTGTATGAAAAGGAACATATGAAAGGAAATCTTTTATCAGGCTTAAATTTATTATCTTTCAGTTTCATTCACTGTCCTCTGTCTTGTGCGTTAGGCAGTATGGAGAACAAAAGCTCTCAACATGTCTTCTCTGGAGTACTCATTATTTTTTTTGGTTCTATCCCTTCTTGCTGATGTCCTTTTAGAGATGAACAATCCATTTCTTTTCAGTTCTTCTCAAATGACATTTTCCTCATCCTTCCCATAAGCCTTAGTAATTTTGCAATACCTTTTTTTGAGATGGTGCCACTGTTACTGCACACAGTATTTGAAGGAAACCTACAATGCTGCTTATTCATACAATGAAATTCTAATTATTTTCCTGCTGTTTTTCATCCCAATTCATATTCATGTTAGCAACTTGTTTACTTTTTTTTGACTGCAGCCACACTTGGAATTGAAATGATAATTGAGTTATTTTGCTTTAAACTGAATGTGCTTGAGGTGAATTGGAGGTTTCATTTCCGTTATTGAACCCAAAGCTGGGTGTTTTATTAAGGTTTTATGCTGATGGTGAAAGATAGATGCATGACCATATTGCTTATTTTGTCTTGTTCTGATCTGTCGGATAGTTAAATATCACAACACTACTTTTTAATGAACCCTAATTAGGAGCTTGGGCCAGACTGTTGAGAAACTGTTTTTAGAGTTGAACTCTGTGCATTGATATTTACAATCACCATAGATCTGGTCTTTACTCTTCTAGTGTTTTCCACATTTTATCACATATAGCTGTTTACTTCATGCCCTTTCAAAGCTTTTTTCTCAGATAAGTTTCCTCCATACGGACAGCTGAAAAAGCTAAACAGAGACCAAAGACTATTCAAGTAGAAGGCAGCGTGTGCTGCTAGCTTCCCCTTGCCAGATAATTGTGTGTACCTTGATGAAGTAGACCTTTAAAGGTACTCTTGAATTCTCTGAGATATTATTGTTTTGAAGTCATTACCTTTATTCGCTGGAGACATTAACTTTTTTCTTTATTTTCTATGCTAGACACAAGGCCTGTAGATGTCACGGCAGCTTGAATTAATTAAAATATTCTAGTTTGCACACCCTAATAAATCATGCAACTTAAAGCATGGTGTGCTTGCTTAAATGAGCTTACAGGTCAGACATCACCTTTCACATTAACTTCTCAGCAATTGAACTCATATGTGCTAGACAAAGCCAGCAAAAGGTTTTGAAAACAAGATTCTGCTGCTTTTCTTGTTTAACTGCATGTCTCATGAACAGTTGCCACAAACCAATGCTCTGAGAGTTATTTTTGTGCTTGTTTCCTGTGATTTCTTCACTCTAACCACCTTACTCAATAGCATTCACTTAGAAAATGTAAAGGAAAACTCAAAATATCATGTTTTAAAAGTTGACGTGACTTGAAAAATACTTTTGTGAACTTGTAAGTTATTTCTCATTCTGGTGAAGTGCAAATTAATTTTCAGCTGAAGGCTTTAATGGCCAAGAATCATTTATATTGACTGCCGCAAGAACATTTTTGTTAATTGAATGTAGTCTAAGAGCATTACATGGCATGTTTTTGCAGACATTGATGAATGTGGAACTGGAAGGCATAGCTGTGCCAATGACACTATTTGCTTTAACTTGGATGGTGGGTACGACTGTCGATGTCCCCATGGCAAGAACTGCACAGGAGACTGTATCCATGAAGACAAAATCAAGCACAGCGGTCAGATTTGGGTGCTGGAGAATGACAGATGCTCTGTCTGCTCGTGCCAGGTCAGTAGAAATAGAAGTAGCTGCTTCTGCAAGATGGTGGCAGGGATGGAGGGCAGAGTGTCACGATTCAAGTGAAATTCCCGTTTTAGCTGCCTTCTCAGGTGTGCACGTGGTGCTACAGAAAACGGGAATTATATATTGTATAGGGTTTTGGGGAGAGCTGCTCTCTCCAACCTGCACGAGCAGAAGAACTTCCACGGGAGGTTTATTATATGATAGTGGAAGAAGGATGATAGAACTATTTTGTTAGCAGAGATGACACCTGTGTTTTCTGGGTGGGAGTAACGGCATTTTCGTGCAAAGAAACTGTCTGTCTAGACACATATTGGCGTTGGTGACTGACGCCAGTATCTCTAGCAGATGGCTATAAATAGAAGAAGGTTCTCTATCTGCAGAGTAATTCAGCTTAACTTTCTGAAATGTTTGCTGTGGGAAGCTTGATCCCAAGCTAAATGCTGATGAAGAATGAAGGCCCAATACACTGCTGGCAAAATCCTGAGCATTTCAGCAGCTCAAATTTCATGGGCATGAATTTAATTTCAGACTGCCTATCATCTTCCTTATGTGAATAATTCCAGAAGAGAGGGACGGATCTGGAAGTTTAAAACAAGACTTGACCAGCATCCGTATAAGAATGACATAAAGTTAGTGCAATCCATTAAAATTTGACCCTTGGGAAAGACACCCTTGGGTTTCATCCTCTTGGGGAGAGCTCTCTGAATGTTAGTTGTACAAAGGATGTGTGTAAGACGAGGGAAACTTCATGGTAGTTACCGTGTATTGTGGTTTCTGCCTCTGCTTGAATTGTATTTTGGCAAAGATACCGTATAGTCAAAAAACTCATTTGCTGCTAGTGGCTTAGAATCATGCTAAAAATTCCAGTTTTGCTCCAAGTACTGCTGGAGTTGTGCAAATTTCTGCCATCGCTCTATGTCTGTCTCCCGATAACAGAGCGGATATGTGATGTGCCGGCGAATGGTCTGTGACTGTGAAAATCCCACCGTTGACTTATTTTGCTGTCCCGAATGTGACCCGAGGCTCAGCAGTCAATGTTTACATCAGAGCGGGGAGCTTTCCTACAACAGCGGTGACTCCTGGATACAGAACTGTCAGCAGTGTCGCTGTTTGGTAAGGCTCCTGGTGACAGCAGCAGAGACAGGAGGGAAAAAGTATATGAGATATTCTGACCTGGGAATAGTTAATTTTCATGCATTAGCATCCATTTAATTTCCTCTGGAGTATGTGTATACTCGAAATCTGGTTTTCATGGATATTTGTCAGTATTGTCAACTTCCAGTCAAAAATGCAATTTGACACAATAGACATAACAGAAATTATTTAATCATGAAGATTGTTTTAGCAAAGAGTGGAGGTCATTTGGATACGGCACCTACACAGCAGCACTCCTGTTCACTCATTCAAAGACCAATGTAGCTGTATAATGAAATTCTAAATATGTATTTATTAGCACGGTTGATAATTTCAAAGATGCCGATAGACTAAAATTTGTTTATTCATTCAGACATTCTGAGTAACGGGAAAAATAATGAAACTCTATGCATTTTTCAAAATAGTGAGGTGAGTTTTTAAAAAAAAAAAAAAATCTTGTAAAGCTTGTGATCTTTTTCCTAGGCATGTATTTCAGAGTCTGAGCAAAAACAATTCTGCATAATGCTGCTCAAGAAGTTTCCATGACAGAAAAAAACCCAAGATAAAAACAAGTAGCTTTTATTACAGATGATCTCCAAATGTAAAGCCTAGTCCATCTAGCAGCTTTCCCTTGTCAGGGTATCATGAATAACAGCCAGAAACCAATTTCTGTAGACATTGTACTTTCAGTGTTACCACTGCTAAAATCCAATGAAATAGATTCCCATGTGCTTCATTAAATGTCTTAAAACCAAAACAAAATGACGTACAGTTTGGGATCTCAATAGATGTTTCTTTTTTTTTTTTTTTTTTTTTTCCAAGGTGCTGCTTGTGTAACGTTAGCCTGCTTTCTTTCAGTTGTCAGGGTTTTTTTGGGGGGTGACAATATATTGTCTACTCTTTATACTGCCCATCACTACAAAAATAGTTTGAAACATGAAGATCAGTGTCTGGCTTTAAGATTGCTTTAATTCTTACCATCATGTGATTCAAAAAGAGGAAAACTGACACAGATGAAAATTTTGTAAACGAGTGACTTCACAATGCTTTCCACAACAAGAGGGGTAAATTTGGAGCTATGGCAAATCTGTGGGAATTTTTTTCAGCTTTTGCTCTGGAGATATTGAACTCATCATTCTCAAAGCCTTAGATACAGTTTTTGTGAATAAACTTCCTTCCTAGGACCAAACGCTAGTCTCTTTGCCCCCCTTAAATCCAGGCTACTCAATCTGTGTTTCAAATGAGAGCTGAGTAAATTGGAGGTCAGAGATGGACCTGCTCCAAAAGGAATATGCATTAATGGCTTCCGAGAAGTCTTTTCTTTGACCAATAGATATGAAAATCTGGCCCTTGTCCAGTGTTGAAGGGAGGCTGACCCCAACTTCTAGTAGCTGAGGTGAATAATTATACATCTTTAGATTTGTGTACAGGCATACGGTAACTTCTCTACAAATAATGTGGCCCAGCGCAAGTCTCTCTTTTGACCTTTTTATACCCTGACTGTACTGAAACCATCATGCAAAAAGCGCGATTAAGTTTGGAAGTTAAAGTATTCTGATGGCAACATTCAAAAGGGGTGGTAAATGCGTGGAGGTCCTCTTACTGTGCTGGTGTTCCCTGCTGCATTGGGCTGCTGGTAGCTTGTCAGCCAAAGTTCAGCCAATGCATTTGTAACGGTGGCAAAGATAAAGTCTAGCCCATCCAGAGCCAAATTTGAGGGCTTTATATAGCAAACCAACAGTCCGAGTGGAAGGAAGAACTAGGTAAAACAGAAGATTTTGAAGCACTTTTGCAGTACAGCCCTGTTATGGGTTCTGTCACTTGCAAAAGTAGAACTTCACAAGAACAGATCCATATTCTGTATTGCATGACGTTTAGGGAGAATTTCCAGCTGCAGCTTGATGCAGAGTGTATTGAAATAAGTTAAAACTACTACAACCCTTCCTGAGTAGCACGTAGAAAAAGCACCCAACTTGCTGTGTCTCCCACAGGCAATGAATATCAGTGTTCTCTGCACTGACTTCTGAATAGGACCAGATGAATAAAATTAGCCAGCTAAGAATCACAATGCTGAGTCAGAGGAATGGGTAATGAAACAAAGTAAGAGCTAATAAACGTCTCTTGTTCTCATAATATTTGTAAACAGCAAGGCGAAGTTGACTGCTGGCCCTTGCCGTGCCCAGAGGTGGATTGTGAATTCAGCGTCCTCCCTGAGAATGAGTGCTGCCCACGCTGTGTCACTGACCCCTGCCAAGCAGACACCATTCGCAATGACATCACTAAAACCTGCCTGGATGAAACCAACGTCGTTCGCTTCACTGGATCTTCTTGGATTAAGCACGGCACAGAGTGCACCCTCTGCCAGTGCAAGGTAAAGAACATAAAAATTCAGCCGAGATGCCTCTTTTCCAGTTTACTCTGTGGCATATAAATATTGATGCACTGAGTCTGGTCAGTGGATAGTTGGTGTCTACACTTGTTTTTCTATTCAAAATAGTCCTGTAAGGTGAATTTTATTTTCCACCATCCAATATTGAAGAATGAAAGAGTGCTTCCGCAGTAGTCAAGGAGAGAGAGACAGCAGGATTCATCCAGAGATCTTCAGTTATTACTGAAATTCACAGTTGATTTTGGTCTTTATTCTACGCCCTTCCCAAGGAAGATACTTCCCAAGCGCTAGTATATGGTACAATTAACTACTTTGAAAAGGTGCTCCTGAAAATTAATCTAACTTCAACACCTCCTCCTGGGAGAGAGTAACTGTTCACATAGTAGAAGCTGTGGAGCACCACCTTCTTCCTCCCCTTTGCCTGACGCAACACTGTGTACCACAGCAGTTGCTGTTGTCGAGGCATAGTCCTTTTACGAGGGAAGTAGTATGCGCCAAGTAAGGGTCGGCATTTGTCTTGATATCAGAACGGGTCAGTGGTTAGAAGAAAACGATGTGAACTGACAGAGTAGCTAATGGTTAGAAAGCCAGCTGCTGCCCAGAGGATGTTGAAACGGGCTTACATGCAGAAACCCATACTTTCTGGGTCCGTAGCTGGTGGCATACACCAACTCCAATGCTAGAAGTTACTTTTGGCTTGGGCAAGTGGCTGAGGTTTTTGTGCCTCGGTTTTCCCCTCTGTAAAACAAATACTTAGGGGTGATTCTGCTCTAAAGCTCTTTTGAGATTCAGCGGTGGGAAATGTGGTCTCGTTGTACTGCTAATCAATGGCAATGCAGAAGCCATGTATCAGTTCTGCTGATGGCCACCTGCGTGCTGCTCCCACCTCCCCTTTTCTCTTAAGCAAAGACTGAACCTGAAACATCAGGTAATTTGTATTCAGTGTAAACACATACATAGACTAATAAAATCCATTGCTGCATTGTGAACATATATAAGATTAAGACAGATACTCTACCAGACCCCACAGATTTAATATGGCTCAGGTGAGAAGCTGATTAACAGTGAAGATGTACCACTTTGCCCCTCAGCAAGCCAAATTTTACTTAGTTCTCATCGCAGAACAATTTTCTTTTTGAAATACGTTATCTGCTCATTTTAATATTGTGGCACTGCATGCAAGCAGCCTGCTCCCTACAGATCAGGTTAATGCTGTGCCCAGTTTGTATAGTTCTCCATCTCATTCGTCCTGTGTCACCCCACTCCTTTTTCTTGCAGAGCATCACATGGAAGGTCAAAGCTCCAGTCTAAGCCTCTTTAAGCAAGCTATAGCAAAATAGGTTTACACAAATCCTTTAAGAATTCAGAAACCTGGGCATTAGCTAAAGGTGGCTTAGCCACAAAACCATTTCAAATCACAAGTAAAGAAGGTGGACAGTAGAATTGCCTAACCTCCTGTAATGGGAGTGAAAGAAAATATTTGAATGATTCAGACCTTGGTCTTTAATCAGTCCTGGCAGTTTAGTCAACTCAATGTATTTGCAGTAATTTCAAAAGTAATACACACCTTTTAGTTGCATTGTACGAATCCGACTTACTTAAGAAAAGAAGTAGTAGAGATGCAGAAAACAATTTCTCCAGTACTTTTATCATGTCCATAGGCAATGTGTTCCCTTAATTGCTAATATTCTCAGAACAATATCTAGGCTATCAGGAAAAACTGTATGGATTAATGTTTGCTGGTGTTACAGCCAGGATGTATTAACTTGAAGCACTCGGGGCTAAATAAAACCCAGAGTCACTTCTGCCTGATCTAAATAAAACTCCCAAGTGCTCCGTCTTGTTCAACAGCTTTGTGTACCTCAGCAGATGCCTGATACCTTTATGTTGGGAGCATTTCTTCCACTGATCCCAGCTTCTTTCAGTTTGACTGTTGTAGCTCTGGGATACAGACCACAGCAAACCAGGCAATTAGAGGAATCATAATAGCCCATTGCATTGGGCGAGCGAAGGACATGATGACAATGTCATGGCTCCAATCAAAACCTGTAGATGTCTTGTATTTTACAAATCTGTACATTAAAATCTGATGGGTGTTTGCAAATGCTTGTTGAAGTGACCGAGTTTGTACAAAATGCAAATTGTTTCAATTCTTCTTTCTGTTTTTTCTTCCTTTAGAATGGCCACGTCTGTTGCTCAGTGGACCCACAGTGCCTTCAGGAACTGTGACACCAACAACCACCTCTCACAAGCAGTTTCTGGTTAAAGAATTTTCCTTCACAAAAAAAGACCTTTAGACCAAAAATTGTACAAAATTAAAACTAAAATTAGATTGGTTTTGTCCTTCTAAAGTGCAGATATCTGATGAATCAGAGTGAAATTTATGGGACTCGAGACAAGCTCACATGTGTAAACCTTTGTATGAGGTCAGGCCCAAATCATCTGGCTCTTTGTCTGTCTGACATCATTATGCAGAATATTAGGTTAGCGTAAAGTGACACATTGTAATGCTGTACATAACGATGTCAAGATCCAAAATTAACTAGGAGCTCTTACAGGGTCTTCCGAAGCTTTGAGAGTCCAACACTTGACTAGATGGAGAGATTTTTACCTAAGCATATTCGGATCTGCACAAACATGTTTGCTCACTGCAGAATTTAGCAGACGTTTGAGTAAAAGGATGAAGCCTTCAGGAATAAAGAACCTAGCAGCTAAGATGTGATATGTACAGTATGTGCGCTGAAAAAAAAAAAAAAAAAAGGATAGAAGTTATTGTAAAAACAAAAAAAAAAACTAAAAAAAAAAACACAAAAAAAAGCCAAAAAAGAAAAACCGTGATGCACAGGCATGGCTTCTTAATGTTTTCTGATGGGAAAAGTCATCAATATTTCCTTGTTTTACTGCACTTACTATTATTTCTTGATTGAATTTGTTCAGTATAAGCTCGTTATTGTGCAAATTTAAATAAATATTTCTCTTACCTTAAGTTTCTGTTTGTGCCCTCTTTCCTTTTCAGGGATGTCACTTTCATGCATGTTGTTACTGTCCCTTCTTTGCCAACGTACCTGGGCAATACAGCCGGCGTATCGCCGGTCTAGCTCCTCTACATATGGGAGCTTCTTCCCAGCACAACCTTATGCCTATCATGTCCTACCTATGTTATTCTTCTGGGAATACAGAAATAACTTCATACAGCTGAGTTATTACAGTCAATTGAACAGAAAATTCATGTGCCTAAAGATCAGACCCTAAGTGCCAGCAGTATGCTGTCATCCAGAGTGGGTACAGACCGTTTGTGTATGACTTGCATCTGTTCAGATTTACAGGGGATCTGCTCCAGATTCCTCCTCTCTCCAGCTGCCCTGGGTTCATTTGTCTTTCTATAAGCTCCACAGCTGTTTCAGCTGTTTGTGTAAAGTATCTTAATGCACGAGGATCGCTTCAATATGCAAACCCTATTTTCACTACTGTACTGCTGGGATAATAAATAAAAGAGGCTTCGTGACCAAAGCTATGTTATTCTGGGAGAGAAATAAAGAATAAAGCAGTGCTTACGGACTATGAGCTGGAAAGCATGAATTTGTAAGGAATGCACCACAAACAGTGGAGACACAACGGGAGAGGAAGAACTGCCCAAGATGTTCTTTGCAAAGTGCCTTGCTTCCCTTCAGCATCCCTCTTACCCGTTCAGTAGATTGACACGCAACCCGGACGGGCAAAACTTCCATTAGCGTTACCCCTGTGTATTATTAAGTTACAAGGGAAGTCCATGTATATGTTTTTTACAAAACAGAATTATTTTCCTGCAGACAGATGCTACTTCACGGTGTTGTATGTACGGCAGCAGGTCAAAGGGATGCCATGCAACTGCATGTACCTGGTAGGTATTCCCTTGAGCCCTGGTGTCTGCTGAGTACCGGATGTTTTGGGGGCAGGGAATACAGGAGATGCCAGGCACCGAATGCAAACAATAGAAACAAAACCAAGAAACTAAAAATCTGAAAGAAATGCAAAAAGCCCCAAATTGATAGTCTACCTTGGACCATTAAAGCTATGAAGATTTTCAGACCAAATAAACCTTTTTCCTCAGCTAGTCCATAAGTAACAGGTACTCAAGGGTTTTACTGGATTGTCCAGTTTCTGGCAAGCTGCAATCAAAGTTTCTAAAGAAGAGTGTTAGCTCCTTAAAAAAGAAGCTGCTTTCTGTACAGTGTTTTCATCCTGCTAGTAATTGTCAGGAGGTCATATTTTCCCTCCAGACACAAAGGCACATCTCCAGTGGATTTCGGTGTCAGCTGCGTGCCCGTTTCTGAGAGAAGGTTTAGCAGAAGGTGTTATCATTGAAGAATTGCACTTGAATTTCATTCAAGAATGGGTATAAGATAGACATAGGAAACGCATGAAGACCACACTTCTGCTTTTTAGAAGAGCTAATGTTTTTCAAGGGCAGAATCCTCGGTCTCTGTCAGAGGCTGTAGAAAGCTCAGAAGGAAAACAGTGGAGCTGGTAGAGAGAAGCGCAGATATCCACAGAACAGTTGTAAGCGTTCCTATTTTGGGTCCATGGATAGATAAGTTATGGGTGAGGCAAGCGTCCCTGCCCTTAATCTGGTTCAGTGCATCCACTGGAATTGGATTTAGACCTATAACTGCTATGAGAACTGGAAGGAAAATTATCTCCAACTTTTTTCTCAATCCTTTCTCAAAGGCAGAGTAATACTGGTTTTTAATCCCAGTTTTTAATCAAAACTAAAATGCTGTAGAGATGGAAAAACAAGCATCTCTTTCCTTTTGTTGCCTACCCTGACTTGAGCGTTGTAGGATCTTCCTGCTATTGTAGGTTTGTGAAGCACAGTGCAATACACTAAGAAACGGGCTAAAAACCCAAGAATTGAGACATCGCATAATAGCTAAACCTTGAATCAAATCCTTGGAGACAGTCAGTGTTACATGTATGTAAAGAGCAGAAGTCATACTGCTGAACAAAGCTGGACTTCTCTGCTAAATAAAAAATGAGGCTGGGTTGAGTGAATATTATCTAATTTATCAATGTTCAAGGTTACTAATCAGTTGGGAGTTCTTCTAAAGGTCAGCAAACTCCAATGAGACATCTCGGTGACCCTCATTTTCATTCTCTTTCACCCCCTTTTCCCCATCTCCCTCCTGTTCGGTCAAGCTAGTAATTAGTAGCTCATGTTTTTAATTTTTCTTGAAAAGTAAATTTAAATATTATTAAAAATTTATGTCTAATTTCCAGGCCTAAATTATCTGCCAGAGGATATAGTCCATAAAAAAAAAATTATATTTCTGAACGATGCAGGTACGTTGTGCTCTTTTACTGGCCTTTCATTATTGATGCACTGTTTGCAGTGTTTGCAGTACCAGAATTCAATAACTTCCATAAAGGAATTGTCACCTCTCTGCAGAGTAATTGCCCTAAGTTAATAGCCCTACAGATATAAAGGCAGAGATGTCTTCAGTTACAATGCTGAATTCAGTGCTATGGTGAAAGAAGTTGACAAAAAGCAGCGGTGTTGTAAATCGTTGAAAAGGGAACTAACTGTGCAGCTGCAAATTTCTGGTACCCACAGATTTGCCATGGGCAAGAACAGGGGGCCGGCTGCCTCAGTTCTCCTGGTGGCTAAGCACATCTCTGCCTTCTGGGAGAGCTCCCCCTTTAACAGCGCACCCGGTGAAATATGGTCATTAAGTCATAGCTGAAATACTAAGCGTTGCTTTTTTCTAGGATGCCTAAAAGTGGGTATTTATGCAGGGAGAGCTGTAAAACTGCCCTCCTTCAGTGCCAGCGTAGGGTCTTGCCATTAACTGCACTGGGCTACAGCAGATTCACCCTGGGACACCTCAGAGAAGCACAACCCCGTGAGCCACAGAGCCGAGAGCTCAGATCCTGCTGACTTCAAATGCAGGATGTGTACGCGGTGGCATCTCCTCCTCCACGCACACGGTGAGTGTCACCTCTAATGGGTCACCTGTGTCCCAGCTGTGGGGATGTGCTCAGCTGCGGGGCAGGATGCTTGGACCAGACGGCACTTGTGGGTCTCCTCCAAAGCGGAGGAGACTCCCGCTGCAGCACGGTGACGGTGCTCAGCTCACGTGGCCTCTCAACAGGAAGGGACTCCCTTGATTTCTCAGATAAAAATAGCAGCAGCTTTAAAGCAGGGCTCAGCTAGTTATTTTTTAATGGTGAAACTTACTTACAGGCAAATGCAGTTTAAGTTGTCCCCAAACCAGTTAATAATTTAAATTAAAAATCATCAGATAGCTTTTGCCAACTATATAAAGAAAATCTGAGTAAGAAGACTAGAGCAGCTCTGGCACCTCCTGAGTGGGTGACCTGTGGAGAAGCATCTCTTCTGCAGTGCACCGGTAAAGCCCGTTGCAGTCACGTCTTCTGCCCAAGTCACAGCCCTAGTCACCAAGTCACAATCCTGGCCATATCTTCTTTTTTTAATTAAAAATTTTAAATGTCTCGTTGCTTTAGCATGATGGCCAAATCTCTGTCCTGGGAGAAAAGACAAGGCGTACCACTGGATTTTTGAGTAAGAAGAAGTATTTTAGAGAGAGCCTGAAGAGAAAAGGTGTTGCAAACCCAGGTTTCAGATCTGTGCGCCCTGGCTGTTCGTCAGCCATGTGAATGGCCACTAACATGTCAGTGTATTTCACTTTTTCGGTTTTGTCAGTATGGTGCTAATACAAAATGGTAAAAATTTAAAAAAAAAAATCAATTGTTAAAATCAATTACTCATCTAGGTCTGCACTAATCAGCACTTTCTTATTGCCAGAGTTTACACAGGCTGTAAAATGCCAAATAGGCATTGTTTACTATAACAGAAGATTTGCAACCCTATATTCTACTAATCTCTTCATAGATTATTTCTATAACATGAAACTTTAACTACTGCAAACCATAATAATCTATTGATCACATAATTTTTCATCTATAAGAGAGCCAAACTCAACTACTATGCTTCATCTTAAAATCTGTTTTTATGAGTAATCTCATTTTACCATTTTAGACTTCAAATGTAACTCCCAGGATGTCATTTATGTATCAGCAGTATTGCTTGGAATGGTAAAATTAAATTGTTTAAGGGCTTATTTTAGGACTGAGTCATATTTGAAAACCAAAATAACTAGAACCGCATCACCACAGCCATAGCATCTGTCTAAACAGGCGTCTAAACAAAGTCCTGACTCAAGCCCAGTTTCGTGGCGGGGAGGGAGGGCAATTTCATTGAGGGGAGAGGGGAACAAAACAGAACAACACCCAGCAATCCCACCGATGCTAACTGAGTCCTCTCCCCGCTTTTAATGACCGCTGATCTGAACAAGAAGAGGGATGAGGCCTTTTGCATGGTTACCTTATTTCTTATAAGAAGTTCCTCAGGTACTGCTGCTTTTGAATCTGACTGGGCCGGCCTCAGCCCTTGCCTGTTCATTTTTTCTTAGGGACTTTAGGAAAAAACGGAAGAAAAATGCTTAGGAAAGTCACAATGCAAAGAGTTTTTTCCCAAGGTTGGGACTGGCCCACTTTCAAACCAGGCACTCCACCGTCAATGGAGCACGCAGCGCCCAGGCAAGCCGCAGGCACCAGTCCGGCGGGTGGGGGAGCAGCACCCCAGCCAAAGGCGTCTTTGTGCAATTTGGCTATTAGCTATGTGTAGTTTGGTCCTCCATAAGCTGTGACCAGAATGACCCAGATCAAACTGGTTCCTTGTGCTACCTCACAGGACATATTAAACTCCCCTTTTGGCTGCTGTACATGGATTTTGCAGGTCAAGTGGTGTGTCAATGCAGAAGGGTGCAGGGGTAGGAGTGGGACCCTCCCAGGAGCTCCCGTGTCACCTCAACACATGCACCCACAGCCCAGGAAAGTTAAGATCTGCCTTCAAGTCAGGAACAAAAAGTTCTTATTGTCTGAAAAATATTTTTCACTGGGAAAAGGCAAGAAACCAGGCCCTTTATTTGCTTTCCAAGGCAAAAATTCTGTGTTCACCCCATTTACACTGACTGCGAACAGAATGTGAGCGCTCACAAACACCCCTCAAAGTGCAATGTTCTCACTGCTTCAGTGTTTTGTGGTCATGTGGGTCTGTAGAAGTCATCCCAGTCAACTGAGAGCGAGCCCTCTGCCATGGCCAGCTTTCCTTCTGCTGGACCTTTTTGGGGAGATGCCTGCGGATGCTTCTTTGCAGCTGGTGCTTGCTGGCCTGGACTGGGCAGCCCATCTTCCCCTGCCCAGCCAGGTTGGGCTAGTCACAAATGGGTGTCAAAGCCCAGCTAATGCAGCTGGTATGAAAATTTGGCCTTGCAGACATTGCTGGTGGCAAGCTGAGGGGGTAATATTGATACTGCTTAAATGATCTTTTTTTAATTAGTCTCCTTTGCCTTTTTAAGTTTCCATTGGGCAATAATTACTTTTGATGGTCCCTGATACTCCTGTGAAGAACACAGCAGGCGAGGAAGAAATAATTCACTTCCCTCACCTGGTAAACTCGAGAGGCTGCTCAGCTGCTGCCATCTTCAAAGGAAGGAGAGATGCAACCCACAGAGCCTGTGATCCCACCGAAACCAGCACAACTCAGAAGAAACACACGTCCCACCCAGACCCCATCCCTGCCTGCTCCAGGCAGTGTGTGCCCTCCAGCCTCAGCGGCAGAGCACATCCCTGTCACAACAAATGGACTCCACCACAAAGCTATGGGGTTAGCTTCCTCTGGCTGGAAAGAGAATGGGGAAAGGGCAGCATACTGGGTTTTGCAACTGTGTTACCACCTGCTTGGTTTTTTTTTTATTCAGAAAAGGATGTGCTGCTTCCACCCGTATCCTCTGAGGGCACCAATATCACTTCCAGAGCTGGTCTATCTCAGCACAGCACTAATGGTTCCCATAACAGATAATTTTATTCTGCCATGTCTTCCAACTTTCTTGCGTGGAATTTATCACTCCTTGGGCTAGACATCACTTGTGTTGCTTTAGAGGTTTCAGCCAGTGTTAACCATCCCTTTACAGAAACTAAAATATATATATTCCCACTGTGCATTTTATATGTTCCTCAGAAGCTCTGTGATTAACATCACTGAATTTGGATCAATTTGGAGTCAAATTCTTACTTTAGTCCTAATTTTCACAGTTCGGACTCATCTGTATTTCCTATTGCTCTGGGACTTGAACCAGACTGACAGAGTGGTTGCTGAAATCCTAATTATCTTTGTTTTTCTCCTGAATGAGGATTAAAGCAAAACAAGAATCCAGGTTGTTTTTTTAACAGAAAGATCTTCCACAATCTGCAGTTTGCACCCCCACACTCAGAAGTCTAAATTCTTGAATCACCTTGCACCAAAATTTAAAATGCTCCATCAATTCCCAGAAAAGCTATAGACATTCAGACATTTATACAGCTCGTTTAAGTGATCTTTTTATTTCTCATATAGCAAGTTTTCGTCATTTGTGTAGTTTTCAAATGATTTTTGCATGCTTCATGTATTTGAATTGCTTCTTGTGGGTAATATCCATTTGCACATAAAGCTTCTCAGCTGTTACACGTGGCTTTCTTGAACTATTAGGATTTAAGGTTCATATATGAAACATATCCTTGTGTATAGCTGGTCAGCAGGAGAGAATCCTACAGAGAGCTGAATTTGGCCCAGTACACATAATAGTGAAGGCAAACTTGTCTCTGATTTAGTATTTGAAATAGTTTCTGTGTTTTATTGTGTGCTTCAGCTGTTTTGCATTAATCTAGTTTATAAGTGTAAACCTGGATTTCTGAACAATCAATCGGTACAAGGTCAACCGCACCTGTTGCCTGCATGGTGTGAATCAAAACTTAAGACACATGGACATTTGTAACAGTATAGAGAAGCAGAGATTTCACTGTAACCAAAATGCTTTTCATGTACAAAAATAAATATACAGAATGGTTTCAAGTGAATTAGGTAATAAATTTTTTCCCCAGGTTTCGTGAAAGCAAGAGCAGAGGAAAGCTTAGATGTGAATTTATTGTGTATTTACTGAGCGCTGTACAACTCTACACCAGAAAATACTGAGATGGCACCGACTGAATAGCGCAGATATTGTTCAGCTGTTAAAAAACTTCCTTGGGATGAAAAAGTGTCCTGGACTGAAAAACTTCTGGTGCTGAGCTTCAGACATGTTGCACAACTGATTAAAGGCACCTGAACCCATGGTCAGATGGTGATGGAGGAGCAGTTTAGGGATGCTGCCGTCACCTCCTCTCCCCTGTGGTACAGCTGAATCCTCTGTAGCTCTCCTTACAGTGGGTTAGGAGCAGGCACACGACAGCTACTGCGCTGTGGCCGAAGGTCTTCAGGAGGTGGTTGACCTGTACCAGTGCCACTGCTTGTGGCTGTCCAGCCATACCCTTAGTGCCAGTTCAGGTTAAACGCACCTAGTTTTGAAAGAAACCTCTTGTCATGGAGACATCGCAGCAGTAGGAGAGCTGGCAAAGAGGCTACCAACCATTACCTCTCTGTCTTGAGAGGAGATGACCTCCGGCCAAGGAGACACCAAACAGACATCAGGGAGTGGATCTAAAGTCCAGGGAAGTCAGCAGAGATTTTTCACTCATCTTAGGACCCGGGTACTGAAATATTTATGCATGCGCTAAAAGAAAGAGTGCTATTAACTTCAGTGAGGCCCATGGTTTTTGGTAGGGTTGTAGCACTTACACATCATATCTGGCACGGTGGAGACATGCTCTTCCACCACTTCCTCTGCAGGGAAGAAGTTCAAAGAGGATATATATATACATAAACCTGAAAATTATGTTGAATAGAGATAAAGTTAGTCTATTTTGTTTGTCTGAGGCAAAAAGAAAATAAGTCAAATCTGTTTTAAAGCTACTCAGGTTTCCAGGAGGAAGCTGGGGGTTGGTAACATCAGGACGGCCCTGGCTGTGTCCCTTGAAGTGTCGTAAGGGGAAGGATCCATTCGATACAGGGCAGCTTTTCAAAGGGTGCACAATTAGGGGCAGCGATGCAAAAAATTACAGACACAAAGAACCAGAAAGACTTGCAGACCTGTGGCTGAAACACCATGGCTGTGAAAGGAGGGGTCCGGCCGATGCGATTGTGCGCCTTGGTGCCCCCAATTACAGATGCAACCTGTTGGCGTTATCTTCAATGGCTTAGCAAGAAGATTACTTTCGCAGTGGTTGCCTGATAAATGTCTGCTTGCTCATTAACATAGCTGACATTTCCTAACTCTGCTTAGATTTGCAGCCTGAGCTAATCCGCATCCTATTTAGTTCATAGGCTAAAGTTCAAATGGAACAAATTTTTGATCCTATTTGTACGACTGCGTATAATTTCCCTCCCTCCTTTACAGTCAGAATAATAGCTTCAAACCCAGAAAAAAATCCCCAAACCCTGAAGCAGCGGAAAGCTCATTTATATTTATTCTGGGACAAAACTGTGTTTTAACGCCGAATACAATTTCTTTTGCTTAATCACTTTCACCTTTAGCTCTGCACAGTAGCAGTTCCTCAAATCTGTATTTCCTTCATACTTGGCCTATGCTATAGTTTTACATATGTACCCCAGTAGAACAACAAACATTTTTTTCAATGTCTTTAATGAAAATAGATACAGAAACTTGCCAGATAATGTTTGTTAGAGCTGGCAATGTTTTTGACATGGGATGATGACATAATATGTCAAACCAAAGCCTGGTTTTAAAGAACATCATTTATCACGGTCTGAATTTGTAAGGTATATATCAGAAAATATTTAGCCTGAAAAAATGAACTGAACTTGAGATTTTTTTTTGCTGAAATGTTTGCTTCAACACTGTAAATTTTCTGAGAGAGGCAATGAATCAGGCGAAAGCTTGATTTCAAGGGTTCCTTGGGATAAACTAGAGTCACTTGCCTAAATAAACGCTGTACTCAGCCAAGTTGTGTCGCAGTGGCATGTCTCAGTGCTCTTCTGGGATGTAGGAGCCTCACATGTAAGACTTCTCTGCTTCCTTCTTCACTTGCCCAGGAAGTAAATGCCCAGCCATTGCCCCCTGTGCCTTTCTGGTCTCATCCTCACCTTTTCCCTACACTTCTTTTTTAACCCAGTTAAAAAAGCCATCTATCCTCCTAGCCGAGCCACACCGTCTTCAGCTCAGTCTCTTCCTCGCCCAGGACACTTGCATTCCTGGATGTCCAGTTACTGCAAGGGCGAGAGGAAAGATCCACCATCAATGTGCCCCCCAAGCCCTGCTGTTTGGGCTTTCAGACATCCTTTTGTGAGGGTCTCTCAGGAGACGGAAAGCTGAATGCTGCAGACCGAGGGCCCAATGATAACAGGTTGTCAGCACTGACAACCCACACAGATTTAGAGCTAATCAAATAACAGAATGACAACTGATCATGAACTTGCCCATTTCATTTATGGACTGCTAAATCTTTTTGGAAATATTGTCTTACATGAAAATAACAAGCATTTAATGAATGATTTTTAATAAAAAAAAAAATTATCCACACGGGATATAATCTCAGTGTCATTTGTAACTTACTAAGTAGCTTTTATTCGCTGGACCACACAGTCTTTTGTTAACATCCATGAAAATTCAAAAACGTCGTATTAGTCACTGGAGAGAGCCCATTTTATTTCCCGTCTACACTAGAAGCAAATAAAGAATTACAAGGGAAGCATTAATAAAAAATTGACACTAAGGGCTGCAAGGACTGATGTAAAGTGCATTTCCTCATATGCATCAAAAGCTAACAATATAAAAAAATTCCATATAATTCACGCTTAATATACTGTGGTTTGATTTTTCAAGAAGAACAACATATATTACACTAGATCTAAAATCGTCCCCATAAATAATACACTGTTTGAAAGCATTAGATCAGTGCAGATGAGCAGAAACAGTGGCATCATAGTGACTTGTGTTATGGTACAACAGAGTCCCTCTCATGTTTGGGTGATAAGAGATAGGTAAGGGACCTGGTTCTTCCTCTGTTCACAAGTGATTTACATTGACATGGAAGAATTAAAGCCAGTGAACCCTGCAGAGGGCATGAATTCACACGGGCAGCATGAGGGACCAAGAAGGGAGCTGATTCTGCACCACATTTAAAGCAAAGGAACTTACTCCCTTCACTTCTGTGTGAAGAACGTCTTGCCTTTCTTTGAGGGCCATTAGTGGGACAGAAAATCCAAAGGCTCAGCTTGGGCATTTTTCCTCCTCCCTTATCCTTTCCCTGCTCTTGCTTTTCTGCGTTCCTGGGGTTTATTTCCTGAGGTGCCTGGTACTGTATGCACAATGATTTCACTCATTAGGCTTGCATTGCTTTCGTATTCTCTGAGCGCTAAAACCAAGCCCAACCAAACAAGACACTGAGGAATAGCCAACATGTCTGGAAAAGCCAATAGGGCTGTTAAAAGACAAATATATAAACTATGCATTGCATGAATGAGAGGCAATTTAGAGAAGAACAACCTCATGTCTTCACAAGCAAAAGTGGCTGGTTTTCCATGTAGTGGCACGCTTTTGAGCCTCTTTCTTGTCTCCCAATTATATGCTTGTCAAAGACAGAGCCAGAAGGTCACAACCGCTTTACTCCCCTCACTATATAAATCAGCCAACCAAAACTACCACTTCTTAGTGCATTTCAATTATTTATGTCCCTAAACCTAGTTGAACAAATACACTTCTAGGCCTGAATCTGAAAGCTAAAAGAGAGAAAAAAAAAAAAAAAAAACAGCATCACAAATCAATAGAAATGGACAACACCAGGCAGGGTAATACAGAGAAATCTTCCTGATTTGCCTTCATTGGACCACAAGGTGTGGGGTGTATAAGGCACTTGGCTTTCTTTACATTGTTTGAAGTGTTCATTTGAAACTGTGCTGTCTTGATACAATTTTTAATATGCTGTTTGGATGTACAGCTGCGACACTTGCAAACACGTGCATACATCCCAAACAGCCAGACCGGGTTTAACTTGTGTCAGACTAGACGTGCTACACAGCTCAGCACCTAGCTCCTGCTGAAGCCTTGGGGGGGCCAAAGCAAACATCTCATCAGTTATGTCTGACCTGATCTATGCGCTCAGCAAACGTCTTTGCTCAGCTCTCAAGAGCAAGGGCTGGAGTCAGTCCTCCCTGTTAGAAGTTTGCCAAATCCGGCAGCCTGAGAGGTGGGAGCCTGCCACAGCTCCCTGCCCCCAGACCATTCCTCCAGGTGCCCCACTTCCAGAGACATCACCCCTCGGCCACCAGGCCGTGTGCCCCACTTGCCAACTGGTCCACCTTGATGCTGGCCAAGGCCATGTGATGGCAGTGCACCCTTATCACGCCCCATGTTGGCACCACGAGCACATGGGACTCCCACCCCTTGTCCACCCCTGGCACTCAGTGTCACCCATACACACATGCACACAGCCCAGAGAGCCCCACACCTGGGAAAGTCATTGGAAATGGAGTTTGGTGAGAAGGTGGGACAAACTGCACCGGTCAGGTGCAGGCATGGCCAGATAGACATCTGCACCAGCACCTGTTTGCACAGGGCTGGCTCCTTTTCTCCCCTTCTCCCTCTGTTTTCCCACACTTATTCCTCTGTAAACCACTGTGATCCTTTCCCTTCCCTTCCCTTCCCTTCCCTTCCCTTCCCTTCCCTTCCCTTCCCTTCCCTTCCCTTCCCTTCCCTTCCCTTCCCTTCCCTTCCCTTCCCTTCCCTTCCCTTCCCTTCCCTTCCCTTCCCTTCCCTTCCCTTCCCTTCCCTTCCCTTCCCTTCCCTTCCCTTCCCTTCCCTTCCCTTCCCTTCCCTTCCCTTCCCTTCCCTTCCCTTCCCTTCCCATACCATCCAACAGTAAGTCCTGTGAGTCCCCAGATGCTCATCCCTGCACCCCACAGGGATCCCTGTACCCCAGGCAGTGTCCCTGGTCTGTGGGGTGACCCAGAGAGCCTCCTCACTGACTCCTGCTGCTGGGTGTCCCCTGGCCCATGGGGCTGGGAAAGCCCTGGGACGAGCAGGGGGTCCTCTCCCTGACCAGGGCATTGGGGTCTCCCCTGCCAGGGGGGCTTCAGGGCTGTGGGGATGAGCCTTTCACAGGCTGGTGGCTCCTGTGAGGCCCCAGGAGGAGCAGGGCTGGTTGCAACTGGGGTTACCTGAGCTGTGCTGCTCTTTGAGGGGGTGTGAGCAGTTTTTGTCATGTAACCCAACACTCCCTACCATCCCCTATCCAAGACCACGCTGGATGACTGTTGGCTCAGAGGGACTTTCATTTATATCTCACAGGGTTATTGTGGCTATATCCCATAGGGGATTCTGGAGCAAAGAGGTCTCGTTGGAAGTCGGTTTTATGAACTCTGTATTGACAAGGAATGGCACTGAAAATTAGCCAGAGAAGTCATTCTTATGTACCTTTCATTGATGTAATGACTAATTAAAGCAGAATGGAAATGCTTCAGTAGAATGAAGAGGGTGTCAGGTCCTGTGAAGCCTTCCAAGACACAACAGGTTTTAGTGTCCTGGTTCCAGCAAGGATGGGGTTAATTTCCCCAAGGAGCCGGCAGGGCAGGCAGGTATTCCATACCACGTGACCCATGCCCAGCCATAAGAGGAGCTAGCCGGGGAGGGGGAGTTAGTCGCCACTCAGGGGCGGGCTGCGGCGGTGCGCGTCCGGTCGGTGCGGTCAGTGCGCTGCGGTACTGTAATCGCGTTCTTATACTCCTTTATCGGTGTTATTGTTTTTCTTTCTTCTTCCCTTTGGCTGTTCTGTTAAATTACACTATTTCTACCCACGAGTTTTGCCTTTTTCTGCCGATTTTTCCCACGGCTGTGGGAGTGGAGCGTGGGGCTGTGTGGTTCTTTGAGACTGGCTGAGGCCAAACCACGACATTTAGCTAAACGGTTGGACTCTCCTAAATAGCAAAACAGAGTGGAAGGGTTATTCATCGATGCGACAGGTTGTTTTGGACACAATAGCTCTATCTCCCTTTTCCTGGGAAAGCCCTCACTCCTCCTTGGCTTTTGGCAGAGGAGGATCTACCTTCAAAAAAAGACACCCCAACTGTGCAATCCAGCTAAGAAGAGGCACCTGAGCCCTCACACCCACCTGCAGACTGCTATAGAGATGGGCGGATATTCTCGGGGTGGTATGGGCATGGGGAACCCCCACCTGCCTTCATGGGGCAAATCTGGACCTGCGGGATCCAGCACAAAAAGGCACAGAGTTTGAAGGGACAGCAGACTCTGCAGGGGAGGGAAGCTCTTCACGTGATGTGCCCAGGAGGTACCCACAGACCCTGGTTCGGTAGCACAGACCCCAGGATGGGGTACACAGCCCTGACCGAAAACTTCTGGGGTACAGAAAAGAGGGTTCCACACACTCCGTAGGCTCAACTCAGTGCTCGTCAGGGGTTGGATTCTGTCTTTTAAGTTTTTCTCACATTGGATACCTGTATGGACGATCAGGCTTGTTTCTCATGCTTTTGTTATGAGGGTTATTTATGTTAATTGCTGGGCTTCAGTTTTGCTTGTTATATCACCTCTCATTATTATTATGGAGTCAGGTTCACTCTGTGTTTCTGTTAATTTTTGAGGGGACTATTGAGGAACGTTCCCGCTTCTGATGTGGCTTGCTTTGAAACAGGCCCCAGAAAGCCGCTCGTCAGGAACAGCACCACATTCTCCTCTGTGCTCCTAACGAAGCTGCTCACAGCCTGCAGCCCGTGAGACGGTCAAGGTCTGTGGGCCTGGGGCATGCAGCTCCTCCTGGGCTTGTGCCTTTCGCTGTGGACATCCCACCGGTGTTTTGTCCATCTCCCTGGTAACACTTTCTGAAATTGAAGTAGGCCTATTTATCCTCTTGCTTATTCAAATGCAGACAGGCTGAGTGGCTGTTTAAAGCAATGGCAGTCAGCAGAACAGATGCTTAGGACGTGAGTGCTGGTCTATCATTAAAAGACCTCCTATGGGATACTGCAGCCCTCTGGGACTTTTTGGCTTATTTAAAAAGTTTTGAACTACTGTGTCTCTCTAGCAGGGATAAAATAATGCACACTTGCTACTGATGCCAACTATTGTAGCCAGCAGCATGTCTTTTTCATTCCCGCTAGTATTTCTGGATCTTCAGACTTCTCTATTTTGGCTCTTGTGGGTAAGTGACTGAGCAGAAGGAATGAAATATGTTGTATATTGAGATCTTAACTTCTTGCAAGTACTCTTGACTTTACCTTGTAATTTCTTAATTACAGTACATGAAATTTTCCTCTATGATTTCCTCTTGTGTACTGTTTTCTAGGTAAGAGATCATTCTGGGTGCTTAGATTGATAATGTCAAGGATACAGAATGGATTCGGTTGGACACATTTCCTTGAAATGAGCAGCAACCATGTAATGTAATGGGGTGAGTCTGAAAAATCACAGACTTACAGCTTATTTTTAACAAAGGAATTATTTCCTTTTAGTGAACAAATCATCTGTAACACGGAAAGCTGCAGCATGTAAGCCAGTTCCTAGCTACATCAATTCTCACCAGAAGCAAATCCAGCAGTGTGTGTTCTATATTTCTTTGGGTAATAATGTGAGTTAAGTTGCATTTGGTAAATAGAAAGACGCGTGTTGCAAAAGTTTTCCAACGTCTCACTTAGAGCATAATAAACTGTGTGGTGTTTGCTAGCTTTGTGGCTCCTCTAAGTTTCTGATCGTATGGTATAAGAAAAATCGATACCTCATTTCTCACATCAGCCAGATGGATAGGCCAGGCAAGGGCTTCAGCCAAGGCTTTGTGCCATTCTGACAGGGGAAAAAACATGTTTTCCCTATTTCAAGCTCTACTGTTTACAAGCAGCTATTGACAGCTTTGCAGTACTTTCTCCAGGTAAGATCTATCATGGTAGAGCATTAAAGTCTTGCTGGCTCTGCTCTATTTCTTACCACCCCTCACTTGCCAAGTACAGTTATAAATTCTTAAAGTGGTTTTTACTCTTGCATGCACTTACTAAATGTTGTGATTAACCAAGGAATAAGAGAGACGTTCTGAATTTATGGTCAGCCTGACTTACGATGATCTTCATAAAAAAAGGTGTCATGAGATTTTGGCTTACAAAAACCTGGCAACTACACTTCTGTGCCCTCTGATGAAATTCGTTTCCCTGTGTGGCTCTATGGCACACCTCTTAATAACTGTTGCAGAACAAGTTGGTGGAGAACCAACTGGCAGTAGAAACAGTGTGCTTTTCTGCTCTGTGGATGTCATGGAACACGTTAAAATAACAGGTAATTTTTAATACCAGGATTAGGGACAAAACCAATATTGGTATAAAAAAAAAAAATCCTCAAAGTTAGAAGAGGACTGAAAAAAGTTATATTTTGCAATGTGCTCACTAGTAAAATTAAAAACACTATTAGTGAAAGCATTGATTTTTCTACTTTATGCACAATATATCATAATCGCATCCAAAAAAGGGTATTAAAAGATAATTGTACCTTGTGATTGCCAAGTGAATCACTCATTGTATGGGAATGCCAAGTAAGAATTATCCATTTAGCTCTGGTTGGCCATCCCACTCACAGTGCTTATTACACATTATTTTTTCCATAGAGAGACACTGCTTGGCAAAAAGAAACTGCATTCATTTGCCTGATTCATGCTCTCTTGTAAAACCTCTGTCTTAACAGGGACTGAGTGTATGAAGAATCCTCCAAGACAGTTTCTTCATAGCTATGTCACCGCCTATGAGATGGTTGTGAAGTTGGCTTCAATAAAGCTAGTGCGAGCATTTAGTGCGTCTGAAGCACTATCAATATGGCCTAATTCCCCTGTAATACAAGAAATTTAAAATTCAAATGCAGGTACTCCATTTGTCACATGTGACCATCAGTAGAGCTACAGAGGCAGCTCAACTCACAAAGGGAATTTGTGTGCAAATGCAGACCCTTCATATACTGGTGGACAGCAGCAGAATACAAACAGGATCTGTGCAACAGTTTTGTATTAAATCGCCTTAAAGAGCAAACCAGTCCAAGTTCTGTGACGAACCCAAAAGCTCAACCTGAGTCTTCCCTCTGCTTTGCCATATCCAGTTCCTTCAGACCTTGACGTCTCTGGGGAAGCCAGTCCTTGTGCAGACCCAGAGTGACAGTGGCCGCCCCTGGGCTGAGTTTGATCACACTGGGGCCTCATTGGCGCAACCCTACACCACTGTGTTTTATCACAGTGCAACACTGTAAAGCTCAAGGGCTTGATCCTTCATGTCCCCTTGAGCTTTCAGGTTCAAAATTTTAAAATGAAACCAGGAGGCTCAAACCAAAGGCAATGTTTATGTGTCTCAGAGAACAGAAACCAGGAGCAAACAATGACACAGTCCTCCCTGATGCCTCGAGAAAACTATGGAACATAGTGGGACTGCATAAAGCTTCTTAAAGGACTGAGAGGAAGCTGGCTGGAAGCCAGCTTTTGGTTTGCAAAATTAAATATAGCCAGATATGGATCCACTTTCCTTTCATTTGTAACTTCTGAAGTGTAGTTGATTCAGATGAAAGGTTCTGTTTTGGCTGATACCAATTGAAAGCTCAAAATTGATGGCACCGCACATCAACATAAGCAAAGACAGAATATAATTTTCCCTACTGTATCTTTTGAAGCTTACTTTTGTTAACAGTATACTGTACTGTTCTTCTGGAAACAGAATTTAGAGGTCATTTAGTCAGAGACATCACAAAGTGCAAAGAAACATTTGCACAACTCATTTTTAGCTGGTCTAACTTCAAGACAGAAATTGAAGTTAAGGAAGGAGCACAAACCATGACATAAAAGTGATGCTTCCTCCTTTTCGGCCGACTGTATGCTCAGATTGCACTGAAGATCCTCAGGGGATGTACAGATTGAGATGAAATATTGGTTTGGTGTAATGGCGGCATGGAAATCATAGCTATAAGCTATTTTTGTAAAGCATAAATCAATGCCTGAGCACCAAACCATGGGAATCTAGCATTCAGTTCATATATTATCACTAATTATAATTTTTTACTTGGTGATATATCATCGCTCATGTAAGCTGCTTATCATACTTATCGTATAAGCTATTTTTTCCACCTATAACCACAGAACTTGTGCACGAGGCAATGACTGCTGAAAACTGCCAAGCATAAATAAGAAAAAGGATATTTTTCTTATTGGTAATTCCGTACCCAGTTGAGAAACTGTTCCTTCTCACTACACCCTGGGCATTGAACAGTTCCTGTCCCAAAGTGTTTATTTTTTAACAAGGCAAGGCAAGCAGAGGCTCAGAGAAGGAGGTGCAGCAGCCAAGAATCAAGACGGAGTGACAGTTTGCAGTCAGCATGTTAATTCAATGGGTTTTTTTCCCTTAAAAAAGAAACACCTGAAAACACTGTAAGCAAGGATGAGGTACAGAGGCTGTGAGGAAGAAGCCTGACAGCTTTGGAACAAATGACTAATTAGTATGGAGGAGGAAAGTCTTAAAGTTCAACTTGTTGCTGTGCCTTGTTTCCTAAACTGTCGGCCATCTTGATCAGTTAATTTTCAGCATTTCTCAGCATGTGTCCCCATCCTCAACCTGCAGCTAACATTGCCTCTGGAATTGGGTTCTGCAGAGCAGGTGCCAGCGCTTTGGGCTCACAACTCATGAGTGGCTCACAGACATCTGCTGGTATCAGGCACAGAAGTGATTCTCGCTGCAGCCCTTGCCGTGGCTGTCTTCATCCCTGCTCCCCTGGTTGAAGATGCCTCTCTGATATGCTATGCTGCATCATTTTCTTTCCTTTCCCACATCTGTGTCGATCAGAGCATGGCACACCCCTGCGTTCCAACAGCATTTGAGGTCTATCTCAGATCTTACAGTGATCCTTACAGTGTTTTGGGGTGGTTTTTTTGGAAGGAATATGTCTTTCCCCTTAATGTTGTGATCAAGTTGCAGCAGCTCAAGCCAGCTGGAATTGCTTTGATATGACAAAGAGGAGCTCAGGAGACAAAGTGGGCTGCGCTTCATCTCAGTCCCTTGCCTTTAGCTGTGTTCACCAAAGCCTCCTACCTTACAACAAAATCTTGCCAATCATCCTGCACTGGTGAATGATAGCCCGCTTCAGCCAGACCTGCAGGACCTCACTGCCCAGAGAGGCGCTGTGGTGGCCGCTCACCTGCCCTGATGTCCTCAGATCTCACTGGCACTTGCTGTAGTCTTCTGGTCACTGCTTATGAGGGCAATATCAGCCACAGCTACTGCCCACCGCTAGTAGTTTTGCTGGGGGGAGTTTGCACAGCTCTGTCTTTGTCACATGTCCTGATAACAGCGGCTAAAATGGTAGTGAGGTGAGTGTGCACAGCGGATATGAACACAATACACAAAATTGTGCATTCTGGGAGGGAGGTTACCTAAAACATCATGAGTAATGGCGAAGTTTACTTAAGACAAACATCAGCTGGATTAAACACTAAGTAGAAGATTACCAGGAGACTTGGGAGAGAAAAAAGAGTCAGCCTGGAAAGAAATCTCAAGGAAGTGTGAGAAGCTGTGACCAGGGGTGAGACCCAGGAGTGGGACAGGGGGGGCAGCGGCCACCAAAGCCAGGGCTGGTGCTGCCAGAAGCAGCCTGCCACTGGTAGGTGGTGTGAGCAGCCTGCATGCAGCCAGCATGCTGACACTGGTGGGGTGCAGAGCTGCGGGGCATGGGGAGGGTTGTGGGGTGTGTTCTCACCAGTGGGTGGATTAGTGGGTAGGGCGCATGTGCAGTGTTCACATCTCCTCAAGGAGACGTGCATGAACTGGTGAACCAGCACCCCAGAGGAGGGGGGTGCACCTAACCATGCCTATGTGTGTGTGTGTGCATGCTTAGAAGTTTGGGGGATTACTCACACGGGAAGTGAGTTTAGAAATCTCTGGGTGTTTATCAACATTTGCTAAGTGTCTTGAATCGTGGTTTATCTACTGTGTTGCCACTACTGATCCTAAATGTGTAGTTGAATGCTTGCCAGTTTGTTAGGTGCTGCTAATAATCAGATAAATGGCTTTGATCCGCTCTGGCATAGCTTGGAGAGCTGAGCTCTCTCCCTGTGGGGCACCCTGCACCTGTCCCCCATGCCATGACTTCACAAACCCCACTGTCATGGGGTGGGGTTGGAGCAGATGACCTCGCAATTCAACCTCCAGACCCCAGGAGCATTCAGCTCTTCCCTCATATCGGCAGTGAGAGCAATTAACCTGGTGCTGCCTGAGACTGAGGTGTATTTGGCCGGCTCCAGCATAGATGGCCAACTGGTTCTGGACCTCAGGAGTACCCTGGTGGGCCCCGTGGTGAAGGTGGAGCTCATGGGCAGAGGCTACCTGAGGTGGCTTGAGGAGGATAATCCCGAACAGGACTATGAGAAGAGCACGGCTTTCACCAACCAGGCTGTCTACGTCTCCAAAGCACAGAATTTCCACATAGAGGGTAAAACACTGGAACGAGGCGTCGGTTAACTGAACAGCATCTTAGCATTGGGCTAGGGAAGGTGGGATCTGGAGAGGAAGTCTTCCTTTTGCCAATGTCCATGTGCTGTTTCTATCCCATGGCATACTCCTTTTCACTGCATCATATGGCAATCAGGTTTTGCGATGAACTGTAGCATTCTGGTATGATCAGCAGTGTGAGCAGTCCCCCACGAGTTGGTGGCGGTATCTGAAGTGAACATTCGTTGCACAGAAATCTATCACAGCCTGTCTAGCAGCAGGTAGGAAATCTTTAGTCACAAGCACATCACTGAAGGATTCATTGGTCATCTAAAATGCTTACCTTCAGTGTTCTTGTTGACTTATGTGCCAGCAAGTATCCACTGGGAATACAGGCTTCGTTATATTTGCAAATATAGTAGAGGCATTATTAGTTACTGCTATGTCTTTACTGAGAGACAAGAAACATGTGACATCCACTGAAAACACCTGCAAAAGTGTGATTATTTCACGGAATCACTGAATCACAGAATGGTTGATTGGAAGGGACCTCTGGAGGTCATCTAGTCCAACCCCCTTGCTCAAGTAGGGCCACCGAGAGCCAGTTGCCCAGGATTTTCAATCTCTTAAAGAAAGGAGATTCCACAACCTCTCAGGGCAAGCTGGTTCACAGTAAAATAGTGTTTTCTGATGTTCAGAGGTAACCTCCTGCATTTCAGCTTTGTGCCTGTCACCTCTTGTCCTGTCACTAAAGAGAGCCTAGCTCAATATTCTTTGCAGCTTCCCTTCAGATATTATACATCCCAACACGCCCACACATAAATGCAGAGCTAACTACTAAAATGTACAGATTTATTAAAAAGAGTAAAGTCAGCGGGGTGTAATGACCACCTAAACCCGTGAATTATTCTGGGGGATGCTTAATGCAAATGGAAACCTCCTAAGAGGTGCACTCCCCTTTCTCAGCTCCTCTTCCTTAGGGTTGGTTGGGAATCCTGAAAATTTAGTCTACAGATCGTAGGTGGTCGCTGCCCTAGATTAGTTTAGTACTGAAGTTAGACTGTGCCAATGCGCGGAATCTGCTTTTGAGCTACAACCTGCAGTGGTCAGGCTTCATTTCCACTCAGACTTGAAGGCTCTACTTCATCCAAAGGTCATTTTCCCCTTATACGTGCATTAGAGTCTTAGCCTGGACATTCTGCAGCACGCTGACTCTTCCTGTAGGCTGCCAGATGTTACAGCCCTGATGGAAAAGAGCGAGAAAGGCTGAGTCTTGGAAAAATTATTTTTTGCCATTATAAGAACAAGTACCTGTAAGACACCTCAGTTCTGGATCTTCTCGGCTAAAGTTCAGATTGATGTTGCTTAAAGACACACTTGAATCTGTATTCTGCCACCTACACACATATTCCTGTTTTCAAAAGAGTTGAGCATCCACAGCCATCAAGACTTGCCAATGCAGTGCAGTTTAATAACAGATTTTTACTACTGTAACTCAGTCTTTTTCTTCCTTTTCCAGCATTGATTACATCTCTGTAGAAGCACTCTAACAGGTCCAAGAAAGCCATTTTAAAACATGAAAGAAGAAATGGACTTGAACCTTCTTACCCTGAGTACTCTGTGCCCCCCACTGATGTTGGCATACAAGGAACGTATGTTTGAACAGATCGCTGCCTGTGTCAGCTTTTGACACTCAGCTGCTAATATGCTCTTGATAGCATGTTACTTTCTGGTATTTGATATTACCACATGCCCTACTTGGGTTACATCTGATGTCTCTGTAAGAAGTGTATGTACATGGATCCAGGCGCCTGCTGACATAATTCCTTTTAACCCTGGTAAGCCCCGCCACCGCACAAGAAACTCAGTGTTGTCTCTCTGTGAGATAAAGACTGCTGGAGGAACTGACTCTTGGCAGTCATCGAATATGACCGGTAACAGCTCTAGGATAATTAAATCCAGAAAAGGAAAAGATGACTTTCAGTGCTACCAGCGATAACCATCCTCATCACCAGCAGAAACCCTCTAGTCAGAGCAAACCAGAGGCAGATGAGATCACAGAGCTCCAGGCAATTTGAAAGTCTTCAAGCGCTGCTGCGCACCATCAGTTGCACCCCAGGAGATCTCTTGTGTCCTTCATAGAAAGGTCACCCTGCAAGTCACTCCTACCAGCAGCCTCCTTGCACTTTCCCCACAGCTGCAGCCATCATGTCCCTTGATGGGAAATACAAGATGAAGCACTTTTTGAATTACATAATACAATAAATTATCTAGAATTGACTTAAATTTTCCGGTGTGACTGAAGTTCCTGGGTTCTGCTGAACACCAAACACATGGTATCCCCGGGTGCCTCTGGGCTGCTGGGAAACTTTCTGTAGTGTAATAAATTCTGTTGCATGGTTTCAGGGGAACAAGGCTTCTGGAGCCCATGGAGAGGGCAGGTGCTCCTGTGCAGCAAGGCTCACATCTAGGAGCCATGGTAGCCAGGGAAAGCGAGTGCACCTTCCCTTCCAGGGTGAGTTTAGGGACATCGTTGAAGGCCACCATCCTTTTGAATCTGAGGGCTTGTATGGAAAGTTAAGTACAGTTTAGCAAGCCGGCACAATTCAAAGAAGTCTCTTTAGAAGTGATGCAAAACAAGCCAGAGAAAATGGGATTAAAGCTGTACGCAGAATGAAATAAGTATCTGCAAGCCTTTCTGCACCACAGGGCCTGCTTCAGCCCGGCACACAAAGTCAGGCTCTTGGGCCATACCTGCAGCAGGGATGGAGAAATTGGAACTCTTTCAGTGAATCCCCATAAAGTTCTGGGGCTGCAAAACAGACCACTCACACCAGGGCCCAACTGCAGATCATTCCAGGAGGGGAACACTGATTTATTTCAAGGTTAAATTGCAGATCTGCTCACAGTTCGAAGTCCTTCATTCTACCAAAGCAAGAACATTGCCAAAATAACTTAAAGACAATGTCATGTGAGAAAAGGCCCTGGGAATATCAGATTTCTACAAACTGTCAGAGTAGACAACATGACTTTCTTATATTGCAGTTATCTAAGAGCCTGATTAATTTTAGTTTCCTCCCTTTCAGACTGTATAAGGCTTTTTTTTTTCTTCAGAGTTGCAACACTGATTGATTGAAAATGCTGTTATGCCATCTGGTAAAACTCCCATGCTGTGAGGAGACAATATCCAGGCTCTCCTGCCAACAAGAATGTCCAGTTTAGCTTATTAAAACTCGAGGCATCGTTGAATTTATCTGCAAAAGGATGCAGTCAGCAGGATAAAATTTTAGCAGTCTCACATCCCCTAATATTGTGGTTCAAAGTGATGTTTTGGCACTAGCTACTAGGAGGAAGGAAAGCTTAAGTCTGGATGATAAACTGCCAGCAGGTACATGTGTTTAGAAGAAACAGGTCTTGGATGAAGAAAAGAGACAAGAGCTGGTCTTACTCATCCAGAAGAGGCCAAACTTATCCCTGCATAGCTGGGATAGTCTTTCATTCATTACGGGCAGTGGTACCTCACCCACACAAAATATTTGATGAAGTGGCACGGAAGCAAAGACATTTAAAGGAATGGATCATAATTTTGCCATCTCACAGTTGTGAGAGAAGGTGTCAATTTTTTTTTTTTTTTCGTGACTAGTGGTCTTTTGCACAGGTGAAACAAAAGTTTCAGATCATACACGCAGGTGTTGTAGACAATGATAAAAGAGGCATGAAAGTTATTACACTGCTTTACTCTCAAAAAGCCTATTAGTACTTATTTGAAAACTTAGAATCTGTGTCACTCCATATTGATAAGTGAAAATCCTCAACAGTTTGTGAGGAGCTGCAGGCTTGATGACCTTGTGTTAAAATGAGGCAGATCAGCAGTTCTCAAGTCTACCGACTGGTAGGGGTCGATACATCCACCAGCTGACCTGCAGAAGTGATGCACAGTCCGCCCCATACCATACTTTTACGGCACTTTGGGTGCAATACCAGATGTTAAGGACACCTTGGATTCTGGGAGACACATCAAGGTTTGCGTAAGGTTCAAACATCCTAAATGTTTAACAGGCTTCTGATAGCAGCGTGTTGTTTGGCTTTCAGATGGCTGGCTGGATTCTGGGGTCCACACCTTTGACTTCCACTTCAACCTTCCTACAAGCATTCCCTCCACATTCACCAGCAAAATTGGCTCCATCTCCTACTTTGTTCAAGGGACTTGCTGCAGCCGTCAAGTTGTCTTAGCTAAAGAGAAGAGATGTTTACTGCTGCAAGTAACTGCTGGTGCCTACAGAAAACATGGGAAAGACACGGTAAGAGGAACAAGCTATCTGAGTTGGAGACACACAGACCTACCCTGTTCTGATCCAGAGCTGTAATGTCTTACTACTGAGTGTCTGTGAACTTTTAGCTCTGAGCTTCCTCCTTTTAGCATTCAAATGACTCTTCAATGTCTTCTGAGATCTTTGTCCTAAGGCTTGCACCAAGATGTTTATTTTCTAGCATACAAGGTGCATTGTAAGACTTCAAGAATGACATGTTGGGAGTGCTTTGGGATCCAGGATAAGGGAAAAGGGAGGTTATTCTCTTGCTTTGGAGCCTCAGCTTTGGGCAAACATCACCAAATAGGCTGTGCCTTTTTTATCAAACTCTAACTAGACTAGGACAGTAGTCAAAGGTCATCAAGACATGATGATTCTAATAATTTTGTTGTGTCCCTCTAAATTTGGGTATGGATAGCTAAAGGTGACATTTACATGTGCACACGTGAATTCTTTACACACATGCTCAGGAGGACTGTGCTAATTCAGCCATGTCACATTCATTGTTGCAAGAAAGATGGTCCTCTGAGTTGATGGTGGGGCTCGTGGTGAGAGTTGAGCAGCCTCAGCTGTTGTGTTAGGAGTTTATGCATATGGTGTTTGGGAATCCAGCACGAGAACTCACCGTGCTTTTCCTTTCCACTCCCCCTCTCCATGCAGGCCCCACTGGTGGTGGAAGCTAGGAAGGATGTAGTTTATTTCTGCTGCTTCAGACATGGCTGTGTGATCCTTCAGAATTCCCTGGAGAAAAACATATTTTTCTCTGGTGACACCGTTGTCTTCAAGACAGATATTGCCAACAGGACATGCAAGTATGTTAGAAAGGTCATTTTTGCTTTACACTGCATTGTCCTGTATAGTGGCTTCAGCAGCAGGGGAGAACGACGCTCCTTGGAAGACCGAAGCGACATGACGAGGTTGGAAGTCCCGGACAGATACAGGTCCTTTTGAGGCCATGAGAGTTACCAGTGCGCTGGTTCTGCCAAAACCCATGCCTGTCACCAGCACTCTCACAGAAAATAAGATCATGGCATTCAGGTACGAGCTGGTAGCACCTCTGGCCTACCTTGTACCACGTCCACCATCGTGGGCAGGGTGCCCATCATTATAGCAGCCACAGCGAAGCATTTCCCTGTGGAGCAGAACACCATGGCTCTGCATGAAAACGAAGGTGACATCGCAAAGGGGGCGAGCCTTCACAGAGATATTTCTGAGACTGACCTTGGAGCAATCGCCAGCAGATCCACAGAATAAAAGGTTTTTCTGCAAAATCCATGCACATGAGCTGTATGCTTTCACAGGAGGAGCCTGCTGCTGCAGAGATATGCCAGCCATTCCCAAAACAAGAGCTAAAGCACAAGATCAGGAAGGCACATAAGGGGAGTCCATAATTCTGTTAAACAGACTCCTGCTAACTGGATAAGGAAGAGCAGGAGACTCAGCGATGGCCTAGGCAGAGAGGGGACACTTTGCGGGCCCACAGGATGGCCATGCACCCATCCGTGGGAAAACAGCCCTCCCCAGCCTTATCTAAAGGTATGAGGGAAACATGCAGACCCTGGTGGAAGTGCAGCACAAGCTGTTTGAAAGCCAGCTGTGAGATGAGCCAGATGTCCGGCAGAAGGAAGACTCCTTGTCACAATGGGACCTGCGGGAGATGTTCTCAGTGTGGCAGGGCGGGTGACTGGAGAGCCTGGGAGACCCCTGGGGCGAGGAGAACAGCCAGGCAGCTAAGGGACATGCAAGAGCAGTGGCTGCTGAGGCAGAGGGAGGGTGAGAAAGCAACCGTCACCCAGCATCACCCATGCAATGAGAGGCAAAGATCAGCCGCCAGCTCTGCTCCGCTGTCAACTACAGGTGAAACTGTGGGTCGGCTCCATGCAGAGCACACCCTCAGTGAGCTGGCGGGTTGTGTGGTGCTGGGGGGAGGCTGTGACAGCAGGCAGTCATCCTGCCAAGCAGAGGGACCTGGGCAGGCCAGAGAAGTGGCTTGTCCCAGGGACATGATGTGCACGGAGCCCATGCTGCAACCACACAGGTATGTATGTGTCAGTGCGGGTGACCAGAAGGTTTTGGGGTTAGAAGGGTGTTTAGGATTTTATTGGTGTTTATTAACTTCTGTTAAGTGTCTAGTAATGCAGTTTATCTGCTGTATTTCTGATATTGAACTTGAACGTAAAGTCCACGGATTGCTGGTTAGTTAGGTGCTGTTGAATAAATCGCTGTGATCTTGCTGTGACTTAAGCCATGTGAGCTGAGCAGCTTTGCCCTGTGGCAGGCTGTTGCTGTGGTTTGCCCCAGTGGGTGCCAGCCTGTCCGTGCCCCTGTGGGCTCCTGCTATGTCCCCAGGCCCTCCAGGGGACACCTGCAGGGCAACTGGCCTCCATCACCACTTGGCAGAACCTCTATCGCACAGCAGGGCTCTTGCAGCAATCACCTGGTGGGACTCACCTACCTGCACAGCCATGGCCTCAGCTAACTCCAGCATGCAAGAAGCACCTTCCATCCCGCAGCCTTGCGTCTCCACGTTTTGTTCCATGGGAAGGGTGGCGAGGAATGGGGAAGACACACTGAAGACCAGTGGGTGCCCCTGAGCCACCTTCCTTACATCTGTTCCCATACCAGCAGCTCTTATAGGGCCAAGAAACCACCATTCTCCCCTGCAGCTCAGCCCCACTCCCCCCACCCGCGCACATCTCAGTGCCCCCCACCTCCAACCCACCCCCCTATACTTTTGCATCATTGGCCTCTGCCATGCAATCTTTGGCATGATCCAAAATCCTTTCCTGGTCTCCAGACCAAAATAGCCATCACCAGCCAGGGTGGGAGCAAAGGAGCCGTGCCAGCATCCCACTCCCACTGCACTGAGGGCCCCACGCTAGGGGATGCTGCATCTTGCCCATGCTGAAGATTAAACGCACATGTAGAAAAAACTCTCCTCTAAGGACAGCCTGAGAGATCTGGAGTTGTTCAGCCTGGAGAAGAGAAGGCTCTGGAGAGACCTTATAGCAGTCTTCCAGTACTTAAAGGGGGCCTACAGGAAAGATGGGGAGGGACTCTTTATCAGGGAGTGTAGTGATAGGATGAGTGGTAACAGTTTTAAATGGAAAGAGAGTAGATTTAGATTAGATATGAGGAAGAAATTCTTTACTGTGAGGGGGGTGAGACACTGGACTCTACAGCCCAGAGAAGCTGTAGATGCCCTGTCCCTGGAAGCATTCAAGGCCAGGCTGGATGAGGCTTTGAGTAATCTGGTCTAGTGGGAGGTGTCCCTGCCCGTGGCAGGGGGGTTGGAACTAGATGATGTTTAAGGTCCCTTCCAACCCAAACCATTCTATGATTCCCCGTAAAGTAATGGGATAGAAACACAGGGTGCAGCCCTGCTCCATCTTCTTGCCCCACCGCCAGTCTGGGGCAGAGGCATGGGGTGATGCCATCTCTCCTGGTGCCAGGGGCTCGCTGTTGGGAGACATGTCTCAGTGCTCCATGACCAGGTCCCCCTGCTCACAGAGCCCCCCAGATTTCCCCTCCCACCTCTGGAGACTGCTTTGAAATGAGATTACACTGACCAATTTTAATTTACAGCAGCAACAGGTCTGTTAGTGCTGACTTACATATGCTTTTGGTAGCAAATTGCCAGGCAGCCCCAGCCCAGAGGTTTGCATGTCCGCAGCCTTCTCCATAGCTGCCCAGGCACGCGTGGCACCACACATCGAGGGAGAGCAGGGTTTCTCCCACCGCCTGCCTGCCACCGTTCCCTGTGTGTCCTCAAACCAGGACAACGGAGTGACCTCGATTGGCAAAAGACCCCAGGCTGGCTGTGCGCAGGCTGAGACATCGCACAGCACTTGTCACGTTCTTTCGCTCACACGCGCTCTCGCTGGGCTAATGGTTCCCCTCATCTTGTCCCTAAAAATAGTATTTGTCACAGTGACACTGACAGGGCCCTTTCACATCTCAGATGAGACTGTATATTAGGATGCTACGTGCAGGGTCCCATTACAAATGGAATGTTGTTTTACAGGTCTCCCTGTTTCATCGTTCCAGCAAAAATTAATGCACTCACAGCATACATGACAGGAACATGTTAGAAGAATATTTTTCACCGCTTGTCTTTTGAACTCCCAGCATTGCCTCTCAGTGACACTTGACAGAGCTGAAGGAAAAACACAACCCGGTATAAATTCTGAAGTTGCCATCACATAAACACTGGCAGTCTCTGCATTTACTGTGAAAAGGAATTTAACTACTTCCTTTTTCTGCAAAATATCATTTGCAAAGAAACAGTGGGATGTCAACATTTGGGGGGATAAAAGAGCAGCTTTGTAACTTCTTTGCACGTTACTTGCTGTGATATGAAGCACTGCTGAAGTCTATTTTCCAGACTCATAACATCCGAACCCAGACTGAGATCAGCGAACTCAGGAAGGCAGTTGAGGAAGAAGTGAGGTATTTCCACTTCTCATTACTATCACCTTGCAGGCATTTTCATGGCAGGAGACAACGGATATCTGATGCTAGCAAAACTGCCTCCTGATTTCAAAAGCTTCGTTTCTCCAGATGGAATATATCCCAGGGTGAAATATGCCTAATTCTGTTCCTGGCATGTTTCATGCAGCGTCTGTGTGTGCGTGAATCTCATGAAGCAACCAAAACATTTGACAGCAACAAACTAGAAAGCCCAAAGTGGTAATAAAATAGACAAGCAGTGGGACAGCTGACTTCTGGGAACTTGGGCAAGTGATTTCACGTCTTAGCGTTTTAATTTTCCTTTCTACCATTGCACGTCTTTTGTACTGCAAATTCTTCAAGCAGTTCCTTTCCAATCTTTATAGTCTTATTTGTCTGAGGCACTCACATGCTACTGTGGTATAAATAGTAACAAGATGAGTAGGTAGTTTGAGTAAAGGACATTTTTCCAGCAGACTACAGAAGATGGAGCAGAAAGGTCTCTAAGAAAGGTCTTGTCAACGGCCTGGTTCACTTCTCCACAGAGACGGTGGAGATTTTTGTGATGTAAAGTTGGAGCCATTAAAACACCAGGAGGGACATTTGGGCTATCTGTGTTTAATCCTTCATGTGCCTTTTGCAAGGCACTAAAATACACTCAAATGAACTAGATGCCTTTGAAGTCTAGTCAGACCATTATTACACTGTGCCTTGGTAACACTCTTTAGAGCAACAGGGCTAACTGTTCAGGTGCAGTGGCCTACAATATCCATATCGCTCACGTGGACCTGAGCTTGTGCCTTTGCATGAATTTCACGCACCTGTTAGCACGGGGTGGTTACTGACTAAGGACCCGTCATTGTGCTCTTTTATGTGATACAGGTATCGCTTGAAAACTGGAAAAATAAAAAAAAAAAAAACACCCCAAACCACTCCTTTAGGTGCAACAACACACATTTCCATGGAGGTTTCATTAAATACAGCACACTAGGCCTAGCCGTAGTTGATAGGTTCAACAAATAATTATACCGGCTCTCGTAGGGAGACTTGCTGTGAAAATGGAGCAGGAGGTTACTGTCGACTTCTCCCACATCTGCTTCAGCTGCGTTTATATAAATAACAAACTCTTTAGACCTTGGAATCAATATTCTTTTTTTCTTTTTCAATGAAGGATGCTTGAAGTGTCTCCAGGACCCCATAGGAAAGAGCTTGATCTCTACCCCCTTTGGGATTATTTCTGAGGAGTAGCTTTCCTGTGGAGCTGGTGGGATTTGTGCAGGTCAGAGGTGACGGAAAGGGTGGAAAGAGAGTAAAGAGATGGCACACATGAAGGCTATATTGTCTGTTCAAAATTTAATTTTAACCTTGCACAGATTTGGAAAACATTCAATTTTTCTATAGTTTCATGAAGCAAAAATAGGAATCGTTCGCTTTCCAGTAACCATGGAAACACAGAAACAATGATTACTGGAAATTATCTGTACTTGTGGGATCAGGTTTGTGTTATTGCTGGATGACACCGAAGTTTAGCCACACACGCATCCTCAGCAGTGTTACCCGGCAAGGCTGCCACAGTCGACAGGGAGTGAACTTCACAAAGGTCCTCAAACAGCTGGAGCAGCTGGAGCTGCTGCAGTTCTGCAGTATAGTAACTCTAGCTGCTGTTGGCTCAAGCTATACCTGCTTTCAGCAAATGATTTCATGAATGATTAAATACTGAAACTGTGACAGTGTTTGAGTATATGCTTCATTGTCCAAAAGACTCAGTAGCCACCAGCACATTGACTCCCTTTATGTCCCCTTAAACCTGACAAGGGAAGGTCAGTAAGGCATGCAGTGTGTCAGAAGCAGTCATCATCGACATTTATCTCTATTTCAAGGGAGGAAGAGTCCATCGAAAATTCTTTTAAAACCTGTTTTTGAATAAGATACTCTCTTATTACCTAGTTCCTTTGCCTTTGTCTTTCTATCCTTTAAAATTACACAGGCTCTTCAGATAAGCTACTGCTTTAAGACACAAATGTGGATTAAATCGTATCGATTTGTTTGGTCTTTGTACATTCATCCTCTCCTTTACTGCTTAAACTTGCTGTTTTTCTGCAAAGTTGTCAGTCTCCCTTTCACATTTCTTTAAGTAATCTGCCACCCTCCCAGACAAGAGCGTGAATGGGGCCAGCTTTCTTCTGGTTGCCTCTGCTAGAGCTGCTGGGAAGGAAGGGCTCCTTAGTTGCACTAGCTACACCTTAATTAAAACAAAACAACCCCCTGACCAGCCGAGCCTTCATCCACATAACACGCAAGCATTGGTTTCTAATCTATTTTTCCTTTTGGAGATCAGTTCTAACACTCGTGTGTGTGCAGGCATATATGAGGCATAGAAAGTCAATACGAATAGAAGTCTGAGAAGAAAGAAGTCTTTTTTTTCAGTTAATCTAAATGATTTCTCAGTTAATAAAGATCACAGTATGGTTATATAGATTAATGACTAGGGCAATAATAAGTTCAGCTATTAAATTTGTTTCCCACTGACCGCTCCATACAGGTTTTGCAAAAATGTAATAATCCCTTCTACTAATGGGTGCTACTGGTTCTTCTAGATGAAATATAATAAAGTATGACTCTTTCATGAGTAAAGTTAAACATTCACTCAGAGTAATTGATTACATGAGCCAAGGATTGCAAACTGGAGAGATAATTGACTTCTTCAATATGCAAATACAGTACTAAGCAATAAACAGACATCAGTTACATCAGTATGAAATATAATTACAATTAACTTCAGCATCACAACGAAATTGTCTTGATTTTTTTCAGTGCTTGTGTGCCGTTCTCTGCTTTCAGTTATGCCTGAGTAGCATCTAGTGAGAACTGGTGTGGATTCACTCCCACAGGGCAGAGTGTACCCGAATGGAGCCACGCTCACATCTTGATAGCTTTGGCTTCACACCGTGTCACTTGTCATGGTTTGCGCATAGTTTGCTCATTCCCATTTACTACTACCAGGAATCTCTCCTGGAGTTTTCCAGCAGTGGCAACATTGACGCAGCAATACTGAGAAGGTTTTGGATCAAATTGCCCAGGGAGGTTGTGTAGTCTCCATTCTTGGGTATTTTCAAGACCTGCAAAGATAAAGCCCTGAGCAACCAGGTTTGAGCTCAGAGCGGGCCCTGCTTTCTGCTAAGACCCCTTCCCTTCACAGGGATTACCCTGTGAACCTGTGAAAGTGAAGGAGAGGTAAGCAGAGAGGAAACGAAGAGCCCAAACGGAAACTGCATTTTGAGGATGTTGAGAAACAAAGAGATTCAAATACTAGGCAATGGTGGGGAAGAATTCCATGGGAAAAAGAAGCAATGAAAAAAAGTTGATAACTGGTGATCTGATCTATCTCAAACCGCCTCTCTGAAAAACAGCAAAAAGGAGGGAGCAAACAAGCAGCCAGTGTTGCCTTTTTAGAAACACGTATTGCATCTCATTTGACTCCTTTCTGCTTGCCTTTCTCATTTCCCTGACGACAGGTAGGAATTACACCACGGCCAGCCACAGCAGCAGTACTCCTCTGTCTTAAGAGAAGAAAGGAGTCTGCTCGCCCTTAAAATCCCCAGCCTTGAACCTGTGCCAGGCGGGACACACTGGGGCTGTGTGCCGAAAGCCCTTTTCTTCCCTGGGAATTGAAGAGCTACAATGAAGGCAGACTTGAGGAAAACTATTACGTTCACGTGGCCTGTGTCTCCTTTGCATGTAGCTGAGAGCAAGGCAGGTTGCAACACGAGAGACAGGGCTCTGGATGCTTTAATGTTACACAGTTATGTGTCTTCTTGAATAAATACATAAAGCCATAAAAATAACCCTGTCTGTAAACATTCCTTTATAATGCTCCACTGGGGGGGCCTGGTTAGAAGGACCAAAAACCATTCTGCATGTAGCATACAGTACGCAATGAACCGTGTTCTCACTGATCTGTCCCTGGGTTGTGACAGAGCCTTAGGAAAGGTACCTGTTGCTGTTTTGGCAGAATGTCCTTAGCTGGGCAGAGCCTGTGTACAGATGGTACTGTATCAATAACAGCAGTTATGGGCCTTTGGTGGGTGATTTGTGGTTTAGGTCACTAACAATAAAGAATTACTGGAAATAAAAACAGAAGAACGAAAGACATTTTAGAGGAACCCAAAAAAAAAAAAAAAAAGGAAGAAGGAATTCAATATGCAGAGAAGTGCTCCAGATGTCACAAAGCAGCGTGAGACCCAGGTCTATAACCTGCCTGCAGGAATCAGATAAGCTGCTCTTCTGCAGACCCCAATTGCCAGACATCAAAGAAAAAGCATGAGATTAGAAGTATCCCCGTGACTGGGCTGCTGCTGTAGCACGTATTTCTGAAAGGATTTGATGTTACTACACTCCTCTTTGCAAAGCAGCTGGATTGATGCTTTTCCTCTCTCCAATAAGGAGTTTGCTGTGGAGAGTACCGGCCTCACAGGGTTTCTCCTTCATCAGTTTCTTCCCTACTTCTTGTTCATAAAACTACCCTCTTCCCCTAAACAGTGAAAAGCCGCTGACATCCCCCATGCAGATTAAGTGTTAGGAGGGAAATAAAATGGTGTTAAAACCTAGTCATCCAGAAGAGCTACTCACCCAGGAGTCATCTGGAAGCTGAGAATTGTTTGTGAGCGTTTGGAAACGGGGACTTGCTGCTTCTGTTTGAATATCTCAAAGGAATTTACAGTGATTTGCTGTCTCTCCATTTGTCCCCTCACGTTCCTGTGAAACAGGACTTCCATTTATCTTGATTTGCCCCTGAAATGGTCACGTAAGCCATTCTTCTTCACCTCAAGGCTGTGGAACTCACAGACCAGACTTCCTCCTTTTGCCTGTCCTTGGTTGTCCTACTTGGAGTTTGAATATTAGGCATGGCAATGACATGCCACATCACATTCAGGGAGCCCAGGGTCCCCACAGGGCAGTTTTGAGTGCACAGGAAAATGAACAACCCCTTTGTCATTTGTGACTTAGAATGGATGGACAGGAGAGAGACCATATGTTAGAAGAGCTGCTCTGTCTGGCTTTTGCAGTGGCACCTCTGTTGATAAAGGGGCTGCAATTGTTTATTAGTAAATACAGTTTGAATCTTCGCAAGTCACTATCCATAATCCCAAGCACAGGGTCACTCTCACATCTGATAAATGTGTGTTTTGTCTATATCCTGCACCGGGCAGCTACGAGTGAATCAAGTTTATGTTCTTATTCGCAGTTTGGTCTGTCTAATTTTTATGGTTCTTTCAATCTGCTCAAAGTTTAAGCTGGTTACTTACAAATGCAACCTAAAAAGCTGAAACACTGCTTGCAGGACCGTAACTACTTCAACTTTACGGCCTGAGATAAAAAGTCCTCTCTCACTGAGCTCCTCTTAGGAGGTTGTTAAAATTAAGGGCATTGTATTAAAAATCTGTTACATCTTTTACTAGTGAGTCATAACCTGTTCACTTCTGGGAAAATGATTTTGCCAGTCTGGTAAGTATCTGAATGGCTGCCTTCCCAGTCTTTGAGAGGTGTCTGCTCTTTTTTTTCCAGGTGGTTGTCACAATGGAGGCTTTTCACCGCAGGAGAAGCAATAATTTAACACATACCGTAATACGGTGCAGTAGCCCAGAGTATGATGATACTAGCTGGAGAGGACAGAAATCTTCTAAAACAGAACAAATTTACTTTCTGCATAAATTAGACAAAAATGTAATTCGGGGAAGCAGGTAGTGCAATTAAATGTTCTTTTTTGGTTTTGTATTTCTAGGCAATAGAAGTGGAGGCAGAGGAGATGAAGCAACCTGGAGTAAGTAACTCGTGGACCAATCTGGAATATGGAGGGCTGTAGTGAATCATCTGCATGAGACTCAGCAGTTTCCTCCAACAGAATCAATGGATCCCTAGGATCCTAAGACATACACATATGTCTTATACAACTGGATTTTAGACATACATATACCCTTTCATAACCATGAATATTACATTTAAGGTACTTTCTACAAACATTCTTACCTTCTGTTTGTTCCATGTCATTTCTATCTCCCCAAAGGTAATTGTTGAGGATGCTAAAGCAATTTATAGGCACCTGTGGGCTCATAAATCTTATGTGCTTATCCTAGAGATGTCTCTTCTATGCATGCTATTTTAGGTAGTATCTATCATCCATCACTGTACAGTGTATCTATGGTAAAAGAAAAACTCTTGTACCAAATCTGATCTCTGACAAAGCAGACACAGGCCAGCCCTGTAGTGATGGCAGCTGCTAGATTGTTTATTATAGAGGGCAGAATGGAGACCTGCGCAGTGTGTGAAAAATTGACACTTCCTCAAGTTGCTTCCCTTCTATGGATTCTTCATCTTCTTCAGGAAAGGAAAAAAAAAGACTAAAAAATTTGTGTAATAGTTAGGCTTTCAAGAAAAGGTCAACCGTCTATATCAAGGTCCCCATGACGGGTACTATACTAGAAAGCATTTCAGAGTGGTTTGAGTTAGCGAAGCATTTCAGAATATTAATAATGAACTACAGTTGAAAACAATGAACGTGCTTGGAGGAGGAATATTTCCATTTTGGGTAACCAATTTCACCCTCCCACTTAGCCACTCAGTCTCCCATGGACCCTTCTACAGTCCACGGAGGAAGACAAATTGCTTCAGGAGAAGACTGAGGATTACTCTGCATTAGAAGCTCCGCTCAGGAATACAGTTTAGATTGCACTCACTTACTCTCTCCTAATTCGAATTGTATGGTCTTTGCACATGAATGAGATTTGTCCGAAACATTCTCCAGCCACTATGGTGCATCCAGTTTATAAGGACCAGACATGAGCTAAACTGAAGTAAAACCCCGAAATGCGCACACTGTGGGCACTGGGTCCTCAGCACCAACTGCTTCACTCCACAAACCCACACCCGCTGAGCTGCGCTACTCGCTAATGCAGAGATAACTGACTAAGGTACTGAACCGCCTTTAGGATGTTCAGGTCCCGAGCCTCTGCCTGCTTCAGAAGGAGCTTAGGCTACACCTAGCCACCTAACTGGGCTTCTCAAACTTAACACTGGAAATGGAGAGTGGAAATGCTCCTCTTCTCCCATCTGTGTCTGTGTTTGCAAATAAGACTCCCACACAACCAAGGAGCCCTTCCTCCTTTAATTGATGAGTTGACCATGGAGAGTGGCTACACTGAATCTTTTAACTTCTTATGAATTCAGGATATCAGCAGTCTCTCTGCTTGACCATTAATTTAAATACTCATGCAAAATCTAGGATTACTTGATGCTTTTCTCTTTTTCATGCAAGCTTATAATGACCTTAAAAGCATTAACTCAATATGAGGTCACAGAATTATTTGAGCTGTGGATCAGATGCTTAATAACAGTTTTCTTACGAGTCATGTAATCACACAGGCTGTAAGGCTCAAGTAATTCCTTCATTTTCTGCCTGCGTATTAATGGATTTAACCACTCCTCTGCACAAAAAGGAGAAATGAGTTAATGGGAGTTTTTCAGTACTTGGGTTCAGTGTCCAAAACATACAGAGAAGCATGTAACTGCAAAATTAATCAGCTATTTCCATAACTACTTAAGAAATCAAATGCTGTTTGAAAGCCAAAGATCAATATAGTCACCTCTTATATAGTCAAGCAGGATGTCACAGTGTTTTACTATTAGTAATTAATGGCTTGCCTTTGACTATATCTTAAGTCAATTAAATAAGTTTATAGGCTGCAGTAGGCAAAAGGTAATACATTTATTTTTGGTCATAATTTTTAATGAATAAAAATTTAGTCTGATTATAAAGTGAACTTTCTCCTGACAAGATATTAAACGTTCCATAAGCAAAATAGTTGATTTTGACATTACTGTGATACTGCCTGTCTTTTTCAGTGTCAGAAATATTTATGATTTTAAATAGGATAATGCATGGGTAAATGTTTGGAAAAATTGCAAAACTAACAGAATATGTTCCTGCCTCATAATAAACAATTGTTGAATGATGTTTATTAAAATTGGCTCTCAAGTGACAGTTAATAAATGGATAGTTCTATTATGCATGCTAAATTCAGCATTCCAAAAACTTAAAAGCAGATAGATCAAAACAACGGAGATAAAAAAATCACAAAGACAAAATACAGCAACACCAGTAAATGACAAGGAAATAATTCAGACTTAAAATGATTTATATTTAGTAACTTGTAGCAACAATTTATAGAACTAAATTAGAGGCAAATCAGAGTCTTTCTGATGTTTTAGATATGCGATTTCTCTCATATGTATAGTTTGATCATACAGCAGAGGAATTCACATCACAAAGTCGCCTTCAAAAAAGCAAAAAATGCAGTTTCTCTATGTTTCTGCTTCCAGGTTACACTTATTCATGGATAATGAATGAAGAAAAAAAAAAAAGGTACAATAAAATTAAATTATTAATCTATTTTAATTAAAACCTCTAAATATTTCTTCAGTATTTGGAGAAGTTAGACTGTCTATATGTGGTGTGTTTCTATGTATGTTTTATGTATGCCCAGACCATATCTGCACTGAACCACACAAATACTGGATTTAATGGGCTTTGTGTTCTTTACTGTAATCACTCTATTGGCTCTTTGATGTTGCATAGGTTTGGTGTGATGATGGAAAGAGTTGCTTCGACCATGTATTTTCACCTCTGTTTCTAAAAGGTGAAGGGCAAAACTTTTCATCAAGAAGCAGTTTATCTTTAATTAGGAAAAATATAATTAGGCATTATCACCTAATTACTATTACTGATGGAGAAAGTCATATTTTCACAAGAAGTGACCCATGCTGTATTATCACTCTGCTGTTTACTGCATAATGAAGCTGTATTTGTATTTGGCAGCTAGCCAGCAAAAATTAAAAGGTAATCAACATGCTTCTCTGCAGTCCGGTCATCAAAGTCACTGACTTCACAGATGAGTAAATAACAAAGTCAAGTTGTGATGTCCTAACAGAAACCCTTCTTTAGGAATAACTATATTTATCTCCTCTGTCAAGACATCAAATGATACTTGAAATAACCATATACAAAAAAGCTTTGCAAAATAGATTAGAAGAACTGTGCTATACATCTGGTGTTGAGTTAAAAAACAGTTTAATGTCTCAAGGCACCACCATGGTAGAATTTTATACCTGCAAGTAATCATCTAATACACTATTATACAGTTAAGGTAATGTTTTAATAAATAGCTTGTGCAATTTTGGGAAGCAATCTATAAAGGAATGTTAGATATACAGTAGGCACGTACTATAATACAAATAAAAACCAAAATTCCTAGAAAAAGCATGCTGAGCACCTTTTGGTATAGGTTGAGTTTCTTATTCTAAACACTATGTAAATCTTAACTTACAAAAGGTAAAACTGAAATCTTATAGTAACTGCTTATTTAAACTGATTTTCCTGGGTATTTCCCTCTATGTCACAGGATTACTCTTAGGGACAGAGGACTCTGGTACTGGCTGTAAAGGGCTATCTTGCTCATTCAGTTGTGCGTTCAAGTTTTCAGAAGTTAGGAGAGAAGAATTAAAAACTATTTCACTTAAGTCTGATTTTATGGATACGAGATGTGGTTCTTGAAAACTTAATGGTTCTTCTACTAACACCTGTGTGTTTTCTCGTGTCATTCCCATATCTGACGGTGACTTTCGTTTCATTCTTGTGTATGATTTGTCTAAATTCTCCATGCCTTGGTCAGTTTTCTGAAATCGCCCAAAGAACCAGATGAAGAAACCAAACAAAGCAAAAGCCAGCAAACTTGGAATAAAAGCCAGGCATTTGACATCAAGGCTAGAGCCCGTGAATCTACTGTGCAAGAACATGTCTCCTTCTGCATAGGTCCGGTTGGTCAATGGGTTAGTGTTGTTTGATCTCCACTCCCAAGATAATTTAGTTCTATTAAGGTCTTTCAAGCTTTCTGAGTCCTTCACTGTGTAGATCTTCTGTCCGGGACCTATATATTGACCATATTCATGAGGTTTGTAAAATATCTGGTTCTTCCACATGTTCAGATCCAAGATTAAAACAAGGAAGATAATTCCGTAGTTAAACCATTTGCCTGTTTGGAAAAAGAAAGTTCTGTCATCTGATATATCTGTTTTAGAAGCAGTACAAATGCAGTCATATGCAAAAGCTACTCAGAGAAAAAAAAAAAAAAATCCTTTTGGACCTATGTTAAGGTCTTACCTGTGCAGTGAAGACTGGCACTACCCAAGAACCCAGCAGCACACCTACATGTCAGCATTAGATGTAAAAGGACATTCGTGGGGGAATGTTCCTACTGGTGATGAATTTTATTGGTCTGTACTGGAATCATATTTAAATGTGTTTCAAGTGAAAAAGAAAATGAAAGTATCAGAGCATCTATCAAATTACTTATGTCATTGGCTTCATAAAGAATAAATGGATTCCAGTTCCTGAAAGTCTGAGTTCAAATTGTACGACCAGAATGCTCCAGGAGGGTAAGGACGGTAATTCTTCATATTTCAGCAATTGTGTTTAATAGTCCTCTTCAATCTAGATTATACTTAGACTGAAAATGAACAACAATGTTCATTCTCTTGTGTTATTGTCACTATCCAGAAATCAAACTGCACTAAAAAGACCTTGCGGCCAATCCTATTCACATAATTCCTGAATAACTCCTCTATCTTTTTTTCTGGGTTTCCATCAATATTATAATTGACTTTTAAAGAAAATTATGATTTTAGAAATTTATATAATATTTTTATAAAATTTTTATATTATTTAAGTTCTTTAAATCAACACCAAGACACTGAAAATGATGTTAAAACATGAAACACAATAACCAACAATACAATCTATTTTGATGATGTTTCCTGTGGATTTCTGCCCTGTATTTCCTGTGTTTCTCTCCACCAGAATAACCTGAGCTTCCCCATCACGTATAACCTTTCAACAGACAGAGACAGAATATATCTTGCATAGTGTGTGTTGACGGGCTGGCTGGGACACACATATTCACTGATCAATTGGCTGCTGTCAAACAGAATATAATAGCTGACTTCTTCCTGCTTTTTCCTCAGCTGGGCACTAACGTAGATGATTTTCCTTTACCTAACCACCACTTCTTAGGCCACAATGATAATGTCACTATTCTTCAGATTCCCACCCTCTGAAAAATGTTTTTGAAACTGGCTGTGGGTTCAAAAGTTATTTGATGCTGACTGAGTGTTGGATAGAGAGAGAGTGAGACCAAACCACAGGGAGAACACGATCACATAATTCTCATTTCCTTAGGAAAATAGGCTAAACACAAATGACAATGAAACAAGTATTAGAACCATTATCTGTTTATCTGCGGCCAGTCTGAAAGAAAACATGATTTACTGCATTCAAAACTTCCTTTCTCTGTTATGGTTGTTCTCCTGGGCAGTTTTTGAAAAAATAATTTGTCATCAGATATTACTCTGTGTTTCAACCAGAAAACTGTTTCGATCAGAAAGCAACCCTTGCTGCGTTGCCCCCAAATGTTTTCCATATTCTTTTCCCAGGAAAATGCATCATAAGACCATCCAAAAAGACCTTCCACTTCTTTTTCGGTTTGGCTTCATCAAAATATTATCTGTGGTACTTTGTGTTTCTGCAGAACCAACACAGGTGACTTTCCAGAGGGATCTGCTAGACCCTAGGGATAGTAGGAAGGGGAAAAACTCGTGTAGGACCAGGATTGCTCTTTCCTTTCAGCTAGACGTGGCAAGAGTGAGTATGTGTAGGGAGAAAAAAAAGACAACCGAAAGATCAAAATAAGAAGCATAATGAAATAGGGACATTACTGAGATGGCCTTTATAAGGGCCAAAAGACACTGTTTCAGTATTCTTGATTGTAGGTTTCAGGTATGACTGACGAAGGAAACTTAGACATCGCAATGCTGAGCTATGACCTACCTCCTCTTTAGGCATGATGGCACCCAGTAGACGTCACAGCAATCACATTGTCTTAAATGTGACGTGTAGAGCAAGCCACCTAAGGAGTAGGACTTGAGATGGCAGCCTGCAGCTGGTGAAGAAGTTGACTAAGAAGCTAGCAGAAAACACTGCAAATGCTGAACAGAGGTAGCCAGTTGCTTGATCTCAGGCTTCATGTAGTATCTATCCTACACTGTGGTTGCATAATTGTGAACCTCTTCTAAGATGGATCTGTCTAAAAAAGGTTCCACCCTCATGTTAAGAATTTGAGTGCTCACCTGATACGAGAGAGAGAAGCATTTCAATTATTCCTGTCTCATAAAAAGCACGAACTTGAAACTCCCTCACTCAGCTCCTAGAGAGAGCTAGGCAGGCAGGAGCACAGCCCTAAGCTCTGCTGTCAGGGTCGTTGGGTCAGTGTGGGCCATCAAGGGTGCTTAGATAAACAGCTTCGATGCAGAAACCTCAGTTAACTAAGATGAACCGCAACCTGTGTGTCTAAGTGGCAGCTAGTTGCCTGGGACTTGCCTCTATTCCATAATGGATCTTCTCAAAACTCCTTAACTTTCTCATTTCTAGACAATTTTTCCATCTTCTCCATCACTGTCACGCTTGATGAGCTCTATGATTTTTCCTTTTCTTTTGAACACTGCTGTCATCCAAAGCAAACACTGTATATGAGTAACAGTCTCACTATATCCATATATGAATACAATGACATCTTCCTACACCTCCTCAGTACTCCCTGTAGCCAAGGGCTGTGTTAATCTCCTTAGACACAAACTGACTGGGAGTTAGTGCTGTCTTGGTTACTTACAGAAAGTATTTGCCTCTTTCTAGAATACAGTGTCCTCTGCTGCCTATCTCTCTTCCAAAACACGTACTTTACTGCTGTACTAGCAGGAGCGATAGCCAAATAAGCCCAATTTGCCGAGCAATCCTTCTACATCAGTGATAAATGTGTTGAAGCAGACTGAACTAAGAGACCTGACAGTCTCCACTCACAAAACATCTATTTGATAATTCCCCATGACAAGTCATTTTTGAGATTTATAATACTGACCAAGCTTTAACATTACGCGTGTATAATCTATGTACATGAAATGATTGTATATTGCAACTTAATATTAGCATAATGCTTTTTAAAGCAAACTTTAAGTCATATATCAAGCCCATATAAGAAATAAACTTGGTAAACTAGAAGTCACTCCTGACCTCTCATCTTGTGCATAAACAAGCTCAAGCTTATAGCTTTGTGAAGAGTCAGAATAAATATATTATGAAGCTATAGATATTAATTTTCTTAAAAAATATATTTATAATTTATTTGAAAGCACTTCAAATTTTATTACAGATGAAACGTCGTAAGGGAAAATAGAGTCCCACATTATGAAGTCATTTAATTTGTCTCTTAACCAATTTTGGTAGGATCAGTACCAGTATTGCCCTGGGGTTCATTCTACTCCAGTGAGGTCTGTATGGCCTGTACTGGCATGTACTTGGCACCATTTAGCCCTCCTTGAAGCTGGTGGATTTTTCATAGACACAATTTGAAATGGAAGGATGTAGTAAGATCGGCTGTCAAGACTGGAAGGCTAGTCAATCATTCCCACAGAGAATTATACCCAGACTCTTCAACGAAGTGACAATGAAGAAAATTAAAAGGTAAAACAGGCTGTGTCACTCAGCCGTGCACTACCTAAAAATGACCTGCTTGATGACTGGTGTTCGCAGCGCTGAAGTTCTTACATGCTACACATGATATTTGGAGTCAGGAATCTGGTTTGGTGTGTTGGGAAATATGGTAAAATATTGAAATTCAGTGCAATAAGTATCCCCCAAAAGAAAAATTGAAGGTATCTAACTAGGCAAGAGCATATACTGGGTGCCTCTGTGAGGCTGTGATGCAGAACGTGACACTCTCTTCTAGGCCTTGTAGCCTACAACCACTATTTGGGGATGAAAACTTGATCCCTATTTTCAGAGAAAGCATGGCTGTTGAGGAGGATTGTATCCTCATGGCCAGAGCACTCACCAGATGGGAAACTTGACACTTCTCCACTTATGGCAGTTTGGACCTGCATCGTAGGACCATGCTCTGTACACCAGCCTCAAACCAGGACAATGGGACTCTGCTTAGAAACAGTCTCCCCTCTATGCTGAAGCTGAACAACAAACGTGCACTGCACATGAATGTCAGGGTAGGGTCTTTCTCGTGGTGAAAGAGGTATGGATTTTCCTTTTTCCAGAAACGCACCTATTTCTGCCAGCTGAACAATATGTCTGGGCAGCGCTCACTGTTAAAGAGGCTGATAAGACCTACAAGTGGTTCAGCAACTAGTCCACAATCCCACATGCAACTGATCTGCTGGGCAACTGAGGCAGATCCCGCAGGTCCAAATATCCCACACCAGCTGATGATTCTGGAGCATTTTTATTTTTGTATGTCCATTCTGTAACAGAGCAGTCATGGCCTAAAAACCAGAGATCTCATGTAGAAGCCAGTCCTCAGCATCTCTCCTGAGGTCGAGAGGAAATGTGAAAATTCCACTTATTAAGGCTAGACTCAAGTGGCCTCACGCTGTGCAACCACAGCCAGAGGCTACTGTAGGAAATGTTGACTTTAGACTCTTAGCTCAATTGCATTTTGTGACTAAAAACATTCAGACACCTCTGCAAAACATTCAGGTATCTCTGAAACATTCTTCATATCTTCTGTCGCGTTAGTGTTATTAGCAACATACATACATACAGACTGCTCACAGCTGAACTAAGCCGCAAATCCTCTGAGTTTTTTTCACATCTGTGTGCACAGACAGCTTTGTTTTTACCTCTAACCTTTCTATTTTTGCCCATGGGCTCCCTCAGGCTTCCCCGTGTCCTGAATCTAGATACACTTTTGGTTTAACTCCACAAGCCAGCCGTGCTAGGCACTCACCAGCCATGAAGATGATGATTTCTCCTTTGGGTGGAAGGGCACTCTGGCTCGATCAGCACTCAGAAACACATTTATAAACAGCCAGAAAAATCTCCCATCTTCTTTTGATACCCAAACCTTAACATTTCCCATTTGAAACTTACCCACACGCTTGACAGCAGATGCTCTAGGATCTCAAGTCCTGCTATTAAAGGGTATCAGTCAGGCCCCCCAGTGCCTTTTAACCATAAAAGAAACCGAAGTAACAGAATTTACTTTTAAGTTTTACAAATTTCCCTGGGTATTATAGAAACTAGGATAGTCTATGTATTTTCATAAAAAGCAGCCCAAGAAGGAAAACACACATTGCAGTGAACCATCTGTCAAGGGAAATCCAGATGAGTTAAGCAGATGCAGGAATTCAAGTTATTTTTGATGTTCATAGATAAAAGCAGCTATCAAAACAGGATAAAAATATTTAATACTGAGTGGATGCTTGCTAGGACTTCCTAGATGCAAAGAAATTTGAGTAAAACATGGTACTCGGTTACCAGTAAAAATAAGATACGCTTTTGATAGTAAATTTAAAATTACACTGAAGCATATCAGCTACAGGCTGCAGATGTTCATTCAACATTACTGCCAACTTACGGTACTCAGAAACCACAAGTCAGGCCTAAGAAAGCATGTTAGTTTGAAGTAGCAAGATGGGTTAAAAATAATACACTTAGTACTGTTTTATTTATCTGCTTTTTTAGACACGGAGTTATGCAGAAGCAACATTTCACTTTTTTCTCTGAAATCATGAGCTTTATTTAAAAAATATAAAAGCTGAAATTCTCACACAGTCACTGAATTCCGGAGCTAAGACTTTAAGACAAAACAGCAAAAAAAACCACCCAAAAGAAAAGAACCCAACTGTCTCAAGACTTGTGATAAAATCAGGAAAGCTGGCAACCCAGATCATGTAACCGAAATCCTTCATCTGTACAGAACTTGCATGAAGCCATTAAGCAGACACCAACAGAAAGGTGGTTTGAAGTCCTTTACTCCTCTGAATGTCCCTTTACTGCTTCTTTGTCGGACCGCTGCTCATCAGAGCAATGCAGCACTGAATAGGGCTGCTCAGGTGAGTCCTAGAGCTGCTCTTATTTATATCAATCAACAGTGACCAAAACAGACTGTAAAAGAACTTATGAAGAATAAAATTTGCTAGGAAAAAGATGGTAAATGGTATTTCAGCCATGTTTTCTTGCTATTTGGGAGAAAGGTTTTCCAGTTCCCATAAATCAGGGCACAGCTCATAGATTTACAGTCTGACTTCATCCCTATAGCACGAACTAAAATAAATTATATTTGGGCTTTAATCTTCTTTTCCTGCTTGTTACTAGAAAGAAGTCCTATGGTTAGATTTAACACTCTGGATCCTACGTATTAAACAGGGCCTAAATACAGCAGGCTTCCTGCCATTATCAATGTCCTACCCCCATGTCATCTGCTGCAGTTGCATTCATGTGCATCACGCTCTACCCTCATTTCAGACTGGATTACGTTTGTCTTGTCATATATATATTGAACCAGTTCTTTCTTTCTTTCTTTCTTTTATTAGCTCCTTGATTTGAATAGAAAATTACAAGTATCTACACATCCACACAGTAACTAGAGCTTGAAAATGATCCAAGATGATACCCTAACCTAAGACAAGAACTGATGGCAAGAACAGATGGTTTGAGCAAAACTTACCCAAAGGGAGGTTCTTGTGCCATGTGTTACGGCTGTTTATTACATCTCCTAAAGGGTGGTGTAGCACCGAGATAAAACAGGCACTCAGTAGACAGACTATGTGATGTGCAGTCAAATGGATTGATTTGTCTAGTGAATCTAATAAATGGATCTTGTTAATGCTAGGCAGGGAAAAATATTCCACAGCCCCTATTCATTAGCTTATCCTCATTAAAAGAATGCCTTCTTGCCAGAAAATCAGAAAGGCCTCCAGTCCTCTCTGCAGAAGACTCTACAATGCATAAATATTGGCTCATCTCGGTTGGTCTGTTTTCAAACAGCAGCACTGCTAGCAGTTGTATTTCTGATCCCTAATTTATGTTCTTTGCTGTTGCTTATTCTTTGTTCTTCCCTGATTGTCATCAATATCCCTGTCTCTTCTACAATGCAAAACTGTTCTTTGCTTTTCAGCCCCTCTTCTATCACCCATTGCTTTTCATCTACAATGATCATATCCTGAGTTTCTGTATGATGGTGCAGTCAACCCTACCATGCCTCAGTCGTTCATACACGTCTGTGCACCTGTTCCACTACTTCTCCTTATACAATGGAATAACTGCAGGGCATCTGGGAACCTTGTGGGACTGAGGCCCTCCAAATTCATGCTCTAGTCTTGAGAAGCAGGCAAAAAAAAAAAATTTTCCCTCTCCCTGAATACCATGCCTATAATTCACATCAAATATTTGATGCTTACGCTCTTTTTTTACCTCTCCACTTTCTTTTCGCTCACTTGGGAGAAAAAAACATGTTCATCATGTACACATCCCATCTTCTCTCACTCTACGCCTTCTAGTCACTGACCATGAGATTGTTCACTTCAGCCTGTTCCATAAACCACCAGTGGCTCAAATGGTCTCACTCAGACATGCCCCAGCACTTCTGTCTTCTTGCTGGCTGCCTGATCTCTATCAGTATTCCAGCAGGGCACCTACAGCCAATTTTGAAAAACTTTCCATCCCTCCATCTGTACTTCCTACTGGCCCATTTGCCTTGCCTCATTCAATAGCCAGCCGGTAACTTTTGCACTCATTTTCTCTTCTTTTCTGGTTCTTAATCTGATCACACAGATTTCTGCTTTCTCTGCTGAAAATGCCTTCTCTGAGGCCTCATTCAGCCTATCTCAACTGAGTCCTGCATTCATCATTCTTTCCTCCTCAGCACATTTTCCTCTTTTGGCTTTTGCTGCCTGGTGAGCTTGTGACTTACCTGCTAGCTCTTGGCCTTACCTCTGTATCATATGTGAATGCTCCTTTTGTCCCTGCTCTGCAGGAGTTTCATATGGCTGTGTCACTGGATGCTCTCATCTGTCTTACTCCTGTACAGTATTATGTGCTGTGATTGTTTATATGAGCAGTTGAAGACTCCTGTCAATTCACACCTGCGCTCTTTTGCTATCCATTATTATCCACCTCTTCCCAATATAAGAGAGAAGCTATGCTCCTTGTGCATAGCCTGAAGGTAAAACCAAAATATTTATCCCTACTTAACCTTCTTCTCTTTTTCATTCCCTACTGTTATTAAAATACTGTCTCACAGTATGCAAGGATCAGGTACTTTTTACCTATATGTACCATCCATTTGAATAACTGCAATTCTATTTTATTTGAGGTTATTTAACTGTCTGCTTCTGGTTAGATGACTGATGGAAGTACGGTTACGAGTGGCCTTTGCCAGATGAGAATGACCGAAGTTATGAAAAGATATTAGCATAAATCATAGCAAGGCATCTCAACACGTAAGAGATTTGAACATGAAATAAGCCGCTAATTCCCCTGGAGAGTAATTTTAGATAAAAGATCTCTGAAGCTACGCAAGGTATTACTTAGTGTCACGAGAAGTTGCTGAAATCCATAAAAAACAGCAGATCTCTCTGATTCACAAGATACAGGTCCCTCATTTCCCCAAGATGTTTATATGTGGATTTAGACAGATAAACAGACATAAAAATGGTAATCTGGGACACACACACAAAAAAAGTGGTTAAGAACATGTTAGCATACATCTGTTTGTTACACAGAAGCAGTGCACTGTGTGACTGTGTCACAATCTGTAAGATTACATACCTGTTATATGTATGTGATATTCCTCTTTGAAGATCTTTTGGAAATAGGGTACTTTGAACTGCATGTGTGCAGATGGCAAGCCTGGAAGATTCACTTCAACATCACCCATAAAATGTGGAAACTCCCAGTCCTGTTAAAAAAATAAAAGAGCCTAAATAAAAGCTTTAATGGTATATTTTTGCCCTTTAAAATGGCTTAAGTTAATAAGAGGGAGAGGTTCTATTTTTAAGCCTCCCATTATTGGATTTTCTTACTTTAAGTTTGACTGAACCACTTGAAATAGAATACCTTGTTTATATTAGATATTACAATATGATTTTTACTTCAGCTCCATGTAATTATGTGTTTAAAAGTTCACTTCAGAATGACAATATTGAAGCCAGTGTACCAGCTGACAGTACGAAATAGTCTAAGCATCTGAATACCTATATGGCAACCTTGCAATACTGGTTACAACTTCCGTTACTAATTTGGCAAACAGATTACGGGCAAGGAATTGTCAAAGGAGGCCTGAACGCTTTACACTTTTCATATATTTGTATTCTACTTGTTCCACTTACAGGGTATTTTCAGCGTTTGGCCTTAACACATCTAAATAAACACTCCCTGCGAGTGCAGGCCTTTCAGCATGATCTGTCTGAATCAATCCAAACACAGTTTTCTCCACTGCTATATTTCAGCTGACAAGGTAATGCGGGAAATGTGGAAGTTCTTACCTCTTATTACGCATATTTTGGTAGCTCGCGGTTACCCAGCTGAGGAGGAGCTGCATTTAAAGGAATTTTTTGCTTGGTTATCTGCACCCACCATTGGTCACCTGAAGATGGGTATCACAGCAGGGCTCATTACAGCCGAAATGGAAAGGCTAGCACTAAGTGCTAGAATCAGTCTGATTACTGCCAGAGTGGTTCCTCTGTGCCCTGCCGACAGTTGGTGATCTGCTGCTAAAAACATACTGGGCCTGTTCCCGTGCATACACCTGGGTTTGTACCCCACCAGCTAGCGCAACAAGCACCTGAACTGCTGAAAGTAAGGTAAAGGAATCTGAAATGTGAGGAGCTCTGTGACTTGTGCTTCCTTCACACGAAAACCATTCCAGCACAGCCGTCTCCCCAAGAGAACCAATTCCAATTCTTTTCAGTTTTATAAGGCTGGAAAGTTTCCCACCCGCGTAATGAAACAAATAAATAAATTCAAAACTAAGATTCATCTCTGAAAGGTAAATCACTATGTATGACTTAACTTCCAAGAATTGCTAAGAAGCTCCAACATTTTCTACAGTGGAAGGGTTTTATCAGCAGGGAATAGCACGGCCCAAACACTAACCGCAGCTGATTTGTGCTACCATATCATGACACTGAGTTAACTGGATTAACAGAAGTACAAGCAAGGAGAAAACCTGACCCTCTGTACCTGGTTCTCAGTGTTCACGGTGATACAGAAAGTGCCAATTTACAGATGCAGAAGATAAGACAAATAAGGATGCTCTCCTTTTCCCTTATCGCTAATGCAACGCATGCACTCCTGGTCACGAGGTACGGTAATAACTGCCCAGCTGCACAATCCCCTACACTGCATCTGCAACCATCCCCTTCTAGTCGGCAGACATTCAAAAAGTGCCCAAAGATAAAAATTTTATGAATGTACTCTCTCAGTTCACACTATCTAATATACATCTCTGGACTTGTGTCTCATGATAATTCATACATACTCTCACCCAGGAATAAGAAGGAAGAAATACATTACATATTCCTGAAGATAAACAAATGGAGAGCTGCGGACTCTGCATTAGAAAGAAATAAACATGGGACGATAAATCCGGCCTCCTGCTCTTGCCTTGTCCCAGCGCTCCTACAGTGTCTTTTGCTGATTTACAGATAATTTGTACAGAATTTGTACTGGACTGTGTCTTTGCACCCGAGTTTTATAAAACAGTTCAGCATTTTTACTGATCTGTATGAATATTACCTGAAAACGAGTAACTAGAATGCCAGTTCTGTTAGATGTGCAAGTACTGTATTATTTGTCTCAGCAACCTACCAAGACTGGAAAATATTTCATAAAACAAAAGCAAAACAGAGAGCTCCAACCCCAACAGTGTGCTACTGTTTATCTTATACCAGACAGGTGAGTGGAGAGCCCACGAGAAAAATACACATTTGACACTCCAAACTATGGCTGCCTTTCATGTCCACATTATCTCACATTTTCTACACAAATACCCCACAGTGTGAAGCATGCCTGTGTTGTATCATGACCTCTGTTACCCTGCAGCCCCGTAGTATGGTATTCCCATTGCTAGTAACAGGTCACAGGCTGTGTGCTGAGTTTGCAAGGTCTCAGGACCGAGGCTTGTCAGACTTGCCCCGTCTGAACCGTTCCTCACCTGCCCACAGCTTTGCTTTACCTCCTTCAGCTGCAACAGCAGCTCTTCTAATTGACCGGGTGGCTACAGCTAATTTGTTGTATTTTTATTTTCCTTTGCATGGTGCCACCATGGTTTACAACTCTGTAGTATACCGAAATACCGGCCTGGTGGGATAGCAGCGGCATCGAGCAGTGGAGACACAGGCTGCGGCACAGAGGAGGGCAGACAGGGGATGATCAGAGATGGGCACGGGCTGGCACTGGAGACCCCAGGGCTATAAACAACTCACCAGCGGTCAGCTAAAGAAGTCCAGACCTGGGGCTGGACAAAACTACTTGTAGAGGTAACAAGGAGAACAAAGAAGTATCTGACATCCGTGAAAGGTGCGGTGTACAGTAAACTTGGCTGCAATGCGGAGCTTCAGCTCAGTGAACAAAAAGCAAGGTCTAAAAGTGCGTTAGCAACCACAAAAATGGCCTCAAGTAGATCCCACAGTGAGAAAAAAGAAACCATGAAGATAAACATCATACACCTCCCAGATGCCAATGGCATACCCTAATGCCCCCACCAACCTCCACCAAATGGAGACTGCCCATTTCAGGACCCTCAGGACCAGGGGGAGGGTTAAAAAAACACCAGGAAAAGCAGAAGAAACTAAGAAGTGTGCGTATAACAATTTTGACATTGTTATTATTACTGAAACCTTTTCTGCACAGCAGTATTATTTTCTGTAATAATTAGATCTCAACTAATAATGATTCTTCAATTAAACTGTTAAAATTTAAATGATAGTAATAATAAATTCCTGGCTTTATCTTCTGGTGTTTCTTCTTTGCCCATAAATAATGTTTTGAGTGTAACACCTCTACCAGTCTGATTATAAAACCTGTTATTTAAGAACAATCCCACTGGAAATAAAGAAACAAAATAAAACAACAACAACGAAATAAACCAAAAGACAATAAAATGCATTTGAAAGCAATATTAAAAAAAAAAAAGGAAACTAAAATAATGAGTTAAACCTACTGACTTCTATGAAAGTCACTACAACCACAGCACTTAGGAAAATGCAGATTCAATTTAAGTGATTAAGTAGCCTGCAGGGCTTCATTTGGCTCACAGCTTTGGTAAGCGTGAGCCTGTACTGTCCAGGCAGTGACATTATCCCCTGCGGACACGTATCTGTCTGTATTAGTATTATTGTGCAGGAGAAGAGCAGAGAACTACTAACTTTTCAGGCTAATGCCAGTATCAGGTTGTCAAATCCAAACCCAACAGGATGGCCATTTTGCTATCTAGACTCTAAGAAAGTGCTGTCCAAAATCTTTTGACTGTTACTATTTTTTTCCTTACTGACAGACAAAAGACAACTTAATTTTAGCAATATCCAGAAAACCATTTTTCCAAGAAATTCAAGATGCTTAGCAGGAATAATCTACAGCATTTGTTAATAGGTACACTAATAGCGCAAATGTACAAGCCCATAAATCCAACTGCTTCCCTCTTTGGATCACAGTTCAGGGCTCCATCATGCTTCCACACACGATATTTTCTCTTCATGGTCTCTGCTATCAGTCTGTGCTCACCTCTGGGACATGAGGGACACACGCTACGTTCTTTAAGTTCTCAGCTCATAATTATGTGAAGTTCACTCGATTAGCTTTAGTCCTTATTGCTGAAATGCCTGTACTCTGCCATATCTGGGATCTTATTAGGAACTGGGCCCCAAATACAACAGTTAGAATGTAACTCTACTTGCACAGTTTCAAAAATAAAGCCATACAGCCACACCGCTAGCTCGTATTTGTATCTCGCATACTGCATGAACAGATTATTTCTTCTTTAAATCCATCAGCACAAAATTTGCAATATTCTTCTACTTCAGTGGTTTCCAAGCTGAGGGGTCTGCAGCATACCTCTATGCAGTTTATGAAGAAGAAACCAACCCAGAATCATCAGGCTTAAATCAGTGGCACAGAGGTCTCTAACCTCACTGGCAAGTTTTGTGGGATGCGCAAATCAAATGAGGTTATTGCCTCATTTCACTCTAGTCATGAGGAAAGGGCAGCCGGAGGATGAATTTAAGATCACTGAGGGGTTCATCCTAGTGTTGCAATGGGCAAAGGGAGGACCCCTGATTTCCATCAGCTACCTCATTAAACCCAGAAAAACAGACAAAACTGGATGCTGCAAAAGAGATCATGGTATTTTGATTTTCTTCCCAACAAATGCACACGCTCTCTGCTGCAATCCCAGGTACTGGTTTAAGACCCTCCAATGGAGCTGGTGGCACTGATCTGGCCTCTCTTTAAGTACAGATATTTTTAGTAATGGTAACCAAGCATCAAAGCCACATTTTCTGATACAATCTGGCTCTTCTCTGCCATCACCTGAAGGAAATAGAAGGCATTGCCTGGGGAAGCCTTGTCCTGACCCTGAGCCAGGACACAAAGCTGTCGTGGGGCTCCTGGCCCGTGCTGGCGAGGCAGCCCAGGGGCACGTTGGCAACACCCAACACCCTCACCGGCTGTAGGATTGCTCCTTGCCGCTTGGTGTTTTTTATTGCAGGCTCTGGGCTGTGTCTCCCAACCCTGGAGGACCAGGACCAGGTGCTGGCAGGATTCAGCAAGGATCATAAGAGAGGGCGAAGCTAGCTCTCAGCAGACCGCATCCCACGCTTTGCGCACGCACGACCCCACATGCCTCAGCCACCAGCCCCTTTCCACCCAGGGAAAACTGCCACGGAGAAGGTGGGGACTGGGATTAAAAACTGGTAATGATTAATGGTAAACAAATGTGCCATGCTTTCATCTCTCCTCCTGTCTGAATGTAGCTCATAGGGTCTTCGGTACACCATAAATATGAAATAACACTAAAAATAATATAAACACTGTTCAGATATAATCATGAAAGACGACAAACGCACACCGAATATTTCTGCTTTAAGTAGTGATGATATACGCTGTATTTGATGCAAGGAACACTTTTGTACTTTAAACCCCTCAGAACGATAAACAAACAAAAACAGAGGGAAGTGAGAAAATGCATACATGAATGTGTACATGTGTGCTTGTTCCAGAAACTGCCTATAGCAATTTTCATTTGATTTATTAAAATCCTTTTAACTTACGAGGTAGAAGACTGCATTTTCAGGTATCTTTGCATCTCTTAGATAGCTTTGCTTCAATTCTCAGAACACGGCAGACAGGCAGGCAGCTAGAGGAAATTTAATGAGAGGCAATGGCTATATATTTTTGCAAGTGTTTGAAGTAAGAAATGAACAGCTGGAATTCAGAGACAAAGGCCCGACTCCTCTGTGGTTACCTCTAACTTCATTGCAGTGCTGCAACTTGCAGTGATCTCTGCAGCCGAGATCTCTGCAGCTATGGGCTGCTAAAGTACAAACATAATTTTAACATTTCATTCAAACATACGCAAGAAGGGAAGTCGGCAGCCATGACTAGAATTCACTTTCATGCCTGCGAGATCAAATCTACTGCTCAGTTTCTGGCCTCGTGTTCTTTGCCAATACCTTACCTAAAAAGGAAGTTAGTTTGATAGGCACTGCAGGTTTTAGCCCTCACTAAACCAAAAATATACATCTACTCTTAATATTACCACCTGTATACTTGTATGGCTTCAGTGGGGCTACTGCAGTGAAAGATGACACATTATTCTTCAAAAGACCTCCTGCTCCACGTTGGTACCATCAGTGCTAATCTATTCGGAATCACAGAATCACGGAATTTTCAGAGTTGGAAGGGACCTCTAGAGATCATCTAGTCCAACTCCCCTGCCAAAGCAGGATTGCCCAGAGCACATTACTCAGGACTGCATCCAGGCGGGTCTTGAAAATCTCCAGAGAAGGGGACTCCACAACCTCCCTGGGCAGCCTGTGCCAGTGCTCTGTCACCCTCACCTTAAAGAACTGTTTCCGTGTATTTGAACGGAACTTCCTGTGTTCTAACTTGTGCCCATTACCCCTCGTCCTGTCACTGGGAACCATTGAAAAGAGCCTGGCTCCATCCTCCTTCAATCCACCCTTTAGATACTTGTACGCCATAATAAGGTCTCCCCTCAGCCTTCTCCTCTCCAGGCTAGAGCCCCAGCTCTCTCAGCCTTTCCTCATAAGAGAGACACTCCAGTCCCTTAATCATCTTAGTTGCCCTTCGCTGGACTCGCTCCAGTAGTTCCCTGTCCCTCTTGAACTGGGGAGCCCAAAACTGGACACAGTATTCCAGTTGTGGCCTCACCAGTGCAGAGTAGAGGGGGAGAATGACCTCCTTCGACCTACTGGCCACACTCTTCCCTATGCAGCCCAGGATTCCATTGGCCTTTTTGGCAACAAGGGCACATTGCTAGCTCATGGATAATTTACTGTCTACTAGGATCCCCAGATCCTTCTCCTCAGAGCTACCTCCCAGCAGATCCACCCCTAACCTATATTGGTGCTTTGCATTCTTCCTCCCCAGGTGCAGGACCTTGCACTTGCTTTTGTTGAACCTCATTAGGTTCTTCTCTGCCCAGCTCTCCAGCCTGTCCAGGTCATGCTGGATGGCTGCACGGCCTCTGGGGTGTCAGCCACCCCACCCAGTTTGCCCCCTCATCCAGGTCATTAATGAATATATTAAACAAGACTGGACCGAGTATTGACCCCTGGGGGACACCACTGGTTACAGGCCTCCAACTAGACTCTGTGCCGCTGATCACAACCCTCTGAGTTCTGTCCCGCAGCCAACTCTCAATCCACCTCACTGTCACCTCATCTAGCCCATACTTCCTCAGCTTCCTAATGAGCATGTTATGGGAGACACTGTCAATTTCATAGTTTCAAGTATTCATATTCATAGTTTTCAAGTCCAGAAAGTGTTATTTGATCTGCTCATCTGTTTTGGCCTCACCCGCTTGTATTGCTATTGGCAATAACAATCACAATACCCCATCAGGAACTGTGGCACGAAGTCCCTAACTGCAGACACAGCTATACCTTTTAGTACAGTCTTGATTTAAAAAATTCAAAATATGGAAAATCCACTATAACAGTGGAGTAACTGTTTCAGTTGAGCTCCAAGCTGCCAAAACAGAAGACTGAAGACAGCTTCCAGGACCAGACACGGGTATAGAAAGGTTACCTCTGCACTATATGGCAATGTAAGGCATGGACATTCCCACAACCTTGCTGTTGTTCTCCATCATCTTTGTGCTTTTCTCCTCCTCAGTCTTTGCTTAGCTTCTTCAAGCTCCTGGCCTTTTTCTAGAACCACCACTGTGAGTCTTGCTCATTTGCTCCCTTATTTGAGAAAATGATAATAAGACAGCAATAACTCCCTCCTTGAGAGTTAGAGCAGCAATACGGCCTCTTTTTATGTGTGTGCTTGACCTTGAATGACCAATTCCATTAAAAAGTCATTACAGAATCCTTTAGTCTATTATCCATTTCTGCTTATTTAAAGGCAACAATTCCCAGGCCAGCCCGGTCCCAAACAAGCCCCGGGTCTCTGCACTTTGAATTTACACATTAATGCATTTTGAGCCTAGACAAAGCTGTGTATGCACGTGTTCTCAAACCAGTGACCCTTGTTACTGGAATGTCCAAATTGGTATTGAGCTTTTCCACGGCAAGCTCAAAGTAATCTCAAAACTTCAGACCACCTAAAATAAGAAATGCTTGCATTTCACTGAAAGACCCCTATCCATGCCTATATGCGCTGGCAGATGCCTGATTTGTGATAGATGGCACTCCCTCTCTCTCCCCTGTGACTATAGCTTGGCTATCATCCTCTATTCACTCCTCGCAACCTTGTAGTGCCTTGATACCGCAGATCTGTTCTGCATAACACATCACAGATATGACAATTCTTATCAAACCCCACAGCTAAAATTTTTATCGAGACTCTCATCATCTGCTTTTCAGTTACATCAGCATCTTTCCCTCCAGCCTTCACAAGTGCGGTTGTTCTCCATCGATACAGAAATGCTGCTGCAAAGAACATTCCCCTACTCTGTTTCTTTGACCGTGCCACTCTTTTTTTGATCAAATAAAATATAGGCCACTTCTTTTCATACTCAAATCCCTTCAGATATTTCGCTACCCCAGGTACAGACTGCCTATGTGACAGCTGCGCTTTCTATCAGTCTATAAATTCAGGCTATGAATCTTTTCTCTATTTAAAGGAACTTTCTCCTGTGCAGCTCCCTATCAGCTGCAGAGCTTTCTCCTTTCTCATTCTGCTTTATAATTCTTCTTTGCTATAAGAAAACATGAGGATGTCATGCATTAGGTATCCTGGATTGCCTGTCATCCTGACCAATGAAGTCACTATTGTTTATACCCACCTGTCTAACCAGCCATAACTCTTGGCTTTTCTTTAGCAACAGAATGCTCTAGGACTGGAGTCATAATTTGGTTGTCTTTGAGCATCATCTAGCACAATACTGCCCCAGTCCTTAGTCACCACTGCGAGTTCCTTGATAGGACAAATATTATCATAGAATCATGGTATTGTTTAGGTTGGAAAGGACCTTTAAGATGATTGAGTTCGACCATTAACCTAACACTCCCCAAACCACCACTAAACCATGTCCCTAAGCACCATGTCTACACATCTTTTAATTGCCAGTAGTGTGAGGAATTAATGGCTATCTGTTCTTTCTGTTACATTAGAAGAAATTGTGTTTCCAAAAAAGCCAGTACACAAGGAAGTATGGACACTAGAAGGTCTCTCATCTTGAGATGCGTAGTGACCAGGAAGAGCAGTAACCACAGTTTGCCACTGAAGGCAAAGATTGGTCTTTCTTACAGCTACCCTTTAAGTTTTAGCTACTCACAAGAGTCAAAGAGGAGCAAGGTGAAACAACTTTATTCAAGCCAGAGACACAGCAGACATCACTAAGCGCAAGCCTCTGTGCATACCCAGGATGTCCTGGGAGCAAGTCCACCAGTTTTTCCATCAGGCAAATGTGAGGTCTCAGTGACACTGTGAGGTTCCTCTTCTTTGTTACTCACTCTCACCTCTTGATTATCTATTCACAACTGCTGAAAATGATGATTAAAAAAGCTGCGCAAAAGTAAATGTTCTTCTATTTTGTCTCTGAGTTTGTTCAACTTTTGTAAGCCTGTACTCTTGCTTTCCTGTCTCACTCATATCTCACCTTGGTTGAGCTAAATAGCTGTCAGGTGATTTTTCTGGATGAGAAACACCAGTGTGATCTTTTCCAGTTAATACTTGAGTCTGATAAGCTGCTAAATAAAGGGGTAATGTTACAATATTGAGTACCAATAAGAAATCAGCTCCAGCGAAGCAACCGTGTCTTGTTCCCTACATGAAACTTCCCTAAACCATCAGCAAGTCAGTTGTAATGGTTTTTCTAACCACCTCAGCGACGCACTTTATGAAAGCCATTTCTGTGGTGAATAGGAGAAATGAACATTCACTAATAATATGCAATACTTATATTTACAGATTTCCTGAGACTACAGCTTGCTGTCGAGGGCAATGACTTATGACACAGCAGTCAATCTTTCTGGCATCCTAGAAGAACAAGTATCTGACTATGAAGTGGAGAATAAAAATCAATTTTAAATACATTGCTACGTAATCATCTTCAACAATATGAGTACATATGCACTAATGCACGTATCGTCGCATTCTGGAATATATACTCACATTGCAGCTAAACAGTAATATGAAATCTGGAGCATTTCAGGATTTGCAAAGACTGCTAATGCCATTTGTACCTATTTGAGAACAGTAAGCTCTATTTAGAGTTCTGAAGTAATTTTGCATTATGGCAACTGTCTCCAGATAATTTCAGCTGCATTAAAATGTATATTGTCCCTTTCTCTTTCCAAATACCCACATACATTAATTTCCTTGTTGTCTGATACCCAAACAGTGTTTTGTAGTGTTGCCTAAACCCAAGAAGATAGATTTGCAGTAAAATACCTGAACAGATATTTTCCTTGCTTTGAGCTTTGCAACATAATAAAGATGGTGTTATAGAAATGAAGAATATCTGGAGCAAGGGGATTAATATATGTTGATCGCTTAGATGGAAAGTAAATCAGCTGCCTCAACATTAGAAACGGATGACTGTGGAGCAGTTCTGTTTTGGACAAAATTCCTCCAGTGCATACATGGCCTGAAGAGTTCTGAAAAAACTTGGGGCCAGTTACAAACAAAACTATAAACTTGACCTTTAGCATTAAGCATGATCTAGCATGAAGTCTGAAGCAGCAGGTTTGGACCAATGGTCTCAGTTTGCAACTTCCATCCAACTTGTTTTGGTTTAGCTGTAACTATAAATTACACGTGTGCTTGTGCAGGCTTCAAGTTCCTGTGATTCAGGTAGTGAAACAGCAACAATATTTTTCTATTGAAAAAAAAAAAAATCCCAGGATTATATGCTGCATTTGACTGATACTGAGAAAATTAATAGAGCTTAAGAAGATGACAGAAGTAGAAACAGCGGATGCATATGGAACACAGGGAGAAATGTGTCTCATAAATTTAAATTTGCAAATGAACCTGTACAAATTCCCTTTCCTTTAAAATAACCAGTAATAACTCTTTTCCAAAATTATTTTTCTCCTTATAAATTGTGCTTAATAGTATACCAGTATTAACATATAAGGAAAGAAAAAGGAAACTGTAAATGTTGAAAGAAGAAAGACTGACTTCACAAAACGTGGCTATCTGCACTTAATTTTTTGTTTCAGGGACAACAGTAATATGGAATATATTTGATCTTCCAGTTCCCTCTCTTGTTTTTCAGTTGAAGTTAAAATAATTTCCTGTGTCCTGAGTTTTAGCTTGGTACTAGGATTAGCAGCGGCAGCATACTTCATTTCCTGAAGGCAACACCTCCCAGTCCCGAACTCCCCTCCACGCTCACCCTCTACCACCAGTTTTATCTTCAAAAGCCGTGGTGTGGCCATTATGCACATCTGTTCCAGAACTAACAGCAGCTTGTTTGGTATCAGTTGGGGTGGCAGTAGGAAATGCATACATTACATTTGCATAGCCATTATGTAAACACATCTGGGTAGCAAAAGAGGATGTAAGGAAACACATAAAGCTTAGGAGGAGTGTATGTAAAAACAAAATCAGCTTCTCTTGCATATCAGTATCTCCGGGCCATGTTTTCAAACTTTCATCAACAATCGAGAATACAAGTGAAAATGGATATATATTATATGGGTGTTTATTTTGTCCCTGCTTATTTGCATCATACATGATGCCAAATCGGTCTCTAACATTTATTGTGTGGATCAGAGTGCCATTCGCCAGGACGGGCACCAGCACACAGCTAGCTCCCATGCAGCCACCTCCACTGAGGGGTCCTAAGCTGCGAGGTGAATCACACTCGGGGTGTTTCAGCTGAGTCCCACTCCAGCAGCCTGATGAGCCACTCACAGCTTGTCAGTGCATGCTACAAAGCAGATGTCCGTACTCACACTGAAGTTCTTCAGACTACCTAAGCCCTAGCTGGTGATAATAGCTGGCCTGATGACCTCTAAATACCTTTTCTGTGTTTGTCATGATCTACCTACTTTTTTCCGTGAATCATTATAATTTTAATAACCATATGAGACAGTTTCTCTTGACTCCCTCACTGGGTCAGGAAGCTAAACAGCAGAATGCTAACTGAGCTGCTCTGGTGAGGTGCCTCCTCATCAAGGGGGAGCACCTCCCTTCGCCACCTGAAATTAAAACTCAGTACACACCGCTACCTATTTCAACAGCATTTGAATAGAACGGCCCATCCCTCTGATAGAAATGGACTCAAGAGTTCCGAGAAAGTACAAATCCATGAAAACAAAAGGAAAGAGCCTTCTTAATTAGGCTGGTGTAAATACAGACTCAGTCGAGTGCATGAGATACAGACTGCCAAATTCAGCAACAACAAACCCAGGAAACTATGTTTGACCACAGAACTAAACCGGCCAGCTTAGAGTCCTCAGCAGCTTGCGGTGGCCAGAGGGTTTTCTGCCTTACAGTGACACCTCAGAGACTGAGATGCTGAACAGCAACTGGGTCTTCACCAACCATCTAGACAAGGAAAAAGGATTATGATCACAAAGGTGCCCCCCCCAGTTTAACACAAGAGACTATGAAAGATAAAACAAGAGGTTCTCACACGAGTAGCGGTCCCATCTCGGATGATTTCTGGTGAGTACAAAACTCAGCACTGGATCAAGGCCTCAAAGTGATGTGCAATGCGTTTTCATAAGTGTATTACATTCTAACCGCATTATTCTATTACATTAAAGTTTCCCAATTTCTAAAAGAAGACATTCTTTAATTACAAAACAATTTACTGAATCAGATACCAAACATACTCGTCTTCATCAATGCACAGATGTGAAATTATAGGAAAATCCAGCTGCTAAGAACCACTATAAGATTTTCGTCATAAGATACCCTTATTTCATTGTATTGTACATCATTTGACTAAAGGGACATTGAGAAACAGAAGAAAACAATAGTTTCCCTATGTAAGTACAGGTCTACTAGTTTACTATTTTCAGTAACAATAAAGGCTATATAAAACTTGTATGCTGCTTGGTGTATTATACTGTATCTTCCATATAGACCACAACATTACATTAGTCACTCACTGCAGTTCAGTGACATGAAATATCCTCTTATTACAGACAGTGTATGTCACTTAACAGTTGCAGAAATTATTAAGCTCTCCCCTTCCCATCCGCTCTCCCCTCTCCAAAAATCCACTCATTCTCTTATCCCTTGGGAAAATGCTGCCAGTACTCTCTGTATGTTATGCATACATAAATTACATGTCTCAGAGAATGAACAAAATCAAAAACCCCCCAAAATAGTCTCCAATGTGAATAAAACTTAGGGAAGATAACTCTTCTCTACAGCCTCCTCTCTGACCCCAATGCAAAAGCTCGCTTCATGAGCGTGAGAGAGGAAAAATGCAATTTCAGCTTTTTATACCGAAGCAATATATCTGCCTTTGCCAAGCCTATGCAGAAAACATGAACTTCATCCTAAAAGGTTTTCAATGTTTAGAAACCTCCTGGGAGAACTTGTCAAAAACACAGTGAACCCAGTTCTAATTGCACAAACTCACCCTGGTCTTGACAAACACAACAGTTTGGTTTGAATTTCAAAACTGTTCCCATCAAAATCCTTGGGAGCAGAGAGAATGTTGTTAAGGTGTCTTTTTGAATCTCAAAGACAAAATCAGCGGCTGGTGGTGTGCCTTGAATGAATTAAAGTGTTATCCTAGTGAGATCTGAATCTAAATATGGCAACTACACTGATCACAAAGAAAGGCTGAATTATAATTTAAAAAAAAAAAGACAGATGAGACAGAGTGGACAACCTCAAACGGTTTGGAAATTCGGTGTAGATAAGAAACAAGTATACAGGACTTGGCAGAAGCCTATCCAAACTAACAGACCCTTCTGAAGGATGCCATCCCACAGCCCTTCTATTCAGTCTTTACTTTTGATCTGTAAGAAATCCCTTTCCCCCCATCACTGCCAATGCTACTTTTGGAACATAACTTCCTAATTTCCCTCCACAGAGAATATTCTTTGGGCTAAATTGTTGTGCCCCACGATTCCGTCTTTTTGGAGCAGAAGATGGTCTCTCCCACTGTCTGTCACTTCAGAAATTTGGCTCTTTCACCTACCCACGTAACTTTACATCTCCGTAATCTTTGCCAATAATAATAGTACTTACGTGCTTTTCCCCTTACTGTATTTTCTTCCGTAACTTTCTCCTTAACATCTACAAGTGGTAAACTTAATCCAGTAGCTCATATTTTTAAGAACTTTCCTGACAAAAGTTTTGGGGAATGACATGTTGTCTGCTCTCAAAGGTGCTGTTATGAGGGCAGTAAGCAGATGCAGTGTGCTGCCTGTAGATAAATGTGTGGCTTCCAAACTTCCAAGTATGACTCCAAAACTTTTAATTACTGGCATCAATGAATCAAGGGAGCTACATTACAGCAGCTGACTGATTACTCTCTCAGTGTGATTAATAGACGGGGGGGGTGGGGGAGTGGGGGTGTTAAAGCAAGTTTCTGCATGTGTACACGCACGCAGAGTAGAGGCAGATGCACGTGTTTTGGAGGGAGTTTCAGTTTAACTAGTCAAAGCCATATAATGTAGACAGTTACTAAAACTTTCTGGACAGGAAAATATAGAATTCAAGCATTATTATCAATTGTTTAAAGAAATGCTAAATCAATTTTCTCATCAGAGGAGCTGTTTTAGAGCAATTCTCCAAGTCAAGAAAATGAATGAGCTGCTCCTTCACAGCATTCCTCAAGGAGGAATTATCCCAAATGATACGGTTACTTAATACGAACATTTATAAAGGGACAGTCATTATGCGAATTATGTATTTTACATAATTTATTGCAACTTCCAGTTTATAGCAGCACTTTTATCTTTTTTCATTCAGTGATAAAAAAGGCATCAATTATAATTCTCCTAGCATGTCTACAGAACAAATATCTGCTAGTGAAGTTGCTGTGCTCATTCAAACATATAATTATACATCAGAGGGTCCTGGGCAATCTACGTTTACCAAAATAATGAATAGATAAAAAATGCATACTTAAATGTAGCAGTTTAGGTAGGAGAAATGCACTACAGAATATATTTAGGTGTGTGCTGGTCTACAGAAGTGCTACCTACTATGTGATGACTATTGGCTGGGCACTTTTGGCTGTTAAATATGTAAACCCACTTAGAGCCCAGAGAGGAATATTCTTGCTGCCATATTTTTAAAAGAAAACAGAGACTGTTGTTTTCGTGTTTCCTCAGACTCAGTACACTTTTACTGAGGTTTATCCAGTTTGCATGTGCAAAGCATGGCTGCAAAGTATGCAATATGCAAGTATGAAAGAAATACGAGCAAACCAGATTATAACAAGTACTACTGCAATTTAAAAGATTCTATAATCAGAGGTGGAGAGGTATACAGCAGGAAAGCAATTCAGAACCACACCACAGGTTATTACTACAGCAATATACTATTTAGGAATTAAAGACTACTGCGCTATTGGTCTGCAGCAGCATGCCTGACAGCAGCAGCTGGCCAAATGTTCTAGTCTGGCTTAAAAGCAATTGCACTGGCTTCTACAAGCCCAAATTTAAAAGCTGAGTTATTAATAAAATAACATTTTTTAATGTACTTTGGCAAAGATCCTGCTAGACCTTGCACATGCTGAAAGGATCTGAGAACTCCATCTCAAAGTCTTTCCACTGCAAATCACAGATATTCACAAAAGATAGACTCCCCTGATCTGGGTTACAAAAAACACTGACCAGAATAGATTTTTTTTTTAATTATGGCTCAAGTGAGCATTGTGGAAGATTAGGAGCTCCTACAGTAATACAGCATGGGGGATCCATGAGGCTTGAGGACACAAAGCTTGTCGTAACATTTCCCTATCTTCTTGTAATCTTGATCAATATAAAGGTTGATCAAAGTATTGACTACTCCTTAATAATTACTTAGAATGACCAAATGTCCTGGTTTCAGCTGGGATAATTTTCTTCCTAGTAGCTGCTGTAATTTGCATTCAGTATGAGAATAATGTTGATAACACATACTGTTTTAGCTGTTGCTAAGTAATGCTTATATTAAGTCAAATACTTTTTCAACTTCCCATAGAAGCTGAGAGGGAGCACAGAGAGGACAAGCTGGCCAAAGGAATATTCCACCCATAGATGTCATGCTCAGTATATAAATGGGGTTTGGCTGGGGGGCGATCACTGCTCAGGACGGGCTGAGCAATTGATCATCAGGTGGTGAGCAATTGTGTCGCACCCCTTTTTTTGTATATTATTTTACCATTATTAGTAGTAGTATTTTATCTTCCATTACTGTTTATTAAATTGTTTTTATCTCAACCCAAGAGATTTTTTTTTTCCTTTTTCTCCTTCTTCTTCCTATCCTACTTGGGAGGGAGGTGGAGTGACTGAATGGCTGCATGGTCCTAGTTGCCAGCTGGGGTTAAACCGTGGCACCAAACCTTTCATAAGAAACTCAAAATAACAAGTTCAAGAAGACAGGTCAGAATTAATTGCTCGTTCCTAAAATGTTCATGACTTTTCCCTCTCTCATTTTATCTGTATTTCCCAACTTCTTCTCTGAGTTTTCCTGCAGTCAGCAGCCGAACTTCTTGCTTTAAGTGCTGTGTCAAAATACAAGGATAATATCACTCATGTCACTCTTGTATATTTTGTAGCAAACATTTAAGAAGCAAGCAGAACTATTTGCTTCTTGAGAAACTTATACAGTTCGAGTATATACTGTCTCACACCTAATTCTAAAGACTTGTTTTCTATGAACCCTGACTAGATACACAGATATCCTTATGTTAATAAAAATAAGTAAAGCCCCATGAAAGTTTCTTTGACTCAGTTATTCACAGAAAAGTTATTCAAGGCTCTGCTATCTACTTGGCACTAATGACAACATCCTGCTTCCCTGAAAATAACACCAAAAGCTTTCACTGTCTTCTGTGATGTAAAGTCAATTACCAATCACATATCTGATCTCTGAATTTCTCTTTTTATGAGTCTGCACAAGGATTTCTACAAGAATGTGTTACCTTTAGAACTAGATCACTAAAGAAAACTGAGTTCATGTTCTCATTCTGACTTCAATGTTCTACAAATCTATAATTTCCCCATAAAATACACTAATAATTTTATTTCATATTCTTATACAACCTGGAGGCCCATCTAGCCTGTATGCCAGTATGGTTCTGTGTTGCTACACAGGCATGGTTATCCCATCCCCATGGGCATCAGAGAATCTGTACTTTAACTGTTATCTTTCAAGACTCTCACTACTTTTCTGCATTTCCAATAGCAATCTGCGTCTTATAAACCAAGAATACTGGTAATTGATAGAGTAAATAATTGCATTAGACTGATAATATTGTCCTGACAGGTAGGCCCTTCAGCAATACTCACGGAGGCATTCTTTATAGAAGAAACATCATAACAGTATATATTTGCACTGTGGAAATTTATTGACCAGCTCTGTATGGGGAATGAAAACTTCATTTTTCAGATCATTTCAGTGTCCAAAGTTGCTTGTACTTACAGGTGCTGTGCAAAGGAAAAGCAAGAGTATTATAGAATCATAGAATTGTCTAGGTTGGAAGAGACCCTTGGGATCATCGAGTCCAACCATCTACCCTACTCTACAAAGTTCTCCCCTACACCATATCCCCCAACACCACATCTAAACGTCTCTTAAACACATCCAGAGATGGTGACTCAACCACCTCCCTTTCACAATGAATGTGAAAATGAGTTTGAGAAATGATTTCATGTAAGTGGCTGTCTAATAATTCTGATGAGCCTCTGAGCATCACCAGTATGAACTAGGAATTTTGCCCGCAAATTAACACAGTCAAGTTGGAGCCGCTGTCTGAGTGAAGGCTAAAAATGGAGCCAGGATGCTGGAGCACCATCCTGTAGAACTGAGAAAAGCCTCACCTCTGTCAATATGAAATTCAGCAGGTGGAGGGGGCAGAGGATTTTCTTCCTTCGAGACCCAACCACAGAGCGACAGAGCAAGAAAACTCTGTATGGGAAACGCTGGTGATTTTTGCCCTTCTCAGCCCTTAGGTGTAGTTTTATAAGTGCAAAATTAAAAAAATGCAACAAACCGTTTGCATTATGAGAAGAGGTCCTTTTGGGGTTTATTTTTCTATTGAGATGGCACTAGAGGAACTTGTACAACCCACACCACAAAGACACCCAGTTACCACCATGGAAAGTGCCATCTAGAACACGACGGAAATCACAGCGCCGTTGCTTATGGTTCAAGTGTGCCTGTGTACAAAATACTGATTTAATTTGCTTATAACTTTTCCAAATTTAACTGCTTGGGTTGAACACAGCCCATGCCAGGTGTCTGCCTCAGGCTGTTTTTTTTCTGTTCGGTTCTATGTTTCTGTTTTAGGGTTTTGACATTTTCAACTAGCATCATTCAAACACTTCTGAGAGTGAGACCAAAGAGAAAACAAGCTGCTTTGCTTTGTAGAAATGCCTCATGCTTTGAAGTAGAGACGTACAGTTTAGCAAGGGAGTAACTCTGTGTCAGAGATATGCCTTTGCTTCCCTGTGAATATTTGCCCCAAACTGGAAGAGTTTAAGGTGCCTTTGAAAGTCAATAATTTTCATACTTGCAAGAATTTAGCTAACTGTTCAGAAACAAGTATCTTCAGAAACTGCACACAAACTTTAGCACGCTGAAGTGTCTCTCAGTTCCTAGAGCTCACCAGACTACGAAACTGCCACACTCGGAAGAGAGACAGCGCATCCTCCGTTCCCTCTTTGCCTCCCACCCCCATTGCTGCTGGTGGCAGGACTCTGAGCTGCTCTCAAAGAGGGACTGAGCCGGCCCCGCACAGCAACTGAGGGATGGAAGGGCAGCTTTCCTGTAATTACTGATCGCAAGTACTCTGCGTGCAGATGGAGCCAGGCACCTGCAGCTGAGGGAAGAAGGGGCAGGAGGGCTCACAGCTCTGGGTTCGAGTCTAACAGGGACGCAGTGGCCCAAGCCCTGTCCTCTTACCTCCCCAGCAGGCCCCTATAAGAGGCTGAGCAGAAGACCTGGCATATTCGTGTGCAGCCACACGGTTAAACAAAGGCTGTGTCCACCTGGGCCATGCTGTGAAGGGGAATGAGAGCAGAGAGAGAAAGGCTTCATAGGAAAATCGGAATAGGCTACACAAAGGGAGTGGGAGGAGGGGAGAGAGCTGAGTCAGGGCAAGAGGGTGGAGTGTTAGAAATGGATGGTGGGGTTGGGAGCAGGAGGTTGGGACTGGCTGGCTAAGGAAGAGGGATTGACCTGAGGAGACAGCAAAGGGAGAAATGGAGAGATTTTGATTTGGCCAGCAGGCTTGGGGGTGGATGATTAGGATTCACTGGATGTGAAGACTAGAAACGACAGACTCAAAGACTGACAAGCGCAATTGGATAAAAGTAATGACAGAAGTCATAGAACTGGGATGAGGAAGACCCAGGATGAGGGCAGAGAGGGAGACAGGGAGAAAGGGTTTCGAAATGACAGGTGGGAAAAAGCCAAGCTTGGGGAAATAGTCGGAAAGTGTCAGTGCCTCTTTGGCTCTGGAGTTCAGACTGGTCACCATGACTCCAATTATCACCACCCTCTGCTGTTAACAAGCAAACATGAAGCCCAGAGGCAAAGTATGTGTCGTCTCCTCCTTCTGAAGTGTCTCATAGGAAGAAAAAACACATGCTGCTATTAGCAGGTAGCTCACATAGCAAACATCTCTGCAGGTGAGCTAACAGTTCTGCTACCCTAGTAAGACACATCAGATTCATATGGCAGACTTTTCATTTTGAGGTTTCTAGCTTTTTGTAAGAACTAAAGGATTATGCATACAGAGAGGCCTGCATCAAAGGAACTGTCTGGAGGTTTCAATGGTGCAGACTCATGAATGAGGAGATGTCAGGCTAAGGTTATCTGTACCACATGTGTATGCATGGTAAAATCCTTACTTAACTTCGTTTGTTCCAGAGGACGCGACCCTTTTTCATTAAAGAGGATCTAACTTGTGATTGTGAGGTGGGAATATAGTGACAGAGACCCCTGTAGTTCTCCTGCGCTCTGCATCTGCTGCACAAGCTGGAAGCATGTGGGAAGAAGGGCGTACATGCAAGAGACTGCAGCAGATGTGAAAACATTCACCTCTTGGTATGGGGGTCACCGCTGCCAGAAGGAACTGAATTCGGCCAACTCTGCCATGACACGTCTGTGAGATTTTTGAAGTGGATTCCTAAAAACAAACTATTCCCAGGCAGTTATAAATGGTTTGCCTATTTTTTTTTTTCCTGTTTGATTGCCTCAAGATCCCACCTAAGCTTAGTTTTGTTCAAGAGACAAGAGCCCATGGCTGGTATTGAAATTAATGAGAGCTGAACCTGAATATATTGTCACTGGGGAGAAGAGGAAGGGCTGACAAAACATCCATAGGGATAGCAAAAGTCTCGTAGCGCATAGGACTACCTAGATAGGACTGCCCTGTACTCCTTTAAGATCAGCATAAAAAGTAACCAGTCTTTTTTATGGAGCTAAATATATGACACTGTTATAGCCATCGCTCAAAACAAGCAAAGAAACTGCTTTTACAACCATTTGAATTCTTCAAGGGAAATAGAGCTGTCAGTATAATAATATATAAGATTACATCAAATAAATATGTAGCTCTGTCTGCTCCTAATGAAATAATGTGCTAGACCCTCCTCCCTCAATTAGCTAACCGCTCAGCTAAAAGATGGGTAATAATAAAAATTTTCATAATAATGCCCTCAGACATCTCAAATTAGGGACCCTTTGACTTTAATTTCTTTGTGGCTCAGTATAAAACGTGGACAATAATGGACAATAATACCCCTATTGTGAAGGCTATTGTGAAGATAAATACATTAATGCTTGAAAAGCCCTTAGGAAGTATAGCGATGAGTGTCACAAAAATGCCCACGAAGAAATGAATGATTTAATCTTCATATCAAGGTTTCAATAGTGTTCAGTAAGGAAGGCCTGGGGCCACACGCTGCACAGAAAGGGTAAACCAAAATACTGAACAGCTTCTCATTAAGTGAACACTATTCATCCAGTGCAGCAAGTGAGACAGAGGTCCTGTGGAAAAATGGGATGTGAATAGATAATTAAAGATTGTATCATAATGCACACACACAATAGGGGTGAAAAGTTTACACCAGTGACCTTAATTCTGGCGCCTCCTAACTTCTGAATGCATGACTCTGCAGCCTCATTTTTAACACCATTTTTTATGTGTAGCTGTGTTTGCGTTGTTTAAATCAGCATCTGCTCATTTCCGATGCTAGGCTTGTTTGTGTGATGCTTTTCTTTCCCTCATCCCCTGTATTTGGAACACTTTGTCCAGATATGCAAATCTTTGCAGCCCGACCTTGAGAAATAGTAGAGTTTGTATAATTTAGATTAGTGCAGTAATTGTTTGGCCCAGATGCCAGAAACATCCCCAAGGGTATTTAACATTCATTCAGAAGACATAGCTGTTGCTTCGCAACTTAAGGTCAGGACAAAAGTACCAGCGTGCAGCCAAGAGAATACGCTGCAGCTCTCGCCTGGGAGGCGGCAGCCGCAGGTGGCTGCTGCGGCACCAAGCAGGCTGCCTCCCGAAACGCTACGGGGCACAGCCTGGACCGTCTGAGCAGCCTTCTCCGCCAGGCAGTCTGCAGAAACCAAGCCAAATCAGGGCCATCGAAAACTACTCTTGCAGACTTGAGATGGGACAACAAGCAGTCCCTTTGGCTTCCTCTAACACTGACTGCCTGATAATCCAGATCTCTAAATCACTTATTTTCTGCCACCTACTCCTAAATAGATGGCGTGCTGTACATGGGATCGCTGCTACTGTTGAGGATTGTTTGCTTCTCCACTTTGGGCACGCAGTTCTGAAGCAAAATGTAATTTCATTATAAACCTAATGCATGCTGCACATCGCATATAGTAAAGCCCAAAGACCACCTGAGAGAAACCAAAAGCAAAGAGCCATCCAAGAAGGATTATAGGATTATATCCTTAAATCCATACCAAGATACATTGGAAAGAGATGTACACCGTTTTCTCATTTTCATTTACAGGTGATAAAATGAATTACCTAGACACAAATTTCTATCATTTAATTCCTTGTGTGGTACCTGATATGGGAAAAAACATCATAGCAGAGCTCATTGAGAACCAATGGAGAGGGAAATCGAAGCTGGGTTTGTATGAAAGGAAGAGCTGGGATGTCTCTCCTGAAAGATGAAGTAAAATCACAGCCCCAAATGACCAGTATCAGCTAGAACATCTTCATTGCAGTCTTGTGGATTACAGTATCACGTAATTAATGCTGGTGGGTGTGCAAGCCATAAACGCACTGAGAAACATAGTGCTCCATAGACTCTTATGGTTGTGAAAGAAGAGATGGAAACAGAGATGGCCAAGACAGGATAAAGGCTTCTGGAATGTGCAAGCCAAATTTGTCTGGCCACAGCAGAAAAGCAGCCCTACCAGGTTTAAGTCACCAAAACCACGCGAGTGCTTCATCCCGGGAGTAGGGCTCCACCACCAACATCTGCCTTTGCTCTGCGCCTACCTCTGAGCCACCGGTGCACCATACAGCATTGCTGGCTGGAGGGAGAGGATTTCAGGGGATCAAGCCAGTTTCAATTCCTCCTCCCCTCTGCTGTGCTACCTTGCATGGCAAGAACAGCCAGCTACCACCATGGTCTTGCTTCAGAGAGAGAGAACTGCTTGCAAATGGCTGCTTCGAGCTGGGGGTGGCCAGGCATGGAGCTGCAGCCGTGACTGCAGGGTCCAGGCATCTCTCCCTTAACCGCCCTTGTGAGCACTTCAAACTGCCCCCGGCAACCTGCTGCCTTAGGACAGGGACTGCCTTGCTTAGAGTCAGTCCTGAAAGTGGCTCTTTAATTCTTCTGTCTTCATCCAGGGAGAAATGGGTTCAGTGCCTGTTCAGAGACCCTGACAGCTCCAGCTTGCACTGGTTGATAATGGATAGTCCCCACCACATCTGCAGCTGCCCTTCTTGCTAACGAAGTGGGAAATAAAGGCATAAGGAGCCAGCTGTACTCATCACACACTACCTGAGGCTACGTTGCTCTGGCATCAAAGGTATCAAGACAAGTTCAGCATTACTGGCTACTGCAGCAATCAAACAAGTGTTGGGGGAGGGAGCTCTTTCCCAGTTTGATTAACATCGGGTTTTGTCTCTGTTTGTACCATTTCAACAATAGTAACAATGTGTTAATGCACCTACAGCACCCACTGGCTTACGCAGGGCTCTAAGGAGTCTTAACAAAAAATTATATTGCATACTACCTAGGTACTGGGAAGAGATAGAGAAGTTAATTATTTGGGGACCAGTCAAGACGTGGTACAGTCCAAAGTCAGCCACAGCGTACTACTGAGACTATTTGGGAGGCTCTATAGGCATGTTGATTTAGTTGCTTTGCTGCTCTGGTGGGAAGCACAGATTCACACTGTGTCATGCAATGCTGGTCCCCAATCTATCTGTCAGATCTGGTAAGTGTTAGACTGGGGAATCTCCTCTCCCTAATGAGCATTACAGGACGGGCAGGCAAACATGGTCAGATCCCAGAAAAGAGAAACCTTTTAGCTTCTGACCTGTAGGAGACTAGAAGCCTGGTTGACTTAAGGCCACACTTACACAACACCTGTGACCCACAGGGACATGACGCTAAATGCAATACAGCTGAGTAATTAAATGCTAGTTCAAAATCAGAAAACAATGCAACTATAATTTCAAATCACTAAAAGCATTAGGGAATACTTCCATTCCTCTATACATATGGGAATGAATTAATTATTGATGGGTTCAATAAAATCTGATTCTAACAGATGCAAAAATATGTAGTCAGTATCTCAAGACACTCATTGATTAACTATGTATTTCCCTTTTGTTATACAAAGAAAAGCAGCAGCTTTACAGCACGTTAGAAGAACTCAAAGGCAATAAAAGTAAGCATGTCTTTTTGTTAATGTCTCATATAACAGGCTTCAAACTTTCCAAGGAGGTATAAACAATGGCTATTCAATCAGCTTTACAGAAATAATGCAGTTAGACCAACAATATCAGGCATATCCTTGTTTCTGTTCCCCTCTAAGGTTTGATTAAGAGCAACCAAGCTGGTTTTGCTGCTTCTCCTTACTTGAACTCAGTATTGTTGCTAGGTAGATCTGTATGCTCAAGTATGACCTGTCACTAAGTTCTATAAATTCAGCATGCCATGTAGCTAAATGTAAAATACGGAAAGACATAAAACTTGTCTTAAGGCAACACTCTATCTAGTGATGGCAAATTGAGGTTTATCCTTCTTTTTTTTTTAACTCACGTGGTTGCATTTACAAATTGCATGCAATTCTATCACTTAGAAAACAGCTGAACCAGTTCAATCTCATCTCAGACTTTTTATTTTTAGATAAAAACCTATGTAACAATGCTCATTACAAAGCAGATTTCTACAATCAAATAATACATTCCAGAGCATTGCTGCGGAGAGCTGAAATTATCTGAATGTCACCATTACCGTTATATCAACATCTATCACTGAAACATAATCTTAACCAATGCAACACTGATCAGACATACATCTAACAACAACAAAGCCTATCACACACTGATTATAGCAGAGCCCGTGAAATGACTCTCCTTGCAACTACCAATGAAGATAGTCCTGTGAAAGACTTGCAAACAAGTTCCAGCTTTTCTTCTTCTTAGAATTCCACTCCTTTTTTGTGCATTTGGGCTGGATATGATGGTTTCAGGGGACAGTGTGTGAAAACGCTAGGTCTGCTTTCGGAGAACTGCTTCGTTATATCAGGCAAATACCTGCACTGCAAAAGAAGGGCCTCCGTGTCACATGTATGGCACATACCCATTGTCAGGGTAAAAGGGAACGACTGTGACAAATGAGAAGCTTTTTCAGCTAATTCATTTTGTGTGCAGTCATCTCAGAGCCAAGAAGCTCCAGCTGAGACTGGTGCCTGATTATGCTAGAAGCTGTACCAAGTCAGAGAGCATCCTTCTCTGAGCACCTTAGGGGCTAAGCAGACAATCAGACAGCTAGTGAAAGAAAAGAACTGAAGTTGTTCCTTTTCAGCAAATGAGGAACTGAGTCACAGAGCTGAAAAAAAGGGCCCAGCCCTCAGCCGGTATAAATTGGCACAATAGGATTCAGGTCAGTACAAATACACCAAGTTACAGCAGCTGAAGCAAACTCTGGAGTTGAATCTATAATGCCTGAGAAATATAATGCATCCAAGTAAGATTTAACCATCCGCAAGCAGTGCAAATGATGAAACCTACTTAAAAATACTGTACTTCACATGTCTTGTTTGACAAATCCACAGCATAGAATGATGGTGCCGGTTATCAAACTAGACAAGCACAGAATGAAAACACCGCAATATAAACCAGACAGCTCATTAAAAAGGTAGGGGATATAATGTGCAACAAGGGACAAAATACAACCACCTTTTCTCAGGGAAAAAAGATTTTACTTATAATTTTCTTAGTCCCAAAGTAACTGAAAGTGTTGAAGAAAGAAACTGTATTTGTAGTGGGTTTTGGCAAGGGGGCAAAGGATTGTTACAGGGATTTTCCAAAGGAATTTATACATCCAGCTGGATCTTGAAAACACTCCAACAGAAACTTCTGGGTTTTAATTACACATAACAATGCTGTACTTTTCCCCCCGCCTCATCACCCTTTTACATAAACATTACATACACTTCCATCAAACTCAAAGGGTGTTTCCCTTCAAAATAAAAGCAGTGGATTTCAACGCATTATTTTATTCTCTGACCTATAAATATGGTACATTTCCATTCTCTTTGCTTTGTCCACAGAAAACAACAATGTGAAGAGGCAGATGGGAAGGATATGTGGAGAGTCCATGCACCGGCTCCCCAGAACCTCACTTCCCTGCCAGGAGAGGGACAGGGACAGCTTCATTCTGTGGGATGCTCACTCCGTTTCTAGCTGCCCGCTCCTGAGCTGCCAAACGGGCCACTTCTGGCATCGCACTAACTTGTCCCTCTCAGTACAGGATAGCCAGGAAATAACCCACTCCCTCGATATCAGTCACAGACAGAAAATACAGGAAAGCTAACAGAAAACAGATGTTTGATGGATGAATGAAAGCAGAGCTCAGAAGAGCTGCTGTTCCGTGTTCAAAGTAGAAAGGAGCAAGACCTGATACCCCCAAAAGCAGTGACTCTCAAGGAAATAAAACAAAGCACTTTGGGACCGAGAAATTCAGTGCAGACATAAATGCAAGAGTGCCAGCTGTGGAGGCCGATTCAAGCAAAGGAACACTTCTAGGATAGGCAAGAAAGACCTGTGTTTGACCCAGCAGGAAGAAGTGCCACCGTGCCAATAACACCATGAGAAATGTTATCAATATGTCGGTTAAACAGTGGTTTAGACTGTACTCAAGTCTGTCACTTGAATTCATAGTAAGTACAAACAAAGTGAAGCTCCAGATCAAGAGCTGTTCCCTTCCAGTCCTTCTAATTAATTTTTATTTTTCAGAATTATTTTTGACTGTTTTACACCAGTGCTAATAAGCATCCTTTCACTATCCATAGAAGGATGAGGACGTAGAAAGGACAAAAGAAGAGGGGAAAATCTTTCCCATGTGAGAGACTTTGCAGGAAGGAAAATCTATTACTTGCTATAGAAAGGTTTCTCCCACGGTTACCTCACTTGAACTTGTCCCCTTCTCCTTCAGAGACCTGCGGGCCATGGGAGGGACAGCACCACGGAGCCAACCCTCACAGTAGGGTTCTTCAGCAAACATTGCACAATTAGCTGAGTACAAGCGTGTGTTCAAAATGATTACCCCTTTTTGTAATGTTGTCTGACAGGCATGTCTAAAATCTGCTAGTGAAGAGCAATGTACTCTGAGTGGAATGAAACACTCCACATAACATCTGAAAAAAGTAGTCCGGGGTATATGGCTCCTCCTGGCAGAACCCTGCCATATGGTAATGACTGGGGACACCAGTAATGGAGCTGGATATGCCCTCAGTTTTATTAAAGGTGAATTCCCATCTATCCTGACTTCTCTGAAAAACGTGTCACTGGTCACCTGCCCTTATGGCTAGGGTCCCATTTTGAAAGGGTAAGTAGTACCTGAATAAAAAAATCATAGTAATCCCTCACATACAGAAATCCTGAATGTCAGAAATGATGCAAAAATTGTTTGCTAACTTCACTAACACAGATGTTTCTCATGGGTTTTGACTTGTATTTTATTACTGTATTTTCAAATGTTACAAAACCCAGCAAAGGTATGATGGAAAGTACCCTGACATTCAAGTGGTCATTTCTTCAGAAGTTGTTGTGCTGAATGGGAGATTTTAAGAAGCACATTTTCTTCAAAGTTTGGTAATTTCCTCAGGAACAAACTATACATCGGTATTGTTTGCTGTTGCTTGTTAGGAGACAAAAAAATTATATACCATTCTTGAATCAAATGTACAGCTGAGGGGACCTACTCTGTCAAGAATGACAAATTATTTTGTATATCCTCATTTGTCTATGAACACAAAATCATTTCTTGCTTATCTTTTTCAATGGAAAACTACTATACTTGTGTATTCTGCTTAAAGTGTAAATCAGGATTCTCCTCTCATTTGTATCAAATTACTGAGTGTAAATCCAGTTAAAAGTCACAATCAAATTACCTTTGCAAAATTTAATAGATTTTCTAAAAAAAACCCCAAACCGCTAAGAATCAAGTCTTTACCCACTTTGAGTGGACAAGACTGTATTTCTACTCTATCTTTTACTTTAACTATTCAAGCAACTCAAATCTTCTATGCACTTGATGTTGTGGGTGGTGTTTTTTAATGTGCTCACACATCGTGCTAGATTTTAATCAAAACAGCTTCTCCATCAGTGTAAAACTGCAAATAAGTGCAAGAGTCCCTGCTTTATGTATCTGTTAACAAGACCAGAGTCTGTTCCATTTTGCTGATAACATTTCTGTGTTAGTACTTTTTTTCAGGGAACTATGAAAAAATAGAAGAAAAAACATAGGAGAGCCTAAATACAGATTTCTTCAATCTGCTAACCTTTGAATTCTCTTATTAAAACTCTACCAGAGACAGAAGACCAGAGACTCCGCAGAACAAAAAAAAAAAAAAAGTGACAATCCACCCATTACACATATTGATTTTCAACTGCAGTACCAAGGAGTGATCTACAACTACGTGCTAAAGCAATTTACATACAAAAATATTATGACAAATACATTTGAAAAAGGTTATTATTTAAAAAGAAAAATCTGTCTGCTGATATCCTAATACCTACATAAGCAGAGATCCAGCACTAATCATAAGGAATGTTGTTACTGAGCTTAATTTCTTTCAAGTTACCCAGAAGGACAAAATTCTATTCTCTTTATTTATGAGTATTCCCATTTGGTATTAATGGGATTATTTTGCTAGTTTGGTTAAAGATTCACATACAAGAGCTTTCTCAAAGAATCTTAGACATAAGCACTTCCTGGCTTCTGTTTGTTCCACTCAGCTGCGAAAGAGTTTCTTCAGTTTATTGAAGAGTAAATTCTCCTTTTCGAATAAAATATTATTTTCAGCTAGATTTTAAATCACTCAAACATTGTATCTGACTGTACTGTCAGATAAAAAGTTGCAGTAAGTCATAAGAGTTGCAAGAGTTTACGCCACGGGACTTCCAAAGTGCTCAGCAAGGTAGCTACAGCGTGTAACTCCACAGTGATGCTGAAATAATCCATGGTCTTTCAGAAGTCTGGGGAAACCTGCAAATGCTCACAAAAGACACTACTGAGATGAAACAATTCACCTCCCCTTGACATACGAAGTTTAATAATCCAGCCACCACAGGCTCCTGCCCATTAGCAAAGTCACCAAGGGATGACAAGGGAAAAAAAAAAAGGATAGTATATACACTAACGCATGAGTCACTGTCTACTTGCTCTAACAGAGGTATTTGGAATGTGGGATTGTAGTATTGTAGTTTAATTTTTTATATTTACTCCCTCAATTAACAGCTTTCCCATTACATGATAATAACATGACTACATATCCAGCTTTAATATGTGTGGTCTGGCACTAGGTCTGAAGCTGAGACTAAAAATATAATGATGCCCATGTCTAGCAGTGAATGCTATAGGTGCCAGAAATATACATATGTTGGCATCTTGCTATCTCAATAATCAGGGCAGGCATAATTAAGCACATTGTGAAAATTACTAACTTCATCACTTCGATACTGTGGAAAAAATAACAAACTTGTAGCATTTTCACTTTCTTACGGTAAGCAAGCATGTGTCCTTTAAAATGAACTAATTCTCGCCTGCATTGGACTGAATTTGATCTGTTGTTTTTCCATGAGAAAATATGAAATCTCTGTATTTAAAAATATCAGTGTGTGTATTTACATTGGATAAATTGTATGGACAAGCAGGGCTGGAAGAGAGGCCTCTGTGCTGCCTTTCAAACAGCCTAACTGATACGCTGCCCTAGACCCAGTGAAACTTAAATTCCTTTCAAACCATGGGCAGGCAGCAGTGGGAATGGAGACTGCCCTACCTGCAAGACTCAGACATGCTCTAAAGAAGCCTCCTTGATAAAACACTAGCAGAGAAATGCTACTTTGGCTCTTTGACCAGTGGTGAAAATAGCTGAGAAGGATCCTTGCAGAGCTGCAGCTCTGGACTCAAGTCATGCCACCCTCATAACGTTTCTTTTGGGTCTGGCTTAAGAGATGTTCCTCTCAATTTATCATGTTGGATCTATTTATTCTCCATGGAGGGAAACGTGCGCTTCTAGAGCCTGTTGCATGTCATCCTACTGTAGATGTTTAAAAGCACTCCAACTGTACCTCATCTCTCCATTGACTATAAAAACACAGTGATTAAAATCAGGTGGGTGGAGATGTATACACAGCAGCCATCTAAAACAGGCACTCAGGGTCCCTCTTCTTCACTCCAGGGAGGGTGGGTGTGATGTGTCACAGTGAGGTTGGCAGAAGAGGTAGGAACACCACCTGAGCCAGAAGCCAGCCACACTATCCATGAGGTCCTGTTGTAGTCCCGCAACCTTCTCCACGATCTGTTTTCTCAGATCATCTTAATATTTTTGCCATCATAACTTTCACATTTACATTTCAGACACGTCTCTGTATTCTACTGTCTGTCATCTGCACTTGTCTCCTGACCATTTTCTGTATGACTATATGACTGGATATTCCCTGAATCGCTTGGACTGGAGGAGTGAATCGCTTGGACTGGCGGAGCCAGCAGGGCTGGGAGGCAGTCAGGGTTTGTTGCAGGGTGGAAACCAAAGGTAAAAAGTGCACATACCCTTAAGCATCACTCACGTATAACTGTCTGTATAAGGTTCAGCTGTCTGTATTCTCCTCTTCACATGTCTGCCTGGGTTATGTCTAATTGAAAAAAGGTAGATCTTCAGGGCAGGGACCGCTCAGGCCTTTATTTCTTTCTTATGCTCTACATAGGGCCTAGATAAATATTAAATTATAATAATACTAAGAAGGCAAAGCCATCCTTCACAATTATGCGATTATTTTTCACAGCATTGAGAATGGACTTCCAAACTCAATTGGTTGTCTCTTCTTCCTAAACACAGTATTAATGGTACCATTCAAAGGGTCAGAAAATGCCTGTACTAAAAAATTAGATGAGACTTCATCTGTGCTCTTAGTTAGCATCCGTCTCAAACAGAAATTGCTTAATAATAAGTTTTTTGTCTTTTTTCTAATTTACGAGCTTGTTGCTAAAGCTTAAGTTAGAAAAAAAAAAATCTGCGAAACAGACAACATTCTTAGAAAGAATTTCTACATAATTCTAAAGTGTACTTCAGTCAAAGGATTGCGATCCTGATGGTCTTCACTTCTGATTTAATACTTTGCTGTCTCAACTTGACTTTATTGCAGTAGCAATGCAATGATGCTACAACGGCACTGTAAATAAAACATGCCAACTTGGTTGCACAGTCCAAATAAATAACTTTAAATAAATAAATAACTCCATCACACAAACGTCAGTCAAAAATGCAATTAAAAAGAGCCTCTTGCTTTGCGTTGTAAAAATATGAAATAGTACTCAGGACAAGCTGTTTCAAATAAAATTCTTTCCTATATTCAGCAACTCCAAGGTCAAAGTACTGGAACTTCATTTTTTGAAGTTGAAAGGATGATTTAATAATTATTTGGTATGAAGACAACTCTGTTTCTCTACCCTGCATACAATATCAAATTCAGTATAGTTTGATAGATCGTGTATTTTCATTCACGCTTTCATTACAGCCCTGTGAAGTACAATCATTTATTATACATTCTCTTGAATCTTTTTGAAACAGCAAACAAAATGTAAAATGCAAAGGGAGAGAAAAGAAAGCACCCGAAATCTTACTAGCAAAACAGTATTCCCTTTCTTATCCTCCTTGTTCTAACCATGAACTGCAGTGAGCACTGAGCGGTGGTGGACATTGGAAAATAAAACTGAACGATAGGACTTTATGCAGCTTTAACGTCCTAGTACAGCAGTGATAAATTCTGAGTGCCACCACAGTGTCACCTCTATGATAATTACTCAAGCAATAGATATCTCATTAAAGAGAACTAAGTGTCTCAGAAATGGTCTTTGCTAGCAGAGTTAGTAATATATTGGAAAGAGAGGACATGTCAGTTCTCAATTCTTTGCTAAACTTGAGTTCAACAGTCTAATATGTCTAGGACCAATAGCAAAAGTCACTCAGGCCTTTGATGCTCCTTTTCCTTGCCTCAGCCCAAATGACCTTATTTTTAGAACTGTAAAAGCATAGAATTGTCTACGTTGGAAGGGACCTTTAAGATCATCAAGGCCAACATCAACCTAACACTGCCAAAACACAGAGCATTGGGTGAGTTATTCACACAAGGCTCACACCACAGACAAATGCAAAGGGTAGAGCACACCATCACACGAAGGAGGTTTTTGGCCACATACGTGTGACCCAGATTGCTTTCTTAACAGCTAGAGTCAAAGGAGCAGACATCAGGGAGACTACAGGGAATTATCTCCCCAGTTACCCTCACTGACAGGAGACATTACAGTACAAGGACCTCTCATCAAAGTAAAGAATGTTCATGTGAAAGTGGAAAGTGGAATCTTAATAGCAAATACTGATTTTCGTCTATTACAGTGCTATAATGTGTGTACACCTAATATTGTAAATGCTTGAAATATGGAAGTATTTCTTGTTTGGCTGGATTTCTCTCATCCTCCTAAGAGAAGCTTTGAATTTACAAAACAACTAACTTCCGTTTCTTTGTCTGATGTCATTTTTTGCAGAAAACACCTTCTAATGTGGAAAGTCACAGAGTTCTCACCTGGTTGTCAAAGAAGAGGAATCAGCAAAGTTTTCACAATAAAAGGCCAGCAGGCTTTTTGCAAGTAATGGTGTTATAAAGTGCCCCTACTAATAGTAATTGCAAACTAAACATTTATTTACCCTTACGTAGTCTTAGCTAAACACCATTTGCTCTAGTGGAAATAGATTGACTCGGCAGCCTCAGCAGTTTGAATGAAACATTAGGAGAGTGTACCTGCATGACAATAAGAAGGTCAAACACCAAGATGAAGGAAGCCAAGAAGGCTCTTGAGACCTCGTCACTTGGCAGAAATCCACGATTCAGCTTGTCCCAGCTGATCCAGTCAGTAGTGATGACAAGCACAACTACAGAGGTCAGAGTAAACAGAACCGTCCTGCAAGGGGGGGGGGGGGGGGGGGGGGGGGGGGGAAGAGGTTCAGAGAGAATACGTTAGTAATGAAGATGCATCATTCTATTTTATCTGTCTTCTAACGGTCAGCTAGCGCTTTATCAGTACTTTTCCGCTGATGAAAAGAGATTGAAGAAAATTAAGCGTACAAACAAATCATTTAATTCAAAAGAGGAAAGCAGTCAGCTGTATCCTTAGTAAAAAGAAATTTAGTAGCTAGTACTAAGCATGTTGCAAAATTAGGCTGGAGTGTATCACTCCTGTTCTTCATTCCATATTTTTCACTGAAGATATAAACCAATTAAACAATATAAGAAAGAGGTAAACTACAATAATGTACCAAGGACTGTATGATCTAGGCCAAATTCAAACGAACAGTTTGAGAGAACATTTTCTAAGGCACCAAAGATATTAGAACCTTTGAAAAGTCTTTTCTCAGCTGTAGGGGCTATAGGAAACTAACTGTGAAGTCTAATTTTTATACAGAAATACATCTGTATGAAAGAAATTTTCATTGCACTAAATTAATCTGTAGTAAATTCTGGGGATTGTAGAAAGATTTTTCCTTGTGTCTCCAAAGACGTCCTTTGTACAAGTTTTCAACACATCTTATGGCATTTCTGAGAAGTCAGTAAAGAGTGAATTACAAAAGTAATAAAGCCTCCATATGAGTGCTATGAGAATTCCAGAAGACACATTTGGCTAATTCATACAATTTGGCAATATGCTATTTAAGAAAATATCTTTCTAAGCTACCTCCCCAAAATAGCTCTGTGTCATTTCACGGAATCACGGAGTTTCAGAGTTGGAAGGGACCTCTAGACATCATCTAGTCCAACTCCCCTGCTAAAGCAGCATTGCCCAGAGCACATTACTCAGGACTGCATCCAGGCAGGTCTTGAAAATCTCCAGAGAAGGGGACTCCACAACCTCCCTGGGCAGCCTATGCCATTGCTCTGTCACCCTCACCGTAAAGAAGTTTTTCCGTGTATTTGAACGGAACTTCCTATGTTCTAACTTGTGCCCATTACCCCTCGTCCTGTCACTGGGAACCATTGAAAAGAGCCTGGCTCCATCCTCCTTCAACCCACCCTTTAGATACTTGTAAGCATTAGTAAGGTCTCCCCTCAGCCTTCTCTTCTCCAGGCTAGAGTCCCAGCTCTCTCAGCCTTTCCTCATAAGGGAGATGCTCCAAGCCCTTAACCACCTTAGCTGCCCTTCGCTGGACTCGCTCCAGCAGTTCCCTGTCTCTCTTGAACTGGGGAGCCCAAAACTGGACACAGTATTCCAATTGTGGCCTCACCAGTGCAGAGTAGAGGGGGAGAATGACCTCCTTCGACCTCCATTGGCCTTTTTGGCAACAAGGGCACATTGCTGGCTCATGGATAATTTACTGTCTACTTTCCAGGGGCACTTTGGTGATATCCTTCAGAGCTGTCAGCGATGACTGATTGAATTCCTGGTTCTGTGGAAGCAGGCAAATTTAGCTGGTAATCTGAGGGGGAGCAAGGCTTCTCCCCATAGCTGTAGCTGTCAATAAATCTGTGCTATAATAGGGGCATATCAACACCTGAATGCACGTGCACATCTAAATTGCGGCAAGGTGGAGTTTGTTTCTAAAACAATAAAGTCTCATTTTCTTCAGCTACCAAGGGCTGTAAAACAATGTGAAGAATATTTCCCATGACACTTCCAAATGCGACAAATGCTCAGAAGACTGAAAGAAAAATCTGTACACTAGTACTCACAAACTACCAGTTTGTAGGCATTTATTTTTATACATCAGCCTTGCTGTGTCTGTGTAGGAAGGGAAAACAAATATGCACATAAGCAGTAGGGTACACATTTGGACTCCTAAACATCATTCTTTGGCACGATGTGCTGTGTTTCTTCACAATATATGGAGACACAAAATGATTTGATTGCTACCACCTTTACCTCTGAATGTTTCTTTTTATTCTTAATAAGTAAATTCAGTTATGTTCAATACTGTGCTTGGCACCATAACAGTATCCCTTGAGTGTAATACCAGCATCTGGGCCAGAAAGAAACAAATGAGGCATATTAGACTTCATTAGACCTAAGCAATATTCAAACCTGCTTATCCCCGAAACATTTGCTTAGCTACAATCTCACCTGTCAGTACCTGAACCTGACAAACTTTTCTACAGGCTCCACTTTGGCACATACCCACAATGGCTTACTTCAGAAAGGCGATTCGCTATGGTGCTTCTCTGATGTATACAGTCTCGAGACCCACAAAGGTGGTTTTCCCCACCTATTTCACCTTCATATTTGAACTTCACATGGAGGTAAATGTTTTCACTTTCGCTGAGAAGTTCTCCAGAAAAGATCACAGTCCTCAGTGCTTGCCTGCTGGCCTGTGCAGACTGCCCTGGCTGTTGGGTGCACTCATTTTCCTTGTCCTTATGCTGGGGAACCCGCATCTCCTGGTGCACGGACAGTTTAGAAACGTTATTCAAGTCTGCGTAGTTTGCTATGGGAACCATGTACCCAGAAGTTATGCTCAACGCTATTCTGCTTCAGTCCTCTTGAATTATGCATTTGCATTTTGAAGCAAGAGTTCAAAGCATGGAAGGTTGGACTTTGGCATGTATGCAAGCAAAGGCAGACATCTTTTTATGCATGCTTCATTGGCATGCATGCAAAGACCAACGTATGTGCTCAAGCCCTGATTTCCTTGAGAAAATGCATATGCACTTAAAAAACTACTTCGTTATTCATTCTGAAATGTCAAATAGGGAAGGAAGGGAGCACAAAATGGGCTGCTAACAGAATAAGAAAATGTGAAACCAATAAAAAAGGTTAGAAATAGACTTCTGAAATGGTTGCATTGAACAGCATAATTAGCACTCATTTGTATTTTTGACCTATGGTACTGGAACACAGAAAAATATTCAATACATGCTTTTGGAGTCATTATAAACCGAGTTTGTCTGGGTTAGAGTTCAGTTCAGTTCTTGTGAAAGTACAGCATTGTTCCAGTGTCCTGGGGATTAAGAGAAGAAAGATGCTGAGGATTTCATTTAACTTGACATAACTTGTCTCAGATGAACCAATGTGAGCTACACTTCAATATTTACGTCAGTGTAGTTTGTCCTTTACTCTACACTGCACATTCCTGAGAAAGAGCTATGCCATCAAACTGTTCACAGCATTGCTGAAGGACCTCTCTGTGTCCTGCTTATAGAAGGACTATGAGGAAAAAGACAAAGGATTGACTCTTCTCTGTACCAGACATTAAGAAATGCAACTTTTTTCTCTACTTCACAGAGGAAATACACTTTCACATTTCACTTCTAGTTCTAGCTTGATGTATTGAATGATTATGTGCCCTGGGCACCTATTCAGCTACAATAACATACATTTTACAACCTAGCCCATACTCTTCAAGATACAAGGTTGCTATGAAGAATAAAAATAAAAATAAAAAAGCCTGCAAAAAACACTGTCCAGGCCAATTGCATAGTGAGAAGTTAAAATCAGGTAGGTCAAGAAAAACCAGTACTGTGATTATCACTGCCAGCGATGAACTAAAACCCCTAATTCTACAATGAACTGCGGGAAAGCTTGAAGAGAGGAACTTTTTACTGCTGGCACCTCTCAAGAAGCAGGCAATTGTTTAGACTGTATTCTATAATCTTTGATAGCTAGGACTGAGTTTGGTCTTGAATTTGTCAAACCAAGTCACTCATGCCAAACCGAATCCACACTGCTGGCCCTCATTTCCCAACACAACATTAATTTTGTCCTTGCACACTTAGCAAGGGCCAAACCAGATGTATTTGCTTTCTGCACCTTGCCACAACAGCACTTTTGTGGACCATAAGCTTTGCTAAAGCTGACCAACCACTTAGCATTTATCACCCAGCGTATTATATGCCATGAGAGGTTATGCACAACATAGGCCAGAAGCATGAGCAGGTTTTTATCGTTGGTGCTGGCTGCAGACAATCCCTCGTGGCAGACAGGGTCATAACTTCAACCTTGCAGTCTCTATCATGCAGAAATGTCATTTCTGGAGGAGAAAGGCTGTGACACCTCATTTTCCTCTGCACTACTGCAATCAATAGTACATACAGAACATTCACATGCAATGGGCCATCTTCAACAAACTATGCCAAGAACCCGGCATTAATTTAGCCCCAGTGTCTCCATACTGCCATCCTAGGGCTCAAGAAAGTAGCCATTATCCTCTGAAGTCCGGACAACCCAACCTCAATGAGTTGTTTGGAAAGCACTTAGGGGTCGGGAAATTCAGAGCTTGTGACACACACCCCCATCACAGGTGTCATCCACAGCTTTGCCCTGTGTGATCTCTTCAACTTTGCAAAAGTCTGAGATGCTGGTCACATGTGAATCTTCTGTTTGCTCAGTGGCGGTCATAGTTACGTGAATAGGTAAAGGCTGTCACTGCAGCATAATGCAGACCCTGGTGGACTAACAGGTTTGCATGTAATGTTTAGAAAATAGGATACCTTTGATTTGGGGCAGTCCAGTGTACAGGTACTGACCTGCACTGTTGGCAGTGCTGCATATTCCCTGCTGCTCCTGCTGTCTCTGTCTCAGTGCAGAATATTTTTTCTTATATGCTTATAAATTTCACAGCATGCTTACGGGGCATGCATTGGGCTCCTTTGCTATAAGAGATCATGGACTTCATTTGTTCACCTAGATACAAGCTTCCTAAACTCTGTGCACATTAAGCCAGCATGCAGCACACCGCATAGCTTCTGCTAAAGAAGGAACTTTGCTAATGGGACCATCACTGGAAACAGTGGGCTTCATTTTGCTACGGGAGTCCATACATACCTACATTGCCCACACATGCAGTGGTCGTCATGCATATTATCTCAGCCTTATTTCTGCCTGTCAGGCTGAAAACATCACACCCTCCTCTTAAACACCTCCTACTCTTTCAAAAGTCACAAAAAATTCTCCCCGGATTTTCTGTCCCTGACCCTTGTACAGAATGCCTGAGCTGTCACTTGGGACACGATGAACAGAGATCGGACTGGACTTTCCTACTGACTCTTCAAATAAAAATCCTGTTGTAAAGGAAAGTAGCTCTTCCTCATCCCTCCCTTGCCAGCGCTCTCCCTTCGCCCTCTGAGAAAAACCCCTCATGAGGCTTTCTGAAAAATTTCTTTGCTGGTGTCCCAGTGCCCTGATGTCCTGCATGCCACACTCTGGCACAAGTCTGGTCAAAGGGTGAACAAGAACTGAGAAAACTTAAACCAGAAACACAGGCACATTAAATAAACCAGACACACTTACAAAATGTAATGGAAAAAATAATTTGGACACAAACACCAAGGACACAAAGCCAATGCAACATCACAGCAAGGAAAAGTAACATAAGCAAAATAGGGCCAATTGAGGCCAATACACTTTTCCCAGAAAATAAAATTTGGGTGAGCAGAGCTGTGTCCTCCTTAAGCAGACAATATTCTAAAGTTAAAATGCCAGAGCTACCTGCCTTCATCCACTCTCCAACATACTCAGGATAAGGTGAGATTTCCTAGAAAGCTCTTCCAAGGGTCTAAGATAAATCCAAAATGTTCAGTGAAAGAAAGCAAAACCCACAAATCCCAGTGGAGTGAGCATTCCATCCATTGCTGTGATGACCTAGATTTTCTTGTGGGATACATTGCCAGAATCTTTCCCCAGTAGATGTTTCCATTCCTACGCTCTGGGCTACTTCATGGGTGACATCACCCAATAGTCGCAAAAGTAAAGATGACTTTTCCCATTGCCTCCAAGCAAGGAAATTCCACTGCTGCCATCTGAAATGTCACTAGTGCCATCCCATGCCTGTGCAGTCCTTGCCTTGAGAGACCCACTGTGTGACAGAGCAGCAGATGGACTCCTCTGAAACACAAAGTTGAGCTTTGTAGGAAGAGCTGTGAGAGACTGAGACAGAAAGGGAGAGGAAGGGAACGCCCTACTTTGCCATCTACCACAACCGATGTCAAGGGTTGACGCAAACCTAAGACTTTCTGGATTTATTTCAGGGGGAGGGAGAGCAACATCATTTAGTTTTGTTTTAATTCCAAAATCACAGCACTGCCACCAGCCCTACTGGTAAAAGGTTTTCCTGGCTGTATCTGTAAATGACCCATGCAAGTGCACATATTCTAATTGCTCAGTAACATTATGGACTGTCACAAAGGCAGTTCAAGCTGGCTTGCCCGTGCCACTTCATTAAATCTGTATGCCAACCATGAAGTTACTGACGTTCTCAGAAGTCTTGGCTGACGGAAGACACGACGTGCTTCAGTGATCTTAGGTCCTGGTTGCCTGGGGACACCCTCCTCCATGTTTTGCATGTCCTACCTCCCACACCAGGAATTCCCTAGGCAGGGTTCATGAGGCCCTGACTCATTCTCTTGCAGCCCCAATGCAGTACGACAAAACCATTCACAGCACATCCCCTCCAGACCTATGCCAGAGGTACCTTTGACTCCATCCAGCCACATCTTCAGGAAACACTCTGTGTTATTTGTCTGAACTGTGCTGAAAACTAAACAAAACAGAATTTGTCCCTAGAAAGATAAAGACAAGCTAAGAAATGTATACAAGTTCACAAAATATTTAATGTTGGAAACAAGAACTATTTCCAATCTGCATCTCCTGATTCGTTGTGTCTAAATCAGCAGGGTAAAGTGTACTGAAAACAAATTCTGGTCTATGATGGGACCTCATTTCTCAAACCATCACATAGTGAAAGTGAAGTTTTTCACTGCTCAGATATCAAATACAATTCTTTGCACAACCATGCATACGGGGAAGATAATACTCCCTTCAATTTACCAGCAACTTTCAGCTGCTCATTGTTAGAGCTATTTAGAATTTTCTTCTGTCTCGCGTGACCCTCTGCCAAATCTTTTATGAAGCTGCAGTTTTGATGATCAGATAGCAAGAGTTCTGCTAAGATCGACTGAAGAGATGAAAGAAAAACTTTGGCTATTTTCCTCATCTTCATTTTGTCTTTTCCAAGAGGCAAAACGCAGTATCTTGCCCTTTGACTACACCTTTTCCAGAAAAAAAAACCCTACCTGTGCTTAGTCAAAAGCAGCTCTTTGGATGACATAGCATTGTCAGAACTTTTCATCACACTTTTGCACATAATTGCCACTGAGCCAGATTATTTAAAAACTGTTAAACATCGCTAATAAGCATTCCAGGTATTGCTTAATACTATGTACATTTGGGACAGAAGGACACATTAATAAAGAAAAAAGATCATAAATTCTGTATTCCCATTATTGTACATTAAGGAAATGAGCATATACACTTAAAAATATATATGTGAACTACTAAATAAAGAAAATTAACTGGCATAAAGTCTAGGTATATTTAAACTCTAAATAAAACCACCTAGCAGTTAATCAGCATTCATCAAAACTTTCAGCTTCAGATGGTGCTGTAGGAAACAGAAATGCAATTCTAATCAATGTTTTATAAATTACTGTTCATGTTTTCAGTTGCAGTGGTTTATAATGCCAATTTTTCATGAATGTGCCAAAATAGTTAAAAACATCCTGTGAAAACAGATACAGAAAGGGAGGAACAAATTTTACTGCTCTTGATATTTAAAAATGCTTTCCACTCCTCGGGAAAGAAAGATCATCCATCAAGTTAAATACTCTCCATAATTTTTAATCTCAGAATCAGCACTGGCCAAACATACCGTCCCACAGTGTACAATAACTATAAAGAACAATGCTACTGCAGATGTTCATATGCAAATGCCAACGCTTTTTATTTCACTTGTTTTAATTAGGAAGGGTTCTGTTATTAAATCTGTCAAAAATAGCAACTCTCAAACCATTTAAAATAAAATATTTAGTCTGCCTGTTGCCTGGTGTCAGCACCGCTTCTGCAATTAAGGAAGTGTAAGGGACAGATGCTCTGCTGGTGAAAAGCATCTGGGTTCTCTGGAGCAGCACGGATTCAAGCCTCCAGCTGGCCACTGCTCTCCCGCCCCGGCTGGGACAGTGCTCTGCAGGGAGAGAGGGCAGGGACTCGAGTATCAGCAGCTACTGCAGTGCAACGGGGCACTGCGGTGCCATAGAGTGACACACTTGGTGCTGAGGACCCCATATTCACGGTGTTTGTGTCTTGTAGGTTGAACTGAGCACCTATCCACAACTGGAGCTCGCTAGGTGAGATCCCAGAAAGCAGCTTCCACTTCAGTTGCACCCGGAAGAAATCCCCCTTGTGCACCCCAAGATCAATCCACGCCGTGAACCAAAGGGCAGGTGGAGAGATGACTGGGAGATGCGCTTCAGAAGTGTGCTACTGAAGTGAACCACTAATACAGCGCACCCTAGAAGAAGTCATACGCAACAAATATCTAAGAATATTTGAAAAATTAATTACACTGGATCTCTTTTGTTAAAATACGGTGCTTGTTCCCCTGATGGGGACAAATATGTGGTAGAGAGATGGAATAATACTACTGCCAGATTTCAGAGCGCCACATTCCCATGGCATACTCCGCAGGCATAAACAAGTGAGAGAAAGTATATTCATGTAGATTACCATCAAAAAGACTTAGTTATCTGAAGTTGGATACCAATTAGAAGAAAATGTTTTTTTAATTCAAACTTCAAATTGCATTATCTTTTTAAAAAACTTGCCAACACAATAGCGTACTTCTGACTTCTATCCTACAGTAGGAAGTAATGGGTAAGTAGTTCAGTATTTGCCAGTAACCGACAGTTCCGAAATACCTGTTCTGAAATTGCAAGTTCTGAAATACTCTCTGTTTCAAACAGGGAACAGCAAAGGGAACTCTATGTTGGGACTGGCTCATAAATGCTTATCGATAGCAGATAACGCACATTGTGAGAGCCTTGTATTCCAGTTAAGTCTTCCAGTCTATGCTTGTTGTTGTTCTGCCTGGTGAGCTGAAGAAACCGGACACCGCAGAGTATAAAGGATGCCCTGAGTCTGGCAAAACAGAATTGTTTTTTCTGCATTTTTAACATTCATTTTACTTAGAAATATAAAATTTTTGTGAATGTAAACAGCATGAGTTTATTTTTTCCAGTTATATCAGCTTGTCAAAGGAAGGATATTACCTCTCTCACAGACCTTGCTTTACTTCTTTGACTGCGACAGCTGCAATTCTATTAGAGCGTATCAATATGATTCCAGAGCTATTTGGGATTTTTGCACAAAGATTTGTATAAAGTCTGAAATTACATTTATGTTAATGCACAGAGGAAACATTTTACTATGTTTCATGTAATAAAATGAATAAGATTAGGTAATGTAATCACATGCTGAAATATTAGAATTCTAGAGAGCATCACTTTTTTTTATTATAGGTAGAAGCATCTTTGAGTTTCCTTTTGCCACACCATTAATTTACTAAAATGAAACTGTTATCTGTTTCAAACAGCAGCTCATTTAAATTAAACTCATCAGCCATAAGCTTTAAGTTTCAAATGCCATTTCCTATCTACGACACAGAAAAGGAAAAACAGTTTAAGAAGCTTCGTGGTCTTGCTTGTAAAAAACATATTCAATCAACGCCTATCATAAGCAAGGTAGTGGAGGACTCACATGAGTTATACCCAAGGAACTCTACACCATGTTCGACTTCCGAAATTAGAAGTTAATTGCCTAACTCCAGTAGAAAGCATTTTGGAAAAAACCCACAATTCCATATAAGGTAAAGGGAAGCCATTTTTCAGGTTTACTTTCAGATGAATACATCGCTTACTCTAGTAACAGAATGGGGGGTGGAAGACAGCTGGCTCAAGAAACAATAGAAACAAGATTTTCAAAAATGTTTTCAGTGCATCGAATGTGCCTTAGGATAGACCTGCCTGGCAATTTTTCAGTGAAAATGGTTTATATTCTCACAAGGGCAGTTCATCAATACATGGAATTTACCTGTGAAAGGGCTGATTTCTGTAATGTGAGGGAAGCTGTATGAAAACTGGGAACGATTCCTGCACCTTGCTGTGGTCGAGGAGTCAGGAGTTAGGGCAGCATCTCAGCTGCACGAGATGAGGCAAACAGACCAGGGGCAAATACCTGTTCTGTGTGACTCAGACCAGGTATTTGAATATCAGTCTTAAAGAGACCAGCTGAATACCGTAACAACCAGGCTTTTGCGTGCTACACAGTACTGTTTGTTCAGCTTCTCTAGTTGGAGCTGCTCTACTTTGTATAAACAAGTCAACATTAGCACAACTCTCAACACAGATTTCCCACACGCAACTGAGTGTCTTAGAGGCTAGTTATTAGGTCTTTATGATATTCTCAGTCACTGGTAAGAGTAAGGTAAAGGCTTGCTGTTCACCATTAGCGGGAAGACATGGGGTCATATGCCAAAACATTCATAACAGGGGCTTTGGCTTTCCGTGTTTCCAGCATCCCCAGTAACTGTCACATGTCACTGGTTCTAAGAAGAAAACACTCTTGGCCTCCTTTTCTCAGTTATCATGAAGTACTCCGAAAGTCTTAAATTCATTGCAATGTAGAACAGGAAAGAGCTTTTGAAATGGAAAAAACATATGTATTTACATTTTGAAAGCAACTCCCATTTCAAAGGCATTGGGATGGCAATGGAAATACTACTCTGAGAGCCTAAAATTAGGCTCTTCAATCTATAGCACGAGCTACAGGTATATCCCAACAGCTCCTTGATTTTCCCAAGTTGAAACATGTTATTAAATTCTAGAGCATGAGTGTGGATTTAACACCACACTTTTCAAGCCTATCTGTGATCTGGGTTATTTTGATTTCTAGATAGTTGATTTAAGACAAACCGGTTCAGAAGAACCAATTAACAAAATGTAAGTCAGAAAAGTGGTAAAAATCAATCAATTAATAAACCAATTCTTTCAATAATAAATAAATTTATTCATTATTTCCCAATTATTGAACTTACTAGCATTGTTTGTTTTCACAATTTATTTCATAAATAATTAAACTTTAGCCTTGATCTAAGTTTTACTACATAGACAACACTCTGAATGTTTTCTTCAGGACATTATAGACTCATATTTCTTTTAAATTATTCAATTTTTTTCCCAAATCACATGTGAAGTCTGCTACATTTTGGCTAGAGCCAAGTCAATAACTGATAGTTAATTTTTTTAACACGGAGTATTTTTACATATGGTTTAGTTCAGTACAATTAAAACATTTTATAAGGAATTCAGATTCAGCCAGAAACTTAACTGCAGTTGGTTTTTATAGAAATCTACCTGTAAGCTAACATAGCTAATCTCTTACTGCAGTCAACCAAAATGTAGTGTGAGATTTGGTTGCCCAAACATACATGTTTGGTGTGATTTAGGGCACTGGGGAGTGACTTGGTTGGCCTCTAGACCCCGCAATAGAAGGTCTCATCTGAGTCCTGTGTCATGTCTACCAGGCCTGTGCACTTTTTCAATACCTTAAAGCATTTCAAATTGTAGTCAATGCCTATGTTTAGGCACCTGAATCCCACCTTAATTCAGTCCGTGGAGTCTGGAAAGTTATTCAGGTGACTAAATACAAATTGCTACTTGAGGTGAACCGAATGACCATCATTTGCATTGGTCAGAGCCCCATCGGCTGTAGTAGGAGCTGGCACATCAATAGGCATAATCAAGATGTAAATACCAGGCACCTGAATCCAGAGCTGAATCTCAAAACTGAAGTCAGTTTTCAATGTTTTAAGTTCTTTTGAGGAACTAATGAAAAGCTTGCTTGAATTGGAAAGCAAACACATTTTATTTAGGAACTGTCAAAACTCATCTTTGAACAAAATAATGGAAAAGTTCTCTTTGGAAACTGTGAAATGAAAAATGTCACTGAGAAGGTCGGGTTTATTTGCTTTTTAAAACGCGTTAGAAAACTGAAATGAATTCATGAAGCATTTTGATGTTGCAAAGCTGGGTGGGGTGGCTGACACCCCAGAGGGCCGTGCTGCCATCCAGCGTGACCTGGACAGGCTGGAGAGCTGGGCAGAGAAGAACCTAATGAGGTTCAACAAAACCAAGTGCAAGGTCCTCCACCTGGGGAGGAAGAATGCAAAGCACCAATATAAGTTAGGGGTGGATCTGCTGGGAGGTAGCTCTGAGGAGAAGGATCTGGGGATCCTAGTAGACAGTAAATTATCCATGAGCCAGCAATGTGCCCTTGTTGCCAAAAAGGCCAATGGAATCCTGGGCTGCATAGGGAAGAGTGTGGCCAGTAGGTTGAAGGAGGTCATTCTCCCCCTCTACTCGGCACTGGTGAGGCCACAACTGGAATACTGTGTCCAGTTTTGGGCTCCCCAGTTCAAGAGGGACAGGGAACTGCTGGAGCGAGTCCAGCGAAGGGCAACTAAGGTGGTTAAGGGACTGGAGTGTCTCCCTTATGAGGAAAGGCTGAGAGAGCTCGGACTCTTTAGCCTGGAGAAGAGAAGGCTGAGGGGAGACCTTACTAATGCTTACAAGTATCTCAAGGGTGGGTTGAAGGAGGATGGAGCCAGGCTCTTTTCAATGGTTCCCAGTGACAGGATGAGGGGTAATGGGCACAAGTTAGAACATAGGAAATTCTGTTCAAATACACGGAAAAACTTCTTTACGGTGAGGGTGACAGAGCACTGGCACAGGCTGCCCAGGGGGGTTGTGGAGTCCCCTTCTCTGGAGATTTTCAAGACCCGCCTGGATGCAGTCCTGAGTAATGTGCTCTAGGCAATCTGCTTTGGCAGGGGAGTTGGACTAGATGATCTCTAGAGGTCCCTTCCAACTCTGAAACTCCGTGATTCTGTGATTCCGTGAAAGTCTCAAAATTATCCTTACAAGTTTTTGGAAAAAACAAGAACAAAACCAATAAAATTTCCCCCTGCCTTTGTGATCATGAGTTACAAGGCATTAAGGATAAAATCAGAGTCTGATTTTATGTATGTAGAACATATGGAACACGTTGTCCTTGCCCAGATGCTGTCATGTCGCTGTTCTTAAACAAAGCTTTTGATAAGAGTAGGTGGAAGGGCTGTACAGTATACACTTATATTCTCATGGCTTTTCAGACAACATATTATATTCACAACCAAAATTAAAAAATACAGTTCAAATTTAGAATAAGCTAATCTTAACAGTTTAATAGCCTTCTGTGTTCTGGACCAGATTAGCTGTATATTTTAGCTATATAGTAGTTTGATGGAATAAGAAATTTCTCATTATTTTAGGTTTCATACACATGGTATCTATGGGATATAACTTCTTATTCATCAAGATGTTGTGCCTTTTACAATTACATTTATGCAAACCCTATCAAAGTAAAATATAATTACAATTGTTTTGAACGGCTCTTCATTTTTTTTTCCAAAGTGTTCTGAATAAATGCAGGCTCTTTCATCTAACAAGTTGATTATATTTTGATTAAATGTATTTCCAAAACAACTCCAACACAAAAAAAAAATCCCCAAAGCTTTAATCTTGCCTCCTGAGCTGTGCATTTTTATGTCAAAAATCTTCCTAAGAATATCAATCTTACCTCAGTAAGAAAAGGGGATTAGGAGACAGCAAGCTGAGCAAGAGCTGGGCATGTGTGCTGGCAGCAAAGAGGTCCCAATAGTGTTGGGGGCTGTACTGACAGGATCATGGCCAGTAGATCAAGGAAAATTATTATTTCCCTCTGCTCTGCACTTGTTAGACCACATCCAGAATATCAGATGTAGTTTTTGGCCCCTCTGTACATAAAAAGCACTGATAAACTAAAGGAGAGGTCCCCAAGCTGGTTGGGGGCTGAAGCACTTGTCCTGTGAGTAAAGGGTGGGGGTTGTGGGCAAGATCAGAGTGGAGAAAGGGTGGCATTGGGAGCACCTAGCAGCTTCCCCCCTGCTCCTCTTGGAGGTTAGCAAGATTGAGCCAACCTCTTCACAGCAGTGAACGACAGGAGGACAAGAGACAATGCATATGTCGACATAAAAGAGATTCAGACTGGATATAAGGAAAAACTATTTCCAATGAGTCCCATCTGGTAGTGGAAGAGGCTGTGGAGTCTCCATCCTTACAGGTTTTTGAGACCCAACCAGATAAAGCTCTGAGCAACCTAGTGTCAACTTAGAGCTGACCCTGCTTTGAGTAGGAGTCTTGAGACCTCCTGAGATCTTGAATTCCAGCCTGAATTATCCTCTGATCCTATGCTCCTGTGAAATTTTTCTTCCAATAAAAGAATCATAGTAGCCAAGCATGTAAGTTACACATCATTAACATTTCTGAAGGAAACATGATCTCATCATCCAACAATCAATCCTATTTGCCTATAGAAAAAATGTGAACAGCAATGGCACTAGCCTCAAACCAAAGAACAGTATTACAATTCCTCCTGAAAAAAAAATCACAGTTAAAACAGAAGGGATTTTTTTTTGTGCATAGGACTTTAGAATTTCATCTGACATTGTTGCTCCAACTAAGACTTTACAAATCCAAACACTCAAAACTTCACTTGTCATTTACAGTAATTGCAATGTATAGTACTTTTTGCAGATGATTCAAGAAGAATTAATACCTCAATTAATAATTCAAGAAGAATTAATAACTCAAAAGTTGCTCAGGAAATAAAAGTTAATATGTGTGTTCTTCCACAAGTTGAGCCAGTTCCAGTGTAAGGCTGACACGTCTTCTGAGAAGAAAAATCACATCTAAATTCCTGTGACTTTGATCTCCTGGAAAGTCAGCCTTTCTAAGAATAGAACAGCGTTAGAAAGAAGAGTGAGCAAAAAGAAACTAATAAAAAGACTCACCAGAATACATGCTCAAGGCCAGTGTTAGTCTGATAATTATATGCCCAGTTCTGTGACGATATGAATATTGTCATTTTACCAGTGATAGGTGAACATGAGGAACTTCAGAGAAGCAAGAAGCAGAAGAGAACTTGAGAATTGTTATGGCTGAATTCACTAAGATGCCCAGGCACATATTTGGTTAAACTTTGATCTTGTCAGGAAATGGTTATCCCCCTCAAACAGAAACTTTTCAGTATTTCAGAAAAAGCCCTGTGTTCTATCTCGAGGCTAATCTGCATTCTTTTCCACCTTGTTATATTAAACAGAAATCAGAAAACAGATAAATCTTGGAAAAAATAACAATGTTCAGGGAACTCGGCAAAGATGCAGTAAACCCAGACTGAGGCTTCTTCCCCTCCTCCCCGCACTGAGAAGTGCAGGGGCTCAGACTGACATTCATCCACGTGGATTTGATCACCATGGCACTGGCTATTCTAAGGAGGCTGAGTGTCTCATTAGTTTTGATCAGAAATTCCTTCCCACAGAATGAGAAACATTTCTCAATGGAAATTTAATCAAAAGTGATGAATTTCTAAATGTTTCCGTTTTCTCAAAAAAAAAAAAAAAAAAAGTTTTGTTGCAGGATTCCCAACAACGTGTAAGCAAAGGTCCCTCTCCTCCTGAAATAATCTTGCCATCCTTTATTTTTCAGCCTTTGTCTCTTCAACTTCTCGTGTCTTAACAAGTAAGACTCAGATGTAAAGATGCTCAGAATTTGCCAGCTCAGTCCCATGTAGTTGTAGATAAAAAAAAAAAAAGCAGCTCTCCAACCGTTGGCTTTTAGCTGATTTTCTTACTTGGCAGTTAGTACTCTTCTGGTTTGCTGTCATTTTCTCTCTCTCCCCTGTTCGATCTTAGACCTGCTTCTTCCTCCTGACTGTCCACCTGACCTCACTTTAGTCCTGTATGACTTCCAGTGTGGTCTGTAACCTGTAATATGTCCTCTCTGGCCCCAAGATCTGACAGTGTTTCGGTGATCTAGGATTGATGCAAATGGCTAAGGATGCCTTAGCAGGATTGAAGACAGGAGCACAGCCCAGTGCTGGATGACACTGCAGAATTCAGGCAGTGAGGATTGACAGCAAGTGGAAAAAGGCACAGTGTTCGTTTCTGCAGGGGTATAATCAGTGATATTTGTTGCTTTTTCCACAGCCTTCTCTTCTTGTGGAGCTCCTTTAGGTTTATAACCATCTTGCAGAAAGCATTAAGGAGTAGATAATCAAGATTTCACCTCTTACGCCTATCCAAGAAGGTAGTTCTTTCAGCAGAGCCAGGCTACAAGTCAGGGACAGCCCTTTCTCTTGCCCAAGGAATAGGTGGGCTGTCTAAACAAGGGGCCACACTTAGGTCAGGTTAGGCATCACCCAGTTTACTTTCCAGACACTCACATGCCACATCAACTTTTGCTTTTCTTCCATGATTAAATCGAGCTCAAAATTGTTTAGGCACTGCTAAAGAGAGCCTGAGTTTAATAGATATTGTGCTGACCTGAATTTTGTTAAATACATATTCTGTGTTTAATATTCTGTTAAAACCTTTACCCAATGCCGATTGAGTCCCCTCCAGTTTTACAGCTACGTGATCCTTTTCTTTCTGTGAAATACTTCAACATATGTGTTTGACAAGCATAAAAGCCTACAGGCTGTCTCCCCATCACTTATGCGATTGCTCAATCAGTCTCCAGCCAGCACCTACAGATTGCAGCTAGAGGAACACTTTTGGAAGGACTATATTTTGCAGTGCCTCACTTTCTCTCAAAACAGGGAACCTTTGTATTGTTGATGAGACTTTGAAACAAATCAGCATTTGGAACAGATGGATGCACTTGGCTTCTTTGATCAACAACCACTAGAGAGACCAGAATCAGCCAAATTTTTAGACCTCTGCAGAGCAAATAACTGCACCCATCTCACAAAGGCTGTAAAACGGAGGACAGTTTTTGGGACTGGATATAGTCTCTCAGAAAGCTTTGTTCAGTCGTTTGGATTAACTTTGTTAGTATTGTCTTCAGTTTTCTCCTAGGTCATTCAGTCATTGTACAGAGATGACATTTGGCTAGTTCTTCAATGTTTTTTTTGGCATTATGATTTTCCTCGGAGCCTTGAAAATAACTCATCTCTAGCTAGGAGGCCTTGAAAGATCAGTTTGACTTACAAACATTCCTGGGCCTTTCCAACCATTGTTGGCAATCTATCACAGAGATTTCTGGCTTGATAACCCCACCAATATCTACTAAAAAACCAGAAATCTATTTCATTTGAGACAGTGGCTACCTTCACTAAGTTAAAGCAGGTCTTTACGTTGTGGTGAGGCTATTTGATGTTGTATTTAGGGAGGAATGGGCTTTACACTTAAAGCTCCTCCAATATTGTGAAATACTATACTAGACCAGCTGTTTTTTTGAGTTTGAAAAGTTTTCACAAATCCTGTAACAGATGACTGTTTATATACGCATATGTCATTCGACATTTAAAGGTGGCTTCAGAGATGGATTATACAGGATTGGGGCAACCCCCAGTTATGCTATGAACAATAGTTGCAGAAGGCCACAATATCTCCTCTGCAGCCAGCTGCCCTCAAAGCAAAAAGTCCATAACCACATTCAGTGCGCGATCTTCTGTAGCCCAAAAGTTCTTGAGAAAATGCTGTGTCATAGAATAAATCTAAACAATGCTTTCACTGACTAATGTTGTTACCAATTTCTCTGTCAATCAAATGATAGTTTCCCTGAATTTGCATAAATCTAAATGCTGGGTCAAAACATCTTTAACTCTATTTAGGTTTCTGGAATTAGATTTGCATCAAATTGGTTTAAATACAGGACGTGTGGCTCTGTAATGAATGACACTAGCTCTGTTGCTTTACTCAAATGGGAAGAAATGAGCACATGAAGGTTCTTGGTTACAAGGCATAATTAAAAAACAGTGTTTAGATCACCTGTTTTTTAAGAAGAAAAAATTAATGTTTGCATCATTCAGTTTCTAGCTGGACTTACCATGTGGACAAATGTCTTCAAATCTCTTTTAGAAAGGTGATAATAGAAGAGTTTACAACATCAAGAAGTTTGGAATGAACTATTACCTTACCACAGGTGAAAACTGCTTAAAATCTCAGCTCCTGCTTAACCTACTGTGCTGGCGATATTTGCCTGCTGCATTGACAGCCTGTCCCACCTTGGAATCGTGATGAATTTCATTCAAAGTAGCATTAGTTTTAGTTTTAGTTCATTTAGTACTGAAAAATCTAATAAAGTGTAGCAAACTGAAATGCTTCTTTAATTTTTGGGTTGTTTTATAATGTAGTCACACCTGCTGACAAAGCAGAGTCTTAGTAATGCTCTTCCAGTTTGCCCATGTTGCAAAGAGAATGATAAAACTGAGCCCTAATAGGCAGTGGATGCCCTAATGAGCACAGCTGTGTCATAAAGTCAAAAGGTTCCTGAAACAGTCCAAAGCCCAGACCTTAGATGGCATTATCTATACGATGTCCACACAACTAGACTTTGCAAATAGACTAACAGAATCTTCTTTCTCTTTCTGCCCATTCAGGGAGAGACAGACACCAAAGTTGAATCCTGCCTCTCTGAGTTCCGGTTTTGTCCTTGTGCTGGGAATTACCTCAATCACAGCAAGTCTGCAGATATCCAAAGAACACAAATGATCTTAAAACCCAAAAATGATAAAACTGAGGAGGTAAGTTGAATAATAGCATTACAAAGTAGTGTTTCATGTCTCCTAAAATTGTTTAACCTGTCTCTATTTCCTACCTGATCAGAAAACACAAAAATGAACACACTAAGATGGCTTGACAAGACGGACAGGTAGTTAAAATTTGTGAATTTTTCACAAATAAGGAAAAGACCTTATGATACAACTTTATCTTGTATCTTAAGCTAGGATCCTAAATCCATAGTCAGAGAATTATATTTAAATGGTTTGATTTTCTGAAGTACTGCAAGCCCCAGAAATCTCTTGTAGGTCAAATTCAAGGGACACTTTTATATATTTAGATGTTTAAAATATAAATATAGGATAGTGAATTCATATGATTAAGGTATGAAAATTTTGGCTATGACTCATTTTCCTGGAAGGGTAAAGCATTTTTCAAATGCATCACTTTCTGAGCACACGTACCTAGATCTTAGTGTCAGCTTCCTTTATTAATCTGATCTTGCTATTGCGAGGCATAACCTGCTGTCACAAGACACTTTACAGTTTAGAATGCCATGCTACTCAAGGTAAGCATGCAATTTCTTCTGACACTCATAAAGCCAGATTATTTGCCTTAATAATATTCTTAAGAATATTATTATTACTCAAAATCAGAAAAATCAGCCTTTAAAAATAAACAACAAGCCAACAGCAAAGCTCAATACATGGATGGAAAAAGTAGTCTGATGAAGTGGAAAAAACAACAACAAAAAAAACACACAGAGAAACATATACCCAGAACGAGAATTTTGCTTATTGAATAATGGGAAGATATGAATTGATACTGTGCAGAAGAAAATACAAAAGTTGCAAGGCAGAAATATTATCAAAGGTGAAGAAAGAAAGTGTTAAAGGTTTAACTAATCAAACAGCATATCTGTCATTATATGCTTCAGAAATCTATTTACACGTATGCCATGGAGCTTATTAAATACTGCAGGGAACAATGATCCCTGCAAATAACTGAAAAAAAAAAAAAATAGCTGCCAATAGCTAAAAGAGTATTAGAGTTTCATTGAAGACTATCTGGGCTTTTACCATTGATTTCAAAAAGATGAAGGTCAGGTGCGTATCTCAATACACCTATGCAGGTGTTCTTTTTCACGAGGAAAAGTCAATCATCTTGATTGTTAAAGTGGATATCAAAAGCCATCGACCACAACTGTTCACAAGCACAGAGGTTTCCTTAATTTTGCAACATCACCGAGGCTGCTTACCCTATGCCTGAATTGAAGGTCCTAAATTAATTCTGCTTCTCTAGAAAATGATATGATTTGGGGGCATTCCCATGACATATTGCTGCCATCTCCAGTAATAGGGACCATATTAACACCACATATTTTTCATAAGCATTGTTGATATTATTAGCAGTTATAGATTTAACTATGGATATAAACAGGGATTTTTCTCCAGACCAGAAGAAAATCTATTGGTACCTTTGAGGCCTCACAACTCCATTGCATTTAATAAAATAATTACAGTGTCACTAGGAAGTTTTGTTTCAAAACCAGCCTTGAAACTAGCTAAAGAAAGAAAAGGATGTTTCTGGCTTTAGCTCAGTATTTACACAAATGCTTTTGCTTCACCATGCCATTATCCACCAGTAGCATATATCATTACCAGAACACAAGCTCTCATTCCGCTAATGTTATTGCTTAAAGAACATATTAAGATGCTGGTGTTTTCATAAGGGAGATATCCATACATCTTCCACAAGTAATTACATTACCAGTAATCCTTTTAAAAGGTTTTCTTTGCTCAGTTGCTTTGCCAATAGCTCTAAGCTTGGTTATATGACAATCTCACTTACTCATAGTGTATGAATTGATAACAGATGAAGAAGCTAATATGATGGTGTTCTGCGATCTGTGACAAATCATAGAACTGAGACCCACCAAAAGAAAAAAACTCTCTTTACAAAGCCCCAAACAGTTTGGTTTTGTTTATTACTGACACGAGTAGAGAGAGCAAAGAATTACCAACCCTAAAAATAGCATGTGTTCTTTTGCATAGTTTGCAAAGAACAATAATTATCAGGAAATATAACCACTAACTTTTTAAAGAGCTCTGGCATTCATGATGGTATAAAAAAGCAGGCTCTAGCTATAGTACACGCATGTCTTTCCTGAAGGATAAAAGCAATGATATGAAGATATGGAATACAGGCCATATCATGCAATACTCTAATTTGGAGACCTAATAAAGGCAGCATATTCAGGCTGAGAAGTTTTGCCAAATACTCAGCATCTGAATTAATTCTGAAGACTACTTCCCGTACTGTGAATGATGTCAAATCTATTCATGAATAAAAACTGTTAACCTGAATACTAACGCTGCAGTTTTCTACTACAGAGTCTACTCCTTGCTCCTGAGATGGTCATTAAAAATAGCAACTGTCACTGTATCTGTCAGTCAATGGATACATAGACGATGCAGGAGGCAGTGTGCAGAAGTGCTTTTGGACCATCAAGCACCAGTACACAGAAAGGCTGTGAATAAATTAAACCAAAAATATAAGCCTCAGGCTGATGTGTTTGAACTTCACTGCAAACATTCTTCATACATATTTAATTGCTCCATTGAGACTGTGACTGTTCTGGAGATGTTCCAGGCATTATTTCCATTCCATTAGTACGCTTGCAGTATGTGTACTCCTTAACCCAAAATGATTGATTCCATAAATGTCTTCCCACTTACTGACCTGAACACTAATTGAGGTTGTGTATAGATTAAAAGAGAGTGTATGCTTCTTGAAACCAGCCAAAAATATATTGTAGTCACTGAAATATCTTGTGGCACAAGAAGAAAGTGGTGCTTCTAACTGAAGACACCAAAATGTTGCTTCACAGGAACCCTTCCAGTAGTAAGAGCAGGAAATTATACAATGGGTTGAAAAACTCTATTAAACAACACTTGAAACAGAAATTTAATTCTAAGTACAACCCCCACCTTTCTGAAACATAACATAATCTTTCTTTGAAATATTATCACATACCAGATGCTTTTGTCTGTGCTTACATCTTGTAAATTAATTTGCTTTGGCAGAAAGTATAAATTTTTTACATTGCATAAAAATAAAACTAAAGAAGTTCAGGTAATTTTACAAATTCAGCTGCACACAGGGGGAAAACACTAAATGTTTTTAAGGTCTTATTCCAACTGAGATAATCTTGTAAAGTCTAAATTATTCCACTACAGTCCAAAACTTTTCCTGTTCAAGTTATTAACGATAAGTATGATTAAATTGTGGCAGTTTAAATTCTAAGTAATCCACCCTGAGGAAACACTCCTGAAGATGTCTATAAGCACTGTCTGGCTTCTGGGTTAACCTGAAAACTATGGACAGTCTTAAACCCTGAATACTTAAGACATTAAAGCTAAAATCAATCATATCACAGTTGGAATGAAAAAGGGCTATGTTCATAATACACTTCTTTATAACAGAGGTATGCTCGTGCACCTTGGTCAAGCTTGTCTCAAACATTGGAAGAATCCCTGGGAAACACTTAAATTCATATTACACTTTATAAAGTTTAGAAGCATGAGTACAGAATCATAGAATCATAGAATGGTTTAGGTTGGAATGAACCTTGAAGATCATCTAGTTCCAACCCCCCTGCCATGGGCAGGGACACCTCCCACAAGACCAGGTTGCTCAAAGCCCCATCCATCCTGGCCTTGAACAACTCCAGGGATGGAGCTTCCACAGCTTCTCTCAGCAACTGGTTCCAGTGCCTCACCACCCTCACAGTAAAGAATTTCTTCCTCATATCCAATCTGAATCTACCCTCTTTCAGTTTAAAGCCATTACCCCTCATCCTATCACTATACTCTCTGACAAAGAGTCCCTCCTCATCTTTCCTTTAGGCCCCCTTTAGGCCCTGGAAGGGTGCTACCTGGTCTCCCCAGAGCCTTCTCTTCTCCAGCCTGAAAAACCCCAAGTCTCTCAGCCTGTCCTCATAGGAGAGGTGCTCCACCCCTCTGATCATCTTTATGGCCCTCCCCTGGACCTGCTCCGAGTAGGTTAGACTTCATGAGACAGAATACTTAAACAAGAAGTCTGCACCTCCCTTTAAAAGACGTTTCATCCTAAGAACTAAGGCACTAAAAATGACATTGCCTTTGCATGTGCTGTCTTCCTCTGGATTCACAGTATAAAATTTATTCAATTTGGAGATGATTGTTTCCCACCTAAATTCCAACTCTTTCAACTCAATCTGACATTTAAAAGTCATATAAGATATTTCCAGCTTGTTTACTGTCACTGAAAACATTTCCTCACTCTATCTCCTTGCCCAAGACCTATGCTTTCTGTGCAACGGGCCTTGAGTATTTCAATAAATGAGGTCAGGTCAAAGCATGCAAATAACTGGAAGCTGAGTATGTGTCAAGGGCGATTTTTTTTTTACTGACACTACTTTTGTGAGCTGCAAATATGCACTTGTAGATGAGGCACAGCTCTGTGCCACGTTTCTTTTTAAAATTGGAATTCCAGACAGTAACCTCCCCGGGGCAGAGAGCTCACCTGCACTTGGGCTGCACAATGCTGGCACAATGGAGGGCCCAAATGAGGGCATTTTTAATACGTGTTTGTTTAGAAACTTATAAATTTATTATTAGTTTCTGTTTGTAATAGAGATACCTCAGAGCACTTCATTATTTAAAGTTCCAATAATTATGTAGAAATTCAAATAAAAATTAAAACCAACCCATCTAAATGAAACCTAACTAACCAACCAGAACAAGAAAGAAACAAAAAAGGAAAAAAAAAAATCCTGTGAATTTTACACATCATGCAGTTTCCCAATGTATGAAAAAGCAGAAAGGCCCAGGAGATTGCACTGGAGCTAACACAGTCGCACAATCTCAAAGAGAACATTTGTGCAGCACTGGGAGAAAGCCGTATGTAGTATCTTTAAAATAAGAAATATCTTGTTTTTATTTTCAGCATATCTTTGAATAAACTAAAACTGCCATAGCAAGTCATGAAACTGAAATGAAAACCTCCTCCGTTTCAATGTAATATTTTGACAATTTCTTGGCCTTTGTCCTCTACCTTCCCAAATGTAAGATATTCTTTACTTAATGAAATTAGATTCAAATTACTCTATGGCAGAACTAGTGGATTCTGGTAGGGTTTGTAAAAAAGAAATGGGGAAGCAGTGAACCAGAGTATGAGGAACAAAGCTTTCAAAAATATGGGCCTTTCTCAAGGCTGAATAGATTTTTTTTCCAGCTGTTGTCACGGGCTTTGCCTTACGCCTTCAGCCATCACAGACAAGAAGGGCTGATTCCCTTTCCACTGAAATCTGGAAAGATTTACTCTTTGTCTGCATGAGGTGCAGCACTGTGCTCACCAATGTACCAACACAATCCGTAACACAAAGAAAACAACAGTAAACTGCAGTCAAGATGCTTTTTCTTCAAGGAAAAGATCATTCATTTCAGTAGGTAAAGAATCTGAAAAGATGGAAAATGTTTAGTACTGTATTAATAGTATCTTTACTTACACACTGTTTACTAAAGCTCTTGACTTTGATTAGCCAGTATGATAAATTCATTATGTTCATCAGGATAACTTCCTGATAGAGAAAGTACCTCAAATATGCATGGTCTGAAATTTAACTGGTATCTGTTACTGTAAGGACTTAACTGCTAACATGATTTTTTGTGTGTTGTTAAAAAAAAATCCAGAAAAGATGCTAATGTATGAAAACATACATTAGGAAAGCAAGAGCCCTGCAGGGCACCTTTTGTTAACAACCTTTTGTTGTGATTTTATTGACAATTTAATCTACCCTTTGTTTTAGGCATTGCTTTTTCTTTCACAATCACAGACAGACAACATGCAATTATTTGAAATAAAAATGTAGTCACAATATTGTCATTATGTTATCCAGCCTAAAAAAGATATTTTAAAGTTGAATGTCTTGATTAAGATAGCTGTCAGCAAATTCTTTTAATTTACAACCCTACTGATTTTTTTAAATTAGAAAAGCAAGTAAGAAACAAAAGAAATGTTCCTTACATCTAAATGGAGGTTTTATACAAAGACTTATTAATCATATGTACAATCATGTTTATAGTTGTGTTAAGCACATCCTGAATCATTAGTTTTAATTAAGCTTTCTTTTTTATTGAAATGGGTCTATTCTGATAGTGGCCATGGAGTATAAGAATCTGAAGGGGACAGAATGGGATAGGGGATGATGTATGGCAGCATTTAAATAATAATTTCCTCCTCCACCTTTAAGTCCAGTCATTGCAGAAGACAGAGTCTTATCATTTTTCTGTTAGCCCTCAATGACTGAATTTGGATGTAACCAGCTATTTTTTTCCTTCTTTTAAAGCATCACCAGTTAGAAAGTAACTCAGCATCAGTACAGCCACCTTCTAGTCCCATGCAGCACTTTGGACCTCCAGCTGTGATTTCACTGGAACCACCATTAGCCTATTGCTGTTTTTCTGCCTGCTTGCACCAGCGGAATGGGTTGATGCAGTGGAGAGAGTTTTGTTAAATTCTATTTGCAAAATTCTGTTGATGTCCAGGACACTGCAGAAGTCATGTCATCAAGGACTATCAGAACACCAAGAGAAATAAAACTTTTTAAATTACATGCTTAATGGATGACAATTGTTATATCCTCCTGAAACCAGTAGAAGACAAAACTTCACCCAATGTGTCCCCAGCGAGAGTGTTCTCTGTTAAACATTTCTGTTGACATCAGTGGACCAGTTTCACTGTGTTAGTCCTGCCTGTAACACATGAAATCCACAGGACCTAAAACCGGATAGTTTCCAAACTGATTTTCACTGGGAACAACTCTGTTTCAGAGTGGCTTCTTCACATGGATCTGAAAGCCAAAGAACACTCGATATGATCAGCATTTCTTGCAATCTTTACCTTGATAAAAAAAAGTTTGTAGTTCTGTGTATTCCTATTGGCTTTCCAGTCTAGAAAGTGTAAATATTCAATATTTATGGGAATATGAGAAAGATGATGAGTCAGGAATACAGCTAAGCATATCAGCAAATTCTATGGCACAAATTTAAACATGCTATTATGGAGAAATACAATTTTTAAAAAATACTCCAGCATTCCAGGAAGGGAAATAATTTAATTGCTTTAATCATCACATTTATTTTACAAAACTGAATTGATTTTTGGAATCTAGCCATGGCAAAGTCTGTGAATTCTGGCTGTGAGCATAAGCAGCTTAAGCACTCGTTTTCTGATCTCCATTGAACTCTGTGGGCTTTCAGAGTGCATGTATTGCACAAAACCACTGGCTGAAGCACCATCTTCTCCATGCAGCACGTCTTTGTGTGACGGATTCTTTAAAGCTTCCCCAAAGAGACCTGAGTTTGAGTTGAACTGACCACGACTTGGGCTATGATTTTGCCAGGCCTCTGCACACTGAAGCAAGGATGCAAGACAGGAAATTTCTACTCTGATAATCTGAAATATATCCTTCTGTTGTATGAATAATAGTCCGCTGTGTGCATGCTGATCTAATTGCAATACTTGGAAATTCTGTCTTGGGGTGGCTGTCACAATTATCCAATTATATATTGTTATAATTCAACTTTCAGCATTTTTTTCTGCCTACATGATCAAATAATGCATATTAACTGACAGCTATACTCATCCTACTTTTAGAGTGGACCTAGATTAAGGCCTAAGCTAGCTGTAAATGCTAAAGACAGAAAAAGATGCTTTGGAAGTAGCAAATGGATTTATACTGTGGAAGAGGAAGGAAGGGAAAGCACTTAAGCAGAAAGAGGGCACTGACAAAACAAGCAACCACGTCAGTGATTCTGCTCTTCTGGAAAATCTTCCATGGGGCCTGTGTGGAGGCAGAGGTGTCTCCTACTCAGCAAAAACTCTGTGGAAAGCGGAGAGAAAGTGCTAAAAGAGGACATGCTGCAACATCTCTTCTACACTGGCCCTGTGCCTGTACTGAGGACTGCAGCTGCCTGTTTCAAAGAAAAGAACTTCTGAAACCTGCTAAGGGAAATTTTGGTCTAAGAATTCGAGCTTTCCAGTTTTTGGCATAGAAGGTGATTTTGTGAAAGTATTTTCATTTGGAAGGACTGTTATTACTGAAACATTGCAGACATTGCACTTTAAGAAGTTTTATTAAAGCTACACATTGGATAAAATATTTTTAGTAACTGTTCGTGATATAACTCTTGCTCACTAACAAGGATAGAAGAAAATGTACTTTTTAAGAGAGGTGAAGATGGCTTGCCATATCCATCCAATTATGGGGGCTATACTTAGGGATCTAGCAATTATGTAGGAATAAAACCAGCCTCTTTTTCTAACAGGCTATCAGCTATTGAACTGCAAGTAGATACCAAATATAACTCAAAAAGCTTAAACAGGCTGAGGAACTGAAAAGATATTTTGTAAAATACATATGTACTACAGAAGTTCGAGCAATTTAAAGCCAAATCAAAGTCTATGGGTCCAATCCTGAACCCCACTGTAGCTAATGGATGACCCCTTCTCTCTTCAATATCACCACTTTTTAAGCCAGATTGCTTTATGAATCTTTTTTTACCACCCAGGACATGAAATGCTTTCACACTAGACCTTCCCAGGGAACTGGTGTTTGTGCAGGGGTGTTAGGAGCTCCTTCCCTCCCCTCTATTGCTGCTTCGAGTATGTGCTTGTGTGTGTGGCTGTGGATGTCCACGCATGTGAGGGGAAAGCTGCCGGGATACAGTCACTCTCCTTCTCTGCCAAGCCACGTAAGAAACAACATATGTTTTTGTTTCATCTGTAGGAGTCTCCATCAGAAAAAATAAATAGGATGGGACCATTCCATGTAACTTAAGCAATACAAATAACAAACCTAATCTTCATGCTAAACTGATCTCACAATAATAGTATTTTTTTTAAATCTGAGATCTCAAAGCTCCCAAAGCTTGATTTTGTCCCCCTCAAACTCTTTTCCTCCCGAGAAGAAAAGTGGGATGAGGAATGATTTGTCTCGCCACTCTTCCTATCACAAATAGAGTGGGGGAAATGCATGATACAGCTTTTCCAAATATAGACTGGCACAGGCAAGATACGAATTTCTTCCTTGATAGGTGAGACAGATGGGAGACTTTCACACGCACGCCCTCACATATGGATATGTTCCCTCTACTCATATATAAGTAATGTCATGCAAAGCATCCAACTGTCTCGCAGTGCATTACTAGTCCTTGGATAACATGCTCCATGTGGCCACATGGGTGGCCCATGGACTGACTGCACTTCCCAGATGTGTTCTGCCAGGGACTGCAGTTACTGCCTGTACTGGAAATCAGTGGGGAGGCAGAAGCATCTTAGAGCAGGACTGAGTAATGTTTCCAGCTGAGAAAAAGTGCTTACTGGAGAGAGCAGATTCATGGGAGAACCCTGAATTACTGACACTGGGGTCTTCATGTGCTGAGTGGGGGGAATGCATCAGAGAATGAGATCCCCCAAATGGGTCTTACTCATGTGGTTGTCAAGCTTGAACCATTCTGGTGAGACTTGACCACCGTTACTTTTCCGTACTAGAGAGTGTAAAAGCCCTTTGCTATCAAAATGGAAATACATTCCTTAGGACATGAACCAGAGAGTTTGTAAAGGAACAAACTTAGGTTTGAACAAATTTTTGTATGAATATTTTAGTTAATACAATATTTTCAGATAACGTAGTATTGGATGGTTAAATGAAATGTAAAAATAGGTAGAAAACTTAAGCAACTAGCATTTGTATGAAAGAAAGTCCAGTGGTCTGGATTATGGTGATTTATTTTCTACATTTTTTTCATGTTAACTAACTGTAATCTTACAGTATATTTTACCAATAATACCCAGCACATAAATTAAATAAATTCTATCAAAAACATTTTAGTCATCCCTTGACAAATGGTAATCATGTGTTACTTCTTGACTGCCAGACTAAATGATACAATTACTATTTGTGGACAGTTTTATCCTCTCAGAATATATCTAACAATGTCTGCCCAGATTAGTAGTCGAATTAGTGAGTATAAATCCTCTATGGAGGACCTTAGTTTATTTTTTTTTATTGAGACAAAAAGGAAATAGTAAGGAATTTATTTATTGTCTTGCTTACCCAGATTCCAATTTGAAGTTATTCACCTTGTTTATAGCATGAGAAAAAAAGATTTACTAGAAGCAATAATATTGTCAAATATTTTTGTTCTTTATATTTATACTACTTATATTATTTGTACTGTCTATACTATTTACACTATTTATACTATTAACCAGGAAATTTGCCTCTCCTTCCAGATGATTCCAGGTTTCAGTTCAGCAGTCAGTATCTTATCCCAAGAAAAAATATTTAAATATGAAAGAATGAATGGATAAAACTTAAAAACCTCCAGAATAGGGAGAATAATGCATGTGCATCTATATGCATGTATGCTATATATATATATAATTATCTTGTTGTTTCATGCAGTTGTATTTGTGGGACTGCATCACAAGAACCTTTACTCAAACTTAATGAAAGGTTTGGTTTGTTTGGTTTAATATATAATTTAGGTTGACAAAGCTATAATGTCTAATTAGTTTTTCTCAGTGCAGCCTATAATGAAAAGAAGGATGTTTTAAGAAGCTGTCTTTTGAAAAAAAAAAAAAAAGTGTGACCTACATTCATATATGTGAAAAGAACATAATTGTCCAATATGCATTTATCATTTTGACTACGAAAGCATAGAATATAGAAATATAACTTATCAAACCAAACACTCAAATAGATGCATAATAGAAAATCTCTTAAAGAAACTATGGTTTATTTCTGAGTGGGAGACGTGGCCATGTACCTTATAAGGAAGCTTCCTCTACTTCCAGGGTACAAAATATTGTCCAATTAAGAATTCTACACGGACCCATGCTTAACACAATCCTCTATAAATATAACATACGTACATGAATTAGTACTCTGTAGCAATTCTGAACAATTAATTTGAATAAAAGCATTTAAACCTATATTACTAACTTTCTGACTCCAAGTACTGTGATTATTAACGTACATTTCTCAGCACGTGTAGTTTTGTTTTTTATTGAAGCAAGTTAAAGAGAACTTATGGACATACATACTAAAAGAAGATTATTTAGTTTGCAAAGTGCAACACAGCAAACATAGGGAATCACAAATTTGTGATTCTCCGTATTACTTTACTTCTTCTCCATGTTGGTATGTGCTTTGTATTATTTCAGACAAGAGTCCCATGTCAAAGACACATTATTGTGCCAATGAAGACTGATCATTGTGCACACGCACAATGAATGTCTAGCCAGGGACAGCACGGAAATGGATTCCAGTCTGCTACTTGCATATTCAAACGTTTAGCTTGTATACATTATTCTGTCACCCTGCCTGCAATCAATATTCAGCTGCACAACCCACTGTTATCGCTACACTCCCCCATTTTGATAATCTACCTTTGAATACCAATTTTCTCTTCCCTCAGCAGCCATTTTCCTCTCTTCCAGTGATCTCGTTTCTTTTTCTTGGTGTTCTCTTTTTCCCTATAGCTAAAAGTTCACATGAAGAAATCTTTATGTCTTGCTCATTATAATCCCCCCCCCAAACCTCTGTTAGGAAATTTTTTAGGACAATTATTGTTGGAACAGTTTGTCAAGAGAGAGTATTTGGGTCTTGCCTCTATTAACCAAACCGCACGCACAGACCAGACGTGTCCTGGTGATTTTATTCTAACTATTACGCTTGATTCTTCACAGGATGTGGTGGGCCACTGTGGAAGACATTATAATGAGGAGATAGTCATTTCAGGCACAAAGTGGGCAGAGGTTAACCACAGGCCTTGGTGGCAGAGACCTGTATGTTAATATGGGCGACGACTACATAACCTGAGCACTGTGGCATTAGTATGCAGTGCCATTTGCAATGCTGTGGTGTATGTGCTACTTGTGAGAGCCCGCTCCTGCGCAGATGCGTAAGACCATAACGCTTTCAGCAAATCTCGGGGTACCATCTAGAAAGCTCAGTATTGCACAGGTTTGTTCACTTGGAAAAATATTACAACTACCATAAAAACAGAAATCCCATAACCATTTACTAAATTTGTTTTAAGTAATTTTTCATGAAGTCTCTTAATGTTATTCTTTTCCACTTGTAGTTAATTTTATTGTATTTATTCGTCTTTCTTTTGTCTTAAGAAGTGGATCCCTTACCAAAAGATCCTTATAAAAAGAGACCTTTAGAATAGATTGGACTCACTCAGTGTTCCAGGGGAAGAAAAATCTATTTGCAGAATAACCAGTCTTCTCACATTGTACTTCTCTCTCTGCTTCCTCTAATATACAATATCAAAAATGTTTTATCAAAAATGATATAGGACTGTTCCATACAGTCCTATTTATTTAACTTATCACTAGCTACTGCTACTGGCTTGTCGTCAGTCTTATCCAAGATCTTTATTTGGCTTAATTTAACAACCTTTTTTTTCTTGTTGCTTCTTTCAAATGCCAATCCTCTCATGTCATATATAATTTGTCTCTCCTAAAACAGCCAAATTATCAACACAGCCAAAAATATAAATCAGCCCGTTTCCATTTGCACTTGTAACTTCGTAATAGTGACAGTAACCACAGAGCACTGGAGACGGTTGTCCCTCTACCACAGCCTTATCCTACTGCCAGATGGTGCGAATAGTTAAGTCCCTGTGGGTATCTTTCTTTTGTAACTCACAAACACATTTGCACCATCCCAGTAATTCCACCGGGGTTCCAGATACGTCATTGCTTTCTAAAAGCCATCTTGATGATATGCGTTCTTAATTCTAAAGGAAAGTGTGTTTGTATTTGTATTGTATCCCTATGCAATACAACACAGACTGTAATAGTGTCATACAAAGGGGCCTGAGGATGGTGGACGTGGCCATTTAGCAGAGCTGGAAATGACCAAAATGGAGACCTTTCTATCAAAAAAAACCCAACCCACCACCGTAAAAAACAGTAGAAAGCACTTCAATGAAATCCTAAGCGAGAGGCTAGACAAAAATAAATCACCAATAGCCATTTTTGAGCTAGCTGAGCTGTTTGTGGAAGTATTATATTGTGAAGACATTCGAAAGGCAGCCAGAATCCTCAGGAGCAACCAACAACCAGTTGTTGACAATGTTTCCAGGGAATGATTTAAAACAGGAGATGATAAGCTAAATCAAAACCTTTCCTAATTAGTTGCATTGGAGAGCTGAAAACATTTCCAAGTGAGAAACACAAAGTAGTCACATGATCAACTGTTATAAACAAGTGGATGGTGCCTTCATCCCCATGACAATCCATCTGTCTTTGGTACGTTTATAGACGTTTTCTTATTTTACAAAGTAAACCTGAAAATAAAAATGATGGTAACAGAAAAACAAGTTCAGTGTGTATCTAAAATTTTTGTTTCATCAACCACTTTAAACTCTGTGTCACATATCTAGTATTTGGAATAATTAAAATATAGTGCACTGTATCACACTATCTCTGCGAAACAGGTGTGCCACTAGGAAATGTCCTGAATAAATGGATTTTGGCATACCAGTATCTGTGTAGGACATACTATTGAGGATGATTCATTCAGGACATTTCAGAAATGAGGCTGCTCACATCACACTGCTTAAGCAACAATAAATGAAATACAACGACCCCACATTATCATACATAAAATTATCAATACTTCCCCCTCTATTTTTCCTACTTATCAGGGGAAAAAAGAGTCTACTTTTACCGATGTCTACTGTGCACTATCTAAATAATGTCTCTACAGAACAGAGACTGTTGCCCAGGGCTATTTCATTTCACTGCTTAAAGCTAAAAATAAAAGCATTTATGTCACCCTTTAGGTTTTGAAATCCCCATTAAGCATATTCCTTAGTATGAGAATCATGCATGAAAAGAAACATCATTTTTTACTTTATCTCCATTTTAAAATGTTAGTAGGATTTGTTAATGCAAATATTATTTGAAAGGAAATACAGATTTATAACATTTCAGACTGCATGAAGTCAAAACTCTCACAACAATATTTAAGTACTTTTAATAGTGTTGTATTGTTCTCCCTGTCTGGCACGCAAAATTGAGATCTCCGTCATGTCACCTCACTTTTAACCCTTTTTTCCATTCTTCCAGTCTTTTTGTGTAATTAATTTATCTCTTGACTCTTAATTAATCTCCTTTGAGTCTTTCAGACAAGGCTATTCTTCAGACAAGGGTAAAAAAAATCAATGATGTTCTAGACTGAGCTTTTCGCTGACTTACCCGAATGACATTGTAATCACTGCTAGCCCACTTGCTACCAATCTGAGCATTTTTTTATTCATCTGCTTTACATTTTTGCCCACCCCAGCACACTGAGACAGAATCTTCCTCTGCATGTCCCACAACGATGACGACGAGCTGTTTATGCCCTCACCCACTCCACTCTATAACTCAAACTTTTCAATCATGTTATTTTTTTAATCAAGCTTTCTAAGATCCCTCTTCCACGCTAACACGTGTGAAATTATTTTCATCTTTAAATTCTGTCATGTCACTAATATATATGATGTATACAAATAATGACTACTTCTAACATTAAATAATGGGACTCTTCTGCCTTATCAATGTAGCAGAAAATTATTATTTTATTTATACCTTTCTTTTGAACATTTCTGAGATGATTCCTAAATGTTCAGCACACTCCATGGGGCTTACCAGTTTTCTTAATTGCCTTCAGTAAAGAACTTTGTCAAAAGCCTTTTGAAAGTCCAAATAAATTAGATCAAGCATTTCTTCCTCATCCATTATTTTGATGACATGTTCAAAGAGTTCTAACAGATCAGAGAAGGTTTTCTTTCAGCAAAGCTACCCTGGCTTCTTTTAGCAAAATTTAATCTGGAGTTTTGCTCATAATTCTATTATTGATGATGTATTCAAGCCATTTAGCTAATACTGAACTCAGACAGACGGGCCAGTAGGGTAATTCCAGTTTGTTGGAAAAAAAGCAACAAAACCAAAACAATAGCCAAATTTTAACAGTCAGTTTTTCAATAGGCAATTAAGTGCTAATAAAATTTGCATTAGCTCAGCCCCTTTTGTTCCTTATAAACCTTGTTTGTGGCCAATCAGCCATCTGATTCTGCTTTCTTTTTATTCTTCAAATTTCTTTTATTATTTACTTTAATGGTCTCGCTTTAACATAATATACCATTTTTACTACTTTAAAAGTATAGACATTTCATTGCATTTTCTGTAGCAGTATCCATGTAAATAAATCTTTCAACTTCTCTGCAACAATTCCTTCTAAATCTACTCCTTAAAAAAACTGCAGGTCTGCTGATATTTTCATGAGGTTTTGGCTTCTGATGTACTTGAAAAAAAAACGTAGCTTCTTTCATCTTCAGCTATAAGGTCTTCGGTCTGCCTCTTAGACTATACATTTTCCATCTTCCATTTTTCTGTCATGATTTGCTTTCTGTTTTAACAGTTACAGTTTACCTGCAAGAGGCTATATTTGGGGTCAAATAAACACTTACCCCTTGCAATTTTTCCCATTGATTTTTAAATATTTTTCTTAATAATCTGAGGCTGACTCACCATTTGAAAACCCATTCATGTGCTAATTCAATGAAGAACTATAAGTAATTTCAAGGTCACAAAAGGACACTCACATATCCACTTACCTTAATTACAAGGACTGATAATGGGACAGCTAAATATTATTACATATTGCAAAAATTTTGCAACTCAGTTATAAGCAGGATCAAAGATATAATAAAAGAAACAGTATAAATCAATTTTAAAATTGTATTTTTACATCAACTATTTTTATTAGGAATTGTTCACTTGTACAGCTTTTGTAATGTTTAATTCTTTGTTACACCAAATTTCATTTTTTTCCAACCATATATTCTGTTTATATCTCTTCCTGCCTCAGACAATTAGAAGACATGTTTTTGGATGTTCTATAAAAGGTTGCTTTAAAATAATTTGATTTTACTATTTTCCTACCAGAATAAAATGATCCTAATGTTTCCTTTCTTCCAGAAAGCTCTGGCAGACTTTCCCCAGTCTGGGTAGGGTTTGTCCTGAAGCATCATATCAGTGACCTACACGAAAAGAAGAAATAATACACAGTTAAACTTGTGTCACAAAAGAAAGTACTAACACGGACTTTATGAACACTTTCTTTTATGTATGACACAGCTGCTTCAGTTCTGATAATTTTTATAGTTAGACAGTAAAAAAATAGTGTCTCTAGTGTTACTTGCAATCAAGATGAAGTATACCAGCCTACATATTCTGCCCCTACAAGTGCACGCAACTCCTTGAGAAACAAAAAAACCTGTGGAGATCCAAAGATAAGAAGAGGAACTAGTCTAAAAGTTACAGCAACCTAGAGTGCATAAGCTACATTCCCCCATGGCTACAAAGCTTTCCGGTCCATCCCGGGAGAGGGGACTCTCTTCCCTGAGGGCAGCACCAGCAGAATTTCCACTCTTGCAATCAGAGCTGCAACCAGGGAGTGCAAGCCTGTGAATTAAGCACTATATGCCATTTATAATCTCCTCTCGCGTCCTGGTATTGGTAAGAAAAGCACACTTGGGACCAGAGATACGAAAATCCCTTAAAACTTGCACAAAATTTTAGAAGTACGTAATATTTATTCTCATTTTAATAATTCCTATCTAAAGAGACCATCCGTTTCTCTGCTCAGAGACTAATATGCATGCACTACTTCTGGGCGGTACACAAAAGTATTAAAAATTACTTTCAGCTAAATGAGGGAGGCGAATACCCCTCAGGCACTTCCACCTTTGGGAAGCTGTGTTTTCATATCTATTTACTTCACGTTAAGTCTACTAAAAAGCACAGAAAGTTACATTACAGTAAACTCATCAATTCCGTTCTGCAAAAGATCCAGAAGAGTGGAAAACCTACCCATAACTAAAGCTTAAGAAATAATTGAACTGATAAAGAAAACAGGTGTGAGCACCGACCAAGAAGACCAAGTGGATGAAGCCCTCTATAGACAGATAGGGGCGGCATCACGTTCACAGACCCTGGTTCTCATGGGTGACTTCACAGTATCACAGTATCACAGTATGCTAGGGATTGGAAGGGACCTCAAAAGATCATCTAGTCCAATCCCCCTGTCGGAGCAGGAACACCTAGATGAGGTTGCACAGGAAGGCGTCCAGGCGAGTTTTGAATGTCTCCAGAGAAGGAGACTCCACAACCTCCCTGGGCAGCCTGTTCCAGTGCTCTGTCACCCTCACTGAGAAGAAGTTTCTTCTCAAATTTAAGTGGAACCTCTTGTGTTCCAGCTTGAATCCATTACCCCTTGTCCTATCATTGGTTGCTACTGAGAAGAGCCTGGCTCCATCCTCATGACATTCCCCCTTTATATATTTATAAACGCTAATAAGATCACCCCTCAGTCTCCTCTTCTCCAAACTAAAGAGACCCAGCTCCCTCAGTCTTTCCTCATAAGGGAGATGCTCCACTTCCTTAATCATCTTAGTTGCCCTACGCTGGACTCTCTCCAGCAGCTCTCTGTCCTTCTTGAACTGAGGGGCCCAGAACTGGACACAATATTCCAGATGCGGTCTCACCAGGGCAGAGTAGAGGGGAAGGAGGACCTCTCTCGATCTGCTAACCACCCCCCTTCTAATACAGCCCAGGATGCCATTGGCCTTCTTGGCCACAAGGGCACAGTGCTGGCTCATGGTCATCCTGCTGTCCACCAGGACCCCCAGGTCCCTTTCCTCTACACTGCTCTCTAACAGGTAGCTCCCCATCCTATACTGGAACCTGGGGTTGTTTCTGCCCAGATGTAGGACCCTACACTTTCCCTTGTTGTATTTCATTAAGTTATTCCCTGCCCAAATCTTCAGCCTGTCCAAGTCTCTCTGGATGGCAGCACAGCCCTCTGGCGTGTCAGCCACTCCTCCTAGCTTAGTGTCATCAGCAAACTTGCTGATAGTACACTCAATTCCCTCACCTAAATCATTGATGAATATGTTGAATAATATGGGCCCCAGTACCGACCCCTGAGGCACTCCACTGGTTACCGGCCTCCAACTGGACTCTGCCCCATTGACTACGACTCTCTGGCTTCTCTCCTTCAGCCAGTTCGCAGTCCACCTAATTATCCGGTCATCCAGTCCACACTTCCTCAGTTTAGCCATGAGGATGCTGTGGGAGACCGTGTCAAATGCTTCACTGAAGTCAAGGTAGACCACATCTACCGCTCTGCCATCATCCATCCACCTCGTTATTTCCTCATAAAAGGCTATGAGGTTGGTCAAGCATGACTTCCCCTTGGAAAAGCCATGCTGACTGCCCCTAATAACCCTCTTATCCTTGATATGCCTTGAGAGGGCACCAAGGATAAGCTGTTCCATCAGTTTCCCAGGGATGGAGGTGAGGCTGACCGGTCTATAGTTACCCGGGTCCTCCTTCTTGCCCTTTTTGAAGACTGGAGTGACATTTGCTTTCCTCCAGTCCTCAGGCACCTCGCCCGTTTCCCAAGACTTGGTAAAGACTTCAGCCACCCTGACATCTGTTGGAAGAGTAACATAGCCAGGCATAGGCAATCCAGGAGGTTCTTGGATTGCATTGAGGACAACTTCTTTCTCCAAGTGGTTGAGGAGCCAACGAGGAGAGGAGCTATGCTGGATCTTGTTCTTACCAACAAGGAGGGGCTGGTAAGGCACTCGAACAGGTTGCCCAGAGAGGTTGTTGAGGCCCCATCCCTGGAGGTGTTCAAGGCCAGGCTGGACGTGGCCTTGGGCAACCTGGTCTAGTGGGAGGTGTCCCTGCCTATGGCAGGGGGGTTGGAACTCGATGATCTTCAAGGTCCTTTCCAACCTAAACCATTCTATGATCCTATGATAGTTTTTCAAATTATTGTAGTATGTCATATCAAAAGGAAAAAATTAATTTTCTGTAACAAAAAAATGGGAATCATAATATTTTGCTTTTAATTTAATGACATTAATATTCTGTGTTTAAAATATTGTAAGTTATCTTCATAGTCCATGTGAAGTAAATAATATAAATCATTAATAAAGTCATATTTTTATAGGGCAAAGTGAAATTTAAGATTCCATAATGTATACAAGGCATACTAATTTTTATTGAAAATGTTTTGCTGTGGCACTTGTGTAACTTACAAAGTCACACAATGCTTATTGTGCAGTTTTGGTTCTGCACTTTAATACGGTGTAACCATTTCTCTCATGAGATACTAAATAAAATGAAAGAGTATACAGTCATTGTATGTAGGGGCCATTCCTTTCTGAATTGAAGCAGTAGAATTAATTGATTAAAGTATATTGCATCTCTTAGTTTGGGAAAAAAATACATTACTTAATTACATTGTAAGTGGCTTTCCCTATTTTATCTTGATTATGTAAGGTGCATGCATACAGAGAATTACTGAAGTGATCAATTATTTGTTATTCCTGAGTATCAGCAGTGTTTTCAAATACAGTCCAGTAACAGAAAGAAATGTTTGCTGGCCAGCAATTGCACTGTGAAATACAAAGAGAGAGAAAAAAATGCACACTTATGCATTTCTTTATACTAAGTTTTGCAAATTCAATTAAAATCTGCATTTTTTTCTTTTTCTAAAAACATCATTCTAACAGCAGCAATGAGTTTTTTATGTTCCTATCTAAAACTTATTTGCACTGACAGTGTTGAGTGCTTTTCTCCTGTGAGCTGTTTTCCATAGTGACTGTCCTTGACCAAACCAGAAAATGAATTTGATTTCTCTAATGCAAAAGGTAATTGGATTTCTCTTTATGGAATGCATCCCTTTAATGACTATCTCTGCTTAAGCCAATTTAGCTGCAACCGACCTGACATTGATCTGGTGATATGACTTTAAATAAATGCCAAAGCTGGGAGATGAAAGACCAACTGTCTGATATCAGAAAGAACATCTCCTGCCTTGTCTTGCCATTTTCCTCAGAAAATGTCTTCTTCTTGAATGTCATTCTTATGAAACATACTACTCTAATAATTGGTCATAGAGCAGCAGATTGCATCCTTCTACCAAATATAATAAGTATTTTCCAGGAAGTGTCTGGAGAAAATATTTTGAAAATTTAATAAAACCTCTCAAAATATCTGTTCTTCCTTGCTGTCATGGTTTCAGTTGGGGTACAGTTAACTTTTTTATTAGCACCTGATGTAGAGCTATGTTTTGGATTTGGGATGAGAAATACTTTTGACAGCACACTGTTTTTTTCAGTTGTTGCTAAGCTCTCAAGGCCTTTTCTGCTCCTCACACCACCCCACCAGTGAGCAGGCTGGGAGGGCACAGAAAGTGGGGAGGGGACACAGCTGGGACAGCTGACCCTGACTCACCAAAGGACTATTCCATACCATGTGATGTCATGCTAACCATATAAAGCTGGGGAAGAAGAAGGGAGGGGGATGGGCTGGGGTGTTTGGAATTATGGTGCTTGTCTTCCCAAGTAACCATTATGTGTGATGGACCTCTGCTTTCCTCGAGATGGCTGAACACCTGCCTGCCCATGGGGAAGTAGTGAATGAATTCTTTGTTTTGCTTTGCTCACATGAGCAGCTTTTGCTTTACCTATTAAACTGTCTTTATCTCAACCCATGATTTTTTTCTCTTTTACTTTTCTGATTCTCTCCCCCGTCTGCATTAGGGGGAGTGAGCGAGCAGCTGTGTAGTTCTGGCTGCTGGCTGGGGTTAAACCAAGACACTTGCAAATATTTGTTACCATGTAGACTCTTCCTAAGAGAAAAAGGTGTTAATGAAAGAGTGGATTAAATCTTTACAGAGGTGTTGTTCACATTAAATATTTATCAAAATATTTATTTAGATAATTGAGATCTTATAAAAATGTATCACAGCATGCTGATTTGAGAAGAGATTTACCTACCTAAAACAATAATTAAAGATGGTATTTTGGGGTGTAATCTGTTCTTCCTAGGCTAGGCTTAATGGAATCAGAAAATCCTATAATGTGTTTTTCTGTTTATTTAACATATTCATTATCCTTTGGACCATGCCCTTCAGGCTAATATGCTGATCACTTTTAACCCCTAATGGACTTGGAACCAAAATTTAGAAGTTGAATATAGCTTATATGTAGTTTTAATTTAATCATAGAATGGTTTAGGTTGGAAAGGACCTTGAAGATCATCGAGTTCCAACCCCCCTGCCATAGGCAGGGACACCTCCCACTAGACCAGGTTGCCCAAGGCCACGTCCAGCCTGGCCTTGAACACCTCCAGGGATGGGGCCTCAACAACCTCTCTGGGCAACCTGTTCCAGTGCCTCACCACCCTCAAAGTGAAAACCTTCTTCCTAATGTTTAATCTGAACCTGCCCTCTTCCAGTTTAAAGCCATTCCCCCTCATCCTATTGCTACATGCCCTAGTTAAAGTCCTGCCCCAGCTCTCCTGTAGGCCCCCTTTAGGTACTGGAAGGCTGCAAGAAGATCTCCCCGGAGCCTTCTTTTCTCCAGGCTGAACAGCCCCAACTCTCTCAGCCTCTCCTCATAGGAGAGGTGCTCCAGCCCTCGGATCATCCTCGTGGCCCTCCTCTGGACACACTCCAGCAGGGCCATGTCCTTCTTATGTTGGGGACTCCAGAGCTGGATGCAGTACTCCAGGTGGGGTCTCATGAGAGTGGAGTAGAGGGGCAGAATCACCTCCTTTGACCTGCTGGCCGCACTTCTTTTGATGCAGCCCAGGATACGGTTGGCCTTCTGGGCTGCGATCGCACACTGCTGGCTCATGTTGATCTCGTCAATCAGCACCCCCAGGACATTCTCCTCAGGGCTGCTCTCCAGCCATTCCCTGCCAAGCCTGCATTTGTGCTTGGGATTGCCCCGACCTGGATGTAGGACCTTGCACTTGGTCTTGTTGAACCGCATGAGGTTGTCTTGGGCCCACCTATCCAGGCTGTCCAGGTCCCTCTGGATGGCATCCCTCCCCTCCAGAGTGTCTACCTCGCCAAACGGCTTGGTATCATCAGCAAATTTGCTGAGGGTGCACTCGACCCTACTGTCTGTGTCTCTGACAAAGATGTTGAACAGTACGGGTCCCGGTACCGAGCCCTGAGGAACACCACTCATCACTGCTCTCCACTTGGACATCAAGCTGTTGACTGCAACTCTTTGAGTGTGACCGTCCAGCCAGTTCTTTATCCAACGAGTGGTCCATTTTTCAAATCCATGTCTCTTCAATTTAGAGACCAGGATATTGTGTGGGACAGTGTCAAACGCTTTGCACAAATCCAAGTAGATAACATCAGTTGGTCTTCCCTTGTCCACTGCCACTGTAACCCCTTCATAGAAGGCCACCAAATTTGTCAGGCATAACCTGCCCTTGGTGAAGCCATGCTGGCTGTCACCACCAATCACCTCCTTGTTTTCTACATGCCTCAGCAGAGTTTTCAGGAGGATCTGCTCCATGATCTTGCCAGGCACAGAGGGGAGACTGACTGGCCTGTAGTTCCCTGGGTCTTCCTTGTTTCCCTTTTTGAAAATAGGGGTTATGTTTCCCCTTTTCCAGTCGGCAGGAACCTCTCCAGACCATCACAACTTCTCAAATATGATCGCTAGTGGCTTAGCAACCTCATCTGCTAGCTCCCTCAGGACCCGCGGATGTATCCCATCAGGTCCCATGGACTTGTGCACCTTCAGATTCCTCAGGTGATCTTGTACTTGATCTTCACCTACAATGGGCGGTTCTCCATTTTCCCAGTCCTCGTCTTTGCATTCTGCGTCATGGCTAGTGTGGCTGCAGTCCTTGCCAGTGAAGACTGAGGCAAAAAAGTCATTGAGTACCTCAGCTCTGTCTCTGTCCCGGGTAACCTGTTCTTGTGTTTCCTTCTGAAGAGGGCCCACAGTTTCCCTAGTCTTTCTTTTCTCACTGACATACTTAAAGAAGGATTTTTTGTTTGTCTTAATGTCCCTGGCCAGATTTAGTTTTATCGGGCCTTTAGTTTGTCTAACCCAATCCCTGGCTGCTCGAACTATTCCTCTGTATACCTCCCAGGCTACCTGCCCCTCTTTCCACTCCCTATGGGCCTCCTTTTTCCTTTTGGTCATGTCCAGGAGCTCCTTGTTCATCCATGCAGGCCTCCTGGCTTTTCTGCTTGCCTTCCTCTTTGTAGGGATGCATTGTTCCTGAGCTTGGAGGAGGTGGTCCTTGAATATTAACCAACTTTCTTGGACACCCCTTCCCTCCAGCGCTTCATCCCATGGCACCGCACCAAGCAGATTCTTCAAGAGGCCAAAGTCAGCTCTCCCAAAGTCAAGGGTGGTCAGCCTGCTGCACACCTTTCTTGCTGCCTCAAGGATCTCAAACTCGACCAGGTGCTGGTCACTACAGCCTAGGCTACCCTTGAATTTGACGCTGTCTACCAGCCCCTCCTTGTTGGTAAGAACAAGATCCAGCATAGCTCCTCTCCTCATTGGCTCCTCAACCACTTAGAGAAAGAAGTTGTCCTCAATGCAATCCAAGAACCTCCTGGATTGCCTATGCCTAGCTATGTTACCCTTCCAACGGATGTCGGGGTGGCTGAAGTCACTCATGAGAACCAGGGTCTGTGAACGTGATGCCGCCCCTATCTGTCTACAGAGGGCTTCATCCACTTGGTCTTCTTGGTCGGGTGGTCTGTAGCAGACCCCCACTGTAATGTCCCCTGCTCCCGATATCCCGTTAATCCTGACATTATGTATCACATAGAAGAAAGAACCTGGTATTTAAAGTCATATTCAGAGCAAGTAACTTACACAGTCAATTGCAGAAAGTGAAATCATAAAAACTTAAAAGAAACCCCAACAAAACAATAAGGTACCTAAGACACCCTAGATATACCTAAGATACCTGAGATAGCTAAGTGGAGCAGTACGACTCCTTAAGTGTCATTTACTCCTTCCATGTAGTTGCTCCTTGAGCATATTGCTCAGGATGCTCTGTGCGTACTTTAGATATCTCATCCCTAGGCAGTCATGTTAAATGATGCTACGTTGTACGTCACAGGATCATTCCCAGCATAGGGGACGTCTGCAGCCGGAGTTTCAGCTAAGGATAAGTACCTTTTCTGTTAATAAGCTAACTGCAAGTGAAACTTTCTTTAAAAAAAGGAACAAAATGACCTAGTACTTTGGTGATACCTTCAAAGTATCTTCCAAATTCTTCACTAACAGGAACTACACTGTCATCTTCAGAGCACAAACTGATCATTTCTATAAAACTAATGTGGCATGAGCTCCTGGCCAAGCCTCTTCATCTGCCAAATTGCATTTTAGAAAACTAGAAGTATAAAAGTACATAAACTAATGTCATAGTAGCACTTCTCCACATAAGCAACTGCAGAAACTGTAGCTTGAAAGAGAAATGGACTCTGGACAAGCTCTCTGTGAGGAGATGTATTCCATGCTGTAACATTCATTAAGTGGAGACCAACCCTCAATGGAGGATTTTCATTGCTTTATTCACACTTGGATAAATCATCAAAACAGGGTAAGAGCAGCACTCCAGAACCTAACAGAATGTAGAAGCCAAGATCCACAAGAAATACAAACCAAACGTTGAAATATTTTTTATTATTTTGATACAGTAATAAGCAGTGAAAGGACTAATAGACAGTAGGACCCCAACACCTTATGTCAGTGAAGAAGTTTTCATATGCAACTGCTCAGCCAGGAGGACAAGACATCATGGTGCTATTGCTGGAAAATGGAGCAGCCTCAATAAGTCTGCAATTGGTAAAATACCTATATCTGTCTACCTGACTCCAGTATTATAAGGGTTATTTTTTTCTATTTTCATCCTTTTACAATTTCAAAATATCATATTTTAAATCATTAACTTCTTCATAAGTAGCACTAAATTAATTTAATTTGAAACTCAGCCTTTAAATAGTTTTTAAGTAGCACTTTTCCACTCTCCTCAAACTCTTTACACACGAAACATTATTTTCAGTCCTGCAACTGAAGAATTTAATTGTAGGAGTATCATCAATTCTAAAAGTTATCAGAAATTGTAAAGGTGCCATAGCATGGGGGCAGGTCTGAGGGCAGCTTCCCCGGGGCAGGTGCACGCATGTTGCTTGGTTTCATGCAGCACAACAGTCCTCATCAAAAGAGCCCTTTGATACCTTTTGCAAAAACTCAACACTGCTTATGTGTTTCTGAAAAGTATGTCGGTTTTTTTTCTCCAGAGTGGGGCTAAATCAGGTTAAAGTAATTATGTTTCCTGAAGCCAGAGTGTTAAGTCAATGAGAGCTAATGTATACCACTGAGTGCATATACTCCCTTCGCTTTGCTGTTATGTGCTTTTAGGTAAGAGCTATATATAGGTGTCCCACTAACTACACATCAATTCTTTATCATATCTCAGTCTTCAAGTACTGTACTACATCATGGTAATCATAATCCAAACCAGGGAAACATTTAGTATTCAGTGATTAAAAGTTTCTAACCACCATTTTTGTCTTCATCTTCTTTGAGATATTTAAAAACTGCAGAGCTGTTCACTTGATGTGCAAAAGTAACCTATATGGAAAATGCTTTTATGCTTCTTTCATCTGGATGTTAGGGAGAAAACTGTCTTCTGTGGATCATACCTCGACACTTCCATGGCTTACACAATGATAATATGAAATAACTCCTTTAATTATGAAATTGTTTTGGCATTTGAGCAGAAGTGTCTAAAACTTTGTTACAGATCCTTCAGAAATAACCGTTAATTTATTTTAATCCACTCTGCTGCATTTTGGAATATACAAAATGTGTAAACGTTTGAAAACAAATGTAACAAATATTTATATTTATGCTTACTGATCTGTAAGGGGGGTATTTTTCAAGCTAAGTATTAATAGTCAGCTGTAAATACACTGCTAGATTTTAAAATAGTTTTGCCTGCTTTCTACATTTTCAAACATTCCTAATGTAGTTTCATTCCTACCCTGAAAACAATCAAGTTCATGTTAGGTTATTTCTCCTTCAATTTAATTCCAAGAAATTCTTTTTATATTTGCATTTTCAAAGCAATAGCAATCACAGCGACAAAATATGGCCCCTTCAATCTGCTCTTTAATTGTTTTCTCATGTTAATCAGAGCCAGCACATTGTTCTTGTTTTACCAACATGTATTGTTTTAACAATAGGAAAATGCTGAAAAACTTTGCTGTCACAATTCAGTGATCAATATATGAATAATAAGTAAAATTATGGTTCCCTTTTTTTGCTTACATAACAGCCTCCAGTATTAATTTGTGCATTTGCACCTTTCCCACCAATAAAATATTTCCAAAGTGTTGCTCTTATGAGCCATTATTCTCCTGAACCACAGCATTTGCACATGTGTACTGTCTTACATTCAAATTTCCACAAAAACCAGTTAAAGAACTTCTTTTGTACAAACACTGAGGGGGCTTATATTAATTATTGCCATCTTTACTGATCCATGCAAATTTATTTCTTCATCCACTGAGAAAGCAGAAAGACTCTTCTTTTTTAGTCTGAAGATCTTCATTCAGTTTTTGAATTTTATCACAGCATTTTGTGCCATTGTCACAATCCATGCAAGGATAACAACTCAACAAGAAGACAAGAACATCTAAAAATATATATGCTCTGGGCTCAACTTTAGAAAAGTCACCCCTGCCAGCACCTCCTTTCAATTTCCAAATCGACTTAGGACAGAATGATCCACAAAGCCAGTGTCTACCCCATAATCACTTTGTGGTGAAAAACTTCAAATATCAAAAGGTGAGTTAGGGAGAAATCTGGTCTGCAATTATTTTTGGTCTATTCAAGTTATTCTGAAAATTATACTTTGTATTTCAATACCAGCAGAAATAATTCCTGAACAAATTTTGTTTTTTTAAAACAACATCTAAAACAAACAAACCAGAAGAATAATTTTATTTTAACTGGAAATTATTTGACACTTCATAAATATCTATAACTGTTTAGAAGCAATTATACAACTGAAGTAGGGTTTCTGTGAAAAACTTTAAGCTATGCCATCTCATTTCCTACCATGTTTCAAGTCCCTACTGTGCACACAAATCACTGTAAATGCGCAACAAAACACACTAGCTGCCATGTGGCAAGCACTTGCTGTTTATTTATTTAACCATTTATATATTTAACCATTGACACCATGTTTCAGAAGGTATTTTTTCTTGCTTTCCTGCTCCCTTATTAGTGTTACAAATGCAGAGGCAGAGGTCTGGGTAATATCACATATCACAGACGAAGTGTGAGACATAAAGCCACTCCATGATTTTTATTTAAAGCATTCAGCTCAGTTCCATCTTAGACTGGCACGGCAGGAGAGCTTGATTTACCTGTTTAGGAAACTCGGTGGTTTTGGTAAAAGGCCAGAGACAGAAGTCGTGCCATGTTTGGTGCATGTATGCCATAGGCATCTAGACCAATGTAGATTCTTTTTATAGTCAGTGAAAAGAAAAAAGGCATTTCTGGGGTGCAATTCATTTCAAAATAGGTTCTGTTGTAAAGATGTACCTATTTCTTTTCACTCTAAAACAAGACCTGGTCAAACACAGATGTTCACACTCCTGACATTGGAAGCCCGGTAACATCAATCCCAACCTAGTTTCCTACACTTCCTGGTGTTTCTTATCCAAGTCTCATTAACTCAGTTAAGGAAAAAGGTGATGGATCGTAAGGGATGAGGGTTCGTCATAGGCAAAATTCACACATCCTATGCCTATAAACTAGGCTTTTGCCCTCAGTGGGCTGATTCAGACAAACAAACTTGAAGAACCCAAGTTCCTTGGGCAGGTCCCAGAGGGAGGCAAGCAAAGGATTGCAGGGAATAGACAAGTCATACCACAAAAGGGTGATCTAATCCAGTGCAAATGCCAGATGCAGAGGTACTTGCCTAGGTGCTTGACTCAGGTTCCCACAGGATGTTCTTCTGTCTTTTTGAGATTAAAAATGCAGAGCTGTCTAGGGAATGGTGCCAAAGATGCATCGTTTTACTTTTGTATAGTGACTTTTGCGTAAAGCAATCAAATGGGAGTGTCCATTTGTGGACCTACCAGTGCTTTAAGTTTAACCACTGTTATAGCCTTTATCATTGGGTTTAATGCAAAAGGCACATCAAGAATCAGCCTCCAGGACTCCCCACCTCCTGTAGCTTCAGAATTAGACTCTTTCGGAATTTATCCTTTCTTTCAGCCTCTGAATCTTGTACACCTTAGCTACAAAGCAAGGCAATGAAGAAAGAATTGAGCCAGCGTGTGATTAGCATATAGGTAGCCTCCACTACCTCGATGGAAAGGACAGAAGGTTCAAAATGTGTTCATGCTGAAAGGGAATTTTTATGCAAAATGCAAGTAGTAGTTTTTAAGTTAGGGTGGGATCCATAATATGTTGGAATATCGCACGAATGTAAGCATTTCCCTATTTACCCCCAAACTACAGCAATGTACGGGTTCCAGGCTCCCAGCTGTATTGTCACATCACATAGACATAGGAGTCTTTATTTTAGCATCTATGAAACTATACACCAAATGGTGGCACATAGTTATCAAGGTGAGGGAGTAAAAGAAGAAGAAACATTTTTGACAATAGTTTTTGACAAAAGCATACTACTAATGAATAACTTGGGTGGTTGCTATTTTCTTCTCTATTTAACTTCCACTTTGGTACTATTGAGGAAGTGATGTGATGAGTGAATGTGAGATGAGTGAATGTGAGATACAATGGGTGTTTTTTAACACTTGGTTGTTGGGAATTGTTTTCACTTTACACAATGTATTCTAGATCAACAACAAACATTAACTAGAGTAAATACACATAGCATAAGCACATCTTTCAAAAATCTCTGTTGGTGTCTACATCACACAGAACCTGGTAAAAATGAATTAATCAATTCAAATAACAATGAAGGATATGATTTCAAGCTCTGATGTTTACCCTCCGCCTTTCACCACACTTTCACACCCAGGCATGTAAGCCTCAGGAGAACCATCTGAACACTGGGAGGTCCCCAGCGACGTGCGGGAGGCGCACAGGCCACTCTGCTGAGACACACGCCTGCTTCCTCTTGGCAGAAAAAAGAGCCTAATTAAACGAAAAACCATCTCCATGCTGCTGACACTGTGCTGCTTTTCCAGTTGATTCAGAGCTGTGATGTACTGACAGCTCAGAGTGGTTTCAATCCATTTCACTTCTTTATGATGACTGGCACAGAGAAGCTGTAACTTCAGAGTAAGTAAATGGGAACTTGAAACTTCCTTTACATGGCCTTTTCTGTTCTGCACTCATAGCAAACACAGCTACTATAAGACTATATTTTTACTCTAAGCACAGAATGAGAACAGTTCTGCACAAAACAAGTTTCTCATAGTTCCTAGAAATTCTAACTTGAAAATGAAAACCGTTAAGAGAAAACAAACTGCACGAATTCATGAAGCACTTCTGAAAAACCCTTCCCATGGCTCTTTACAACATTTTCTTTATCATACTACAGGGGATTACACCACTAAAAGAATTTTCTGCTCAGCTTCTGGTCCTTTGCCAGATTTATGGGGAACATCATTAATTGCTTTTAATTACCCTTTTATATTGAAGTGACAACCGTATTAACCATATTAAACCATATTAAAAACATAATTAATGTTATAATGTTACCATATTAAAAACATAATCCATCACCAATTTAGAAGTCCCTCTATTTGTCCACATTTCCTGGGCAATTCTGCACTTGGAGTGCAAGCATGGTCACAGTGTTGTCCAATGCCCTTTAAACAAAATTACTTTGGTCTTACTTCCAGAATAAAGAGTATACATGGAAGGTACTCGGTGGAAGGTGGTTAGTATTGTATAGTATAGTAACATATTGTATAGTATAGTATAGTATAGTATAGTATAGTATAGTATAGTATAGTATAGTATAGTATAGTATAGTATCCACTTCAATGGTGGAAAAAGTCCAGCCTCTGTTGCAAAGTCACTTGCTATTCTGAATAACAAATAAAGTGCTTTGAAAAAGTCAACTGAATTTTGTGTCAGATTGTATTCTTTAAGAACGTTCAGACAGCCTTTTTTTTAACACCTCATATTATAATTAAAACGTAAAAATACCCATCAAAATCGCACAAAAGGAATATGGTGTCTTTCCAGAAAGCAGAGAAATGATGATTACTCTTAAACTGTATCAGGATTCTTGAAGGTATTCTCAGTGCTGAAAGAACACAAAATGAAGTATATCCCTATTCCCTGAATAGGGAACTTTGGGGATTAATTATTCATAAAATTGAGATCAGCACTTAAGTTGTCTCTATTAAAGAATCATAATATTGGAGGCCTTTAGTGTTTCAAGCACAGTGATAATGCTATTCCCTTAAAATGATATGATTGGCTCAGCTCAGAAATACCAAATTAAGAAAGACAATATAATTAAGTTTCTTTTTATTTGCATTCAGGTTTCAAGGTTTGCGTTTTCAAAGACATTTCAACAAATAAAAGGAAATGAAGTGTGGCAGAATAGACACTCTTATAGTCATACAAAACCCAAACTTTGGCTTTCAGATAAAATTCCTGCTACTGAAGAGTCAAAGCAAAATATTACAATTTTTAACAACTGAGAATACTGATATCTTTTTGTATAATAAACACTAAAGGGGAAAGCTGGTTATTAAACATTAATAGATACAACTGAAAATGTTTCATGTTGCTCCTTTTCTGGGAAGAATATCGAAGCCACACAGGGGACAATGGTTTGTGAAGAATTCTTAAGTACTAGTTGGGTTGCTAGAGGGTATTTTGGAAAAGGAGGTACAATAAGATGAGAGTTGAGAGAAATTGCTGTAACTCTAGAGACAGGATTTTACACTTCCTTCTGGACTTCTGCTGAAATATGTTCCACAGCCAATTTGACAGTAAGTAGATACCTGGTTTTGCAGGCTGAGAAGTCAAGGATGGCTAGAAATGATTGGTAGTAACGTTGCCTTCTCGCATCCCCTTGGCTACAGAAAACAGCAGTCTTTAACCAAATGCTTAGTTATCTGAGCAAAAGAGAGCTTGGAATTTTTTGTTGCTTTAGTTCAATAAGGAGTGAAAGAATGCCAGGACTTCTGGGCAAACAGAACATTCAAAGAGAATGGAAGGGAATTTGAAGCACACTTGAGAAAACAATACTTAATATACAGTTGTTATTCAGCCTTCTATATTATAAAGTCTGTGCCCATGCTATAATTTCATTTGAAATTGAGTCTCTCCTATATAAACAAAGAATCAAGATTTTTCTAAGTTTTCTTTCCTGGCATCATATGTATCAATATCCATCTGCATACATTCATCCCATGGGGAAGCAGGATTGATACCATTTAGAAGAAAGCAAATAACATTAGATCATGGTTGCACGGTTATTTGCCATTTGTTCAACATGTTTATTCTTTATCTACTGTCTACACACAAAGCCATATTAAGTCAGCTAATGGTCACTCATTAAAACCTACTTTTACCTTATACATATTCATAAGACACACTGTAGAGAAAACCAGCATATTCTTTAAAAAAGAACAAAGGAGCAAAATCTCAAGGAGACCAACTTTAGATGAAAGGGAAAGCTGCTTTTCTTAAAAGTTCAGATGTTACAAATTAAAAAATGCTGCCTTATCAACATGGTGTAAAGCAGATTTTTTTATCAGATTCTCTTTTGAACAACAATTTTTGGTCAATTATTACTTCTTATGTGGACATTTCTCAAGGCTGAGCCATACTGTGTGCACAGCTGATATGGTACAATCTTTGCTCTACAGCTGGTCTTGTTTGTCATCTCAGCTTACTTGATTAAGCATTTTAATCAGTGTTTTGCATAAGATTGTGCACCTTCTGTTGAAAATTGTCTGGCTGGTATTTAGTTGAAAACTAGTTGACTTGTCAACATCTTACTTAGGCTTTGGCCGTTTCTCATTCCATAATTTTTGAAGGGTTTATAATCAGTATCTTAAATTCTTTCTTTCTTTACAAAGCAATAATGAATGTTCTTCAATCATTGCAAAATCCTGTACTAACAATGTTGGTAAGGAGCTTCCAATGAAGCTGCTAGGCTGTTTTACATTTAGCATAATGCCAGGGAGAATATATAACAGGTCTGCCTTATTTGCCTTAAGCTTTGACCTTAAGCTTTGACCTTTTTGCCTTCAACTAAAAAAAAATAAATACTAGTTTTATTATTGTACTCATCTCTTCTTTTCTGATTGTTTTGTTAAGTCACCCCTTTTCCTCAGCCAGATCAGGTGTTCAGTGGGTTTTTCTGGACAAAGTAATTCTGCTTTTTCCCCCAGAGTTCTCAGGAAATTGAGTGCAGATTATATTTACATGCTTGAATTAGTTATAATGTACAATTTAAAAACACTTTTATTTCATTCATCCTGTCTGTTTATATATATTTCCCTTATGATACTAACATAACCCAGGAGCATTCTCATTTTGGCTTTTCTGAGTAGACCAGTTGGCTGAGCTCCAGTTCTTTGCCTTGCTCTCTTAGCACAAGGAGGGAAACATCATAATTTGGGATAATGTAAGTCTCCCCTCCAGAGCCCGGATTGCAGTGTCTTAATACCTTCTAGAATTTTTTATTGATAGATGAGAAACAAAAAGCTCTCCAATGACTAAATGGACTTTATATATATATATATATATATATCTTTGCCTTATAGCTGTAAAGAGAAGGCAGAGATTCAGTTAGATTATTAGTGTTCTCAAACAATAATTGCATATTCTCAAGGGGTATGAGACAACAAAATTCACTTTATCTGCGAAAAGATAAAGATACTACATTTACTGGGTATCCACTTTTGCAATAGGTAAAGTAAATACATATTTACAGTTAATTTACTTCATATTACGTTGCATCACCTCTATACCAAATATATACTTTCTGCTTTACTAAAGTCTCATCCTCCCTGCCTTGACTAGACTAGGTCATCTTTGAACCATTCCCTAGAGTCCACTTTCAATGCCTCTGAGTTCTCATTGTTAATCATAAGTTCTTGCTCAGAAAAATGCATTTTAAAATTACTCGGCCCAGGACCCAGTAGCCTGATTGTATGAGAGCATTCTGACATTGTACCTGACAACTCCATTCCACCTCCAGTTTGAAAGACAGTCCCTGGAAAACCTAAGCTAGTGCTCATGCACTTGCATTTTAACCTAGGTACATATTAACCCAGGAAGCATACTGCTGCCTTAACTGCTATCCAGCAGAGTTAATGTGGTAAAACTTCAAGTATAAATGACAAGTGGTGATGCTCAGTATACATATAATTCCTAAAGCTGGAATATAGCTTCCCTGATTTATCTTGTCACAGAAATAGGAATCTCAAGCAAATGTCCATGTCAGTTGGCTGAAACACTGCAACATTTTTTTTTAGGTTTATTTATATAAGCATTTAAACATAAATCTATATATGCTTGAAAACCAGTAATATCTGTAAACACTTTTATTAAAATTGCAACTTCTCTGTATATATTGGCAAAAATGTTTTATAGCAGATGAAGAGTGAAATGATTACAGCTCTAGATTAGCGGAAATTGGTATGACCCTAGGTCTAGTAGGAAGTATTTCTTGTGTAAAAATACAGTATATGTAGGTATTTTTAGTCTGTAATAGGACCTCCTGAATTATATGCACAAAACCCCAAAGTTTAATAAAGACCCTTATCAGCTTTGAAAGATCTGATCATTTTTTAGTGGGAAAATGAAACAAGAAAATAGACAGCCAGAGATGACTGAAACAAGTTCTAAAAAGAGCGCAACCTTGATGGAAAACAGGAAGACGGAAGTCTAGAAATGATAAAATAGTAAAAATGAGAGCATGAGGTTGAAATAAGCTCAGTAAATGGACATACTAATGCATAGTTGCAAAAGAACTGAGAGACAGTTCAGAGCTTAAAAGTACTTGTTTACATTTCCTTCAACAGAAACGAAGGCTAACACAGACAGGTAGATTATCCCTAGATTAGAGAAAGCTACCGCTTTAAGCCAGATATTAGAACACTTCCCAAGACATTTCAGAGTGACCATTCATTCCTGAAGTGTTGGAAAGAGAATCCAAACAGCTGTTCACATAATACAGGAGATCAACCCACAGGACAAGAACCAAGCCAAGACACACTAAAGGCACAACTTCTGGGAGCAGAAAGTTCATGTCTAAGACCCCGGTGTTATCATATGCTTGAGAGACAGGCAGAAAATAGATACGACATGAAGTTCTTAATTATGAAAGTACTCCTAATTAGAGTAGTCTCTAGATTTTTCACTTTCAGGAGTAATTAAGATATCCTAAAAATACACAGAATCCAGAGCTACCATGTGAATCTCTTTGATGTCTGCTAGAGAAACAATGGAATAATTGCTTAGAAATGTATAAGCTTTACTATCTCGGTTGATAAAGATGCGAAGAGACTTTATACAAGTCTTTGAGCACCTTTGGTCCACAATGCAGCAATGTTGGAACGCAGCAAAGAAATCTCTAAACTGGCATCAATACAAGTCAGTGTGTCTTCTCAGTGGACCACAAGGCCATCTGCATGTACTTAACTTCAGTTCAGAGGCAGCGACCTAAAATGCCTTGGCCTCCTGAGCGGCAGGCATATTAACTTTGATGTACTACCACAAAACACAGCTTTTGTTTTTACGGCCTAGGCCTGACATCTATCCATTGCACATCCTTGTGCTTCTTTTGCTAGGATTTGCACATATGGATTTGGAATTAGGTTGGGCACTTGCTATTTTTTCCAATTGACAAATGAAATGTAATGAAGTTAAACTGATTCACAATGTGAATTTTTCAGTACAGCAAATAGGCTACCAGATTAAACTATGTTGTCATCCCGTATTCAACAGATGGCAAGTAAATTTAGTTTCGCATGAGAAGACTCTTGAGTTTTCTCTTAGCTCTGATTGATCAAATGTTGATTTGTTGGGGCTTCTTCTGTACTAGGAGTGCAAAAGGTGATTAGCACTGTTGAATGTAGATTCTCTGCACCAGGTACCTCTGACACTGTATCTTCACCAAGCCCAGACCCATCCTGGCAACCATGAAACTTTTGGGTTCCAATAATGTAGGGCATCAATTTGAACAGCTCTGGAATCCTGTGGTGTAAAGCTATCTATCCCTGGCTTTTCACACAAATGTGTCTACTGTCAATCATTTCCACTACAAAAATAAGGCTGTGAAAGATCTGGGACAATCCTGCAAACAATTCACACACATAATTTGCAGGCAAGTTAGTGATCAGGCAATGGAAGGACTGACTGCAGAATCACATTCTTCAGTCTTTAATCACAGCACAGCATTCAGAGTCAGTATTGGAAAGTAATATTTCTTCCATTTTTAGTAAAATTGTTTTTTCCATTTCTGGCTACACAATTACCAAAAATATGCTGACAATTACCAGTGATGGTGAACAGGACATATTTGGAGCTGTTACTTGCAATCCGGTGCATAGAATTGATGAAAACAATCAGAAAAATGACAATTTGCTAGCTGTTTCAGTATAACAACCAATGTAGCATAAAACCAGCAAATGAGTGTTTGATTTCCTGTGTCATGGAGATACTTATATTAATCCCTCTTACAAGTAGAAAAAGGGGGATGTAGGCTTTTGGAAAAAATGAAGTACTTTAGGGATCAAAAATTGTAAAATGTCACTACTGATTAGTTTACTTTTAATGGTGAGTTTTTTAATAGCGCACTAAAAAGTGATTGTCACAAGTGCCATGCTAGTACAAGAAAATAAGTGTATACATAAATAGCAGGTGCATTTGCATTTTTTGATTTGCATTTTTGCATGCATTTTTGTCTATGCATGTATCCTATGCATAAACATAGGATTAAATATTTCATACGCATATGCCTTTCTGGCTGAACAGAATGCTCTTAAGATCAGACTGTCAGAGACTAACAGCCTGAAAAATGAACTTGGGTCCCAGTTCCACAAAGACTTTGGCACGAGCAGCAGCTTACAGACTGCAAAGTCAAACGCAGTCAGCAATGCCAGGCTCAAGCTCTGCCCCAGTCTCTAAGGCAGGGAAGTCTGTTACACTGGACTATCCACCACTGTCTTACTGAATCACACTCCTGCTTGCCACCTGCCTCCCAACAGCATGCCATCCTCACACTAGTCTCACTGGGTATCTTCCCATTCTTACCGTAAAATAATATTATCTCATAAATAAACACATAATGTCAAGGTTCAAGACTTTTTTTGTACAAACTCAGGGATTAACTTTGTCCTCCATCACTCCAGAGGGATTTTCTCCATTGATTCTTCTGCATACACAAAATGATGTAAAAGTGTTCTTTGGGAGTCAATGAGAAAGCAAAAAGTATGCCAACTTTCTGGCAATCCGTATTGCCTCTACACTGTCACAACTCCACTGTAATTATTAGTAACAAAATAATTTCAAAATGCTAGGAAATAAAAACGGGCAGTGAGAAAGTGTTTCTAGAAAGGAGAATGAAGCCGAGCAGAAGACGCTATGTTGCTACAGAAGTGTTAAAAAAGCAAAGAATGAACTATTTTAAATGGAAGAATTAATATCAGGTATAAATGCATACCCAAGCAAAACAAGTAAGGCATATTTACATATATGGCTTCAGCTGTAGCACGACAAAAGTTCTCATCTGAGCACTGAAAAGGATAAGCCTGAAGGGTGCTATTTATGAAGGGCATTTATGCACCAAAATTTTTATATGACATCCTAAATATATGGTACGTACACATCCATACTATTTTATAGAAGAATGCACAATAAGCACAGACAGCATATGTATGGTTGCTCTAACTAAATTCTTTTACAATACTCATTCTGCTGCGGGAAGACACTGAAATGCAGTAAAAATACATTTTGCTTCTGCTCATTCTTGTTTCTGTAACTATCGCTTAACTATTTGATTAGTTTGAGTGTGAGGTTTTTTTAATCTAAATTTTTGAGTGAGAAATCCTGAGTTGCTGTGAATGAATCTCCAAATTACCTTTTTTTCAGCCTCTGTCTTCTTTCGCATTTTAGATCCTTTATATTTTTTCTATCCCATTAGTTTCTGCCTTTTTAATTTTTGCAGTGTTTTTATTAGCATACATTGTACAAATGTGTTCCATTTCAGAGAAAACCCATTAATTATAATTATTTTAGCAGGTTTTTTTAGTAGTTTTATATATAAGTCACTTGCAAAGATTTTTTATTTCTTGTATTAGTCTGATAGCAACAAAATTCCAGCTTGAAAAAAAGTCCTGTGGTTTCTAACTACATTCCTTTCTCATTAATTGCACTATAAATTAGAAACCCACCAATAAATATTATGGCACAATGATTAGGAATAGATTAAGTTGTCAGTTGGGACATGACTAGCAGCAGATTCCCATGGCTTATATTGTTTTGTGACCTTTTCCACTTATGAATAGAATTGGGTAGTTTAAAAACTGAAGTTAGCTATCACAGATCAAAATAATGAAGCTTTTGACAGCATTTTAAGCCCGCTGACTTTGCACTGAAGTGCATGGAGAGGGTTCGCGTGAGCCATTCTGCTGACTCGTGTGCGTGGACGCAATCTCCAGTTGAAGGATGGTAGAAAAAGACTGGACAGGCCACTTAAAGTTCTGCGTGGCCACGGCCATGTTCATTTCCACACTTTTGTTTGACCCCAATATCGTCATGGCAATAAGTACATACCGCTTTGAAGCTCCTGTAAGATACAAAAAACCCTAGACAAATGATACCAACCACACAGGAATGTTAAGGGAAGCAAATGAACACAAGCCATTTGATGCTAGCTATTTGAGTTCAAATGAACTTGCTCAGACAGCTGTGCCTGTTTGCTATACTGGAGATTTCAACATTTTTTGTTTTGTCACAGTAAATATCAAGTTATGGGCACATTTTGGATACGCCTTATTTTTTCTGGAGTTGTCTTTGAAGACAGATGACATTTGTCTTCCATGGGAAAAACAGTCTAGTGTGACTTGCATTTTAAATAAGTTTCTAAGATAGCAGTACTTCTTGGCCCAGATCCCTAGTCTGAAACTTGGGCATGAGAGGCCAGTAAAAGCTTCAAGCCACTTTTGTACCTTTGTGCTCCTAAAGCTCTTCAAGCTCTGCTTCCTCTCTTAGTGTTCAGACCAGTGCTGTTTGCCCATGTCCTCAAGGCACCATCACCATAACAATTTCCCATCGACCAGCCAGGCAAAGGGCATCACCTGTTACACCTGTAGCTCCAGCTATAAATATGTGGACCTCGTTGTAGTTACCTTGCTCCTGTAGAAGCAGTGAGGTTCACGCAACTGGATTGATGAGCCTTAGTTATGGCTTGCCAAGGACTTAGTTCTTCTCTTCTGTTTGTTGAGATGTAAATAACAAGATGCTGCAAATCCAGTACATAACGGAAGTATGGCTTGGGACCATCCAGATACCTACCAGAGCATGAGCTGGCGTGAGACACTTCCCACAAAAATCCAAGAGCTGCCCGTGCATGAAAAGTATAATATTCTATGGACCTGCCCTTTGCAAAGTTAATCTTGTGATGTTTGACGTGGAAGAAAAACCTCAGATGTTCGACACATGGCAACAGAAATGGGTTTGCCAAACCAAAAAAAAGATGGAGGAGTTTATGATTCACAAGGGATCCCAAAATACTGTCTGCTTATTTCTGAAGGTTAACAGCAGTTCTGACTCAGGATCTTCATTTTGCAAAAATCAGTGGAAAACTATTTTGAAAAAGGATGAAAGGGTAAATTCTGCTCTCCATTACACAGCTGTAAACTTTAGGACAAGTCCATCAATATGAATGTATGGCAAGAAAGTTCATTTTATACTCACCTAAAAGAGACCAGAGTTTAGCCTAAAATCTTGCCTGTTCTTGCATTCTGGTGCTTCACAAGACAGTCAGACTTTCCCACCACAGTTTATTATGCTCTCACCAGAACTGTTTGATGTGAATGACAGATCTGACATTCTTGATGTCTTGTTCCTCATGTACTGTATATAATGCATATAGCACCATTAGCATCAGTGCTAATGATGATATGGTCAATTCAGGAAACAGTATGCTATAAAGTTGCTGGAAAGTACATATGAAATACAGAAGATAAAAATTCTGCATTCACTGAACAAAATTAAGAAAATTATTCCATTCTAATTATGGCATACAGTTTAAGAAATTAGATAAACAGTTGTAGAAATTATACCAACTGAAAAATAGTTTCTAAATATTAATTAAGGGTTCTATTTAGAAATATTTCACACATGATTTCCTTACCACCTGTATTTGTAAAACTTCAGAAGAAGAAAAATGTAACAACATCTGGTTAAAATTATTTGAGGGTACTAATGCTACATGGCTTGAATCTGAATTCAATAAAAGTATTCACCCTCTCTTAAAAATATATTCTTTTATAGCTGAAAAGAATACAAATATATTCTTTGTGTAGACTTGTCATGTGTCTACAAGAAGTGTCAAACTGTATTTTTAGCTATGGAGTTTACGTAATCCCACAAGACTTTATCTTGCCTTTATGTTGACAAATGAACAAGGCTGAAATATACGGGATCTGAGCTTCTGTCAAGATACACTCTGTTTCCAAAGTCATTGTTCTTGCACAGCTGTTGCCTTTAAGCTACTGACTTAAAAACAGTTTTATTATTCTTTTGGGCTTATCACTGAACTCCTCAGTAGTTGTAGTTAATTGTCTCCAAGCTTTACTCGTCTAGACAAGCCAAGAGAGTGTAGTAGAAATATAACATGATACCACGATGTGATGTGACTGATAACTGTCATTCAACGCACACAGCTGTGTTCTTGCTAGATTTTCTTACTTCCATGTTACTGTTTTTCAAAATACACTTGTGGGGCATTACCAGATTAAAGGAAAAAATGCTACCTGCATTCCTTGTAACACCTTTTTTTTAGTAACACAGGTGGTAATTATTAGTAGTATTAAAATAATGCTTTGGTTCAAATCTCAGATTTCATTTTCTCTTTAAAATGTCTATATTGAATGATGAAAAAATACTCTACCAGCTGTCTGTTTCAGTTCGATTTCTTTGGTACTAATAAACAGTACATCTCAACAGTTTCTAAATAAATATTAATAATTTCTAGCAGATTAAATATGAAAATTTTACTTTAGGTTTTATAATAGCTTTTTTCTCCCCAAACTGCCACATTCTTGGACTAAATTAAGCCTGGCAGCAGCCCTAGAAGCTTCCCTGTCAGACTAACAATTTTTCCAGACATTTTTAATACAATCAAAATACTGTGCATGCGTCTATTTTAAGACCAACATAGACAACCTGTGCTAGACCTCATCTAGAAATACTTTTTCTGAGAAGGTTAACAGCACAGATGTGTAAATTCAGTAAAATTATATGTACAGCAATTATGTTCATCTTATCAACAGAAGCCAAATCTTGAATTCCTTCCCAAGTTTCCACTGATGTTAAAACAAAAACCTAACATTGAACTTACAGAACTGGGAAATAAAAATGCCCAGTGTTGTTCTGTACCATCAGAAAACTAATGGAAGTTGTTTTCAGTGTTGGAAGACTTGCTCTGGATGACCCCACTGCACAATCAGGACAACAGGCTGTCCTTCATCTTACAGAAAGAATTGGTCATGGATCCAGTTTGCCAGTCTCATGGCCCCTGTGGAATCAGCAATACCCTTTGCTTCGCATCACTCCTGGTAGGAGGTTGCCCATTCCAGTCCTCAGTAGGCTATGGGACTACTATGGGACTCTGACTTGCTTAGAGCTACCTTACTGCTGGTGAAGGGACAAGCAGCCAATGTGATTCCTTGTACCAGGTCTGGAAGAAGGGAGGGAAGGAGGGAGGAAGGGAGGCACCTACTAGTCTAATAGACATGTATCTACCCTCAAACAGTCAAAGTTTTCCTGAGCCACCTCAAGACAAATTACTAAGCCCTTGTATAGCAAAAACGATCATAATTGTGGGAGGGATGACAACATTGTTTCTGCTGATTATAAGAACTAGTCGGATCAATGATAAAAGATTTTATTTTTTGAGTTGGGGCTGGCTAGTATAGAAAATCGGGATGTGAAAACTGAGCATTCCTTAATTCTTTCAACACATGGAGATGTCCTAATAAACTGCAACATTGGTACAGCACAAAGGGGACTTAAGCTCTCAAATAATTTAATAACAACCAGTATGGAATATACGATGCAAAAAAGAATAGCATTTCTCTTCAGTACACACATTTAAATTACTTAACTTCTGACAGATTAATCTCAGAAGTGAAACAGAATGCAATGACTGAGATTAACATCAGGAGAAAAGAAAAAAGTACAAACCATCTAGTTCTTTTTCAGGGTTCAGCCCTGTCCTGTGTAGTACTTAGCGTCCCTGGCAGACTGTGTGAGGACAGGTGCATGCTAATTCTCCTCTTGGGCATACTCAGCATTTTCTTATTTTAGAAATGAAATGATAGACTTCAGTATGTCGTGAATGTTTTCTTACTTATCAAGAATGCACGCATTTTCTCTCACATAACTTTAGACGCTTAACTGCTGTGTTTGACTCCTCTATAGCCGTGATGAAAAGGCAGACACCTTCAGAGGACATTCAGCTATTGGAAAGACTGAACTGCCCCCTGAACAGAGTCTGGTTGCAGTCTCTCTCCACTGTATAGAGGCACAAAGGTGGTGACGCTTTGCACATAGGTGCTGCAGTTAAGTGCTTAAGGTAGCAAGGTGGCTTGCTGAACACAGCAGCAGGAGACAGATTCTTTGCTTCCAATTTCCAAGCCCTTCCTGACCAGCGTTCTTCACAAAAAGTTCTCTCTCCTAGTTTTTAATGTGTACGATGAATAAAGGGTTGCTAGCCTGCCTATAAAAGTCAATAAGGTGCACAAATACTTGAAAATAAGTGATGTGCTAATTGCCCCCAATGTAGACCAGTGCAGCAACATCCACAAAATACTACAGTAATGTCAGTGGTGATAATAGTGGGTTTTCTTCCTTTTTTTCTGTGCCTATGTGTGGCAATATATGCTCAACAGAAACATGATTTTGAGTAATTCTTCAAGGTCTTGTTAGCTGCTCTATCTAAAAATATTTCAAGAGTATGACACGAACACCGTTTGTACAGAGTAGTTAGTCTAGCTGTCAGACACGCTTGTGAGCACCAAGTCTCCTCTTTTTACATTTAGGAAAGGGATATGCACATTTTTTTTAAAGCACCAATTAGTTCAATGGAAATACTTTTTTGATGTTATTTTCAAGCAAATTAAAAGCTAAAGAAAACACTGGAGAAGCAAGGTAAACAATCAGACTACAGATGGGCTGGTTTTCCTTAGTTACACAGACACGAACATAGTAGCTAAATTTGAACCGTAGTTCTTAACAGGACACTCTTAATCACCTAGTCAACAACTGCCACCCTATGAGCAAACTGGGGAACACATCAACCTCAGTCTGCATGCATGGAGATTGTGCATCCTGAGGTGGTATGGGATGCACAGGGTGCAAGAACTACTCTTACATCCTGTCAAACCACTACTTCTTTCTCTCCACTCACAATGAAGACAACAAAGGAATGAAGAAAATCTGCCACCTTACTAAACATCAACATTTTGTTGGAAGAAGTACTGAAAAACATACTTCTCTCCAGCATCTATCAGACACAGAGTTGGTAGCGAGGATCCAAATGTGTATGACCTCCAGGCTTCATTACTGCATCTCATTGTATCCAAGAATGAAAAACATATATTGTGAAAAAACTCCCGCTGCTACAAAAAGCAGCCGCCCGACTGCTTAGCAACACAAGCCACTATGAACACATCGTCCTGGCACGCTGGTCTCTGCGCAAACTCCCCTGTGATTTCAGAGTCCAGGTGAAGGTCATTGCCACAGTCCTCAAAACTCTCTGTGGGACTGGCCTACGGCACTTGAGAGACTGCCATCCCCTCTGCAGCGATGACCTTCTCTGACAGCTACGTTCCCTTGGAACAATGAAACTGTCAGCCAAGGGAAGAGGCTCAGCAATGCAGAAGACCTAACTTTACAGAAACTAAATCTCTGTGAGACCACTACCACTCAGAAGAGAAGGAAATGACCAAATCTCACCAGCTGCAATTCTCAGACCTTTAGCTTACCTTCCTCAATGAACTTCCTCCCTGCCCAGCCAAACCCAGCAAAATGGATGGATGGATTGGGTACCAACCATCACGGTATAATCATTGCAAGATATAAATACAAAATAAACATAAATAGTAAGATGAGTAATATACTTTCATAATTGCTCTTGTTGTGTTGCTCCTAGGCTAGAAAAGAAGTCTGGCAGTCTATTTATCGCAAATGTATTTTATATTGAGATCAATGAAAATTGTTGAAAACTGATTTCCAAGTCATTCTTCCTGATTCTCTGTTCGCTGAATCAGAATTATTGGTAATTACAATTTAAATTCTTTCCCTAGAAAGACAATAGTCCTTACCACCAGCAAAAAACACTTCTTTCTCCTTCTCCCATAAAGTGCTTTTTCTTTTACATTGAGGAACTGCTCAACAGCAATAGGAAATTCAAAGTAGTCTGCTTAGAAGTGCTGTATTTTAAACAGTATAGTGATTGAGATGGACAGAAAAATTTCCTCTTGAGTATTTTTGAAAAAGGACAGGAAGATTCAGTCTCAGAAAAATTATACCCGCCTTAACAGGAGTTGTTAGCATCTGAAAGAAAAACGGTGCAGGCTGTCATAAACATTTATTAGGATCAGATGGAGCAGGCATGAACTTTTAACACTTTTCTCATCCTACCATGATGTCACACTTAAGGCCTGGGACTTTACCCTCACCGGAGATATGGGTGCTTCTGCAGAAAAGCACTGCCCAGACTTTAAAAACCTGTCAGCTGGTGGAAGCAACTGGACTGTCTACAAACCTTAGAGTAAGAAGATGACCTGGCATGAATACAAATACACATAATTCACTCAAGGGATTACACTTCTGACATCATAAACTACAAGAACATTGCCTGAATGCTTTATGAACAGCAGCAGAGCCCCAGGAGCAAAATCAACATTGCTCTCTGAAGTCATTCAGTATTTTATATAGAATAGACTGTGAACTCTTCAGCATTTGAAGTTCAAAAACTTTTAAAAACACAATGAATAATTCAATTTTTCTCTCAAGTGACCTCAGTGAAATGATGTTGGGGGCTGGATTCAACGTTTAGAAGTGAAATGAAACTGGGGCAGCAGCTAGTACTGCTACAGCCTACAAGGAGTGGAAGCTCTCTTGAAACTTTTAAGGAGCTCCTCCTCATTCTCTGGTGCGTGAGCTTGATCTAATACACTGCTTTTATACCAATACAACTGTACCATTTAGGGGATGATCACTCTCCATGGAGTCAAACCAATTTTGATAAGGGTGCAATTGTATTTGTATAAATATGTGTGCTGATTCAGCCTTCTTTTTTCTTTTAAAAATATCTTGGCTCTAACTTCATCAGTACTTTTAACCTGTGGCTACAATAAAAACAGTTTTCTGACTTTATCAGCACTACTGCTGATAGTCAGGACACTTTGTACATTTGTTCACAAGCTACAGCCACACAGACAGTACACCGAGTGCTTCTGTCAGGGAGCCATGTTTTTCTCTGCCTGGCAATGTCGTTTGTGAATAGTACACAAGCTAACGCAGTGACGTGAGCGCACTTTTCCTGTGCTACTACTATGGTTTAGGATTTGTTTTTATTTAAATACAAGTGATCCAATCTGCTCCTCTTCCAAAAATGAACTATTCATTTGAAGCAATTGTACACTTAATTCTGAAATGCATTATATTTTTAGCAATTGATTTTATTTCATGAGTCACAATATCTAATGCCAATCTGAGTTTTCTCTGACAAGTCTGCCCTACATTGGAGTATTACAGTCAATGTATTTCAGTCAGCATCTGTGAATCATTACTAATAGCAGGTGTAAATATGTAGTTTAGTCGCCGAGAAAGGACCACATTCACCAAGTCCTGCCTTGTGCAACTCTGTAAAAGATAACAGTTACAGCTAGGGTTAATTCAGCCCACCATGTCTTCTGTAATTGCCTTTAATAATGTTGTGAAATTATAGCCATTAGAACTAGCTAGGGCATTGCTATGGTCATGCCCCTGCTGCATTCCTGTCAGTCTTCCAATTTCAGTTACTTCTACACAGTCTTGCGGGCCACTTTGATTAAAACCTCAATAAAAGGTATTCAACCGTTTACATTTTATTGACACGTTTGACAGAGAGGTCTCTCCTGGGCCGAAGAGGAGCACGTAGATATCAGAGAATATGCATCAGTACTGCGCAGCAAGCACGGTCCTTGGTGCCAGTGAGAGCTGTAAGCTTGTACACTGTCCCCTCTGAGCATCAAAACAAACTACATCACTGCAGCAGAGACAACAACATGCACAGGGGTGCAGGACTTACTCCATTTCCCGTGATACAAAAGGAGAGCAAAGCAAATGTGCTAATGCTAAAAAATTCAACCAGTGCTAATGTTCGTAATTCTTAATAAAGCATACTCATAGCATTGTACAGCCTGAAAAAAAAAACAGCCAGTAAAAGACACAGTCAGTGCCTTAAGCTTTTACAGCACAGAGCAGTCAGAGAAAACAAAGCACAAAAGACAGAAGTACAATACATGAAGTCATCATAAATTAAGTTGGCAGATTTTTAATTCTACGTAAAAGAACTGGAGTTCAATGTGTACGGAGAGGCTGGTCAGTCTAAAAATACTGGGCAGGAGACTTGAACAAATGACAAAGGCAGAAAGAAATCTGAAGAGTTTATGTTATCGCTGTGTGGTGTACAGAAAGGAAGATGGCAGGAAGGCAGACAGGGAAATTAAAGATATTTGTGAACCACTAGGAATATCTCGGAATACTAACACAGAGACACAAGAATAGAAAAAGACAATCTTTTTTGCAGCTACGGTTTTAAATGACTGACAGGAAACGAGTTCAAAAAGAGGAACCTAAGAGGAAAAAGCTAATTTCTGAAGTAACAGATTATGACAGCATCATTCAATGGCTAGATTTCAGAGCTTTTAATACAAAATCCACATTACAGCCAACTTCTCAGTACCCTCCCTGTTATCCCTACCTGTCAAATAACTGGAGTTTTGTAATACTTGTTAGCAGTTCGGGTTTTCATCACAGCAATACAAGGCTCCATTTCAGCAAGTACCAAACAAGCTTTCAATAACCCAATAGAGCAGCAGCACTTAACCTTCAACGTCAGACTGGCACGCAGCTCTCACCGTACCAGATCTTCAGCTCCCAAATCTGTATGCCTTTCCAAAGGTGAAAAGAAGATGTACAGCTGACCTGACAAGAAGCCAGAGATATGCCCCCACAGAGGAATAATCAACCAGTGTTGTCATCTGTTTTGAACTCATTCCCAAATATTTGGCTTGGAGCATCATGTGGCTGATTCAAGCCTTTCATGCTTCCTGAACTCATTTAGTAGCCCTTAGTCTATTAAATAGTATAAGATAACCTTGGAAATCATTTATATCGATATAAATAGTAGGTTAGCAAAGCAAAAAAAACCCCATTGTAGATGGTATCGGCCCAGTTTGGCTTTGGACATGCCAATACGAAGATGCCTGGAAATCACCACAATATCGGAGATTCAGAAGAAATCAACGAGCTAAGGCTTTCTGTGGTCACAGGCCAGGTTAGTAATAAATAAGGTGTATTTGTTTGCCTCATATAGATTAGGACACTTTGGTATTAATAATATCTAGTTGCCTCATAAAGATTAAGGCTGGTTTGTATTAGTAATGAAAGAATACAAAAAGGTTTTCTCTTGGGCACAGTACTGAATCTCTGTGCGCGCGCACACACACTTTTTAATCTATAAATGCCCAGAGATCTTCTTTGAAATGAGTCTTGAAATTTAGATAACTTAAATAACATTTCTTCTTAACAGTTTTGCTAACTTCAAGGTAAAATCCAGAGTTCTGGAGGATACATAACGATGCTCGTTCTCATTACTGTCCAGACAACCCTTGATTTTACACTGCTGTTGTATGTGAATTCTTTATGTTTTATTTGCATTATGGTTTAATTTATTCACTGCTGCATGAGCTTCAGACTTCATATGAAGTTCTTTTAATGTTTTACCAGGAAATCCTTGCCACCCTGGAAGTATTCCTTTACCTTCCTTAGTTCCCAAGGGATGTTTGGCAGTAAACATTGCTATGCTTTAACTCTGCTAGTCTGTGGGACAACTTCTGGCATTTCTGTATCCTCTGTATCCAGACACATAACTCTAATACCTCAAATGTAAACATCTAAATCTGAATCACCCCACGACTCCTTTATTATCAATGGAGAAAAATAAGTAGTTTTTCAATGTGATTCATTTGCATCATTTCAGATATCAACTATACTCCAATGACTTAACAGGACTTTTTCTCTCAATTGATTATTAAGATAGCCCAGAAAATCAGCTCAGATTAAAAGGTCAAAATCTGTAGATGATTGAATGTATGTGGTTCAAATGTGGTTCAAATACCACTTCTATGACCAAACCACCATTTGGTTGCACAAATCCTACCTTCATTCTCTGCATCAAGTATTAACCCAAGCAAAACACAAATCTTCCTGTTTCTCCTATAGTGAAAAACATGTGGCAAATGGGTAACTTGGGACTTTATTGTTAGGCAGATTAAATCCATATGGGTATAAAGCCTGGTCCTCATCTGCTGTGGATATTCTGTAGGCCTATGAGAGAGAAAACGCCTGTGCAAAATATGTTTGCAGTCTGAAAAGTATGGGGCTGCTTAACACAACGCTTGAATGGCGTAACAACTTGAGCTGTACCTTGCACTAGCGCTGAATCTTTGCCAATGGAACACTGATGTAATCACACCTACATGATTTGTCCTCATCCTGATAATCCTTCTGACAGTGGTCTGTCCATTACAAAGTAGATCATGTTGCTCATAACTCTACTTAGGTTGTTCCTTTAATATAAAATCGGGGTGTTAGGTGGTAAAACTAGGTTTTGTGGCAGCATATGATGACTCAAACATTTTAAGCGAAGATCCACCTCATTTCAAATTAGGAGAACTGGAATATGCACCCTGATTCTCCACAATCAGACATTAGTATAAACTCCATCACTTTGGTAGAGTTACACAAGCATAAAATGAATGTGCAGCAGAAGACAAGCCAGATGTCTCCAGAAACAGGCACAGAACAAACCTTCATAGGAAAAAAAATATGTATTCTGTGGTTCATACACAGCTGAAGCCAGGAGAAAGGGAAGCACAGTCCACCACTTGGAAGCATCCCCTTCACCTACATACAGGTGAGGAGAAACCTTATAATATGCTTTAATGACCAGCTAGAATAAAAATCCAAGGCAGTTCCTTACCTTTATGTATCCCCAGTGCACTTAAATGCCATTTCAATTTTCCATAAAAGAAATTATTCAGTATCTTTGCAGAGACAGATACCTTTTAGATACATCAGAACACTGCCATCAATGGAGATAGAGAAAACAATTTCTTGTAAAGGTTTGAGGAAAACAGTGATGAGACAAATACAAAGCTGAGATCAGGTTCTTGTCTCAACTCCATCACTAGTTCCCTGCATGACCCAGACAAGCACCAAAGCATTTTCAACAGCAAGATATAAGTACTGAGAATCTGCTGCCCAAAATAAATCTTTTGGTCATCATTTGCACTAATATAAAGGTCAGTGTAACTTTATTGGAAGCTGTGGGTAACGCCTGATTAATTTGGCCTCAAAAAGCTTTATCTCTTCCCTTTTCCTTTGCTTCAGTTCTCTATTGTAAAACAGGGAGATATTAGCATACCTATCTCCGTGAGTTGCTATAAAGATCCATCCCTAATGTCTGCAAAATGCAAAACCTTTTTTATTACTGCCAGTGTAGGAGGCAGTGATTTCTTTTGTGATTTGGAGAAGCGTAGTACTGTAAGAAATTACAAAAATAGCTTTTTAATGGAGGTTTTAAAGGTACTTACAAAAGTTTAAGTGAAAGTCGACAATCTTTCTATCCATTTAAAATAGTACTTGAAGTTCCCATTTCAAGTAATGTAAAAGAACAATAAAAAGAGACCAAGACAAGATTAGACTCATCTTACCGAGTGTCTTTTATTAAATGAAGTTTTATAATGAATTTTAATTCAAATCCATTGAAACTATTTATTTTAATATCTCAGTTTTTAAGAAGCAGTTGTGTATTTTAAGTCCACTGCAGCAGGCAGAATTGCACCAAAGTTAGGCTTGGGTTTTGGCAACAAAGAGCTTTTGGAAGCTGATCTACCTGATTTTTTTTTTCCCCTGTAGAAACCATGCTTGATCATGTTGAATTTTCAGTGTTTCTTGAGCACAATCACAAGTATGAATATCGAAATTCTGACCTTCTGACTCGTGTATCATAAGTCTAAGTTTAACAGTTCCTAAGATTTCTCCATTTTAGGCTCAGCATTACTGCCATCTTCCATACATACAGGGTGGAGTTAGTGATTTCACTTACAAGTCAGGAATCCTCGCTCAATTTGATGCAGGGTTCTACTATTTCGTAGCAGGGTGGAGTAAGGGAAGGTTTCTCATACCATATTACGACAATTTCATATATTATGCAGTACCACACAGGAAAATTAATTCTGCCTTGTATTTACACAAGCACTTGCTTAATGGCTTTTCTAATATATTTTATTGATCAGAATGTGCCCGTTGAGTTGACCTGTGGCAACAAGGGATACCATTTTTATGGTACTGTAGCTGTTGTGAGAATAAACCTCTTCTATTTTTAGGCATAATTCAACACAAAATGAATGGTAATCTGGTAACCTGGACTTTTAAACCATTTCTTTCTGACTATAGTCTAAATAGATATTATCTAGAAAACAGCATCAGAGATTAAATCCAGACAATAGGAATTCATCATTGATTTCAGTTATGATGATTACACTCTAGGGAATGTGAAATGAAAAGTGTAAAACCAGAAGACATAAGTCTATACAGAAGGGAAACAGACACCGATGCATCTGCAGCCTCTTCCAACCTCATAATAAAGTTTCTCAGCTCAACAATCCCTCAAAATAATATGGCTTAAGACTAGCAATAGTCTCTTTCTTCTTAGTTTACCAGTTTCAACCATGCTTTCCTTTATAAAGAAGTATGGATTTTATACATCATTTTGTTAGGCAAAAGTGCTGTGATACGCTTTTTCATAATAAAACATCCTTCTTTCCTCTTTTCCCTTTACAGAGTTTCTAACAGTTCATCCTACAGACCCTGAAGGAATTCAGAATTAAAGAAATGCTTTGCTATGTACCACTGCCATCTGCTGCTAATCTCTCCCTGTGGATACAGAAGGTCTTATTTCACCATATATTTAATCCACTAAGGATTTTCAGCTGAATTTGAATGGTCAGTTCAATATTTCTTTTATAATACTTATCAAACAACCTCTTCCCATTTCATTATAGAGTTTCTCATTGCACATCTTGGCAGATTTATTGAGGTAATGGCTTCAGTTTCAGTTCCAGCAATAAAATTATTTTCTTTTGCCAGCCAGTGAAAAAGGTTTGCGCTTGCAGTCTCATACAGAACCAGACTGTTCCAGAAAGGAAATGTCCATCTTAGAGACATCAACAGTTTACACATTTGCCATCTGTACTCAAAGATTTTCAGTAAGAACATGTTATTTCTAGAGTTCCACTTCTGCAGCACTTCTAACACCCACTCATTCACACCATTCCTAAGGAGTACATCATGTCAGAATGCAGAATTGCTGCATAGTTACTTCAATTTACACGGTACTCTGACTTGAGTTTCTAAATACATGTAACCAGGATGTATCAAGATCTGCTGAATAAATATTATCAAAAGCAAATAGAGTTCTACATGGAAAAGAGCAAAGGAGAGTATGATTAAGAGGAAAAGAAAATACAGGAGCTCAAGTCGCACTGATGTATAACTGTATGGCTAATTGAAGCTACAAAACAAATCGATCAGACGAGAGTTGAGTTGCAGGAAACCGTATCTTCTCCCTTACACCTTCTCTTTTGAAAAAGATGGAGCCATATCTTTCTCCTATAACATTTGGAGAACAAAATATCTCCCATTAGTATTTGACATGATTCTTCATGCATTTTTAAAGCACCTCAGAAAACTGGAGATTTCAGAACAGATATCTTCACTGTTCTGAAATTAAAAGAAACTTTCTTGTCAGAATAAAATGCCTAGATGAGTCTTAGATTAAAAGGAAGCAAGTATTAGGCCTCAGTTTCACATTCATCACAGTCAGAAGATAGTCACCTTAGCTTCTAAGCACACCGCTATACCATTGTCTGGATGGATAGTTCCTGGCTTGCCAGCTCGTACTCCCCGCCTGCCTGGAACAATCCAGTTCCTTGTGCCCTACACACAGGCATATGTGTAGCATGGAAAAGCCAAGCACAGAACCGTCACTGGTTAGTGAAATCAGTAAGTTATACTGTGCCCACACAGGCTCCCTGGGCAAGGTGCCATGGATTTTTCAACTACTTTTGCAGAATTCTCATCTCCCTAATGAATCTACTATTTGCATTATTTAGTTTTAAGGGGTTTTAGAAGGTATACGGGAGCACCACAACAATTAAGTAATAAATAAGCTTTCTGTCTTTTAACAGTGAAATCAACTATAATGTATTAAAACCCAGAATCTTTTAATGCACTAACGGTTATCCCACAAGCCCTTACAAGAGGTAGCACTGGTTTCAATTTTATAATATCAGAAAATCACACAATAAATGTCATCAAAAAAGAAAAGAGATTTCACTTCACTTTTCCAATTAGACAAGAGTTTCAAATTCTCAGGAGGAATGCAGTGTGTGTCAGGGCAGTCAATACCAAACCTGTAGCACCTAAACAGTAAACAACTGTTTCACTGTCCTGCACCTCCTGAGCCTCCTCCATTATGCCTGTGCTCCACTTACTTCACCGCAGCAAAGAACAGATACACCTTGTTCCTACTTGATTTACTTTTTGCCTCTGTCCCATCCCAGGGGGAAACCATTTCCTTGCTTTGACCATGAAAAGCTCAGCTAGGCAGCTGGAGCAAACAGGCTCTGCAGTGGCCCCCACTGACAGCAGCTGGGGCACTAGTTGTTGAAGGCTTCATGGAAAACGTGCCTCTCCACCCTCTTTTACTTCCTGCCTGCTTCACGCTCCCAGAAAGTCTATGAGGACATCTCACTAACTTTCACTGTGAGCATCTCACACTGATCAGCACAGGATACAGGACAGCAGATAAGACGAATGAGTGGCGTTGTTCAATACTGAATTCCTGAATTCATTTGAACACTGTATTTAGTTGGATTTTTCCATGATCCTACAGCCAGAACTATGGAAGAACAGTGTGCATACAGATAACAAATATATATTGTCTTTAACTTAGGTTAATTATAAAACTAATGTTAAAAATGTATCAATTCCTCTTTTCCAACAACTAGGAAACTAATGGAAAATTATTTCAATTTCTGGAGCATAACTACAATCCTCTCTACTTACTATCATTTGTGGCCTTCTATTAATTCCTCTTTAGAACATATAAATATTGTTGGACTAAGTGCTGTTTTTATATAAACAACTGCAGCTTCTAAAGAGTAAAAACAGGCTAATAACCAGCCACACGACTATTCAAAACATTCAGTTCATATGTGGAGTTATACTATTGCTATATGAGCATGGAAGCGCAAAAGAGCGAAGGGGCACACAGCTGTTCACTACAGCTCCATTTACTTTCTGTTTGCCTGCAGGACACCAAAAATAGGTATTGTTTAAATAACATCTACATCATCTGCAAACACTAGACAAAACAGTTCGAGGTAAGAGTAAGTGTGAAAAATGAATGAACACAAGGCCCATGCATCTTAAAGATCTCCAGTTACGAGAAAATCTCGGTTTACCCTCAGTTTTTTGTTTACTCGGACTGTGGCTGAGGCTGGACAGTAAAGTAGCATACACAGGAACAGTGAGACTACCCAATTACCTGCCACATCAATTATGGGCACCTGTATATGGCATACAGCTTTATGAAAGAATAATGAGAGCTCTTCATGGTTGTTTGGGAGATGCTAGGAGCAGCGAAAACTTCCAGATGGAATGTAGCTTGAGCCGTAATTGAAATGTGCTCCAATGATGGAAAGAAGCCCCACAGCAATCTTGAAGGAGGCAGCTTGCTGTCACCATGGTCAGTTACCATGGTCAGTCTCAGCAAGCAGGGACTAACTTTTTGGATCTGTCAACTCTTCAAAAACATTGTGGGAATTTCTGGCATTGTCAACTTAAAAAAGAGACATCCATTTTGATGGCTCAGCCCAAAGATATGAGATGAAGGGGGGAACAACAAGTATGTTGATTTCTTTGACTGGGGTAGAAGTTGGAAACTGAAAGTGCAAAGAATTTAAGATTGTTTTGTAGAGGTATCACATTCAGGAAGACTACCTCTATTGGAGAAGAGAAACATCCATGTATACCTGTATTGCGTATACTTTGCTGAAGAAATGCAGCAGTCAACAATACACAAGGCTGAAACGCTGGGCCCACGGGAGACTTCCGCACCCAGTTCAAGTCACCCTGAGAACTACATCCTTCCAATGGAGAGCATTTTAATTAGTTCTACCAGAACACTAAGTACAGTAGGGTGGAAGAAACTCATTGCTCACCCACTAAAGATTATTGGGTTGAGATTGCTACCAAGTGAGCCTTGATTGACCATCTGCCAACTTTTGGCTCCAGTAGAAAACCCCACATCATCAGGACTGAAAATGGGCTAAAGAAACTGACTGCGAACAGAGCTGAGAACGTGGGCTGCTTTTCTGGTAATAAACAGAATCTCTCCAGGTTGTTTGAGAGCATGAAACAGCGCTGTTCGTGAGGTAAGACCATTCCTCATCAACTGTACTGCCTGGTCCAGAAGCAGATGACCTGACGTTACTTCTTGAGACAGGGATGCAGACAGTACAGAAATGTGCATAGAAGGTCACATAAATGTGCATATGAGTTCACACTCTTTTAAAAAAAAAAAGAAAAGTGGGGGAAATGTCCCATCTATTTGAAAGAACTCCTACAACTATTTTTGCTTGTCATAGAAAGCTGTCAGCGGCTGCTTTGAAGAAATTCTAGAATAAATTTTGGGGCCCAACTTTGGGCCTTCCAATTCTTACTCTTGAGCTCTGAGGTAGAGCTGGCTGGGCCTTCTTCAGAAGAAAATCCTGAGGCTTTTACTGCTAGATATTCGAAGCGCATGTTTTAAAGCCCAGAAAATGTTTATCAACAAAGACACTTGCTGTGACGATGAAGGAGCTAACCGGCTGGGAAACGGACAGGAATGAAGTAAGACCTCTGGCAATGCCTGGTCAGAATTCAAATGACAAGGTAACAGGGGAATACAAAAAAGATCAAGCTTGAAAAGGCAGATAATTATAATCTAGAGCTTATGAACAGATGGCTACACCATCAATCAATGAATAAATAATAGTGCAATCTGACTTGATGGGATGACTGGATGAACTCAGATGACACCGGGCACACTCCACCTTATATAACTAAGCACCAGTCATGAAGCACAGCAGAATGTGAGCACATTCATGAACTACAAAACTGAAAATACAAAATTAGCAGGTCTTGTATGACTGGTTATTTGAAGAGCCATTGTGTCAATGAAGTTATGTGTGGGTTATCGCGAGGAGATAGAACAACTAGCTACAGAATGGCTCTGCAACTGGACTGGCCCTTAAGATGAGGAAAGAAAAACAAAACCAGAAACACAGAAGAACAAAAAGGGCAACTGGCATTGTGCCTTCTTCTCTGAATGGGAAGAAACATGTTGCCACCAATGATGTTATTAGTCACATTCCTGTGCGGTCCTGGCAAGTGAGTTTAGTAAAATGTGTCATCTGCTTTGTTCCTTCCACTTCATGCCTCATAGTTTAATTTCTTTTCCGCTACTGAAGTACGGCAGAGTTGTTAGCTACACAGTATTTCAGATGCCACTGAAAATTCAATTACAGTTTTATTTTGTCATTTGATATGTCAGCGGAATAGAAACAATCAAGAAGACTGACATTGATCACAATCTGAATTGTCATGCCCAATCCTTGACAGAGACGTGAGTTAGAAAAGGTGTCAGTCATTCAAGACCCCTGACTCTCCAAACTACCTTGGAATGTGCATCAAAATGGTGGATACTTCACCACTTGCAAATAAAACAATATATTGTGCTGAATGGAATTTTCTGGACAGAAGAATTACTTTCTAAGACATAAATTTAAGAGTGAACATTTGTGGCTATTCTTTTAGTTAAAAAGTTACATACAAAATCCTAGAAAATTTATTATTTTTAATTATGATGATACATTTTCTTTCACCATATTTTTTATACTGGTGTCCTTCCCTGTACTAAAGAAGATTTTTTAGTCACATTACTATTTTATTTTCTATCTATCTCAAAAATCATTGTCAGATCTTCTGCTTCTGGACCAGGCAGTGCAGTTGCCCCTCGCTACAGCAAAGATATTGAGCATGTCCAAAGAAAGGCTGGTAAGAGGTCTAGAGCACGAATCTTATGAGAAGCGGCTGAGGGAACTGGGGTTGTTTAGCCTGGAGTAAAGGAGGCTGAGGGGAGACCTTATCGCTCTCTGCAACTACCGAAAAGGAGGTTGTAGTGAAGCAGGTGTTGGTCTCTTCTCCCAAGTAACAAGCAATAGGACAAGAGAAAACAGTGTCAGGTTACTCCAGGCGAGGTTCAGATCATAGAATCACAGAATCACAGAATCACAGAATGGTTTAGGTTGGAAGCGACCTTGAATATCATCGAGTTCCAACCCCCCTGCCATAGGCAGGGACACCTCCCACTAGACCAGGTTGCCCAAGGCCACGTCCAGCCTGGCCTTGAACACCTCCAGGGATGGGGACTCAACAACCTCTCCGGGCAACCTGTTCCGGTGCCTTACCACCCTTAAAGAGAAAAACTTCTTCCTAATGTTTAATCTGAACCTGCCCTCTTCCAGTTTACAGCCATTCCCCCTCGTCCTATCGCTACATGCCCTAGTAAAAAGTCCTTCCCCAGCTCTCCTGTAGGCCCCCTTCAGGTACTGGAAGGCCACAACAAGATATCCCCGGAGCCTTCTCTTCTCCAGACTGAACAGCCCCAACTCTCTCAGCCTCTCCTCATAGGAGAGGTGCTCCAGCCCTTGGATCATCCTTGTGGCCCTCCTCTGGACGGATATTAGGAAAAATTTCTTCACGAAAAGGGTTGTCAAGCATTGGAGCAGGCTGCCCAGGGAAGCAGTTGAGTCCCCATCCTTGAAGGTTCTTAAATGATGTGTAGATGTAGTGCTTAGGGACGTGGTTTAGTGGTGGATTTGGCAGTGTTAGGTTAATGGTTGGACTCAATGATCTTAAAGGTCTTTTCCAACCTAAATGATGCTATGATTCTGTGATTCTATTTGCACTGCATTACTTTAGTGTGCCTGCTATTTTCAGCAACCTGATAGTATTTGCAGCATCAAGGCTGCTCACTTTGTTTGAACACGCCCTAACAACACATACACATTATGAGGTGGAATAAAAATAAAGAGGTAAATCAACCTAGTTTCTGCACAGTGACAATGAATCTTTCATTTCTCTAGGATGTCGACATAGATAGTTATGTCTCAGAGCAAATGAGGAAAAGAATAATCTATTCTCTTAATGGACACAAGGGAAGCGCTGCAAAATCATTCAAAAGCTTGTTCTCATATTCTACAAATACATACCATTTTTCAGGATCACAATGGCAACAGTCAAAAGTAAGTATCTCCAAATACTGTTAAAACTCTTGCCAATAGCTTGCAAGCCATCAAAAATATATTAATGGCAGTAAGTAATCATCTAGTCTTATTAGAAAAATGAATAAAGAAGAACGCAGAGAGAGCATAATCTACAGGTATCAGATATCCACCAAAAGGTAACATCAAGTGATGGATTTATTAAAGTGTAATGCATGTGCTATATTACTTCACCCTACACTGTACAGTATATTAGACCATTATGCTTCAAATTTATAGAGAAAGACCACACTAGCATTTACATGGTCAAAATTAAGAGCTAAGCAAGTATACATTTGGGGCAGCTGAACGCTTCTATCCCAAACTACAGCAATTAGATTGTGTCCACTGCCTGTACAGCAGGGAAGAAAAAAAGATGTTTCTCAGCAAGAAGGTCAAGAGGGGCCCAGATTCAAAGAATGACTTTAGCAGGCACAGGTTCCTGTGTCCAAAATCATGATTCAAAAATTCCACCTAACTATGAAAATAAAAACTTGTTAAGACCCTCCCTGTTCAGCCTAAGAGATCCATAGACTATGTAAGTATTCAGGAAAGAGAAGTTATGTATCTATGGTTGGTGTTCTCTGAAACACGTAATCCATGCACACGTTCAGAATATAGGTCTTACCACAAGCAGAGATATTTCTGTCTTCAGGATAATACTACCAGCCATGCTCAAGCTCTGTTGATCCTTCTGCTATGTGCAGGAACATGCAAACCAAAATATTCCCACCTTAATTTTTGTTCACCTGCAAAATGGCGCCCAGGCCATAAGACAAAAGGGTGTTGAGGGAAAAGGATAGAGAAAATTAATGAAAATGAAGTAAAATGACCATGTAAAGTTTAACTGATAGGAAATTAGCGCACTGTCTTTCACTGATAAGCCACATGAAGATGGCTCCATATTGTTCCACACGTTTATAGCTCCTGAGCTGGGACTTTTTGTCTTTCATGCAAACAGCCCTTTCAGGGCCACCTAACATTGTCTGAATACCTCTTTAATGGCAGCAGGAAACACTGGGGCTGTGAAAGGCGTGCTTAAGTGACTGACTCTGCAAATATCAGGAATGGGCATATTTCAGAACAGGATTACTGAATGAGGTCAACAAAGCACATGAATAAAGGAGATGTGGTTGAAATAGCCTGAGTTTTCTAAAAGGCTTTTGAAAAATCCCTCATCAAAGGCTTCTATGGAAACCCAACAGTCAGAGCTTTAGGGAAGGTCTTTATGTTGATAAATAACTGGTTAAGAGACAAGCAACAGAAGGTAAGTAGGTTAGCCAGACAGCTCTTGCAATGGAGGGAGGTCATTAGCAGAGTTCCGCAGGGATTTGTGCAGGGGATGCAGTCATTCATCATATTCATGGTAAAATGGGTGAGCAGTGAGGTGAGAAGGCTTTATAATGATATTAAGTTATGCACAGTAATAAGGATGATGGCTTGCTGATTGTGAAGAATTGAGAAAGGTCCTTATGGAAGTAAGTCCCTAGGCAATAAAAAAGAAGATGAAATTCTTTGTAGATGAATGCAAAGTGATGCACAGGGAGCCAAACAATTCTAGGATCATTTATGAAACAACTGGCCCTCAGCTGACCATTACAGCTCAAGAGAAAGATCTTGAGGTTATGAAAATATAGTACCATGAAAACATGCTCTTAGTCCCCATATTGTCAATACCTCTCTGCCATGAATGTTAGGAACTACTAGGAAAGGAACAGAAAATCAGCAAACATCATTATATCACTGTAAAACCCATAGGTCATTCACACCTTGAATACTGTAGGCAGTCATGATATCCCTATGAAGCACATAGCAAAACTGGAGAAGTTGCAAAGACTGGCAATAAATACATGGAACAGCTTGTATATGAGGAACAACTTACTAGGCTAGAGATCATCAGCCTGAAGAAGAGATAAATTAGAGTTAACTATATGTCTACAAAATCATAAACATTAGGGAGAAAGCTTATAGGGATAAAGTGTTTGTTTTCTCTTCAGTAAAGTACTAAAGGCATCAAATTAGGTCAGTAGGAAACAAGTTAAAACAAAAGGAGGTGATTCTTTATACAGTGATTTCTGAACTTGGTGCCAAATAATTCTGTGGATGCTAAAAGAATTACTTGGGCTAAGGGTAAGACTGGGCAAAAACAGGGGAGAGACATCCATCAAAAGTTATTATATACACAAAGCTGCATGTAGCTGGAGAGAGCATTAGAGGACACTACCATACATGATCAGCTTCTTATTCTCCTGATAGGCTTCTGCTTATAGTCACAGTTTGAGGCAGGATACCAGTTTGGATGGATTTTTGGTCTGACTGGGTACAACCATTATGTTCTTACAGACGTAGACTGAGTTCTAACATGGTGCACGTGACAGAAAGAAGTTCTGGTTTAAGAGTCTACAGATTTCCTGTATGCTTGCATGGCAGTAACCATTCACTTAAACCTGTCAGCTATTGATGTTAATAGTATCAGGGACCACATGGACAGGCTTCATCCTTCTAGAATGTTCTTTATGAACCAGCCACAGACCCCTCTACTAGCTACACTGTGACCATCCACATAAAACATATTAATCCCATAAAATGGGAAAATACAGAAGCCTCCTTCACTAGAGGATAAAGACCAAAAAAAAAAGAGAGAAATGTGCATGACAAGGACAGAACAGGACAAAATCTATTTCTTTCACAACTAGCAAAGCCAGAACACATAATGGTGTGAGATTTGTCCTCTGGAAACCTGGTCCATTTGCTCAAAGAAGCACACTTCCTCAAGTTTTTTCAACTAGCACTGAAAATCCTCGCAAAAGAACAGATCAGCTTTACCAAGGAAAGCAGTATTCCACCACAAATTATATGTCATGATGTATAGGCATGATCACCTAATGATGTCACTCTTTTGCCTGAGAAACTTCACAGAACCCCAGGCAACTTGTGTATATGGGGGTCATTATCCAGTTCCACTAATGAGGAAAGGATTCATCACTCAGTAATAACCTTTTGAAATCCCAGTACTATGTCCTGGCATGAACTCTTAGGTGGAAGGTTTCTACCTCCATATCCATCCATCCAAGCGGATAGAATGCATCTATGTCAGTCCTGGATAATGGGTCAGTGGAACAAGTGGTGACCTATCACCCTCCCATCCAGACTATGCTGGAAGTACTACTTCCTAACTTCATACTAATTCCTCTGCTAAGATGATAAAAGACAGACTCCTGGGAGTCTTCATGGCCCCAAGCGAGGGAAGAGTCAAACTGAAGTCAAGTGAAGGTGTCAGAAAGGACATCCAGGAATTGTGACAATGATTCAGCTCTAAGACATTGTGCCAAGTACTATGCTTTTAAAGCACAGTGCTCAGAGAAGTCTTGGCTTCTCCTTGTTAAAAAGAACATGCTGATACAGATTTGGTAAACACTATTTTGATGAATAATAAACTAAACCATCCCTTGAGTTTATCATTGTTTCTGATGACGTCAGCCAGCAGTCTCTACTGCTCAGTAATCTCTCAAACGTTCTCAGTTCCCTCCAGCAATTAACAAGGGAAAAAGGAATCTCAATTAAATCACCTTTCAGAAGGAAGGGGAATGGGAATAGGATCCCTTGTCAAGAGGATCAGGCCTTGATACATACACAGAAATTAGCATCAGCCTCTGGCTGAAGTTGACTGCTTCAGCTTCTGATAATCCTAGCAAGCAAGGTCTAAGGAAGACGTAACAAACTTCTACTGTTTGGACCCTTCCACACGTATGTGGGGCTTGTAAACAGGGATATGTTCTTTAACGTAAACCGCAATGGCAGTTGGTAAGCAAACCTGTCAATGTGGTGCAAGTATCATTCATAGTGCAGGGCCAATATGTAACCTTTGAAGAGCCCAAAGAGCCATCACTTGAAGTGGAGAACAACAGTATTGACAGTCTAAAAGCCAACAGTGCCTGGAAAGAAGGAGGAAAACAGGCTGTTCCACCTCACCAGCAGGCTGTAAAGAACAGAGAAAGCTCTGGTTGTACTCTGCCATCTGTGTCAAGGTTCAGTGCTATCCACTCCTGTAGGTATACTTTGAGCGTGTCTTACCACACATGCTCAGGACTGCATCCCTCACAAAACCACAGCTGCAGCAGGTTCCTCATTTTTACACAGAGAGTCAAGAAGCCACCTGACTAATCATCAGAGATTCAGCCTGGGAATGAGCTCCTTCCTCAGCCTGCTCGCACTCTCCCAGAAGAAGGCCATAATTGCTAGTTTATAGGCTTGCCTGGGTGGAATCCAACCTTTTTTTCAAAGCTATCCTGCTGTGCCAAATCCTGTGGTGTCTGCCTCAAAAGCACTCTCCATGAGAACAGAATGCACATTTTATGAGAGCGGGACAGCATGTCAAAGCAGGTGCAGAATATACTTCCCTGGCTTCAAAGAGGAAAAAGTGCAGAGAGACTGTTAGTGTATTGAACCCATTCACCTCTTACAGACTTACTTAGAACATCTAACATTTACTAGAGATTTTGGTAAAGATGATTATCAGTAGCAGGAGTTCCTGTCCAGAGGTGGAAAGGAGAAGCTCCTGTGCACCCACAGTGTGGCTGCATTCTCATTACACTCAACGGAAAAAATATTGCTGATTTTATTACGAATTGAGTCAGACCCTGTCACTAAACTAGTCAGTGAGCTAGGAAGTGTTGACGGGGAAGGCTCACTTCTGCCTTTTAAATCCATAAAAAAACAGCAATCCAAAACATATTTTCCCGTTTCAATCACCTTCCAGATTTAATAAACCCCTCCTTGCTGTAGCAGGGCAATATTATTGTTTATTGACTATTCATTTTTAAAACGGAATCCCACCTATTCTGCTTTACTGCTGCTTATTTCCAAAGTTTCCAATTAAATAGGGAGTGAGTTCTTAATTCCAGTATGGTTCAAATATACTGAAGAGAAGGCTACATCTGCTTTTTCATCTTCTCCTTTGTAGTCTAAGGCTGGGTGGCTTCTTTACAGAAACTTCTTAAACATGAGAAAATATAAGCACTGATGTGAATGGGAAGATGTGCAAAGGTTCCTTTACAGGTTTGTTTTTTCTTTCCTGTTTCAAAACAGGATTGGAGAACTTCATAAAATATAATCCCACGGAAGACTCGTGTCACTATGGTATCAATTCTATGCTGGGCTTGACATGCAAAAAGCCAAGCAAATTCAAATATTATAAAAAAGATAACAATTTCTGTTCATATAGAGTAAGATTGCTAAAGTTAGGCTGTGTGGGAGGTTTGCACCATCGTACATGCACATGCACCAATGTACATGTCCACTCTTCTCTGTTACTAATACTTCTCTACCTGATATTGTAGCTTTTTTTGATGTTCCTAGGCTTAGCTGCCCTTAAACACTGTAATTTCCATTGACCTATTCATACCCTTTGCCTCGAGATTTGCATTGCAGTAGCAATCTCACTATTCTCGTTTGTTCTGGAGATCTAAACACCAATCACCACACTTCTTAATTCTCCTCATGCAATTAAAACATGTCCTAAAATACATTGACCCTCCAATCCCATGCCCTCTGCTCTTCCCAAAAGCTAAAAGAACCAGCCTAGTTTACAAACGCCTTCCCCTTTCCAAGCCGCAACTGCCTCTGCAGTCTCTCCTGGCCTCTCTCCCATTCTTCAGTGATAACTCCATCCTTCACTGGAACCTTAATTCCATCCTTCACTGGAATCTGCTGTAGCAGAATCCAATTGTGCCTCCATTGCTGAAAAGACCCAAGAGGGCTTTAAGTGCACAGAAAAGGATCAGGATTCTCATGCTTCTTGAATCCAGCTATTTCCATGCTTTATATAGTGCTGCACATATTTTTTTTCAAGGAAATGAGAAAATAAGGGAATAAAATAATGGAACATCACCTAAAGTAGTGCTCTAAGTCACTCACGTATGATGAAAGTGACCCCTCTCAATTCAGCTTAGCTTATGCATCATCTTTCCTTCCATAGTGGGTTAAAGCTGTGGAAGCTCATAAAAAAGGGGGTAAAGCTACAGGTATTCAGAAGTAGCCGTGAATTTTACTACTGATTCACAAGAAATCCACATTAATTGTCAACATCAGTCAATACACCAATTCTGCAATGTCCTTACTGTAATGTATGTACAGACAATTTGCTCTGTACTTGCTTTTCATGGCCACCATTTCACAGAGCACAATTTGTCTTGGACACACCACTGACACATACTGAACAATAAGCTGAAAAAATCCTTGATGCTTTTCTCAATTTTCTCTGTTGTACAGTATGTTCCAAATATGAGGAGGATAAAAGACAAACTGACAGAAACTCGGATGACCCTTCTAAGACTATTCCTACTTGTAGACTATAGTCTTAGCATCTTACAGCTATTCCTGCTTGAAACTATTCCTATAGTGTTTTCTCCTAACACATATCACAGTCCTAAAATTCATCCAGCTTGGCTTGTTTCTTTGTTTACATCAGAGATTATTGCAGTCACTAGCTACATACAGTGCTGAGATCTTTTCCATCCGTGTTTATGTGAGATGAACGTTCATCATCAGGCAAGGTTCCTTGTGTTAATAAATCCCTCTAAAATTATGTTGATTATATTGAGTAAATAAACAGAGGTACCAGTGAATCATAGGAAAAAAAATAATTTAGATTAATTAAAACCTATTCTGCAAGCTTAAAATCATGGACTTTTTTCCTAATTTAAATGAATGTCATTCTCACTTCAGTTACTAATGTCACAGTCATAACTGTTAAAATTCTTACCTAGACTAATCATAAAAACCTAATCTTACTTAAAGAAAAAAAAGAAATAAATACAAATGAATTCACTTTTTATGATTTTGTGTTTAAGACATGCTTTTCCTGAACAATAAAAACACAAGTGCACATGCTTCATCTTTTTTCCAGTTAGCTGTAATTTTCTGGTTCTCTTTCATTAAGCTGATCTTTGGGCTGCCCATATTTCAGGAGAGAACCTTTATAACAATTCTAATTTGAGTGAAAAGCAGCCTCATTAACACATTTAATCTTTTGTAAAACTTTATTCTTCAAAATCCTAAATTAGAGACAAACTTAATCTCATAGTTTCACTTCAAACAGGCTCCCTTCAAATTCTGGGATGTAACTGGCTTGCCTTCTTTCTCTCATCTCCATCGTTCTTTGCTACATCTTTCAGTTAATTTTTCTTGTTTTTTCATCCTTTTCATTAGACTTGTTTATCTCTAGCCATTACTCACTGTTTCACCAGATAGCAAGTCATGCTTTTTCATAGCAAAGAAGGGCCACCATGCTGTCCTAACAGAAGTCAATGGCAACATTCCCACTCACAGCAGAAGAAACGAAATATTGGTCTGATACGTTTTAACTGAAACTCTTCTGGACTCCCAGCTAATTCACACCCTGCCATTATGCTACTTTACGTTTGTTAACTTTCTACTTGTGTGAGTTTAAATACTTGAATACTTCAAGAAATTGAGTTTTCTCTCTTCTCCTCTTCTCTTTCCCTTGAAACCAACAAACGTATTCCTTTTCTTTTCGTTTAAAATGTAATGTTATGTTTCTTACCATCCATGCTGTGACAAAATCTCCCATCCAAGTCCCAACTGCAGCTACCTTCATAAAATTTTCATTCCTGATGCCCATGAAGTCTGTTATAATGTATGCACTGTGGAAACAAGAACACAGACTGTAAGCTATACACATTTGTTTAATGCAGTTATAAAGAATTTGCTTTAGTGACAAAATGTATGATTAGCTGTGAAAGATTTCCCATTCATTTCATAACCACTTTTTCTGCTACATCTGAGTCTTGACATAGTACCGAACCAGGATGGGCCAATCCCAATTAGAAACAGAAATGTGAATCTGATTTTACAGCCCATGTCTCTTTTGAAGGTGCTAAAGTAATGATAGGAAAAGGCTTTAGGATTATGTAAGGCTTCTGGAAATATAAACTATTTTACACTTTTTACGTCTTCCTTTGTACAAATGGAATTCCAACATTCTCGGAATCAGTAACTTTGCAAAATCTTTATGAAGAAAAATGAAAATCTTTGAATTCTCTTCAAAAAGATAATTGAGCCACTTGACTTTTTACTCTACCAGTTATACAACCACATGTTTTTTTTAACACAACACTGCAAGCAAGTTTTGCAGAATTTCAGTGAAAAGTCACAGTTTCTTGATTTATACAATGTATTTTCATAGATATATTTTACTTAAATTCAAAAGAAGCATTTCCATTCTGCTTAAATAATGCAACAGATAAAACCTCACACAATAATTTGACCTCTACTTGCACGTTCATCAGGATGCCATAAGGACAATTAAGAAGGTAAAGTTACTTGTGCTGTAATAAAACCTTTGTGAAAAAATCATAGCTTTAAATATACTCACATCCTTTGCTAAAAGACTTTTGTAGTGTTAAGGAGGAGATTGTTCTCCTCAAGAGCTAACACATTAAATAATGATAGTAATTATATTCTAACTTCCCAAGTGATATCTGTGTTTTTAAGATACCTGTAAACACTCCTTATATAATGTTATACCTATTTAAGGGTGCGCACAAATGACCCAGTTGCATGTAACAACTTCCTTGAACATTGCGTTATCCATTATTAAATTTCTTACCATTATTATATACCAAATGTTGTAATGTCTGGTAGCTAGCAGACCATATCCCTTCAACTGGATCAGTGCAAGCTGATCCCACTTTCTGGGGCGGTCCTATTAAAATCTAAGTATTTGAATGGGATAGAGGATCTTGCTAGCACAATCCATGCTCAGCACTGTATCATTTCTTAGATGTAAGTTAATATGTTCTAGAGTAGAAATATTAATGTCATTTAATAGTTTCATGACACATGTAAAATGGCAACCCCTAATGGCTCTTTTCATTATACACATTTTGTGACCTTTCAGTTAGTACGTCACTAACGAAAATACCATCCATTTTTTAAAATCTCTGGCTGGCTCAGATTTTCTGCCGGAATTAAAAATAAACATTTTTTCCAAACAATTTTTAATTACTTTCCATGTAGTTAATAAGATCATCAATATTCTAAATTCACCACGTTGTGAATTAGGATGTAAGAACACAAAACCAGCTACACTGGGGCAGCCCAAAGTCTCCCTGTTCCAATGCCCTGTCTCCAAGAGAAGGCAACAGCAGATACCTAGGGAAGACTGAGAACCAGCAAGCAGACTCCTTCTAGATACATTCTCCCAGCCTCTTTATAACTAGGAATCATTTGGAATTCCTCTTTTTTCCTGCATCTTGGGTATGCTGTTCTTGTAGCATCTATGAAGGCAAAAAAATATCGAGTCTGCATTCCCTAAGCAGGTGTCTCATTAACAAAAAAGGCACACCATGAATGTCAGTTGTAAGGACTGGCCCCTCAAAAGCAACCTGTATCTTTATCTTTTTCATCAGTGTGAAACACATACAAACCCCCACAGTTCTCACCATTTTTATTCCCATTTCTTATATGCATTATACATTCTCATATGCATTATACATGATTACAGGTGTACAGAAACAAAATGAACGCTTCCACAACACTCCTGAAAAACAGGCCAGTTGAGTAACTCTTACTCCTATAGCACTGTTGCATATAGTGGACCTGCCACAGCCACCCATGGCAGGCTGGGGTACACAAGATGGGTTATCCAAAAAGACTGAGAGGTCACTGATCACTATACGTAGGTATTAACAAGTAGAAAAGATATCAAATCAGACAAATACATAGAAATATACAGAAAGGCCTCAAATGCAGCAAATCATCCTTACAGGCCTTTTTGTAATTTGAAACATGAAAGCATGCAAGAAGCCAAGTAGAAATTGTGCATCGTAGTCTATAAGCAATTAATGCCTAAATTAAACATGCAAATTGACAGACTTCCAGTTAGAGTTAAAATAGTATATTTAAAAGAAACTCTTAAAAACATAACTTGTGCATATTTTAAGTTCAATTTCTGATTAAAATACAGCCACAACTTTTTATGGAACAGAGAAAATATTTTTAGCACTGTCATTATCACAGAATCACAGAATTATCAGAGTTGGAAGGAACCTCTAGAGTTCATCTAGTCCAACTCCCCTGCTAAAGCAGGATTGCCCAGAGCACACTACTCAGGACTGCATCCAGGTGGGTCTTGAAAATCTCCAGAGAAGGGGACTCCACAACCTCCCTGGGCAGCCTGTGCCAGTGCTTTGTCACCCTCACTGTAAAGAAGTTTTTCCGTGTATTTGAACGGAACTTCCTGTGTTCTAACTTGTGCCCATTGCCCCTCATCCTGTTACTTGGAACCATTGAAAAGAGCCTGGCTCCATCCTCCTTCAACCCACCCTTGAGATACTTGTACGCCATAATAAGGTCTCCCCTCAGCCTTCTCTTCTCCAGGCTAAAGAGTCCCAGCTCTCTCAGCCTTTCCTCATAAGGCAGATGCTCCAAGCCCTTAATCATCTTAGTTGCCCTTCACTGGACTCGCTCCAGTATTTCCCTGTCCCTCTTGAACTGGGGAGCCCAAAACTGGACACAGTATTCCAGTTGTGGCCTCACCAGTAGAGGGGGAGAATGACCTCCCTCGACCTACTGGCCACACTCTTCCCTATGCAGCCCAGGATTCCATTGGCCTTTTTGGCAACAAGGGCACATTGCTGGCTCATGGATAATTTACTGTCTACTAAGATCCCCAGATCCTTCTCCTCAGAACTACCTCCCAGCAGGTCCACCCCTAACCTATATTGGTGCTTTGCATTCTTCCTCCCCAGGTGCAGGACCTTGCACTTGGTTTTGTTGAACCTCATTAGGTTCTTCTCTGCCCGGCTCTCCAGCCTGTCCAGGTCACGCTGGATGGCAGCACAGCCCTCTGGGGTGTCAGCCACCCCACCCAGTTTATTATCATCAGCAAACTTGCTGAGGATACACTCTGTCCCCTCATCCACGTCATTAATGAATATATTAAACAAAATTGGACCAAGTATTGAGCCCTGGGGGACGCCACTGGTTACAGGCCTCCAACTAGACTCTGTGCCGCTGATCACAACCCTCTGAGTTCTGTCACGCAGCCAACTCTCAATCCACCTCACTGTCACCTCATCTAGCCCATATTTCCTCAGCTTCCTAATGAGGATGTCATGGGAGACAGTGTCAAAAGCCTTGCTAAAGTCAAGGTAGATGACATCCACGACTCTCCCCTCATCCAGCCAACCAGTTATAACATCATAGAAAGCTATCAGATTGGTCAAGCATGATTTACCCTTGGTAAATCCATGTTGACCACTTCCAATAACTTCCTGTTCCTCAACGTGTTTGGAGATGACATCCAGAATGAGTCGCTCCATTACCTTCTCAGGGACAGAGGTTAGACTAACTGGTCTGTAGTTCCCTGGGTCCTCCTTCTTGCCTTTTTTGAAGATTGGAGTGATGTCAGCCTTCCTCCAGTCCTCAGGCACCTCTCCTGTTCTCCATGACCGTTCAAAGACGATAGAGAGTGGTCTAGCAATAACATCCGCCAGCTCTCTCAGCACTCGCGGATGCATGCCATCAGGGCCCATGGACTTGTGAATGTCCAGCTTGGCCAAGTGGTCTCTGACACGGTCCTCCTCAACTGAGGGAAAAATCTTCCTCTCTCCAGACCTTCCCCTTTGCCTTCAGAGTATGGGATTCATGAGGGACAGCTTTAGCAGTGAAGACCGAAGAAAAGAAGGCATTCAGTAACTCTGCCTTCTCTGTGTCCTCCACCACTAGGGCACCTGTCTCATTCACCAGTGGGCCTACATTTTCCCTAGTCTTCCTTTTTCTATTGATATACTCAAAGAATCTCTTCTTATTGTCTTTAACTGCAGTGGCCAAGCTGAGTTCTGATTGAGCTTTGGCCCTTCTCATTTTCCCCCTACATAGCTTTGTTATATCTTGATAGTCCTCATAAGTTGCCAACCCCCTTTTCCAGAGAATGTAAACTTTCCTTTTTTTCCTGAGGTCCAGCCAAAGTTCTCTATTTAGCCAGGCTGGTCGTCTTCCCCGTCTGCTCGTTTTTCGAGACAAGGGGATGGCCTTCTCCTGCGCTTTTAAGAGCACCTGCTTGAAGTATGCCCAGCCTTCCTGGGCACCTTTGCTCTTCAAAACTGCCTCCCAAGGGACACTCTTGACCATGCTCCTAAACAGGCTAAAGTCTGCCCTTCGGAAATCCAAGGTGGCAGTTCTGCTGGCTCCCCGCCTTACATGATCAAGAATTGAAAATTCTATCATTTCGTGATCACTCTGCTCAAGGTGACCTCCAACCTTTACATCCCCCACAAGACCTTCTCTGTTAACAAACAGTAGGTCCAGTAGGGCACTTCCCCTAGTTGGTTCCTTCACCAGCTGTGTTAGGAAGTTGTCTTCCACACACTCCAGGAACCTCCATGACTGTTCCCTCTCTGCTGCATTGTATTTCCAGCAGACGTCTGGGAAGTTGAAGTCCCCCACAAGAATAAGGGCAGATGATCGTAAGACCTCCGCCAGCTGCTTATAGAATACTTCATCAACTTCTACATCCTGATTAGGAGGTCTATAACAAACTCCCATCACGATGTCTGCCTTATTGGCCTTCCCCTTAATTCTTATCCATACACACTCAATCTTGTCTTCCACACTGTTAGGTTCCAGACATTCAAAACTGCCCCTAACATAGAGGACCACCCCACCACCTCTCCTTCCTTGCCTATCCTTTTTGAAGAGTTGGTAGCCATCAATTACAGCACTCCACCTGTGTATGTCCTCCCACCACGTTTCTGTGATGGCAACTATATCATAGTTTCCTTGCTGTACAACGGCCTCCAGCTCCTCCTGTTTATTCCCCATGCTGCGTGCATTAGTATAGATGCACTTCAGCTGGGCTAATTGTCCTGCCACTTTCTTGGGGGGACAAGCCCTAATTTGCACCTGATCATACTCAGACACTACTGTATCTACCAAATTATCACTACCCCTCATGTCTTTGCTGCCACACAATTCACCATCCCCCACCATCACTGGGACAGGCTGCAAGACCTTGCTAACACTTTTACCCAGAAGCACTGGTACGCTTCTCCCAGGCACCACTTTTGTAATCCTGGTTTCATCCCCATCCCCCTTCAAACCTAGTTTAAAGCCCTATAGATGAGCCCTGCTAGCTCTTGTCCCAGGATCTTTCTTCCCCTTTGGGTTAGGCTTCCCCCACCTGTTGCCAGCATGCCTGGTTTCCTGTAGATGAGCCCATGATCAAAAAAACCAAAGTTCTGCCGGATACACCAGTCTTGGAGCCAGGAGTTAATTTCCTGACTCCTCCTATTTATCCCCTCGTCAACCCCTGCAATTGGTGGGATAGAGGAGAACACTATTTGTGCTCCTGATCCCTTAACCAGCCATCCCAGGGCCCTAAAGTCATTCTTCATTGCCCTTAGACTTCTGGTACCTACCTCATCACCACCTACCTGAAATATCAGTAGTGGGTAGTAATCTGATGTCTTAACCATTTCTTATTAGAAATAGTAATGAAATACACTGCTATTTTATTAGCTATTCTAATAACTATTAGCATTACATTCTGTGTCTTTTATGCTCTCTGCAGTATTATTTATATTATTTTCATTTCAAAACACCAAGAGAAACTGCCTTTTTTAAAATACGGATTTTTTTTCTGCTAAAAATGAAAAAAACCTCCATTTTTTATTTTCAGGGTTCAGTTTAAATATAAGTGAGAGTAGCTGACATTTTCAAAAAAACCACACTTGCCCGATGATGTTACCAGGGTATATATTTTAACAGTACCGAAAGTAAAACTAATTCTATTGTGGAAAAATCCCCACTTTTGTCTAGCTTTAGCTAGTGACTCAAGCAGTTTTCATTAGTTGGTTACTCTGCTTCCTGGCTAGGACCCATGTCAGCATCTTGCAGGAGGACTAATAGCTGTTGGGTTCCAGTTAGCTGTCCTGGTCAGCCCAGATTTTCCATAGCTTGTCGAAAGGCTTCTGTTTGCTTTGCCATACTTGTATTCTGTAGCAAGGTACATTCATAGTGCATGAATAGCACAAACTAAGAAAACACTGACTGGAAAAACAAAGCAGTTAAAGCTCATAAGAGAGCAAAAAGCTCTTCAGAAAAGGACAGGATAAGTGTAAATAATTAAAGGCTGAGGAACCAATACTTGTGAATGGTATAGATAAAGGACAAATTTGCGATTGGGATTTGGGACAAAATACTATTAACCTTTGACAATAAAACTGGAAGCTGCAAAGACAGGGAAATTGTTCTTTGCAGGCTTATGGAAGGTAGACCACAATTTTGACAGAATAGGACAAAACAGAGGAACCGAAAGACGAAAGAAGCTTGAGACACATCGTTCTACAAGAGAGTCCAAAAAAACCCATCATAAGGTGCTGTCTACATACATGTTGTTGCAAAAGGTAAGTTAATAACAATGAATCAGTAAAAAGATACAAGCCCAATGTATTTGATTGCTTTTCTGGAGTTAGCAGCAGAGAGTGCACAGAACAGACAGAGGGAAACAACAGCACTAGCCCAGAGAAAATGTTCAAAGAAAGGAAGGTATCAGAGCATTTTTTCAAAGAAGAATGACAGTAGCAGCTGCCAAAATGATGAACAGTCTGAAAGAAAATGGAACGTATTTAATTTTAAGTTGGATAAAGATGTACAAGCCACTGTGGTGCTATCAGCATTGTTCTAGGCACTGGAATAAGTCATGGCTGAAACTCAGTGCTGAGATGGTGTTTCCTTGACCATCACAGGAATCTAAAACTGGGATATAACTTGAATTTAGACACTTGAATTTAACTGTAAGACAAGGATCCAAACTCTCAATGAAGCCCTAGTCAAAACAGTCAATGCAGATTAGAGCATAATTTGTCTTTACACTACTGTAGACACGCTGCATGAAGGATTTTTTTGCCTTATGTTACTGCAGGATGGCTAGATTCAAAACAGTTAGTTCCAACAGCAAAAGGTATTGCTAATCCCATGAGACTAAATCATTCCAGGTACTGTGACATAACCTGGTCTCCAGATGTTAATCCAAAGAGCTCTGGAACTCGTGTAAGGCCTGTGACACGTGACAACCCAGACGCATCTGAACTGAACCCTAGGTCTCCAAGGACTGCAATGAGAACACAGACACTTTGCTCTTTGAGGTTTTAGTTGCCTTTTAATGGCGTTTTAGCAACCTCGGTGCATCTTAACTACCCTTCAGCTGGCTTTTTCTACACTAGAGTATTTAAAGTGCTGGGCTGGCACATGGCACCCAGGGCATGTTCTGTACAGAGCCTACAAAACCTAAAGAGTGCTAACTTAAGGCTCTGCGAAAAGGAGGAAGGCCTCGGTGTCTTTTATGTTGAGTGACAAAAAGTCTGTACGTGTTCTGCAGTCTGATACACGCTTTTCTGAGGTGGTTTGATTGTCTGGCATTCCCCCTAAATAGCTGCTTATCTATAAGGAACTCATCTTCCTTGGTGCACGTGGCAAAATGAAAGGCCTTGACAGTGGCAAGCAAGTGACAGCAGGGGAGTTCACGCAGGCTGTAAATAAGTATATGTTTAGATGTGGCACCACAAGCTTCCATTACTCTTAATTTAGCAGAGGCAAAGACTGTCAGAATAACTGAAAACATACATAGAAGACTGCAGATGCAGTTCCTGATCCGTATTTGTCACTCTAAGATGACAGAATGGCAAATGAGACACTTGGTAGCACTTTGCTCAGCTGAAAAGCTATTCCTCTACTGCTAGAAACTGAAGTCAGAGCCACGGGGATCTGGAAGATGCACAGAGACCACAAGACCTGCTGTCCTATAAGCTGGCACATCATAATGAGAACGGCATAATGCATAGCTACCTACAAACAGCACAGAGAGCACAACAGCTACTCATACAGTCCCTAACCATCCCCAGTGCACACTTCGGAGGTACAGATGAAACTTTTTCTATGACACCAGAACAGAGAGAATTAAGAGGCACAGCCTCTTAATTAACAGCCACAAGAGGCTCGGCAGGCTAAGCTCCAAGACACAACAAAACTAGGATGCAAAAATGGCTTGGCCATAGCGAGACAGATCCATGGCACATTACAGAACAACCGAGACTGACAGATTGATGCTGTAACAGCATCGCTGGTTGGTAACTTATTTGTACACCTTTTTTTCAAATCGGGCAACAGAACTGTGATTCTCAAAACCGTTGCTCATCAATGTACAGGCCTGAGGGCTGCCTAACTTACTCTGGGGACTTGGCTTTTAAATGTCCCAAGCCATTTAAAGTTCTGCTGCTAGGCATGTACAGGCGCTTCTCACTCTCCACAGGAATAAGCTATTTGGCTTCTACCTCACATCCTATATTGACTGATATCGATAAAGTGGTTATTCCTCCACTTGGTTTGCCTGCGGAGCTCCATCTGCGTTTTGCAAGCCTGCCTAGAAGACAAGGCCCATTGAAAAATGCAGCAATTGCATTTCTGTCTATTAATGTAGAAGAGTGTAATGTAATGCACGTAACTTAAATGGCAGGGAACACATGAAATCCAATCCCTATTCCAAGGGACACTGGTTCAACAAAGAGTTGTGTCTCACTGTCACTCTCAGTAAGAAAAGAAAATGTCATGACAAACTCCTATTAGGACAGTAGGTTTTTTGTATATGGCACTCTCCAAGAGGATGAGAAATGTGTCTTTCGGTCTCCTTTAGGTAAGGGGTAACAGAAGCTGAATATTTCATATATTGTACAAATACCATCTTTCACATGCAAGACAGACATTCACTTTCCTCTGCTTTTAGAGAAGAGAAATGGATGCCGCTGGTCAGGACAGGAGTTTGGATTAGATCACAAGTACAGTCCTAGTTAAGGTGCTTCAGGCAAGTTGGGACAGGATTTAAAATACATTTCTGCCCATAATATAGCTTCTTTATTCAAAACTGTAGGAGTTTCTTGTTCCCTGTGTGGATTTTTGTGGATCCTATGCCAACAGTCCTCGAGCACTTGATGCCCAATAGAGTCTGGACTTCTCTTTAGGGACCAGGTGGTATTCATACACATTAATTTTTGCCTAATGATGCTAATCTTCCTAGGCTGCCTCCTTAATCAATGGATTTGACAACAATCCAGAGCAGGAGTTTAATTCAGATGATTTTCACGTATGGCATCACCAAAGACCAACAGCTTACTTCTAAAGTATTTGCTAAAGGCAAATCATAATGGCAGGGCTACTGCCAGGGGATGTGAGAGTCTGCATCTCTACTGGGAAAATCTTAGGGATCTGCAAATTCAAAAGCATTTCTCCACTACAGGAGAAATGCAGCCTCCCTGGGCTAAAGGTAAACTTTGCTGAGTGGCAAAACATACTTCCAGCAAGTTTAAATGAAAGGTTTTGCTACACCTAGATTTTTTTTTACATCAAACCTTAAATGATATAAATAAAATCAGAGAGAACTAGTGGCTGAGTTAGGAACTGAACCCAAATTCCTCCCCTCTCAGATGACCCACCTTCTCCATCATTATGTAGGTACTCTGGCGAAAATGCTGTATAACCCCTATAGACTCCACTACAAAGCACTTCTTATGGACAGGATAGTCTGGGAAAAAGCATAAAAGGTGCCTGATGATCTTTTCCAAATTTTCCAGAATTTTTGCTATTCTTGTGCAATGTGTATCACTGCACGTATATTCTGTTTAGTCAGACAAAAGAAAAACAAAGGCTGCAGAGTGTGTTTAGCATCTTTCTGCTGCAAATAACTGTTAAACTACTCAGTCAAGGACAGGTTGCCTGAAACACTTTTAATACTATTGTGTTTATAGATGAATGCTTACCTAAAGATCCATAGCACAGTCTTACCAGCCCCCGTCACGCACACCCACAAGCACTGCAGCTGCTTATATGTAACTGTTTATGCTTCCACTTAAACTCTATTACCACCGCATTAGATTTTTACTGAAGCAATGAAATAAAGGGTTGCCTTTTACATGCCTGTTTGGTAGTATAGGAGAGAATTAAGATATTTACTTACTATTAAGTGAATTATTGAAAATTGCTTTAGTGGACAATCAAACAAGTTAAGAGAACTGTGTCACTTTTTACCATCTCTTTTAATAGGCTAGTAAAATTCTGCAACTAATCCACAAGACTGTAGTACAAGCTGGTACATTATATGCCTTATTTGATTCACTCCATTTGCCTATATACTATGATATCAAAATAGTTTTACAGTAAAATGTTCCAAAATGCTAGCACAGGTGGCCAAGAACACAAATAGGACAAGTGGCCTTGGGCATACCCATTTTGAGAGCTTAAAGAGGATTTTGTCTCATCATATGATAACACACTCTGCAGACATACCAGTTTTCAATCTCAGCCCTTGCCGTAAACATCCTAAGCAGGATGATGAGTGCTGATTTTCAACAAGTTGCTAAAAAGCAAGCTAAATTACACATGTGTACATTGAATAAAAGTGTATGCACAGTTTCTATAAGTTAGAAAAATGTTGTAAACTGGTTATGTTATTTTGGGTTTTTTTACATTTAACATTCTGTCGTGGTTTAGGCCAAATCAGCTACTGGGGACCTGGGGGACACGGGGGACCCCAGACAGGACCGACAGATGCTCCCCTCTACCCCTCTTCAAAGACAGAGGCAGAGGAGGGAAAAAGAGACATGAATTTAGAATGAACTAAACTAATGAAAGTAAATTAATGAAATATTAATAATAAAATAAAAAAGAAATAATGAGATATATACAAAACCATATCAAGCTCCCGAGATGACAATCAACACAGCTGGCACTGGGGAAGTCCCAGGCTGGACTCAGTGACGGACGGGAACTGAATTCTTATCTGCATTCAGGATCAGGATCACAGGCAGATGAACAGACAGAGTCCTCCTCAGACGTCGGCCATTGAAGGAAGAGCCCCTGACCCTTTGATCCCTCAGCTTTTATACTGAGCATGAGGCAGATGGGATGGAATACCCTGTTGGTCAGTTTTGGATCACCTGTCCTGTCCGCTCCTCCCCGCAGGTGGGAACCCTCTACGCTTTTCTGCTTCCAACCCTCCAACAGGGAAAATTACAAAGTTGGTTGGCCTTGGGGGTTATAGCAATAAGTATAAGCAAGAGCCTCTCTGCATCCCATGCCTGGGCATCAGCTATAAACATAGGTCTTATCACTCTGAGAGAGCGAACATCGTCTGCACAATATGCTGTTAATTTCAGTAGTTAGAAGAGGCCCAGCTAAGAAGCGAAGTTACTGAACAAAATTGGTCCTATTTTACCTCAAACCAGGACACATTACATTAAATGTAGGTTTGCTTATCTTAAAATGCAGATAATTTGTTTGGCAAGCGACATTTTAAAAATAGCTACTAAAATTTGAAAATAACATTAAAAGAAACTAAGGACTACAACAGGCAATGCGTTTGGGAAGGTTAAGTTAGGTTAGTAATTTAGCACAAGAGAGATGGAATAAAACTTTTCAAAAAGTACTTGCTTTGTTTTTAAACTTGGCAAGATACTGGTAGGAATGGCTTTGAACGATGCTGCATTGGCTGAACTCTTCAGAATTGGAAATGGCTTAAACACATCCATTCCCGGTGTTGACATTTCAGTACAGCAAAGAAGAGATAAGGACAGATGTGCAGCAATTCTCTCAGAACTGGCAGTTGCAAGAAAAAAAATGATTCACTTGAAAAAAAAAAACAACAAACCAACTTCCTCATATCATTGCCAGAATATAAACAACATTAAATGACACAGTTGGAACTTTACCACTTTGACCAAGTGCTTTGATAACTTCTGTGAATTCCAGCAAAAACTTTGTACTTTCTATCCATTTCAACTTTAGGGATGGCAGAGAAGTTTAAATGCATTATTATAAGGTTGAATAAACTAGTAACTGCAGTATTACTGCTATTCAGAAAGAGGAAGTTAGAACAGTTTGCAGTTGGTACAAAACACTGAATGGACGCTGCCTGTAAGTAGCAGCCCAACTGGGAAAGTGAAAGCAGAAATATATTTTAGCAAAATTTAGTAGAAACTTGTAAGTATTACCAGATAATCCAACTTTCCATATTCATCATTCTTTAATATATTAAACTTCCCTGAACCGTTGATAAAAAGACTTTTTTCAGAAATTAAAGTAATGAAATGCCAGAAAACTACAAACAACATGTCGTAAGTTAATCAACTGGAACTGAGGGAACAAAGAAATGCCAGTTCAGAATGTCTGCTGACAGATTCATAACTAAAAAAAGAATTTGAGCTGGTTCTGAAAAGAATTGTAAGCCCATACTGTAAAATAAACTTGTGAAAATTTCTTATGAGTTTACTTTTTTAAAAATAATTTATTATAAACAAAATAGATTTTTTTCCTTATTTAATGATAATGTTTTAAGGCTTCATAAAGACTAATATTAGTTTGAATTTCAAAGGTCTACTGTAGTGATTGGGTGAACCAAGGATCACGTGCCTTCTTTCAACACTTTATTTTCAGGAACCGCTGATACTCTGCAGCTGAATGACAAGCGGCCAAAGGACTGTCCTTACAGCATGGACCAGGCGACTTCCTCTGTTTTACTGAACACTGGAAGACGCTGCAAGAACCTATACGTTTGAGACTGGAACAAGGTGAGGTGTTTTGCTGCAGCAAATGTTGGACCAATACTGGAACATTTGGATGGAGTTTGAATTTGAGAAGTAATTGGAAATACAGATGAATGCAACCTGCATGTGGATGCCCATTTTTAAAGCAGTGGAGACTGGCATATAACTCACCTTACAATTTGCATCAAAGTATGTATACGTGTGGTAGAGGAGTGTAATTGCTGCTAAATAGGCTAAAATGATTTTATTTTTTTTTTTACTAAATCAGTACAGTGTAGTAAGTTTTAATTTTGACGTTTTCATTTCCAGAGTTTTGCTGCAGAGATGTGTCAGAGTATCTGAAGCAGAGAAGACATCCTTTAGAGGCTAGAAGGTGATTTCCCTGACACACAGGCTTTAAATGACAATTGCAAATCCATTCACATTACCTTTTATGTAAGATATGACTATATTCAATTTGGCTTGTGTGCTTGTAGTGCCAGCACTGCTGGTACCTCTGTCTCTTTCTTCAAAGTTATCAGGAGTAAAAAATGGTCAGGAGCATTTTACTATTATTATAAAATGGTAGGTCATGCAGAGTCTGCAATCACCTGAAGAAACATATTGCTTTTCATAGCTTGGGGGAAAAAATTAAAAATCAGAAAATACTAGCATATTTACAGAATTCAAAAAACTTGCCAGTTCTCAAATTGAAAATAATCTTGTGCTTTGATTCAAAGATTTAGTTACTTATACTTAGAAATATTTAGCCTGTTTTTTTTTTTAACCTGTTTCTATGATCATTCCAGCTTTCTTTCCAAATCTGCATATCATAAGGATTTTCATTATTTTAATTCCTTTTGCTGGTTTGGGACAGGAAATCTTTCTAATCTGCAAAAATTCTTGGAAGACTGAAAATATGTTTCAAGTCCAAATATCTTTGGATTAGCATTTATTGTGCAAGTTTTTTCTTTCAGAAAAACACATTTCTACCTCAAACTACAATATAGAATAAGGTCAGATATTCCTTTAAAGGTATCAGAGTTTAACTACAGATACGAAAACAGTTATCTTTCAATAGTAAGGTAATTTAAAGCTTAATGACATCTGAATAGTATCAAAATCAATTTACCAATTTTTTGTTTTCTATTTAAATATTATTGTTTCACAAGAAACTTCTCCTGTTTTTTATGAACCAATTCCATAGTATGTAGGCAAAGCTGTGAGAGGATGAGTAAAATAAATTCTGCAGTTCCTGTAATGACTATTTTAAATTATCCAAACCAATCTGAGACTTTGTATTGTGATTGTTAAAATTGTAAAAAATATTAAAGAAGTGTCAAGGTTGTAGAACAGGTGATTCAACTAAATGGATATTTTTGAAATCAGTATTTCTTTAAATTATTCTCTATATAGATGAGTGATATTTGAAATGAGTAAGTCAGAAACAAGACCAGTTGGTGATAACATGTGAGACTGAATGGATGGATGGTGGGGCAGAGTCCTGCTACTTTGCATTGCAGAAGTATAAATTTACTAAGAAAGGAAGAGTGAGGAAGTAAAACCTGCAGGGGAGCTTGTGGGATGTTTGCTGAATTAGTAGAATGGAGATTGGACTTCAGGGAAGTTTGAGGATAAGATGAAGATTTCTTAAGTATTAGATTATTGACAGGTATATCAAATAAGCAATTAGTAACAATTAAACAAAGCAGGTAAAAGCATAGAAAAAAATGAGAGTGGAAGGAAACTCAAGGGATGGAGTAGTCCAACCCCTCAAGCTAAACAGGGCTAACTGGCGTTAAACCAGATCATTCAAGGCCTTATTTATGCTTAAAAATTGCTTATTTTAAGTTACATTTATTTAAACTTATTTATTTAAACTTAAATCCTTTATCAGAAGCAAAGCTAACATTACTTAAATGTCGGGGGATAGGAACAGTCTTTTTTCAGTGGTGCCCAGTGATAGAACAAGAGGTAACGGGCACAAACTTGAACATAGGAAGTTCCATCTTAACATGAGGAGGAACTTCTTTACTTTGAGGGTGGCAGAGCACTGGAATAGGCTGCCCAGAGAGGTTGTGGAGTCTCCCACTCTGGAGACATTCAAAACCCGCCTGGACACTGTCCTGGGCAACCTGCTGTAGGTGACTCTGCTCTGGCGGGGGAGTTGGACTAAATGATTTCCAGAGGTCCCTTCCAACCCTGACCATTCTGTGATTCTGTGAGTGTGCTTTACAATGGACTGCCCTGGGTCACTAGTTCAAGTGGTCTCTTTTGATTATGCCAAGACCTCATCCATTTAACACAGTGCTAAAGCAGCCAAGGATTTGGCACAGAATCCTTCATGCAAACAACCTGTCCTGTCATTACAGTTCAATAAAATAAAGTATATGCTGCTAGAAATCACCCCGAACAGTTTGAGGAAGGAAGACAGCACTTCATTTTTTACTCCGCATCATTACATAGTTTAGTATTTGTGAAATATCCTCCACAAAATAAGACAAATATAAGTATTTTATATTGATATAAATAATACAAAAGTTAGCCATACACATAGGCATATATTGCTTATGCAGAATATGTTATTTTTTTGACATTGAGAGACTAAACAAGTCAAAAAGCTAAGAGTAAAGTTAACTTAAAATATAAACTCTGTTTCCTATAGGATCTTTCCGTTGTATATAGGCAAAGCATAAGATAAGTGGAGCAAAGGCCCTTGGAGAATCTCTGCTTAGTTGCTTCTTCATGAACAGGAATGGCTCTCACGCCTGCTTCATGGATTCCACCACTGGGTGCTGGGATCCCTCGGCATGGCAAGTTACTGAATGCTGAATTTGACAAGGGCCACAGGGAGACCGTCAATCAGCCAAAATCAGAGAAAATCATATGCAATATGGGAAGAATAATATTAAAAAATACTTAAAAGAAGGAAGAAGGGTAGGACAGCTAGGAAACCGGACTGACAAAGTTGATGGAAGAGAAATGACAAGATAAATGGAAATGAAGAAATACATTTCAAGTATGAAATATCTGAAAAGGAAGAAAGGTCAGAGCCCAGAATGGAAGGGACGTGAGAGGGAAATCAGAGGGATGTTTCCTTCTTTGAAAAGCACTAAAGTTAAAATCTCAATTTCAAACAAAGGAATAGGTCCAAGCTTTCTATAACGTTAATTTAGTGCATGTTGCTGCTTACAAATGCTTTGCTGTATAAGGATGCGGGCAGATAGAAGGAGACTGAAACTGCAATTTGTTCGAGGAATTGAGAGCATATACCAGCCCAGAACATCAGCATGCAATGGCACAAATAACTGCACAGGGGTCTTAAGAAGACCAAAAATGGTATTATCATGTCAGCCATACTAGGCTTTTCAAAGAATCATGTCAGCAGAAACAATAATTCAGCCCAAAAAATCAGGAGTTTATTCAGAATGAAGATGGCTGCTACAATTTGATACAGCCACAAATGAACCCAAAATAAGATCTTTCTGAAACACTTCCTCTGCAAATGTTTTGTTCTAAAATCTTATCCAAGTTCTACAGTCTGTATACACATAGCCAACACTCTGTCCTTTCATCAAAATTAATTAGGAAACTCAGATATGAGAAAAATGTGTTCTTTAAAGCTACTTACAGGTGCAAAAGTTCAGAAAATATCTTTCTGTTATGTATATTTGGTTTTGTAACTGTTGAAGATGACTGGTGTATATCAGTCTTGCTGCAGTCTATAAAACCAAACTGAGATACAGAAACTGTTGGAGTTGTCAAGAAACAACAATCTACCATGCTCACAGGTACCTTTGAGAAGAAATGGAAGGAAAATGTGGCATGACAACTCAGGAGCTAGTCTGAGGAGTTGATTGGCTTCTCTCATAATATAATAACAGCAGCAGATTGCAGAGCAGATGGAAAAGAACTAGACTTCAAGCAATGTACAAATTAACAAATCAAGGAGATTGCTTCTTTACTATATTACTTGAAAATGGTATATAAAGAACAACTGGGTCCAGGGCCAGTTATCTGACAAGAGCTGGCATATAACCATGGCAGAGAATTTCACATGGAAAATGCAGGGAAGAAGTCAGACTGTTCTTCCACTCCGTGGCTTCATCATGACTACTTGATCATCCAATGGCTAATATCATCTGAACGAGTCCAATACTGGATCTGCTATAAATTTGCTCTGTATTCGACTGACCGCTATATTTTCTTGTCCTTACGCTACTCAGCATTTTAAATAAAATTATCATTGAAATAAAGAGGGAAAATTGTAAGAAGTTGTTTGAGGGTTTTATTCTCAAATCAACATAACTCTATCGCAGACTTTCCATTTTACAACACAGTCTCATTTTAATGACTTGAAAATGAGTTATCAGAAAACAGACATGTCAGAACCACACACTGCAAGGGTTTGTTGAGGCACTATCACTTGTAGTACGGCTTTAAGACACACAAATATATACAAGACACAAATTGCACTGTGAACTTCATCCTCAAAAAGAATATTCTCCTAATTTTTCACAAGTAAAGGACTAGCACACCACCAAACAACAGAGAGATGGACGTATGCACATGCATCTTTGATACCAAGACACTAAACTTTGATGGTTTTGGCTATATTTTTAAGGTCGGTTAGTCACAAATACTGGGTTTCATCTCATCTAACTACAGACCAATAAAAAGCCTCCATTTCAGCTAGCAATTCTAGGATCCCCTAGAACAGTCCATCTCTCTCCACAGTCAATGGAGAAAAATAAGCACTACAGATGTAATGAATCTGACTTATCTTAGACATCTGTACTGGGTCCGGCTGGGATGGACGTAATTTTCTTTATAGCAGTTCGTATGGCGCTGTGTTTTAGATCTGTGACCAAACAGTGTTGATAACACACTAATGCTGCCTATCGAGGTTAACCTGCAAGAACATCTCCAAAACAGATGAATCATCACGTGGAGATTTCAGTTCAGTTAAATGTAAAAGTAGTTGGATAACTTTAAACTCACCTTTCTTGGATTCTTAAACTACAAGATATCACAAAATATGGATTTTTATGTTTTAAGACTGGCATGGTTTAGATTATTAGACTGAAGCTCTAACGTCCATAAAACATCCTTGCAAGTCTACACACATCCCAAACTGCAACTAAAACCAGTGAAATACTAAAGATAAAATATGCAGCTTGGGAAAATACCATTCTAACTGAAAAAAATTACCTTTTATTTAGACATAAGGTTGAAAAAGACATTTCCAAATAGTGTAAAAGATTACATGATAAAACATTGTCAGTGAGAAACCTTTACAAGAATGAGTAAACTGCAAATAAGAATTCATTAAAATAGCAAGTTAAACCTAAAGTTGAACAGATGGCTAGCAGGACAGATATAACCAGAATTAAATAAACTATGGAGCAAATATTCTATCTTTGTCTGATGCTCATTGTGGAAAACATTTCAAGTCACTGCTGTTCAATGATAATCTGATCCAGAAATAGTTTTATACTGTCTGAAAGTTACCCACATGTTACTAGCTGAAGCAAATAGCGTCATTAATAAGAAAACCTTGAGATCTTTACATTGGATGCATGCAAAGCTTCAGGAGCAATGCCAATGTATTTTACAGAAAGTATTTCCTTAGTTTACTTATTGATTATGTGGGAGATTTTGTAATTAAACTGATATTCTACATTGAGGAATGGAAGAAATAGAAGGTTGCTGGATGGCTCTGCAGAACGATTATACACCCTTCTCTCTGCTCAGGAACAACCCCTGCAAAAATTGTCTCTGCATTCTGAAACCAATTGAAGATGTGAAAATGGCTAGAAGTGCCAGCTCTGAAGCAGACAACACAGAATGTAATTCTTCAGTTGAAAACATATCTTTTAAGCCTTGTACAACAATATTTTAGTTTTTAAAGAAGAAGATAAAGATAAACAGCTGACTTTCAAGCAACAATGGACATACAACTATGAAGGTAGAAAGCAGTAAAATACTGTGAGACCTAATCAATAGAAACTACTGGCTAGAGGTGGAGTATGATTCCGTTATCATACTTCAGGACTTTTAAATCCCATTTGTAATTAAAATTTAAATACATCTTTCTTTAAACTTTTGTTATTTTTCAAAATAAATATTTCATTAGCTATATGTCAGCTACAATGCCCACTTCATGCTTTTTCAAATTTCTTTTTCAAATGCTCACACGTGAACAAACAAAACATTTGTATCTAAAGACAGGTCACAGCATTAAATCAGACATGATACTGCACATCTCCTTTCGACACATGTATTGGGTCTGGCTGGAATGGACTTAACTTTCTTCATAGCACCACATATAGTGCTGCACTTTGCATTTGTAGCTAGAACGGTGTTGATAAAACACCAGTGTTTTGGCTACTGCTGAGCAGTGCTCACACAGCATCAAGGCTGTCTCTCCAACCCACCACTCAAAAGCCCAGTAGGCTGGTGACGGGCAAGAGGTTCGGTGGGGACTCAGATGGGACACCTGACCTGAACTGACTCAAGAGATATTCCATACTATATGGCATTATACCCAGCAATACAAGCCAGGGGAGAAAGGAGGAGGGAGGGACATTTGTGGTTATGGCGTTTGTCTTCTGAAGCAACTTGCTACATGTACTGAGGCCCTGCTTCCCAGGAACTGGCTGGACACCTGCCTGCTGGTGGGAAGTAGTGAACAAATTTCCTCTTTTTGCTTTGCTCTTGTATATGGCTTTTGCTTTTCTTATTAAACTGCTTTCACCTCAACCCACAAACTTTGTCCATCCTGTTGAACAGGGAGAATGAGAGAGTGACCGTGGGGGGGTCTGGCAGCTGGCCAAGGTCAACCCTCCACCATGTATCATGTTCATGATGACTTCCTAGTAGCAAAAAGAGTTCACAAGTGTAGTGCAGTAGTACTCTGATTTTGTTTTCATATGACTTTAAATAGTACCAAAATAACATTTCAAATATGAATCATAATGCAATTAATCCTTCTGGTAGGATTTCCAGAGATGCTCAGCACCTACATTCATCTTTTTGAATGTTGCCTTCATATATATTTAGCTCTCAATGACATACTGTTAAAACAAACACTATCAGAGATTTCAAAAAAATAAGTGATCTTCATATGCTAACATCACTTATTTACAAACCCAATACCAACCGCTCCATAAAATTCCACTTTCACATTTTGTTCAACTCTCTTTAGTCTGGATAGAAGTACTGCATTACTCTTTGTAGATCAACCTTATATCATCTACTTTTGGTCGCTCTCTGGGATGTTCACAACCTTTAGGTCTTCAGTTCAAAATTTATGAAGCAGAAACCTTCACAATAGCATATACTTATATTTACGATAAATGTATCAACAAGAAATCTCAATATTAACAGGATAATGCAGACAATCTATGAAAAACCTAAAAAAGAATTATGCCTGTGTTTGTGAGGTTATCTCCTGTAATGTTTAAAGAACCTTTTCTTGACTCCGTTTGAAGGCTGTTGTCAGTACTCTGTCACATTTGTAAACTGAAATTCTATTTCTTGTTCTGTACTGCAAATGAAAACAAAATCCTCTGCTAGATAAGAGGAAAAAGAATGGACTGTGACCCTGTCCCTTTTGATTTACTGGTTGTACAGGCACGCTGTGGATTACACTGAGTCACCTCTTCAATTTCCACAAAGTTTGTATGTCAGAGACAGCAGGAGATTTGCCCCTTGCAGAAATGCAGTTCCACTTTTTCACATCCAGTTTTCACATCTCCTGTTATATTAGAGGGTGGACGTTTGCCAGCACTTAAAGCTGATGACTTTTACTCTTTTCTGGACCAACCAGAATTCAACTGTTCTACACGTGATTCTTTATTCCAAATGAAAAACAGGCAAGTAACAGTGCAAAAGAACGAATTTTACAGATTTTCATGTTTTTATGCTTCTCATGAAAACATAGAACAATTTAGGTTGGAAGAAACTCCTGCTCAAGGCAGGGCTGACTTCAACCTGATGAGGTTGAAGGAAGTTGAGATCTTCCCTCAAAAGTAGAGCATAGCACAAAGGATAGCTACAGCTATGCTGAAGATGCCAGTTGGGAAACTGCTTAAGGTTTTATTAAGATAACAGTATAAATAGCCCTGCCCTCTTTTGCAGATTGGATGACCCACTTTAGGAAGACTGACAGCAGTAAGTACTCCAAAAGGAAAGTTTACTTCGTGCTCTGCTGATTTAATTACTTTAAATACATTTCAACTGATCAGATTTGGAAAGACAAAGACAACCACTCTGCTCATTTAAATTTGAAGTGAAAGTTACCACATTTTTTTTGACAGAAATGTACCATTTTGCTTAGTTTTAAGCTTTTTTTCTGATAAGCATTCTGAACTGATCAAAAAGTGCACTCAATTTTGAAAAATTTCACAAGAACTACATTCATCTTGGCAGTAATCATGTCGTTACGTAAAGAAAACCACAGTGCAAAGTAAAAACAAATGTGTTAACTGGTTTTGGACTGAAAAGCCTACAAATATTTCTTGTTAAAAAAGGTTTTACTAATAGAACGATACAGAAATGACTATACGTTTGGATTGTTAAGAACGCGCCTTCACCGGTCTGGCTTTGGTCTTTAACTGGACTGCTAAAATAGAGAGTAATTAGCAAATTTTTAAATATTTCTTATATATATATATATCTCCTTAAAGGAAAACAAGACTTTGGCATTAATTCATCACATTGTTGGGAAGCATTTCTAAGGCTAATAAAACTCTTTCTGACAAGCAGACCCCTAAGGAGTGAAAGAAACTGTGCCACAGATGAGGAACATACGGATGGCCTCCACAGGACAGTTGGGTTCTTAACGTGTTGTGGGTGTCATACATCTCCATTACTTTTCCAACATACTGGTTTACCCCATGTTCTCTCTAATCTGTTGCAGGCTTGACAATGTCTGGCACAGACCCATATCCATACAGTAACTAGTATGGCTGGCTATAACAGCACGTACAGCACTGCCTTGTTATGCAAAAGTACCTGTGGGAAGACAGCACAAGCCATATGGCTTTTTCCAGACAGAGGAGTAGGTTAGGGATTGGAAAATAAGGTCATGAACTCTGTTGGTATCATGCTTTCAGTCTGGAAGAGAAACAGCCTCACCAACAGAAGTCTTCTGAGGGTTTTAGATCCCTTTTCTTATTGCCACAGTCCCAACAGTCGGCTTATTGTTACACGTATATCTCTGTACATCTTCCAGGTAGGATTTAGTTATCAGCATTCCCATTTCTCACAAAATGTGATATGACTACCATGAGACAAAACTGAAATGAAAATGAAAATCTATTTATAGAAATTATAGATCTGAGCCTTTTTGCCCGCAAAATACAAGTTCATTAAATTTAAACTAGGTAGCAGTGTACTGTTTTATTTTTCTCTATTACCTTTTAATTGCTGACAGGTTTAGGTATATAGAACGTAGTTTTAAAGCCTTTTCCTCTGCTTAACATGAGAAGCAAATCTTTCTTCCATTGAAATCAGTGATTCAATAATTACTATTTACAGGGATGACATTAAAGTCGGTAAAAGAGTAGCAAGATTTTATCTAGTCACAACTAGATGGTTGTTCTTTGTGTCAATGTGGAAGTAAAGAAATCCCAAATTATTTGGCCAGATAGGCAAGATGCAAAACAGCTATACTTTGGATGCACTCCCTTATCAGGGATTTGTTTTCATTAAAAAACATCATGTTTGCCTTACGAAAATTTTGTGGCAGAAGTGTCCCCTCATTAAACAAAAGCAAAAAGTTTACTTAAAACAATGAAGACAGAAAAGATTGCTTTTGGAATGGGACTAAGAAGTTGGTCCTATTTCTCTAAAAGCTGAATGGACTATAGAGACACTCAGTCTTAACTCCTTAAACAGAGAGAGTAATCAAGAGAGTACGGTTTTCCTGATGCCACCAGCAGTGCCAGTTTGGAACAAATATTAGCTTTCAATATTCTCAGATGACCTCCCGGGCAGACAGACTAGAAAGTGGAATGACTTTTACGTTACTGGGAGTGTTTGTTCCCACACAGAGTCTGGGGATAAATTCCCCAAAAGATGAGTAAGGGAAGTAATATATGATGACACGCTTCACAGGCCAAATTTGGAAAGCTGATACTTTGCATTCTTATTGTTGTAAGATAAAAACTCATTCATTTGTTAAGATTCTTGAATACTTTTTCAGAGGCATTTTCAAGCAATTATAAGCACTATGGTCAGCTTGAATAAAATATATATGAAGTACAAGGTAAAAGTAGGGTCCATAGTCAACATACTTCATCCTGAAGTTCTCCTGGCCAGGGCGGCAATAAGGCAAAAGAATCTGACCTCAGTAGACATCAGTAATAAGGAAAAAATGATACTGAAAAGGTTTGTCATCGGTCCCTCTTCTCTGGGGCAATGGAGGCACTACAGTGAGATTTCTTACTGGAAAGAGATTTTTGCCACAACAGAGGCCTTCATTATTAATAGGTAGTTCTTTCAAGAGCTGATGCCCATGGCTGCAGAAATAAATTTATGTTTAAGGCAGGCTGAGTGAGTAAGTGACGACTGTTGACTACTGTTTACTGGAATAAGAGCCATGAAACACTAGTGTGGCAAGTGCCAAAAAGAGAAGCAATATCGAAAGAGAGGAATTCTTGTATATTTGTAATTTCAGACCTTGTGTTGCCTCCAGTCTCAGTCATCAGTCTTTTCTTAATGGAGTGAAACTACTCAGAGTTGATAAGTTTATAACTGGAGAAAAAGGAATGGTCATTCACCTTGAGTTTTTCAGTACAATTTTCAGGTTCTGACTACTACTTCCTTGCAGATGCTACTTATATAATTTTGCCCATACCTGCATGTTGTCCCTTTGAAGTGAATTTCTTTCCTATTTCAACTTTTAAATTATTTGTTTAGAATGTTTTGACTAGAATATTTGGTTTTCAATTTAAAAATAAAGCATGCGATGGTTAACAGAGTAGTTACTTGTGAATTCACAGCTTTAAAGGCTGTAAAGTGTAAAACACAATAATTCACTCTGATCTGCATAATCCAGGTCATAAAATTCTATATAGTATTTCTGAGAAGAAATGGACTCTCTAGATGAGGTTAAGTCCATTAGAAAGTCTCGATTGCAGTACTCTAAGCATACATGCAGAGAATGTACACATCGCCTAATTTTTCCAATAGTTACTTAATCCCACTGTGAAATATCTGCACTTTATTCCTACTCTGAATTTGTCCAGACTTTGCTTCCAGCTACTGCATCTTTTACATCTTTGTTAAAGCAAACACTCTATTACCAGAAGTCTTATCTTCCATCTCAATAATTAAAGGCTTCATTCAATTTCTTCATGACCTACTCTTGTGTAAACCAAACCACAAAGCATGCTTTTTTGTGCTTCTAATTATTCTTAAGGTTTTGTAGTTTTTTTTAAGTTCTCAAGAATTTTAATATGGAATCTCTACGATGTGGTACTCATATCTCTTTATTTCAGGGAAGAAATTCCTTTTTGGATATCCAAGTTCCAACACTAACTTATCTGGTCAAGGTTTAAAAAAAATCATGTGAAATTCATTGTAGTTTATATCATAACATTATATTTGCCACGCACAAAATAAAAGCTAGCATTGCTCTGTCAGGAGTAGTACAGTAGCAGAAGAGTGTTTTGCTGGTCCAAGTACTCATTTTGAACACGCTGATTCTATTGAAACCGTCACAGTGTTATTCAGGTACTGTGTACATACCTGTGTAAGCACTTGCACCTCTATAACACAGATAAGAGCTGAGCAAATAGAGGTTTGTGTTTGGATGGATCTCTGAGATATTCAGATTCATTGTTCTTCTTAATGAGCAAAATTAAAGTTCTCCTCCTTAAATTTTTGCTTTTGGATAACTCTTTTGATTAATTAATTTCTTTCATCAGAGGTGGGAGGAAGGGGAGTTTATGTAGTTTTTGTTATTAAAATTGGCTGCTCCTTTCTAATAGGATCAAGGAAAAAGCTGTTACCTATCCCTTTTATAAAACTGTGAAGAAAGTGAAGCACTTTCCTCTTTCCGTTTTGTCTACTTCCCTTCTTCTTCAAAGTCAACAAAGAAAAATAGATTATTATAGCTGACCTTGACCCCACCAAACTTGTTTCTGAGGTGTGAAAAGCTTTATGGCAATTGCAGCAACTTGGATGAAAACATTAAGAAGCCTCCTGCCTTCCCTGAAACAGTTAGTTCTACAGTCCTTGCAAACTTAGTCCCTGAACAAAATCCACCCTTACAAAGGAAACAAGTAGCAAGGATAGATCAAAGTCACAGAATGATCTGGGGTGTGACTCTTTTCCTAACACATTTACATGTTCACTACACACATATGTCTAACAAATGTTACCACAAGATTTTTTCACCTTTTTGCATTGAATTTTAGAGGCAATTCTAAGAGAGACATAATGTATATGCTTTTCTCCTTTCTGCAACCAGAAACCTCAAATATCCTCACTCAACCCAATTCTGATTTATGGTCAATTACAGTCATGAACCCATTACACAGGAAGCTGAGAAGTTGAAAAAATGCAAGTTTAGGGGAACAAAGTGAAATAATTTCTTTAAGGTCAGTGCTGGGATAAGAGATCAAAACTAAAAAGGTTAGCATAATGGATTGCTAATTTCCCAATCAAACTGCCATTTCAGTCAAGAGGAAGAATATGGGCTCTGCAGGTGGGGACAATGGTTTCACCACGCTGGGACACCAATCTGCTACACTTCTAACCCCCACCTCAGAATTTTTGAAAAACTAAAATCCTGAACATAAAAGTGTGAAGTAGTGAAGTGAAGCTGCCTCTGATGTAAGGTGATGTAAGCCAACTTGCTTTGGTTTAAAACCTTGCTTCTTATTAATGCAGATGAGGATTCAACTTTTGATTAGAGAAGTGTTTTTTAGAAGCAAGTCCTTCAGACTGGAGGGGAAACTCACAGCAGTAGTAAGAAAATTAATGGAAAAGAATATTTAAAGCAGCATAGAATAGATTCACTGGAGTCCAAACAGCAAATGCAAATACTAGTAGCAGATATCATTATCACCAGTTTTCAGAGCCTTGACTATTTACTTCATTTGTTTACAGGTTCTAGAAGCAAAAATACTTAAGATCTGCTGTTCATTGTCTCCTCTCCTATCCTGAGGTCCAACTCTTTCTGTTAAGTTAACGTTCTCATAGTCTTGAGCAATATAAAGAAGACAACTCCTACGGTAATCTAAAGAGACTCCAAGCTGAGGATGGATGTGTAAAGCTAAACCAAAAATGGGGCAAGCTCACATTTAAATACCTGAATAATGTTCACACTTAAGTTCAAACACCAGTGTGCATGACATATTCTGAGTCTGATTCTATTTCAGTTCTTTCTGGAAAAAAACCCAAGTCACTCCTCTTCAGTAATGTTGGTCCCTCCCCTCTTCCTGACGTATTTTTAACAATCTTCTTTAAAGATGTTGACTACAGGGCATTTTCATTCCTTTTACAATTCTAAATATTAAAGTGTATTAATAAGTAAAAATTAATACAGATAGATACAGAAATTATGCCCTTCTGCATGGAGGCATTTAAGTTAATTCCTGGCTGATATAATATAATTAGGCTTTTGTTACAACATCGTCAGACAGAAAGGCTACTATGAATCAAAATGAATGTTTCTTAAAATCTCAAATCAAAACACAACTTCCTTTAAGCCAGTCTCGTACAGAACTCACACTGTTCATGTGTTAGTAGGACCACAACCTTAGTCATATACAGCCAAGTTTATCGGAAAAGAGTTTTTTAAATTCTGCTTTGCACCTAATCAATATTACTGTTAAAATGAAAGATTGAGTAATGTAGTAAACTACATGGGTTACTATTTTACATCAAAAATACTTTAAATGGTTTGCGCAATGCGTTCTTAAACAATTGCATTACATTGCGATAAAATAAGCCTACAATATCAGTATGTTATTCATTAATTTATTCTGACAGGATTTCATTAACGGAATTGCAAGGCATCATATTACTAATCTGCTAGGCTTCCCTAAAATAACCTGCTCAATGAGATTATGGATTTATGTGTATACTAAGTCAGAGGGCTTGAATCTTGAAACCATTCCAGCCTCAAAATAGGTCCCACTGGGAATCATTTACTTCCAAACTGGTAATAGTCAATAATTCTAGAAGCTCAATTTAACAGCTTCAAATCAATGTAAACATACAAATCAGTTCAAAGTTTAAGATGCTTTTTTAGAACTATCAGGTTACAGGATTCAATAATATTTAAGATTCAATTCCCTCCACAACAAAAATTTTTAAGAATTAAGTATTATTATCTCCTACAATCACAAATTGCTTAGAAGAATATCTAAAGTTTGCAGACAGGGAGTTCAAAATCTCAGATATGTTTTATAAGGTTTTGAACTTCTCAACTAACCATCTTTGCAACTGTGTACTAAACTTTGTATTTTAGAAACCTACACTCAATATCAACAAAACCATAACATATCCAAAGAAAACAATATCCCAGGAACTACAGTACTTCCATTGGGTTATTAATTACAATTAAGAACAAGTATTGGGGCAAAATGATGCAGCACAGAACTAATGAAATGAGATGTCCAAGTGCAACATGCAGCATGTAAGCAGTGAAACACATGACTGCCCCCGACCTTCATGTGGCTACCGGAGAGACAAAGGGAGAAATTAGGTATTTTACTAGCAATTAGGTAATGAAATATCTTTTTTTGTTTTGGTAGTAAATTCTACTGCATGCTGGCTGCTGTAGTCTGGTACAGCAGAACAATTACCTTCAGGTATATTATTAAAGCTACTGATGTCAGAAAGCGTGCACTTAGATTAAGCATGTTGCTAAGCGTTTTGTCGAACCAGGGCATCCTGGTAAAACCAAGTTCTTTGGAAGCAACATAATAATTCTGAGGAAACACTGGTCTTTTCTTATCAGTCACTACACAGTAGATGTTTCTTAGTGGGTTTAGTGGGTTCAACATTCACATAGGAAGAGTAAATGAAAACAAAAGGGACTATACAGACAATCAGAAAGATTTTTAAATTGCTGTTATAAAACTACAATCATTGCAATCCTACTTCTAAACTATTTTGTATGACGTATGCAGCACTTCCCATAAAGTGAATATAAAGTTACTAAAGAAAATGGCATATATTTGCTTTGGCAGATGTCTGGACTAATAATTCCTTATACGCATACCTAAACAATACAAGCTAAGAACAAGTCACAATATATTACCATGTTAGGAACATATAAAATCAGAAATAATCTATAATTAAATGTAATTAATTATAACAAAGTAGAATGTAACATCACATATTCGTGTCAATATTTCCATGATTTGCTTGAAAAAAAGACAAATGTAACTAAAAGTTACAAATACTACATCAGACAGTCAGCTAAGGAAAGCAGCATAGTTCCTTGGCTTAACAAATTTAAACAGCTTATGGTTTCATCTCACCTGGCCCTCCTTCAAGTGGATTTCTTACACTTTCAAGGTCATGTAAGTTGAAAATAAACAGCAAAGCCAATTTGAACAAAAAGGGCTAAGGCTGGATAGGGGCTTCTAAATTCACAAATGCAATTCCGAAAGATTTTCCCTAATCAATCAGATACTAAACTACCTATTTCTGAACCTCCACAAAGAGTAAAATAAAAAATTGCAAAATTCAGAATACCAGTGCAAGTTTATCATAAGTTTTCAGCAATTACTTTCAAAGTGAATTCATGAAGTAGACCAGTAAGTAAATGCAAGAGATCAGTGTGAAACAGTATCTGTTCCTGCTTGATTCACTACTAAAAGTAAATGTCAAATACATTATTCAATAAATAGTTAGGTATGGCTGTAGTTCCATTTGGAATTGCCAGTTTCAAAATAAATCTTCACACTATTCAGTGATATATAAATGTATTTTGCACTTACTAACTGAACTACAGCTACATGTTAGCTTTATGACTCAAAAGCAAAAAGAACATCAAATATTTAACTGTAATTCTGAAACTCTGCACATGGTTATGGAAAGATGTAAATAGGTGTGAGCTCATAGGTATCAACTGGGACTGCACTGATTTACATCCACTGATGAGCTGACCCTACTTTTCACATTTATCTAATTTCATTAAGATACATTAATGATAGTGATTATCCAGAAAGGAAATAAAATAAGAATCTCAAGATGAGATGGATGATGGTCATTAACAGTGCATACTACCTTGTTGTTAAATTGCATAGAGACTGATTTCACCAAATACTACCATTAACATATAATAGAAGGCTCAAATAATAATACTTAAAAAAACTATGAAATGAAGAATGAAATAGCTACAAATTTGTGCCTATTACGTGTTTGAATTTGCTCCACTGAAACAGCATTATCAGTAAAATACTTAAGGGCACATTTAATTTATAGTAATTCCTCACAGCTCAGAATTAAACACATATACTTCTGAGCTTTTTCGATTGAGACATAAAACAGCAGACATTACTGGATTTTTATTTCCCCTATTTTACAGGAATTGGCACTGTGTACAAATTTCTGTCTGCTATTAATACATAAGTGTGGGGGAAATTACCTGATTCCCTTATTCACATTCCCATTCCTGAATCTTTATCTACACCTTTTATTTACTTGTTTAGTTCTGTCAACTCAGTCTTTTGGTTTTCTGCTGCTTCTCCTTATGCCAACATTCATCTTGTCTGCTTAGATTGTGGATTACAGTACTATAGTGTGAACTAAGAGATGCTGACACTGCAAATCTGCTTGGTTGAGGAGGAAATAATTCTGTTAAGAATAAATATCCCAGATATAGACGAAGGAAACCACCTGGAGCTGACGAGATAAATAAGATTACGCTGCTAGAATCACTTGCCTTGCTCGAGAGAATGCCAAAATCAGAAGGGTTGACATTCCCACTTACATTTCAAGGTTACTAACATAAATAGAAATAATTTACTTTAACTCCTAGTAGACTGACATTTGCTCTCACGAAAGCACTGAACACAGTTTAGCAATTTAACAGATGGCATTTCAAATGAATCCTAAGGCTACAGAAAGAAGAAAGAAGTTGGGTCCATACAGATGAGCACAAAGGTGCAGTTCTAATCAAATTCTACATCAGAATGGGATGTAGAATTTGATGTGTTTATCTCAGCACAGTTCAGGTTGTTGCTTACATTTCTATAAATTCCAAACTAACTGTGATGACAGAAGAGAATTTATGTGTCTTTGGGATAATACATTTTTCTGCTTCCAATAAATGACTGCCCTGGGTTTCTCCATCCAAAGCGAAAAAGTAAAACTAAACCAAAGGTCAGATATAACTGAGCATTTGGGAACACTTCAGAGAATCGTAGAACCATGGAATGGTTTCAGTTGGAGGGGACCTTTAAAGCTCATCTAATCTAACCTCCCTGCCACAGGCAGGGACATCTTTCACTAGCTCAGGTTGCTCAAAGTCCCGTCCAATCTCTTCCAGGGATGGGGCATCCACAACTTCTCTGGGCAACCTGTTCCACTGTCTCATTACAGTCATTGTAAAAAATTTCTTCCTTATATGCAGTCTCTTTCAGTTTAAAAAATCCTTGTCCTTTTCCCTGTCAGTGCAGGCCTTGGTAAAAAGTCTTTCTCCATCTTTCTTACGAGCCCCCTTTATATATTGAAAGGCTGCAATAATATCTCCCCAGAGTCTTCTCTTCTCCAGGCCAAGCAACCCCAACTCTCTCAGCCTGTCTTCATAGCAGAGGTGCTCCACCCTCTGATCATTTTTGTGACCCTCCTCTGTACCTGCTCCAACAGGTCCGTGTCCTTCTTATGTTGAGGGCCCCAGAGTTGGCCGCAGTACTCCAGGTGCGCTTTCATGAGAGTGGAGTAGAGGGTCAGAATCACCTCCCTTGACCTGCTGGCCACACTGCTTTTTATGTAGCCCTGGGTACGGTTGGCTTTCTGGGCTGCAAGCTCAAATTGCCAGCTCATGTTCAGTTTTTTTTGGTAACACAAAAAAGGTAACACAGAGATATTTCCCACATATTTATTTACATAACTGTCTAGCTTCTGGCCACTGGCAATAAAAAACTTAATAAAGAAGAAAATACAGATATGTCTCAAATAAGCAACTGTGTTAATGAACTGTTTGCACTGCTTGCAGCAGGTTAAGAATATTAAACCTTTGTTCCTGCCAAGCACAGCAGATATTTTCTATTTGTTATCTCCCTAGGAACTTGTAATAGTGTCTTATGGTAAGGATGTTTTTACATTCTGTAACTACTGGTTAGTAGGTAAAAAGTATCTGCCTGAGATCACTGATAAATTATATATGTCACCTACATGGCACATCTGACAGCGCTTTAGAAGCCTGATTATATAAATGGTCTCTAGCTTAAAGATGACTAGTCGTCCTGCAGAAGCGTTTAAGGGGCTGAACTTGACCCCGATTTCCTGGTTGTGCCTACTTTTAACAAGCCAGTGCATGCCCTGCTGTATCTTCCTACGGCTGCTTTGATGTTATTTTTACCTACAAAAGTCTTGTTCTCACTATTTCAAAGGGTGCAGACCCTGAATATTCTTTTGCACCACCTGAATGACTAATGGGAAGTACACAAATGCTTATAATCGTTAAACTTGAAAAACGCATAAGAATTCAGCATCAATCATAACTTCATACCGTATTTGCAATTATATATACTTAATTAATCTGAAATACCTGCTGTAAGGAGTTAAAGATTTTTCATTCCCATATATTTATTCCTCATAATTATTCCTTCCCATGTAAACGTATCTCAAAATGGATGCATTCCAACTACTAATATATAAAGCATGCATTTTGTCAAAAAGTTGTTACAGTTGCTGCATCCCATTATTGTAGTCCATATTTTATAGGCCAAATATGTAAAATACTCTGTACTTTATTCTAAGGTTCCCAAGGATATTATTTTTTTACTTTTATTTAAATGAAGAACAAGTAGGTGGCTGAAAAAAATCCTGAATTGGTTGGAAATGTTTAATTTCATATGCATACTTAAGCTGAGAAAAAAAAGAACTTTCATTTTTTGGATAAATTAATTCTTTCAATACTCCTTTTTCTCTGAAATTGGGGCAAAGTGTTCATACAGGAAAACTTTCTGAGGAAAGATGAATTCTGAACACTTTCAGTTCCAAAATGTCATTTTGCAGTCATATCTCCTACGCTGCACTGTGGACTATCCCTCTACCAGAGAAGATATAGTTCATCACGAGAGGTACAGTCTGGCTGTTGAGCACTGGCGTCAGGGCAGTACAAAGACATGAGTTACCCAAACCATACTTCCTAGAATCCCATAAAACAGCATGGTGAATTAGATTCCATGCAAAGAGTAATGGAAAACTTTTAAAAGCCAACATTTGTCACTACCCTTTGAAATTTTCAATTTGGCAGAAAACACATTTTCTATAGAAAATTCTGACTTAAAAGTTTTATCCAGTTGTAATAAAAATTTATGAGGGTAGTTTGTTTTTTTTTCCCCCTGCTGGGTCTGTCTGTAGTGCCAGTCTTTGGTCAAGCAGCACACTTGAAGAGCCAGAGCATTTTCCACCTAAGTCTAGCTACGGTTATATTGACAGCAGATGTCAAGAAAAATCTGCTGCAGAGAAATCAGAAACATATGCAGAACAAATTTGGGGAAAGAATTCAAGAATGGCAATGTGGAAACATTTTTAATGAAATACTGCAGGAGTGGTGAAAACCAGTAGTTCAAGAGTTTCAGCCCACTGATGAAACCAGTAACTTTTGCATGTCACTTAAGTTGTCTGACGCATTTTCTCCAGTAGATTTAGTGGCTGATAGAAGATATAACTACATAATGAATGCAAATCTCCATGTAGATTAAAAAAACTATATAAGTGCTAAAGAGCTTTACTGTTATTATAACAAAGTTAGTTTATTTATTAAGGGGTTAGAATTACTTTAAAACACCATAAGGTCTCATTACTAATTCTCGGTAAGAAGCCATAAGCAGAGCTATCCTCGTTCTTTTTCTGTTGGAACGGTGAAGTCAAAAATGGAAGAAATTAAAGGCAGAAAATGAGGTATTTTTTGCATAGATTGCCATGTATATCTAGAAGGACATATGAGGAAGTTCTATGAACTCCATTTGGAAATATTTAGACCTTGCTATTTCCATTTCACCCCTCTTCGCTCTTGACCTTGCTCAGTTATGACTTTCCCAGTTTCCAGTGTCTGAAGTGGCTTCTCAAGAAGCTTTCTAGCTTTACTCCAGTTTTGCAACTGCTGATGCCAAAACTGGATGCACAAAAAACATGAGTAAGAGTCGCGACAACGTTCACAAATTTCCCTTCTGTTCACTCTCCTGAATTTATAAACCCACATACAGGTACTATCCCCTACCCCAAATTCACCGTTCTCTTTCTTTTCTCTTTCTCAGTGGTCCACAGGCAGGAAGATTTCCTTGGAATGGCAGCATTTGTAATCATACTGACCCTTTCAAAGCTTTCATTACTGAGCAGTAGATAGAATAAAGCTCTTCAAGTCACATCGCAAGACTTCTGAAGAGAGGACATACCATGCAAAATTAATGCTTTGTTATGAAACTCAGTCATCTGATGCACTTGCACAGAGCAACCACTGATCTCAGCAGAATTCATCACCACCCTAATAAAAGATAAAAGTGTATTTTTAATCCATCACACTCTGAACTATTTCAGTTTACTTCAGTTTCAAAATGGTAACAGAGCACAGAGTTTCCCCTGAATTCCACTGTCTTGTACTGTAGTTCAAGCCATTTATTCAATAAGGTTTCTTGTCTTTAACTGGTTTCACCTGCAGACAGCAAGATCAAATTCTTTAAAATGAATGCTCTGTGATGATATAAGCAGGGGAGGGAAAGCTTTCAGTGTAGATATCTCCACTGTGCAAACCATAAAAATAGGTCAAATTTTGGTCCCACGGCCTTAATAACATCCTTTCCATTGACAAACACAGATTGACAAGTTTTTTTTAGTGTTTTAAAAAGAAGCAACAACCCTAAGTAAATGTTGCCTTTGTATATTAAGAGTTAGAAATGCTGTTACAATAGATAAAAAGGAGACAAAATGTTCTTTTAAGCACTATTTCGAACAGGAGCGCTCCTTCCTGAGCCAAAACAGCACTGCTGTCCAGCAGATAGAATAATGCCGTTTTAGTCATGATGAAACAAAGGCTGAATATAGGAGACATTACACCAAAAAAAAAAAAAAATTCTCTTTTCTTCATTTCACTACTCTCTGAGTCTAATAAAAATCTTTTTTACAATGGCAGTATTCTGAAAGTTAGTTTTCTTTTACAAGGTGCCTGGTGCCAGCTACATTGTCACACTAGTACATAAAGAGCAATGAGAAATTCTGAGGGAGTTACCTGAATGCACATGTAGCAAAGGCGAGGAAAATGCAGACCATGACAATTTAAGGAATACATCTACCTAAAGTGTATGAATTTCTATTTATGGTGTTTTTTTTAATACTTTTTTTTTATGTCTCAGAAAGTAAATTCCATTTTATTTGCATTCTCTCATAAGATTCTTCCTTGACTGTAAACTGAAATTTCATCAGATGACGCTGCATGAACAATAATGTCATTAATTCAAATTGGCCTTTTTCCTTCCCTGCTTTTGGTTTTTTTAAACAAACTACTCCCCACTTCCGTTTGTTGGCTACCACTGAAGATAATGCCATTTTTGAAGCTGAAATTGGGCATTTCAGAGAAAAGAAAGTAAACAGCAGCAGAAGACATATACGGGACCCAATTATAAAATGAGAAACAATATGAACAGATAATATTATTCATTCTGTCCCCTAACACAAAAGCTTTCAATGAAATTATCTGAATCTTAAAAGAAGCAAGTATTTTCCACAGAGTGCATAATGTGAGCCTAGAGTTCTTGCTGGCTACTGTAGTAGTAAAAAATGTAGTTAATTTGAAAAAGTGATATTATAAATTCATGTAAGAAAGCCCATTAAGGGCTACTAATATATAGATACACCACCTAGGTCAGCAAACTTCCAAGCACTGCACTGGTGGAAACGTGAGGGTACACTAGGAGAAGCATCACTGTATCCTTCTCCTGTGCTCTATTCCCAGATATCTGACCACTTTCAGAAATAGGATGTTTCTAAAAGTTAGACAAACAGTCTGACACATTACAGCCTTTCTTATATTCTTATGAGATTATAGATATCTGTAGGTCATAAAACTAAACAACAAATAACTTCTATAACATGTGTGAACAGCTATAAGAAATATGTTGCTGTGTTACTTGCAGAAGATCCTCCACATAGGTTTAAAGTAGGGTAGAAAAAAAGGTATCACCACAGAAGCTTTTTGTTGATGTTAAGTCCCAATGAAAACAGACATACAGCAACAGTGTTTTATTTATGTATATGCTGGCAACAGCACTGAAAAATAATTAATTCATGTCCTAATGTTCCTCCTGGTATGACACAATTTCATCCAAGGACGCTTTGGAAAACCTCATAGAGTAACTAACCACTGTTTTTCTGCATCGCAGACAGCTCCAGAACTTTTTTAACACTTTGTGGTACCACTGTGCGCATTTTAACCATAGCAAATTTCACCAGCAACTCTCCCTTCTACAGAACTTTTTCTGCCCAAAAGAACAGCAGTAGAGGCAGTCCCTCTGAAGTTGTAATGGCCTTTGGTATACAATACCCATTAGGCAATCATAACTTGGTGCATCCACTGAGCAAAAGATACTTTGATAAAAAATACACACTGTAAGTATAAAGGAATTAAAATTCGGTTCTCTCAGTTTAGCCCATACTTCTCTTTTACAGTATTGCATCCAGAGAAATACTAGTTTCCAAATGTCTCATTTTAGTGATGACCAGAACTTCAGAGAAATCACACAAAACAAAATAATTACAACCAGCCTAGTGGCCTGGAAGCAATGTGCATCTGCATTTAATCTGAGACAGAACAAAACTGGAGCTTTCATTGCACCTGATCAGATGCTGTTCCATATCTCTCTGCAAAGCATCTGTTTGTCCAAAACACAAACCATTTTCAGGGCTGCTTTACAGAATAGTGCTGGTTTGGATCCTGGACATAAGCTGCCTCCCAGTGGTGAGGAATATAGAAAGCAAAATGAAATATATGGAACTGAAAGGGAAGGCTGCACACTACTGAGGTCCCAGCTTCCTCCTCAACTCCCATGTCCTCTGCTCCTGCAGTGGCACTTCTGCTCACACTAGGACCAGACTAGAGACTGAAGTAACTCCCTCACACACCCCAAATTGCATATAGTGAGGATTCTCAGCCTTCAGCACCATTTTTTTTTGCTGGTTGATGAAAAGCTCAATGTGAGCCAGCAATACGTGATCATAGCCCAGAAGGTCTACTGTATCCTGGGCTGCATCAAAAGAAGCGCGGCCAGCAGGTCGAGGGAGGTGATTCTGCCCCTCCACTCTGCTCTCATGAGATCCCACCTGGAATACTGCATCCAGCTCTGGAGCCCTCAACCTAAGAAGGACATGGACCTGTTGGAGAGGCTCAAGAGGAGGGCCACGAAGATGATCAGCCCTTTACAAGGGCTTGTAGTGATAGGACAAGGGGGAATGGCTTCAAACTGGAAGAGGGGAGATTTAGAGTAGATATTAGGAAGAATTTTTTCACTGTGAGGGCGGTGAGGCACTGGAACAAATTGCCCATGGAAGTTGTGGAGGCCCCACCCCTGGAAGTGTTCAAGGCCAGGTTGGATGGGGCTTTGAGCAACCTGGTGTAGTGGTACGTGTCCCTGTCCACAGCAGGGGGGGTGGAACTAGATGATCTTCAAGGTCCCTTCCGACATAAACCATTCTGTGGTTTCATGATGCTATGAAAATAAGATCCAGCTCTTTAGAAGTGATAGGGCTTACCCATGCTATGTTTAGCCCGTGATGTACAAGCACAGCAGGACAGGCAACCAGCCTAAGAACTGGTTTTCTGGGAGATGCAAACAGATTTGGGGAAGCAGAAAGAAACACTCCATCAAATAAGTAACAATAAGGAACAAGACTAACCAGACTACTTTTTGACTACGTCAATTAAAGTGGTCCCCTGAAGCTAACACAGGCCAGAACACACCAATTAATTAGATTGTTCATGTGGAAGACATATTGATGGTAGCTGCCTGTGAGCTTCTTTTTTGCTGCAACATTGAAAACAAGGAGCAGAGACTATAACTAGTGGCCCAGAGGTGGTCCCAGAAGAGAAGTCAGACCGTGAGAAGAAAGTCCATCATTTCCATATTAAATAAATTAGCTAGATTTAATGCAAGCCAAGTTGAGTCATACGAACTCCTTTCTACTTAAGTAAGAAACATCTTAAACCCCCTCCTATCTTGATGTGATGAGCAGACTGACCTATCTGAAGAATGTGTGCCTTGTCTGGTCCCAAGACATGCAGCTCTCTAGTCTGGCTACTTCCATTCAACTTTTCTGCCTAACTGTTAGGAGGTGGTGGCAGAGGGCTCTGCTTCTCAGTCTCTGCTCCCTCCCCTCTTTGAATCTCTTTTTCCATTTTCCAGGCTGGAAAATTCACCTTTAGCTAGGAATTGAAAAAATGCTTCCTAAAGTAACCAAGTTACCAAGAAATGCTCAGTGGCTAGCCTGTCCCTGCTCCTTCCCTGAATCCTCCCTCAAGCGCTCGCCTCCCTAAAACTCAGGGCAATGGCCAACCCAAACCACGCTCATCAGTCTGAAGCAGATTTCCAAATAAAAAAGGGCAACTCACACACAAAGTCAGACCGAAGTCAGACTCCAAGGAGGGGTTTACAAAGCAAAAACAGATTTAAAAAACAGGTACAGACACATCTTTTTGTAGCAAATGGATTACTAACACTGCTGAAGGAAATCTGTGGCCTGGAAACTTGAACTACGCTTGTCTGTATCCCACAGATGTTTTCACTGTCCTGCTATCTATACTCATTGTTCCTGCGGTACTTTCATTTCTATTTAATGAATTAATTGCTTCCAATTAATTGACAGCAGTTTCATACTGTATTACCAAAGGATTACAAATTAAATTTTAATTATGGTTCATTGTGCGGGAGAAATCAAGTATAAACATAATCACCCTCCATTATAAAGTAAGTACACTAGACATTTTCCAGAACAGATGCACACTGTCCAAATTATAGTCAATTCTGATATATTGTAAACAAGCTAAGACTCATTTATTAAACTGAAACTATCACACCTCCCACACATAAATGCATGAGACAAATGTTTAAAGCTTCAAATTTTCACAGATGGTAGCAAGAAGAAAACACTCTTAAAAGACAAGTATTTCATGCCTGCAGTCTTCAGCAGTCACTGGTGTTCCACTGAAAGGAAAACAAAATTCCCAGTATAGTTTTTCCTGTACCTCAGTAGGAGTAAAATTACTTAATTGTCACTCTACACTCGGCCCGACATCATGCAGAACTTGATCCCTAACAACGGGTTGCCACGTGCTTAATTCCAAATCGTAAAAATACACGTTTGAAAACAAGTTTAATGGTTGTTCGGGGAAGAAAATACTCTTTGCAGTAAACGCATCTGAGTTTGAAAAAAACAGACTGAGAGAAGAGAGATTACAGAAGTGGAGCACACAGCTCAGAAGAAGGGTATCTTCATCAGTGCAGCACCTAGGAGAGACCAGCTCTGTTTTCCTCCTATGTTCTGCGCAACTTCACCCGCTCTGGGAGAGTGAGCGAAGTATTTCTGGAGGCAGTGGGAGGAAAAAGGATAAAGCAAAGACAGATATCTCCAGAGCAATATTTTTTTTTCCTTAAAAGGTTGACTTCAAAACATCTGATTGTCAACCTACCTAGTGAATTCAAAACTTATTACATAAGCTAAGCCAGATCCTTAGCTGATTAAAATTTACATAGCTCTATTGATTTCAGTAATGGGAAAAGGTGAGTTTTTGAGGAGTCAGGAAAGACAATACCTTTCACAAACAACCTGTAAGGATACTGCCTATAGATTTGATTCTCTTAAAAAAAAGTTACTTTTTGCATAAACAGCTGGATAAACTTTTTAACAAAAGAAACAGGATCCATATTTTGAAATAGCTGACAAAGACTTTTCACGCATCATTATTCCACTCCATGATTACCATTAACATCCTGAAAAGTACCATTTCACCATATGATAGATTCCGTGCAGGTGAGTATTCTCAAAATACTCATGCAGGTGAGTCTTCTAAAAAATTTTGATTTAAGAGACCTACCAACTAGAGGCCATCTTTCAAATGCATACAGCATTTGTGTAGCAGCAACACAATACAACCCTTCCAAACCATCATGTTCTCTGAATGCTGAAACAAACCAATTCTTCAAAACTGATATCTATAAGAAGAGGCAGTGAATTCTTCTGCGTTATAAGATGCAGTCCTGTACATATTTTTCCTGGGGTCCTACAAGATCAGTTGTCACTGATTTGAAAACACCGCAAGTTTGCTGTTAATAAAATTGCAGACGACTCAGTTCTACTGCAGATCATAGGCACAACTATCTAATTTGGACCATTTATTACATTGTGTTCATTCAAATAATATTTTAATACTCAATAAAATAGCACTAATCTGTAAAACAAGAGGGATATCCTCTGAGAAAGCACACTATGACAAAGTGTTACATTACAGCTAAAAAATACAAGGTCCCAATGCAGTACTACAGCTAATGGATAACAACATCCCTGGGAATACAAGCAGAGGAATACCTATCAAGACCACAATGATGGTATTACTCCTAGGTATGGAGTTATTTTTGGACAGCATATGTATTTTCAGAATGCTGTTTCAGGTTCTAATGCTCTGATGGAAAACACCGGGAAAAAGGAAAAATACAAGAACCACTAGATAATCAGAGGACTGTAAATCCTGCCTTACAATGAGACTTAAGAATCTGTGTCTATCTGATCAAAGCAAAGATTAAGAGGGGACTTGATTACACTATACAAGTACCTACATGGGAGATTATTGAAAGCAGAGAGCCTTTTAATCCAACCAAAAAGCAAATAACAACATTAAATGGTGAAAGATTAAGTTAAACAACAGAAAGTAGAAACAAGCTAGAAATGTTTAACTATTAAAGTAAATAACCTTTGCAATGCTCTGACTTTAGAAGTCTATGAATTATACACAACGTAAACCAGTAGAAATTATGAAACTAAAGAGAGATGCTTCCCATACACCTCAATTCTAAAACCTGCATTTTTTAAGAAAAATTTCATGCAAAAAGCTTCCTGACTTCCCAGTATAAGTGAACAAAAACTCAAGAACACGTTTATTTCATCTTCACTGCTGTAATATTTTACTAATCCTCTGTGTTTATATTATACAAGTGCAGCTAAAATTTAATCTATTGTCTTGCATCCTATCCCTGCACAGGAAATCCCTGAGACTTAGCAATTGCTTTCTGAATACACAGGTACACATTACTAGCGATGCTGAAATACTGCCTTTCAAGTTTTCTGCATGTTCTGCAGAAGAAGCAGAACTTGATATTCTTTCTGTGAACTAATATCCTGCAGTTAAGTAAAAGTTTGGGCCACTACCTGAACTCCATAATACTGTCACTGATCTTCACATGAGATTTACCCTGATGTGCATACAGGCACGTCAAAAAGAAATACTTGCACACATCACAATCAAATGATTGCTGGCAATTTTTCAGGCTATACTGCTACTGTAACTTTAAATGTATTCATTTTAAGTTCTCACATGGGACCTGCAGTCTATTACAAGATGCTGCTTTATGCACGCTGCAGACACTTAGCAGTCTGCTGACAAAAACAAAATTATACTAGTGGCATGCAATAAAAATGTGTTATCTACATTATTTGTAAAAAGGAAACCATAATATGTGTACATTTGTGGTGATAAACAGCATTAAAATTGCAAATATGAGGACAGATACTGAACTAATTTAAGGGTTTGAATGTTTAATATGTTGCGTGATGACACATGTGCATGTGTAAGTGTGCGTGTCAGAGACTGAGAGGAGCTGATTTATCCTATCAAGCTTTCAAATGCTTCCTTCTTTGGATATTTATAACACGATGTCACTCCTTAGGGTCAGGTTACTGATGACTTATTTAGCTAATATTTTAGGACTGTAGGGAAAGCATTTGATGGAATATATTCAGTCCAATGTCTGATAAGTGCTGTATGAAGTGAATGAATGAACTGCAGACTGACTGAATGAAATAGGCAGTTTGTTTTCAGTACAGATTTGTTAACAAACAGAAAGATTTGGACAGAACTAGAACACACAGTGTACCCCAAGGAATTTACAATGCTATCTATCTCTGCTGTACCACAAAAGGCTTTCAAAATACCTTTCCATGTTCGTTTTCTCATGTCCATGTTTTGCATGTTTCTTTCATCTGCAATCTCTTTTAAAGGCAAGGACAAGGTTTTATAATAAAAGACTAGTAAACAGTCTGATAGAAGTCAACTCATAAGCTTGCTGGTAGCATTGAAGTATGTTTATGTAGCATTCACCAATCTTTCATCTATTTCTCACAAAATACTTCAGTAATTCCTAATCTCACTTACTCTTTCGCAACTTTGTTAGATGTTGCATTATAATCCTTCTTATGCGTTTTAACAGCACTGTGAGAATGAGAACATATTCATTCTCCGACAGATATTTAAAGTTTGATACGAAGTGCAGCTGATAAGTGAGCCGACCAGGGAAAGTGCCCTCCTAGACCTGCTCCTTGTGAACAGGGAAGAATTTGTGGGGGAAGTAAAGGTTGGAGGCCGTCTAGGGCACAGTGATCATGAGATGATTGAGTTCTCGATCCTTGGAGAAACAAGGAGAAGGGTTACCAAAACTGCCACCTTAGACTTCCAGAGGGCAAATTTTAATCTGTTCAGAAGACTGCTAGACAGAATCCCTTGGGAGGATGCCCTTATGGATACAGGAGTCCAGGAAGGATGGACATACTTCAAGAAAGAAGTCTTAAAGGCACAGGAGCAGGCTGTCCCCATGTGCTGAAAAACAAGTAGGCAGGGAAGGTTAAAAGCCAGCCTGGTTAAAGAGGGATCTCTTGCTGGATCTCAAAAAAAAGAAGAGAGTCTACGACCTTTGGAAGAGGGGGCAAGTCTCTCATGAAGACTATAAAGATGTAGCGAAGCTATGCAGGGAGAAAATAAGGAGAGCCAAAGCGCAGCAAGAGTTCAACCTGGCTACAGCTGTTAAGGATAATAAAAAACATTTCTATAAATTCATTAATAACAAAAAGAGGATTAGGGAAAACCTCCCTCCTTTATTGGATGCCGAGCGAAACATAGTTACAAAGGATGAGGAAAAGGATGAGGTGCTCAATGCCTACTTTGCGTCAGTCTTTAGCAGTGGAACCAGCTGTTCCCTGGACACCCAGCCTCAAGAGCTAGGAGACAGGGAGGGGAAGCAGAATGAGAGCATCACAATTAAAGAGGAAGAGATCAGTGACCTGCTATGCCTTTTGGATGCACACAAGTCTATGGGACCGGATGGGCTACACCCAAGAGTGCTGAAAGAGTTGGCAGACGTGCTTGCCAAAGCGCTTTCCATCATTTACAGGAAATCATGGCTAACTGGGGAGGTCCCAATGGACTGGAGGGTGGCAAATGTAATACCCATCTACAAGAAAGGCAAAAAGGAGGATCCAGGTAACTATAGACCTGTCAGTCTAACCTCGATACCAGGGAAGGTCATGGAGCAGGTCATCTTGAGTGCCATCAAAACCCACATAATGGGCAACCAGGGGATCAGGCCTAGTCAACATGGGTTTATGGAAGGCAGGTCCTGCCAGACGAACCTGATCTCCTTCTATGACAAGATTACCAGAATATTGGATGAGGGAAAGGCTGTTGATATTGTATACCTGGACTTTCAAAAAGCATTCGATACTGTCCCCCATACAATTTTCGTGGAAAAACTGGCTTTGCACAGCCTGAATGAGCATTCGATCCGCTGGATCAAGCACTGGCTGACTGGAAGATCCCAAAGAGTGGTGCTCAATGGATTTAAATCCAGCTGGTGGCCGGTCACAAGTGGTGTGCCTCAGGGCTCAGTGTTGCGACCATTTCTGTTCAACATCTTTATTGATGATCTTGATAAGGACATAGGGTGTATCATCAGCAAGTTTGCAGATGACACCAAGTTAAGCAGGAGTGTTGATTCCCAGGAGGATAGGGAAGCTCTGCAGAGAGACTTAGATAGATTGGATCATTGGGCCAACATCAATGGTATGAGTTTCAACAAGGGCAAGTGCCAGGTCCTGCACTTGGGCCACAATAACCCCATGCAGCGCTACAGGCTTGGGGAAGTGTGGCTGGAAAGCTGCCTGGCAGAAAGAGACCTGGGGGTTCTAATTGACAAGCAGCTGAATATGAGCCGGCAGTGTGCCCAGGTGGCCAAGAAAGCCAACAGCATCCTGGTTTGTATTAGAAATAGCGTGGCCAGCAGAAGTAGGGAGGTGATTGTGCCCCTGTACTCAGCACTGGTGAGGCCCCACCTCGAGTATTGTGTCCAGTTTTGGCACCTCAGTACAAGAGAGATATCATGCTGCTGGAGCGAGTGCAGGGGAGGGCAACGAAGCTGGTGAAGGGCCTAGCAGACAAATCATATGAAGAGCGGTTGAAGGAGCTGGGACTGTTTAGTTTGGGGAGGAGGAGACTGAGGGGAGACCTCATCACTCTCTACAACTATTTGAAAGGACACTGTAGAGAGGTTGGTGCTGGTCCCTTCTCACAGGTAATTAATGACAGAACAAGAGGGAATGGTTTCAAGCTCCAACAGGGTAGGTTTAGACTGAACATTAGGAAAGAATTTTTCACAGAAAGAGTGGTCAGGCATTGGAATAGACTGCTCAGGGAGGTGATTGAATCACCATCCCTGGATGTGTTTAAGAGACGTTTAGATGTGGTCTTGGGGGATATGGTGTAGGGGAGAACTTTGTAGAGTAGGGTAGATGGTTGGACTCGATGATCCCAAGGGTCTCTTCCAACCCAGACAATTCTTATGATTCTATGATTCTTTCTACTTACTGCAACTCTTAAATAACATAGGCTAATTGAATGCTACTATTCCAAACAGAATAGTACACAAACAGAATTCCAAATAGAATTAGACACAAGACCAGAATCTCAGATGGGTAAATAAATACAGGCCAGCATTACCAACCAATCTTCCCATTTGTAAGTCTATATATGTGAGTCATCAAAAAGGAAACTACATTTTTCACTTTTTTCCCACTTTCTTGCTAAGTTTCCTTTCAGTGCCAAAGCATCTCCAGATTTCTAAGGTCATCACTCATAACCTTATCAGCAGTTCATGTATCTGGAAGATAATTTCGGTCCTTCATTATATTACTTAAAGGAAGCCTAAAAAAGCATGAATTTTCTATTCAGAGAATGGTAGAATGGGCATGTTGAGGATGTGATCTGTAATGGTCTTCAGTATGTATTTCATGTGGCTTAACACGAACATGACACTTTTTGAAATATCTCTTTTACTATGATCTAACATTTGAGAAACATATGCAACCAGAACAATAGGAATATAATAAAGACTGTACTTGCCCAGATCAAACATCTGTCTGTACCAATATTTCATCTCTGACAGATGACTAGGGAAAGGATTAGAATAGGGAAACTCTATAGGCGATAGCTCCCCATCACAGACTCCCAGCTGTCAGCAACCTGAGGCTCAAGGGCTTTCTCAGCCAAAGGTGATATTGTTGTGTGTAAAACTCCAATATACTTTTGTTCCATAAGTTTATGAATCACTTTTGCATCTACACAGACATCTGCAATATTCTGTGGCAATGAGTTCCTCAGCATGTATGTGTAAAAAAGTACCTCCTTTTTTTTATCCTACCACTTGATATATTTGATAATTCCTAAATTTTATAGCATGAGAAACAGTGAAAAATTATTTTTAGTTAATTTTCTCTGTGCCACCCCTGATTTTATAGACCTTTTCATAGACTCTAGTCTACTTAACAGCTTCGCATATGGAAGGTGTTCCTTTGATCATCCTTGTTGCCCTTGTTTATGTATTCTTGAGTTCTTCGTATTATTTTCTGAAAGGGGAACACAACGATGTATATTATTCCAAGATGCAGGACCATTACAGGTATGACAGGTGGCACAATGCTTTCTTTTCCTTGCTCTAAAGTCAGTTCATTGTTCTCTGCTCTTTTCCTAGTAATTCCTTACATTCTCTCCTTTGCCCTGTGCTCACCTTTCCACTGACATTTTTATACAACCACCTATATTAATTCCAAGCCCCGTTCCCTGGGAGGCAATAGCTTGTCATCTGCCACATTGTCATCTGCTAACTTGGTGTTGTGAAATCCTCTGTAGCTCTTTGCAATGTGCTGATTGTTCTTGCTATGTTGAATAATGCAGTACCATCAAAACCTTTGCCATCCTGCCCCTTACCCTCCTTGCCAGTGTACTTCTGCAAATACCAAGCAGTACTGATACCAGCACAGATCCCTTTAACACACTCCTCATAATCTCTTTTCCTTCTTAAAACTGACCATTTATTTCTACCCTTTATTTCTTGGCTTTTAACAAGCTGTTCTTTTCTGAATACATCTTCACTCTAATCCTGACCAAGATTCTTGAAAGACTTAGATGAGAGACTTGTTGAAAGACTTGGAAATTCAGGTAAGTTATACCAGTTGGATTTATTAGTCCACATATTCAGCAAGCCCTTAAGGACTTTAACAGACTGTTGTAAGGCATGACATCCCCCTGCAGGATTCTTTAATCTTTTAATGTAAACCTTAATACAGCATATTTGTTTACAGTTCATTGATCCTACCAGCTTGTCCAGTAGGGATATCAGAGTTCTGCATCTCTGGCTTCCCAGTTGCCCCCAGGTGCATTATAAAGGAGTAACTGCAAAAGTGCCCAAAATTTTATGTTTATTTTGAGATTTTAAGTTAGTTTGACTTTCGAACTATGCACCACAAAACTTTTTCAAGTATAGCAACACATTCCCTTTCCAGAGCATGCTCAGTAAAATGGACAAACATCCAGAAGCTACATGCCTCAACTCTCCAGAACCCTTTCAGAAATTTTGGAAAGTGCTATTCTGCATTTCAACATAATTCACTGTTCCTTCAAAGTATACTCCATCTGTGAATCTGTCAGCCTGTCTAGTGTGATGCTAGAGATAAAATTTTACATAGTTCTTCTGACAGTGTACCTTTTGTAATGTTTCCACTACCTCATCTAGAAATGAATTATATACCTTTTAAAGTTATTATTTATTTGCTAGTACCTCACTAACAGCTTTTTATTAATAATATCCAAAAAAACCTAAACAACACAGCACTGGCTGCCCTGTTTCACAGGGGCAACACTGTTCCGTGACGTCCCAGACCAGAAGGTAAGATTCCTGCAGATCTTCTGAAGATACCTGGAGGAATGTCAGTAAATACTGGATGTTACAACGAATGAACTGTTAATCCTAAGCACGTTTTAGGACTATCTGGAACCTGTCAGAATACTGAATTTTTTATGAGTTTAGTAATAGTCACTTTTATTTATTAATGCAGGAAACAGGAAAAAGTAGTGTCTACTATAAACCAAGAAAAAAAAAAAAAGCAACCAAACAAAACCAAAACCAACAAACAGCTGCTACTGAACAACAAACGCTCTCAGCAGGGAACAAGGTAATCTCCCATAACTGTAAACAGTTTCAAAAGGCCTTAGGTAAACACAGTGAGAAACTCAAGGGATGAAGGAAGCACAATTATATGTGAAACAAAACATTGTAACAGGAATACTTTTAATCCAAAAGTGACTACCACCTGCGGAGTTCCTTCCTAGCATGTGCAGTGCCAGTGTACAGGATTCAAACGTCTTCCCTGAGCTTTGCATTACTGGCTGCACTTTGACTCAGCCCCTCCTACACAAATCTTATTGCTATCTCCTGTCCACGCCACACAGTGTTCTTGCAAGACAGGTAGCTGAGTGCATTTGACTTGCAATGAACTAATTTCAGTATTTGCTCTATCATATATTAAAGTGAGTAATAAGAAGCCAAGTATTATTCTCTACCTCCATGGTACTCATCTATGCAGCCTGCCAGGTTCATTATTCTCCCACCTCCTACCTCCTTCCTGAAGCTCCAGGAGTAGCTCATGCCACACCATGTACTCTAGCAGTACACAGACGACACTCATTCTCCTTCAAGACACAGGCATGTCTGTTACAGAGGCCAGAAGAGGTTTAAACTGGTAGTCCCTCTGGCCATAGAAAAAACAGAAGAAAGGAATAAAGTTGCACAGTGTGAGGTGTATCCGGGCATTCACCAATGCAAACTCAACTGTTGGATGAGCACTGATGGAAGCAATCAAAACATTATGGGTTCCAGGTGCTCCAAACGCCTTTTCTTTCAGTATCTCTCATGGCTCCATTACTTCTACTGTGTGACTAGAGTTAATGCTGTGTCATATTTTGCACCTACCTTCTCATATATGTGGTGTAAGATATCTCATTGTTTCACTCAGGCTGTCAGCAGAAGCTGCAGGAAGTTGTTCTGGAGCAACGTAGTTGGTTATCCATGTGGCAATTGCCTTAGATACTGCCAACATAACCTTCAGTACGAGCTCTAAGAGGTAGGTTCTCCTGTGTATTTCCAAGGGCAGCACTGTACTCAAAAATGTCTAAAGAAATAAAGAGCAACAGGTACTGGACACCACAGGGTCAATTGCCTCTATAGGAGGAGCAGTTTAGAAAAGAAACAGTGAGATGACCATCAGTAGGAACTGGTCTTTTTATTCAATAATTCCATGTAAAACAGTATTTATCAGGGCTTTTCCAAATACCCACAGATAGTGAGAGAAAAGTCAAAGCGTATATTAGAATGGTCTAATATACTGCTTATACCAGGTGTGGTGTTAGCTAATCGAGGGGTGGATGTGAACAACAGACTTCAGTAGAGCAAGGATGCAGGCCAAAAGATTTAGGTAAATGTGTGGCTAATTTGCATCAATAACAGAAGCACTACGCAGAACAGAAATCACCTTGCCTTTATACACAGCATTGGTATGACTGATACCAAAATGCTATATAAAGTCCGTATTTTTAAAGTATGTTGAAAAACTGTGTCAAAAAAGGACTGGAGTAAAGATATACAGTGAGTTCTAAAACTTATCTGTTTAACTGATTAAAATAGGACTGACAGGTAGCCTGGTCACAGAATATACATATCTTCATGGGGAAAAAAAAAGAAAGCACTGGGGACAGAAAGACTCTAATCTACTATGGAAAGGTATAAAACAATCAGGAGTCAGAGCTGGGAACTTTCGCCCCAGAAAAGCAGCACAACAGTTCTCAGGACAGCTTACCAAAAGAAGCAGCATATTCACTATCCATTGAAATATTTAGTTTTTCAGACCTAGAAGATTTTAGAGCTGCAGATTCTCCTCCATGAGATGGCAGAGTCTGTGTATCCTAGCACGTGTTACCAACAGAGGGCAGGAGCCTCTGGGACAGTATATCTGAGCCCTGTCAAACTCATTCATGTTTAAAACTAGGTGATATTTAATGGCCCCCAGTATACAGGCAGGCAGACTGGAAAAGGGGGATATCATCCTCACAGACAAAGCTTGGAGGACTGAGAAGTAAGCTTGTCCCTACGAGGAGGGGTTTCACCTGAATCACAGGCTGCAATATAGTGAGAACTCTGTGTACCCACTTGTACTCACTTGAACCCACATAAATGCCAGGTACACATGAAGCAGGGAACTGGATATACACCATCCTCTTCTAACATTTCATTAGTAAAAATACAGCCTGCCACTTAACAAGCCCCTCTCCCATCTTCATTTATCTGGGAAGACTTTCATCAGTATAAATCAGACTTGGATCCATCCTGCCTTTGTAACCATCTATTTGACTATGACGTATGAACAAGGAAAGAACAGGTGCAAGAGAAGATCTTTCTCTATCTTTGGTCTTATAATACCTAGATGTACAGTACATTGTAAACAATGACAAAAAAATTATTACGGGGACCAAAACTGCTCACTGGGCTTAAAGGATTATCAACTGATCAGAATAAAAGCAGTTTTCAGGCTTCATTACATGTACATGAAATCACAATTTAAGTAGTCACAAAACATTGGCGCAGAGCAGTACTTCTCCTGGTTTACATTAATTTTCGTAAATAATAAAGGAAAACCAGTTCTCTGTGGACTTCTGAGATTATACAAAATTACACTTATAAAATAGGTGTTTTGCAGAATGATGTACTAGGAGGACTCCTACTTAAAACACAGACTGTATTGAACCCCTGAGTTACTCTAGCTTTGATCTTTATACCACAAGACAGAAGGGACCCAAACAAGTCTCCTGTGGGACAGGGCAAGGGAAAAGAGATAAAAGCAGTCCATTATTCGGATGCCTCAAACATACCTCAGAACTGACAAAGCCTTAATGCAGACAGTTTACTTCCATGTTGAGACTCCGAGTCTCAGTGAGAGGAACCAACTGTCCTGGGTAGTTTCCCTGTAATCTAAGGTTTCTAACAGGTAAATTTGATTCTTTTCATACCCACCCCAATAAACTTTCATTTTGTTTTGCTGGTTTATTATAGCAGTTTTCTCCTCAAAAGTAAGAACAACCAAACTGATAAAAAGCAGTTGCCTTTAAAACTACTGAAGGTTAAGCTGGTAACAAATCTTACAAATCATGAATTTAATACACTTAGTGCAACCATTTATTTAAGTCAGTGAAGTAGGTTCCAATTAACATTTTTAAAAGTATACTTTGTGCAATATCCACAGAAGTAAAATAACTATTGGTAGGGTGACAAAAATTCAATATCTGTATTTACTGTTTGCGAGCCTACTGCAAATTCAGATGTTCTACAGGATATGCTTAGTGCTGCTGCATAGGTGCAGATATATTTTTCAATGACACTGGAAAATAACAAGGCCAAAAATCAGGAACAATAGGCTCAATCATAAGCAGCCTGAAAAGGAAAAATCCCACCCCCAAAGGACAGAAATAATTTTATCTTTGCCTTGAGCATGCTCTCAATCCACCAATAAACTCAAGACTGATAACTGGCTCAGCTGTTACCTATATTGTCACCTTCCTGAATAAAACAAAGACAAAAGAGAGGAGTTGAGTCACGGTGCAGCTGCAACACGCAGCATGAAACTAATCCCAGCTGAACTGCACAATTGTGAACAGTTACCAGCACACACCAAATTAGGTGGTATTAATAAATGATTCCATCAAATAGATGGCATAATTAAATAACAGTAGTTAATGGTTATGTGATTTATGTACATAAAAGCATTCAACCATGTCAGCTGTAAACTTTGCATTAAAGAATCGTACACATAGCCAGGTTGCACCCTGAGGAAATATTAAGCCAAGAACTCTGGAATAATGAAAAATAATGTAATATTCCATTTGATTATCACAATTTTTATACAGGAAACAGGAGCTAGCACTCTGGATCACTTTAAATTGCACTACAGCCCTAAGTCTTTCAATATACAGATTTTGTAAAGCTTATCTTTCTTTCCATTGGCCATGCATGTATCACACATCCAGTAAAGATTACCTTGTGATTTAGAGTGTGTTATCTTGCACCTGACTTATTAATTCATAGCAGTTTACTTTTGGACAGACTCAATGTATTTTACTCACATTAGTACCAATTCACAATAGGTTGTTCTACTGGTTTAAATGAGGTCACAGGAGGGCTAAGGCATTCCTCGAGGAAATCTATACATCAAAATCTGACCCTAAATCCAACCTTGCATGTTCAAAAGCTGCCATTCTGAGTAAGCCAAAGCCTGGAATCTTTCTTCAGTAAAACTTCCATGAGATTAATTTCACAGATGAAATATAACTAGTTTTGTGTGAAGGAACTGATCAGGTTACGGAAACCCATTTTTGTTTTACTCAGTTTCCCAAGCAGAGTAAAGACCAAACAAACTCACAAGGTAAAATTTTATGAGCTGCACTGAATCCCTGATCAGAGAAGCAACTTTTGACATATATAGGAATATCTCATCTGTCACTTATCTACATACATAAAGATTCTAGTACAACATATGGATAACAACTTCCCTTAACAATTATTTATTAATTAGACAAATGTGAGTAATGGATAGAAGATTTCAACATTTGAAAATGTGCAGATGGCAGTGTAAATCTGTGTATAGTTTATAGTCAATATATTCTTTTGTGAGAATTCAATAATACTCTGTTCTGTATATTTTTGGCTCTTCATTCAAAAGTGTATGAATGACAGAAACAGCATATCTTTCAAATGCTTTTTTATAGTAATTTTGATGCATTCTATGACAAAAGACATGTGGGGTAACTGTAAAGCTATTGATAATTCTGAATTATAACTTATCTGTGTCAAGTAAATCAGGTCTTGTTAAAAAGCAGATTACAAATGCTTAGCCACAGTGCCCTCTAGCTGCCTTAATTCTTATTATTAATTTCAGTACAGTTTTCCCTATACAGAAGCAAAAAAACTCTCAGTGAACCACCAGCTTTATACCAGTACAAAATGAATCCACAACTCTGCTAGAGAGACTACAGGCATCACTACCTGTGATCCATCTACCCGAGTTTCCTTATCATGAACCCACTCCACCCTCAAAACAGCATTTCTCTTAACGTATAATGAACAAAATGTATTTTTCTTACTGAATTTCCCAGCCTAAGTAGAAATCAAGAAACCAGTCTGAAGAAAGTAAAAACTTTTTTATTAGGACCCAAACAACCTCAACAGAAAGACAGGGGTTCTACCTTTCACTACTTTTTACTTTTGTGTGCAATCTACATTGTCGCTTTTGAATCAGAAAGCACCAGTAAACAGTGGCAGACCTGGGCTGACCTGAAAAGCTAGGCTGTTATGTGACATGGAAGTCCAGGCTCTCTTCTTGGATGATACCAGTCAGTTGCAAACAGATACAAGCATTTTATCACATATTTTCCTAACCCAACTGTTTTAGGGAAGTGCTGGGTCACTTTTCAAAGTCTGTGTCTTTCAGGAACACTGTCTGATGGACACTTCCTTTTCTCTTACCCCTCCCTTCTCTTAAGACCTAGATTTTGCAGGCTTAATACCTCTTAAACCATAGCTTCTGAAAACCTACTAAAACCTAATATACTTGGTGTGTTTCTTAAATAATCCTTCACAACTGTATTCTCTGTAACAAGATGCACTTCGCTTCTTTGTTAAGCTTTAATGGACAAGATGACTTACATAAAAGGAAGTTTTAAACCACAGACATTGCTTCTAAAAACCACCAGACAATTGCAGATCTTTACAAAATAAAGATCTGTTTAAACTATTCTGCAATGAACTGTCTTCAGCAGTGTGCCCTTACTCCTTCTCTAAGCCTGAAGTCTGACCAGTGCTTTGGACAAGGGAAAGTCCCTTCCCAGCCTTTCTTTTCCCAGCCCAGTCTTCCTCTAATATGTAACAGTGGACAGCCTCTCTTCACAGCATGCACTGCTCCTTCAAATTCACTCAGTCTCTTCACAAAAAAACCCAAACCACAGTTGAGAAAGCTCACATTTTTGCCTCCAAATAGGGCTCTGTTTAAAGTCCCCTATCTTTTGGCATAAGTCAATAGATAAGAGACATTCACAATTGATACTACATTGTTCTTCACCGGCTCCACAGCTATATATGTTTAACTAAATGTCAAGTTTCCATTAGCAAAAAAGATGCTTACTTTATAATGATACAAAGAGTAATGAAAATAAAGGTTAAAATTAAGAACTGAACAGAGAAATCAAAACGTTAGCAAGGTGTAATTTGTGATTTCATGCAAATGTAAATTAGCATTAAATATAAGTAGCAGTTATATAAAATATGATAAATAATATAAATTAGATTAATGTGGAACTGTACTTATGTTAATCCAGCAAAGGAGGGTGACAGGCAGTAATCTTTGATCCAGCAAGGAAGTTTGTTACTATTAAAGTTAATAGTGAAACATGGAATAACCCTGACAACTACACAGTTTTGCCTGTGTCACAAGGCAACAGAAGTCCCATGAATATGGGCAAACTGCCCAAAGTCTGAGCATGACTCTCCTAGTTTCTTTGTCTCAAGAAATTTTCTTTGGAAAGTGGCATACATGTGGTATAAGCATCCTGCTGACCACCCTAAACCATGCTCTATAAGATATTCAGGGCTGCTGCCAGCATTACTTATTTCCTCAACCTCCTTTTGATAAAAAGTGGTGGGATTTCCTGCTTGCTGTGGAGAACAAGGAGCTCTACTGAGGCACCATTTGCTTTTTCCTGGTTCTACGGTATTCTGCGACTCTTTGCATCTCCTACATAGAGCCAGAAGGATGACATAATGGCAAGAATATCCAAGCCTTTGAACATGACAAATACTCCTTTTGATTTATTATTTGATTCTATAATTTGCATATTTTTGAATTTTACTTCCAGGACTTTTCCTTTTCCTCGATTGTTTGGGTCATTTTAAGAGACAAATCTCGATCCCTTCACTTCAGTAGAAACAGTGTGGCCAGCAGGTCAAAGGAGGTGATTCTGCCCCTCTATTCCACTCTCATGAGACCCCACCTGGAGTACTGCATCCAGCTCTGGAGTCCCCAACATAAGAAGGATGTGGACCTGCTGGAGCGTGTCCAGAGGAGAGCCACGAGGATGATCCGAGGGCTGGAGCACCTCTCCTATGAGGAGAGGCTGAGAGAGTTGGGGCTGTTCAGCCTGGAGAAGAGAAGGCTCCGGGGAGATCTTATTGCGGCCTTCCAGTACCTAAAGGGGGCCTACAGGAGAGCTGGGGAAGGACTTTTTACTAGGGCATGTAGCGATAGGACGAGGGGGAATGGCTTTAAACTAGAAGAGGGCAGGTTCACATTAAACATTAGGAAGAAGGTTTTCTCTTTAAGGGCGGTAAGGCACCGGAACAGGTTGCCCAGAGAGGTTGTTGAGGCCCCATCCCTGGAGGCGTTCAAGGCCAGGCTGGACGTGGCCTTGGGCAACCTGGTCTAGTGGGAAGTCTCCCTGCCTATGGCAGGGGGGTTGGAACTCGATGATCTTCAAGGTCCTTTCCAACCTAAACCATTCTATGATTCTATGATTTCTGATTTGTTTTGCAATTCTCAGGACAGTCTGTAACATCTAGAATAGAATTTAGCAAGAAGGTAGCCACTGTAATATAGGCTGGTTCAAATGGCAAGGAGTCTGCTTTAAAATGAATAACCACTCTGGAGGTCTCAAGCCTCCCACTGGTTCTTAGGGATCTACAACCGGATTCTTAGACATTCCCAGAGTATCCTCAAGAGACATGAAGCCTTCCCATTCATCCGCCACTGTGTTTTCCTTTGAAACAGTAAAAATTTACTCAGAGGAAAGGTGGAATTGGAAAGCCTAGGGAAAGTATTGCAGAGGTCCTGGCAGTATTTGACATTTTCTAACCCAGCCTACTGTAATTTTTAATTTATAAATCCGTAAGTTTGTGGTAAACAAAAAAAATTATTTGTTTACAGCCATTTTCACTCTGTTCTCTTTTTCAAACGAAAAGCAGCTGGAACCAATAATACCAGATGGGCACATACAATGATATGGAACGTTCATCGCTACAGAATTCAAGCAATCTCTGACACTGTGTGCACTCTGCTTATTTACCGCCTGTGAATCACTTCATTTACACAGCTGCAACATAAGGCAAAGCAGAACAGAGAGAACCTGGATCTTAATATCCACTGTGTGGAAATATCCTGGGATATGGCCAGTCTCCTGGACACAGAATGCTTTCAGCAACAGATTAAAAACAAGATTTTCCTCCTCAACCCTGCCAATATGGGAATTGAGCATTTACTCTCAATTCCCTGGAGGAGGTGGACAATTCCTACTTGAAAAAAAAAAAAAAACCACACCCAAACCTGAAATAACTAAAAAGGTGGATGTTTCTCAGCCACAAGAACTGGTCACAGGCGAATCGCTTGTGGTGGTGTTATGTTCTAGCTTACTGAATTTTGGTTTCAACTTACTGGGAGGAATTTTTTGCTGCATGTAATTTTTTCCATCCCGACTTACATTCACCTTTTCACATGCATATATGAAAACCATTTCAGCATGGAATGCTTCTAGCGGGTAAGTTCTGTGAGAAAGCTATTTTTAATTATCAACAATATAACTCTGAAAAAGACTATAAAGATGCCTTTGCAGCCTCAAGTCCTACATGTTGCTACATATGACCGGAGGTTAAGAGAAGTATTTTCAGCCCTGGAAACTTCCAGGCTTTAGTGACATGTTTCTAAAGTCTATTTCTTATTTTCTGTTTTTTTTTCTTCACAGAATGGTCAGGGTTGGAAGGGACCTCTGGAGGTCATCTAGTCCAACCTCCCTGCCAGAGCAGGGTCACCTACAGCAAGTTGCACAGGATGATGTCCAGGCGGGTTTTGAATGTCTCCAGAGTGGGAGACTCCACAACCTCTCTGGGCAGCCTGTTCCAGTGCTCTGCCACCCTCAAAGTAAAGAAGTTCCTCCTCATGTTAAGATGGAACTTCCTATGTTCAAGTTGTGCCTGTTACCTCTTGTTCTATCATAGGCACCACTGAAAAAAGACTGTTCTCATCTACCCAGCACCCACCCTTTAACTATTTATAAGTATTGATAAGATTCCCCCTCAGTCTTCTTTTCTCTAGACTAAAAAGACCCAAGTGCCTCAGCCTTTCCTTATAAGAAAGATGCTCCAATCCCCTAATCATCTTTGTAGTCCTTTGTTGGACCCTCTCCAGCAGTTCCCTGTCTTTCTTGAACTGGGGAGCCCAGAACTGGACGCAGTACTCCAAACGCAGCCTCACCAGGGCAGAGTAGAGGGGGAGGACGACCTCCCTTGACCTGCTGGCCACACTCTTCTTGATGCACCCCAGGATGCCATTGGTCTTCTTAGCCACCAGGGCACATTGCTGCCTCATGGTCATCCTGTTGTCCACCAGGACTCCCAGGTCCATTTCCACAGAGCTGCTCTCCAGCAGGCCAGCCCCCAATTTGTACTGATGCATGGAGTTATTCCTCCCCAGGTGCAGTACCCTACACTTGCCCTTGTTGAATTTCATAAGGTTCCTCTCTGCCCAACTCTCCGGCCTGTCCAGGTCACGCTGTATGGCGGCACAGCCTTCTGGTGTATCAGCCACTCCTCCCAGTTTTGTGTCATCAGCAAACTTGCTGATGGCATAATCTATCCCTTCATCCAGGTCATTGATGAATATATTGAACAGGACTGGACCCAGTACTTGTCTTGCAAGTCTCAACTAAGCCCAAGAAGCACAGTACATGCAGGTCACTAATAGCTGGTGTCACAGAACCAAAACTGCAGGTTTCTGCCACTACTGCCACACTGCTCAGAGAGGACCTGCTGTACATTGAGGTATCAGGGAGTTCACACAGTACTGGCCTTCACTCCTCTAAGACAAGAACAAAAGCCCTTGCAAGTCCCCCCACTGTGCCTTATACAGAGCAGGGTGCCATCCTCCTGTTACTTCAGACAGCTAAGTGCTAAAGGAATATTCCCTTTCTTAGCCCCACAAGCTTTTTAAGGCTAGAAGGTTCTTTGGATTCTATTATCATTTATTCATCACTGGAGAACTAATTGTAGGTGTCAAATGCTGCCGTTACCTGGTATTAATTTATGTTCTCAGTTACTATTATGTGTTAAGATAGACCGGAGGTATTACAATGGGTCATCTGAAAGAAGCAGGACCTATTGTGTATCTTTACCTTTCAGAACATGTATCACTGAAAGCCATTTTATCACAATTCTTTTTACTGGTTGCTTCCATTTAGATAGGTGCTAACCGTGTCATTTTCAACGTTTCATTATAACTTTTACAACCAGCGGTGCTCTCCATCACAGTCATGCTGATTCTTTTACAGTAAAAATGTCTCTAAAAATAAATTCTCAACCTACACTTTGCTAGGTGAGCATTGGTAAGTGGCAAAATATTTCTAACCTATTTGCACAGCACTCAAGAATTTTCTGTAAGAAACCTTTGCATGAAAAATTTTTGCATTGGAAAATGTTTGTATTGGAAATTGTTTGTATCCTAACTTACATGAATCTATTTGTATGCATATCTGAATACCACTTCGGCATGCGATTTTGGAATTTCATGCTCAGCGATTTTCAAGCTCATTCATTCCTAAATCGGTGAATTGCATTAAAAGTTTTACTTAAAAAAAAAAAAAGGAAGATAAAAAGATGTTTAAATAACACACTCCCAGTAATGCCTTTAAGCAAAAGGATACATCTTTAGGATAAAAAAGAGCCAAAGAGCCTTTTCATTTTATCAGAAATAGCCTTATATCATTTAAAATTCCCCATCTCTATAGATATATATATATATATATATATATATAGGTAGCAATTCACAAACACAACGAAGACACTCTAAAATAAACTGTCAGTTCCTCCTTTCACAGAATATCCCTACAGAATGGTAGGTAAATATCTCAGTGGATGTAATTGGATTTTGTCTGAATAATACTAAAAAATTCATTCTAATTATACTGCTTTAACACTAAATTTAATTGAACAATGGTAACATGGAGAAAGCTGTGGGTACATTCCCTATAAAAAATTCTTGTCATTAATTTAGCAATTTTTTCTGCCATCTGGTACGGCCATAAGTAGTTATTTGTATATTATTCAAAATGATCTTTGAATTCTTGAAGAACTTTGGACTGATTGTTAACTTTTTACAGCAAGCATTCAATTTGCTGTAACTAGTGTTTTGGTAATGGTAGTAAGTTCTGTCTCAAAATTTCACAGTATCACAGTATCACAGTATGCTAGGGATTGGAAGGGACCTGTTGCATACTGTTGCAGCACAGCAAATAAAAACATTCACTTCAAAACCTGTAGATGAGTGAAGTGGGAAAAAGGCTTAAAATGTATTTCTATGAAGAAGGCTGAAGAAATTCTAAGACTGTTGTGGTTTAGGCCAAAATCCACTACTGGGGACCTGAGGGACCGACAGATGCTCCCCTCTACCCCTCTTCAAAGAAAGAGGCAGAGGAGGAAAAAGAGACTTATGAGTTTAGAAGCAATTAAACTACTTTAATGAAATATTAATAATAAAATAAAAAGAAATAATGAAAAATATATAAAACTGTATCAAGCTCTCGAGATGACAATCACGTCACCGGCTGGCTCTGGGGCAGTCCCAGGCTGGACTCAGTGACGGACGGGAACTGGATTCCAGATCTGCATTCAGGATCGGGATCACAGGCAGAAGAACAGACGTCGTCCATTGAAGGAAGAGAGAGCTGACCCTTTGATCCCTCAGCTTCTATACTGAGCATGAGGCAGATGGGATGGAATACCCTGTTGGTCAGTTTTGGGTCACCTGTCCTGTCCGCTCCTCCCCACAGGTGGGACCCCACTATGCTTTTCTGCTTCCAACCCTCCAACGGGGAAAATAGCAAAGTTGGTTGCCCGTGGCTGTTATGGCAGTAAGTATAAGCAAGAGCCTCTCTGCATCCCATGCCTGGGCATCAGCTATAAACATTGGTCTTATCACTCTGAGAGAGTGAACACTGTCTGCACAATATACAGTTAATTTCAGTAGTTAGAAGAGGCCCAGCTAAGAAGCGAAGTTACTGAACAAAATTGGTTCTGTTTTACCTCAAACCAGGACAAAGACTCTCTCTGTTGTTTACCAGTAAAAGAAAGAAGGGTGTTGCAGCTATTACCAAGCAAAATTCCTGGATCATCCAGTGGGTATTCTGACTAAAGGACTCAAGATTTGGCACAATGACTCAGAAAGAGAAGAAACAGAAAATGTATCTGAGTAATGAACCGAAAAAAGAAACAAAATAAAGCAAGACCGCCTTTAATCTTCTCAGTATTTTTTGTAAACTAAATTTCCGTTATCAAATCTTAAAAATTTCTCCTCCTTCCCCAATTCTCCTGTCGTTTTTCCTGTTGGGAGACTAGAGATGAAGGTTTCTACTTATTATGAGTATTGCTTCAGAGAAGACCAAGGATTGATGTCCAGGATCATGGTATCAATACTGCTAGTTTCATTTTAGATTAACCCAGGTAAATACCAATTAAAATAATGCAAGTAACAAGAATGAGATGCGCTATTGCTCTACCATCTGCCCTTTACTGTCTGGTAAACTGAATACTTCCAATCTCTCCATGACATCCAAGGAGATCAAAAGGTTTGTGATTTTCAATCATTTTTTCTTTTACTGGAATATACCTCTTCTTTTCTAAAAACTCAAAAACTGTTCACAGCTTCCATTTCACAGCCAAAATGTTAAAACTCTCCAGTTTGGGTGAAAAACCATAATATTTTGATCAAAATTACAAAATTTTAACATTAGAAAAATGTAGTCAATATTTAAATTGAATGAAACATTTAAAAGTTCACCTGTACAAGCACATCTCTTAATCTGCTGACTTGTAGAGTTATGAACATACTAACAAACAGGTGTCACCAATGAGCCAGACACTCTCTTTTAAAAAAAAACTGCTGTAATCCCAGAGGTTAATCATTAAAGCACAGTTTTATTTACATCACACTTACAGATTCTCTTTAAAGAGGCCTAGAACACATGCAATTGCTGAAAAATGCAGGTAAATATTTTTTAAATGGACAACTTATTTTTGTTACAGTAGTAGTTTTAGGGTGATTGATGGTTATAACATTGGATAAAGCAACAGGGAGACACGTATTATCACTTCCTAAACTCAGACATTTCTATAAAAATTTCTGTGCTCTGATTTTTCAAGATGACAACAAAGTATGTTTTACAAATGCATGTAATTGGGGGGGGGGGTTGCAATCATGATTGCTTAAATAAACTCAAGTCTTATTTTCTCTGAAAGTAAATCTGGTCTTTCATTTTCTTCCATTTTATCTTGTACTACTAAATGATGAAGGAAACAGATAATTTAGATTGCCCTCTCTAGCAAGAGCAGTTTAACCACCCGCATTAGGGCCATAATCTGGCAAGGACTACCACAGGTGCTCAATTTCATTCACACAAGTAGTCACATTCAAATGCGAGGCATTAACTGCACTTAGGGCCATTGGAAGGGCTCTACAAGAGACTATTATCCCAGGTGTTACCCTGTGGGAGCTGAAAGCAGAGACATGGGCCAAATTTGTCTGAGTCACATCAGCTGCTGCTACCACTGCTGCCAGAGGAAAGCGAGCGCCTACAAAATGTCTTCCTGTGCTTTCCAGTTCTCTCTCTTCTCTGCCATGGTTTTCATGTTCAGCACTCTCAATCGCAACTGCACCCTCCACTCCAGCAGCATAACAAGGCTGGGGAATAGGCTGCCTACCCATCTGCTGCTACCACCTACCTCGTTACTGGCAGAGATGGTAGGGACAGGTGGGCTCTCTGCTCCCCAGTTCTGTTAGGATGATAAAAAAAGAGAATACAGCAGCAGTACCTAGAACAAGCAAATGTCTTGCTAGGGTGGCAGTTGTGCTACATGTTTTTCCATTCCAGGTACTTGATATCTTCAGGGTTTTAAGCCAGAATGAAGAAGGATGAAAAGTGTCAAGAAGGATTTTCCTTCTTAAAACACTGCTTTTTATGGAAGTGCTCATTATTAAATCCCTATTTATTAAAACTTTATTTCTGTTTATGTGAATGTCTTCCTATAAGCTAAAAGCAAACGGGAGAAAGAAAGATACAGCAATGGGCCAGCTCCTCAGCTACTGGTAATGCAGTAGTTCCCCTCTGACTGCCCTGCAGAAAATATGCCCCAAATCTAGTTTCATCCCTGGCAAAGGAAAAACCTCTTAATAGTCCAGATTTCAGCTTTACAGATTTCCTAGTTTAAGATGAGAAAAGATGACCTGAGGACCTGATTTCCTGTACCAGAAGACACTACACTCTACCAAGATCGTCTTGACAGGCCTATATCCTAACAGGCCTCAGGAAGTGTCTTCAGACTTCCATCCTCCTACATTATGATTAGCCATAGACATATGGCCCCACATCATGAGCTGCAAACACAATCTCATGGCTGGGTAACCCACTAAATTTAGCCCGGGTTATTTTTCGCTTTGGAACTCAACATTCTGGGTTGGTGCAAAGCACTTTTCAGTCTTCAGTAGACTGAACGCATGTGTGTCATGGTCAAAGAAAACAAGACACGTGCGCAGGAGCAATGCTGCGGTTCCTGGACTGGCAAGAGGGCTGATGGAGCAGAGTATTTTCAGACAGACAATGCCACAGCAACAATTTCATAGTGTGATTAAGGGAAAACACCCTCAGTGTTTACAGGTCAATTCAATCCAGAGTGGCATGAAATAAAAAAGTAATACTATAGCCATTACCTGTACCTTCAAAAAAGAAAAAACATGTCAGTGAGTGCCCACAGGATGGGCAGAGGAAAAATCTGCCTTGCTACTGTATTTGTGATGTAAACCAAAACATTTAAAAAATGGCCAACTTTACCACCAAAAAATGAACAAGGTAACGTTTCCTTCATGAACTGATTTATAAACAGTTCATGTTAATATAAACATATTGACAATTTTAATATTTTAAATTGTAGAAATTTTTTTACTTTGAACAAGAATAATTTTTCAAAAAAAATATAACCCAAATACAAAATATGTAACACTGCTATAAATGAACTTTTGCAGAAGGTCTAACTACAGTGTGCCATCACCAATTTATCTAGTCAGTTATCCCTAGCACTGGAAAAGATACTTATTTGAAAGAAGGAAAGGGGTATCAGTCTATACAGCCCTAAGATATTTCCAATGTCACATCAGCGTCACCATGGCAACACCACAGGACAGCTGTGTCACAGCCACAGGGCTACTTGCTCCTCTGTCCAACCCAGGGCTTGAGCATGACCCCTTTGGTGCTGGACATGCCTTTGTCTCTCACAAGCTTTTCCCACCGCAGCCTCCAGCATCCTTTGTATCTGCTGTTCTTAGCTAACAGGTCTGGCTGCGTTCAGCACTTACAGTTCTTCCCTCTGGCATCTCTGATAGTGACAACCTTCTTAAAACCAGAGTCATTAATTTTAGCTTTTTACTAGGGCATGTAGCGATAGGATGAGGGGGAATGGCTTTAAACTAGAAGAGGGCAGGTTCACATTAAATGTTAGGAAGAAGTTTTTCACGTTGAGGGTGGTAAGGCACTGGAACAGGCTGCCCAGAGAGGTTGTTGAGGCCCCATCCCTAGGGGCCAGGCTGGATGTGGCCTTGGGCAACCTGGTCTAGTGGGAGGTGTCCCTGCCTATGGCAGGGGGGTTGGAACTCGATCATCTTCAAGGTGCTTTCCAACCTAAACCATTCTATGATTCTATAAAAATTCTCAAAGCATTTCTTACCTCCTGATTGCTGCTATACTGTGTGTACTCACAGCCCTCATGCATTTTAATTGAAGTCTACAATTACTTAACTTCATTTTTTCACTGTAATAGTACATGAAAATCAAGTAACATTTTACGATTTAATTATTTCAAACAGTATTTTAAATAGTTCGTTCAGTTATTACTTCCAAGGTGAAATGATGGCATCAATAAATAATAATAGAGTAATCAATATTACTATGTTTTTCTTGCACCAAAGGCAAAAATCTAATTCTCTTCGGGGCATCTGCTCTTTTAGGATATTGCTTGTGCTTGCTTGACTTTGATTTCTATAGAGTCATAGTTAAACTGTACATAAACAGTAAAAAGTTTCTCTATTTTGATTTTGCATAGGAAAAGGAAGTCTTTAGAGCAACACATTAAGTTTTAAGTGAGCCTTACATTTCACTTTAGTCTGAATAGCAAGTTCATAAAAGGCTGGAGAGGGACTTTTTATAAGGTCATGTAGTGATAGGATGAGGGGTAATGGCTTCAAACTGGAAGAGGGGAGATTTAGAGTAGATATTAGGAAGAAATTTTTCACTATGAGGGTGGTGGGACACTGGAACAGGTCACCCAGGGAAGTTGTTGATGCCCCATCCCTGGAAGTGTTCAACGCCAGGCTGGATGCAGCTTTGAGCAACCTGGTCTAGTGGGAAGTCTCCCTGCCTATGGCAGGGGGGTTGGAACTAGATGATCTTCAAGGTCCCTTCCAACCTAAACCATTCTATGATTCTATGATTCTATAATTTTCAAGTACTAATGCTGCTTCATAAGACTTTTCAACCACAGTGACTTGGAAAACATGTTTTCTTTTGTTGATGTGATCTCACTAGACACCTGTCCCTTACGATCCCAGATGGGATGGCAACCTGCAGTAAAAAACCTCACTTGACCACTTAAAGACTGCAGCCTTCTGCATTCTTGGAGCAATATTTTACATCCATAATTCTTGTAACTGTATTAAACTTTCTGCGTCTATATACATTTACATAGTTTAAGCCTGTCATAGCCTATGCTGTTTAGAATCTACATGTATTCTAAGAGAGTCCCTGTTTTCAACATAATGTTTGGGAAAGACTCATGATGGCCCGTAAGGATTAGTCTCTGAGGTTGGCATAGAGGGCTTATGGATTTGGAACCTTTCTTCCAGCAGTTCACAAAAGTTTGAACTTTCCAAAGCTCACAGTATAACACAATTATCTTTGCCAGCAGAGTAGGGTCAACTATTAATCCCTTTTTTTCTAGCTGAGAGCTTGAAACAAACAAAAAAAAAACTCACAAACCAGCAGCGATTTAGGATTTGCCTTATGGCACCTCTACGGTATACCTAATGAAAACAGATATATACAAAGGATACATCAACATAAAGCTCATGAAACATATGGCTGGGTAGACACAGCACAGCTATGAAGGTAGTCTGGAGGGCTAATACAGATCCACTGTGGATCTTGCAGTTCTGTAGAATAGTAACAGTGGTTAGGAAAACACATTCCTGTTTGTTCCTAAAACCTACTTTAAAAATTATACTAATGATGACTAATCATTGACTCATTAAAAAGCAATCAAACAAACTAAACCACAGAATCCCGAATAAGATGTAAATACACATTTCCAGGGACACAATAATCTGCATGTAGCTGCAACTGGGGAAAAAGGAAAAGGAACAGTAACTAATTTGGATAAAGGTAAAGTATTTAATAGAAAGATACTATTGTGGCTTTTAAAAATGTATATAGCTGTTTCCTTGTTTCAGCTTTTTAAATGAAATGCAAACCCTCTTTATATGCATTTTCAACAGCAAATTCTTTGTAATTGGGACTCAATTCACTAAATCACTTAAACAGTCCTCTTCAAAATGAACCTCAATTAAAATTAATTAAGGGAATATTTTTTATTCCTAAGGAATTTATGCTATTAATGTAAACTGTGTTGTAATTTTAGACTTCTGTGAAAGAAAGGAGTAATGAGAGAAGACAAAAGTACACCAAAAAGATGTACTCTCTCCTAGTGCTTTATAAGAATAACTGAAACCTTTTGACAGTGCAGGTAATAAATTCACGCTAAACTCTCTCCTGACACATTCAGCACTCAAAGAAGACAATCCCAACAAGTTGTATTATTGCTATAGTAATGTGACAATTAGCATCAAAGAGAAAACCTTTGGTCAACTGAAAATCACTTCACCTAATACAAGACAGCTGACATTTGTGAGAGTAGCAGTAACAACTCTGATTTTTAGATGTCATGTGAAAAATACATCACTGTGTTGTAATTTTAAATACCAAAGCATTATTTACTGACACAGGCTCCCAAAGGACAGAATGAATTTCCTTGAGGCAATGTATTCTCCAATTAAAAGCAATATAACTAGAAAAACTTCAATACATGTAGACAGTGACTTAGATTATCTTAGTATGCTAAGCATCCAGAAGTCACATATAAACGACAAAAATATGGGACAGTCCTTGGACAGATCAAGACACAGAATTCCTTTAAAGAAATACAGGATAAATTAAGGGCTGTAAATTTGGTTGTAGCTCAGAAAAATTCAGAGAAAAAGTTTGATAGAAAGGATCCCCGTATACTTCCACTAGATTTAGCTTTTCTACTGTTAAAATGCGCCCTTTGCTGCCACCGCGTGGCCCTTGCCACAATGCACTGGGAATGATCACCAGTAATACTTTTTCCATCCCTCTGCAATCTTCTTCAATCCTCTTCTTTCCCATTTGATTAAAAAAACACAAGGGTTTCCTACTTTCATTTATGTTTCAAATATAGCCTTAAATAAATAATCTCTGTTCCTTATCTGTTAGGTGTTACACCGCTCAAAACCACTGCTGAAGTTCAAGAATCTAAATGACTTTAGTTAACAAATAAACACACAAGTCCCTCAGTTTTTAAAGAAGTACTTGACGGTACTTTCATAAAAGACATACAACACCTGCACTTCACCCTACCTGTTGAGACACCACAAAGTTTATCATTGCTTCAAGAGTTCACTGGGTCAGGAGCTAGACGGGACACCAAGCGGTGGCCAGAGTTACTTTATAGCTGTCAGGACAATCCTTAGAGTATGTAAGGCCTGAACTGCATGTATATAGGTAATGCTTGTGAATAAAATAGATGGTGCTCTGATACAAGATGGCTCTGCGCTGCTGGGCAGGTGACATGAGCATTACAAACTAAATACATGCCCTTGATCTGAAAAGTGTTGAAAAGTGTCACAACTAAGACAAGGGCAACTAAGATGATTAAGGGATTGGAGCATCTGCCTTATGAGGAAAGGCTGAGAGAGCTGGGACTCTTTAGCCTGGAGAAGAGAAGGCTGAGGGGAGACCTTATTATGGCGTACAAGTATCTCAAGGGTGGGCTGAAGGAGGATGGAGCCAGGCTCTTTTCAATGGTTCCCAGTGACAGGACGAGGGGTAATGGGCACAAGTTAGAACATAGAAAGTTCCGTTCAAATACACGGAAAAACTTCCTTATGGTGAGGGTGACAGCACTGGCACAGGCTGCCCAGGGAGGTTGTGGAGTCCCCTTCTCTGGAGATTTTCAAGACCCGCCTGTATGCAGTCCTGAGTAATGTGCTCTGGGCAATCCTGCTTTAGCAGGGGAGTTGGACTAGATGATCTCTGGAGGTCCCTTCCAACTCTGAAAATTCTGTGATTCTGTGATTCTGTGAACTCCAGGCAACAGTCACTTTTTTAACTGTGAAACCCTTCCATCCACATCTGCATAGCACATTTGTACTAAGCACATTTACATGAACCTTTAATGTGCAAATAAAAGCCTCTCCTCCTGTGAAACCATGCTGGAACTGCACACCAGCATGCCTTGTAGCATGAAGGATGCCATTGGTAATGGGAACATACAGTACCGAAACACAGAGTAGATCACAACGATGCTGATCAGTCCTCCAGTAGTGGCTATGGACACATGTGGGAAGAGGACACTGGGTGCATCTACAGGTTTGGCCACTCTATCACACAAGAGATAATAAAAGGTTGAGGAGGGAACTACTCTCTTTCCACTGCTTTTGCCTTTTTGACTGAGGGAGATCTGCTTGTGCTTTGAAAGCCACAATCATTCTAGAGTCATCATTTTCAAAATCTTAACAGCTCTCACCAGCACATTACAACCCTTAATTTTTAATGAAATCCAGATCTACTTTTTCAACTCAAGCTCCAAAGCAGCAATCAGAAATGGCCAAATATAGGAGACAAAGTGCAGGACAAGTATCTCACAGTCCACTGAACTGCCTTGAGACATGCCTTCCAGGCATCCTCTGCAAGACGGCAGAAAATATGAGTGTGCTCACTAGCACTATGCAAAAGCTGCTAGACTGTTGACTTATCTAACCAAGATTTGAATATCATTGCCACACTATATTTTGAAAAATTACAGCCATGAGTACAAATACAAGGGGGAGAAATCAGATCTCTTGCAAGGTAGCGCAGAGTATCTATTACAAGCAACTAGGAGAGGTCTTCAGGTGAGACGACCATGGAGCTTGGCACCTAACTGATCTGCATATTATGAATTGGAAATCACTGGGAAAGCCCTAAGAATTCAATAGCCCAATACTGCTCTAGTTTCCCCCAAGCAGCAAACAGAGGATGACGGGATAACGCTTATGAGGCTTGTCTTTTTTTTTTTTTTTAACCAAGCAATACCATAAAACCTTATCATAAAATTCTGTTATTTTCACACTGCACTTGTTACCATTCATTACATGAACTTCTGTTTTTAAAATGTTCAAATAAAGTCTTCAATCTAGGTGGCACTGCTGACCCTAGCTTTCTAGAATTTCCCTCTGCAAAACAATTTGCTTGTTTAATCCTTTGAGGGCTTTATCTGGCATGCTGGGCTCTGAGCTTCTTTTGCACGTACTAGGTTTGGGTTTGCTACAAATATTCAACAGCACTCCTGCTCGCTAAATTTTATTGCTTCTAACAGAAACCTTGGCCCTGGCCAATATTATTGGCCTTGTCCAATAACCGACTGTGTGTTATCAATAATGTCCAGCACAAGGTATTATAGCACTTAAAGGATCCAATTCACATTTCCAAAGACAATTAAGGTACTTGAAGAATGTTCTCCTGGTCAGGAGCATGAACAAGACCACATTGTTCAGGACTGGGTGGGGAGACCCCAGGCATGGCCAGTGGCACATAATGTGCCCAGAGGGGCTGTGCAGTAACCTCCCTAGACAGCCACATGGGCAGATGGCCACCTGGCTACTCTGCAGAAGCCTGGACCCTAGGGTGCATTCGTAGCCCTAACTGTGTGACCGGGTGCAGTCACTGTTCATCATTGCATCTCCTGATCACACCCCTCAGCCTCACTCGGTGATCACTGGCAATGCTCTTGTTCAGCTTCCAAGAAAACTGGTTTCCCCTCTTCAGAGCACTGGTCAAAGAAAATGTTACAATGAAGTGACAGGAGTTGATAAGATACTTCTGCAGAAGGGAAACCAGCAAAGCAGAAGCTGAGTACAACAAGAGAGCAGCCAGTATCTTCTTATTCTCTATAACCACAGAAAAAAGCTTCTATTCACTATATGCAGACCCGTGTTGATGGAAATAGTGCTGAGTATGAATGAAGACCTCCAAACAGGCTCCCACAGCTGTCGGATGATGGATAAAGGAAGGAGGGATTATATTCAGCCATGTGAGGGCAAAAAATAGTGCAGAGCAGGTAAAGTGACAGCAACAGATTTGACGCAAAGGGCCACTTCAGATGGCAGCTAGCCTCTTCATGAGGCTGCCTGGGCCCGTGCAGAGGACCGTTGTTTACATGTGTGATGGACCGCTGTGCATAAGCGTGATGGACTGCAACGTGACAGACATCATACATCTGCTCATGGGCACAAAACCACCACAAGATTTGTAGCATGAACAGTAGATCCCTGGGACAATGTACGTCACATCATGTTGTATCAGAGTCCCCCTCGCAGTGCACCGTATCACTGGCTAACGTAGACACACACCCACTGAGAAGATATAATTGGAAGTGCCCTTCTCGCTACATCAAAAACTTAAAATTCTGGATTACAGAGGAAATTCAATGGCCTCACTCCCACTGCACAGTTCAGCCCCTGGCATCACACAAGATAATATTTTTTCTGATCCTCTACAATTGGTTTTACTGTTCCCCAAGTATTCAAACTATTCCGAAATAAATCTTCTCTCCTCATTTGAGCATAAGGCACTACTTAAGGCTACTTTTGACTTTTGCAGGAACAGCTTTTTCTGCCTTATTCTTAGAGCGGCCTTGACCAGGCCAGCTCTCCAGAGGGCTGCTGCTCTGTTCTGACTGACTCGTCCTGCTACATTCCCCAGGAATCTAAACCTAAACTGGAGTAACGGCTCAACCTTTCCTACCTTTGGATCATTTTCATTTATTCTCTCTATTCCACATCTTTCTTGCGGAGAAGGACCAGATAGACCAAACACCTCGTTCCTGAAGCCTGTGCCTCAACCCTGCTGGGCCTTCAGACGGTTACACAAATTGGGCCTGACGTGGCCCCTCTGCCCAGCTCCGCTTCTGCTTCCTGTTTTCAGGGATGAGAAGCAGTATGAAATAAGAGCTGCAGACCATTCTCCAACAGCTTTTCAGACACGTATTCTCATCAGATGTTCAGCTCTGACTACAAGGGCAATGACCTAAAGTACACTGGGTCAGAGCCATAAACTGCAATGTCCCTAAAAAAAAACGCCACCGAAAAAAGAAGAGGCACTCAAAATTTAAAAAGATACATTCCAATCTGTCACAAAATTTTCACTTCAAATAGTCACACTTTCACCCAGCAAACAGCTCTATAATATATATTCAAACACCAGCAATTTGTTCAGCTTTTTGTCTTCCCAGCAAACTCCAGTCGCCACCATTACCCTTTTTTTAAGGGATACATTCACACTTTTTAGATTTGCTGTGCTAAGACAGATGTGAAGTGTCTTCAAAAAACACTTTTTAAAAAACCCCAAATCTTGGCAGCTGTAAAATACACCTTAGAGTTGGTAACACGACAGAACTTTAAAGCACTCCTGGCACAAGTTTCTCGAGCCCTAAACACGATATTGCTTCTGCTGTGGCCATCCATGCTGGTGTCCACATGCAAGGCGTATGATCCTCCTACTCATGAGCAGCAAAGGTATTTTCATTGATGATACCAAACATCCGATAAAAAGAAACGTGCCAGAATCACCCTCCTGCCAGGACACAGGGCAAGCTGAATCACAGACAGGGCAAGGAGCAAACGTATGCAAAAAAAAAGAATCTTTTCCATTCAGTCTTGTAGACAGTAATTGTAAGGCTTTCGTAGCCCTTGTATTCTGGATGCTTGTGTTTCATAGGAATCCACAGACACAAAGGTCAGCTTGTCTCTACAAAGACTGTAACCTCCATGCAGGCAGACTCAAACCTTTACCCTGGAAGCCAGACTCTCTGATGTCACCTATTTCAGTAAGGCACTCTGGCAAAAGGTGCAGACAGAGGTGTTCTTCTGCACAGAAGTACAAACCATGAAGTAAATAGCTTTCTTAAGGATTACATTTACTCAGGAAAAAAATAATAAACTCCTTGAAACACTTTATTATGGCAACATGAAGTTGCTGGCTTTGATCATGTTTGTTGTAGAAACCCCACTTTTCAAAAGTACTACACATTGTTCTACCTCAACTTTGAGAGGACTCATCAAAGGGCGCTGTTTGACCAATGGTTTACATTGTGCAGTTTGAGACTGAAACTGTTCCATATCCTTTTTGCTGCAATGGACACCCAGAACAGCTGTAAAAAGCCTTCAGTCCACTTTGAAAAATGCAGTGGGATTCCTTGAGCACAGCATGGTCAGCTTCCCAAAACAATCACAACAAATCTAGGGCTGGGCCATAAGGTCCAGGAAAGGAGAGGCTTCACCCCACAGAAAGCAAGAAGGCAGATTGACCGACACCAGCTATTTTAGTACTAGGCTGAGCCTATTTCCTTGAACGTGGATGCTGATTGCCACACAGCCTCTACAGTGCAGCTAATGGAAGATTCTAACAGATACAAGGAGCAGGAATGTTGACAAGGACAAATGAACTCTGATTTCCAGACATGAGTCAACCTTTCTGAATTGTTAATGCTTTGTCCGTACAAACTATACCAGCTAGTTATAGTTTATGGAGCACTAGAAATACCAAATATAAATTTTAACATAATACCAATAATAGTATGCCGATGTAAATAGGGAAGCCAGAAATCTGCAATCCTCCCACCCTCCTCATTTCAGGGATGATTATTCTGCCTCTTATTGGGCACCTATTCATATTTACCACATCGTTACCATGATCGTTTCCTAAAACATTTGGTGATTCTGCTGCTTTACCTGCCTTGCTCAAATCAACGCATTTAGTCTTCACGTCCCAATCTCATGACTGGCCCAGCTGATCTGCACTTCCGTGCAGTGACACCCAGTCTGCCTCCTACTCACCTCTTGTTTTACGTCACATTGGTAACAGGACTTTATACACTTCATATTTTTGTTGACTCACTTAAGATCTGTAACACACCACACCAGGACCCATTAAATAGCTCTTCATCAGACTGTGTTGGTATGGCTCTAATATTCTGCTAAGAACAAGCCATTCAATTATTTGCACCGTCCTTCATCTCATATATACACTGGGTTTCTTATTCTTTGCTAGAAACTCTTCAGATGCTATTTTGCCATTCATAAACAACATGACTGTATTTTTGTCCAAAGAACTCATTTGGTATGTATTAGATGACTAATAATGTAGGTTTCCTCAGGAAAATCAACATATGAAAGTGGTGTTAATTTTGAGATAATAGGAGAACACAAAAAATTAATAAAAAAAGCTCCATTTAAAATAAATCCAGACATAATAAAAAGACAGCAGTTCATCCCTCGGCCAACTATAACTTTGCCCCGTCAGAGCACCTTATGGGAAAAAAAATATTTTAAAGAATATTTTTAACAAACTAGATCAGCAAATACTGTTGTGCATAACCAAAATAGCACTATACTACACTTTTAATGTTTGTGTTTTGAGTGTGAGCTGTCTCAAGTTTGGATATTTCAATTTCTTTTAACTTTAACTTCGAATTTCCTGAGTAAGTAAAATAGTAATGTAATAGTTGCTATCATTAGTCTTGGATCCCACTTTTTATAATTGATACTTTAATCCTAATTAATTGCTAATTAACCAAATTAATCTTAATTAATTGCTAATTAACCAAATCAATTACCTAAATTCAGAAAGCAGAGGAATAATAAAAGACAGTGAATACTAGTATGCTTACATTTTGGTAAGCTCTTGTTCACTGTAAAGCAGCATAATACGAAAAATTTCCAGTGGAACATATTCTAGAGCAAAAGAAACAAAAAGAAACTCTGTAACCTACCTCATGTTCCCTGCCATAATGAGGAACAGATTATAAATGTGAGAAAAAATGAAGAGGAAGAGGATGGTACTGAAGAACATTGTCATCCAAGACCCGTGGTCCTCTCGAAACATTTTCAGACGGAGCAACTGACCTGTGGTATGAATATTATGAGAAAGCATATTTTAGTCAGTCAGTAAATACATGTTTACGTGATAACAACACCAAAATAGAGTACTAAATGGTATTTTTTCTTATATCCAATTATTGCACTGTGTACAGGGAGGACAGATTTAGTATCATGCAGCCAAACTACTCTTCTGTAGTTCAACATGAACAGATATTAATCCTACAAAATTACAAAGTTGCTTCCCACAAACTGATGAAAAGCTGGTTTGGGCTCTTAGAATCAGAATCACTATACATGACATATGTGTATATGTGATATGACATCACATATACATATGGTATATGTGATTCTATATGTTGGTTAAGCAACTTTCAATTTTTCCCTGTTTCAGCTGTTAGTATCTCTACCCACTCTACTCTCCTGCTGGCACAGCTGAGCAGCCATGCACAAGTGAACAAGAGTGGGAAACTGACTCATCTAGAAAAAAAGAAAATGTACTGGTTTTTGTTTTTTCTTCCATGTGAATCAGTTCCATCAGCCTGCTGACCTTGAGGTTCAATGCACAGTAGCGCTGCACATCTGTGCAAAAATGGGAAGGAGTGATGGATTGGAAAGGCAGCTGCCTAAACCATCACATTTTCTAGAAACATCCTAACACTCCAAAACAAATGCCAGAGCAGGGAAGATCTCATTGAATTAGTCTAGACCTCAAGGCAAGAGCTACTTTTTAGTGGTATTTGAGCAATGTTTTGAGAAACAAGTCTATTTATATATTTTGAAGTGTCATAAGTACCTCAGGCTGTGTGACATCCATTATTTGCTGCCAGTTATTTCTTGATCATTAACAAAACAGTCATTAAGTCTTGATGGTTGCCGGTCTCTTTCCACTGACTATAGACAGCATCGGGTCAAATATCACATGACATGGTAATAGTGATCTCATCATATGTGTTTGTCCAGCTTGTGAAGAACACAGACATGGAACAGAACTAGGGATCTGGGACCTTTGGGTGCATGAGAAAAAGCGATTGTTTGCTTTTCTGAGAAGGTGACTGCCAGACCAGTTGAGGATGAAAGAAATTGTGTGGACTAGAGGGAAACTCGATGTATCAGAGGAAAAACCATCCCTTGAGTCAAAGACAACTCTTGCTTAAGCCCAAAAGTACACAAAAATACATGGTTAGTAATAAGTAAATAATCATCCCTCCGCACAATAAAATTGAGATAACAATACTGTGCAATCTCATTACTCCTCTGTTTTGTGAGGGAGTACAAGGCTGCCACATGTTCTTGTCAGCCAGTCATTTAATGTCAAAATAGGAGACTGAAAAAGTCTTAGATCCCAATACTACTAAACTGTTCAGCTGGGATAACCTCACCCAATGTCGTGATATGCACTGGGCAAGTGACCAGAGCCTTAGAATTAGTCTCAAATTCTATCAGAGACCTCCAGTGACAATATGGACAAATCATTTACACTCTACACTCAAGTCCTTGATCCACAAAGGTGAAGAATATTATTATTCTTTTTCTTACAACGTAGACTTTTCCTGTATTATACCACAAGGCCACAAACTGAATAAGCCTGTAAGTGGCAACATAAAAAAAAATGTATCACAAAAGAGAACAGAGTTTACAGCCATACTTACAATGTCATTACTATTTATTTCCTAGTCAGATATGTACACCAAATGTTGTCACTGCATCTCAGAGAACTAAACATTCCCTAGAGTATTTGAGCTATGGTTGTTTCGCATGGTAATGTTCTTGCCATTTCACAAATGTAATATTACAAGTTTGTTAGAGCAAGACTGATTTTACTGTCCTATCCTCTTTAGGATAACCTCACGAGTCTTAACCTCACAAGTCTTACTGCAATACAGCATTCTCCCCATCCTGCTTTTTGTACTTTATACTTGGCATTAATTGTTCCTGCTTTTTCAAAGGCTATTTAAGACCTAAAAAGGAGTGGGTGAGCAATGGTGGAAAGGTGTAGAAACATTTTTCCATTGCTTGACTCCCAGCAAGGATAACACCTAACATCCCAGAAGGGATTTCAAAAGGGTTTCGTACCAACAGATAATATTTCATATGTTTAAGAGCAATAGAGTTGCTACAGTGAGCATTTTTACTGCTAAGGTAACATCAGAAAGACTGATCAACTACCAAGCATATTAAACTAAAATTTGACAAATGCTGAGTTATAATGCCTCATTTCAATATTACAAAATAAGCTCCTACAATTTAATATTTTTTCATCATTCCTACATAAAGAAAAATCTCAGTTCCTTATGTACATTTTTTCTGTATCCTATTTTCAAATGTTTCACACTGAAAAAGAAGTCCAAAGGAAAAAAGAATGCAACAATAACTTAGTAATAAGGGCATTTTTAAGAGATGCTGAGAAAGATTACAGACCATTACAATTAATTTCAAATGCTAAAAAAAGATTACTGATTCATACAGCATTTTCCTTTTCATGTCTAAGAAAGCTTTTCTCATGCGAAGTATTTGAAATATGTCCCCTAATGTACGTTATTTGCTCCCCAAACTTCATTAAGAAACGAAATTATGAGTCTGTAGAATCTTGTGCTCTGTGTTTTTCTCAGACTTAAGCATTTTAATCATGCAATGTGCTATACTTTATTCTGAAGAGGATGCCTTTTTCAAAGAACAGTGGTGTGTCTTATCACTTGAAAAGAAGCTCTGCTTACCCTCACCATTGCTGTTAGGTGAAACTTTTGTCATGTTTTCCTCAGGAATATATTTTTCCTGGACTAACTTTCCTTCTCTGTCTTCTCCTCTTACCTTTTTCTTTGTCCTTCTGCATTATCTTAAACGCTGGAGTTTCTCACCTGTTTCCTGTAGCCCTTTACCCTTTTCACCTGCCCATACAATTTCATTCTATCCAATTTCCAGATTTCTTTATGTCTACTCTCATCCCTCTTTTCCTCTTCTGAATCGCTCCATCTTGTCCAACCCTTTCCTAAAACAAACATATCTACTGGGTTTTAGTATCATAATAGCCTCCATACTTGCTCCTGCAAGAATACCCTATCACCTTTTTGTCTTTCATCTCTAAACTCTTTAGACACAGTGTTTATTCACTGGAGGTTTTTTTCTCCTGGACCTCTACAAGTCTGGTACAGCTCCTTGAGCTGTTCTCACCAGAATTTCTAATGACCACTTTCTTAAAGCTCAGCCATGCTAGTTCTTCCTCATGTGGGTAAGTGTCATGCACTTCAATCCAGTTGTTGACACGCTTCTTGACATCCTGACCTCCTTTTGTGTTCACAACTCTGCCCTCTAGCAGCTCTCCTTTCACCTCTACTGATTTTAGTAGATAGTTTGTGTAGCTCACTATCTCTCATAGTTGCATGCCCCTATAACTAACAAAGTATCATTGTTTTATCATGGGTTACCATAGATGGTCTATCTTCTTTCCAGACATTTTTTTTTTCTAAACCAGGTGGATTTTTTAACGTGTTCTTCAATTGTTTGGAGTATTGAAAACCTCACCAGTGCAAGAGATGGGAATTTGCTTTTGCAAGGTGGAGAGTGCCACAGCAGAAACCAAGAGGGGTAAGGAAGACAACCGATAATTCAAGCAGTAAGGTGAAGGACACCATGTAATGAGGAGATACTGCAGTCAGGTGCTAGAAGATGTCAAAATAGAGAAAACAGAAGGAAGATGAGGAGCTGGGCAGGAAGTGTCAAAAGAGGTGATACAGCAGACTGGGAGGTGGAATGGTCTGGGAGGGAGGCAATGGCTGGAAGCTGTTGTTGAACTGAAAAGTCCAGTTTCAGCATGAATTAGGGCTGGACACATGGGGAAGCTACAAAGTGGGGGAAATTAGTAAAATATGTAAGGTGTTCATTTAGGGAATGAAACAGGAAGATCCCAGGGCTGGCGTGTGCTGCTGAACACTGGAGATGCAGGTTTGGGACAGGAAGACTGGAGGACGCAGAGCAGATCTGGGCTATGGGCTGAAGGGATAGGTAAGATTTGAGCTCTGGAGTAAGCAGAGTTGGAGGATAGCAGTTCTGTGTCAGAGCTGAGATTTTGGAACAAGGTGGGAACCATGAGGCAGGAGAAGTGATAGGCAGTTAGGTGGGGTGAACCAAGCTCTGCAACGGGGCAAGAGTAACATAGGTCCATGAACCAGTCCAGTCGCAAGGCAGCAATAACAAAGATTCTGGCAGTGAAGAAGGGGGAAGAAAGAGAAAGTGCAAACACACATATATATGCCCCAAGCCCCTGTACTCTTCTCTTTCACTGCTGGAACCAATGACAGCCCCAGCCCTAGCTAGACTGGGGATGTGCAATAAGTCTGTCCTTCCCTAAAAAGCAAGCAAAGGCTGCTATGGCAATAGCACTTTATCCTGACTTACTGAGAGGAGGGGCTTAATGATAAAAGATATCTCCCTTGCAGTTTGATACCTGCTTTCTGAGGAGCTGTCATTGCATATGGAATATTACCGACACCTTGGATTAAAAACAGTACTCGCAAAATAGAGTTGTGATTTTAGAAGGTCCGGATTAATGGAGAGGAAAAGCACAGCCGGGTATCTAGACTTCTGTAAAATAGATAATTCCACCCTTTCTAAAACAGGTAAGAGAAAGATTTACTAAGTATTTATTGCACCTGTATTCTCCAAAGAAATATAATTTTCACTATGTAGCTATTACAGACTGATTAATACATACACATTTGTATAAATTTCATATTTTTTAAAGTACTTTTTCACAAATATTGTCTTTGGTAGGCAAATTCTTACATCTTAACTATCCTTCTACTGTAGCTTATGTTTGCCATATAGGAATTCATTAACTCTCAAGTAAGTACGTGAACATCATTTTTTAATGAAAGAAATAGTAGCTTAATCACAATGCCAATTGAGTCATTAAGAAGAAAGGAATTGGATATTAGCATAATCTACTTACCTAATTGCATACAAATACTGCTGTATAATACTTATTGTTCCCATCGTACTAGTATGTATAATATGCTAAATGCAGCTGAAATAATATATGTGAAATGCTCCACTTAATACCCACATTGCATTATATATCCTTTCACATCAATCCAGTTGAACGTAAAAAGGCAATGCCTGAGATGATTACCTAATAGGTAAGATGTTAAAGTAATAATTGCAAATAATTCTTGATATTTTTGTAACAAAACCTAGGACTCCCTGTATAATGCTCTATTAATTTGATAAAATGGGCTAAAAGGGTACGTTTTGAGAGAACATGTAACAGAAATATATTGGTGTGTGAATAGTCAGAAATTTGGAAAACCAATCTGGTCACTGGAGTAGATTTGTACTAGACGAAAATACAGTTGCAAACAGTCAAACAAAATTCTCAGAGTAATCCCAACAAATAAAACAGTTCTTGTAAAATAGCAAGCAAAAAGGATCAAGGGGCAAAGAGAGTAGATAAGGAATAAAATTACATAAAATAAGCTGTTAACTCAGCTTAATCTTTTTTACTTCAGGCCAAATTAATCACTTATTATGACCTTGTTAAAAATGTCAAAAAAACCCATAGGTATGACACGGAAGAATATGGTTCCTAGGATATATTTACACATACAAAATTAGATATTTTTTAAATAAACAAATGTGCTAAACCTAATGGAACTTTGCAAATACAAGTTAAATGCCATATGAATGACTACCAATGATAAACTGTGAACTACAATTAGCTGTATACACAAATCACGATTCTTTTCAGTGACACTTTTCTTCGCTCCAAAAGAAATTTCCTCAAAAAGTAATTTTTTACTGAACAAGGTCTTCTATCTACTCCAAGACTTTGGAGGCCACATCACAGGTACATGAGGAACACGCGGTAGAGGAGACTTCAGTATTTAGGGCTCTGCAACAAACCAGGCAGTAAATCAGTTCATCAGCTGAAACCCACTTGACTTTCTATAACAGTGTGCAGACGCTGCCAGGGACAATGACAGAGGAGCTTGTAGATATTCATTCTCAGAGAGCCACAGATCTAAGCCATATTTCTTTCAGGTCCAGGAGAAGAAACAACCCAATAGGCAGGTACAAAAACTGAGTCAGGTCACTGTTTTAAAAAGTAAAACTTTTCTAGCATCTTTAGATCCACAGCCCATAAGATGGCTGGATTCATTAGACTGCTTCTTACAAGAGAAACATAGAATTCTTACCCAGGAATCTAGCATGCTTTCTTAATTATGAGTGATGGAGCCCATAAACTTCAACCCTTCCCTAGGCTTATGTGTAATAGTCTAATATCGAGCCCTTCATGAAATCAGAGGTATGCCTTTAATTCTGAATGCCCCATTATGTGATTGCTCTTTGTGGCCATTTAACATTCATGGCCATCTCCATCAATGACTGAAACCGTTCAGCTGAAAAATTAATCTCAATAAACTGCAAGTATTTTTTTAGCCTTGAAAACTCAATCCTACTTTCATCAAAGTCTGGCAAGTCTGTTCTTAGTCAGTACTAACAACATATGCAACTCCTCATCTGTCACAGTATAATGTCATGGTGCTGTTGCTCATTCTGCCACTGCTAAGATGTGTGTATATGTGCTGGCTGGCTTTGTATAAGAACACATGGACTTAGCAGTGAACACAGCAATGTTCAGAAAAAGAAAGTTTTCTTAAACTACAAACGCAAAATTTTGGACTTGAACTGTGAAGATGAGGTAGTCACATCCTGTACCTTGAGTTATTCTGTTGGTGCTAGGACAGTAGACAGAAAAATTGCCGTTGTCTGATATAAAAAAAACACGTCACTTCGGAAAATTATTACAGTACATATGCAGATCTACGGGACATCAGGGTAGCTCCAATGGCCTCAGGATATAGCAGGGCTATACTGTCTTCCCACATGCAGTGAAACTGGGTCCTGATTGTACAAGGCTTCAAATTCTTCTGATGGAAGACCAGGAGTTCTTGTTATAGCACCAAGCTGGGGTGTGAACCCCTTGTGTTCTTCTCTTGCTTATTATGTCACCTCAGGAAAGGTTCTTTTTATCTCTGCACCTCTTCCCCTGTGCCCTCGCTGTAAGTCACTCGATTCATTTGCAAAGCACACTGTTTCAAGAATCTAGTCTTGGTTATGGCCTCTAATATTTTAGAAAATTCAAATGTGAATCCCAAGGTAGACACATGGGAAATGCCTACACAGACAGACATATTTTCTAATGACTCTGAGCCCCAAATGCACGTTACCCAGCTGTGCAGTTCCACCCCCCCAGCTACATAACCAACTTCATACAGCTCAACCCTGAGTGCAGTCCAGTAAACTGACGGTGATGAAGAAGACAGGGGATTTATTAGTTCAGATCTGTAATTGCCCTAATGCAGTTACAAGGCTACACATTCAGGCTTTATCCAGCCAGCTTACAGCAAAGCGGAGCAGGTGGCACAGCTGTCTGCCTCCCTCCATTTAGACCTACCTATAGCCCTTTTCCAGGAGCTTGATGAGATCAGGAATCTGGCATTACAAGTCCCTCGTGCAGCTCTGGCCATGCTGCTTGTAGCCACTTCAGGGCTTATCTATACTGACAACACAACTTGGAATCAAGTGCTTAGAGCCTTCATTCGTAATTACTGAAAAGGAAGGCAGAGAGGTAGGAAATACGACTTAATTCAAAGGCTAGAGTCACACGTGACTAGCCAACAGGATTTTAGGAAAAGGTAACTTTCCTATACATATTCAAACCCCTTTTAATTGAACACAGTATAAGAAAATGTAACTTCACTGTATTTTACCTGTCAGGGTGGCTACATTTTAAAGAATTTACAGGGATATCTTTTATAAAATTCAGCTGAAGAAAAAGAAAATTACACAAAGTTTGTGTAATTTTTCGTATTCACAAAAGAGAGGAAAAAGAGTACAGCTACCCTAGGTTAAAGTACAGTGCTTCAATGCTTAACAAAATACATTCAGAGAACAAACATTCCCCACCTGTGAAACACACTGTGAGTAGAACAGATGGCTTTCTATCCATATTCACTTTCTGGAAAGTCATTTGACTGCTTTTGTTGCTGAGCTTCTGGAGAAACAACTTTCCTTCCTAATTCCGTTGAGTACAGTCTGAACTGGCTTTTTGTCGGTTCACTGTCTTGGCAAACTATAAATTTGCAAAGCACAATCATGCAGTCTCTATTTAGCAGGTCTTCACTGTAGCTCATGTTTGTTATATTTTGACCTGTGTCTGTGAACATGTTTTTGGAAAAGTCGTATTAAGGTTGACACGAACACAAAATATTACTTTTGAAAAAAACCCCACTACTGTCAACTTAATGGTTGAAGCTGTTTGAAAATTTTCAAGGAATCAGTAACATTTTGAAAAAGTCCTTTCTTCCATTCAGAGTGAGGTTTGTACTGAGTAAAATTTTATCCTGTCATCCTATCAAGCACTGTAGTGGACTCTGATCTATAAATGGCTATTTGGATGACCCTCATACAAATCTCCTACTTGGACAGATCTTAGTGTTTGGCATCTGCTGCATCATTTGGAGAGAGGTTTTAGAAACATATCAAACTGCAATTGGTCACAGCTCATTCTGGCAGAATATTCCAGCCTTTATTTTGTTTTTTATTAGGAGTATAAAATCATCATGATTAAACGTAAGACTTTACAAGCACAAAACCCTTACTCGGAAAAATACACTGCAGATCTCTATTCCAGATACTCCATAACAGGCATTGAAACAAACTGGGCCATAAAGGGTGAGACAAAATGAACTCTCTCTACCCCTACCGCAAGCACAATGTTTTTGGCCTGGGACATTTTTACAGAAGAAAGTCAAAGAAAAAATAAATAATAAAAAAAAAAGCAGTTTGTCCAGTACTTTAGATGGAAAGGCTGCTGTGGCCTTCACCACAAGCAGGATTTCATCCTGTGTTGTTTTGATGCTGTCTTCTGGTTCTCAGTCACAGCCCACTGCAGAGCTGCCCACATTACACATCTCTAGGTCCAGTATGGATACTCAAGGCCATCAAAATAAGGATGGAAAAGTGTGGGCAATTACTGTCCTCCTGTGCTTTCCTCTTCTTCCAAAGACAGTCACAAATACATTAGTGCTCAAGTGGACGCTGCTGCTACTGAGGGGGAATGCTTTTTTTCTCTCATCTATCATACACTACACTAAATATTAGAGAGGAAAGAATACAAAGGTTTGGATAAAAGTTCACAAAGATATGCCTTTGCTGGTGTTGCAGAGTGTTTAGTGCTTTAAGTGTTACCTACTTAGAATTTACATTTTTTTTTCAGGTAGGGGAGAGCTTGCACATCACACCGTATTCTGAACTCTTTTGCCAGTTCAAACATACTCGATTTAACTTAAAAGTTTTGAATTTTAAATCCAATACATCTAATTCAATTTTTATTTTAAAAGCTGTTGGTTTCTCTTTTCCCTTCAGGCATACTCCATGGAATGATGATGAATGGTACATGCACTGTTTTCATTTGCAACAGAAATCTTAAGCTGGATTGGTACTGTTATTTGCTGATTCTGGTTTGCCTTTTCACTTTATTAGCAGGATTTCTAGGCAATATACTTGCACTACGACATTATCTGTACTGCATGAAGACATGGACTACCAATACTATATTTCTCTTTAATTTGGCACTGTGTGACTTTACTTGGACTCTCATGGCACCTTTTTCAGTATATTATAGTCTCCAGAAGTTAGCTGTCTTTTTCAGTCAAGCATTTTATCAGATCATAAAACTATTTTTTGGTATTAATATCTATGGAAGTGTCTATTTCCTGACACTCATCAGTTTTGACAGATATGTAGGTGCTGTCCATCCTATCACTTCATTAACTTGGTGGGGCAAAGGAAAGGCTGTGTTTTGTACCATTGCGGTATGGATCTTCATAGTGATTGCATCGATGCCGGAGATCTACTACACAGTTGCAGCTGGAAGACAACATGACATCATACATACCCTGGATGTCACTGAAGGACCTTTACAATATGCCGTGCCATTCACACTCTCCAAGATTGTATTGAGATTCCTAATCCCAGTCACAGTCATCTTTACATGCTATATGTTGACTCTCAAAGCATTACTACAACTCAGTAAACGTCAGCAAAGAAGGAACAGACTTGTTAGACCTCTGTTACTGATTTCAGCCGCTATGATTGTATTTGCTGTTTCTTTCATACCTTACCATGTTATGATGATGGTGATACTAATTTACAGAATTAACTGTCAACCACCTTGTGGGAACATAAGCACATTAAGTGTCATTTATGAAGTCACAGAGATCATCTGCAGCATCAACAGTTGCCTTGACCCAATCATTTTTACAGTAGCAAATAAGACATTCTATCAAAGAATTAAAAGTATAAAATGTCATCCCAAATGCCAGTGCTGCTGTTGTCTGACAGGAAAGGTAAGGGACATCTCTCTGTCCCCAAGAACAATGACTTAAACACCAGTCTACAAAGACATGCATCTTCCATTGCCCATTTGGCTTTGTGTCATCAGACCGGTTTAAAATTTGGTCTCCTGTATTGTATAGCAATCTCTTGAATAAGCAAGAATACACAGCAATGAAGAGTGAAACAACATGAAAAGAAACACTAGCAACTCCTAGCTTTACAGAATCGGCATTTTAAATATTCTTGTCATAAATATACCTTAATTTATTGTGAAATAGCACTGCTTACCTGTATGTACATGCAACAGGAATGAACAATGAAGAAAGTTCTAAGTAGCTACTTTATTTCTTGGCCAGAAAAATATAGTAAGATTAAGAGCACACAGTGTTCAGGAGTCTTCTGATAGTTTCTGTTAATTATTTTTCATCTGGATGTAAATGCTGCTGTGATTGAACTGTGCAATTAATAACAATCATGATGTTTACAGCTGAACTTCTCGAGCATTTGCAGAGGCTTTCTACAAGTCCTTCATTTTAATGCTGCTTGCACTAGAGCTCCACTGACACTGCCGGTGGAACCTCATTAACCGGGGTAAGTGCAGCAAATTTCCGAAAACAAACAAACAAAACCCCAAACCAAATAGTAAGATAAAGTAAGTCCCTGAGGATAGTCAGAGCCACAATGAATCTGCTCATGAAGCAAAAAGCACAGACTGAAGAGCTTTGTTAAGTCTTCCCCCAGGCAGCAAGGGTTCCAAACCAATAGGCAGGGCACACTGGTGGTGCTCCTCAAACCCGGGGCGATTACAGCTGTTTCTCCTAAGTGTTCTGCTCCAGGACAGTGTGTAGTTCTAGCATGAACTCTGAACTTATTAACAGGGAGAGGTGTACACGGAAGTTCTGAAATACAGAGGTGGCTTAGCCGGAAGAAGAGTAAGACATGCTGCTACACCGGAGCGCTTCTTCTCCTGTTCATTTAGGGTCTAAGCATCACAGCTTCAGGACAGGCTAAGGTAATTAGTCTACAGTCATTAAAAGAGCACAATATATAGTCATGAGAACATCCACCTTCAAGAGTCATTAAACATGTGGTTTTTCCACACATTGCATGGGCGAAATAATCCTGCTCCATAATCAACCACCTGCTGACCTACTTTCTTGCCAAGTCCCACATACTACCTTGTTAATTATAAAAGCCCATGTATCGGTAAGCAATTAGCTTTACTTTCAGAACTTACTAGTGACAAAGTACTTTTTAATATACTTTGTACAGTGTCTTAATTACTTCATTTCCATAGTTTTAATATAATTTTGTCCTCACACGTCTCTGTGCAAAAATAATTCTATTCTACATGGGTATTAAATCTCTCTTGTTGTATGTTTCAATTGTATTGAGCAAATATATGTGTATGTATAGGATGTAGAACAATGGGGGGTTTTAATTGTCTGTAACTGTGACATGAAATGAAGAACCAGGTCCTGATAATCTGAAACACTTTACATGTGTTTGGATGTACTAGCAAACTCGCAGGACCTCGTAGCAAAATGGCATGCCTATATTCTGTGCAGGGGAGTTATGTACTCACCTCACTGCAAGTGCTGCTTTTCTCCTTTGGTAATTTCTTAATCTTTCCATTTCTTTTATTTTAAAAGAAAAATGGTCACTTTTTTTTTTTCACACACAGGGTTATTAATGATGCATTGGCTTCCTTAAGAAAGAAAGCTTTTTAATCCAGGACCATGGGCAATCACCTACTATAATGTACACTTACCATCTCTGGTACTGATACAGAAACAACGTCAATGCCATTTAGCACAAAGGTGCTCTCAGCATGAAAAAGGATAGAACAGGAGAGATTAGTGTGAAGCTCTGGGCTAAATGAGTTTATTGCTCCCACGGATTGCACCCAAGATTGTAAACAGTAAGCTATTTCCGAAGTCAAACACTTGCCATTTTTATCTTTCAACCTCTCTTTAAAGGTACAGATGCACTGTTTCTTTCTCCTTTCTCCACCTCTGCATTGCTTTCCAGAAAGCTAATTTGTCTGTGTTTGGGCTGGCTAAAATTCAATGTGAGAAGAAATTATGTTTTTCTAGACACAAAATTAAACATGAAAACTCACTGCAGTCCTGGGCTAGAAATGATAACTTCATACCTCTGGGAAGCAGAGATTCTCAGGTTTTACCTGCTAGGACATCTAATAGGTGAGCTTTTGCAGGAGAGACAACAATGCCTTAGACCTGCAGCTTCTCTAAATTTTCTGGAGATTTTTAATAGAAAAGCAGTTGTTCTTCTGTTCAGATAGATCATTTTATTCTTACTGCATATCTACTATATAGATGATAATGTTACTATTACATATTAAGCAAGTATCATTAGAAAGATCTTTTGTTGTTAATGAGGAACGAAGCATTCAACTCAGAAGAAATCGTGAAAAACATTATCAAAGTCACTTCCTGATTTTGGAAGAAAATTGGAATAGTTGCCTCTTGAAGTGTTGCCTTTATAACATCTATTAACGCAGGCTGTGCTCGCATGTACACAAGTTAACAAGAATAAAATTAATTTCAATTAAAGATTGTATTGAAAGCCTCCAGTGAACTCAAGACAAATACAATAATTAAAAAACTTCACAGATAACCCTTACACACTCATATGCAATACCTTTTGCAAGCAGCATTAATGCAGATTGCAGAGATTCTTGAGCAAAGTCTAGAGTTTCTCTGCCTGTGTTTCAGTGTGTAAAAAGAAAAGGAAACAGTAAGGCAATGCTTTCAAGTCAATGTGAGAGTCTGACAAAAAAAAAAAAAAGCTAGGGAGAAATTTCATTCTGGTCAGGTAATCAGAACATAAAATGCATTTAACTGAACAAGAATGACCTTTATATTCTCAGTGTGACTGAACTATGCAGTATACTCACATAGAAAGATGCAAAATTAGATGCTTTTTACTTTCTGTCAGCAGCACCCTACCAAAAGAGCTGCATGGTCCAGGGCACACGTGATGGAACAATGCTAGTAAATGGGCCAGGGAGAGAGTATCAAGGCGTGCTCACTGCACTGTGCCAGTGACCAGGGAAGGACCGGGGAAGCAAACAGGCAGGAACTTGCTTTTGCAGGGGAGAATCCAGATCTCAGCCAGCTCAGAAGATAGAAATTGCCATGAAATAGTATGTATCAAGGCAATACTGATTTCTGCTGCGTAGCCTGACCTCCAAGAATACGAGCAAGAGAAACAGGCAGCATGGATGGTTGCCCTGCTCTGAACTCATTGTGGGGGACAAGCAGGAGCAAGCTGGAAGCTCCTCTAGTTCACTTACGTAGGACTGAGTAAGGTGGGTGTTCTAGCTCCTCAGTTCACTGTTCTCGGTGAACTCACCTGCAGAGCAAGGGACAAACAGTCCGGACTCTGAAACTCTAGCAAAATCTGTTTTTCTGCGTTGCTACTTTTTGTGTTCCACTGAAAGAAAAATATGGAATAAACTGTGTTACAAAAGTAAATCCTTGTCTCCGTGTCTGTTTCTATAGCTGGATGCAATCCTACATGGTCCACACAATCCTATAAAGCTCACTAATTTTCTATTAATAAAGCCATCTAAAACAGAGGTCCCAACACACTCACAACATAAGAGAAAAAGGGGAAGGAAAAACAAAGAAACCCCCTTATGCTTCTGAAAAGATTATTCCAAACCAACCAAAAGATTATTCCAACAGAAGGGAAAAAAGAAGACAAGGGCATTCCTACAAAGGGTATGCGTGTCCCAGTGCTTCCGTCATCTGTTCTCCTGGCCTGGGCATCTCACACAATGTATCTTGTGCTGATCTGAGTCTAAAGGCACTGGGCAATCTTTAAAAATCATCTTCATGACACAAAGCTAATAAAAAGTCCTTCCCTCTCTTACCCTCAGCTATTCATGTTCCTCACAAACAGCTGTTCGGCTGTGAATACACCCTAGTAGCTGACAAGGCTTCCAGACTTCTGTTTGCCTGCTCATAAGTGATTCTATAATCAATTAAGCACACTTTTTTAAAGCATTTTTGTTCAACGAGGCTGAACCAATGCTAATGTTGTCCTGACTGAAATCAAAAGTTTTCCACAAAATAAAAGGTAAAAGGCACAAGACATCTGTTCATATTTGCTTGGTCATATTTTTATCTGGAAATACATGCTCCTAAAATGTTTTATTACAATATTCCCCAGATAGAATGACATAAACAAATAAAATTAAATAAGTTTATTCCACTTTGCTACAATAAGCGAACAATAAACTAAACAACTAAGAGCCAAAGTCAACATCTTCTACCATGGCAAGTATGTTGCAATACAGCTTTCACACAGACCTTTGGATTAAATCTGAGGACATGGCATCCAATTAAATGCCCAACTGTTATAATGAGTTTGAACACATTATTGAATGTTGTAACAATTTATTAACCTGCAAAACCGACTGCAACGTATGGGTAGCTTTCATGTACCATATCGAGATCCTGAGATATTGCAGTAGTGGACACCTTTGTAATATACTAGATGAATACAAAATAGACCACGGCCTGAAAGATTTGACTGTTTATGTATGTGCTCAGCTGTGGTCAGAGAAAACAAATTTCTCATTTACTATTGTAAATTCAGCATTGTTTTGTAAGCAAAAATTGTTAAAACACAAACCTCTAAGTTGAAGAGGTAAATTTTGCCACAGATGTCCCAAAACTACTTTCTAAGGAAATCCATCTGTATGCATCCACTGTTCTCCATTTGTCTTTGTAATGCTTTTATCTCACAAACAATCTACCTGAAATTTTCACACTTATTAAGACACGAGCTTGCCTTTTTTAAATAAAAATGTTCAAATGTTCCTGAAAGTCTGGTTTTCTCTTCAATATACATAAATGAAGGTACTCTGATATCAAAGTTTTTCTTTTCGACGCCTCTGAAACACCTCACTTGGCAAAAAGTTATGACAAACAGTACCCCAAGGCAGTTAAAATACTTCACCTTTGTACCCTGCTTTCACCAGTGGAAGCCAAAACTCTTTAGGCAGAAGAAAAAATATGTCTAGACTGATTCTACAGCCGGAGGAACTACGGCAGAGGCAGGTAACATGGCTAAGTCCACCATCCTCCTTGCAGGGAAATGCAGCTTCTGTGCTCCTGCCTTAGAGATAACATCCGAGTCTCAGGGCTGCCAAGTCTCCCCGCGCTGTGCCCGGAGCCTGCAGTCAGAGGTGATGGGACGTGCTGGCCCCCATGCAAGGACTTACCACCTCTATGCCCCCCTCCACCCCCCAAGCTCTCTTTTCAGGCCTTTTCCCAACTCACCACTTACCAGCTTGGCCCCTCTTCTTCACATGACTCAGCAGGGATGGGGCTTCCTCCGGCTGGGAAAAGTGAACCTTAATCAGGGAGAACTGCGGTTCTCAGCTTTTGCAGTCTAAGGTAAAATGCAGCCTAGTGTCACAAAACGTGACAGCCAAGGTCTCAGCTACCAACCTAGCTACAAAAGTCATATCCTCGCAAAGTACATCATGTGCTAGGGCAATGGGAACCTTGGATCTCCAGTTTCTCACCGGTCCAGCCAATACCAGTCAGAAGACCGACGTTAGCAGCCAGATGTCTTTCCATCAGGTTTCTTGTGCAGCCTGTCTTACCCCGTTTTGGTGGTCTCAAGGGCCTGGTCTGAACTAGAAACCGCAGGTGAGCAAATGCAGGTGAAACGTACAGCACTCTGCCTTCCTCTAAAATGCCACGTAGTCTTTAAAGATCGCTTGCTATTTCTCAAAGTAAAAAGAACGGAAATACAAATGTTCATAAGAATGCACATTCATCTTTTAATACAAAAACAAGAACAGAAGATGGACTTTTTCTGCTGCAAGGAAAGGGCTGACATTTTCTTTTCTCAATGGGTTACCCAACGGCAACTGAGAGCAAGGTGGTAATGGTCAGTGCCATCTGCTGTACCGCACTTTGCAGGAGATTCGTAAAGGCACCACATCTCCCTCTTTACTTTACATTACTGTCATTACTATTACCCAGATGCAATACCTCGAGCTGCTGTTGTGAAAAAGCTGTAAAATGGAGATAATGTGGGAAGACTTAAAGCTATGCCAGAATTACAGTGTGTAGGCAGACTTAATTCTGAATTTTTCTGCATCTGTCAATTTCCATTATACAGATTTAACACATAATTTTAATTATAGGCTTTGCTCTTACTGATGTTATTATTTCACGTTTAGACAATTGTGCTGATGCAGTTAAAAGGAAACCTGTAAAAATAGATATTGATTTCCTATAATGTTTTAGAACATTTTTTAGTAGAGAAGCAGCTGAAAACCCTGTGTTAGCAATAGAAAATGCTAACGCGTTTGTTCTTGAGGTGTAGATTTTTTAATTCTATGTGACTGTATCCCAGGTTATAAAATGAATGTGAAAAAAATTCTCTCTTTAGATGTCCTTACTGCATAACAAAAGAAAAGATGGTTAGAGGGCACATATTAATTATATTTTTGCACTCTTTATCCTTTAAGACTTTTTAGCATATTTAAGAAACCTGCTTTTTTTTAACTGCCAGACCTATAAAAGTAATTTCATGATCCTCCTCCTTTTTTTAATTTTAGAGCTACAGGGTTTCATCGTCTTATATGTAGTGCCTACAGAAACTAAATTTTCCTTCTTTGAATTCATTGGAATCCAAATTTCGCAGTAGGTAAAAGAAACACAGCATTATTTATATCCCGTATAATGCTGATGCCGAACTCTGAAGGGCAGTGCTGTAGTCTCTGTTTCTCAATACCAGTTTAGCGATACTCTGCAATGACTTGTCAAAATAATTATTTCCTTTTTATCTATACTATTTGTTCTTTTCTCCTGAAACTGCACTGAAACTGATTCACAAGCTTATTTTTAACAGTAAATAGAGTTGTTTACAATCTATCTGCCACACAGCCTCTTAAAATAAGCATTTATAAAGCATTTTTGAGTCAGAAAACAAAAAAGATTTTGTCACCATCCATCTAGGAGCATCTACAGGTTTACAAATGGTCATTCCAGTAAGTGGTCCAAAATGCAGCATTGTAGCACAGTAAATTGCAAACCTGATTGTAATATAAACATATAAAAATATGAACACAGTTGAATATGCTTATATGTAAATAGTTTAATAAGTTTAAATAATAGCAAATACGCATAACAAACCTTTAGCCTGATTTGAATGAGCAACCCCTCTTTCTATCAAACACATGCAGCAGAGGTCGACGGAAAACAGCCACCCACAACTAACCCCAGTGCTGAACTGGAACTCAAAAGAGATTTAGATTTGACCCCGAGCTTTGCCAGAGATTTTCTACAGGACTAAGGCAAGCAATGCTGTCTCTGAGACTCGGTGCAGGGAATGTAAGGGTCGCTACCAAGCATGCTTGCTGAGCCATCAAAGACTGGCAGAGAGCGAGACAGAAGAGAGATTTACATTTCCTCAAGGCAAAAAAGCAGGCACTTGGTCAGTCAAATACAGGAGACAGCAGGTGGTCTAACAAAAAGAACTTGTGTCTCAAAGGAAACAATGCTCATTTCAATTAAAAATATGAGCTAGACTCTCTCCTGGTCAAGAACTGAGTACACTATTTTTTGGCTAGACCCCCTCAGCGGATGAGCACTCCCATGCAGGAGGTTCCCTCTCCCTAGTTCTAATCAGAAGCATAAAGTATGCAGAAAAAAAGAAAGCCTGACCAGAGACAGCTTTCTGATTTAATCTCAGTATGTACAGATTAAGCACAGGTTTTGTCTTATTACTTTTCTTCAATAAATATTTGCAGCTGTGCTGTCTGGTTTGGACACTGGGACTAAATCTCACAGCGCACAAACAGGAACCCCAGGGGTTACAGAGCCTGTCGGCACTTCCAATGCACAAGACGAGTGGAGGACGGATGTTGTGGGACCAAAAGGAGGTATATTCCAGTGACAAGCAAGACGGCTCTGTAGCCCACAATGAAACACGGGGGTAGGCACTTCGACCTGAGCGTTTTCAGGCTTGGTGAAAACTATTGTTTCATAAGCTATATACGTCTCAACTAGCACCGGTATATGCATCCGGACAGACACTTGTCTGAGCACCAAAAAGTCATCCAGTCAGTTAATCAAGTCCTGTATCAGTATTAGCATGTGCTGCAAGCTGCACAGATCTCACGCAGGAAAGCCAATCATTATTCTACCAGACTCAAACCAGCCTTAGGGTTAGGCACTCGTACTTCCAGCAAGTGACTGTGTGGCACTTGCAATATTTTGCAGAATATTGTGCCCACTGTTACAGAAGCAGTTGATAAAACCCCAACTCCATTAACTCTGCCCCACGTTCCCAGTTGGCTTACCACCACTTTGCCCTCCTACCATGGGACGGAGGATGCAAAAACACTAGCTGTTTCAACAAATCTGTTTCATAATGGCACAACCAAAACAAGTGATGTGGACTGAGCTTTCACTGGTTAAAATGTTTGCAAGATCTATTTCAACTTCGGGCTGAAGTTTCCAGATGCTGAAAAATTTCTTCAGGAAAAAAAACTTAAGTTCCCTACTTTGGAATTATGTTTACAGAATTAAAAAGCAGAACTACTGTTATGTCTTCTTTTAACCACCTGCAAATCAGACTGCTTGTATTTGACTTTTTTGACACAGTTGCAAAATTCAGAGAAACCCCATGAAAATCTGCGTATCTGTTTCATACGGATAGTTTCTACCAATGCACAAACCTCCTGCAATGACATACTATTAAGCAGTGCTCATTAATTCTAATTAGCCGTTCTAGAAATAGCACACCATTCATTCGTATTATGTACACCATGCAATGGTGTCCAAAAAGGATTATTTACTACATACAAATTGAAAGATTAGAAATCTACAATATCTGCTAAACCACCATATCCCCTGTATTTAGTAGTAACTTTGGAAAAATTGCATTTTAAATTATTTGATACTATGTTATTTGCAAAAGTAATTATGGCAAATACTATATTGAGTAATATATCTTTACTAGAAATACACTGGATGGCGAAACTGTGTTAACAATCAGCGATACTTTGGACAAAATACCAGTTCCATAGAAAATTTTCTTTGGAGCTAAATCAGATGTATAATGAACCCAAATTTTCATTACTAAAAAAAAGCCAAAGGGTGGGTAGGTTACACAGTAGAACACGTAAAAATACTGTTTCATGGTAAGTGTATAAAAAGCTAGTGAGGTGGTAGGCTGGGGGCGGAGTACTGTAATTGAAAAATGTTTTCATTTTTCCAAACATACGCTTTCTCTACTCAGATTTGTTTTTTCCTTTGTTTTTAAGTGAATTATCAATTTAATTATAAAACTAGTGTACGGAAATATTCATTACTATTCTCCATCTAGCATATTTACATCTCCTTATTTAGAGAAAATAACTCAGTTCAACTAGCTGCCATATTCATTCAATACCACTAGAAGGTGCTCCTCTGTTGAAAGATAATTATTTCTGTCTGAATTGCTTCTCAAAGCTAATTTTCCTCTGATAACTGTGGTTCTGGCCAGTTGTTTACACAGACCGTAATTGCAACAACTGCCCCTGTTATACAACAGCAGGATCTCATATGCCATAACGATTACTACAGCATGAGAATAACAGATCTGTTATCACTCATTTTCTTGATAAATCCAAATCCCAGCTGAGCAGGACTCCAGTTAGTTTTGCTGGAAGGTAAGATGTGGAAACCGTGGTGGAGCTGGTGCATTGTAAAGAGCTATGGTTCCTGTAAGATTAGGATTCATAGAATCATTTCAGTTGGAAAAGACCTTTCAGATCATTGAGTCCAACCATAAACCTAACAGTGCCCAGTCCACCAAACCCATTCCTGGAGTAATTTAGGGCAGAATGCATCCCTGGAGAGACATATGCATGTTTGTCTCTAGTCTGAAGGCAGGAGAGTCCAACATTAAAAAAAAAAAAAAAACTGTAAGACAACTAGACAAACATAAGTATATGATCTATACCAATAGCACACCAACAGTATCAGGACATCAAACCGCATGTGGAAATCCAAGGATCAACGATTCATATTTCATACGCATATGAGCCTCAACCAAGTTAAGATTTAGTTTAATACCCAGAAAGGCATTCTAATAAGCTCTGGGTACACAACTGCCTCTGTGAGCTCTTTACATATACAATGAAAACCTTAACTGAGAGCTGAAATAACGGCAGTTTTTCCAATAAAAATTTCAGCATACGCAAGGCTTGAAGAGTTTTAAGTTTTGTGTCATCTGGGATTGGGTAAGATTTTGGTGAAAAATGGGAAAGGGGAAATGAGGATGGACTGACCGGCTACGGTGAGATTCTGACTATTTTAGCTGTAAACTTGGACAAAGTCTAAAAGTGACCGCTAAGGAATGCAATGTCTGGGCCTACTTTGAGAGCCTGGATTTCATCAGCTCTTTTAGCCCACACAACAGTCACTAGAAAGGACGTTTTCAGTGAGAGAGGGTAAAGGAAGAAAGTCACCATGCAGTTCAAACAGTTTAAACCATTAAAAACTAAGGTCAGCCCCCAGGGAGAAGCTTCCTGCTGGTAAGGAGATATGCACACGGCCCTTCCCAAATTTCAGTATCAAAAGGGAAGCAAGCACAGTATAATCCTCCACTGGAGCACTCTGCAGAAGCTGTTGCAGAAGGCAAGCTAACTAAGCTTAGAGGCTACTCAGTTAGAGTTTGATTCACCAGACAGGTCTGAATGACCAAAACTGAAACAAGCAAAGGAGAAAGGTGCTGGTGAACTGTTTGGGATGGAAGCCATTCCTACCCACCTCCACATGTTAATATGGCAAAAGGCTGTTCCGTGGGAAGTCTGATGCTACTACAGAAAAGCATTCCACCTCTAAAGGTGCATCTGTCCAACTTTTAGATGGATGATAATTTATATAGTTCAGGATCTAAGAGAAAGAGAAATAATAAAGATATGTCTATAATAAAGAAATAATAAAGATATATCCATGACCCAGCAATGTGCCCTTGTCGCCAAAAAGGACAATGGAATCCTGGGCTGCATAGGGAAGAGTGTGGCCAGTAGGTCAAGGGAGGTCATTCTTCCCCTCTACTCTGCATTGGTGAGGCCACAACTGGAATACTGTGTCCAGTTTTGGGCTCCCCAGTTCAAGAGGGACAGGGAACTGCTGGAGCCAGTCCAGCGAAGGGCAACTAAGATGATTAGGGTCTTGGAGCATCTGCCTTATGAGGAAAGGCTGAGAGAGATGGGACTCTTTAGCCTGGAGAAGAGAGGCTGAGGGGAGACCTTATTATGGCGTACAAGTATCTCAAGGGTGGGTTGAAGGAGGATGGAGCCAGGCTCTTTTCAATGGTTCCCAGTGACAGGACGAGGGGCAATGGGCACAAGTTAGAACATAGGAAGTTCCGTTCAAATACACGGAAAAACTTCTTTACAGTGAGGGTGACAGAGCAGTGGCACAGGCTGCCCAGGGGGGTTGTGGAGTCCCCTTCTCTGGAGATTTTCAAGACCCGCCTGGATGCAGTCCTGAGTAGTGTGCTCTGGGCAATCCTGCTTTGGCAGGGGAGTTGGACTAGATGATCTCTAGAGGTCCCTTCCAACTCTGATAATTCTGTGATTCTGTGATTCTGTGATGTCAATGATGCAGCTTTCAGGTCCAGAATGCTTTATGTGCAGCGTGACAGTGCACAGCATCTTAATCTTCAAACAACCAAAAAAGAGCTCTCCATCTTGAGACACCAGTGTCTTAACAAGGAACAGACACAGAAAACAAAACATGGCACTTGTTTCCTTAAGGTTATGGAGCACTTTCTCAATTTTACTGCTGAAAATTTTCATCTCTTTCTGAGAAAGATCCTTTCTCTCTCAGAGTAAGGAATTCAAACCTCTTCAACAGAGTCAAAAATGTCTTCATGTAATTTGAAGTTGTGTTTATTTTAGGAATATCTTGTTCGACTACATTCAGTACATCTTACATGTATTGAAAAACAACCATAAATTTTGTCTTGAGGCATTTACAATGGTCACAAAATATCCACTGAGACTCCTCGAGAGGTCTAGTTATAAAGGAGTCCAATTTCAAATAATATAAATTATTCAGTCACAAAATGAATAGTGCCTTTCATAGTGCCAAAGACATCTAAGCGGCACTGACATACTTAGGAATACACGTGCTCTTCCTTCTCTGAGGAAGCAGTCTTTGAAGGACTTCACCTTCCCATAATACATCACACCAAGGAAACAGCTAGAACAGGCTCAACTTGCTTCCCTCAATGAGACAAAATAGTGTAAGGTAGCTTTACGGCATGCCTCTTGAGAAGTAAGGTCTGTAACTATGAAAATTATAAAAAGGGATTGAATATATACTTACATTGAATATACCTCAATGTAAGTAAAGTGCCAATTCCTGCTCTCAGTTTTGGTCTTCTAATGTAATTGTATCAGGGGCTGATCTGATTTCCAGGGCACCACCAACAGAGGAAAGTGAGTGAAGAACCTGTGCTCTGCAGCAAATGGCATAACTGTTCCAGGGGAACTAAAAATTTACGAATTTACCACCAGAGGACACAATACGAAATGGGAGTTTTGCAGCAAATGTATGACAATATGGTAACATTTGAGACAAAAAGGATTTGGGCCCTCTAGAGTTCATGGGTGTTGGTAGAGTGCTGAGGGTAAGACTTTTTCAGGCACATTGTGGGCCAACCCCGTGCAGGCAGCGGTGCTGCAGTGTCGCTCCTTCGACTCCGAAGAGACCACTGACGCCTGCATTAATTCTGGTATGTGCCACTAGCGTGGCAATCAGAAACACAGCCTCAAGAGAAGTTTGCTTTTTTATCTGCAGCCAACAAGATGGAAATCTGTGTACATATCCCCAAGAGAGCAGTACTCCTGTTTTACTATTTGAATTTAGATAGGCCATACAGAAGTGAGTTCTAATTTAGATAAAAACTGCTCCACCCTTGGCTGCCACAGAGGGAAGGCGCATGGGATATACGCATGGCCTCAAACCACTTCAAAGTCATCTAAGCTGGTATGTATCAAGAAGAACATCAAGCAAAGCAGAAGGTATGGAGAAAACTATTTGCAAAGACTTTACGTTTTCATCTGCTGTATGAAAGTGATACAAAACTGAATGCTGTGCTAAGCCCTGAATTCCCCAGGTCAGGAACTCCACAGAAGCTCCACATAACACACTAGTTTACAGTTTCTCCTTCACTTTCTATACGCCAGTATATTACACTGTCAAGAGTGAATTAAGATCCATATTTTTTGTCACTTACATCTGTGACCACAGATTAGCAAGAGAGATAGGAGTTTTGTGGGTTTTTATTAATTAAAACTGGGATCTCTCAATTTTTAGGCCTTGTATTTCCTTTTTCTCAAATGAACTAAAATTAAGTATTATTGCTGCTGTGACTCTCTAGGAACACTTTCCTCGATCCTGCCTCATCTCTTTACACCCTCCCTGCCCTAATTCTCATTTTCATTTGCTTAGCATGTTTGACTTCGGCTGAATCCCATACAGATTTAGTTTCTTCTTTGCTTTACTATTAAATGAAAGTGTGCTACTTAGTAGACACACATTGCATCAGTGTCCCAGAAATAGAAAACATCATTCAGCATGTGCATAAGTGAGCCCTAAGCAGCCATCTACTTTGAAAGATCATACCCCAGTGTTGCAGACGAAAGATGAATTCAAGGCATTTTAAAAGACAGAAAGATCTCAGCAGAAGAATCTGCCTCTTTTCAACCAACGGTTTGTTTTTAAATATTTCATTTTTTTCTGGACTTCAGGCAAACGGCCAAAACCAACAAATTTCCCAATATCTTACAGAAGTAGGAGGATGAAGGAGTTGGTAAATTTGGGGGTTTATGAGTGCATGTGAAAATTTGAGAAGGACTTGCTTCTTAGAAACAGGTAGGCAGGAACAAAGACTACCGCTAACTACTACCTTTATTATTTGTCTTCAAAATGACTGTCAAAGGCATCTAAAAATAGGCATATTTTTGTTTGAATTCTGAACAAATTCTTGGGGGCTGGGAAACTATTCTGGGAGTTATCAGTACAGTCTTTCCTATTCCTACACCTTTATCTCAGCATCCATAGTGGGCTACTGTCTGATACTGAGCCAGAAGCATCACTGGTTTAACCCATAAAATTTGTAATATTTTAATGTCTTATAAATTATAATAATAAATAGCTGATAATCACACCTAAATCAGGTACTTTGCTATAATTTATTCAATGTCAATTTGAGTATGCCGAAGTTATTCATTTTATTTATCATTCCAGGTGATTAGTTAATAGATGCATCTATCAATGCAGATAAGGCAATGTGCAAAATATGAAAACATGGTTGGAGCTTGTAATTATTTACTCCTGTCTTAATAAATGATTTTTCTGCCTCTTTATTTGGATATACCATCTAAGAAATCTTAAATTCCTGCTTTGCTGAGCTTAAAGGAGGACACCACTTTAAACATGTTAAATGCTTTTGGATATTTATATCAAATAGGAAACACGCAGTGGTTTTCTAATTACCGTTGTCATCATTAAAATACCACCACAACCATCATTAAATTACCATCAGCATTTTTACTTGAAATTTTCAAAAGAAGAGTCCTGTTTCCAAACACCTATCTAGTCATCTGCTCCTAGGCGGGCTGCTGCATAACTACACAAACTGAAAGTCAGCTCTAATGAGGCCTTCATCATGGCACCAAGGAACCATAACATGCTGGTGCTTGGGCAATAACAAATGAGGGCTATGTGTGGATTAAATTTTAAAGCATTCCTAAAAGGTAGGTACGTGATACATGTTGGAATTGACTCTGCTTAGGACTGAAATGCAGCTGTCTCTGGAGTGAAACATAGTAGATAGGAAGAACATCTCACCTTACTTAGAAAATGAAGGAAATTATAAAGCTTTATCTGAACCAAGCTTTGAGAAAATTTGGATGAAAATTCCTTTGTTTGTAAAAGCTTCATATGATCATTGCTCCTTACAATCAGTTACTGTTCATGTCTCAGTTCACCTTGCCCTGAGGCTCTACTGCTACCTCTACCCAGAGCTCAGTCCGCTCCTGGGAGACTGCCTTTCCACCTGGAGGCACCAGGGAGTGTGAATCCTCAAAGCAGGTAAGTCTCCACTGTTCCTGCCATCCCCTGGCAGGGGCTACCCAGTGGGGAACAGGGTATTGCCCCTTCCGATGAAAACAGAGATGGAAGAAAGAAGAAAGCTCTGTTTTCCAGCATCTGAAATGAGGTTATGTGCCCCGTCTGTCTCAGGAATCACATTTAGAAATACTGTGTTACTGCCCTACTTGTCTCGTAGAGAACAATTACTGATCCCTCCTCCTCAAAAGTCACTCTGGTTAGTGAGTACATTTACAGGTTTTTTTTACTTTTGCCATATGCAAAATATCTATAAGAAATGTATAAAGCACACTGACTATTTGCTATATAGTTCTTAAATCTTGAGAATGTATGCAAAGGTTTTTAAAGCTTAGAATGTTGGGTTTTTTTTTCATTTTTGCAATTTATTTTTTTTTAAAATGAAATATATAACTTTATAAGGCAGACGCACAGGCTGACTTGGAGCCCCAGCAGAATCACACAAAAAACCAAATGCTCTCTGGTATTTGGAGGACCTTCAAGCCACTCAGACAGCATAAGGGGACCCCTGAAAGGACACAGCATGACCAAGGAGATCACGTTCTCCTTGGGGTTCTCCATCAGGCACATGGCGAGGTAATGTTCCACACTAACAGCCTCGCCATCTCCTCGCCGTATGGAATAAGGATAGAAGAAATTTGCCCCTGTACTAGGCTGCACCTGCACTGTGCCCATCAGGCTGCTTCTGCTAGGAATAAGCTCACTTCTATTTCTGGAAATCGGGGAACGGAGACATATTATTCCTGTAAGTGGCAGGCATCATTCCAAACTCACTCCCAGTCTCCAATGGAAAGAAAAATCTGAAAGTCAGATCAAAAAGATCAAAACACAGAGTTGACACATCAATACTAAGTAGCAATGAACTTATTTTTAGTTTTCAGTCACTGGATGCTAAATATTCTCTAGAGCCTTCCCATTATGGCTAATCTGACACATGTAGCTCTTCTTGCAGTCTCATGCTGCTGCTTGGGGAATGGGATACGCACCTTCTGTAGAATCAAAGCTTTCACTGAAGAGAGAATAATCTTTTTGTAGCTACTGCCTGTACCTCTCCATCAAACTCTATCATTTACTACCCAGAGGTAATATGGTACGAGACTGGTTCCACAACTAATGCTAAGAGCAGACGACGGCTGTATTCTCGTTGAGCCTGAAGACAGGATGAAGTAAAATGTTATGGCTCTTCTAAAAATACAAGAGTAAAAGAAGAAATTAGGAGGTCACTTGCATGCTTTTCATTTATATTTCAAAGGTCACTTGTGGTCTCCCTCATGAATGATGTAAAGTTTATTTTAAACTGACATCTTAATTACTGGCAACGTGCCAGAGCTGGAATCTGAAGAGCGTGCACTCATTCAGTGGCTGGCTGTGAGCTTCTCCCTTTTTATGTTTTTTTGTTGAGGATTCTGGCTCTCAGAAATGCTTGCTCACAGTCATTTGTGCGTTATTATTAGCAAACTGTTAGATTGGCCCCTTGGCACACATTTTGTAGGACCAAAATAATCTTATTGTATTGCTTCAACATTTTACTGGAAACAAAAGAGGTGAATTGACTGTGAATTGACAGTAGACCTTGAATGCCTCCAACAGCATTAACTTGATCATTGTTATTGAAATTCATACTGAACAGGCTCTTGAAGACAGTATTTTTTTACCAGCTATCACATTAGTTGCTTTCTATTAGGCTGAAGTCATCAATGGAAAAGAAAAAGCAGGAACAAAGTTGCTGGGTATCAAGTGACAGATCTTATTGTAATGTAAGATACAGAGCTGACAACAGAATAGAATATGCTCTATCAATCAGGTTAGAATTCGATGCAAGTATTGCAATACACCCATCACTTGTTCCTACAGATGGTGGCACAACTGTTCATATAACTACTATCAAACAAGAACGGGAAACAATCTGGCTGAAAAACAATCATGCAAAAATCTTATCAATTTTTTTTTTTTTTTTTACAATATGTATCACATTTGGTTCATTAGCTATTGCACAAGCACCACTATGAAAGTAATATGCCACAGCAACACTAGCAGCAATACCACAGCCCAGATTTTACGTTAACATGACCCTTAATATATCAGGATATGAATTAATCATACACATACTATTGTACGAATTTATCCTATGTCTGTCAGCCGCCTAACACATCCACTTTTCTCACGTATAGTGCATTATATCCTGACTAAATCCCATTCCGCCTAATTGCCTCTTACAATCTGCATACCTTCATTGCTTCAGTTGATACACACTTCAACTTTCAGCATCACAGCAGACACTGAAGAGTCTGTTTATAATAGGTTTGCAATATCTTTCAGAGTCTTCCAGATCAGATGTTTGACAAAAAGAGTAATGCTTTCAGACAACAGGTCCTCAGTGGGTGTTTTGTTTGAAACTGTTTCTCATGAAATTGCTCCCAGCATGGCACTACTGTCCATTAAAAATTTTGCAACATCAGTATGTACCCACAGCTCAGTGCAGTTCCTATAATGATGGCTTTATTTATTCACTCCAGTGTGTATGAAGCTCAGATGATAATTTAATTCTAAGCAAACTGCATACTGTCAACATTTGGATGAGAACAACCCATCAAATTCCACATTTATTCAACTGCTCTGATTTGCGTGCAGTATTATGACGATTCCCATTTTAAGAAATACAGCTTTAGTTCTATGTATCTCGCCTCCCATAAGTTGTTATAACATATTAAGTATTTAGTTTCCATCCACATCATTTAGAAAGACACTTACAAATATAAATCTAGGCATACTCATTGGTAATTGAAAAAAATCCCGTCTCGGTAATCATAAGCTTTTAATCAGATTTTAATACGTCTTTATAGTCACTTAGAATCAGAAAAAATGGGTAGGAAGACACATGCACATTTTGTAGTAAGTATGTTTTTAAAAAGTGATGTATCTAAGACGCAGCATAAGCTAAGGATTATTACATACGGAAAATAGTCAAAGCAACGATGCTGGACTGAAAAAATAAAGATTTTTCCAAGTGTACTGCCCATTTATCCATACTGCTAAAAGCCTATTCAAATGAAAGATAATTTTAAAATTACATGATAGATCATATCGATGCAAAATGCACAGCCTGAACTTTCGGCCAAAAAACTCCCACTGAACTCAGAATTTGGGCCTGAGATTGGAGTATAGAACTGCAACTGTGCATCCACTGAGAAGGTGCTAATCAAAACATACACTTTCTACACACTAAACACTGTGGTGTTTTCCAGACAGTGCCCCAGAGCAATAGGAAAAATGTGCACAGAATTTCTTTTAAGTTGGGATTTAAGATTTGAATGCACTTTCTGAATGCATGGTGTCATCAAACAGGGTCAGTTTGTAAGCTCTTTCTGTTTTTAATAAAGCAGAAAATAAATCAAGAAATCTCTAAGTCAATGCAAAGAAGATACCACTTTTCCCTGCCACAAGGAACTCTCTCATGTAGAACAAAAAATAATAGGGGTGTGTATCTTTATTTTTTGTTTCTCCAAACTTCTAGTATTTATCTATGACCTTTCATTTTCCATTGCAAAATAAAAAGCATGGCAGAACACAATACCTAACCAAATAGAAGATATGCTCAGTGATGACTCAAAAGAATATAGTGGATAACAGCCAAAAGGCAATTGTAAGATTCCATTTCTTCTGACCATATGCCATAAAGATATAAAGAATGTACTAGATAAAGGCTGTTGTCCTTGGAAATATTTATCACAGGAGATGTTTATCAAACAAAGTAAGTTATTTCTTCACCGAAGAGCAAGAAATGTAATTGTTTTCTAATCTTGTTTTAAGTCATGAGCAGTGTCTTGAAGGAGTCCCTGAAGACCGTTCAAAGGTTGCAATGAATATTATCAAAAGAAAACATCCCACCACGTCCTTCAGTCGAGATCTCTACTTCTCAACAATATAGTTTACCTACTCCCTTATCTCTCTATGAACTCAAAGAGATGAAGCCTAAATAATATTTCCAGCACTTCTTCCACTTGTAGAAGCATAACATGCTTGAACTTAAGTCTATTATTTTTCTAGTTCGTGACAATCATGGCTACCAGACAGTGTCTGTCACGGACAGTAAACTGTGTTACGACATAGCTCTAGCTACCCCATTTTTCTAATTCATATGCAAACTCAGCAGCAAGAAATACAGAAGACAAGGGACAAAAGAGCAGGAAGGGCATAGGGAAAGAAAATCCTTTCCACTCCTCTTCATCTAAAGTGAGATATGCAGACTAATCCTTCTCAATTTCAATTTGCAGCACACACGGCGAGCCAAGATCTGACAGGGGAAGATTGACTGGTGCTATTTGGTTTCCTGACTGCAGGAAGTTATACACAGGCCACAAGAAATAACCAGTCACAATTTCCTCTACAAACAGAATTTAGCAGAGAAATATAAATAAATAAACAAAGATTAAAAAATAGAATGGTTCCGAGCAAATATACATTAAAAAAAAAAAAAATTGAACAGAAAAAAATTGCAGAAGCAGCCAGCTACTTAAAAAGACAGACTAGGGAAATTAAAAACAATAAAAAGGTGAATTCATAAAGTGCTTGGTGCCAGAAGATCCAGAGGGCATACTTGATGAGAATCTCAATAAAAGGCAGGATTTCTAGGCAGTAAACACATTAAAATAGTGGCAAGTAACTGGCAGGAAAGATTTCAGCATGGGCTGTCCAAATCTTCTGGAGACCCAGAGATACACTCAAGCTGTAAACCCACATCATCATCTCACCAAGCAATTGCTATCCACACTAGCTAGCTTACAGCTAGGATGGCCGCATCAATCAGCAATACAGTCAGCTCTTCAGTCACACAGTGCCATCTGCTCGCGGCGTATCACAAGCAACAGCATATTTCCACTGCCACGTTGTGTGGGTGCAGTCCCACAGCACTCGAGCCAACACAAGGTAGGGCTGCTGTGGCCCCCAGCTATCTTGGCTGCACAGTTGCTTCAGCATTGGCACTCAAGCGACCGCATCAGTTGAAGGAGCTGCTGTAGATGACAGCAGAAGCAACTGGTTTTCTGTGGGACCAGCTGCCTGAGCTGGCTCGCTGCTCCATTACATAAACAGCAGTGCTGTCTCGAGGGAGGCACCAAAGCGACGTGGCTGGGGTTAGGAGGGTGGAACTGTGGCAGATCAACATTGGCTTAAATTGCCATGAAACTCAACGTGCAGCAGCTAACCTCAAATCAGACTGTATCTACACCCATATCAGTCACCCAGACCATAGCCATCAATCTCAATAAGCCAGCGCTGCCACCAGGGGTAGGAATCTCTTGCTTCTTAGTTTCCTCCCAATGCTGATCCCTTCTTTGTGCTGCCACGAACAGCAGGATGATCAGATATACAATCTTCACAGAAATAAAAGATGGGTACTGCTAATGTGGGTAAGTTCCCTATCCTGTTTCACTGAGCAACCGCACAAAAGCACAAAGCAGCAGACACTGAAGGCTGGGCAGACCTTCTCATTTTGGCAGTAATGCTGATGCAAGCCACTTTTAAATTTATGTTAAGCTATGTCCTATCTATGACATACACTTACAAATCCAGAAAGAATTATCATAATAACCTACCTCGACAGAAGGCAGAGAAATACTTTGTAGTCATACTAGAACATATTCTCAAAAAGAAAAATTCGCATGTCTTGATGAAGACGCATCCTATAACAACTTCTTCCGATGATTGTCTTTCAGTTAAAAAAAAAAAAAAGTGCTGGCTATTTGCCACCTTCAAGCACTGGACCTTGCAATACATTTGCTGGACTGAAGGTTCTGTCCTTCAAGTCAAATTTGAGCAAGTCACCATCTAATCTTCCCTTTATCCTCTCAGTCCTCTCACTATAGGGCTTATTTTCCAATTTTGTCATCAGTTCCATTAGTTTTCCCTAATCTTCTCCAATTTAACAAAATCATTCCTCAATTGTGTAAGCCAGAATTGAAAACATTATTGTGACAGTGCTTGTTCCAGAGCCCAGGAATTGAGGTAAAATGTCCTCTTTATGGGGACATTTTACGTTTACCACTACATTAAGGTAAAATGTCCACCGAATAGCCATCAAGATGCTCACTATTTTTCAGAGTAGGTGCTTCAAGAGAAATATGTATTAAGAGAAGTCTCTTAATGTGGCTATGCTTGTTCGTGCCTTGACGTAACAGCTTTACGTTTGATTTATTGAAACAACAGTGGCTGGCTCTCTATCTTAATAGAACAAGACAGACTAAGGAAATGGCCTATCGCTCATGTGCTTCGAGGTGTTCCAGTAACCATCCATTCTGCAGTCCTACCAGTATAAGAATATAGGACTAGTCCATCTAGACCAGCAATGACACACCTAGAATCAGATGTTTCAAAGAACGGTGCAGCTGGCAAGAGTGAAGTAATCTTTTCCATGATTTCTACTTCTCTCTGAAATTTAGAGACAGCCTTGAGCCCTCATATGCAACATCTTCTATGACTCAGTTAAGACAATGATAGATATTTTTGTATCTGTATATATTTACATCTAAATTCTCAGGCTCAGAATTTAATCCAGGGTCATTCCATTCCTTTCAGTCAGTCCATGTGCAGTAAGTTCCCCGGTTTAGTCACATCTTGTGTACGAAAGCGTTTACTGTCATGTTTTTTTCCATTTCCTACCTTTCCATTTCACTGACTCGCTCTTGTACTAAGAGCCAGACAGATCCTGCTTCTCTAGAATTCCTGTTTTCACGTGGGAGCTCTTCAGCACAGCTCTGCTAATACTAACAACAGCCTCTGCTTCCACTTACGTGACTTTTGACAAGACATGTAGTGTCGCCCCCCCAAGGAGCAATGCCTTTCCTGCAAATTGCTGAGAAAATTATATAAGATCTAAAAATTGGTCTGAAGATGCAAGGGAGGATTTTTATAATATTGAAAATCACTGACCTCTCAAGTATTTCAAACACATCAGCTTTCACTATTTTTAGCCTTTTTTGACTGAAAACATTGTGAATTATGCTCACATAAGTAGACGTGCCATTAATTCCCACGATGATGTAAGCTTTGAGGTACTGAGTTCTATACAGGTCTAAACAGTTGAAGCGATTAATAGCAAAGCTTACAAAATTGCAATGAGCAGAAAGCTGAAAGGAGAAGTCAGAAAGCCATTATCAGGAAGTCAGTATCGTGAAACTTACCAAACAGGCGCTGATGGAAGAGAAATTTCCCAGCTATCAGTCCTGTGAGAATGGCAAGCAGCCACAGAAGCACCTTCAAAAATCTCCAGCCTCCTCCTTCAGGATACTTATTTGTTACAAAGGAGAAACAATTACCAACAACAATAACATTGGCTTCCGTCTGACTGTGAGATACTGGGTCCTCAGCAAATATTAAGAAGTTAAAGAAGATCACTAAGTAAGCCACAACTAAGCGAGACCACGGGTGCTGGAAGTAGTAGCGGAAGTCTTTATCCATCCTCAGATACTGCAGAACTGTTCTTTGCCTGTATGTAAAGACACAAATGCACAATATTATATATATATACCCAGAATTCTTGACTCTTAGGAGACACCTGCATATTATAAAAATCAAACCACTGTAACCTTGCCATCAGTCATTTTTAACACTTCAGACTTGACTAGCAATGAAAGTTTGATTCAAAAGATACTATTAGATCCAAGTAGAGAAAAACTGAAATTTCTGCCCATTCCAGTGTACAAACAACAAACATATATACATCATAGCACCAGATTTTCATCTCAAATATTTCTGTATTATTCCTTTAAAAGTACAGCTCCATAATGGGGCATGAAAATACAGCATGCAAGAACATGACCAGCTATATGAAAGTCAGAGCACCTTTCCAGCCACATTCCAAAAAATTACGACACAGACTTCACAAATGCTAAGCCTAAATTGAATCTTTCTCCTTATAGGAGAAGGACAGAACAAGCCCATAAGTCCGGTGAGGTCTTCCACTGCCTCATCCCCTGGAAGCTTACAAGCATAAACCCCAGCAACATGAGAAACTTGTGTTTATATGAGGGCATAACATGATGGAAAAGTTGCTAAAATCAGTCCTTGCAGCTCAGGCAAGTCTGTAGAAATCTTTCATTGACTTCAGGGAGTACACCTATAATTAAGTATATTTTCAAAACCAGAAAATAAGAGTGCCCTGAGCACTGACTGTTTTGTACAAATACAAAAATCGCGTTTTGAAACTTGCCTACTTATGAAGTACAGCTACAGAAAAATGCAACTGATCATGGTTAATGTTTCAGTTGTTTGCCATTTGATTTCTTTTTCTTTTATTCACAACAAATTAGTTGTTTCATCCTGTTGAACCACTTTGCATGCACAAAGATACAAGGCCTTTGTATTGTGGAACACCGCAATTATTCAAGGGACACAGAGTGTAGGAAGAAAAGAGAAAAAAAAAAAAAAAAGACTAATAATATTGCTTGTTTATTCCAGCACAATCCTTGAAGAATACAGTGTACTTAACTGAACAGTACAGATTTTTGCAAATGTCATATGCCCTGCAGGTAAAAAAAAAAAAAAAAAAAAAAAACCCCACACCAAAAAACCAAACCAAATTCACAGCAAAAGACCTAAAAATACCTATCAATTACTCATCCCTTCTTGGACTTCTGACTAAGTAGCACTTTGCAAACTTACAAACGCCTTGAATTACAATGTCTCTTTACGTAGTCTTTTCAAAATTAACTCTAAAATCCGATTTACTTTTGTAAAATTACAAGAAGTTCTGCACTCATTAAATCAAAATGATAAAAGAACTCTTAGCAGATTCAGACAACACATTCAGTAAATAATAAAAATGAATAATGTTCCATTATGCATAAATTACATACGAAAAAGCAAAAAAATACCCCAACAATCCACATTCGAGAGTTAAAAAGTTGGCACAAGGAAGTGTCAGCCCTTTGAAAACTTTATGAATAAAGTGATTTAAAGCAAGGATCATTGACCCAGCAGCCTAACAAGATACCACTTTAGGAAGATTAAACCGCCTTCAGAGCCAGAAGGATGCCCGAAGCGATTTTATGTTCTCCTTTCTTCCTGCTAACGGGCAGAAAAGTTTTGATATTTCCTAACGTGTATGAACCATCTTAAAGCCCGAATGTGGCTGGAGATGATAAACAACTCCGTGTCCTGACATTTTTGGCAGCAGTCGGGTACCCCAGCGTTATCAGGCACCCAACTGAAGTCGCGGCTTCCTAGGAAGCGTTTATAGCATAAGCAGCCAATATTTGCAATAGCAGAAGAGCTAAATCGCTAATAAAACGCCTGCTCTTGACTACCTCAACGCCAAAAAAACGAGGGTGCCGGCAAAGCCCCGCACCACGCGCCCATCGCAACCTGTTAAAGCCGCCCATTTCCCCCTGCTCCCCCCCCCCCATCCCCGCACCGGGGGCGCACACCTGGGGACCCGCGGACGCGTTACCCCGCGCAGCTGCGGCCGCCGCCGGGGCACGGGACCACGGGCCCCCGGGGCCGCTCGCCTCACTCACCGCCAACGGGGGATCCGGCGCCGCGGGCGCGGTGCTGTATGCGGCGCGGCTCCGCGCCTGCCGCGGTGCGGCTCTCGGCAGCGGGCGGCCCCGCTCCGCGCCGGCAGCCGCCGCCGCTCCCCCGCCTTCCTCCCCAACCCAACCCTCCCCCGCAGCTGCCCGCCGCCGGCAGGGCCCCCCCTCAGCCCCTCGGTCGCTGACAGCGGCGCTGGTGCTGCCGCGGCGTCCCGCCCCCCCCGGCGGCCGCGGGGAGGGAGCGGCGGCGGCGGTGCCCCTCCTCTCCTCTCTGCTCCGCTCCGCTCCCCGGGTGCGGGCGGGCGGCGGGGGAGGGAGCGCGGCCGCGCCGGCCCCCGGCAGTGCCGCAGCCGCGGTGGCAAGCGGGCGGCGCCGCTGCGGCAGGGTCCCGCCGCCCGTGGCGGTCCCCCAGCCGGTCCCTGTCGTGTCGTGTCCCCCCTCCCCCCCGGAGCCTGCCAGCAAGGAGCCGAAACGTGCGCGTTATTCCCGCGGGTGTCTTTATTCCCGCTGGAAAATGGTGGCCTGGGAGCCACGGGGGCTTATCCAACCAAAGGAGGTGAGCGAAGCGGGAGCGACACTCAATTCCCACCGGTCAGACTTCAGTATTAAGTAAATCAGCTGTAGAAAATTGCAAGTATGGGAAATAACGGGGTCAAATCTGGAGACGTGTTATCCCGAAGCAAAAGCCCTGGGTTGGCAATAACAGCCAGCTCACTCGGGCAGATTTAGTAAAACCCTCATGTTTGGGAGGGGAGGGAGGTCTGTACCCATTTTGCTCAGAGGGGAGGGGGCTATCATGAGCCCACGGGGCCTGTCTCCAGGGGCGGACACAGCCGATATTGTCACTGCGTTGGGCAAAATGCCTCTGTGCAGCCTGACAGAGTTGTTGACATTGCACTTCAGCCGAATTGTCAACCAAAGGCTTTTTATGTGGGATGTGGTCCCTAGTGCCGGTGTGCTGGTATTGCTGACATCCCAGGAAAACGGTTACAGGATGCTCTCAGCATTGCATTATGACTGGGTCTTAGTGCAGACGTACTCGGTCTGCTCATTGCTGAAGATGGGTAAAACCAACTCGAAGTTGATAGACACAGCCTCAATGTATTGTCGTTGAAAGTCACGTAACTCCATTGGAACAGGAAACTGAAATATGGCATCAAACTTAAAATCTGTATATACATTGGGCTGCTTCAGGCCAAGGTAGGGAGGAATATGGCTGAGTTCCACTGAGGAATGTAGAAAGGTCTTTAGGTAAGGCGTGTTGTGAAAGACCAGCACAACCAGAACAAGCACCAGAGGCAAGACTTGTGAATCCCTTCTGTGCTTACAGCAATATAATTTTATGTATTTTTGTAAATAAACAGAAATGTATTGAAGGTATCTGACAGAATCACCGCATTACTTTCCTCAGTAGAATAAACTATGAGATTCACAACTTTAGGCAGAAAGATGCAACAATCAATATTTAACACTAACCCCCCTCAAGCTATAGTAAACAGAAATTTAAAATATTCAGAGACAAAAAATCTTCATGTGCAACGAGAGAATACAGCGTACAGCACTGTCTGTTCATGCAACAGTTCTGTGTGCACTGCCACACTGGCAGAACTCAGTCTCCTTCTGTTCAACAAATGAGAATCCACAGAGAAGGAGGCAGCACCCACCACAAAAGAGATCACACTATTCATGCACCTACACACTAAAAAAAAATTCTCTTTAGCTCAGACAGAAACTAACGCTGCAACTACAGAGAGTTCATGAACATTTTTTTCAGGTAATAAATCAGCAAGCAAGTTTTTAAGCCACTAAATCAAGTGAAAATCATCCCCTTTTCTATTAAAGCAACCAGAAGCTTCCCCAAAACTCATGTTGCAATTGCTTTCTTAGAGCAAGCCAATATTTTTCCAAAAAGTGTGATATATATAAAAAAAAGCTGGACTACTCCTATTCCTTTTTTTTTTAACCAAGCAATCAAGGTTTAGTTGATGGAATACATACCTGCATAGCAACAATTAGCAAATAATCTAAGCAGACAAGAGTAATCAGGCCCACTCACTAAAAAACCGGAATTGCCAACAACAGAAGAATATAAACAAACTCTTATCTACGAAATTGTCAGCAAGTGAACAGGCTAGCAGTAAAACCAGTAAGCTGAACCTAAAAGGCAGGTTGAATCGGGACAATGAGTCATCTTGATATGCTAGTTTCGATACTTGTGAAAGAAACTATTTTACCAGCACTCCTACTACAAAATAGCGCTTGTGTAAAGGCTATCATTACACTCAGTTTCCAGCAGAGAGCTGAGAGTATTGACCTAACTGTATATGTATCTTACTGCAGTATCAATTTCTGTAGAGTCATTTTACACTCAAATATGAGGCATCAGCCTTCTCCATATTGGTCTGTAACTGGAAAGTTCTCTTACAAGACTCTACTGTTTCAGACAACTCTGTCTGGTACAGGAACACGCGCTGAGCTACAGCATGTTCCAAAATAATGACGCTGTACTAAGAGACAGGTTTCTTTGCTTTTTTATGCCAAAGCAAAAGTGCTAGTTTTGTCAGTGCTGCAGATCCAAACTCAAAAGACTTGCAGAATCACTCTATTCAAAAACAAAATAAAAAGAAAATGCAATTCATTATGAAATCCTGTGTATCCAGGACTGAAAGGTAATTCTGGAGATGGAAAAAAATGCTACAGCTTCATCTGAGAAAGCTCTCTGATATCCCATGTTATCTATACAGGCTACGGGCTTGGCTGCCTCATCTATAAAACTGTGGGTCACTTAACACCCATGAAATGTCACAGTGTTACATCATAGCTGAGATTGGAAGGGACCTCTGGAGATCCTCTAGTCCAGCCCTCTGCTCAGAGCAGGCTTGGGTCCAGTTGGGTTTTGAGTATCTCCAAGGCTGGAGACTCCACAGCCTCTCTGGGCAACCTGTTCCAATGCTCAACCACCCTCACAGTAAAAAGTTCTTCTCGTAAGTTAAATAGAACTTCCTGTATTTCAGTTTGTGCCCATTGCCTCTCGTCCATTCACTGAACAGCACTGAGAAGAGTCTGGCTTCATCTTTACTCCTCCCATCAGGCTTTAAGATACTCTCCCTTGAGCCTCCTCAAGGTTAAACAGTCCTAGCTCACAGCCTGTCCTCCCACTCCTTTCATCTGTGGTTGCACAAATGCCTCTTCCCTGGCTTGCTGCTTGGAAAAAGTACTTCATTCCCTCAAAACTCCATTACTCAGGGATTGTGCTTCTAATGTATTTTTCTTCCATCCCACTGTTGTGTGTTGACCCTGGCCAGCAGGTAAGCACCCACGCAGCTGCTAGCTCACTCCTCCTGCCTCCTTCTCCAGCAGGACAGCAGGAGAATAGGAGAAAAAAGAGAGAAAACTCGTGGGTCAAGATAAAGATGGGTTAATAAGTGAAGAAAAAAAAAGTGAGAATTAATAAAATGTAGTAAGTGGGGATTAAAAAAAAAAAAAAGATGCTAATGCAATCACTCACCAAGGCCCACCAGCAGATCGATCAATGCCTGGCCAATCTCCCACAGCCAGCTTTGAAGCCCACCCCACGGTTTTCTTCTACCCGGTTTTATTGCTGAGCATGATGTTACATGGCATGGAGTGTCCCTTTGGTTAGTTTGGGTCAGCTGTCCCAGCTGTGTCTCCTCCCAACTTCTTGTCTACCCCCAGCCTACTTGCCCGCAGGAGTGTAGGCAGAGTGGGAAAGAGAGACAGCCTTGATCCTGTGGTGCAAGAACTGCTCAGCAATAGCCAAAACACTGCAGTGTTTTGCACGCTGTTTTAGCCACAAACCCAAAACACAGCACAATATCGCTTCTATGAAAAAAGTTAATCTCGGTCGAGATCCAGTGCACCTGCAGAAAACATCCTTGGAACAAAAGACTTCCCACTTTGAAAATTTGCAGTCACAGTTATGGCAATCTGTCTCTTAACACTTAACATCTATACCACTTAACATCTATTATCGGCATACCCAAATTGTTTCGGGAAGGGAAGGGAAGGGAAGGGAAGGGAAGGGAAGGGAAGGGAAGGGAAGGGAAGGGAAGGGAAGGGACTAAAACATGAAACCAAAGGGAAAAATAAAACAGAAACTGACAACAGTGTATAACTAAAGAGTTTAATTTAAGAACTTAGAAGAAAAAGGTAAAAATATATCCCATAGAAAGTAAGAACATTAAGTTAATTAAAGACAATGACATTGCAAATACTAGTACTGCTTTACTATTAGATGTAAATACCAGAATTGTCTAAAAGAATGTGGAACAGCAGAAATGTTTCTATTGCATAACTGGAAAACATAAACAGTGCTTTCACATTATGTAACAATGAAATACTTTCCATTAAATCAATAATATGAAAGGATAGTAAACAGCAGCAACTTAAATTAAAAGTTTATTTTTAAATGGCAGGTCCAGGAATTACTAGGAAAATAAATAAAAGATGTGATAGGCAGCAATGTTAATAATTATATTTGTTTCCCAACAACTTTGAAATGCTGAGGAAATTTCCTAGAACTAGAAGAAAGTTAATGTTGTAACAATATTTAAAGGGTAAGTAGGCTGACTTACTTAATTACAGGCTTCTCAGGCTGACAGCAAGCATGGGCAACAAGATGGGAAAGGCAGGTTCAGGTGTCAATTATTGAAAGAAGTGAAGGGGAGAAGAAGCGGAATAACCACATGGAAGATGGTAGTGCAGGCTGTGCAGCCATGCCATCCCTCCCCCCCCGCCCACACGTACTTTAAGTCAAAGTAGTCACCAGCAGTGGTGATTTTGGCCCAATTAGTGCCTCTGTTTCTGCAGGAGCCACCAACAATAATATGAGCTGACAGAACGCACTCTTTGAAAAACTGTTCTGATGTCACTTTAGGATATAATGCATTTGTTTGGTTAGGTCAGTACCGAGACATAGATATATATGTACCTGAACTCCTCAAGGTATTTATGTGATCACATACCTACTGACATTTCAATGAAAGAATGAGAATGACAAAATCAACATGATATGCAATACACAGGTGAACTAATAGGCTTCCAATTAATGAAAAAGGGCCTTATTTCTGGTTCTATTTAACATTTTTCATCAATGAAACAAGAAAGAGATTGCAAATTACCTAAAATGAGGGAAACTAAAAATAATGACAAAAGGACACATTTCTGACACTAAACCTTCTGACACTAAAGACTCTGACTTGTTGGGTACAACCTAAAACATTTCAAACCAAATGTAAATGTGAATATATACTATAAGGCAGAAAAAAAAAGAAAAAAAAAAGAGCTCGGATATAGATTTTAACAAACACAAATGATGCAATGATGCTCTAGCTAAAAATGTTAGTGGAATCTGGGGATCTAGGTGATTAATATGTACTTTTTGATCCTTGTTAAGCAAATTTTAGTTTTCCAAGATGAAGTGAAGGGATATTTTCATCATTGTTGATAGGTTAAATCAGAAAAATAAAATTTTGAGCAGAATTTAATATATATATACAATTTTGCGATACCAGCGGCACTTGAGACAAAAAGCAGTTGGAGAACCAGAACTTTAAGTCACCTTTTACATACTGTGAAACAGAACTTCAGTCCTGGAGTCAAATGTTATAGACCTTATAAAGGCTAAAGCTGAAGCTGTACTGGAAGTTTTGAAGATGATAGTCAGATGACAAAATTTACACTTGAACGAAGTGCTTACTTCTGTTCATCCACACCAAATTTACTCCAAGCAAGCATGATTCTACTTCAGATAATCTGTACTGCTTTCAGACAGACAGCACACACCTAGCCTAGATCACCAAAATCACCAAAGAACCATCTAGTGACATGAATTTACACCACTAATTAAATACCTTTTAAGTGCATCTGCTGGCCATATGGATGCTTTCAACTAATAGAGCAACTACATGTGTCTTCTGTACTAGGAAAAGAAAGGAATAATCAGCTTGCAGCTACTTTGATGGTTGCATATACAGAATTAGAGAAAACACAAATTAAGAAAAAGTGGAATCTGAGTTCAGCCTTCCACAGACACTGCTTAACCACACTGTCCAAGTTTATTGCAATGGTAAAAGAAGACTTCAGGAAGGTAGAATTACAGCTGGAAGACAAAATGTCATAAAAATGGTAAGTGGTAACACAACATCTCTGAGAAGAGAAAATATGCTGTAATGTTGCTGAACTCCAGTAAGAAAAATATAACATCACATTTTGTTTAGTATGGGCTTTATCTTCTTTTTATATAAGCAGACCTCAGATTACTATATGACAGGAAAATATTTTAAGCTTTGTTGGTTATTCAATACTAAAGAAATATGTGATTAAAAATAATAAGGGCTAATTTCTTAACCTCATGAAAAAACACAGGAAGAAAAAAGTTGTGTTTTCAACTATTGTATCTCATGATGTTCTTCCACAGTGCAATGAACAACTGTACTCTGTATAACTACAGTATAACAGCACATTGCCTCTGTAAAAAAAAAGTCTGAAGGCTTTACTGCATTGTAATATAAATTCTCTGTGTCTTGAGCCTATTTCTATTAGAACAAAAATAGGTGTAGCATGACATAAAAATTTTGCATCTTGACAAAACTACTGCTTATAAACTCAAGCACAGTGTGATAACTCAAACAACTAAATGACTTTATTTTCAAATCTCTGCATACCTAAAATTGGAGTACGTTACCTAATAAAATAAAAGGAGCCTGAGACCTGATCATGCACTCTCATATACAACTGACTGGATTGGGGGAACAGAAACACAGCCAGGGCAGGGAGTACTGTGAGGCACTGGCTGCTGTGTTGCGTGTCTTGATAGAGGCTATGGCAAACTGGACACTGCACTCGTATAATTGAGGAGCAAATCTGTCCCTGCTGAAGCAAACACACGCAGGTGTCTTGCGCAAAGCATGGCTTGTCCAAGCAGTGCATCAAACCCCAGGAATACAAGTGAGCTACGCTTGCTAACAGCTTCAATGTAGCACTTGGTGAATCAGAACTATAATATCACCAAAAATAATCAAATGTTCCAATATTAAACATGAGTGAGCTAATCATAGTCTGAAGATAATTAATAAGAGAAGCATATACACGCTGCTATGCCTAGACAGCGGGATTTATGCTGTCAGATTTTTAATTCTGGACAAGTAAAGAGAATAACAAGCTTTGTGACCTTTCTTTAAAGCTTCTTCTCATCGTATATAGGGATATGCAGTATCTATTATGCAAATGGACATTTTTCAATAGCCAAAGAATAGCCTGTGACAAATGCCTGTTATTTTTAGCTCACACTAGTGCACTGTGAAAAAGCATAGTTATGCAAAAAAAAATTACAGTGATAAATGTAATAATTTATTTAGCAGCTGAAAATCCATTGAAAATGGACAGGCACTTTGAGTAAGTGCCCAAGAGAACAAGTAAGAATGTACAGTGCGGTCAAAATGTCCTTTGTTTGTTTATTGAATTTCCTTTCATTTATAAGAACAGCAATGAGTGCACTGTAGAATCTTTTGGAACTAAAATGAAGTACTGGAGACCTTCAGCTTATGCTGAGACATAGCATACATAGGGGTTTGTGTGTGCCTGTGAGGGTCTTATTCTGATGGAAACTAAGTGCAAGGAGCTGAGCACTAAGAGAGCAGTCTTAAATGCTAGGAGGGAACAACACAACTACTTCAGGTTTCACTGCAAGTCTTTCTCGTACCTTTATTCCACATTTCTGTCTATTTAAACAGTAAGCATTGCAGAGTAAGGATCTATGGTAGAGACTGTCACATCTCAGAATGCTTTCTGCAAACAATTAGTAGTAAAATCCCTATTTGGCCTCATGGAACCTGTTTGGAATAGAACTTCCCATGTTTTCTTGCTACTATTTTTCAGTAGTAATTTATGGGCAGAAACTGGGTGTCACCAAGACACCCAGAGACAGAAAAGCTTGTCTGACTGAATTCCTTTCCCTCAAGTGGGACCCCACGAGTAGGAGGAATCCTTTGTCCCACGCCCTCCCATTCTTTCACCCCAGCCTCAACATCTCTCAGAAGGTCTTAGCTGTCCTCAGGATGCCTACATCAAGGGTGGAATTATCTAACAACAGTTTGAACCTTTTCTTAATTTCTTTGGAAATTTGAATAAGACTGTAAAACAGCAATGAGAAGCATACAAGGAACTATTAGAGGGAACCTTATATTTGGTGGATAAGGAATTGGTTGGATGGTCATATCCAGAGCGTAGTGGTCAATGGCTTAATGTCTGGAAGGAGATCAGTGACAAGTGGTGTCCCTCAGGGGTCCATATTGGGACCAGTACTGTTCAATATCTTAATCAATGACATAGTGGGATCAAGTGCACCCTCAACAAGTTCCATCCAGAGGGACCTGGACAAGCTCGAGAAGTGGGCCCACGTGAACCTCTCATGAGGTTCAACAAGGCCAAGTGCAGGGTCCTGCACCTGGGTCAGGGCAACCCTCGGTATCAATACAGGCTGGGGGATGAAGGGATTGAGAGCAGCCTTGCCAAGAAGGATTTGGGGGTACCACTGGATGAAAAGCTGGGCATGAATCTACAATGTGCACTTGCAGCCCAGAAAGCCAATCGTATCCTGGGCTGCATCAAGAGAAGCATGGTCAGCAGGTCGAGGGAGGTGATTCTGCATCTCTGCTCTGCTCTGGTGAGATCCCACCTGCAGTACTGTGTCCAGCTCTGGAGTCCCCAACATAGCTCTGGAGTCCCCAACATAAGAAGGACATGGACCTGTTGGAGCATGTCCAGGGGAGGGCCACAAAAATGATCAGAGGGGTGGAATACCTCTCCTGTGAGGACAGGCTGAGAGAGTTAGGGATGCTCAGCCTGGAGAAAAGGCGGCTTCTTGCAGCTTTTCAATACTTAAAGGGGCCTTGTAAGAAAAATGGGGACAGACTTTTTAGCAGGGCCTGTAGCAACAGGACAAGGAGTAATGGTTCTAAACTGAAAGAGGGCAGATTCAGACTAGATATAAGGAAGAAATTTTTTATGCTGAGGGTGGTGAAACACTGGCACAGGTTGTCCAGAAAGGTGGTAGATGCCGCATCCTTGGAAACATTCTAGATCTGGTTGGACGGGGCTCTGAGCAACCTGATCTAGTTGAAGATGCCCCTGCTCATTGCAGGGGTGTTGGGCTAGATGGCCTTTAAAGGTCCCTTCCAACCTAAACTATTTGATGATTCTATTACATCTAATATGTTCACAGCCATATGTGCCATGGAGAAACAGGCAGGAGCCTGGGATTTCAGGAAGGATAGGCAAAATGTCAAAGAAAATATAAGACAAAAGACTGAAATTTTCAAATATTGATACTCCAAGGCTCCAAGGTAAACAGTCTTAGCAAGTCCCAGAGGCTCCAATTAAGAGAGGAAGTGACTTAGGACTTTGTGTCATCAACACAGAATGGAAACAATGGCTTGGCCAGAGTTGCATTTGCTTCATCTGGCATTAGTTTGTACTAACTGTACTTAATCAAGAGAGGAACCGCCATCTCTGTAGTGATGGAAAACCAGATAAACAACTGCACATAATCAGCATAGTGCTGGTGTTTCAGCTGAGAGTATTTCGCAATGACTTAGGGCACTCATCGAAAGTAAGTATTAAAAGAAAGTGGAAATAGGTATGAAAGGAATGTTGCTCAGCATCTCTCTTTTGCATTCACCAGGAAAATTACTGGATCCATGCTAGTGCTGCACAAGTGTATCATCTGCCATTAAAAGCAGTTCACATGCTCCCTACTAGTAGAGTCTTGTCTGTACCAAAATCAGTAAGGGAATTCTTAATTATTTCAGTAGGGTCATGATATGCTCCATGTAATGTTAGGAAAAAAAGAAGTATAATCTCTAAATTTTGTAATATGCATTTACACCTAATCGTTGTATCAGCCTTGTTATTATTTTTTAAATTTTTGTATTAACAGAAATATTTGAGTGAGGAAATCTGTGAGAAAATGACTACTTTCCAGAGTACTCAAAACCACCTACCAGCTCATTAGATCATGCAAACTTTGAATACTGCTCTATGCTCAGACATGACTACTAGCCAGACAAGCCACCCATCTGCACGAGGTAATTACCAGTCTTGGCAGATAAGATCTACTCTAAATCTAGACAGCATTGTTTTTGGTGGCTCTCTGCCAGGACTGACTAGCTTTCTGAAAGGGGTCCTTCTACAGTCACCATGGGCTGGGCTGTCAGTATGATCATCCAAATGGGACTGAAACAGCCCCATGCACATTTTCTTTCTCACCAAGAAATAGCCAGCAAATCTAATGGAGTGGCAGACTGAGTAGCCCTAATTGACACAAAAACGTGAAAGGAGAGGCTGCTGAAAGACACCAAATGCACCCATTCTCTTAAAAAAGGATATTGGAACATTTTTTTCTAGATTGAGATCCAGAGGAAGGTTTTACATGAACAGAAACAGCAGGTCATGTTTGCCTTGTAGTTTTTTTCCAATACAGGATGTTCATTTTTGAATATAAACATTATTTAAGTGGAGCTTCTTAGTGGCAAGAAGACTCCATTCATGTTGAAATAATAACACGGCTTCAGTTACTGCTTTGTTATCATCTTTGATCTGGGCTACAGCAATGTAATACACCTTGCTATAAATAATTAGTACACCTCTTTAGCCGCTTACCCTACTGGAGCAGATCATGTCCTGCTTCTGTCATCTGTGCAGTCTGCCCCTAGAATCCAGCTAAATTTAAAAACTTGGTATTTATAGTCAGGCATATGATGGTCTGGGAAAGAGACACACATGCACTAACTTAGTCCTGATAACTTCAAATGGAAATTGTGACTTACAAATCTATTCCAAAGGCCTAAGGGAGCTGTTCAGGTCTTTACAAAGTTTTTCTTGCTTTGTTTGACCCGAGAATCTCTTTGAACATCATGCAAGATGATTCCTAAAAAGCTCTTGTGCACTCTACATACAAGTAAACTTCTTGGAACGTCATCAATAACTGACATAACAAACATTGGTTTTAAACAATTAAAATATTTTTTCCCACTGGAAAGAGATAAAATGCAAAATCGAGAACTGCGGAGATACCAGTCGTACTGTTTAACGCACTTCAGAAATGCATTCAACTAACACACCATGGAGGCAGAACAGAAAATCCGAAAAGAGTGGCCGAAAGGGTGACTGGATCACAAATCATTCTGCACAACAATTTTGCAGTGGTATTTACATGTTTGTTAACCGCTACTATTAGGGCAAGTATATGAAACAACAAAAAACATTTGAGAAACTTTGTAATTTAGAAATCACTGAGAGCATGAAACAATTTGACCATCATATTGTCTGTTATGCTGTGCATAGAGAATGTAGAGATGCCATCTCTAGTGTCTATCTACAGATTTACCAGATCAGAATAAGGGCTAGAAATGGACAAAAACATTAACAAACCATATTCAGAATCAACTCCTTAATAATGTCTGGAAGCACTTAACAAAACAGAAAGATGTAAGAAATATGGGAATTCCAACCAGATCTGCTTTGTTCAGTTTATTTCACAGGACATTTACTTTACTTTTTAGCATACTAAAACACGACAAGAATCAGTTGTCTACAACTTTTAGAATAGCAAAACCTATTGCTGCAAATTGGTTTTCATCTAGGGCAGTGGCTAGGAAAACCCCAGTACCTCAAACCTGGCTATCTACTACATTGTAATTCAGTTTAAAATACTTGTCTATCTAGCACGTTCCTGGCCACCCACAGATAATGCCTACTGTGTCAGCTGTTTAAGCAGCCAGAAAGAAAAGCCCCTCAGATTATGAATATTAAGAGACAGGAGTTAAATTGTTTATTTGCTCATTTATGACAAATGAACAGAAATACCTCAGAGCATAAAGAAATTAAGAGATGTATTCATAAAGCTATAAACACTTACTCATGAGCGTAAAGCGAGAGCTGTCCACGCTGTAACAAAAAACACTTGCTATAATGGCAAGAGAGCAACGAGTTCTTATAGCGATACTTCTTAGTAGCAGACTATCCATAAGCTCTAGCCATCACAAAGAAATACCTTTCTAGTTGACTTGAACACAGTGTGTTGGTTGATTAGAGCTACATATACGGAGGCTTACAAAGAGGTAATACTGGCATGCTCAGAAATCAAAGTCTATTTTTCTAGGAACACCTTTCACATATATCCTCAAAGTTATAAGCAAACCTGACTGTAGGAGTGGTCTTTGTTTAGCTACCTATAAGAATGGACGTTACTGGAATCAGAGAGATGAAGAAATGAAGTTTTCACATATTTCTGAAGGAAGTAGTTGATATTCATTCTTACTCTATATGGAGAGAAGTGCATCTTGCTGATGGACTAATTCTCTAATACTATAATTATCTTATGAAAATATAGTTATTTTTTAAGAACATGCTGATGGGGGAAAAGAATAATCTAAGCTGAAGCTGTGAAGAGTGTCAGGATAGAGATCTACAGGCAATGGAGCTCCATAGCAAGAAAAGGAAGTTGTAATATTGCCCAGTAAAAACGTTTTCATGCTTCAGCTGTTGGAAATGTGTTTAGTGTTTGAAGTGTCACCTCAAGATAGGTACGGACTGCAGTATAAAAACTGTTTGTAAAAAAAAATACGTGCATTTCCATTGTCAGGTAGACAAATATAGTCAATCCTGGAAGAGGCCTTCCAGGCAACATCACAACAGGAGAAAATGTTTGCACACCATTATGAAACTATGAACGCAGTTAACAGAGGATCCCATAGAGATTATAACCACAGCATTTAATAAAACAGCATAAGTGAATAGAGCATTGTTAAATCAATGAAGAAGTAAATGTATAGGGAAAGACAATAAAGACACTGAAAATTAAAAAAAGACCCATAAGTCACATAGAAAATGCTGTACCAAAGTCTATTAAAAATATTTCCTTTTTTAAAATGTCATTTATTATTCAGTTAAAAGAATCTTATTAAAATTTGGGAAACTGCAATATGCTGTGTCTACCAAAACAATCACAGCCTTAATTAGATACAAAACCTAATGTATACTGGAAAACAATAATTCAAGTACAGGGAAGAAAATATAACTAATAAAAAGAAAAAACTTAATGCATATGCTAACAAATAAACCTTCCTATTCTTATCCTGACACTCTTATGATTTGGCTAAGAGTTTAATAATCAAAAACATTTTATGAATACTAAAGCACACCAAAAAGTTTAGGCATCTTCAATAGACATAAAATCTGTACTTGCTTGTGCTTGTTTCTGTGCAACGTCTCTTTGTCAAACATCAGACACTGTAATATAGGAATGTATTTGTGATACTGAGATTTTTAAAAAATACTTTAGACTTTCAGCTTGTCTTTTTGCCAAAAAGGTGCTATGAAATGCCTATTTTGATATGAAGCGGATGTTAAGATCCCACTTCTGTACTTCAGAGCCCTCTGACAGATTGGTGGGAGTCGATGTGATGTGACATCAGATAGCCAAGGTGATCTCAATATGGTGACAGACTCTGATATTTCCAGCCTAAGTGTGGGTTTCCATTGAAAGCACAGTTCCACAGTCTTAGCTACGCATACTTGTTACCACATTGTACCAATAGTAGTGCTGCTGGGGACACATAACTGGATCAATGAACTGATCTGTCTTTTCAGGACATCTGTCTATGAAGGAAAACTTCCTTTTCCCTCATAAATTTTCAGGCAAATCCATCTTTTACAAAAACTAACACCGACGCAGTGCAGGAACCAAGAACATAGGACTCGTGGCAGGCTTCAGATCAAATGATATAAAGTAATTGTGATAGCACCACATCTTTGCTTGCCACTCTGGCTGGATCTCTAGTACTCCTTTCCTCTTGGAAAAGCTCTTCTCCAACAGTTGCTTTCTTTTTTTATAACCTCTGTGTTCCCAGAGGCTTACAATAGGGGAATTAGAAGTACCTGGGAGGCACCTCTGGTCTCTCATTTCTTGGTTTCACATGAAGTCTTTTCCCTGTCTCTCTCAGCCTCCTTGCTAGAAGACAAACTGCAGCTGCTCTGGTTCTCCGACCACTGCAATCCTCACAATTAGTCCCAGCTCACCAGCTGGTGATGTGTCTCCATAGTGACTTTGTGTTTGCCGGACTATCATTACACAGCACAGCTCACATACTACAGTTACAGTGCTATTTCACATTTCCCAAATAGGACACTAAATCCCTCACCCAATGTCTTTAAACTGGGGATCTGACAAAGCACAGACACCCACATCTATCAACACAGCTGACTCCAGAAATTCCTGAGCTGCAGCACTCTGGAGGCTAGGAAGGTGAGCCAGGGATGGATTACCACGTGCTTGCATTACTCTTCTATTCTAGCCTGGTCCACTGGGCTAGGTATTTGGTATGCCCTGTTACAGCACTTCTTATGTTCTCAGGTTGTATAGCGACCCATAAAACGCCTGCTAACTCCTGGGAATCTGAAGGAATCATCAGCATTGGGACATTACATTAAGTCCCTGCAGCCCTGTTACGTCTACAATTGCCTGTGCACATTTCACCTGTGGAGTCAAATCCAGACCACAGCACAGATTAAAACTGCTGACTACAGGACACAGAAGCCATTTTTAAAGAAGAGATAGTAGCTGTCTTTTTGTTATTAAGAGGACAGTGCTTCTCAACCTGTACACAGATATGCCTGTGAAAGACAGCTAGCAAAAGCAAACCTACCTTCACAGCATGGTTACATTCATGATGCAGGACTCCACTGGGAACTTTAAAAGTTTAGGGAAACTATCAACACATGTTGAAAAAGTGTAAAAGCCTTTGGCTGTGTTGTTAGGCCGCTTCACTGAGGAGCAGGTACAGCCTTTCTCTGCCTGGATCCATGCCTTGCCAACGCAGACGAGCGCCTGAACCGCCAGATCCAGGCTGAAAGAGAAGAAATTGTCACTATTTCTGCTCGTGCAGTGCCACCCAGTAGCAAATAACGCAAAATTAACAGAGAAAGACTGCCTTGTCAGGGGCAAGGGCTTTGAGCTGAAAGAGCCATGGTTCTGGGCTCTGTCCCCTGATTTCAGGTGGACTGTTTAAGGCAAAATTCACAGTACAGAGAAGCGGCCCAGTGTCCCACCTTGTGGGTCCTTCCCCGCTGTCCCCACGCGAGAGTGGGAGGTCTCCACGACGGACTCCTGGGGGTCGACTGAATTCACCTCAGTTATTTGTCAAGTACTTCGGCCAACAGGCAACCCCCGTGGGGCACTTGTGCCGGTCTGCCGGCGCGGGGGGGGGGAAGGCGGCGGCGGCGGCGGCGGCTGGCAGGCGCAGGGCCGGCGAGAGGCCCTGCCCCGCTACAGGTGGCACCACAGGCTCTGAGGCGGCAGGTGGTGGGGGCGACAGGACAGGGCAGGAACGGACAACGCTGCACCCCGGCCGCGTTTTAAAGCACCCGGAGGAGCCCTCCGGGGGCGCCGAGGCGGGGATCGGGCACAGGGTGAGGCGGTGGGGAGCTCTGCCGTAGGGGGCAGCACCGCGGCGGCTGCTGCCCGCCGCTGAGGGGGGGCCCGGGCCGGTGGGGCCCGGAAGGCGCCGCGCTCCCTCCCGGCCGCTGAGTGGCGGCGGCGCGTCACGTGTGCGCGGCCGGGCCGGGCCGGTGCGGGGCGGGAGGCGGCGGCAGAACTGCACTGCCCCGGGAGCGGCGCGGCGGTGCGACATGTCCCACCAGACCGGTATCCAAGGTACCCGCCCTCCCTTGCCTCCGCGGTGTCCACCTGCCCCCTCACGACAACCCCCTCCTCTCCCCCTGCCAGCCGGGCGGAGCGCCTTTCCCCGCGGGTCGTGTGGGGGCGCGAGGCGGGGGGGCGACCGTTGTGGCCGTTTAACGGGCCGGTCCCGGCGGGATTTTCTCCGCTGCCGGGCTCTTTGTTCGCTGCTGGAGGAGCCCGTCCTTTCCGCCGCGGGATGGCGGGGGGAGGCGAGCTGAGCGCGGGGGGGGGGGGGGAGGGGGTGAAAAGTGCTGCTGGCATTGGCCCCGGGGCGGCCGCTGCTCCTCTGGGTCCGGACCCAGCGCTTGATTCCCCCCGGTTAGGCGAAGGCGCTTGCAGGGTTTCTCCGCACGGCTGACCGAGCCTGAGAGGAGCGGCAGGCAGCCCGCCGGAGAAAACTGTTCCCTGCAGAAATGGAGAGGAGGGGCTTCCCCCCTTCCCCCTTGGCTCAGGTGGCTTCCCGGAGCGCAGGTTGTCCTGCGGCGGCGGGGGGAGCGGTGAGGTGGGAGCCGGGGCTGGAGGAGGAGGGGGGGGGGGCCTGGGCACCTCCCGCAGCTGTCGGCCCTCCCCTGGCTTTTTGGGGAAGCTGTGGCCTGGCCGCGGTTTGGGATGGCTCGGACAGCGCGGGGAATGCCGAGGGTGGCTGCCGGGCCCGTCGCGGCGGGAGCCCTCAGGAGAACCGGGAGCCCCGGAGGAGGAAGCCCACTAAAAAGCCCATCGCTGGAAGCCACAAAGGAGAAAAGTGTGGGGGAACCCTTCCCCCCCGCCATGTTTCCAGGCCTTGGGGGATGCGAGGAGCAACTCGAAAAAGACAACGTATTGTTTTTCAGTATTACCAGGCTTCCCCCCCCCCGAATCACGGAATGGCTAAGCAGGGATTATACTGCAGGATTAGGGGGGGGGGGGGGGGGGGCAGGTTTTACTGTCTCGATTTCTGCAATCTGCTTGTTCGATGACTAGTACCGTGTACTTTGCCTGCTCTCCCATATTTATTGTTGAAGGTGACTTTTGTCCCAGCCACAGCAGCTCTTAACTGCTCTTCTATTCCCTTTTTTGTCCATTGGCTGCATCTGGTCTGCACCCTTTGCCTTTCTTCTTTTCCTTCCCCTGCATGCCAATCTTTGCTCTGTTTTGCTGTTTCTGGTTTTAAGTTCTTCAACCCTTCTCAGGCTAGAGGTGCATCTGGGATAGTTTTTTTCCCAGGCTGGGGAAAATGTTGCAGTGGCTCTTCATTCTCTAGTTCTCTCTCCTGGCAATGCTGGAGGGAGGAGCAGAAGAATATCCTGTTGCTTACCTCAAGCAAAAAGAGTGGCTAAACCTCTTCTGCTGCTCTCCTTCATGTCTTTGAGAATCTTTTGTCCTCTGAGGAGAGCTGCAGACAACTCAGCAGCTTTTCTGCACGGTTCCTGCCTCAGCAGGCACTAATCAGGGGTCCTGTTTGCAGCAAAGCATCCCTTGTTGTGCCATTGCTGGCTTTAGCTACAAACAGGCTACTGTCACTCATAAACAATTGCAAGATTTGGCAGCATGGGCTGCTCTTTTCTGGAAACAGAAATGAAGTCATGGGGACAGTGATATGTACCAGGCAGTTGCTAAAAGGACTGGACTTTCAAACAGCCAGTGCAGATAAATAGTGTAGGAAGTCACAGAATGCATTGAGCTGCTGGAAAATACACTAGAATATGCTCACAGTCTTCTAAATAATTTAAAAATAATATTCCCTGTAAAATATTTGTGAAATAAACCCAAAGTTTAGTTCTGTAGGTCTCTGCTGGGTAAAGTTGAAGTAGATTTTTTCATATCACTCTGTGAATTTTAAAACCTTTATGAGGAAAAAAAGCATAGATCACTTGATGGTTATATGGTTTCTTAATGTCTCAAAATGTTACTTCAGCAGCTGTCACAGTTCTGGTAATAGTGCAGGGACTGCTGTATTTTGGTCTTGTTTTGGTGTGTAGGGTTGAAATGAGAAAATAAAGAACAAAAAGATAATAGACAAGAAGAGGTCCTGGGAGAACCGAAAGACCTAGAAAGTGGTGCAATGTTTGCATGCTGAATGGAATGGTGAGGACCAGCAGAGACAATGAGAAAAGCTGGCAGCAAACTACAGTGAGGATCTGCACTGGTTAGTGGGAAGATGCTAACCAGGATGAAGCTGGGGTTGGACTGGTACCCCAAGGCAGTTCAGTTTAACACCTCCTTTCCCTCCCACGCCGTTTTGGAATTTCAGAGTGGGCGTGGGCATCACTTCAATGGGCATAAACTTAAAATGTTTTGAGTATGGGCAGTAATGTTGCTGGATACCATCTGACCATCTGTTCAGTTGGCCTCAACCTGACTATAAATAATCCTTTTTATTTGTTTCCTGGTTTGATGTTTGTTTTGCTGGTGCTATGCTGTGGGATTACTTAAAGGCCCAGCTTGCAATAAATGTTCTTGAATGAACGCTCTACCACCCCCTGTCTACGGTATAATTAAACTGATTTGCACTCAGATTATTTAGCAGAGCAGTTGAGATAAGAATGATCACATCACTCAAGCACAGTTCTTCAGTGTGCTTAGGAAAGCGAGTCTGTCATGTTTGCGGTGTAATACCAGTGTGAATTATGGACGTTTTAAAATATTTTTTATTACTTCTTTGTAAATTCATTGTAAAGCTATCTTGTTGTGATAGGTTGGGGTTTGAACAGGCAGGAGCTGCCACAGGATACATATAAGGAGATAAGGGGATACGAAAGATGAGCTAATGAGTGGCAGCTTTCACTGGTACTCTTCAGAGAGGTGTCCTCAGGAAAGACTGGCACTTTTGCCAGACAAGCTCTAACATTTTCCTGGCAGGTGTAAAGTTTCTGTCTGAAAGTTTGTACTAAGCCTGCAGACTTCATGAAGCTATTGTAATTTGAGATGCGTCATATTTTTATTGTGTTGCTGTGTTAACTCTGAAACCTGAGAGCGATGATGTGGTCTCCTTTAATTTTCACAATGTTGAAAATGATACAGTATGCTGGAAAGCAGGGCTGTTTTGTAGTGTTTCCTGTCATATTTTCATGGTATGCTGGTGGCTGGAACAGTATGCAGCATAGAGCGAACATCACTCCTGTGTTCCTTTTTCAGTCCAACTTTGAAAAGCCAGTTGTACGCTTTTCCAGTGTTCTTGCCTTCGTCAATATTCTTCGTCCTAGTTAAGTGAAATGTGTTGATTTGGTTACTTTTGTTTTCTCTTTTTCAGCTAGTGGAAGCCTTAAAGATACCTTTGTTGGAGCAAGAAATGGACAATACAGGCTTTTAAAAATAGTCATTGATAATGGTTAGTCAAATTTTTCTTTTTCTCTGATGCTTTTAGATATTTTCCTAGCTGTTTTAGTGAACTACATGTACAATTGTTTGAAAAAAACCAAAACTCTGCAAAACTTAATATTACTAAGGTCTTTCATATATAGAAGGTAAGATTTAAGTCTTGGTGATGCTAAGCTTTTCAGTATGATGCTACTGTGGTTTTGGATTTGAATTTTTCTTCCAAATGTCATTTCATATTTTAACCAAGAACTGCTGTGTACTTCATATGGGTAATATAAATAAGCTTACTCTTACCTTCTTACTAAAGAAAGAGTAGAGAAAAAAAAAATTCCACACCTGTGTAGTGTTTTGGCACTGTGGTTACTTTCATTAGATAGATTCTTATACAGCAGCTAGTAACTTTAGATGAAGTATAAATGTTATCTGCCTTTTCTACTGAGATCAGCTGCATGTAGAAAGTCCTATTAAAGCAGATGTTTAAGTAGTAATCTGGCTACTTGGTACAAATTTTCAAAGCTAAACCTGTTCCTTAAATCTCACCTATATGTATAAATATAAAATTACATAATTTCTTGTAGAACTTGAGTTTGATCTTTGAACTTATTGGCAAGTAATCAAGGCTGCAAACATTCCAAGATAGAACGCATAATTACTTTTTTTTTTTTTTTAATAGCAATGCTGGTTCACTGTATAAGACGCTTCATGATTTAGTCCATCTTTTCAAGTATGTCAGGTGCCCGCTTTGCCACTTTGGGTTTTTTGCTCTTTCTAGAGTTCATTTACAGTACACTGAAATACCTATTAGCTGGAGGAAGGTACATTTATGTACATGTACATACAAATACATACTTTTTTTTGTTATGTAAATAACCCACTGTTACTTTGTTTGTGTTTGCTTAGGAATTCTTCTGACACTGTAATATTGCTTTCCTTAAGGAAGTAGCAACATTAATATAGGCAGGTCACTGTGGTAAAGTCTCACTTGCACAAGGTCACAAATGCTGTTGAATTTTTTTTCTTTTCCTATTAGGCAAGGTAAAACAATATGCTTTTGTGTGTATGCTACTTTTTAATATGAAATGAAGTCTAGAAATAAGATGCAAAGCGAAGACATTCCCTATTTTTTTTTTTCTTTCTGTGTGTGTGTGTGTGGATATACATTTTGACTCTATGTAGAAGCAGAATCCAGTCTTTGATACTATTTCCCACAGTTCAAAAAGAAACCTCTAAAAATCCCAGAATACTGGAAGAGGGACAGTTGCCTCATCTGTCTGTGGGACCTTTCAGCAACTGCCCCTAGTCAACAGATAGTAGTCGAGTTCTGCTAATGTGAGTTAATAAGAGGTTTGCTGCTGGGCAATAGAGTTCCTCTGATTTTATTTTTCTGTCCTAAATCCAGGTGAGTGTAAAGCCACCTAGAGTTCAGAATTGGCAAGTACATTCTGAATACTGTGCTCTAGGTGAACAATTTCAGCTATTTAGCATCTAATTCAGAGAAGGGCCAAACACCCTCTCCCTAATCTGTTCATGTTCTGTGACTTACTGTGATAGAGTGCCTTGCTCTGAAACTTTTGCTGTAGAGGCATTTGTATACTGTTGTACTTTTGCCTGGAGTTTTAGAAAGTAGGTCCTAGACTCTCAAAAGATATTTTGTATACTAGCTACTGTGATGGTCCTCAAACTGTTGGAGGATCCCATTTAAACAAGGTATTTCTGTTTTGATTGTGGGGGCTAGTATTTATTGGGGAGCTGATAAGCATTTTGAGAGACACTACACTAATATTTTCCTTTGGAATCTGAGATGTGATTTATAAATAAGAGAAAAATCTTGCTGCTACAGCTGTTCACATAATTAAATCTCATCTGAAGTATTCTATGCAGAGTTAAGCCAATTATATGTAATAAACAACTTCAGTCATTTAAAGAGACCATAGTTATGAAGCTGTATTAGAAAGAGGTTTATCTACTTACATAGTCGAGTTAAAGTGATTAGTGCAAGCATATTCATTCCAAAGTATTTTCACTGTATAACTGAGTTATTGACCCTTTACAATGACTACAAACACTAATATGTTATAGCAAGAGCATCAATAATTCTAAAATTTCAAAGCTTACTCTCATCTTGTTTCTACTTAAGTATTCCAATTTAAAAATAAACTAACTGGCAGAAAACAGTTTTTTATTTCCCTTCTATGTACATTATGCTAAAACCACTAGCATCAGTCTTATCCCTTCAGATCAAAGAACTTGATGACAACCAACACATTACTTCTCAACTTCTCTGTATTTGGGTTAAAGCAAGTTAGAGTTTGAACATACATAGCTTTTGTAGGAATTCATCTGCTTTCACAATGATTGTTCTTGACTTCCATTCTTGTGGACATACTTACGAAAGATGAAGTGTCTGATTAACTGTTTATTGTAATTGCTAATTATGAAAAATGGTATTAACTGTATAGTTGCTAACCCATAGCTTTGGTTCTTGGTTATAGAGCAGCTTATTGTGGGATCCTCTAGGCGGCCGGTTGGATCATGGGAAAAGGATTATGATGCATTTGTCCTTCCCCTTCTCGAAGACAAGCAACCGTGTTATATATTATACAGATTAGATTCTCAGAATGCTCAAGGATATGAATGGATCTTCATTGCATGGTCACCTGATCACTCTCCTGTAAGTAACATTCATTAGAGGCTTCATGCTGTTAATTATTTTTTGACAGTGCCATTTGATATGAATCCTAGATATGAAGGAAACTGATTTGAGGAATGAAGCATTCCTCAACCTTCCCCTCACTTTCCCTCAAGAAAACTGGGAAAATATATTTCTTGAAGCTGATTGAGAAGCAATATCAGTGGGTGCAGATGGAATGCAGCTGATCCAATTTATTTCTAGCCTGATGAGGAGACAAGACAATGTTTTTGCCCTGTTTGCTTGTCTGTCTTTCTATCAGTGTTTCATGAAAATTCATGGAAGGACATAGGACAGAAATCTCAATATCATAGAGAGAAGGATTATAGTGTGAGCTCAAGCTGTTTATTCTGTTTGGCTTGCTGGCTGCCCAGCTGGCACTCGTGGATCTATGACCTGCCACAGAATATACTGTTTCTCCGTCAGTAACATGGGAGGGAACTGAGTTTAGAGTTAAGGATTTCTAGGAAAAACTAGGATGCTGTATACAGGTTCTGGGAATGTGAGATAACGGAAGACTGAAAGTAAAGCTGTTCCCGTAGTCCTACTAATTCCACTAGCAGTTAGGAAATAGTAAGAGACCAAGACTTGGAGTGCATAGAAGAGATTAGGTGGAAAAGGTGAGGTATTGTGGTGAGGATGGCATGATGGTGAAATAAGGTGGGAAGATGGGACTGTTGAGAGAGAAATAAGTGACTCTGCTAGACACCTGTAATAGGGAGCCAACATCATTAGATCTTCTGCCCCCAGAAAATTTCATTTTTCCACTGTAGTTGAACCAAAACTATCTGGAGTCACTATCAAATGGAAAATAGTAATGAGTTATTTGCAGTCTGCTCTTTCTTTATCTGTTGTATCCATTAGTACACAGACCAGTGACAAAAGATCTAAACAATTGTGTTTTTTTCCCATTTAAAATTAGTGAAGATTATGTTGACTTTTTTTTTATTTAAAAAAAGCTCATACGCTTACTAAAGCAGCAATTTAGTTTTGGAATTACTTTGATAATAATGCATACTATCATCCCCTTGAGAATTTAATACTGTGTGTTAGTATCGTGATCCAGAACTCATTCCATGGAGTTTATTCTTTATTAAGAATTACAATTTCAAAATGCAGTTTTAACACTTAAAATATATTTTCAAGAAAGATGTTTGTTAATGGACTTGGTACACCAATATGCTAGATTCTCTGTGTACAAACAAACAAAAAAAGAACCCAGACCAAATCAACACTGTTTTATGATATGCTAGGTTCGTCAAAAAATGTTGTATGCAGCAACCCGAGCAACACTGAAGAAAGAATTTGGAGGTGGTCATATTAAGGATGAAGTATTTGGAACTGTACAGGTAAGTTTTTCTTTTTAAAGTCAGAGCACTGACCTTAAATACTAAAAATAGTAGCTAATGTTACTGGTATGAATTTGTGGTGTTTCTGCTCTTTTTTGGTTAAGGAAAAAAGAGTTAAAAGCTATGTGTAGTATCCCAATATTAAAATGTAATTGCTTTCATTTGAACAAGTAACTAAGTGTATTTAACTATTTCAAGCTAAGAAGTCCTTGCTTCAAATGGCTGTGAAAACTAAATAATCTAGGAATAATAGGAGCATCTTTTAATCTCATTGCGTGCATGTGAATCCTCAAAAAGCTATAACACTGTAACTTTCAGGCCAGTTGTATACACAAGCCATTTTGGATGTATGGTTCTGAATCAGAAGTGGGCTAGAACAGTTATCTGCAAGCCATTAACATCTGAAAACAGATGTTTTTATCTTAAACCAAAGATATTAAGATGTCAGTTCTTTAGAATTTGACCATAAAATGTAACTCAAGTTCCATGGCTGCCATCTTAACTTATGGAAACAGAATTTTAGTAGCTTATAATTTATTCAGTGAAAATACTGATAGTTGACTCTTCAGTTATGGTAAGATAATTGACGGTGCATGTATGAAATCTTGCAAGTTTCTAAGGGATGTTGAAAAGCCTGTAAGTGCTGGACATGCAAGGAAATATGAGGCTATTGTGTTACCTTGGTTTCCTTGGGAAATGTCTTATACAGTTGTGATGTCAGCCTGTTTGTCAGGCAGACATCAGACTTCTGACTTTTTAATCCATTGCCAGTTTTAAAGAAACACAATTTAGAGTTCTCAAAGATACAGAATTCCTATATCTGTCATGAAAACTGATGATTACGTAGAGATCCAAATTGTCATTCCCCTTTTCCTCCTTCAGCAAAGACAGAGGAAGTGCAGCAGTTATCTTCTGTCTGACCGGTTAATTAGTTCATCATATGCACAAATCCAAACCAAAGCACCACCACTACTGACCCAGGGAGATGGTGCTGAAGGAAGGGAAGGAGTTGGAGATATGGGGAAGGATAGAGGATATTGTAGTGGGGAAAAAACTGTGGAAGAGACATGGGCTGTTTTGGTGGACAGGAAGTCTATAAGGACATGAGGCTAATAATTCTGCTGCTCACTGAGTAAATAATTTATGTTCAGCATCCAGTCCATTACTCTGTCTTTATTTTGTTAGACACAAGGATGGTTTAGTTGCAACCAGCTCTGTTATCCTGGTAGAACCTGGTTATGGTCCCACCTGCTACTTCACATCTATTAACCTCAATACCTCTGAGCTCCTGAAACAAGACATAATGGGATATTGGCACTGGAAATTGTATTTGGGAAGGTCTGTCTCCTTCAGAAAGGGAAGAGCTAAGAAGGATCTTTCTCTTTCTTCTCAAAACTTGAGTATAAAATCGCATTCATGTGATTGCATAAAGTCCCGCCCTTTTTGAGTGACCACGATGCAACAGTATTTGCCTCTGGTATCAACCTCTTTGGAGAGGGCCAGAACTGACACTGAATATTAATGAATTCCCCAGGGTGGTTATCAGTATTAATGGCTTCTGTGACATTGCATCCTAAACTATTTGTAGTATTATGTGCTTACTCCCTGTCCTAAGGCAGCATTTCTGTCTTCCATTTTTTGGTTAGAAAACTACCAAAAAGCTACTAGTCTGAGCATGCAAATTTTATAAGAAATTATAATAATATATTTTTTATAAGATTTTTTTTTTTTTATTAGAATTGTGGCAATTCTGTGAGGTTTTGTCCAAGAAGACTGAATAACTTCACGCACACAGTCTTCATTAATGCTCACTTTTGAATTAGCAAGGTAATTAGAGAGTGATTGCGGAAATGCTGTTTGTGGTCCAATTGGGTCCAAGAGCAGCTCAGTGGACCCTGCTGTACAGGAAGATGAACTGAATTTGCAAATGAGCCTACACTTTTAATCCATTCAAATAAAATTACCATAACTGTATGGGAAGTAACTGCTTTTTTAATACTGCATAGAGCATCTTTGAAGAAAACTTTTATTATCAAAAATGAGCAATATTGATATTGTGCTTTCAGGATGATGTTTCACTGAATGGATATAAAAAATATTTGATATCACAGTCCTCCCCTGCGCCTCTGACTGCAGCAGAAGAGGAACTTCGACAAATTAAGATTAACGAGGTACCTACAAGGTCTTTGAGCATGGTGTGAAACTGGGTGTAGAATTCCAAATGTATTGTAGGAAAAAAGTCTTTCTAGGGTAAAAAAGGGCAGAACAGAAAATGAAAAGCTTCAGAAAGTTTGAGTGGTTGAAAATATAAATTTATCTCTCAGTGAGTTGAGATTGCAGGGTGATGATGTTGAAGTGACGTGATCTTGCTGAGTTTGCAAGGCCTACTGAGTCAGACGCCTCACAACTGCACAGCTTAATTGATGCAGCTTTGGCCCTTAACATGCTTTCAGTATCACTGGATGCCCTTCATTGTGAAGGGTGACTGAGCACTGGCACAGGTTGCCCAGAGAGGTTGTGGAGTCTCCGTCTTTGAGATATTCAAAAGACCTGGGCAACAGCCTTGTAGGTGGCTCTGATTGAACAAGGTGGTTGCACAAGATGAACTCCAAAGGTGCCTTCAAACCTTAACCATTCTGTGATTCCCCACATGCACTTCCCATGGGGGCAGAAATTGTAGAGCAGACACAAAATAGTGACTGTTGTAGTGAATTATTGCCAGGAGTATTTCAGCAGCCTTATCCCCAGAGGAAATATACTTAGCTTCCAGCACCAGTGCACTTGTCTTTAAGACTGAGGAAGTGAATGGAATTCCAATAAAAATAAAATAAAAATCCAAAATAAGTAGCTAGTCCTTTTAAGAGACTGATTTGCTTTTGCTACAAGCACTTTATAGAAAAATCTCTAACAAATGCCTTTGAGCAAATAGTTTGATTGCTAGCTAGCTATTGACTGAAAAGTTTGAGAATTCTTTTCTCGCATTTTTCCTTTACTTGATCACTTGTTCAGACAAGTATTAAAATAGGTAATGTGCTGATCTTACTATTTCTTTGGGTTTGTATTTTATAGCCATGCTACATGCGTTTGAAATATGGTTTGTTTCTGCAGCTGGATGCCAGCAAACCATTGTGTTCAATGCAGCTCAGTATCTTCTCTAATGTTGTCACTCTACCGTGCTGTTGCTGCAACTTTGTTGTTCATTGACTTTTTTTTTTCAGTAGTGTTTTTTGTTATTTTCCATGTCTAATTTTGATTAATCCAATGTAGGAATGCTCTCATCATCATCAAACACTGCATTTTACTTGATCAACTTTAAAAGAAAACCCACTAACGAATGTAAAACCTCTGTGGTATTGATGATCACTACTGCTATTAGTATTATCTCTTACGCGCTACATATGTTGTGTTTAACAGCTGATTCATGCAGACTAAAACCTTATGTGCTATTACGAAACTTTAGCAGCAATAGCTGTGCTTATTAGACATATATAAACCGTAGATTGCTGCCATTTTGGCTTTGTTTGAAGCATCTTGCAATACGTTAACTTATATCATTTCTCTCTGTTGTTTCCACAATTACGAAGCCTGTTATTAGCCTTAGAAAACTAAAAGCTTTCTGATTTAAAAAAGAAATAAATAGTTTTCCATATGTATGTTCTTTCATAATCACCCTAAGAAATATTTTACTGGATCAGATCAAAGGATCACCTAGTCTGCCATGAAGTCCCTGAGTGAACAACAGCAGAAATTTAGGAAGAGTGTAAGAGTGGGACAAGGTGGCCATGATAATTCCCTTGAATACCCTTCTGTTACCTCAGTGCTTGCAGGTGTAGGGGTCTTCCTGAGTAAGAGATGATGTTGTACTATATAGTTGTTATTAATGGGGTTTTCATCCATCGTCTAGTCTTGTCGTTTTTCTAAATCTGCATAAAGTTTTTGTTATCTGCAGATCTTATGGCAGTGTATTCCACAGCTTGACAAAGTACTATGTAAAGAACCACTGCCTGCTGTCTATTAGTTTATTATGATATCCCTACGGATTGTGTGGGGAAGGCAGACAAAAGTCATTAAGTCATTCCTCATTTTCCCTCTTCCCTTTGATAAAGCTAACTGTACCCAGCAAGCCAACCATATCCTGGGCTGCATTGAAAGAAACATGGCCAGCAGGTTGAGGGAGGTGATTCTGTCCCTCTACTTGGCTCTCGTGGTCCCACCTGCAGTACTGTGTCCAGCTCTGGAGCCTCTGGCACAGGAAGGACGTGGACCTGTTGGAGCATGTCCAGGGGAGGGCCACAGAAACACCTCTCATATGATGAAAGGCTGAGAGAGCTGGGGTGGTTCAGCCTGGAGAAGAGAAGGCTCCTTGCAGCCTTTCAATACTTAAAGGGGCCTTGTAAGAAAAATGGGGACAGACTTTTTAGCAGGGCCTGTAGCAACAGGACAAGGGGTAATGGTTCTAAACTGAAAGAGGGCAGATTCAGACTAGATAATAAGGAGGAAATTTTTTATGCTGAGGGTGGTGAAACACTGGCACAGGTTGTCCAGAGAGGTGGTAGATGCCGCATCCTTGGAAACATTCTAGGTCAGATTGGACAGGGCTCTGAGCAACCTGATCTAGTTGAAGATGCCCCTGCTCATTGCAGGGGTGTTGGGTTAGATGACCTTTAAAGGTCCCTTCCAACCCAAACTATTCTATGATTCTGTATCCATGGACCTCTGTTGTTTTCCTTATCAGTTATCTCTTCTGGGCTGAAGATTCCTCATCTAGGTAGTTCTTCCTTCTAAAGAACTCCATACTTCTGATCCTTTTGCTTTTTTCTGCAGTTTTTCCAGTTCTGCTATATAATTTATGAGTTGGAGAGATGGGGAAGTCAGAACTGCATGTGGTATTCAAGATGCAGGCATGTTACTGATATCTACAGCTGCTTCATCACCAACGTGAAATGTATTTGTGAAATTATAAAAGGAAGCTAATATATTCAAAAGCTAATACTTGGACAATAAGTTCAGACCTGGGAAAACTGGAGGGAAGAGCTCATTTTGAGAGAAACTTCATGAATGTTAAGATAAACATAAATTCTTTAAAAAGGCTTCAAAATAACTGTTCTTTTCTCTCAAATAATTTGTGACTAATGTAACTGAATTACAAACAGTTGTCTAGGTTGCAGTGACCCTGGATGTGTTTTACTTTGTGTTATACCTTCTAGAAGTCAAAATTAAGATTTTGTTTGTTTTGTTTGCTTTCTTTTTGGTATAGGCTTTTGGGGGGATGGTGTTGAAGCAGGAGGGAGGGAAGTCGCTTTGCTTTACCTTCAAGAAGATCAGTTTGTCTTACAATTTCTCTCGTCCTCCAAAAATTTTTACTCCCTATAAATGGCATTTGTATGTTTTAGTGTAAAATTTTTCAAGATACAACAAAGTTTATAGGCAATATTGTCAGTTCAAAAGTGTAACACAACATATGAAAATCAAGCTCTTTCCTCCTGGCTCGTTGCATCTTTATACCAGAATTTAACTTAGAGCTTCGCTGACACTTGGACCAGTTTTCCCTCTGATGATTCTGTTGGCTCTGCAAAGCTAGCTGTTTCAGAGATACAAAACTGTTTTCAGGTAATCAAGCAAACACTACCTGTAAATTTAAAAAAGTGAATCTGTTGTATATGGGGATGATACTTTAGGGTAGTTAATTCTCAGAATAGCTACTGCTACCTCTGCGTGTAACTGTATGCAATGTGTTGTCAGTTAATGTATGGAACCGAATGGGTGCTTGCAAAGGTTTCTGTTTACATTTCTATTGACTTGGGTTCCAGGTACAGACGGACGTTGGTGTAGATACCAAGCATCAAACGTTGCAAGGAGTAGCATTCCCCATTGCTAAAGAAGCTATTCAGGCTTTGGAGAAATTGAAAAATAAGAAACTGAATTATGTACAACTGGCAAGTATAAAATACTTTAACTATTTTTCAGTAGTGAGTATAAAATAGATCACCTGCGCATTAACACCTGTTGATAACGTACACTGATAAATTACCATTCTTTATTAGATCAATTAAATTTTTTTTCATCCTGTTATGTTCACCAGTTTGCTTTCTGTGTATTAACTATATTCACGTTTGCTTCGTTAACAGCAAATTGATATGAAAAATGAAACTATTATTTTGGCCAACACACTTCATACTGAACTTCAGGACTTGCCAAAAAGAATTCCAAAGGATGCTGCACGTTACCATTTTTTCCTGTATAAGCATGCCCATGAAGGAGACTATTTGGAATCCATAGGTATGAGAAAATTTCCCAATGTGACATTTCATTGGCTTGTTTTGAGTACTTGAGTAATTCTGAGGCGGAGAGAAAGATGTGTCATAAAAGTAATGTGTCTGTCGTCATGATCATAAATTTCATTTGGTTGTGAAACTGATTTCTGAAGAGTCCTTATGTTTAGAAAGTAGTGAGCCATCCCTTTTCATTATGAAAACCCGTAAATCAGTCATCATGTGAAAATGTAAAGATAGTGGCCGTTCTCTCATCTCCCATTTGAATTGAAATACTTGCTAAAACAAACCAGATCAAGAATGGTGTTACACTTTTTCCCTTTTAGACTGCATAGTTGATTTGCAATGTCTCTCTGCTGTAAATGATTTTATGGTACAGGTTTTGATGGAATGTAGTTATGATCTGATTTGTGGTTTGGGGTTTGTTTTTCTGCAGTTTTCATCTACTCTATGCCAGGGTATACCTGTAGTATACGGGAACGAATGCTCTACTCTAGTTGCAAAAGTCCACTGTTAGAAATTGTAGAAAGACAGCTGTGGATGCAGATAATTAGAAAGGTAAGTACACTGGGTATACTGGTGTTTTCTCCATCCCTCTGTTCCCTTCTTAATATCTAACTATAACTGTCTCTGTGCCCACCTTCTCTAAACAATGAAAAGTGTTGTGTAACTATTACATTTTGTCCCAAAAAAGAAATACTTGTTGATAAAGCTCCAGATACAAAGTTAAGTCATGGAAGCTTTTCTCTGGTTCATAATTTCTACACTTTCACATCTTTAACAAACCTATCCTTGTGCATCGAGGGAGTGTTTGAGAGTACTTCAAAGGACTATTTAGAAGTAATGTGATTTCTTACTAAAAAGCCTGTCATATTTTGGACCACAACTCATTGCAGTTGTTGAACACTAAATTCTTTTAAAGCCAAGGTTATTTAAGGATTTTCAAAATAATTCCAAGATGCAGTTCTGGAACTTAAAACTGGTATTTTAGGAGTCCTTGATGGGGCAAACAAGGATTTGCAAGTAAGCTGATCTTTTCATATTGTATAGATTTTACTGCTATGCAGTAAGTTACTTCTCACCTCCAGAGCAGAGACCGTAGGAATGGTCCATTTATGGAATATGTGACCTATGGTTACATTCTTAACACTTGTGCTGTAAATTTAGAAAAATTTTGAGGCTTGGTTTCTGTGGGGATTATGTCTACCTGAAAAATAGCAGAGTTAATACTAACCATTTTTACTGAGGTGACATGAATTAAGTAGATTATCACTACGTGTTTTTATATGTAATTATTTCTCATAAATTTCCTTTCTATGACAAAATAAATGCACCATGTGACTCCTGAAGTCACTGTAGACGTATTTCTGAAAGATGTACTTGTAACAGCAATACCATGGCTGGTAAGTCTGTCAAGTGCTATGGTTTGGCAGGCCATGAAGTGCTGAATGCTCAGCAGAGCAGGGCCAAGGCATTTCTCTGAATTGTAAATTCCTGCTATTCAAAACAGTGGGGTTTGGCTTGAGAACACTATTTTCTTTCCATTCAGGTTTTTATGCTGAAATTTTAAAAACCAAAACAAACCCCACTTTTGTTCATTCAACTTATTTTAGCTTTTCCCTGGCTTGAATACTTGCTGAGTTGCAGTAGCTGCTAATCATATAAGCTGTTTGTACTCCTCCCCTTCTGTCTCAAGAGACAACAATACGTATGCACGTTGCTCTTAAAGGTAGTGTTTAAAGCATGTTTTAGTGAAAAATTTTAGTTCTTAAAATGTGGAGATTACATTGGGACAATGAAAAGTTTTATTTTAGAGGGGAAAACAAAGGACGGACATTGTAGTTCTGAAGATCTGCATGCTGCTTTCTTATCTCTTGTTAAGGAAGTTACTTTACGGATGAGTAAATAAGCACTTGTTTCCACATGGAATCCATACTCCTAGTTAGTATTAATATGTACGTTGTGCTAAAGCTTGGGACAGAGGAAGTTTCTTGGCATACATACTGTGTGGTTGTACTTGTATTTCAGGAAAAATAATTAAGTCAAATCACACTCAATACTGGTAAGAGTATAGTGGATTCTCAGAAAAACTATGCAAGATTGCTCAGGGCATTAGGCACAAGTTAGAGAACATTTCATGCTAGACTCTAAACGTTATTGCACATATGGTTTTAATATGTATGTAGAGCTTCAGCAAAATTTTGAAATGCTTTTAAATGTCTTTAAGATGAATATGATAAATGTTGGCTTTTTTCCCCCAGATTGAAATAGATAATGGTGATGAGTTAACTGCTGACTTTCTTTATGAAGAGGTTCATCCAAAACAACATGCTCACAAACAAAGTTTTGCTAAACCAAAAGGTCCTGCGGGGAAGAGGGGAATACGAAGACTGATTAGAGGACCAGCAGAGACTGAAACACCTAGTGATTAGAAACTGTTGTTTGCATTTGTTATGAAGTATTACAGTAAGAAACTAAATTCTGGCTTTTGGTAACGAACTCAAATCATTCCATTCATAGATGCTAGGAAAAAAAAAAGGCTCTTTCTACTCTTGTATCTTCTGACCTCAACACTTTTTATATTGTTACATGATTATATTTGTTGACCGTGTTTTATAACTTGTGGAAGAGCTAATAATTTAAAAGCTAGAAGAGGAAAACTAAGCTAGTACCCCTTTATTTTAAATTAGAATCCCTAATTTAATAGCTCTACATGAGATCATGAACTTTGCAGACATAAGACTATTAAGCCCATGTATTCTGTGGGTAAGTTGCAGCTGTATGCAGAGATGACAGACCTGTGTTCATGAGAGTAGTTTATTGAAACCTGTAAAACTTTCCATGTGAGAAGAGCCGAAGGACTATATAGCATTGTCCCAGATAAATCTTTATTTTTCCTTGTAGTCCTTATGGACAATAGTACAATAGAAGGTTTTCTTCTAGTTTTGACATGATGGGTTTTGTTGTTGTTTTGGTTTGGGTTTTTGTTGGTGTTTTTTTTTTTTTTGTAATAGAAAAGATGAACTAAAATCAGTTATTCATCAATTAATGTAAGTGTTCAGGAATAGCTGGATATTTTTCCCATGCAAAAGTATGGTCATTTCAAATTTGTAACTAATTTTGTGGAATTGTTTTTTAAAGAAATCTGACATAAAAACCACTATAGCTTTTCCAGACTTCTGTACCACTCGTAAGCCTTACATATGAAATACTGAATGACCAACTAAAAGGTGATTAGAAGTGCATGAGTTGGTATACTCTGTAGATTATGGAGCTACTTTCAAAGCAATATGCAAATATACAAACTGTGTAAGTTCAGTAAAAATTGAAATAGACTTGCTTCATAATGGTGAATTGTTATTGAGATCCTAGTGTGTTTGCAATATCAACTCCAATTTTACCTTTCAAAGTATTCTGAAAATGCCTTTTCCTGAATGTTTGAACTTTAACAGTAACTTAAATCTGTAACAAAATCCAGCTAGGTCTTGAATAACTGCTAGCAGCACCTGGCTAGGATTTTGTCTTTTTTCTTTTTTTCCCCCAAAATACAGCCAGAATGACTAAACATGATTGAACCATGAGTAATATGTTTAATAGGAAGAGGAAAAATAGATTATTTTAATATGTGGATTAAAGAAGATTTAGATGTGGAAATCAAGTATTGGATGACCTTAAATATTTAAAATTGTGTAATGAGGCGCATGCTAATGGACAGATTATATTCCCCAGTGGGGACTTGGTTTTTAGTGTCTTGTATGTGACCTTTGTGGGTTTTTTTTAATTTTTTTTTTTTTTTTAAAGCTACATGGGAGTTGCAAGTCTTGGTTCACTGCGTATTATTATAGGTGCTGGCTGTACACATCATATAGCTGACTGAATCACATGTTTACCTGGTGGAAGATAGGTTTTTAACCTAGTTTTGTAGGGAAATAATGCTTTGACACTACTAGTTCCTGATAAAATAAATTTTATCTTTTGTATTATTTTGTTTGGAGATACTAGCTTGCTATCGACATCTGAGATTGCACTATATAATGTGAAGATTGGAATAGTTGTTGGTTTTACTGTGATTTTTTTATATGCAGTAAAAATTTGACTCCTCAGCTTTTTTCATTTAATCTTATACACTACATCAATCCAATTCAATAGCTCTTGATCCTCAGCTAATCTCCTGCTTGCCTTTAGCTACTGTGTTCTTTTTCTGCCTCTTGCCTTCTCCCTCCAGGGCAAGGAACTGGCCTTTGGAGTGTTTCTTCTATGTACTACCTGTCAGGCAAGTGTCATTGTTTTTTAAACATGGTTAATGTGCGTGCAGCTCATCGTACACTGTTATTAAATGTATATTTGGTTGAACTCTGAATTTTTTCAGCACACCTAATTCACTGTTTGTTTGTTTTAAGGAAAACCTTTGAGTGTAACAGTAAAAAATTACTGCTAGAGGGTTTTTTGTTTGAATTTAGTATTCCTGCCCATGTGTCAGCCATACCAAGAGCGCACATACATTTTTACACTAATTTGAGCCAGTAAAGAAGTTCAGCTTTTTAATATCAGGTCAAACTATTCATTATTTAAAACATTTGTTATGGTTATGTGCATGTTGTGTTTTGGGTTTTTTTTTCCCCTAATCCTGCCCTAGGTAGGTGAGGATAGGAGGTAGAAAGCATAATCTGGAGGATGCTGAGAGCTTGTTAAGTGATTATGCGAGGGTGTTTATAATGAGCTGCTTTAGAGTTCGGCCCAAACCAGACATTGTAAGTTACCTTACTTGAAAATATTCTATGTGGGTGTACAAACCCCTGACCAACCAGCAGAGTCACGTCCTGAGCATATTTCCCCCTCACCTTTCCCCTAAAAGATAATTTTATGAAGTTTCACGCTGCCGACTGCAGCCTCTCAAGGCCTCTTGTAGCTGTTGTCCTTACAAAGCAATAAGCATCATCTGGTTTTGTAAGATCTATCACGTTTACATCTGTGTAGTTGTGTCACATAACACTATTACTGCTAATGAATGTTCACAGCCAGTACAAAATGAGGGCATTAATTAAAGTTATTCCTTAACTGTCTCTGCTCATTTAATAATTGAGAGTGTCCATTCAAATTGTTGTTGGCCTTCATAAAGCCCGAAAGCAATGCAGCTGCTTGCAGTTAACTCACAAGCTATTAAATAGTTAATTAACATGACAGGTAATTATTTTTGAAATGTTTATGTTGCAAGGTAGGAAGAATTCGATCTTTTAAAACACTCCTATCAGAGGTTTGTAAAACTAATCAAGGTAATAATAGCTCTATTGCTTGGATAAACACATTGATAAAGGAAACTTGATTTACGGTGTCTATATATTCAATGAAAACCACCTTCAGATGCTACTATTAAGTAAGTTTACCTTATCTATTTTGTAATTTACTTTATAAATAAAAATTGATGCTTTAGTTTGTTGTCGTCTGAATCATTTCATAATCTCTTTAACAAAGATCTCTATTCTGACATCCCGGTATGTAAGTAACAGACCATTCCCATGGGACTAGAAAGCAGTACAGAAGAAGTGATCGTAGGGTTTAAGAAGGGAAGGGGCAGAAACAGAATTCCTAGCTTTTGCGATTGGAGAAAAATCAGTATGTTAGAAACAGCTACTTTCCTGCTGCGTTGTGGAAGCAGCACAGAGGCCTCCATAGCAGATCCAAGTGTGTTTATCTCTTGAGGTTTTTGTGCTTTCAATAATAAGCCCCTTCAAAAAGTTCTGTCCTTTTAACATGCTGAAGTAGTTGATTAGTAATTTAACAGTTCTATCTGTTGTTATTTGCTCAGCATGAGCCAGGTAGTATAATTAAAATACTCAAATTATGTTTTTCCATTACCATTTTGTTGGTTTTTTTTGTCTAAACTGAAAGTCTTCCTATTGCCCTCAAAGTCAAGCTGGAAAGAACATTTAGTGGTTTGGCTTTTCTTTTAACTGCCCTGCCAATGCATCCCCATGGGGAAATCAGTGATACAGCAATTTTGCAGTTGAAAGAGGGAAGTTTGAAGATGTGTTGAATGACAATTTAAGAGAGTAACTTTAATGCAAAATGCTATACAGGAAGAAAGGTATTCCTGTAAGAGGAGGAGCAAGGTAAGAGGAGGGAATGTGACCATGAGTAGCAGAACCAGTTTTATTTGCCTTTTGGTCAGGGGGTGTTTGTCCTGGTTTGACTGACACAGGATTAATTTATCTTCTAATGCTTAGGAGGCCTGCACTTTTAGAAGACTCCAGTGTCTGAATTTGTGAAAATATTTACTTTGTAGCCAGCTATGGTGTGTGGGTTTCAAGGTCTCAGAGTTTGTGAGCTTGCCAGGTGCAGGGATGAGGCCCAGGCACTTGACTGCACCTGGCCAACAGGATTATTTCATGCCATGAATGTTCTATTCAATATAGATTGGAAAGGTTGCTGAGGAGTTTCTCCTCTTCTATGATGGGTGCCATCTTAAGAACTTCATGCCCTGGTGCTGGACCCCCGATGCATTCCCATCCTCCTGAAGCCGTAGCTCTTGCAGTGTCCCATGTTTGCTGTCTACTGCTGGGAGTGCACAGCTTCCTACAGATAGAATGGGCTGAGTATAATCTTTGCATATTCTACTGGTTCCTTAGTGCTATTAATGTAAATTATCTAATCTTACTCTATTAAATCTGTTTATACTTCAACCCTCGGTTTCCTTGTTTTTTCCTCAGTTCCCTTTCCCGAGTGGGGAGGGGTCATCGGGTGATAGAAAGATTGTCTAAACAACAATAAATTGTTATGGATTTCTCAAACCCTAATAGTGTTAAATAAAACTCTCAGCTGGCCAGCCATAAAGATGAGGAAATTCTTCCCATTTCAATAATATGAAGTACTATGGCTGGTAAAAGGTGTGCTGGCTCAGAAGGCAACTTTACAAACTGATTAAAGAAAATTTGATAGATGTTCAATAACTAATTAAGAATCTACATCCTTTCCAAAGTTAATGAGCTGCAAACTGTACAAAGCCATCATATTCCAAAACAGTACCTCTACATATGTGTCCTGTTCTTGCGTTCTGTCCTCAGCAGCCACTGATGGCTCATGTCCTGGCCCTGGGGTGGCAGACACCTCTGGTCTGGCTCAGATCAGCCATTCCGTTACCTCCTGCTGCATCCAAGGGGAGAACTGTTGCCCTTTGTAAAAGGTTTCCTTAATAACAATTTTCTTTGGCTCATTAGCATTTGCTTTGATCCTGCTGCTTCTTCCTAGAGTCTTAGTTAGAATTCTGATAAATCAATCTTGCTATTTTTCACAGTATCACGTAGTATGCTAGGGATTGGAAGGGACCTCAAAAGATCATCTAGTCCAATCCCCCTGTCGGAGCAGGAACACCTAGATGAGGTTGCACAGGAAGGCGTCCAGGCGAGTTTTGAATGTCTCCAGAGAAGGAGACTCCACAACCTCCCTGGGCAGCCTGTGCCAGTGCTCTGTCACCCTCACTGAGAAGAAGTTTCTTCTCAGATTTAAGTGGAACCTCTTGTGTTCCAGCTTGAATCCATTACCCCTTGTCCTATCGTTGGTTGCTACTGAGAAGAGCCTGGCTCCATCCTCATGACATTCCCCCTTTATATATTTATAAACGCTAATAAGATCCCCCCTCAGTCTCCTCTTCTCCATTTTCATTTATACTTCCTTCTGGGGGTGACTCAATTGCTTTATGTTGCAGTTCTCTAGATCCTTAACATGCAAAAGGTTGGCTCTGTTACTGAGGATAATGATTTTTTGGATGCCCTCCATGGCACTTTCTCCACCGGGACAGGATACAGGCTAGTGACCTTAGCCCCCGTCTATCCCAAGAACATCTCCCAAGTGGAGTTCTCCTCACCCACCATGAGGAACCATACCAAGTTTTCTCTGACCTCCAGTTCTATGGAACAAGATCATCCCTTTACTCTCAGAGAACTGGAATGACTCAAGTTACCAGTTTGTGACCTGGAAAACTTTACTGTAGTAATACTACAAAGAAGTAAGGACCCTAGGATAGTTTAATGTTTTTGCAGGAAATAAATGAAACAGAATTCAGCTACTCTTAGTGGCTTTCAGTGTCTATAGGTGCTGACTTTACTGTTAAGACCTTCAAAAAAACCTTGGGGAAGGGGCAAAAGTGGATGTTCCTTCTCCTTGTACCCTGTGTAAGTTGTTGTTGGTTTGTTTCTTTTTTTTTGTTTGTTTTTTTAAAGTTAGCTTCACACAAGCTAGCTTGCTTTAGGTAATTACCAAACACCTCACATTTTCATTCCTCACTAGAATAATATTAAATGAGGGTTTTTTTTTCTTGTATGAAACAGTAACTAATATGCTTACATTTTCAGTGATTGAGGGAAATCTACTGCCAAAACTTAGGTGCTGACAGCAGCACTGCAACTAGTCAGTCTACAATGACAGAGGAATGGGAACTTGCATGCTTATAGCTAACATTCGAGTCTCCTAATGCTCAGAACACCAGGGCTGGTGCATAAACAAAATTGTTCTACTGCACCAGAGGTGGACAGTGCTGATTGGGGAGTTACTACAGCAAACACACTTCAGATGAACGTACCCGTCCGTCAGTGGATGTATTCCAGCTCCAGGGAATAGTAAAAAGCAAACATGATCTAATAAGAAACCTTCACTTCACAGCTGGAGATGTTTTAAAACAGAAGAATAGCTTCAGCAGATTTTTTATAGCAGCTTTGTCTACACAAGCCCAGGTTAAGAGCTGTGCAGCTTTATTCCACGCAGTGAGGTCAGCTTAATGTCAGTATCAGAAACACAAGTGATGTAAAATGACTGTTGTTTCCAAGCCTCAAAGTTTTAATAGCAGAAATAATAATCTGCAATGATAACGCAGAGTTTCTATTTATGTTAACAGCCATTTACAATTTAGGCTCAATAAAACTAGAAACTGTTTAGGTTGATATTTTTTTCAAAATTAATCTAACAGTTTTAAAAGGCAATACAGAATGAGTTAATAGCCAGAATTCTACTGATATAAATACAAGTGTTAGAAATCACATGCTTTCTACAAAGATATATATATCCCTGAATGCAGTCAGATTATTTCTCATTGTTTCCTTTTTCTGTTATAATCATGGATTTCAAATTTAGCTGTAAGCCAGACTATTTTCCTACCCCTAAACTATCAAGAAAAAGTTCATGAGGTGCAAAAAAGGTTTATATGAAAATAAACTCTTTCATTTACAACGGTAGTATTTTCATACCTACTTGGTCCAAAGTATTTGGAATCTCATTAGTCACTTTCATTCCATTTTTAGTCTGCTTTGATCTGTCAATGTTTCAATGTTGTTTTTTAAAGTATATTTTAATATTTATTCATATACATACATATATAAAAATATATGAAAGAGCTTTATTATTTGACTAAGGAAAATGCAGAATTGCTCTTCATAGAATTATTACTCTGTCCCCTCCAACAAAATAAACCATCTGTATTTATAATTGGTACAGAATCCTCTCCTAAAGTATAAAATACTCAAAGTAGCTAAGAGCCTTTCTTGGAACAGAAATTAAATAGTTTGTAATCATACGTACAGCTTTCTTTCAGTGAACTCTGTATTTTTGCATTTGCAGTGCAAGAACCTTGAAACCAAAAAACAACATAGAATACATCTTGCAGCACTGATTTGACTCAAACTAATCCTGAAAAGACTTTTTGAAAAATAGTCACATTCATAAGCACTACCTGTCCATTCACACTCATAAACTCTCAAGTTAAAATGCTAAAGTTTGTTTTAAATAGGTATTACTGTCTTTTCCTCAAAAGACAACGTAAGTGCCATTTATATCTATTAACTGTTGTCTTCAATACAAAAGTATCTAGTATACCTGATCAAGAAAGCAATTCACAGAAAAAACATTCTACACTGTTACTGCAATATGCCTTTGCAGCAGACATACTTGATACTTGGAAATCAAAAGAATCAAATAGATTCTAATATGGAAATGCTTTTAAAAAGCTGGGGAGAAGATGCACCAGCACTGCAATTTCTTAATGCAAACAAAGTTTTCTCACGTTGAGGGCCCAATGGCTAAGGGTATGTGAAAAGGCTGCTCAGTTAACAAAAATAGCGCAGTGGTGACAGGCCAACAGCACACCTTATATGCAGACCAGAAAGTTCTGGAAAGCAGAAAAATCTAATAGCGTCGCACTAAATACTCATAAAATGTTTGCTACTTGTGTCTACTCCATTCCAAAGACATTTGTGTATCAGAAGAAACACGAATCAAGTTTTTATCTCTTGTAGATGCTGTTGGACCTGCGAGAGAAGAGACAGATATATAAATAACTGGTACTGTAACCACACACACACACTTTCAAAAGAAGCCTTTATCTGAAAGACTGCATACCATCTTAATGTCTGGCCTTCTGTTTTTTTTCTCATGCAGACACTGCTCAGCAATTGAATACATTTTATGAAGTGAAGGTGCATCCCAGTCATTCATCTTTCCATCAACATAATCCTCAATAGTTGCTTCATCATCCTCAATTTCATCTTTGATACTTAACTACAAGAGAGTTTGAACCAATGAGCAGATAACATTGTAAGCGTCTGAACATTCTATATTCCACACTAACACTTTGAAAACTTGCTTTTTGACTCAACCACAAAGAACGATGACCATGTTTCAGCAGCATAATTATTCACCAATATCTGCAGAAACAGCCTAGGAGACTATAAATGGACTATACATTTTTATTATACATTATTTTTAATTGAGTTAACACGAAATTGTAAAGCAATTTTCTTTATGCTGCATCATACAGCTTTAATCTTCTCCCAGTTCAAGGCTCAGTTTCTTAGTATTGTCTCTTTTTTAAGAGAAACAGCATAAAGTATTTATGTTTACCAATAACCCACAAATATGCAAGCTTAACTGTGAATAATTTCTTTGCTTGTCAACCTTGTAATGCCTCTTTCTGTAAATTAGTATCTTCTGTCAGCAGCCTCGGTGGCTGCTCTATCTATTCTAAGGGAAAATTCTAGTCTGAAATAAATTTTTAAATCTGTTTTAGTCCAAAGCACTCCAGCTCCAACACACTTGAAATGTGTTATCTATAACCACAAATACCGTTTGAGGAATACCTCAGACAAGGTAAACGAAGCAAGAAATGAAAAGTCAGTGAGTAGAGGCAGGTCTTCTGCCTTCCTCTATGGGTCAGTCTGAAATTGCTGACTAACATTCAACTACCCCAAAATTTTCAGTTTCATACCACATTATCTCACACTGATCATTCTCTTGATGCTCCCAAAAGTACATTACAAACATAAACTGTACTAGTCAAACCACAGTTTATATTCTTTTTTAGATCCTATCTCCAAAAAAGCCTACTTCAAAAAAAACCCCCTAAAACATCAAAATTCAGTTTGACAGGGACTGAGTTATCCAAGGTCTTTACAGAGCTCATCAGAATAACTATTATGACACTCCAGACGACACAGCTTAGAGGGGGGGGGGGGGAAATCTATTAGTAGTACACAGGTTTTCCTAAAGCTGTGAAGAAAGCGATCAGCTATCAAACAGTATGTAACAAAACCAATCCAAACCTCAGTGCTATTTCATACTTAGTAAATAAGAAGCAGTACCAGAAGAAAAAGAATTATAATCAGATCAGAAGGAAATGACCTCGGGGACTCTGAACAGTCTTCTACCAGCCATGAGATAAAAGTTTAAGCCTCACCTCCAAGACAAACACTGACACAAGAGCTGTTTTCATAACTACGTATTTTGATGACTAATTTGATTGTCTCAGAACCTGTTAACTGACTATGATTTCATATAAAGTGATCCTGGAGCAGAGGGAGGGGAGGAGAAAGCAAAAGGAACATACCAGTAACTGTGGCTCCCGGTTTTCATCCACTGGAGGAAGACCTGTTATTATTTCTAGTAAGACCTAGGAGAAAAAAATTCAGAAGAGAAAACAAAGCACAGATTAATCCTTAGCATATATACCATTTGCAAAACGGAGCATTACCTCCAAGCTTTCATACAAATGCTCACAGGATCTGTATTTGTCCAAAGACAGCTCTCCATACAATTGACTGCTGTTGCTCCTACCTTGATTTTCATTAACTATCATTAGCAGTGTGGTTTATGAGTTTCAACACAAGTTTTTCTCACCCTACATTGTGTTGCTTCAAAGCAAGATGGAAGGATTTCCAAAGTATTCGGAAACAGTACCTGGCCTACAGCCCCATGAAACTAAATGCCATGAAGGAAGTGGCAATAGCAATCAAGGTCTTGGATCTATTCAGACCGGATTCTCCCAAATATTAAGCTCGTGTCTTTTTTGTACTCAGCTTTAAGGGAAATTCCACATGGACAGCACACTTTTAGTGCTTAAAACCAGTAAACCACGCTTAATTTTGGAACATTTTCTTCATTTTTTTTTTCCCCAGCCTGAGTTACAGTTTTGCGCAATACTATGCAAGAAGAAACAATGTCCCACATTACTTCAAACTACATTTAGCTAGAACTTGGAATGTTATTTTACGCTGGTCTTTCACATGAAAATTTACATTTTAACATAATTATTGTAATCATTAGCAAACTCAATGTTTTAATCAGCATATTCAAATTATTTTAAACCAATCAAAGTTTAGAAATACTATCTATTGGGAAAAGGAGAAATGATAGATCAGAGTAGATTCTTTTAATTTCAGATATTCTTGATTTTGTATGCTTTTATAATTTACAAAAAAGTCATATACTCCCACATTCTACTTACTACTCCAAAACTGAAGATATCAGATTTAGGTGTTATCTCTCCTCGCAGAGCTTCAGGAGCCATATAGGCTGCTGTTCCAACAATTCTTTCAGTCATGATTGTTTGTGTGAATGTTACAGATGCTCTTGCAAGTCCAAAGTCAGAAATTTTGGGCATATAAGTATCAGTTAATAAGATATTTGCACTGGGGGAGAGTGGAGGGAAAAAAAAAAAAAAAGAAAAGATAATTTTCCAAACCAATAAAGTAATTGCGTTTTATAACAGACTAATAACTCTTTAATAATGCAAACTGCTATTTTGACTGTTTATTGAAATCTAATATATTTATTTGTAATTCATGTTAAAAAAAAAGGTAATTTTGTTGGAAATTGCTCTATTCAAAATTAATTGCTCTAAATAAATCAAGAATTGGCTGCCAGTATTCATACATGTTTTTCTTATGCATGCATAAAATTTTAAAAAAAGGCAAAAAAACCCAAGGAAAACACCCCAAACATTCCCCCCCCCCCCCAAATCCTACAGATACAAAAATTTCTTATAAGAGACCAATTACGTTACACCCATGTTTTTGATCTGAATAATCTTTCTTTAAGAAGGATACTAGACAATAGTTAGCCCTGATCAACTGATACTGGATAACAGTATAACTCTTAACTGTCTAAATTTTTACTCAGAACTAACAAAAGCAGGTTTTTTATACTTATTATCTAATACTATGTCAACTGTTACAAGTTCACAGGTGAAATGATACTCCAACTCTATTCTAACTGTTATTCCACTAATACTCTTCTTCTCCTTGAAGGTAAACAGAAAACTTATTAATGCTGGAATAATGTATGTGCTATGCTCCACTTGATCAGCTTTTACTTCCCTTAGAAAAACCCCCGAAGAACGAAGCTGATCTAAAAGACTAATGTTTTCATAAAATACGCAGTGGGATGAATTACAGCATAAATCTTCTACTGTTTTTTAAACTTGTAGCACTTGGAACCACTTTAAAATACTTGATTTAACATTTCTGTAAACCGTAAGAAAACCACAAAGCCAGATACAACATGTAACACTTACTAGAAACTTTTCTAACTAATTTCTAACTTTTCCTCCTTGTTCACCAAACCCTCTCAAAAAAATTAACTCAGCTGTAAGTTACAACAGATCACTTGGTATTAGAACTGCTGTAAATACCGTTAAATATAAGACCACTGCAAAAGGCCAAAAACTAGTCAAGGCACCATCCACCAACTGGTTTCGTATTTAAAGCTCAACTTCTACAAGAAGGAAGAACAGGATCACAATTTCATAAATTTGAGCTTCTTAACAATTTGAGTCAAGCCCAAAGAGTTGGATTCTGATACTTTTTTGATACACCACAAAGGACACACCAGAAGCAAGTTTTACTGCAACTATCAAGCTTCAAGAGATAAACGAACTATATCCTGGGCATAACCAAGCCAAAAAACCTATGGACAACTCTGAGAACACCCATTCAATCATGTCCCCTCTGGCCTACAAAGAAGCTGTTCTTAGTGCCTGTGTGGTTATGAATTGTCTCCACATGTCATAGCAAAATGAATACTGAAGCAAACCTTCTTAGATGTCTCTTCATCTACATTCTACCCGGAAGTGGCAGCACTATTAATAACACCAAACGAATTTATTGAACTATTCACAGTGCAAGTGTAAGAGGCTGCAAAATGGAATCCAAACAAATGAAAAAACAAAACCAAACCCAATCCTTTAATATGATAACTCACAGCAGTTAGAAGGGTAGAGTAGCATAAGGTAAAAAATGCGTCCCTTCCAGTCATTACACTTGTCCAGAGGCTTAAGCAGGGAAGAAAGAAGAAACATAAGTTGTCAAAGCAGCAAGCACATTTTATGAGGCAGCTGAAGCAAAAACTTGTTCCTTACAAGCTGGAAGGTTGCAAACCCAAAGTGGCCTACACTTAGCAGAGTTGTAAGAAGCCAAAAAGCTACTGAAACATTCATCCAAGACACCCAATCAATCAGTTGCTCCTTTTTAACCCACAGAAGGAATAAGGCATCTGGGGCTTTTCTTCAAGATTTGGACTGCTTTAGTATTAAAAAAAAAATACAAAACAAACAACACAACAAACAAAAATACTCAAACACAACAAAGTGTAGCAAGGCGGGAGTGGGGGGACAACAACATGCGGGACCCATCAGAAAAAAAAAACTCCAAACCCTACAACAAAACCTCCACCTTTTCTGAGCTCTAATATTCCTGGAAAAGTTTCTGGTATAACAAACAAGTGAACATACATTATCACTGAAGAACCCCGAACTTCATAAACCTGACTGAAGTTATTTTACTGTCTTCATAATAAATAGCAGTAATCAAAGAGGACACTGTGAAGAAATGTTCTAGGAAAAAGCAAAAAAAAAAAAAAAAAAAAAAAAGTGGGTTTTCATCTGAAAAATTCCCCATTTAAAAGTCATTATGTTCTCCAACAGTAGCTTTTTGATTAGCAGCAGTTGTGAAAGAACAGAACTTCTGGGTGTCCTTGCAGCACTCAAATAACTATTTGATAGTAACAGATTACAACAGCCTCATAATTAACTTCAGAAGTCTGTACTGGTCACGTCCTTGTGGCACAGACAAGATTATGGTGATGGATGTCACTTGCAGAAGAGATTGTGCCCTTGACTGAGGCAATGCTTCTTGCAGTTTGTTCTCTCTAAAATTATGACTTTAACAGGGGGAAGAAGAAGAAAAAAAAAAAAAAGAAAACGCAGCCAGCAATAGTCAGCAGCTTTTACCTTTTAATATCTCTATGGATATGATTATTTTCATGCAAAAAGTTGATGCCGTTTGCTGTACCTTGAACAATTTTACATCTTGTATTCCAAGAAATTGGTGGAGTGTCATCCTTGAATAAGGAGGCAAAAAGGCAAGTAGAAAGGTGAAAATCTAATATATATATGTGCTTGTAAAACAAAACAAAACAAACCACAGTCCAAAACCAACTTCTTGCTATGTTTTGTGGTTTTCAAGTAAATAATTAAAAAGACTAATAGCATGCAATTCTTAATTTACTTGAGCAGACATACATGCACTTGTCACATTCAGTTCTTTCCTCTGCATTTTGCCTTACATTAATTCACTCATTTGCAAAAAGGAGTCTTGATATTATACAAGGCCAGCTGCACTGCAAAGACCTACCTGTATCTACCGCATCTTCCATTTTGTACCGGCATCGATACCAGAGCCTTTTAACCCAAAGCAAATCATTCAAAGCAAGCACCAGTTTTTACTGTCAGTAAGAAGTCAATCTTCCAGTAGTTTTGGATTTACCACTTCTCAAGAGTTTAGTTCAATTCAGTTACTAACTAGACCCTAGAAGTGAGGACATCTCATTTCAAAACCACTTCTTAATCTTGTCAGTGGCCAAAGGAAGAGGATTAGAGTATCTCATCATTCTACTACATCCCTTGCCTGCTCCTCAGAGCCAAAACAAGAGAACGATGACATAAGCAAGTCTGTGCCTCAAACACATCCCATGAAATCACAAAATGAAGTTATCAGCAAGAACACACATTCAGTATGCACATTCCTCACCTATTTGACTTTATCAGAAGATTCTGATTTATAGATGCTGATACAGATTCTTTATTATTTATATCATGTTTGTCTCTTCCTTGTAAAGACCTCAGTTATTTCTACTTTATAGTTTTCAATTACCACCAAGCTTTTAAGCTCACTTGATGATAATAGCCAGAGTTACACGGATGAACATTTTCATATATATCCTTGACAAGCACTGCTCATTTCTACAGATAAACTTGCACTGCCTTAAGTAAAACTTAGTCTCTCTTCTGCACTGCTACAGTTCTCAAAAAATAAAAAAAATGCAAATGTATAAGTGTGTGCAAGCAAACCAACCAAACCAACCTGAGACAGCACTACTACTGAACATATCCAGTTCTTTCCCCAACCACTGCTACTCATTCTCATCCTAACACCACTTCTTTCCTGTTGGGGCAGAAGTATTTGTGCAGCCCTGCAGAAGAAACTTCCCCAGGTGAAAATTAAAGATTTTTTTTCACCAAGTATTTTTTCAACTTGATCAGTTCCCTAAGCCAGCTCTTTCTCCAACTACTAAATGCTGAAGCCAATACAACAGAAAGACCAGTGCAGAAAAAAAGCAAACCAACATTTTTTAGGTCTGGGGGCATGGGGGGATTGAAGTAGCACCAGTTTAAAACGTTCACCAAATTACAACCTCAGAAGCTGCACTTGCTTAGTATAAAGCAGACTCCTGAATTCCTTCAACAAGCTAACATGGACACTCATCTACTAGGTTAAGTCTGGCTTACTGTTGGTATCACTCTAATGAGCCACTGTTTGTCTTTCATATACAGAGTTGCCTCATCAAAACCAAAGCAATTTATTTTATTTATTGAAGGCCAAGGCTAGAAGATACGTCATTTGATTAAATCATAATAAAGCATTGCATTTACACAAAATACTAATAAAAAAATAAAATACATATTTCCCATTTATTTAGGCACTTCAGAAAGAGACAGGCAGTCTACGCACTACCACAAGGGCAATAAATAAAGGGCAATTTCACAATGCAGAATGTCAAGAACTAGCAAAGAACATGCCAATGGCAGAACAGGGAAAAACACTGCGGCACCCTCTGCTCTGCTCCACACCAGCATAGCAAGTCCAAGCTCCTGTGCCACTTCAGGCACTAGTACATGACATTGTATTGTCAGCCTGCTTTGACTTTAATGGGTCCAAAGCATTTGTATAAAATGTTATCGGAAGAATACTTGTTATCATATTTGTTTTCTAGAACACAGAATTAAGTAGTAAAACATTGTTTGGCTATTACAATTCAGTACTGTTTCAAGGAGATTTCATAGATATCTATATTTCAGCAAAGTAAGACAATTGAAGCTAGAAAAGATTTTACTTACCAGACAAGCAAGTCTGTCAAGCAATGAACCATTGGGCATATATTCGTACACCAGACATGGCTGAGCCCCATCACTTGAGAAACCAAGTAATTCTACTAGATTCTCATGTTGACACCTATAGCAAAAAACTTTTATTCACATATGCTCTGAAAGACTCCCAACCTTTGAGGAAAATACAAGGCAAAGAGAATTTGAGCCTCAATTACTTGTTTCAGCCCTACTGCACATAGCAGGGGTTCTGCAGTGGTGCTTTAAAACAAACAAAATATAGGCATGTTGTACATGAAACATTCTCACTTAGCATGAAAATCATTGTTATGCTAGAAAGAGAAAAACAAGGGATCACACTAGCTAAAGTGTTATCCGCCAACTTAGATTCCCATAAAAGGCTATAAAGACATTGTATAACACTATACTCACTTTGCCATCATTTTTATTTCTTGATCAAACTGCTGTTTCAAGTCCTGAACACTAACATTAACCATCTACAAAAGGAAGTATTTGATGTTAATATTGCTGGCGATATTAAAATGCACAGTTGTTCCTTAAAAAAATCTGAATTGCAAGCCTTTCTTTATATTAGTTACATGTAACAACTACTTAACTGTTTACAATTTTTTTTACTCAACTCAAAAATAAAGTATCAGAACGCAATTTTTAGTACGTTGAAGCACAATACTATTGGACAAATCAATCAAGTTTCAGCACAGTCACCAATTTAGCCATTTTAATTCAATGCAGTTACCCACTAATAGCAGTTACTCATTCCAAAACTAATTATTCACACAAACCATTGGTTATGAAGATTAAAATTCTGTGGCAATATCTGTTTAGCTTATGAGTCGTTCACCTGATTCTGAAAGGGAAACCTCCCTAGCACCCCTTCCCTTCTGCCACTTCTTGCGCGCAAGGGAGGGAGGGTAACTGTGAGGGCACTCTTCTCTTCCAGACAACTTGCCTGAGCCATGCAAAGAAGAGCTACAGAAAGGGCAGGACTTCGTCTCTGGTGACTGTGCCAAGTCACACCACTCATGGGACTACAGGATAAGGTTCTCAACCCACCTAACATTTAACACAGTGACACTTCTTTGAAGTGTACCATTCAGCACTTTCCACAGATAAACAAGTCTATAGTATAAAGTACACAGTCATTAAAAAGAGAAAAGCCCAGGACAACTCACAGCAACGAGCTTCTTGACAGCCACATTTCTGCCATTGATGTAGCCTTTGAACACAACACCAAAGCCACCTTCTCCCAGTTTATTACCGCCAGCTGATTCTGGTCGCACATCAAAATTATTTGTAATACTTTCCAAGTCATGAAACAAAAAATTATGGAAATCTGAAAGACATATTTGCCATTTAGCACAACTATGTTTTCACTTAAGAACAAGCACATTGAATAGATTCTCTGCTTCGGTTCTATTAAACCAAAAATTTGCTATCGTGCAAATCCTGACATAGTAAAGCCCTATTTCAAGCTTTGTGATGAAGATAGCAAGAAAAACAAGTGAAATGCAGATAAATATATATAATTAGCTATGCATAATTTTCTTCACAACTAGCACTGTAGCAGTCTTCTGATTGTATTTTTTGTTAATGTTGGTAATAGAAATTAAATGTGCAGCAGATCACAAAGAGAACCACACTGTATCAGAAGTAAAAAAACATCTAGATCACATCATGTTTCTGGCCAGAGATTTTCCCTTAGGTTAAGCAAGTAGGTGTCACTGTATGTTTCTGTCTTGTAAAACTCATTCTGTAACTGGAGGTCTGGCTTGTTCCCCAGTATCATCTGGGAACATTTTGCTTGTCTAAACACCCACAAATACATTTTAATAGATCAAGAACCTCGCTCCCCCTATAACTTCTTTCTCCTCTCATCTGCTCCCGCTTGAGAGTTTGTGAAATGGTCTTGCAAGAAGAAATCTTTTATTCCAGTTTAACAGTTTTTAAGACTATCACTAACGTGGCAAACATAATTACATCCAAACATCAAACATCCTGAAATGCTCTGAGAGGTGACAGGAAAAGAAAAACGGGTCAGATAGATAGAAAAGAAGTTACGTTTCATACAGCTTAAGTTAGGACAACCATCTAATAGATCACAACCTCTACTCTAAGCACTTAAATGTTAATCAAGGAAGTAAAGTTTCCAATTTTTTGGAGTCAGAAGGCTTTGGGAAACATCAGTGCTTATAGTGATTTCCGTTCACAATTATTTCTGTAGGATATTTTGCTGATCCCAAGATGAACTGGAAACCATGTTCAAATATTCAAGGACCTAGCTCTAGAGAAACCAGGTGCTGGGAAGAACTGATTTATAAAAGAACTTTGCTGAAAATTTTAATGATGGGCTACAACATAGAATCACAGAACCACAGAATCATTTAGGTTGGAAAAGACGTTTAAGGTCATCGAGTCCAACCATTAACCTAACACTGCGAAGTCCACCACTAAACCATGCCCCTAAGCACCTCGTCTACAAGTCTTTGAAATACTTCATGTTTCTGGCAGCAGCTCCAAAGCGGACCTTTAGGAAGGAACAGACTAACCATATACTTTCCTAGAATGCTTTCTTTAGTCATCTTTTCTCCAAAATTCTTAGTAATTTCTGACATGTATTTCAAAGCTGGATTCTACAAGGTGCTAAACAGTGTACAAAATCAGTATTGAAAAGGGGCAACAGGATTACGGGTAGCACAAAATAAATTGCACTTTAATTAACAGTCAAGTTTTCCATCACAGTAGCTGCCTTATTGTCAAGGTGCATTTCATATTCACATATTTTATTCCCCAAGCTAAGTTCACAGCCACACGGAATGAGAGTAAAAGCAAGATGCCATTTCCCATAGATGCATGATGATAGGAATATAGTCATTACTCTAATACATTGCTACGATTTATTTCATGTGGGGTGAAGGACCGATCAGCAAAAAAGACTGTACTTAATTCTACCAAACTAAGTGCCTACCTGTGTTACTGGACTGCGAGCTGCTATTTTCTTGACTTAAGTAGGAAGGAGATGAATGTTGCTTTTCAGTAGTCTGAACTAAAACAGGCTTTGCTTCTTTTTCCTGTATAGCCAGTTGTTTCTCATGTATAGGCAAGGTTTCCTGTGAAGAAAGAGGTAATGTAACTTCTTGTGCCATCCTTGCAGCTTCTGAAAATGGAATTTAGACAAAGTGTAACTACATTAGGAATCAGAAAAAACAAGTAACATTAATGCGAGCATTTACTAAGATCAGGAGACATGAGAAGGTTATATTCTGCCACCCTGTGTAAGCTGCAGGACTCTTATTTAAACTTGAAACTCTTATTTAAACTGTTATTACAAATAATGGAAAATGGAAAATATATCCACTTTTGGTTATTTTGACCTAATCCTTTCTGACTTTCAAGTTACTGTGAAGCTGTTTAGCATCTTAGAAAACTGAGAACACAGTACAAAACGTACAAGAGTAATAGTTACCTGGAAGCAAAAGGCTTGCTGGTGCTAGGAACTGATTCCTAATCAGCAGATCCACAAGATCACCAACTGTACAGTTTGTTGTTCCCCAGTCATAAAGTAATTCGCAGGTGGGACTTTTTCCCATTTGTACAAATGCCTCAAATCTCCTTAAAAGATAAATTAAGACCAACATTAAAAAAAAAAGGTGACCTCAAGAGCCACAAAGGAGGGAAAGAGATTAAAAGTTAATTAACCAAAAAAAAAAAAACATTTAAAAAAAAATTCTGGATGTACTGAACTGTATTGTACAATTATTCACAACTCTTCTGAAAACACAGCCAAAAAGTCTAAAGAAATTAAAACTCAGGAGAAAAATATGCAAAACATGGGCAAAGCTAAGGGAAAAATATGCACACATGGCTTCAACATTTTGTCCAGGACCCATAATATATCGGCACATGGGACTAACAGAGAAGAGGATGTCAGCAATAGAGAGAGGGCAAGTCAGAGCCAGATCAAATGGAAATAAAAATGTGTTTTCCATCCATTTGGCATTCACACTTAATTTTGAGTAATTTGAGATGGACATTAAGCAGAAATTGAGATTCATTACGTTGACTGATTTATTATTATAGAAAGATAAACAAAGATTGAACACTAACATCACTAGAAGGACTAGAAACCCAAGATGATATGTAGGGTATTTAAGTATCTCATAACTTTTGAAATAGCTTAAGGATTCAACAAGCCCTTCAAGCAGCAAGGTGTTCATAAAATACCGCTGACATTACTTCTTCTAAATTAAACTTCTTAGTTTTAGGCCTCGGGCTCCCCACATTTGTTGAACATTTTCTTGGGAACAGCAAGTGAGGAGTTACAGTTCAGTTGTCTCTTGTGCTGCTCTTGTCCAAAGATGCACAATAAAGTCAACACTTACTAGTCTCCAGCGTACAGAAAATTACGCAGCCAATGCTGTATTGCTAAAAATGCGTATGTCCATGGCTCTAATTAATTCCAATTTCCTTACTCAATTTCCTTTGGCTGCAGCTTGTCGGAAAACTGAACTACAGAACAATTAAGAGTAATTACCTTGAGTTCCCCAAGGAAATGGTACTGTGAGATGAGTGCTTAAGCACCTGTCGGCACACAAACTGCACCAAGTTACAGTAATGGGATGGGCAACAGTATGGGATGGACAACAGTGTTTATATTAAACGGTTAATAAATAAAATTATGTTACATGACTTCTATATAGGACCTTATATGCATTTGGTTGTATCTGCTTTCACCGGAGGGATCGGTTATATCAACTGCTAGTTTCTTCCACCCTTCTTGCGGATCGATGAAATCCGCCAGCCGCCTCATGAGCCCGTAGCCAATGCAGCGAACGTACGTCGAAGTCGTTACGGGTTTGCTCATCTTCGGCTCCTGAGGGACCGCAAACGGCGCCGTTACCCACGAGGGCCGCCGGGGCTGCGCCCAGCCGGTAACGCCTCAGGCCCGACATCACGCCCTGCCCGACAGCAGCCGCCCCCGCCCCCCTCACGGCTCCCCGCGCACGCGCCGCGCCCCCCCCCCCCCCCCAGCTCCGACAGCTGCTTCCCGGCTGCCCAGTGAGGCCCGCCCCGCTCGGGGCCGCCCACCGCGACGCAGCGGCCGCAGTCCCCTGTGGGCGACCACCCCCCCCACCGCTCCCCCAGGCCCAACCGGCGGCGGAAGCCATCTCACCTCACCTCACCGCCGACCCCCGTCGCTTCCTGGCGGCGCCCACAACCCGCCCCGCCCCGCCCCGCCCGCCTTGCTTCACCTCAGGCGTTCCCCCTGCATCACTTCCCCTTTAAGATGGAGAGAGTCAACCTCTGGCAACGTTGGCGTCACCAGGACGGAGACGGCGGCTCGCGACGCAGAAAGCGGAAGCGCTCTCTGCCCACGCCGCCTTCCCATAGGCTGCCCGGGAGGTACCCCGCCCCCTCCGGCACGCCCCACGTCTGGCCGCGTGGGGGGGTAGACGGGAGGGAGGGGTGTCCATTGCTCTCTTTCCCCGCGCGCCTGGAGAAGTTGGTACCGTCCTCGGGCCCCCTCCCTCGTGGGTGGGTGGGTGGGTGGGTGGTGGCGCCCCCTGGCGGCCCTGCCGGGGCACCTGGCGGCGGCGCGAGGAGGCTGAGGGGCGCGCGGCCGTCCCGCCCCGCGCGGCCGTGCCGTTGGGGCGGCCCGTAACGGCCGTTCGGGTCGGGAGCGGAGGCGGCCCTCCCTGCCTGGCTGCCTTTCAGCAGCCTTTTCTTTCACATTTGATATTTTTCCTTCTCCTCTCCGTGTTGTTTATTTTCCCCTCTTGCAGGTTGTGGCGGTGTCTGGCTGGGAGCGGGGCGAGGCGGGGGAGCCATGCTTCCTTCCTTCAGCTACCTGACGGATCACACTGGCTTCTGTGGTACTATCAAAAACTCGCCCAGTGACTTCGTAGTGACAGAAATCGAGGTGCCCGAACACTCGCTTAGGGATACCCAGACTGAACCGCTTCAGAAAACCGGCGAAGCGCCGCTAGAACAAAGCAGCCCGTGCCTGTGGCAACCCAAAAAGCTGAGAACGGAGCCTCCCGGCCTGTGCGCCAAGGGCTGTGGCGGTGGTGCGCCCAGTCCTTTGGAGTATGACCCAAACCGGGCAGGAGGCGACTGTTCCGCATCCCCTAACAAAAACCAGCATGAGGGTGAACCCGAACTGAAATCCGGCCTTGAGGAAGTCAGTATATTGGATTCCTTGCTCGGCAGACCCATGAGTGACCTGCTTAGTAAATTCGCTTCTGATCTGAAGGACGCGTGGGATTTGGAAAATAGTTCTGATATTAGCACTGGGGAGTTCTCGCTGGGACCTATACTGGACAAGAAAAATCGAGCTGATTTACACAGTGCTGTTAGGCAGAAATTCCCCTTTCTAGTCACTGTTACAAAAGACAATGAAATGATTGTAAGAGGAAATGCTGATTACAGAGAACTTTGTCAGTTAGTGACTGAAAAGGAAACAAGTGATTTCTTTAAATTTTTAGATGCAAAGCTAGAACATTCTACATTTTCTTTTGAGCCTGATGGAGACAAAGAGCACAGAAAAGTAGTTCACCACTTTATCAATAGAAAATTTGGAAAACTTTTAGAAACAAAGTCTTTTGCTGTGACAGGTGTAAATGATCAGCCACATATGTCAATAATGGTACGATTTCGAGAAAAAAGTTGGTCCAGAAAAAGGTCTGCTGGTGGTTTCCAGGAAAAACAAGACCTTTATACAGGTAAGTATTACATTTTTAGAGAAAGTGTCAGGTATTATGATGCTCTTTAGTAAGACTGAGACTGAGAAAATTTTTTATATGATATATAGGCCTGATTGACCCATTGTTTATGCTGAAATAAATCATTATTAATGCAGTGTGGTTACATCACTGGAGAATGAGATGGATGAATCAAGTTACTGCAGTGATTTTACAGTTTAGTTCAGTGATAATCATTACAGTTTTTTTGGCTGTAGCACAAACTCTGTGTTATTCCCTGTGTGCTAGCTTTCCCTTGAAAGTAATTGGGGGATTTTAGAAGATGCATCTAGATGTTGGACAAGTTAATAAGGTCAAATGTGATTTGTGATCACATTCCTTAAAGCAGTTTTTTTCTGATATAGAGAATGTTTCTAGCAATAAGTCAATACATGTTTGTTGAATTTTGTTGCATTTTATCAAGTACTGTTCTTAAAGGGAACAGGGGTTTCTGGTTGTTCTAAATAGTTTTGTGTACTGTCTCTTTATTTTTCTCTTTCAGTACTGAAAAAATCCCGTTTTCTTTAGTTTTGTGGGGTGGGAGAACTGTTTCTCTTCAGTTTCCATGCTGTTATGGTTTGAAGGGAAGAACCTGCGCATCTGTCATGGCAGAACGCCTTTGTGATTTAGAAGTGCAAATTCCTAATAATTCTGAAATGATTGTTTCAGCTTTCACCCTTCAGAAAGAAAATCTAGAAACACTAGAAGCAATTGGCTTCTTGGCTGCTGAACTTGGTGTTCTTCCTTCAGACTTCAGTTACACTGGCATCAAAGATAAGAAGGCTATCACTTACCAACCGATGGTGGTGAAGAAGGTGACTCCAGAGAGGTACGTACAATCTGGGAGCATTCAGTGTAGTGCGTCTTTTCGTATCTTAATAAGTATCAATGTGGTACAATCTTCTGAAATGTTCTTATTGATGTGTCTTCCCTTCTCCTGTATTAGAGCAGAGTGGAAATGGCTTTAATATTTTGTGGCTTTAGGGAATATACAGCTTATCAGTGAAGTCCCCCAGTGTTGGAATTTAAAGAAAAGTCTTGCCTTTCTCTGTATTTTTCATAATACAAATGTAATATATCCTATGGGATATATTGGGGCATCCAGCTCTGGAGTCCCCAACATAAGAAAGACATGGCCCTGTTGGAGCGGGTCCCGAGGAGGGCCACAAGGATGATCTGAGGGCTGGAGCACCTCTCCTATAAGGAAAGGCTGAGAGAGTTGGGGCTGTTCAGCCTGGAGAAGAGAAGGCTCTGGGGAGATCTGATAGCGTCTTTCCAGTATCTGAAGGCGGCCTACAGGAGAGCTGGAGAAGGACTCTTTACTAGGGCATGTAGCGATGAGATGAGGGGGAATGGCTTTAAACTGGGAGAGGGTAAGTTCAGATTAAACATTAGGAAGAAGTTTTTCACGTTGAGGGTGGTAAGGCACTGGAACAGGTTGCCCAGAGAGGTTGTTGAGGCCTCATCCCTGGAGGTGTTCAAGGCCAGGCTGGACGTGGCCTTGGGCAACCTGGTCTAGTGGGAGGTGTCCCTGCCTATGGCAGGGGGGTTGGAACTCGATGATCTTCAAGGTCCCTTCCAACCTAAACCATTCTATGATTCTATGATATCCTTCCAATTCATGCTCATGGGATCCACTTTACAATTTCTTAAATACCATCCGCTAGCTGGAACCATGAAGAAGCCTATACTACTTGATGCAATGGGTTTCCGCATACTATTAGAGTATTGGCTTGTGGTCCACAGGCAACAACTTAAAAGTTTTATACAGCTACAAAACTAAAGGAAATAATTACAAATATACTTTGGACAGATGCTGTCTGAAAATACATTTTGAATAACGTGTCAATAATACAAGATGTGCCTTTCCATTCCTTGTTTTTGTTACTTTCTGTAGCCAGTTCAGTGGATAAAAAAATATATATTAAGTTCTGCCATAGTAACAGTAAAAAATTGCTGGGGTCAAAATCATAATTTATTTCTTCTTCAGCTTTAACTTTCTAGTGGGTTTTGGTCTTAGCACAAAGTACACTTTAAAAATAAAGGAAAACAGAATTTATGGTTTTAGGCTTTATTACTAACATAAATATGTATCAGCAGTAAAATTCTACTGCAAACTGGGCTGTAAGGCCAGTTGTTCAAGAGATAATTAGAAAAACTTTGCATTAATGTTTGAATCATTAAGCAAAATGGTTAAATGCTTCCAAGCCACTAGCATAACAGGGAAAATAAATAATTTTTATAAATAAATAATTTCTGAAGTTATTAAAATATTGCTTAGAATGTAAACTCTTGTGCTGACGGTTTCCTTTGATTTGAATGACTATTACTTACACATAAGAACAAAGAGATTGAGTGGATACTTTAAAGGGCAAATACTTGAACTGTCAGCTGTGTTTTCAATTACAAGCATGTGCAAGCATACCCAGAGAATCAGTGTGCTGAGTTTGTTTTTGTTAAGGCTGATGAAGAAAGAGCAATTGTGTTTTGGAGTCTGCTAGAGCACATTACTTTTTCTTTTTAATGAAAAGCAGGTTTTTAGGACTGAAGAGTAAATTACTTGTTTTTCAATAAAAAATGCAAAATTCAGTTCAGTTGCCTTGAGAAAGTTCAATGAATGGCTTCATTCCAATATCTGTTGACCTATAAAATGTAAGTGCAAATGAAGCAAACATTTAGAAAGTATTTCTGGACTATAACTGTATTTTAAGACTATCTCTGCATTTCATTTGGTTTTCTCATAATAATTTGTTTTAATCCCGTTATTGTTTTTAAGTGTTGTTAATTCTAGTGCAAAGGTGGAGAAGATATTTATTGGAAGTTGAACAGCTTTAGTAGAGGATGGTTCATAATTTCTCCCAATTATTTATCCAGGTTGAAAGAAATTGGAAGCAAAATGGAAAAAAAGGGCATGAGAATACACGACATACATTCAGCATGCCAGCACCTTAGACTTGGTCAGCTGAAGGGCAATCACTTTGATATAGTTGTGAGAGATCTCAAACAGCATAGTCATGATTCTTCTGCAGATTTGAAAGAGAGAATATCTGAAGCAATGGAAAACGTTGAGGTAAAAAAGCCTCATGGTTGCCGATAATTAAGAGTTTTAATTTTGTGCTGTAAAAAAAAAAAATACTGTTAAAGACAATGCTTGTAATAGCACAATAACAGCTCTATTTCCCAGTTTTGATGCTTTTTGCTAGTCTTTCCCGCATTATTTAAGGAATCACAGGAGTAAAGCTGCCTTCCACAGAGGGACCATAAATGAATTCATTTTTTGTTACAGAGTTGCAGATGGGAAATTTGGTAGCAAATGAGTATGGATATATGAGCTATTGCTTCATGGACCTAAGGCCAACTGAAATGATGTGTTTCACTGTGGCAGTTGACAGTGTGAAAGAATATAGTTACGCATATCAACTGTTTGCCTGTTTTGGTCATGTGAGGAACGTGCATGGTTGCCTCAGGTGAAAAACTTTCATGGCATAAAGACATGTGAAATGTCTGTAGCAGAGAAAGAATATCTGAAATTCGGTGGATTTTGATTGTTGTTATCCTTAGTCCCTGAAGAAAACCCCATCATCAGACATTCTTAAACTACTGAGAAAAGTAAAAGACAATCATGGAAAAGAAAAACTTTAAGTGTTTTGTACAGCAATAATTTTCTTGCCCTATCTTTCTAACTAATAACTGTAATACAAACTACTGTAAGAAGATTAATCCAGGAATAAAGACTTGAATGAAAACTACCCAGTGTGCAAAAGCAAAATACATTCCATGTATTATAGAAAATTTTGGAAACTAATTTTATGATTGGCAAAAGCATTCAACTGGTACCTCAATGCTTCTCTCTCTGCTTCATCTGACTTTTTTTTTGGTTTGCTATTTGGAAAATGAACACAATTCCTGTGATGTGTGTCTTGCTTTATTAGATTTAGCTTACTGGTCAGATGATGAATGACAAAAACAGCATGTGTGTTTATCCAAAATACAGATTTTTCATCTTCTGTGAAAACAAAATCGCATTATGGGACCTAAAGATGTCCAGAGCAAGGTTATATAATTTGAACTGAATAACCATTTCCAAAACAAATAGCGTATGTTTTTTGCTTGTCTGCTCCATGCATACTTACTGTTTTCCAGAAAAGGACATTCTCATTGGGTCACATGGCTGTGATTTTACTCCTCACATGTGACCTAGAACTCATCAGGAGGCTTAAAATCCCAATTAGCAGACGTGCTCACTCGTGGTCTTTACTACTGTAATAATAATACAAATGATCTCATGTGAAAAAGGATTAGTATTTTTAAGAAAGAATGTCCAACAGTGGTTACTGTTCATTACCTGTGCTATGCCATGTTTGCTTGAGTAGAGATTTCATAATTTGGTGCATATAAAAAGCTCGATTACTTTGATTTGACCTGTGTTGTTTTTATAATAATTAACTATATAGAAATAATTTTGTTTCATTTACCTACTTTTTATGAAAATGAGGCAATGATAGAACTTGGTTGTCCCTTTAAGTGTTTCTAAATGAGGTACTAAAATATTGTAGTGAATCATAAGTTACGATTTTGTTGCGTATTACTTCTGATTAAAAAAAAAAGTTTGTGTGCATTTTGGGTGTAAATGTAGGTGTATGTGTATTGTATGCTTAGTCTTACTAATTGTACCTGGTACTTTCATGCTTTTAACATATTTATTCTTTATCATTCTAGGCAAAAGGTTTTGTAAATTACTATGGACCTCAGCGATTTGGACAAGGACAAAACGTTCAGACAGATCAAATAGGATTGGCTTTACTGAATGAAAAAATGGTATTTTAATTTTGTAATTTAAGTAGTTACTGTCAAGTTAATTTCACATTCCTGCTGCAATGTCTAGCACTGGAGTTGACCTTCCCAGTAAACAATTTCATTTGTGAGATAAACCCATATATGTGCTGGAAGTAATTGCCGGATCAGTTTTGACAGCAATGTAAGCATGCATGAAGATCTTCATACTGAAACAAAAAGTCCTTTTTAAACAGCAGGTGCAGCTTTAAATAGTTCAGGAAGTGATTTTTTTTGTCTATGATTGGTATGTGATTGTGATGGTCATCATGCCACTTGGCAGGAAAGTGGCTGCATTCCATACAAGGTTTGAACACTAAAATGAAGCAATCTTTATACAATGTTTATTCATGGTCCTGATTGCCTCCTAACTTGTAGCCTCTTTATCCTGCTGGGGGTCTATATACTTCTTAAAATTGTCAAAAGATATTACATAGGATCATATGAAAAGATTTGCTTTTTCAATACCACAGCTATATAGAAGAGATTGCTGCTTTCTATTATTCTTTGGCTACTTTCCCAAACTCTTAGTTCTGAGTGATTGCTCCCATGTAAGCTAAGGAGAGCTTATTTCTTAAGTAATAATTCATAAGATGTCATATACTTTTCAATGGGTATGGTATCATACCTGGCAGAGGTCTGAAACAAAATCAGACACTACAAAGGCAAATGAATACTTGAGAATCCTTTTCTTCTAGTCTTGTTTGGTTTCTGAGAAAAGTCAGGTAAACTTATCCTCCAAATCTAAGAAGAATCAAGATTTGAGGGCAGTCCATAAAAGTTAGTGTAGATGTATTTGACATTTTGAATTCTGGTATGCTAGCAGTTGGTACCAGGTGCCTGTCCCTGAAGAGTAATGATTTACATATCTAGTCTTAACTCGGGTACTTTTTAATTTAAAACATGTAGGAACTACTATTTATATTAAAAATGTGCCAGTATGTGCTTGCATAGTCCAATACAGAGGAGGAAAAGAACCAGATGTCACAGGTTGGTATAAGTGCTAGTCGATTGTGGGGCTCCTCTGGTGTTGCAAGCAGCAGAGGTTAGTGCAGTGTTTTCCCTGTCACAGTGTCATCTAACATAATACAAATCAGTATAAAATCTCTGTGTGAGACTGTGTAAAGTGTTCAGTCTAAATTTTACATGGAACGTGTAAAAGGGAAAGAAGGAACCTTCCTGTTCAAGATAGAATGATGGCATTACAAAGTGGAGGAGTTCTAACTGGATGTTCAGGGAGACTGACTGATTTCTCACAGAGCTTTGAAAGCTGTCTTGTGTCTTCTGTGTGACAAAAACCTTTCTATAATCTAAGAAGGAACACAACCACATTGATTTGCTGTTTATGACATCTTCTGTGAAAGTGAGAATTCGACCTTAAAGAACTAATACAATTTTGAGACGTTGCAGAATATGTTAACACAGAATTGGATGCATGATTATCTGTTTAGTTGACAAATAGTTATATTTAAATGCAAACAAATATAAATTGTTAATATTGTTCTTTAAAGGTGAAAGCTGTGAAGTTATTCTTCACACCTGAAGATACTGATGACCCTGTAAACAATGCAAAAAGATACTTTCTTCAAACTGGTATGTCCAGTTAAATTGTCTGTGTATTTATTCAGGGTCAGTATTGTGAGGCCGTAAGGTGTTGCGGCACAGAGAGATACTTTTTATTTTGCTGCTGCTTTATACCACTTAATAGCTTATTCTGAAGGACTCGCTAGAATTGCACAGTTAAAAATTAGATGAGGATGAGGCCCTAAATGTGCAAAATAGTTGAAAACTAAGGTACTTTAAGTGCAAGTCAGTATAGAAACAAACACTAGCATAATGCTGGAAAAGACTAAGATAATTTTATCAAAGCAGTTTTAGCCTCCTTCCATCTGTCTGCTTTTGGAATATAAACTTCTCCCTAATAAAGGAGGCGTACAAGAATGAGACACCCAACTCATAGTCAGCATTTACCACATGTGGGCATCTAATTTTCTGAGATTTCTATATCAATCTTAGCTCGTTTTTTGCACCTTTGGGCTTTGCTTTTACACCTCTTAAATTATGTCTCTCTTCCATGCTTTTCTGTGATCTACCTTTCTGTTGTCTTGAATTAAAATCAACAAAATAAAAAATAAAAAAAGGCAGAAGTGTGCTGAGTAAAATGCTCTGCTTGACATATATGTATTTTTTTTATCATTCAACTTAACTTTCTCTCCAAAACTAAAAATTTGGAGTTGCTCTCGACTTCAAATATATTTGTTATTTTCGAATATTCCACATCTATTAGCCTGCGTGTCACTGTAGATTGACAGAACAACTATGATATATAGCTTCAAGATACATAGATATGGTTCATTTCACAAAAAAGGTATGATGAATCATTCTGTGCCGTACATGGCTGTATGATGCATGGACAGACATTGATGTGGACTCTGAAAACAGCTGCTTGCCTTTTCCTGAAAGCAAAAAGTAAAAGGCTATGCAAAAAACTTCATCAGATAATCACTTGTAATGAGAAAATATATAAACCATAAAATTTTAAATATACAACATTTATATCATGTAGTACAAATCTGATTAAATGTATTTTCTTCTTGCTTGAGGCTCAGACTTCCCAGTGGCCAATGCAAATTGTACCTTGAAGAAAAAGGACATGTTTTTTATGCCCTATGAAATACATGTTCTCAAGTGATGTAAAGTAGAGGTTTAATGTTCTTTTATAGCTTGGGTTTTACTTTCAGTTATCTGATCTAAAGAAAACTTTGAAGGGATGAAAATAATAATGCAAATTAAGCTGAATGACTGACAGCTAGTTTAGTTTATGCTGCGTGAAATAGAGTGGAATTCATGGGACTGTGTTGATAGGCATCTAAGATGAAATTTGTCTTACATGACACATGGAAGGAAAGGGAACAGTAACCTAAAAGTCAGCATAAAGAGGTTAGACTGACACCGTTTTTCCCTACCTGATTATTTCATCTTCTTAAGTGTATTTTTTCCTAACAGGTAATATTTGAAAAATCAGGGATTACTTATATGGTTATTTTTGTTTATACCAGAAGATGCAAAGGGTGCACTTGTGATGCTGCCAGAATTTAAAGTGAGAGAGAAGATGTTGCTACGAGCTTTAAATCGCTATGGTGTAAATCATGAAGGTTGTACCAAAGGATGGCTCAATATTCCTCATTCCATGCGCATATTCTATGTCCATGCTTATTGCAGTAAAATTTGGAATGAAGCAGCGTCATATAGACTCAAGATCTATGGTTCAAAAGTTGTTGAGGGTGATCTTGTCTTCTCAGAAGAAAGTGATGAAAGCATTTCCCTGAATGACAAGGTGAGTCTTCACAAAAAAAAAAAAAAAAAAAACAAAAAAAAAACAACAAACCCAGCTTAATGCACTTGAATACATACTCAGACATACTCTAATGCTTTTATTTTGGTTGATTCATTAAAATTAATATTAGTTTCAAAGATGAAAACAGTGATGTAGCTTTTTTTGATTTACCATAAATAGGCATATAAGCTAGATGTATATTCTCTGTTCTAAGTGTTCATTTCATTCAAGTGAGAAGAAGGAACAGAATGTCAGAATTGATATATGTAAGAATTTAGCCTGCATCGTATATAAGGCTCTTAGGATCTGACTGGGGAAAACCTTCAGAGTGGACTCTGGGTGTGCCTCTGTTATCAGTCAATGCAGATATGAGTCTTGCTCTCTAGGTCAGACCTTCCCATTATCTATATTAATGAATGTAAGCCTGTGGTGAAAGGTGGCCTCAGACTGAACTGGTAATCTTGTTGCAGCTACACAGTCAAAGCATGCGTAGCACAATTTTACTTACTGAGGCAATTAAAACAGATTGACAGTGGGTCTAAACTGTTAGCAGCTGTTCAAAAAATGCAGCAGTCTTCTTGGGAAAGTAGCAAAGGGCAAGAGAGTGCTTCTGCTTGCCCACAGCACAGCCTGGGTACTGTGCGTGGAGCCACAGGTGAGCCAATGAGCAGAAGCCACAGTGGAACGTATGCTGGTCCCTGGTCTTAGCATGCTTGGCATATCTGTTCCAAAGTCATCTCTTCTTTTGGGGTTTGCATACCTTTTTCTTATTGTGGAAGCAGTTTGGTCTCTTCTCCCAAGCAGCAAGTGATAGGAAAAGAGGAAATGGCCTCTAGTTGCACCAGGGCAGGTTCAGATTGGATATTAGGAAAAATTTCTTCACTGAAAGGGTTGTCAACACTGGAACAGGCTGCCCAGGGAAGTAGTTGAGTCACAGTCCCTGGAGGTGTTTAAAAGATGCGTAGATGTGGCGCTTAGGGACATGGTTTAGTGGTAGACTTGGCAGTTTTAGGTTTATGGCTAGATTCAATCATCTTAAGTGTCTTTGCCAACCTAAATGATTCTATGATTCTGTCTTTCTCCTGGTCATCCGATAAAGCACACAATTTTCAGTGGTTTACTGGCTAATAAACAGCTGTGTGCATAGGTAGAATGTATTTAATTTCTTTTGTGTGAACACCATACAAATTTAAAAGTAAGAGCACTGGTCAGGTTACTGAATGACCTCCAGTCCCTGTATAGTGCCTTCTGTTTCCATTGTGATTTTTCTTTGACAACACTCTTGACAGTGAATGTTAATAAAACAAGTAGATCAAATAAAATGAAAAGCAGAGGTATCAAATTCAGTATTGAGTTAGTGAGTTTAATATAGATATATTCCTATTTAATATAAACCGTTTTTCTTAGTATTTTTCTTTTGCTGGTGTAGCACAAGATTGCATTGGCACAGTGAACTTCAAACTCAAAGAACATGAGTTTGTAGTGATAGTTGGCTAATTAGTGGTAGCTAGCATCAGTAAATATTTAATGCAATGACATTTACCAGGAAACACATTACTTTATATTAAGCATCTCTACTGTCATACCTAAAAAAGATTATTGTCCTTGTAGTAGTCAAATAACCTTAGAATCCTGTACGAGTTTGGGAGTGCATAATTCCTAAAATAGTGTGTTTTATTTTTAAAAAAGTTATTTCTCTTAACTTCTTGAATGTCTTGTCAGGTTCATGTAGTCACTGCTCCGGAAGAGTCAGCTAAAAAATACTCTATAAACCAAGTAAGTCTGTGTGAAAAAATCTGAGTTGTTGATCTCTTTATTTGATTAAAATGTTTTGTTTTAAAAATAATGTGATTAAGTTAACTGGTGCAGTCTTCTTCCTTGCCAGAATGCACATTAAAGAAAACACATGCAAACTAATCTCCACTCTCATAAAAAACAGGAGGAAAGAATATTTACTTTGTAATGGAAATAAGTACAGTGTCATTTGCAGTATGGCAATATTTATCTTGAAGCTGAATGTAAATACTTTGAAATTTTTTTCAGTCTACTGGGAAAAACAGTCAAGAGCAGTTGATGTTCTAATTTTTGACAGTTCAGAGTGTGTAGTTGTGAAGTCTTACATAGGCAACTTAATGTCTTTATGTCTGTATCTTTCCCAACAAGCAAGGAAATTCATGTTAGTACATTTCTAGTTTGGTCCTGATACATTCATTATTTTTTCTGCTTTAATTACATCCACGATACCTGCCTTGCACAGCTTTACTTCACAAGAGAAGTTGCTGTTTTACTATTTCAGGCCCCAAACCACAAGATTTAGACACATTTAAAATTGTAATCACGTTTATTTAAAGGGGAGTTGCTGGGCTTTATTTCAAACATGTTTGTTCTTTTTTTTTCTTTGAAGGTGGTTCTTCCAATGGTGGGACATAGCATCAAGTATCCTAGTAATAAAGTTGGGCAGTGGTACTATGAAAGGCTTTCTAAGGATGAGCTGCAGATGTGCAAATTCAGAGTGTCTCCATTACAGCTGAATATACCTGGATGCTACAGACCCATTTTGAAAAATGTTCAGAATCTGTCGTATTTTTTAGAAGGTAGTGAAAAAGGAATTGAAATTGAAGACAACGGTCTGAATGAATCAAAAGTCTCTCTTCATATATCTTTCGACCTTGATCCGTCGTGTTATGCAACAGTCTGTCTGAGAGAAATAATGAAATGTAACTTTTAAGATTCCAGTTAATGAAAGATTGTGGAAATGTTATACAATGGTGATATTTTATATATAATGCCAAGAAAATATGGGAGAATAACAGCTTCGAGCCAGAAACAGGAAACATTTGTAGATTGAGATTCATAGTGATTAGGAAAAAAACTCACCAAAACCCTTTGGAATGTTCCAAAAACATTCCAAACCCTAAATGCAAACCCATGGATGCATTGGAATAAAGCTATGTGTTATGCCAGGCAGGTTTAACAGAACTCAAAGAAACTATGGACTACAAGCATGAATTTCATGTTTGCATAGACATCTGACTTGCAAAGTTAAATCCTGGAAAAATGTTTGTAGCAAACAAATGTATCTTTTATTTCATAATCATTTTTTTAAAATGGTTTATACTAAATGCTGTTCACGCAATAATGTTATTTGGTGCCTTGTGTTCAGGCACTAAATGTTAAAAGGTAAAAGTCCTGAGTCAACAGTGACACATCATCTGGTACTTTATCAGACATTTGATGAACCCCCAACTTAAGTTCATGCTGTGCATAGCTGTTAGTGCCTATTCAAGTAAGCTCATCAAGATGAGGTGAGTAATTAACATAACTGCAAACCTATTTATAATAAAACCAAACCCCTGTTTTATTGTTTACAGGATGCCAACTTTAGCCCTGTTACTGTAAAGCCTTATGGTGGCAAAAAAAAAGTTAATGGAACCATCACTGGAAAAGCTTTTATATTTTTTTCTTAATTAAAAAAAAAACCAAACAGTTAACTGTGGTAAAATGAGTGGATTTATGGGAAAAGGGAAGAGCAGAAAATTTAATTTACCTTGACTTTAGCAAGGCTTTTGACACTGTCCCACAATATTCTTGTTACCAAGTTAGGACATCATGGTCTGGATGGGTGGACAACCAGATGGGTAAAAAAGTGACTGGATGAGGCTCAGAGAATAGTGGTTAGTGGGTCATATCCTACCTGGAGTGAGTACCACTGGAGTCTCTTCTGGCCCCCATCCTGTTTCATGTCTTTGTCATTGACCTGGAGGAGGGGATGGAGTTCGCCCTTATCAAATTTGCAGATGATGACACCAAATTAAGGGAATAAATGGATACTCCGGAAGATCAGGCTGCCATTCAGGGCAACCTAGATATGCTGGAGGAACCTTATGACATTCAGCAAGGACAAACACAAAGTGCTGTCCCTGAAAAGGAAGCACCCCTGCAGCAGCCCAGGCTGGGGAGGGACAAGTTGGGGAGCAGCTCTGCAGCAAAGGCTCTGGGGTCCCAGTGGGCAGCTGAACATGGCCCAGCCGTGTGCCTTGGCAGCAAGGATGACCAGCAGCCTCCTGGGATGTGTTAGCAAGGACACAGCCAGTAGATCAAGGGAAGGGATTACATTTCATTTTTCAGCATTTGTTAGACCATGTCGAACTTCTATGTCCAGTTTTTATCCTCAGCACAAGAAAGACATCAAAAAAGTGAAGCAAGTTCATCGAAGGACCTCCAGGCTATTTGGGTACTGGAGCACTTGCCATTTGAGGAGAAGCTGAAGGAACTGGGCTTGTTCAACTTGGAGAAGAGACTGCTTCAAGGGGAACCAACAGCAGCTGCCCAGTACCTTTGGGGAGGTTAGCAAGAAGATGGAGCCAGGCTCTTCATAGTGGTCCACAGCAGGAGAACAAAAGACAATAAGCATAAATTGAAATGTGAGATTCAGATTGGTTAAAAGGAAATACTTTTACCCTATGAGGACAGTCAGGCAGTGGAACAGGCTGCCCAGAGGCTGTGCATTCTCCACCTGAGGAGGTTTCCAAAACCCATTGGGATAAAGCTCTGAGCAACCTGCTCTGAGCTCAGAGGCAGCCCTGTTTTGTGGAGGCAGTTGGACTAGAGACCAGAGACCTCTTCCAACCTGGATGACCCTGTTATCCTAAACAGAGTATTGCAAGTGTTTATTCAATCTGTAGATGGCGGTATGACTTAAAACTAAAATGGAAAACGCTACTCATTTTTACTAAGAATTATAACATAAATCTAGTTCTGCTTATGGCATCAGCCTTTCAGTTGTCGCTAACAGCTGAGTAAGATAAATCTCCCAAGGCTGATAAATAGACCTAGAATTATAGGAGTAGGAAAAATAGAAATAAAGAAATATAATTCACGTGATTTCAATGCTTGTATAAATCTGTGTAGCAATGAAGGATCCAGATAATTCACTGCCTCAAATAAGAGGATTACTCTGTAAGTCTGTATAAGTAATTCAAAATTTGACCCTTTATATGGGAAAATAGACTGTCATGCAAACAATAGCTACAGAGCCACTATATGTGACTTACAGTGTTTGCTCTATTACAGTGCTTACTCTGCAACTCAAGTTTATGGTATACAGCCAAACTGATTGAAAAAATCCATTTCCCTGCCTCGACCCATCCGAGACAGCTTTGTTCCTGTCTTTGCTTTTCAGTATCACCTCTTCTGTCTTTCACCTGCCCTTAAAAATACCCCTCTTCTGCAAAATTATTTTTAACTCAAGTTGTTTCGGTACAGCACACAAAAAAGTTGTCCTGTCACCAGTGACATGGTAAAGTGCTCCAGTGCAGACAGGAAGCTGCATGCAGTTACAATGACCAGAAGAAATAAAGTAGCACTGAAGTTCCATTTAAAGAGACTATTGTGGTAGTTTTCGATGTGGCTCAAAACAGCCTTGAAAACCATCTAATCACATACAAAATTTGAATACATAAAGTATTAAAAGTTGAGCCTTGATTTGGAAAAACACAAAAGGTCAGATTAAAAGGTTTTTGACTGAAAGGCGTGCTATTTTAAAATAAAAGATCAGAAGATGGTGTTAAAAGAGTTCCCCTATAATCATTTTAGGCTCATTTGTCAGCACTCCTATTGAACACTAAAAGCACTAATCTTCTTAAGCAAATCATTCTTTCAGCAACTTTAAGGTGAAAGAGCTAATTATGTGTGTCCATGGGTTAAATTCCTATAGTAGAAATGTTCTACTAGGGAAAAGTCAGATTAGCTATTAAGAGTGTTTATATGGTAAACATCCTTCTTATTTCAGTAGGCATTTATTTGTAATTCATTCTCTTAATCTTAGCAGCTATTTTGCAGGATTATGTACATGAACAGTTGAATTCAGAGCGTTTTGTATGAGTGCAACACTCAGCTCTGTAAGTATCATCTATATAAGCAAAACATCTGTGCCCCTGCATTTAGAAAAGAAGACAATCATTGTGCACTGATCTGAGTTTAAGGAAAAGATTGATGTGTTAGTCATCTCTCATCTCACTAAATACTTCTGTTGCTGCCATCCTTTTCTGATAAGCCTTAAAGCACTTTGCTAATACTAATGAAGACAGATCTCTGATTCTGTTTCTAACAAAAGGGGTTTTAAGTTCAATGGCCAGTTGATTTTTTCAACAGAGAGGATAGATAATCGGGCATTTGAATGGGAAAATGCAAATGTTCTTAATCTGTGAAATCCTGTTACTTTTAATTCATTACAAATTTGACAACTAGTGTTCTTCTCAATGAGAATGTACAAATGTTCACATCTTTCAGAATGAGATGGCTTAAAATTGCATTCCTGTCATAAAGGCAGTTCAGAAGCCAGGTATATGTGTGATTATTGGCCCAGCTCACTCATTAAAACTCCATTAACTCCTCTCTTACTGTCAGTGGCTGTCAGCTGGTGATTTGACCTTTTACACCTAGCTGATGAGCACAAACCCCTTTTCCTTTCTCTTGTAGAACTTCTACCCATAATAAAAGCTCAAGGGAACAAGCTGAAAAACTATTAACACTTTCCCTCCTTTCAGTCTGCAGCCAAGCGTTGCAGCCTGTGGGGTCAGCTCTAGATTCCTTTTGGAGGAAATGAAACCAGAAAGTGACCTTCAGCTGCATGCCAAGCACGCTCTGCATCCAAACAGAGAAACAAGAATCCAAATGAGTGGTTGGACATTTGGACAGCTTCAAACCCTGTACATGGATGCGTTCTGCTGTGGAGCCTAGACAACATTTAGCCCAATGTAAAACCGCTGAACCGCACGTTGTGTAAGTACAGGGGCTTCAGTGCTCCAGGATGTTCATCTCTTTCTGTCACACCAAAAAGCTTGCTCATGTAGATGTTGTCAGAGAATGTTGTGTTTGCAAGGAAGGCAGAATCAATGAAGTCAGATGTTTGCACTATCTGAAGTTTCTTCATTCTGCTTAGCAGAAGTCAGAATGTTATCTTACAGCAGTTTAAATGCATTTTCAGTCCATACACAAATTCTCCTACTTGCTTAGAATAGTAAGGGTTTTAATTAGGTTTAGAAATGACTGATTAAAAAAATTGATTCTGGCTTTCAGAATGTTCCTACACTTAACCCAGGACACCCTCTCCCACCCCTAGCAAAAGGCACTTTGTCTTTTTCTCTTCACATCTCTATTCACAACTGCTGAAATCATTAATATCTGTGTTGAGCTCATAAGCCAAATTTCAGAACTCTGCATAAAAAGAACTGTAATAATACATGGCCAGACCATTCACTTGTGAAAGCACAATAGGAACCATTTGGTGATTTTTTTATTTTTTTTTTTGCATTGATATTACATAGAAACAAATACACAGGATTAAACTGGATTTAGATTTAACACTCGATGACTGTGATGGTTTGGATCAAGACTCAGTCTTGTACCTTATCCTGTCTGCAACAGTTCCTGTAAATGGATGTGTAGGAAAGAGTAAAGCAAGGGAAGCATATGTGGTATTTTTCATCGAACTATTTTCAGTGTTTTCCTGAGCCTGAGAATCCTTGCTATTTAATAACTCTCAATGGATTTCTTTCCCAGGTATTTCTCATCTTCCCTTGAATATGTTCAACCTCTTCCCAGACTTCCATGTTTTCTACCTGTGGTATGAAGAACTGCCTTTTGGGTTTTTTTTTAAGCTGCCTGCTTATGACTTCATTTTATGGTCCTTGGCTCTTGTATTACAATACAATTCATCCCTATCCATCCTCTTGGTACCCAGCTGTTTGTATGCTTCCCCCTAAATCAGTTGCTTACCACAACTGGGCAGCTATGCAGTCTCTGCTCCTATGGAAGCTATTCCATACTTATCATACTTTTTGTCCTTCTGTAAGATTTTCCTGGTTTTTAATATACCCTTTTGGAGTTGAGGGATCTAGAACTGCAAACAGTTCTATATTTATACCATGGATTTCTCCACTGACATAGTGATGTTTGTTTTCTTCTGTACCACTCCTAATATGTGATTTCCTTTTTGACACACTCTTCTTCTTCAAGCATTGAAGCAATTTATTCCACCCCAGAGTGGTGTTTTCACCCTGGAGTCAGGTGAAAGCTCATTTTTTTTATGTATGGAATTGGGATTTGTTTTGTCTGTGAGTCAGTCTGTATGTGTCTACACTCCAAATTTTATCTGCCGTTGTACTCCCCTGTCATTAGCGTCATAAGGATTTTCTGCAGTTCTTCACACCCTACCCTTATCTTTGTTACGCTGAGTCAGTATCATCATCAGTCTCAGTCACCTCTGTGCTCCACCCCTTAATGCACACACTGAACTGCATTCCAGGGCCCCCCTTAATGCCGTGACTCCTTAAAGGTGCTTGGTGACAGACTTTGTCAAGTGCCTTCTGGGAGCTCAAGTGTACCACCTCCACTGCAGCAGGCATTTCCATGCAGCTCTTGACCTCTCCACAGAGCTCCAAGGAGGCTGTAAGGGAATGCTTTACAGAATCCATGTCAGCTTTCCCCGGTAGATCATAATTCTTCAAGTGTCTACTACTATGCTGTAATAGATTTGCCCATTACAGTTCTCTGGCTTGTAGGCTTGCTCCTCCTCTCACTTTTTCATCCCCTCTATACAGTACATCATTTATTAAATAGTTTATATATCTACTATATTATAGAATAACTGCAGAAAATGCATACTGTTGTTACCAGTAATCTGAAGTTGAGTTGAAAGTATGAGAAATACACTGAAGAAGTCATGCCAGCTTAGAGTATTTTTTAGCCTCGTCAAAATGCTCATGGGTTTTGGAGGATCTTGGGTTGGATCTGTACTCTGCTCAGTTCAAAGCAGAAATATGAATCCATATTTCATCATAGCCCGTTAACCACAGTTATAGCTGGTAAAAGTAACTGTTAATGAAGGTTGTGTCAAAGTATGACATTTTCGACTGAAATAAGAAAAAGACTTTCTTGAAATTTGAATATGGGAGACAATACCCAAGGTTAGGTTAATACCTAACCACTGCTGAGAACCCAAGCCTTAGAGGCAACATTTCATAGAAAATCAAGCTAAGCACCTAAATCAGCGCGTCACTTTTCAAAGTTTGGCCTATAAGTTTGGGCTTAACTACATCAGTTAAGAATGTATTTTTTTAATCCTAAGTTTATACTTAAAGGTCTGAAACAACATGCCAAAACATGTGGAATTGTACCCTGGAGCAACGCACACACCTCCCTTTCTTCCTCAGCACAGGTTAAATGACTTGGGAAGGTGATACCTACCTTCACCCTAACCTGCCAGTGGATGCATCAGATGCTGCGTGAAGCCAGGCATTTCTGGTCAAGTCACCTAGCCTCTTCCCTGGGATACACAGCCCAGCTGACAACCATCCCATGAAGGCAGCTAAAAAGGTATGATTTTTTTTTCCCGTGTGAAAGGAGTTTCAGTAAGGAGGCGTGGAGCCCTTCTGCTAGGAGTAAGAACGTGCTCTGGATTCAGTGCTGAATCTGTCCACAAACCTGACTGGTCCCGACCCTCCCCAGGCTGGGGCTCCCCCCACGCTGCCCATGGCCATCCCCTGGGAAGTGCTGGATGCCTGGGGCTGGGGCTGCCCCAGTGCCCTGGCTGCCCTGCTCCTGGCTGGACTGGTGGAATGGGCTCCAGCCATGGCATGGCCACCTGACAGAACCTCTCATTCAAAAAATTTTCTCCCTCATAAAGCTCTGGTTGCAGCACACATCATTTATATGATACACGCTGCAACCAGACACTATAATTAATCCCAAACCTTCCTTTGTAAAGCCACTTTCTTTTACACCTTGCAAATAATGCTTGTTAGCTAAATGGTTGATGAATTATTAAACTGTGTTATTCAAAAAAAATCCTGGAAAACTACAAGGCAGACTTCACAATCTCACACCATCTGTAAGCTAATTCTTGGCTAGACAGTTGAGACAGATAGTGCTTGTCTCCTACCAGTGTGTCCAAGGTAAAGAGTAGTTTTGTTTCACAACATTTTCACATGAACACACACTCAGGCATTTTAGCAATGCCTCAAGCAGCCCCCCAGTTACTTATTCTCCCAGGATAGCATATGACATATGTTATAATGTCACTGAACATGAATTCTCATCTGTTTTTTTCCCAAGGGGGAAAAAAACCATGTACTCCATCACATTAAAAAGCTCTCTTAAAAATTGAAAGTTCACCTCTCTTTTACTCAGCCAGCATCTCACTGCCAAGCTGGGGAAGTACACCTCAGGGTGTGTAAAGCAGTGTAAGATCATTTTCTAGATGAAAAATAAACTTTTGGGGTGGATGCTTTCAACAACTGGTCTAAAAGCAGTGTGAAGAGGAGATGATTTTGGAGGCTGGGATGACTGCTACGTCAAAAGATTGATACGCCGTGAAGTGGGGTTGGGAAAGGCAAGAATGGTGAGAGAGAGATGGTCTGAGAAGGAAGCAGTGCTTGTAAAAGAATGGTATCAGAAAGAGGATAATATGGGAGGAGAAAGTCAGTAGGACAGTAAGAGATAAACAATCTGCTTGTGTAAATTGGCACAGCCCCATTTAACTCAATATTCCTCTGCACATGTACATCAATTCAGAGTGTGACTTGCACCCACAATGGCCTTTGCTTAAAAGAAGGAAATTGGTTTCTGAAATACCAGCTCTATTAAAACCTGGGGTAGAGCGCAGTAATGCAATAAACAGCACTTAGAAAAATATACTCAGGGGCTTGATCTGATGCCGCCTTGCAATTTATGCAGGCATTTACCCCTATTCCAAAACAGATGAGATAAGAGATTGTTTTGCAGCTGTGGCACAGGCGAGTGAGTGACTACGCAAGTTTGGAAGTACGCTCTTGCGGGCGCAGGAGTGACTGGCTGCAATCTGGACCTGGGGTCAGATCCTTGTCAGCTTGACTGGCAGGAGCCAGTTGAGATCCTGCAGGGAATATATAGTACAGTGGAGTGGGGGCTCTCAAGGAACACACTGATTAAAGGGCAGTTTAAAATAAGAGACAATCTAATGGAGAAAAAGCATGATTTTGGTCTATCTCACTGCAAGTGCAGCCATAGTGTGATTATAGTATTCTCAGCTTCAAATGGACTCTAAGGTTTTATTTTATGCCACTTGTTTTCAAAAGAAGCCAAAGGTTGTGTCATGCTGTTAATTTATAGCTGCTTTTTAGTACGTTTTAATCAGTAAATAGGAGAAAAACATGATATCACAACCTTCCCTCTTCTGTCCTCCCCACATCACGCACTTTTTACTCTTTTAGTTAACCCTGACTTCTTCATTTCACCTTCCATTTAAAGCCTTTCCTCTCTCTTACACGCTGAGAAGCGTCTTCATCATAGCAGCAGCAAATAACTCGTGCCCTACTAAGCTGAAAATGTGACCTTTTAATGTTAACCATTCCAGTCGGAGAACCTGCCACGGTCCTTCAGCGTCCATCCCTGCCTAACCCTGCCCCAGGACTGCCATTCAGCTTTGCGTAGCTGTGCTGGTATTTCTTTCCCATCTCGCCGGTATGGAAAAGGCTGTGTAAAGTAAAACTGCAGGACAGAGGTTCAATTTCACAGCAGGGGCACAAGTTCAGAAAGTCACTGCCTCATTTTCTCACTGAGCGCAGCCCTTCAACCCCTGAGAGCTCTCCAGTACAGGGTTGAGGGTGTCAGACAGAGCAAGGGGAGACTCAGCAGCGCCCAGAGCTTGTCCTACTTGAATTTACACAACAAAGACCTTAACAAACATAAGAAAAATAAGCTTGCAGAAGGCTGGTATATTGGCTTTGGCAAAGCAGCTGGACTACAGCTGATACTTTTTCTCTGAGGACCTTTTTGATGCTGATTCTGTTCAGGAACTGTGAAGTGATTTGTCATCTTCAGAGGACAGGTTTGTCTTTAGTGCTTTTAAAGCTTAGTTGAGCAAACAGATGAAGTGCTATTCCTAAAATGCAGTAAAAAGCGGCACTCTGTTCAGAATATAAAATATTCTAATGAATTGAAAAATGAGAATCAGGTGAATGTGAAAACTTTTCATCCTTGAAAACGTCTCCCTCCTGCCCCATTTATTAAAGCAACGCAGATGTGGAAGGTAAATCCCTTACTGTGTGGGACAACTATGTTTTATGCTGTGGTCTCTTAAGCTAACATCAGGAAAGAATTGTAAAAATATTATATCAAAGATCTTTCTTTTGTCACATGCAATCTTTACTTTTTAACATTTTCTTCCAATGTTATAATGCTGAGAAAGGATACATGAAAAGAACCGATTAGCATTTCTACTGTCAGAACTTCAGCTGTCTTCTGAAACACTGGTATTTACTAGTCCCTTTTATGTTCTCCGTTGTAATATATGAGCAACTTGCTGTGTCTTCTAACATTCCTGTTTTCAGACAGACAAATTGTGCAGGTGAAACAATTCACAGTTCAGTTTATTATCAGCATAATTGTCCATCCGAGGTAAGAACATCGCAAGAAATTTGATTCTAGGATTTAAACTGCTTTTAGGCATCAAATAGGAGATTTCCAGACTGTCATATTTTTAATGAGCGAGTAAAGAAGAAAACAGTGTATTGTGCTGAGGTTCTTGATGAAAGACCATCATGTGGCTGTGTAGGAATGCTGAGGTAAAATCAGAGCCAGCCAGACAAATTCACCAAAAGTATGTGTACGGGAAGGGCATTTGATTTTACATGCCATGAAGTCTAACCACGAAGGTCACAAGAGAGACCCACGGAGGCAAGAAGTGCGCTGAAATAAGTTGTTCAGTCCAAAGAATTGCTGCTTTCCAGAGAGATGCGTACAGAGGAGAAACTGAAAATAGTGAAGTGTCACATTCCTCGTGTTCTGTGTTTTAAAAAGCACATCAACACATGCTTGCTATAAAATAATTTGGTATGTATTGCTTATTTCTAGAACATCAGATTGATACAATTCATATGAATCAGATTCCAGTAGAGACTGCGCATACAACACACATGCACACTTCAGAGAATCTCTCTGCCCCGTTTCTGGTTCCCCAGAACATCTGAGGCAGAAGGGCTTTTCCAGGGCTCTTTGCTGGCTCTTCATGGCAGGATCTCTGCATTGGATCTCCACATTCATGTGGAGCTGCTTATCTCAACTACATACGGATTATTTTTCTCCTGGAGTATAACAATTTGCATGACAGTGCCTAATAGGAATCAGAATGTGGGCATGATTTACTGCAGTTTTTCCCTTTTTATGGCTTAATTACCCTTTTAAAAACAGAGTTATATAGAGTTGAAAATAAACCCAAATCTATATTAATGGAGTCTGAAATGAATACGCTGCTTTGTGGGGTTCACAATCAGCACATCATACAACTTCATTCCATGGATGTTTCTTTTGTATCAGTTAGCATGCTCAACAGATTAAATAGAGTTTATTAGAATTTACTAGATTATTGTGGTACATTTTACTGTTGAGAACGGCAAGAAATGTGTGAAAGACTATTTTACGGGGCTTTAGATATGATATAATTTAAAGGATAAAGGATAAGTTCCCAGGGCAAAAACCTGGGAGGAATAGGGAGAAATTCCAGGCAAAACAGTGAATACTTTCCTTTAAAAGCTGAAATGTTCTTGATATTTCAGAACTGCCTCTGCAAATCAGGCCTGCCTGGAAGCCTTACATGAAACTGGCTGCAGAGACTTCTCAAAGGAGAAAGTTTGGATGTTCTAGATGGTTTAGAGTGGAGCCAAGCTCTCTTTTACTCAGTTCGCGTGGGTCGGGAATATTCTCAGCCAAGCACACTTACGTCCCCATCCACTAGCAAATACCCCGAGGCTGCCTTTTTTGAAGCAGTTTTAATGTTCTCAGCCGAGCTACAACGGAGTCCACAGTCAGTAATGTGGGCAGACCAGGCGTGGCTTTCCCAGCCCTCAGCCTGCTCTTAACCTTGCTGAGTATGTAGAGAGATTATGTGTAGACATAATTTGCAGTTCCACATTAAAGAATTTTTGGTGTTTGTGCGTGCTTTTCTTAAAAGCCTAGGAAATTACTGCCTCGAAAGTGCATTAAAAGACTATTGTGGTAGCAAGAAGAAAAATACTGAAATTGAGATTCCCTGTGCAACCTCAATGCAATCTTCTTCTGCATCTCTGTTATTATACAGCCCTTTATTAATTATTTTTCCCACAGGAAAATGTGAAGGATGGATGGAGTTCTGAGGAAGACTAAGAACTCTGTAGTGAAAGAGGCTTTGTCTTGTGATCTCTGCTTATGATGGAGGGGTCTATAGAGAAGGGAAAAATGGTCTTTTGTTTCAAGCAGTTGAATACAGAATTGTAAAATGTGGCATTGCAGCAGCTGAGTGTTGTGGGACTAGATTCTGTCCTTGCTTCCAGCACAGAATTCCTGTGTAATATTTGTCAAGGCATTTACCCACAGACTTCTCACAAATGTGTCCTCACTTTTAAGGAAAGCTTTTTTGAGACCATAGGATCTGATCTGCAAAATGCTGAGCTATGAACTAAAATTGAAAGTAATGATGCCTTGGCTTTCTTTTTTGCGAAAAATCAACTGTCAGGATGAGATTTGGCACTTAAAGTCTATGGAGAACGTTTCCTTTAATTTCTGTTTCCCCATCTGGAGATAGATGATTCTTTCATTTTCTGAAGTTTTTGTGAAAAATTATTTATTGTTTGTGAGGCATGGATGGTACTATGATATAATGAAATGCCCACGGGGAAATCAATAAATCTCTTCAGAGCAGCGTTTGAACTCTTGCATGGAGCCTAGAGCTGTGCACTGAATGCTGAATGTCAAAGGGCACTTTCTGTAGCTGCCTGTCCAATGTTTATGGCTATTCTATCCATTGGGTGAGACTGCAGACACATGGAAACACAGGATATAATAATATTATTAAAGTTATTTCCTAACACATTGTCACGATGGCGTTTAGTGGCATTTTCTAACTCTGCATGCTTGACCTTAACGTTTCTGATGCAGATTCTTCTGTACAAGATTGTTACGTGCTGGCTGTGATAGTCACACAGCTTTAACAAACAAATGAAACAGATCCCGAGGCAACTGGATACTACATCTTTTTTGCATATATGCTCTCTTTTCAGAAGTAGCCCCAAAGGAGTAATTTATTTTGATTGAACAAGCATTTGTTATTCAGAGAGAGTCTGAGAACCTGATCTAATCATCACTGACATCAGTGTTAAGTATCACATTTGTTCACAAAAGGTGATGGAGATGACTGCGATGATGTGACCATCAGTTCACAGTTTAATTTGTCTGAATGTATATAGTCATTATCTCAGACAAAGAAACATGCAGTCATAAGATGGTGACTTTAATTTGCTGCCAATTTGGGTATAAATTCAAACAAATACTTTGAAATTTCTGTATTTTTCCATTGTTCGCTAATTTTGTAGCCACCTGCAGTATCTGTTTAGATGAGCTTTTAATTATGAGAGATAATTGAATGAAAGTGACTGACAGGAGCAATTGGAGCTGAATGCAGAATTCTGAAGGTGAAAATACTCTGCCCTTGCTCTTTTGATCCGAATTGTGGCTTTGTCAAGCAGAAGGTGCTTCAAGAAAATAAGAACACCTGATTTAACTGAATTATGAGATAAAATGAAACAGCAGGTGAGAAAACCCCCATCATTATGAAAACAATGGCATCCCTTGTATTTACACTACAGCTGTCTAAATCTCCAAATGAAGGTATTAACCGAGATCAAAGATATTCATACAAATGGAAAGGGAAGGCCAAAACTCAAAGGAATAAACGAGGTAACGATACGCACTGACAGCACAATGATTTTCATTTAAGTCAGTAATAGCACTGGTATCTTATTTCTGGGGGCTATAGCACCTTTCATTCAAAAGGATTTTCTGAAATATCCAGAAAGGAATCGCTTCAAGTGGCTGAACCACTGGAAGGCTGACACCAGGTTATAACCCAGCCTGCAGCAGGGTGTCAGGTTGCCCTGGTGGAGCCTTCTTTGAAACCCATCTGTTCTCCTGTGAGAAACAGAAAGGATGAACTGCAGTGAAGGCTTTGGACTGGCACTTAGCAGATGCAAGTTTCCAAGCATTACTGCTGTGACCTTTGGCAGCTCTCCTAAACACCTCTCGGTGCCCAGCATTTAAGCTTTTAGTGCCCATGCTTCCTCCTCATGTTTTGGAGGTAACAGAAAGCCTGGTCTCTTCACGCTGACGCAAAGATGGGATGTGGGATCGATGTGAAACCTTAGTCCATTTAGCCTTAAGAAGAGCTCAGACTACAACTCTCTGTTGTGCATAAAGTGGTCATTTTGAAGAGGAAAGTCAAAACAACAGTAGTCACCAGAGAAAAGAAAGAAAAAGGAAAGACAGACAAAATATTGAATACCAGCATAACAGTCAAATATTATTTTAGACTTCTCTGGTTGGTATGCAGTTAGATCTGCAGACAACACTGCAGCTTTTTGAAGGAGAAGAAAATGGTGGCGAGCTGAGCAAGCCCCTGATTTGAAAGTGGATGATACAATAAGCTGCATATTTTAATATACGTGGCTCACAAGATAAGGAACAGACTTTACTGGTGCTTGACAAATTAGTTTGTTAATGCAAAGTATTTTTCATGTGATGGACAGCCTTGCATTAATTTGATAATAAATGGATATTATTTTGCATTTTTTAATTATTAAAAGTAATACAGACATCAGTGAGTAGTACTGGACTGCACAAAATGACTGTTCTTACATTCAAATGTGTTTCAATAAAATAAACTTCTATGTGATTAAACTAGAGCAAATCTAAATAATTAAGGCCTGGCTTCATAACCAACATAGCCAATGTGATGTTCACCTAGGAATATCTAATGCTATGACATGTGGATCTCAGCATGGAGCCCATGCACCTAAGTGAGCCCTTGGAGCACCTTATGCACTGCCTGAGGAGAACCAAGCATCTCAAAATGAGGGCCCCGAAAGGCAAAAGCTAGACGTGTTTTGAAGGTCCATGTCCTTTGGTACTTCAGTACCTGATTTGGGACTGTAAAGTGACACGTGTCAGGCTGGAATTTATTGTCTATACTCTGTATTACTTCTGCTGTGAGGTGCCTACATGGTTTCCTCAGAACTCATGGGTTGGCCATTCCCTTCTTTAAGAAAGCAATTACAGAAGATAAACAAATGACTTGGTATATTCATATTCCTTGAATTGAGAGCATTCAATCCCAGATCTCCCATCTCCTAGTTATCCTGGGGTGGGTTTGTCTTCTATATCTCTTTGTCAAGTGCTGCCACTCTGCTAATAAAGGATTTGTGATTCATTGTGGTAATAGACAACAGCAAGAGTAAGCACAGTTCTGTAGTTTAACGACAAGATATTCCTCTGGAAGACAGGATACCTGCTAAAAATATTACTTACGGATTTCACTCAGGGATTATTTAATTACAAACAGAATTTATTATGGTTAGTGTGGGAAAAAAAGCAAGGGGATGGGAACTATCAGAATAAGGACAGGTCACTGGTTTGATGACTTGGTTAGCTGCAGTGATGGGAACGGACTATTTTATCATCAGAGAGGATTAAAAAGAGACAAAATAATGCAAAAGAAAACTTGGGAAGTAAACTTAGGAATAAAAAATAAATCATCATCTGATCAGAAAGATGTTAGAAGTCAGTTTTCTTTGGCATTTACTTAATGTGAACCCATTATTATGTGGAGGGAGTAGGCGTAGGTTAAAGGCTAGTAAGCTCTATTCCCATGTAAACTTAAGACGAGATAATAGGGATGGCATATTAAGATTTTTTTGCTAGCACAAAACCCTCCTTATTTTTACGACAATGACAATGGTGCCGCATTATTGGAGGTATTATTATTCTTAAGTAAAGCAGTGGGTTTCCTGTGCCTGGCAGTCAGCTAATACCAGGCTGCCAGGGCACCCTGCCAAAGCGCCAGCACACTTGGAGCCTGGGCTAAGCCCAAATCAAAGACACGCTTCAATAGAAGCTCTTTTGACACTGTCTTACTGCCAGTGTTGCAGTAGGTAGCTGATAAAAGGTCTTGCTTTGTACCTAAAGTCAGCCTTTGGCTTCGGTTTCAGCCCACTGCATCCATTATCAGGACAATCCGTTAGCGAAACCAGTTTGAAGTTCTAGCATCCATCAAGGAAAAGAGTATGAACCCAGCAGCCTAAGAACCTGGGCACAACAAAGATGAGTATGTCCTCTTATGTCTGAATCTGTATTCTAGGATCTGGCTCTGAAAGGCTACATTTGCATCTGAGCTCGTGCAATTTACAGTACAAAGTTTCCTAGAGAAGATCCTGAAACCAGAAATTGTGGGAAAAACGTGTCGTAGGGGTACAGAGCAGAGAACTGATATTACTGAAGTTATAAAGGGATATAGGGATGTTACACTGCTGCTGAGGACATGGAATGAGATTTCTAGATTGCAAGATAAAGCAGCTATGTACTTCAAACAGCCACCCACAGAGCTACGATGTACATGTGGAAAGTGACCTGCTTGTGGAGCAATTTCTTGTACCAGTTTTGGATTTAATTATAGATGCAAAAGAACAGCCTTGAAAATCTGCTGAAAGATGTGTGCACACAAAGTATTCCAGCAGAAACAGAATGGGAAACAGAATAAAAATAGAATTCTTTTAGAGAGAACCATGAAAATCTCAGATAAATTAAAACTATCAGATGGCAGAGATGATGAGCAAATATTGCAGGCAGCTGTGAAGAAAAGGAATTTCTAAATCAGAAACTAGGAAAATACATTCAAATTCTACAGAGAGCTGGAGAGTTTCAGTTTACATTCTTGATGTTAAAGATTAATGTATTTTTTGTATCTTTAAGACCTCACAAAAGCTACCCATTTTGGTAGCTCAGATGCTACATGGACTCCACCATTACAACTCTGTCTCCTCTGATCCTTGTTATTAATTCCCAGTTCAGCTTCTTGCACTTGCGCTGCCTTTGCTGCCTTCTGATGCTGGGGCAGAGCGAAGCATTGCTCCTTTCACTTAATACATCACATTGGTTTAGATGGAGCACAACTTGACCTGCAAGGAAGGGGTAATTTGGCACTCCATTTTGCTCGGCCACAATATCTTGGTTTTGAATATTTCAAAGACTGATGTCTGCACCGGGGCAGAAAGTTCTGCTTGCCCTTTATGTCTAATTGAGAGGATTGTTCTTACCTTAGGCCTTTATTTTGCTCTCATGTCAGTAATCTTGAAGTCATTGTGGACTTAGACCATTTTTTCCCCTCCAAAATGCTCCCTTTGAATGAATTTCCTTTGTCACAAACTTCAAAAGTTGATTAAATACAATGATCTTTCTTCTGTGTCTGTTTACTTACAGTAACCCTACATTATTTTTGTCCTATTATTATTTATTTTTATTGTCCTTGGATCCTTGGTCTGGATCTTGGATTAAGAATGCTGAAAGGAGACAGTTTTATGCCTTCAGAAAGTAGCTTTTCCATCTACTGTGAAAGCACACAATTGCCTTCCTCAGCACAATGTATGAAAGAAGATAATGAATTTTCAGAATATTTCTGTATTCTCATAGCATAGGTTCTTCAGATTATACATATAGTGTCTTTTGAGAAACTATGAGGGTGTCCCTCATCAGCATCTCTAATTTGCAAAATCTTTTTTGTGTAACATAGAGGATAAGGGCAAACTCCTGTGACCGTGATCAGCCTTGGATGCCAATGTGTGCCCTGAACTCCTGCTGCAGGTGTTTGCCTGCATCGTACCTATGATTGCTTTTCTCTTCCAGGCCTCCCACATGGGAATGTGCTCTGTCTTCAAGGTCTTCCAGGTCTTCAAGCTACAGCAGGAATGTTGTTGCACGAGATGTGCTGCCACCTAATTTATTTAAGAAATACCCAACTGCTAGCAAAAGCATCAGAGACGCTGCCCGGGTACCCATACTACCCCAGGCAATGAAAAACGGTGGCAGCTCCTCTACAAGGGGGGAAAAAAAAATAATCTTTTTTTGTCAGGCAGAATGACTTTGAATGAGTTCACTGGAGTTAGTTAGTTTTCTGTTACGTATAATGATCTTCCAACAGACTAGATGATTGTTTTTCTGCAGCTCTCTCTAAAATTTCAAGAACTTTAATACTCTTTAAAACTTTTCATTGGGTTTTTAATTTTGCTAAAGCAGTATGGAGAGGAGATTATAGCAGAAGAGAAATCAAAATTCCGGAAGCTGGTCATATAGAGTTCTTGATAAAAATGCTTATAATCGTATCAGAAGCATTATGAAAACAGATTAATTTTTTAAATGACCAGCATAGTCAAGATGCCAAAATCAACGGAAGCATGTTTTCAGTCATTTTGACGATAAACAAAACTAGTATATCTATGTTTTCCATAGTGTTATTGATTATGTTAGTTACTGAAACAACAGCTAATATTCATGATGAGATTATATTAAATGATCTTATGGGAACTACATTTTCAGCTGTAGCATAGTTCTTACAAAACCACTTTTTATCATATTGTGACTTTGGACTATTAAGCCTTAGAAAATCTATTGATTCTATTGAATCTGGCAGATGATAGCATTAATTCACTCTCACTAAAAGTTCTTTCCAGTTTAGGAATGAGGTTCTCTAGAAATATTGCATTTATCTTAAATTCTATTTAGCAAGACACTTAAAGATCTGATATGAGCAACATATTTTTAAAAATCTGCTTTCTTTTCCATATGTGGAATAAAATGCTTAAAGATAGTCACTCATCTGTGATCTTTGCTTACTCAAGATGTCAGGACCATAACTCAATATGCATTTGAGATCAGGAAGAGTGACCGAGGCTCCGCACTTCCCATCTAAGACACTTGTAGGGCACTAAAGGAGATCTGGATTCTGTTCTTGTTGCCAAGAACAATTTACAGCTTTCATCCACAAACACACAGGAGCCATGCCAAGTTAGACCCCTGGCTCCTCTAGCCCCATAGCCTACCTCCAACAGTCGCAGATGCCCAAGAAGGTTAGAAACAAGCTAAGGATGCAGTAATAACTCCCCAGAATATTTTGCTGGCCCCCAACAATTTGCTGCTCAGGGACATCCCTTGCCGAAGATACTTTTTCCTTCATTTTTCTCAACTGAGATGTTGTTTCATTTGTTCACTTTCCCTGGAGGAGCTGGAGACTTTTATCAGCAACAACATCTTGTGGGACCAAGTTCTACAGCTTCAATCAGCTATAAGTGTTGTGAAGAATGACCTCCTTGTTTGCTGTGAGCCCCCCTCCCTCATTTGAGGCCCTATAGATCTGTAGTAGAAAAAGCAGTAAACAGTAATTCCCTATTCAACTTATCCAGGCCACTTAGGGTTTTGTAGTCCACTTCCATATCAATCCTTGGTCATGTCCAGTCTGAAAGTTTTTGTCTGCTTAGTTGTTTCCCATAGGAAAGTTGTTCAACATCTTTGAAGATCTTTGTTATTCTTCTCTGACCCTTTTTTCATTTCAGTCTAGTCTGAGCAGAGCTAATTGTCTTTGATTGCTGACTTTCATCAGGAAAACGAAAATTAGCTGTTATTATTTGCTGCACATCTAAATATCTAAGAAGGAGTTCTACTCCCTTTTCCTACCCTTCTGCAAAGGCATTCAGCTGCCATTGTTGTTATAAAAAATAATTAGTTGCTTTCTAACCAGTATAAAGAAATTTCCAGTTGGTATTTACAACTGCTTCTCAGTCATCTGCTTGAGAGGAAGTGAGCTGTTGCCAGTAATAAAACATCATAATTTACTTTTACTGTGTTTTCTGTTATATATTTTACTTCATTGCAATTAAATTTTGTAATCAACGTTAAAATAAAACCTTAAATTAATACAGTAAAACATTAAACAATAAAATAGTAAATTATAAAATCCCTAATATTTTTTTTCTGTAGCTCAGCAGAAATTAAATTAAATTTTCCAATGCCCCTCTTGAAAGGCTATAACCCATAATTTTAAAGATTCTGCACCGGGATACTATACAAAAGAAGGCCACAAACATACCCCTTATAGCTTTTTTTTCCAATTCTTAAGAAAAGACTAACTCCCCTGCCCTACCTTAGGAACGTATAGAATATCTGCATCGGAAACACCAGGGTGGTGGCTCTGGAGTGTCCGTCGTGCAGCCGGGGCTAAGGGCCGGGGAGTGGTTGGACTGGGGCACCCCATCGGCTGTTTAGATGTTCCTCTGCTCTGCCTCCAAGAGGACCAAGGGCCTCACTCGCCGCCCTGCATTCCACTCTGGGGACCAGATGCTGAAAGCGAGTGATGGTGAAGTTAGCAACTGAGAAGTTTTAACATATTTCAGTGCCCAAGTTCCTTTTTGGATTTAGTTCTCTCTTAGCCTGTACAGCGTGGGGTAACAGTTACCACATTCATCGACAGAAGCTTTGATGTATCTCATGCAGCCTGCTTAGCAAAGGATGGGGAGGGGGAGGTGTGCTGGCCTTAAAGCCTTTTGAACTATTTCCATGTTTAACTCTCTTTTTTGTAAATGTTCCAGATATGAAGCATCGCAAAAAAAAACCAAAACAACAAAACCCAAACCAAAAAAAAACCCAACCAAAACCCCAAACAAAGAACTGCATTATGTTTAGAGAAAAAGAAAAATTAACGATTTATTATTTCAACAAATGATAGATGTTGGAAATCAAAGAACGGATTTTGTTTTGAATAATATTAATGTTCTCTCCCTCCGATATTGCCTTTAAATGTTGATATATCACATCTCTGAGGAAAAGGTGGTATTACAGCCGCTGGTAGTGATTATTAGATAAAGGTTGCAATTGTGTGCTTACTTCTCCCCCCTCCCTGAAAAGGGTCTGATTGTTAAAACGTTCTCTGAAGAAGCTGTTTCAAGCTTTTCTGCTATGCTAGACTTCATCCTTGGTGATTAGCAGCCTCTTTGCTTTGAAGATTTAGTGCAAGCAAACTATACTTCTGTGACCTTTCATTTATGTTCTGAACTCTCTGAAAATTCTTGCTTGGCACAAAAGAAGCAGCGCACATGCCAGCCTGACAAAAGGAAAGCAGATTTCTGAAATGGAAGGATATAAATCAGGAAGCAATTCCTCGTCCTTGGCTATTTAGAAATTCACTTTTTGTTTTGTTTTTGTTTTTTTTCTCTAGCTCAGAGAATATAATTTATTTTTATAAATTGCCGTTCAGAGATTGCCCTTACAGTTGAGGCTTTGGCTTGACACAACAAAAATCTGTTTTCAGTTTGTGGCTCTGATTTAGACTCGCTGTACAGCCTGTCAAGTGACTGGGGACAAGAGTAATCGGCCCTAACAGGCATCAAAAGATAGACTTTTAAATCTGAGTGAGTCACTGACAGACTGCTAATCTGAACTGGGCTCTGTTTATAGGTACAGATACATTTTCTCCTAATATAGACAGTTAGAATAGGCCAGATGAACTGCCTTATGATGGTGCTTATTTATCTCCATTAGCTATGGAGGGACTCCAAGGTGACACGGTTCTACTTAGCACTGGACTTTTGAAAATAAGATGTCTGATGAAAAGACTCCTACTTAAAATCTCACTATTTCTCACCAGTAAAATATAATTATGACAGTACTTTTCTATTCTTTGTTTGCCTCTTCTCTTCAAATATATTTATAGGGAAAAATCAATGTTTTATCATGTGAATTTCTGGTGCCTACCCTGGATGGGGGGTGGAGGGGAGTCATAGGTTCAGGCAGGGCTCTTGCTTCTTGAAAACTACAAAAAATAAGCCATAGGCACAGATTTTACAGAAATGATATTCTGAAACATGATGCATCTCAAAGATACTTGCAGGATTGTTAAAGGGTCCCAGGAAATATTGCAATGCTCCAGAAAACATCTCTGGTGTCATTCTGAACCTTTGGAAACCTCAAAATTTCATCAGTAAAATTTTCGTCCCTTTGATTTACTGAAGTCAGAAACTTGACCTCACACCACTGATGTACTGGAGAGTGGTTGCTGCAATTAGATTCTTAATTCCCAGTACCCAATTGCTGAAAAGATGGGAATGAATTACCTGGCTGGAACGAGTATCCCTCTTGTTACAGGTAAGACGTGTCTAGTTTCCTGAGAATGCACTACCACCTCTGACAGAAAAGCAAAGTTATTCTATAATTATCTTCCTTTTAGCGAGCTTTGTTCACAGCAAAGTATCTACAAATAATTCCTTTGCATTTCTAAGATCTTGCTCAAAAGAAGCCATAAGATGACAAATACATTGAATGGCTTTCTGGTGGTTTTGTATAGTTGTTAGTTAATGATTCTTCCCATTAAACTGTGTAAGTCTTGTCTCCAGCATGGGATTGAATTTAGTTTTTCACAAGTTCTTGTCAAAATAGTTTTATTTTCTTTCATCCCTGGTGGTTTCTAAACAGTTCACAACTGCCTGGGGGATACGCTTGTTGCTATCTAGATTTTCCCTTACAGAGAACCAGCGGAATACTACAGTTAATGAGTTTTCTTTGACATTATTCATAAATGGATAAATCAAACCAATTGATTCCAGCTGATTTTCTCTCTTCTAGCTGCAATAACCAGCACAAGGCTAACTCAAAGTATTGCTAAACAATGAAGAGAGTGAAGTTACTGAAGTTCACACACATCTGCCGTTCGCTGCCATTATAGAACTGGGTTTAACTGGTCCGGACCAGTCCTGGTAGAACTAGTGCCTGAAACCATGCTGTGTGGCTGGTTACTGTGGTTTGATAGATAATATGCCTTGCTCTCAACTAGCAGATGTTCCTTCTGTCCTCAAACTTCACTCTGACAAAAGAAAATGCTCCGACATGATAATTCTGTTCCAGGAGGAAATGCTTCCTCCTGATGTTGCAACTGATGCAGAAACAGTCATTTTGACAAAAGAAGAGTTCTGGGGAAAAGCATTTCACCTGCTAAGGTGAAAAAAAAAGATTTTTTAAAGAGCATATAACAAACCCAGGAGAAAGAGAGGATAGGGAAAAAATTAACACTGATGTTCAGGAATGGAGTGACATAGAAAGGAAATGAACTAAGAGGATGAGCTAAAGGGAGAGCAGCATGTGAAAACTACTGTGCAAATATCTGGACGGCTTCTCAGAGGGAAGACACGTAAAATAAAAATACAAATGAATAAAGGAGATTAAGCCACGTGTTCTGAGGTAATTAGAGATCATATTTTCATGCAATATGATTAAAGCTTTTATTTATATCCACACTCTGCCATCACTTAAATAAGTCTGAGCTGATTCCGTTGACATCATTAGCTTTCCATGTAACAGTTTTCAAATTAAAAGAAGTCAGAAAAGTCAGATGACTCCCCTGGAATTCATGGGATATGCAGTCGTGTAAACTGAGAGCAGAATTTAGCAAAGTAAGTTGAGTCAGTAGTAGTCATTTTCTGTGCTATGTTATTTTGGGATTAGTTTCACGAAGACATGAGGTTTGTTCCGAGTAAGTATTCAAACCTTTCTTTGTGGTGCTACTTTTATCATCCTGAGAGGTATATTTTCTTGAAAAAACTCATAAAAGTAAAAAAAAAAATAACCCTGAGTCTCACAATTTTTATTAATTATGTCAGTAAAGCAATATAATATACACTTAGTGAATACATATTTATAAATCATCACTCAGCTAGTTATATACACTCATATTTTAAGATATAAGCTACTTTTTTCCCCCCGTTTTTTAAAAATAGTACTCATAAAAGATTTTCATGTGTGCTTTTCCTATGTTTTTCTTTTGGGATCAATAGTGCCCTGAGGGTTACTACGCTCAATTTGCTTTCTTGCTGGAGGTTACTGCAGGTCCTAGAGACCATCTCTCTGAAGTGGGAACAAAGGCGGTACTTGAGCATATCCTTTCTAATCGAAACAAAACGGTGGGAAAGAAAATTCCAGACTCTGGGACTGGGGTGAGAGGTTGGAGTGTAGGAAGAGTGTAAACTTCTCTTTATACTTTTTGATACACGGAACAGAGATCAATAAAGAGCAGCTATTGTCCAACAGATGTAGTCCGAGCTAAGCCTCTATCAATCCAATCATCGTTGCATTAATGAAGTGGGATAAAGGGTTTGCCCTGCAAAAAGTGACATAAGTCCTACCCTTTCCCCAGCTCCCTAATAATTTCCTTCCTTGATTTTCTTTTATTGCACCGTCCCTATTATTAGAAGCCAAAAGTTCAGAGGATTTGGCAGACTGCTGCTATCATGTGGCAACCCCCTTTGGTGCGCGGTAGATATGTTGTGGGTTTACATTGTGTATCTCCTTTCCACATGCTTGAATCAGAGGACGCTTTTTATCCCGTACAATGCTGAAACATTGCCACAAAACTGCAGCTGGAGCTGTAAAGAACACCATAGGCTTGAAGGCCAGGCCTCAGAGCAACTTTATTGGACAACAAGGCAAAATTTTAAAAAGAAAGGAAGAAAAAAAGACAACAAGCACAGCAGGCTATTTTCATCCATTAGCAAAAGGGGAGTTTCCAATTGGGGCTGCAGACTTCACTTAGTAGTGGGCTGTAATAGTTTGCCAACTGCAACTACCTTTAATACCTCCAACGTGACTAGTAAAAGTTTTATTCAGAATATGTCAGATTCTATTATTGTAAGAGAACATTAAATCAGCTGTGCCCCAGACCCTGCATGGAGGGATGATTCGGATATTTGCAGCAAAGGGACAAATGACGTCCATTAACTCTAAAATCTTCAAGTGAGGGATCTTCAATCTTACACTATATTTTTCAAAAGAAAGCAATAAAGGAAAGCATTAGAAAAATGGTAAAACCAATTCTTATATTCAGTAATAGAAGTACTTAAAAAGTTCAGGGCAGCAAGAGGGTTTAAATCCTTTTCTGAAAGACAAGGAATGCATTTGTGCTTTATATGTGGTTGGTAGGCAAAGCCATCTGTGGGCCTGGATAGATTCTCACTTATTCTATTATCATCTGGAGAACAAGATACTTTGTGTCAGAAGTAATTTCATATATGACTGGAATCCTCTATTTTCCTCTCAATAGCGATTAGGAATTTAATTTTTCTCAAGATCAAAAATAAATCTGTTTGCAGCCTTCTTACACTGGAAAAGGATTTTTGGAAAAGTGATTTTAACTAAATGAAAGAGTTGCTAGTCCTTACTGTGTGCACCTCTTCACTCTCAGCCTCATTGTACCCAAGTAAATTCAGTTTCCTATAGGCATGTAATCTATTGATGAGTAGGTTGTATCCCAGGCTGGCAATTGCGTTCAGCCTTTCTCCTCAGTTTCACTCTTTCTGAAGGAAAAAGCCACTTAAGGAGAGACTGCAAGCTTGAATACAGGCCGAAGGTGTACAAAGTCAGATTTTAAGAAGAACAGCCTAAATTAAAATATAATGCTATAATAAAAATTATAATACAATGTTAAAAATTGCTTCTGAGCTCTCGCAGTGATTGAATCAGCTTGAATCAGCAAAATCTTAAGTGTCATGTGCATCTGACCCTGGCAAATACTCCTGCAGTGGAGAGTAGTATGTCAGATCTATTTTTGAGATGTTTGTGTCATAGAACTCAATTGTACCATTACAAATGTTCCATAAAGAAAAGACATGGGTAGGTAAATACTGAACAGGTTTAATTCTTCCTGATTTTTTTCTGAATCCTGTTTATGCTGGGGATACACAGAACTTCCTGCTGTACAAAATTTTACCAGATATTCACTTCTAACACCCGTCACAGCTAAAATATGGTTAAATTCCAGCAGTAAATGTTTCTCTCTTCTCCCTTTAAACAGAAATGTGTTTGAGAGCCCATGCCTGCAATGCGGTGGTAGCCTTCAACTCTGGAGCTGAGGGAAGTCTCACTTTGGAGGACCGCACTCAGAATAGCTGAACATAAGCTTTGGAAGAACAGTCTAAGAAGATGATGGGGTGGATTTTAACCTTCATTAAATGAGTATTGTCCTTTACAACGTCACGACTGAGATCAGAGTCTGGCCTGCAGACTAAGGAAAACGTGGTCTCTTATGTTGGGACCTGCTAGCCCAGGGTGAAGTTGTTAACACAGGCAACAGACGGGAAGAAGCCAACAGAAAACATAGCTGCTGGGATTAAAAAGATTTAAGGAAAGGCTAGAAGAGTCTGTGGAGTAGAGAGATGTCAAAATAAAGCCAAAATGTGCCCCAGTGCTCCCTCTTATAATATGAGGTGACTGGGCAATGGACGGGCATCCAGTGTCTCATTGAAGATGTGTCTGAAGAAGCTGAACCTGAAACACATTTTCACAGCAGAAGAGGATCCTACCCAAGAAGGAAAACCCTATGGACCTTACTTCGTTCTCCTCAGTTACCAGAACAGAGATTCAAAGGGTGATGTGACCCTTCTCCTCACACCTAGTGGTGCCTTGTTTTGGTGGTTGAAATATAATTATGGAAGTGGATTTCCTTCTCTCTCTTCCTAGAGAGATCTGGAGAGTAGCTTCCATGCTGATGAAAGAAATGCAGATTGCTATTCACAAAAGAGATGAAGAACATCAGGGTACCACCTGCAGAATACTGAACCAGCAGAATGCTGTAAAAAAACACTGAAGGAGATGTGGAGGCACTTTCCAAAGGGATATGACCATCTTTTATTTTTCTTCTGCTTTAGGAAAAGAAGGAGCTTAAAACGTCAGGCTTCTGCATTCCCTCCCTTCAAGTAACTCCAAGGCTCCCAGTCTTGTGGTTAACCTATACACCCTGTAGGTAGTGAGGACCAGGCCGGTAGGGTAGCCAAACCCAGTATGATGTATTTAACAATTATGGATCAAGGTGGAGAAAAATAGGAGAATTAGTTAAAATATGATAGAGTCTTAAGGAGACCAGTAAGAACTATGAGTGCATGACCCAAAGAGCTCCTTGCCCTGGTCTGAGGTACCAGCAGAACGGCACAATTTATATTTTCAGCTGCTGACAGAGTCCAGCTGAGATATTCTGGCCTTTATGCTGGAGAAAGCAACCTACCACATAAAACTGCTGAAATTCCAGCAGACGAGGTGAAGTTCACTGTCCTGATGCGCCATGCCTGGGTTTACAGCCTTTCTCAGCTCCACCGGGTAGTGGGGCTGGGGCCAGATTTAGTTCCCGAGTAACAACCAAAAGCTAGTGTCTAATTTCGGGCTTTAAAGCAGGTTTCTCAGATTCTCTGGGACAGGCAGACCACAAGCCTCGTGCCTGGGAAGCGTGGCTGGGAGGGAGGTGTGAGTGTGGCATGTCACCCCATGTCTGCAAGTCCCGCCGGGAGCGTGAAATCCAGACATCATGGCTGCAAATCTGATCTTGCAGCCCTCTCTTAGGTGGAGCGTGAAAAATAAGCATTGGGAAGTAATAAAATACCCTTTCAATCGATATGCCACAGCTGGAGAGGAGGAACGCATCGTGTATGCAGGGCAGGCTCACGACAGGTCGTTAGCCTTAACGAGGGGATCCTGACCACCACCCAGCTGTGTGGCTTTGGCCTCACAGGGGAACACAGTCCTGCCTGGGGCGGTTTGATTTCTGGCTCCCGGGCAGGATGCAGCCGGTGCTAATGGTCTGGTCACTGTGCTGAGGGGAGAAGCTACAGGCCCCCAGAGTTGTATATAAGCCATTGCCGGAGGCGGGTTTGCTTTTGGAAAGAGAGTTGATGTAACTGGGGAGGAATAGGCAAACAAAACCATTGTCTGACAAAATCTAAACTGACTTGAAAGTACCAACAATCAAGAACCAGGTCTGATCTTTCCTAGATCATAGAGTGTATATTGCAGAGTTAAAAAATCTAAAATATATATCAGTGGCTTTCTAAAAAATGACCTTTTGCTTTGTCATAGAGTAGCTTTTACTAAAATATAAAAATTCTTTATAATGTTTTTCAAATTGTCTGTGCAATCACTTCCTACTTACTGGGTGAAAAGGTCAAGCAACACATGACGTTAGTGGGATAAATAGGACTATTCCTTATAGGAAATAGTTGCGGGATCAGGTCTTGAACTGTTGCTGTGAGAAGTGGAATCAGAGGTTGTTATAAATGCTGAATTTCAGAGTGATCCTTCAGAACACCTAAGGTGCAACGACATAGGTTAAAGATGTAGATTCAACCCTTGATCCGCTAGGTATTACAAAGGCTATTGCTTTCACGCTAGTAAAATACTAAACACTGAGGCTAAATAACGACAGGAGCTTGCATTCTTTTAAATGACATTAGATGGAGTTGAGAACAGATTCTGGGGCACTGAATTTGCAAAGGTGGAAACTACCAAGGGGAAGATTTAGAAAACAGCCATCCTCGAAGCACCAATAACTGCCTGTACAAGTGAGAGGCAGCCAAAGGGTCTCAGCATCACAGATGTAGAGGCAATTTTAATGTTAGAGTTTGAACTTAGTTAGTTGCATCTTTACAAGATGAAGGATGGATTAAAACCGAAAGCTATCAGTGTAGGAACTGATATGTTCATGTATTGCTCCACATACGTTATAAATATTTTTCAAGACAAAATTTAGAAATTTTTAGAAGGGAAATGAAGCCAATTGTGTTTTCCAAATTAATGAAATGATACTTTAAAATCTTTAGCTTTCAAGATTAAAAGAAAAAACATTCTAAGTGAGAAAAACAAAGTCAAAATGCCAAGATCAGGTTTCTTTCTAAATCAGCAAACCCCAAATATTGTTACTCAAGAGTCTGTATTCTTCACTTGTCAGAAGTTGCTTCTTGAGCATATTTTGCACCACAGTGTTTCTGTATAAATAACTTTGTCCTTAGAAGAGAAGCCATGAGTCTACTAGTGGAATGAGTCATTTTACTGGATTTATTACATGAAATGTAGCCCTTCAGAGTAAAAAGAGGTTAAGTTTTATATTGTGGCTTTATAATACCTGCTAAGAAACATAATAAGGTCACTGTAGAAATACTAATGAAAACAATAATTCAGTTACTTTTGGATTTTCACTAAGTCATATTTGTTTGTTATTTAAATTCATTGGCAGGATGAGACACCAAGAAAAAACATAGTTTTTGGAAGAAAATTTATTCTATCAATGCACAACAGTAGAGATTCATGGGGTGAAGTTTTCTAGATTTCACAGTAAATCTGCTGATATTTTAATAAATAAAATAAATAACGGAGCTCAAAGACTCATGCAAAGCTTGTGTTGTGAAAATTTTCAATAAAGTTAAAGAAATTTCTCTTAGAAAAATTTTAGTTCACCTTGATAAAAAGTTAAACATAGAGAACTGCATTGCAAAAGTCTGGAATAAGACAACAAAATGATAGAATTGGTTGCTCTGTGAAGTGTGCAGATAAATAGGCGATGTCAGTGTCTATCTGAGTGTCTATCAAAACCCTTCAAAGACCCCAGAATAAAGAGCCAGCCTAAACAATTTCCGGAAATTGAAATTCCCTTGTATAATGATCTGACTTGCCATCAGACTCTACAGAAGCTCGGCCAAAAAAAAAAGTAGATTCTGATGTTTATATTGCATGGTATCTCTTTGACTTCGCTATGAATTAGTTCTTTTACTTTCAGAGCAAGTCAGCTCAGCTATGCTCAGACAGTAATGGGAAACATATTGAGGGCAAAACCTGCATGAATTTAACAAGCATAGGAGCTATCTAAGCAGCTTGGAGCCCTGAATTAAAACCAAGTTCAGTACATCATATATCATTTCCTCGATTTATTTGAACTCTATTATTGTTATTGTTAGCATTGCTCCTTTGAAAGATTAACTGCTTGCTTGCTAATGCAGAAAATGTAAATTGAATATTAGTGAGAGATGTGACACTAATAACGCACCTCCTAATTATTTCCCTATGTGATTTTGTTTCAGTATTTGAAATATTCGCTATTTATATGTCTTTGAAAAGGGCATGCCTTAATAATACTACAGGTATTGAACTAACGTGTTTTGCTGACAGTAACCACAAAAGTTTCCAAGGATGCTCACTGGTAATTGCAACATCACTTATCCTGGCAGCTCCTTTACCAGGTTTTAAAATGCTCTCTGCTGGTTTTAAAATGCTCTCTGCTGAATTACAGCAGTGGGGAGGCAAAAGATCCACTAGTCACCCATTTATAGAAACATTAACAGAGATTTAACTGAAAGCAGGGATTTCTGAACCTGAATGGTAGAAGGAAGAGTCTAGAATCTTGTGTGCAGGAGTATGGGAGTTTGGGAACAACCTATGGGAGACAGAAACTGCAGCTGAGGATGAAATGAAGGAGATGGAGGAGAGACAGAAGGACCGGAGAAGGAATTTCTCAGAGCAAAGCCAGAAAGAAGATGCTCAGGATAGTAGTAAATGACTGGGAGACCCAGCATCGTTCTTCAGTCAGCCCTTCCACAACAAGACGGTCCCAATAAAGCCCCTCCTGTAGGTCACCGAGAGGTAGGCCCAGGAGACTTCCAGCCAAATCAAATCTCCCTTAAACTGTTGACCTGGAAGTTGGCTGTAGGTCACAGGTGTGTTCCACAGCGATGCTTTCAGTATGTGTCCTCTGGTTCATTTGTTTGTCAAAATCAAGTCTGGTGCCTTCGAAATCACTGGAATGTTTCTGCCTTTGGGGTTTGAAGACATGGGGTGAGAACAGCAATTGCTTCAGGTTTGTTTCCTTTCTTCAGACACTGTTGGGCACAAAGCTATGCAAAAGGAGACGTTTTTGTTTTGTGATCTTGTCAGAGCTGCTTCCTCGGGTCCGTCTCACCCTTCCACACACAGTTAGGTCCAATTGCCATTCTAGAGGAGGAGAACTCATGGAGTATGGTGACCAAATGCACATAGAGCACAACATATGCAAAGCCACATCATTCCTCCGTGTAACCTCCCTGACAAAACAGGATCATCTGTGTACCAGTAGGCATTTTAGGTCAAATCCTGCCCTTGCTGAAATCCCCAAACCCCTGGTGAATTCATGGAGACAGAATTTTTCATCCTCGTGTTCTGTTATGGGGGCATTATATAAGGAGAATTAATTTACTGCCAGAGGTCAGAATAGCTCTTACTGTGAGACAAGTTAAAATTAATAAATAAAAGGGATAGGAAATCTTCCTTTTTTTTTCTTACATTTTTCAACTGAGCTGGCAATTTAATAAACCAGCTCATTTTGATTTAAGAAAATAATCTGTTCTAAATAACAGCTCATCTCATTTTTTAATAATAAATGAGGTAATTTACTGTCAGAAAACACTAAAAATACACTACAAACACTGTCAAATAGAATGATCCAAACCTCCAGAAGTCTGGAAACTGTTGTTAGCATACAAAGCTGTGTTCATTAAAGTATTTTTTTATATTTGCCTGGAGTACAAGTATATATAATACTCATCCATGGAACAATAAAGAATTTAGTTAACAACTTTTGTTATATTGAAACAATGTGCATATAAAAAATTGCTCACTCAGTGAAAGAAATACAAACAACCACTTCCAGAAACTGGAATTTCAGTCATACTTGGGAGTTTAAAGCTTGGAAACTGGTGCAGGCATCTTTATATGCAATACTATTCTTTGCTAATAGTTTGGCTCTGGTTTACTTTAGCAGATCTGCTCAGGGTGAAGAACCGACTGCCACTGATTTTCGTTGCCTATAGTATACATGAAGCAAGGGCGTACTGAATGTGAACAGCGTCACCAGAATCACATTGGTATTTGAAAACAGACTACCATGAAAAGTATTGAAACTTTTGTTACTGCATACAGCATATTTTGCCATTTCATTGTCGTCAGCTGTATATCTTTTTTTTCACTTTGCATTTAAAGATTTGGTAGAAATACTAATAAAGAATATGGAAAAATCCTTTCTTGCCTATCTCCTATTAAAATACGAAGCCCTTGAAAAAGAATAATTAAAAGAAACCTTAGAGCGTAAAAAAGTTAAAAGGGAAGTTTTGTCAGGGTAGATCAAACGTTGCATCTCGCTTCTTGTAAAAGATCTGTAGCCTGTTCAGTGAGAGCTGCTGTCGTTCAAGTTACAGCCTTCTGTTATCTTATCCCTCACGCAGGCTTTGCTTCATAACCAACCTCTTAGGGGACTGTTTGGCAAACATTAATGCTATGTAATCTCTTGCTATTAATAGCACTTGCTAGCTCGCTATCTTGTTGATTTTAGCCTATAATGATACTTACATATATTTCTTCGTAATATGTAAGTGAATACCAAATCACTGAAAAGAGTGAACACCTCAAGATGAGCTGCACGTTCGACTTGCAAGAGACAAATGGTCACTTCTGCCATGCCATTACCTGCCGTGCCTTTAAATCCATGCCAGAAGGGTTGTTTCTTCCACAAAAAAGTGCAACGATAACATTGACAGTTGACAAGAAGAAACAGAAATCCTAGTGGTGTCCTCTTGGCTCGCCTATTCTACGTCTTCTGAAGGCAATAAACTCTTGCAGGAGAAGCACAAACAGTGCTTGGGGCCTTTTCTGAATAAGCTGTTAGAACGTAATAATTTCAAACAAGAACTGAAGAGAACTTTAATCTGTCAGAGAGATGAAAGATCAAACTGGCAAAACTGAATGACACAAAAGTTGTGAAGTGCCACAATCCCCCTGAAAATAAACAGCTCTCAGGAAGTACCAAGTACCATTTCCAGAAATTAGTACTGTTAGACTACACCAGCATAACAGCAATCTAAGTTCCTTCAAGTCTGCAATAAATAGAGACCAGACTCTAGAATAAATCAAAATAATGCTAGCAGAACAGAAACCGGTCTCAACAGGAGCAGAGCTGCATGCATTTCTTTGAAACGGCAGAGATCTGTGAGGCCTGGGGTTAAGAAAGACAATTTCTTGGAAATGGCAACAATAAAGAGAGCTACAGGCAAGAGTGGGTAGATTTGGTAACCTATCAGAAGCAGGACTCTGCTCTGTCCCCTGATTTTCTTTGCAAACTGCATTACAGTGTAATGGATCAAAGTCTCCGCTGCACTGTAGCTTCACTCACCCAGAAATATGAGGGTCACATCTATGCCAGTACATGTCCCAGCTACTGCAGAGCCAAGAGCTGCTCTAAAGCCTGACTTCCAAAAGCTTTTCAGGAGCGAGGCTGCCTGCAGCAAAACATGCCTCCTCCTCTACGGAACAACGTGGGTCCAGCTATGTGATCGAGCTCAGTTTGAAATTCAGTAACCTAAATACAGTTTGGAAAGGTCATCGGTCTTTCTGAGCATCCAGACTGCTCAAAAAGATGCGTGTCTACTACAGTAAAACATTGCATCAGTGAATGAGTGATCCCAGAGGAAAAAGGGAAGGAAACAATGCTGCCTCCTGCACACACATACATGCCTCCCCCATCAAAAGAAACAAACCCATTTTTGTTCACTTCTGCAGAGCTTGACTTTCCGCACTTCTTTTCACTTTTCCGCACTACTTTTCAAATATTTATTACCTCTTAAGCACTTTCAGCTAAAGAGTTAAAAAATGTTTTCACTCTTCTGCTGTAACTCAATTAGTGTATAAATGTTGCATTGACAGCCCTGAGGAATGAAGTCTGCTCATCCCCAGAACAGGTACAACGCAGTCAGACACGCTGCATTTTTTTTCCACATTGCCGTACCAATAAATCTCAGCTGTTGCTCAAACAGAGTACTTCCAGGAGCAAAAGGACAGTTTAATCTCCGTGTCCATTCAATTTTTGGCCTCTGTAAAGAGACTGCCAAAAAAGTTGCCAATTAGTGCTAATTGTAGGGAAGGTTTTTGTGATGTGCACCCTTGTCCACTGAAAATTGGATTACAACCATCAAACTCATTTCCTATGCTGCTGATATATTTTATTCAGGTCACCAGCACTTCTGCAGTCAGCCTTTTTTAAGTGTCTGATCATACACGAAGAGAACAGAGGTTGACGACTCATCATTATATTTCACTCTCTTTTCTTTCAATGTGATAGATTTATTTGAGGGGGGTATGTTAGTTGAATTTTCTCAACCACAATACACAAAAACAAAATGAGACTTCAAGAGTCTTTCGGTTCTAATGTGGTTATGTAATAATACATTAATATAAAAGATTTCCATTTTTAGACATCAAACCCCTGACAGATGTTTTTGGATCTAGTTGCATTTAGTTAGTCTCCATTATTATGGCACACTTTGATCTGGAGCATTCCTTGTCTGTGATCAAATGTAAAATGAATTCAGATTCATTCCCTTTCATCTCATGTGAGCAGGACGTGTGAACCATTTACTTAGCCCTGCGACTCTGTGTGATGAGTATTGTCTTTTTCACTGGTTCCTGGTGGGATTTTTTTCTTTTTTCTGGTAGATGAACCAGCTCCTTTATATGATCTTACAAAAGACACCGGCAGAATGTCACTTCACATTTGTCAAGAGCAAGCCCCACAATCTCTTTAACAAGTGATGTTTTACAATGTCTTGCAGGAGATTTTTGAAAACTGATGTTAATTAGCCCAGAAAAAAAAGATAGCAATTAAGGCATCAAAACTGTCTTCGGAAAACCTGAAAAGTTTTACTCAGCCCCAGAGAGGTAGATATTATGAAGGCTAACACTACAAAAGACTCCTTAACTCATCTCCTTATAACTAAGCATTGTAGTAAACGGGCAAGACAGATTACCCTTGTTTAGGAGTCTTTGCTGCCACTATTAAGGCTCAACAGAGTGTGCTGAAAGAGATTTTCAGTAATATTAGTTTCTTTGTTTTCCCAGGTTTGCACCATATCATTGTCATAGCTGTGTGCGTTTCCTATACCTATGTGTTGTTACTACAAGCAACATGGAAAAGGCAAATAGGTAAAACAAAAATACTTTTCCCCTCACATTTTTACCATCAGTAGTTTAAAAAGAAGCGTTACTATATGCACTGAACATCAGATGTCAACCATTTAAATTCTGAACTCTCAATTTGCCCATAATCTTTTCTTTAACCTGTAACAACAACTAATGTTCGATACAAGCTTTGAAGAACAGGTTCTTACATGCGTATTTTGTACATATGATTTTCTTTACCTATTTATTTGCAAATTATTTAATAACTGACGCTTACGCCTTACGCCAACAAATTTAAAAGTGAGATACTACTATGGATTACAATCCCACAAGCATACAAGTGTGTATGTAACTTCAGCAATTTAAACAGCCCCGTACACAACATAAGGGGTGTCTGCACAGCACTTGCAGGAGAGACATCTTTAAACAGAACAGGTTAGTTTTGAATTTGCGATCCTGGGTCCTGCTAGCAGTTCAGCTTCAGCCAAGATTTATCTCAATAGCCAGACCTGAGCCTGGCACTGTGCAACACCTCTGTCACTGTGGACTTCCCTGGGGCGTTCGGTTATGTCTTTTCTGGATTTGTCTCACGAGGTTTTCAGCCTCCTCCAGTGCAGGGTGTCAGTCCGGTCCCCAATTCCTCAGTGCTGCCTTGAAATGGGCATGCTCTGCCAAACCTGTGGAGCATCGATGGCACGGGTGAAGGACCCCCCCGCCTGCCCCTCCCAGGTTCACTCTCACAGGGTGGACGACTCCCCATTTAAGCTGGAACCCTTAAACTGAGGTTTAGATGACCCTCAGCTGGTGGATTTGTATTTTGCGCTTTTAGGATTGAAATATGGCAATATGGCAAATACCAGTACCAAAATGGAGTCTAATTTCAACTTTAAGATACATTTTTTTTCCAAATTATTAACCCATAACTTAAAAGCGTCAAATAAAAATGCTGACCTTCTTGCTGACAGCAGCAGTTATTTACTTGAACATCTGTGCAATGTTTTGGTTTTAATTTAACTCTCAAATCATGTTTATGATATCGTTGGTTGTTTTTATTCTCAGTTTAGTGCATTTGAACTGCTTCTTCAGAGAAAGCTACTTTAATGCCATATTATATTGTAGGTTAGAAAGGAGAAGCAAAGTTTATGAAATTCTGTGGAAAGGTCAGTGAATCCAATAATTGCTGAATCGACCCAGTACAAAAAACCTGTGTAAGGCTAACTTCATCTTTTCAGCCTTTTGTCCATGTTGGGGCTTACTTCTGGAAGGATAGAGAAATTTCTGGTCAGTCTTTTAAAGTGAAAAGATTTAAAACAAGCATTGCAGCTGGCTGGACTGCACAAGCAGAGGCCAGGGGTGAGCTGTGCAGGGGAAGAAGCAGTTTCTGTAAATAGCAAATGGTGAGTTTAGTTGCACAAACAGAAGCATAAAAATATTATATCTATTGCTGTCCTTTTGGTTACTTGGAAAGATGGATGCTTGGAAAGCATGAGCAAATTAAACTTTCAGCGTAAGCTAGAGGAGACAATAAGTATGGAGAATTAAGTTTAGTTTTGAAAATTTGCAGGTTTTAAAAATAGATGGTTAAAAATACAATATGAAAGAGCTGATAAAATCACCTTTTTTACCTGCTGTGGTCCAAGAAAGCACCCACAGTGCATGATTGTTGCTCAGCTGACGTGGAAATTTATCAAGCCATGGTAGCCGAGTCCCTTGCAAATGCATGGGCTTCCAGTATACGTACAAGGCAAGGCTATATTTTCACTTTCTTACCACTTTATAAAACTTTCTTCTGTTTTGGCAGGAATTCAGCTCAGTGGATTTTTCTTCCCAAGCTAAGCTTTTGGAAGGGACACTGAACAACACACATTATATCGCAGGGTAGTATGCAGATATTACTGATGGCAGTACTTAAAGGTAAAGGAGTGAAATGATGCATGTGGTATGACCTGAAGATCTTATTGCCACGTGGTTGAAATACCTCTCATAATCCCTTTTTTACTTCAGTTGTGTGAGCTGATATAAAGCTCAAATTCGTGCTGGTAAAATCTCAGTATCACAGAGCCTTTAATCTTATTTCAAACTTATCGTTGCCTTTTTTGACATTTTCTGTTGGAATGCAAATACTGTATGTGCAACGCCTTCCATCCTTTCTATTTGATTTCTGATCACTGAAAGTCCGTGGCTGATTTTCTTCTTCAAACTTTTTCTGTCTCTAGGGTGGTGTTTACAAGTAATTATTAGTAATATTGGTTCTATACTGCCTCTGGATGGCAGTAAAGAGGCTGATGTTAGAGGGAATTTTTCACACGGGATATTTCTATGCCACATTGTGTTGTACACTACGTCAAGCACTTTGGATTCCCAAACGTTACAGTTCTGGGATAATAGGAAGGCAGGGAATCTCAGCCTCAAACTGTACTGTTCCAGTCTTCCAGAAACATTTGTGACCTCAATTTTCTCTCAATAAATCACAACCTTTCTGGCTTGCACACAATTCTGCAGGTTATGGCCAAATAATTTAATGCTATTTGAAATCATTTAAATGTCATGCATGCTTTCTACAGCAGTACACACACAGAATAAATTGAAACAATCTGAAAATTAGCCCCCGAGAAGGTGCATACGCCTACTATGTCTCATTGCTTAGGTAACCGATGGGATATTTCAAAAGCCAACTTAATGGTCCAAAAGAAATAATCGTTTAAATTAAAAATGAATTCTGCATTTTGAATAGCACTACGTCCTGGAGAAATGAATACACAAAGGCTACTTTGCAGCCGTGGAAAAGATTGCAAATAGTTTTGTTCTGCCAACAACTGCCAGCCAGAAAGGGCACGCCGCGTTACGGTTTGCTGTTCTGTATGGCCATGGTTATATTTTCTGTACATAACAGTAAAGCGTTATGCCCTTGTAGACAAATTTCATTCAAAATAGTAGGGCCCACAGAGGGCCCATAGTTTCGTCTCATAAAGGGCGATAACAAGAACTGTGGGTCAGGCAGACAAGGGGCCTTTTGGTGCTCATGAGCATATCGGAATTAGTTTGCTATTTTCTTTCAGTTGCAGGATGTTGGGATTTCCCCTTTCTCACATTTAGGGGAAAGAAAGAAGTTCAGTGATTGTCGAACGTTACCAGTGCAACCACGGAGACCCCCAGAGACCAGCAGGGCTGTTGTATTGAGCCTATAGACAGTGATGTGTCCAGCTTCTTCGGAGATGCCCTCAAGAGGCAGTGCCAAAAGGCCTCCCCAAAGGGCCTCTCGGGGATGCCGCTAAGCCTGCGGTGCGCTTGAAGAGATTGCTGTAGCAGACAAGCATCTTATGTTCCTATGTTATAAATCTCTAACAGCAAACCTCTGCTCCCGAAGGGGTGATGTGTCAGTTACTGCCAGTGAGTAACGGCCTGATGGCAGCAGGCATCCACGCATCCGCTGTGCCACGCAGCGTAGTGATGCCGAGGGCTGTTTGGGATCGTGCTCAGTGTCGGTGCTGAAGTCATTTCTACCCAGGACTGTATGTCACCTTCCTGGAGAGTCTGAATTCACCCAAAGAGCACATCTCAGAGGAACCTCACATTTGGTGCAAATAGCATCCAGAACCAGACTTGTCTTCTACAGAGAATTACTGCTAGGTGAGCCTTCAGTGCTTTTGTCTGCTGACTTTGAGAGAGTTTGCCTTTTGGAAGAAACTCAAATCTACAGTGACCAGAATGGGGAGAAATACCTGTAAACTAAATGCATTCTCTGACACTCATTTTTGCAACTCCATTTATGTTACTGTGTAATCCCCAGCAGCCCTTCTTCCGAATCTTGGTAAGGAAGTCCTATGGAAGCAGGGTATCATCCCCATCTTCTTTAGTTCTGGACTGGTTTCACCTAAAATCTTTTCCTCTGTGGACGGTGGCACTGTTATAACTGCCTATTAGTGGATTAGTTTTGGATCTCGCTGAAGCACGTTCTCCCTCATAGCGCATGCCTCACATAACCTCTGGCGCAGTCGGTGAGGGGTGTGAAAGTGGTCTCTCTCAGATTGGAAGTACAAACTAATATAGCTCTCTAAAGAACGTAAAGCCACATACTTCACTCTCTCTTCACTTTAACACCATTTCTGAGATCCATGCATACTCTGGTAAGTGATCTAATAACAAGGTGATGATGATTTAGCTAAAGACATTTGTGGGAAAAGTATGTTCATCTTATGTTCAGACAAAGTCTCCAACTATGTTAACAGCGGTTTCTTGTGAGCCACATAGCCTACAAATGGTAAGACTTTAAACTGAGAGTTTAAATTAAGTTTGAATTTCTGGATAAAGATCAAATACAAAAGCACATTGCATTTAAAGTGTAAGACTTCAGACTGACAGTTTAAAATGGGAAGTCCTCCTATCTGGACGTGTTTCATGGCTCTGCTATGGATTTCTTGAGTGAAGCTAAGCAAGTCATTTAAATCATCACGTGTTACAGTGTTTTGATCTCTGAAATGAAGATAATGACAACTGTTCATCAGGAAGGTTGTGATGGTTAATATTTCATTGAAGCATTTTGAGAACTCTGGGTGGAACTTGATATATGTAAGCAGTATTATTACTGTTGTAACTGGGTAATTTATTTACTCTCAGGGGATGCTACAGTTCTAGTTTAGATACCACTTTGTATCTTAAGTCTTTGTAGCTTTTCTTGACTATCTTGGGCTGCAAACTCACATATCTACCTTAACCCAGAATTCTGAAGGAAAGCCATTCAGCTGTTATCAGAATATTTTAAAAAAGTATTTCTTTCAGCTGTTAGAGAAATTGAGCAGGCCTATTTGGCACTTGGCTTCTAGTATGCGTGTGCAGTAATCGCCACCATGAACTGCTGCTTTGTTAAAAATAGTTTAAGATCCAAATTCAGTTATCTGTTTCATAAAGAAGAGGTATATTCTCCTTACCTAAGGGGATGGAAAATATAACACACACACACATACATTTGGATAACTAAAAATACACGGGCACCTGCTACGGGAATATATTAAAAACTTCAGGGTAACAGTGAAATGAATAAGGTACACATAAGACATGCTAAATCTTTTATACAGTGGATTCCAAACTACAGCTGTTGTGAGAGCCAGCAGTACTAAATCTTCATCCTCTGGCAGCTTTGCCCCAGCCCACTCATAGGGTATGCTTCCTGTAGGATTTTCCTTAGAGAGTGAATACCTCACAGTCTATGGATGTCTTGGCACTACGCTGTTTTTGCTCCAACTTTCTAGAAGTGGAAAGGAAGCGTGGCTAGGAGCAGGGCTGCGATGTGGCGTCCTTAAATGCTGCTTTTGCTGGCACTGACAACTTTGCCCCAGGCACAACAGTTCTGAGTGTCTTCCCAGTTGTATTTGGGACCAAGCGCTCCCCCACTTAGCCTCAGCCTTGTGGAGCTCAAAGAGGAGTATCTAATTATTTTGGCCCTCATCCCCTTGTCTTTTCTCCAGAGTATCTGCACCAGAGAGTCTTGTTTCCACAAACTGTTGTCTAGAACTGTAGTAAGGATAATATTCTCTGTGGATCCAGTCCTAAATTATGGAGAATAGTATCTGTATGACATGGACACAGGTGACCCATATTTTTCCCCACTCAAGTCAGTAAGATTCTGTGGGTTTATCCAGCTGGAATTGGAGCAAGTGAGTTGAAAAATATGCTTTGCCCCTGTTGCTGATCTTATATATTCAATTTCTTTTTAGTAATCAAAGACATCCAGACTAACTTTTGTGTAAGCGAAATCAGAATATGATTATAGGTCATAATTTTTGTGTCAAAAAGTTGCTACAGAGAAATTCAGTATGTTTACTGTCCAAGTATTGCTGAATGTGGCTGTTGTAAACCAGAAGAGATTTACATACTGACAGGTGAAATTTGAGCCACAAATTCTAAAACTCAATTTGGCCAGAAGTCTAATTCCCACTTGCATAGACAAGGATAAATGTGCTTCTGTAGCTTGCTTTAAGGGCTGGATATTTTCAAATAAGAGTATTTTTACCATGAAACAAAAATGTTTTTTTTTTTTGGCTTGTATTCACAAGTTGTTTCCACATCACAAGCTATAACTACGTAAGTTTGCTCACTAGCACGGTCTTTTGTTCATACATCCTATGCTTACTCTGTTGCTTTGGTAAAGCCTTGGCAGAGGAAGGTCAATCTCAGCGGTCAGACTGAGAGTACTGACACTGATGTACGCAGCTCTTCAGTGCCTTGATCTTGACAGATCATGTCAGACTCCCGGTTTGTGGAGATAAAAAAGAGACAGGTCTGGCTTTTATGTCCCCTCATAAGAAGTGGGAAAGAACCAGCTAGCACATGTTTAAGAAAATAATACAGACAGACATGTCTTTTTCTTTTTTCCTAAAGCATCTGTTAATATAAAGTTCCAAAGTATCAAATACTTATTTACTTACTTTCCAGTAATTTAAGTAGCTATGGTAGAGAGGACTTCTATGATTGCTTAGAATTGAGATTGTACAAGAGAATGTTTGCAGGATCTTGTTGTCATTGTTCATAATTTTACCAGACTTCGGGTTGATTATGTTTGAAAAATTTCAGATAAAAGATTGTAGCCATCTCTGATAATTACATTATACAAAATGTAAGTTGTTTTGTACTTGCTGAAAAGATGCTCCTCCCCTAAAAGAAAGTTGGAAATGCTGCTCACCTAAAAGAAAGTGGAGCAAAGACATGATATATGTATGATAGTGGATTGGCCTTTGCATTCTCACAGATTATAAGCCTCTGAAAATTCAGACTGCACTAGAGGTTTCTACAATTTACAAGCTAGATTCTCTACAGGTTTTCTCCAAATGGAATTTGCTTTAGTCCCTTGTAGCTTCTGTGCTGATCAGATATTGCACATACACCATCCTCACTTTTCCTAGAAGGATACCAGATGACTCCTTTTGCAACTTCGTCTTTTACAGTGCAAAACAATAAATAAGTTGGAAAAAGCTATCTTCTTTTTTAAAGAGAAAAAAAAAATCAGATCTGTTAGGAGTTATCAATTTAAGTTGGAATGTCTGTAGGGAATTCTCTCCTCACCATGGGGAGGCTTTTCCCCAGTTCTGGTTTCTAACTCCACTCGGCTGTGCAAACCCCAGGCAGGCTGGTGTGGGGTGACGCCATTTGGGTCTGCTCCTGGCAGCAAGCAGCGGCTGGCTCAGTATTTACCTACCAAACTGAATTCAATCAAGTTAAATAGTTATATCCTCTGTCGCAGAGATCAGCAGCCTCTCTCTACCATATAGACCTCTTGCATGAGCACATGGATGGGGAATGCTGGTTGATCCCTGTTTCCACCAACTCTCTCTTATGGGTCAAAGGCATTGCAAGTCAACAGCATTTTTTTTACAGCCATTCATAAACCTCAGCATCCAGTGTCAACCTCCTACAGGTTCAGCTGAAGATGCCAACAAAGGTGCCTAATGACACACACTGCCAGGGAGGACAAAAGGGCAAAAGTCTATGTTAGGGAGTCAGAAATCAAGCATTGGAGCGGAGGAGACTGGCTTTGAAGCAGCAAAGGAGCAGTCCCCAACGGCAGTATGGTTCCTGGTTCGGCACTCCAGAGAACCCTGGTTCTCTGGAGCTCTTCCTCTGGCTCTCCTCTGAAATTCTTCCTCCGTTCCCTCCCCTCCTTTGCCCTTTCCCGAGACACAAGTGAACTTTCTCCTGACTTTTCAGGCAGCAAAATTCAATTTTGTTTCGCAGTGTTAAGAAGCTTTGAGCTGTCTTTGACTTTGTTCCCAGAGAACCAGGAAAATAAACAAAGCAAGCAGATCAGAATAAAGCACATTCCACTAATTAAATATTTAGTCACACTTTAAAGAGCCGAATACTTGTAATGAATGCTGTTGTGCATTTACCTTAACATATTTTAACTCTACTAGATGTTCATGTAAACTAGCTTTAGTATATTTGGTGGTCATAAGTAAAAAAAAAACAGGTTGCATAATTTCTTCTTTCTGACAGCACTGCAAGTAATTTTGTGTCTTACATAAGCTTTTATTGTCAATCAAAATGACAACAGATAGCTCTTTTTAAATAAGAGATGTACTTTAATGAACAACTTATAGCAGCTTTGGGAGCACGTTTTAAACAAGTGTAAAGTTTTGTTCTGGCATTTCTACAGGACACTTTATTTCTTCTTGACAGCGTTTTATTTTCCAGAAATGTATAAGAAGTGACAGGTTATTGTGTATGTAATCATGGCTAATTTTTAACTTCAAAAACTTCTCTGTGATCTTAAAAGCTTTTAATTTGTTCATAGGCACAGGTTTGTACAAGCCCTGTGCAACATCTGTATGCCATTTTAACAAACAGCTATAGTGGTAGCTCTCCCTCCCAAAAAGTTTAATTAGATTTGAAAAGTGGCTTAAGGTCTTATATGACTTTGACATGTATGGACACCATCACAAATGTTCACACCTTGAACATGGTCCTGTAAGATGCTATGGCTTTCATGTAAAAATGTTGCATCCCCAAATCTTGCTGAGACTGGTGGGTTTCAAGGTGTGCAGCATCTCAGAAGATATGGTCAATGCTTTGTCCAACTGGGAATATCTGGGAATGTGTAAGTCTGTGGCAAATCTCTCATGAGTTTTGATGAACCTAGGAATTTTGACTCATCATGCTCAAATGCTTAGCTGATACTTCAATGATATTAGAGATCAAGGACAGGCTGAGACAGTTGGGGTTGTTCAGTCTGGAGAAGAGAAGGCTCCGGGTAGACCTTATAGCAGCCTTCCAGTGTCCCCCAGAAGGGGGCCTACAAGAAGTCTGGAGAGGGACTATTTACAAGAGCATGTAGTGATAGTACGAGGGGTAAAGGCTTCAAACTGGAAGAGGGTAGACTTAGAACAGATGTTAGGAAAAAATGAGGGTGGTGAGGCACTGGAACATTGTTATGGTTTGAGAGACCCATAACAATTTGTTGTCATTTAGACAATCATTCTATCACCCGATGACCCCTCCCCACCTGGGAAAGGGAAATCAGGAAAACCAAGGAAACCCGGGAGCTGAAGTATAAACAGATTTAATAGAATAAGATTAGATAATTAACAATAACAGCACTAGAGAACTGACGTTGATCCCGACACCAATACAGAATATGCAAAGGTTATACTCAGCCAATTATATCAGTAGGAAGCTGTGCACTCCCAGCAGTGGACAGCAAATGTCGGACACTGCGAGCGCTGTGGCTTCAGGAGGAAGGGAAGGCCTCAGGGCTCCGGCACCAGGGCACGAAGTTCTCAGGATGGCAGCCATCAAGGGAGAGAGCGAACTCTGCAGCAAACTTTCTAATTTATAATGAGTGTGACATTGATGGTATGAAATAATCCTGTTGGCCAGCTTGGGTCAAGTGCCTGGGTCTCGCTCCTCCTCATCCCTGCACCTGGCGAGCTCAAAAACACTGAGACCTTGAGACCCAGACACCATAGCTGGCTGTAAAGTAAATATTTTCACAAATTCAGACACTGGAGTCTTCTAAAAGTGCAATTTTCCCAAGTATTAGAAGATAAATTAGTCCTGTGTCTCTCAAACCAGGACAAACATTGCCCAGGGAAGCTGTGGATGCCCCATCCCTGGAGGTGTTCAAGGCCAGGCTGGACTGGGCTTTGAGCAATCTGGTCTAGTGGGAGGTGTCCCTGCCCATGGCAGTGGAGTTGGAACTAGATCATCTTTAAGGTCCCTTCCAACCTAAACCATTCTATGATTCTATGAAATAGAAAAACATAATTGTATAGGCCCTTGTTCCCAACTCACCTTCTCTACTACTTCAGCATGCACTATATCACAGATACTCTTCTTCAGGAGGTATTTTTAATTAAAAAGACCGAAACTCCATTACTGAGAACATCATACACATCATCACAGTTGAAATATATTGTGATGTTTACATATTGTCATGTGTACCAGGTAATTTACATTTCACTCAACACAGATAACTAAATAAGACTAAAATTAGTCATATTCATCTTTTTTTCTTTTAACTTTGTAGTCAGTTGAATAACATTTAAGGAAGCCCTATATGTATTTCAAAGTAATTTAGAATTTATCAAAATATATTTTAAAAAAAATACTAATTTTGGAAATTGTTATTAATTTCCATTCCTTAAAAAAATCTTGAAGTAATAAAACTTGTCCTCTGTATTTAATATTTAAGCCAGTAGAATGTCTTTAGATAGTTCTGGATGTATATTTTCAAGAATTCCATTTAATTCCTAACAAGAAATGTAACATCTTTGTAACAGCCTGAAACACATCTATTTTTAAAATTCATAGTAGAAGTAACTGTAAGGTAGTTTGCAAGGACGGAGTTAATGTTTAAACAATGATTGAAATTTACTGCTTTGGTGAAACAATACCTACTTAGGTTAACTGGTAAATTCATTACTATTTGTGTCGAAGTGAAAATTCACTATCACTCTGAAAAACACGTGAATGCTTTTAGGATTATTTCACACTTAATTCAATCCCATTGGCCTTAATGTTGGGTGCAGCACTGCCGCTGGTGTCGCCAGGAGCAGCACACAGAGTTTCTTCTTGTGCAACTGGCTCTGTCCCAACACCCAAAGTCCCGAACAAGGGGTGAGGTTTACAGTAACACTTATTTATAGCTCCTGCTTGCTCTGGGAAGCACAAGCAGAGAGTGAAATGGGATATATCTGTCCCGTTAGGTGATCGGGAACCCTTAGAGGAGACAAAGAGCAAGCACCGCCTCGGCTGTCGAGAGAGGAATGCAGTGTTGCCTGGGACCCCCACAGGCCACCCAAAAAGAGGTGGGGGTCCTTGCAGTCCTCTCCTACAAGTTTAAGGGTGCTTGCCCTCTCCATTTCTGGACAATACAGGAGAATATATGAGAGGAGAACAGAGAGTTCTTGGGTTTGGTGTGCCTGTTAGAATCAGCTGATCTCAGTACAAACAGTTCTGTCACTCCTCTGTCTTGATCTCCAAGGACAGAGAGCTTTGAAAATGCCAGCAGGAGTTTTCCAGGGCAAAAATACCTCTGAGTATTTTCTTATGTGTGTATGGGAGCACACAGCCAAGCTGGTTTCAGAGCACAATAGGTGAGATGCAGCGAGTAGTCATCCGACTCAGCTTCATCTCTGCCTTGCCTTGTCTATGCAGAGATAACTTGGGGGGAGCTGCAAAACAGCTCAGCCCGGGGTTATCTCAAGATTGCATATAAGAACCGAAATCAAATGACCCTTAACAAACAAAATGCCCTGAGTCCTGTCCCACCACTATTCCCATGACTTTGAGCGCCAGACATCACAAATTGGCAACAGAGACTTAGCTATCACGCCACCAGAAGTAAATATCCCAGACAGTGTAATCCACTCAGGCATAATCCTGCATCCTCACAGAATCAGGAAATATAAACCGCAGGGTTTGGGGAGAAAAATGGGGAATCCTCCAACAATACAGCTGGCCTGTAGGAGATCCGTCACCCCCCTGTCCAGGACGCTGTACAGGGTAACTTCCCAGGGACTGAGCGACCTTACCTGAGAGAGGTGACTAAGTGACATACGTACGGTATATGGCATGCTGTTAAGTTTGCGAATGGTGCACTCTTTTAAGGTATTAATATCTAGTGCGCTTGTGGTTTGTGTTGTTACTTGTCGGGATCATTTGTAGCTTGCAATAGTGTATCCTGCTAATTTCTTTTAAACTGCAATAGTGTAATCACCATTGTACACCTAGAACTTGCAATAGTGACGTATTGGACCTGTGAGTGAAGTCCAAATAAATTGTTAATTTGAACCTCTCAGTGAAGTCCTTTTTCCCATTTCGTCACAAAGTGCTTATAGCTCCTTCACTTTACACTAATGGTTTCACCAGGAGCTTACCTTTCTGCCTATTTGCCAGTGGCAAATCAAAGAAGTTCCAAATAAGAAGAAAGTGCATGCATTGGTTTCATGTACCTGTGAATTTGGAAATAAATGTTTGCTGTATTTAGCCTGCTCTGCTTTCTAACAAGGGCAAGGGAAGTATCCTGTGCTCCTGCCTGGCCTCCTGCCCTCGTCTCTGATGTGGATGGCCAGTGGCTCTGTGCCTGTTTTTCACCTCCACCCTGGTGCCAGTCCACCTTACCGGGCTTCTGTCAGGTCACTGGGGGAACCCCCAGGAGAAGGTGATCTTCGCTCTAATCTCCTGCCAGGCTGCTTTCTTGGCAAGAACCCACGCTGTTGGATACATGACATTTGGTCTACTTTTACTTTTAAACCTCTTGTAAGAGGACACAATTTTCTAATTCTCTAGCTTTAGGACCTTTTGTTTCATTTAAATTTGAAGCTTTCTGCTGCTGCCACCTTATTTATGCCATCCATATAATGTATGACAAGCATATAAACTGAAGTCTACAGTGTTTAACACAACAATACTACCTAGCAGACAATCTAGTTTAAAAAGAAATCTAACAGTTTAATTTTTTCATAAAAAAATTGTGAGTTTTTTTATATTTTGATGCATTACACGAATCTAAATTCATTATGATGCAAAAATGGATATACTGTCTGTGGTGAATTCAACTTGTAAATTTTCAGAAACTGGAAGATTTTCTAACAGAAAATGGAAAACTAGAGGGAATAAGTTGAGCAAAGGTGAAACAACATGATCTGTAATAATACTACAGTGATAGGACTGTCTTCTATACATATGATGAATAGTTATTATTATTATTAGACTATAAGAGGTCTTCCTAATATATTCAGATTTAGTATACCAAGCAAGGAATGTATCTGTTGCCCTGTACACTTTTTCTGTGGTTATAGAGGTCGAGTTCTAGCTATTTTATCACTTATTCAAAGGAATGACCCAACTAAGGTAGATTTCTGATTGTCTGGCAGTCTGTCACAGTCAGTCTTTACAGCGAATAGTTTTCATCTCTAAGATGCTGTAGTAAAGTTACAGATAATTATATTTAAGTGTCCCTTTGCAAGGTGTTAGGTGTCTGCCTGTAAACGACAAGGAAGAGACACGCGACAAAGCCGGCTGAGTTCACTAGGCACGTATGGTGCAAGTTGCAGAAAAGTGTGGTTGTGGGTGTTCTCTCAATGTGGAAGGAGATAATTATTTTCCAAAGAGGAATAAGACACAGTAATAATAGTAGTATTATGTAAGCAACACGGGTTAGTTTCTAATTCCAGATAAATAATGTGCTTGCCATTTTCTGAGTGAGTCTTTTACTACGCCAGAAGTATTATATAAAGCATTACTGAGTGCAGACAAGAGCATATTGTTAAGGCATTCGCTAATGCAAGCTATGTGTGTCCAAGCAGACTGCTAAAATATGCAAGAGAAATTTCCATGTATTATCAAAAATTATCTTTTAGCAACTAGAGAACATAATTCTCCCTAGCGTGCTTTTGAGAAAACTGGATGAAAAATGTTTCAAAATCAGAAAGACTGTATCTAATGGCCACAACTTATGAATATAAAAAACGATCTAACACTAAACATAGTGTACAGCCTTGAATCAGCTATGAGAACAATGTGTGTGTATACTTTTTTCTAAAAAAAGAGTACATTTATCAGCAAAATCCTTTAGAAACAGTTTAAAGGCATTTCATTATTGAAAACAAAGTTGTTTTTTAGAGAATGCATTACATGTAAAGAACTCTTACAGGTATATCTACTGCATTTTAAAAATCTCTTTGTAGGGATATGTACTGAATATATATCTTAGCAAATGAACTGCAGGAAAGGAGAAAAAAAATCATAAACTCCATAAATGAAAATATTGTTTAGAAAAGGGGAATAACAGAGTACATGACATTACTTCATCAAAGAAATATGATTGCGTATTTTAAAGTAACATTTTCTTATTGCTGGCATGGAGAGCAATGCGTGTAGGAAGAGGAGAGCGACCAGCACGGTCATTCGTGGGCATGTGAGAAAAGAGAAATTTGCAGGCACAGACAGCGTGCACATACAGACCCAGTAAGTCTAATGACAGAAGGATCACACGGTAATGAACATTTGACAATATCCTTACACTCATTTTAAAGAGCAAATCACAAATTGAGTATTAAAAAAAAACAACACCCTAAGGAAAGTCAGCAAACAAAACTGATACATACAGTGACTTAAGTTTATGAATTAAGATGGCTCCCTCACTTCTATACTTTTGAGGCACCATAACTAGTTAAATTATTTGTGAAATGACTCACTAAAATGCATGTTAAGGAGAAATTATGTTTTTCTCTATATAGTGTTAATCTTTCTGATGAGGCTGATTTGCTTTTTATGAAAAGCCTGACTGATGCCACCACCTGCTAACTTGGGATCATTGTATCAGATTATTTCCTTCTACCACCTGCTGTGCGGAATAGAGCTGGAATTCAGCTGATGTTTTTACATACTGGTGACAAGATTGTAACTGTTTCTGTAACCTGTATTTTAATCTAGGGGTTTCCCCAGGAATATTCTGTTAATTTTAGCTAGTTCAAAATGCTGCAGTTACGAATTAAAAAACCTCAGAATCTCATGACTCAGGTTTTATTAAGTGTGCTTTCCTTACTCATAATTTGGTTCACTACCAAATCTGAATACTGAATTTACTTGAGATCTTTTACTTTTTTTACTCAATTTGTACTTGTTTTGTATAGGGGTAATTGGTAATAAGATGTCGAGCCATAGAGGATAGCATAACATCTGTAATAATAAAATCTCAGTATGTATAAATTAGGATGTAGACTGCCCATGGATTCTAGAAACAGAAACAAGGAGCCATTCAGAAATTACCGTAACTACTCTTTTTGCCTGAACAGTTTCACAGGAATGCAAACACGATGGGTCCACATGTTGTTTCTCCCTGTGAGCACTGATGTGATGTGGCCAGTCTTAAGGAATGGATAATTTCCAGGTAATTCACTATATAGACCTATTTGTAGTTCCATGCAGCAGTGTTCAGGAGGAAGTGTGCATGTGAGCAAAGTATGTTTCCCTGTAAGCAGCCTGCAGGCCACTGAAGTCCCTTTCAGGCCTCTAGGTAATTCTGCGAGTACGGAATGGTCTCACAATTTTATTAAGTATAGAATAAAAGTCCTCATTATTGTCTCAAAGTGTAAGGAAAGAGCTTATCATTATGCATGTGTGGGAGAGTAATGTTAAAATTACTGTGGAACTACTTAGCGTTTCTCATTCTTTAGTAACAAATGCATTATTGAGTACAGAAGTTTAATATTTCTCTAGTTTTGGAAATGAAAATGTTTAAAAGAAGAGGGAACTAGTCTTGGGAAGAAACAAGAGGGAATGAAAGTGTCTTGTTGGCTCAAATTCAAAGCACTTTTATTCAAAGTACTATCATTCAAATATTGTCCATTTTGTGACTCTCCAAGGTCTTAAATTAAATGACCTGATGATTTTGCTTCAGGGCTTAGCAAACAGGGTCTACAACACAACACAGATTGCTTGGCAGCAAAACCTTAGGATTATCAATAATAGCTATTTAGATTTTGCTTGTAACATTAAAGTTTCTGTCCTAGGTTACAGAAAGCCCAAACACTCTCTCTGCATACTGGTTTTAGCCAAATGCCTTGGGTTTGTATTTCTCACTTGCTGGAATTGACTTTTTAAGTCTTCTAGTAAGTGTAACAGTGGCATCTCAGGAAAATACTGTAAGCTTTTATTGAACCAGTTTTTTGAAGCACTGAGGGAATTATCCTTGTAGTTCTGTACCAAACTCCCACAATTTACGAATTGAGTACACTTGGTGACCTGTCCATTCATCAGTCTTATCTTCAAATCTGTCCAGGAACAGATTCATCGCAAATATTTTTGTCCTGATTGGAGCTATATAAAGTTATCACCTTTCTGTTTAGTGGTTGACCCAAATTTTGATTTTAATTCATTTGTTCAGATCTAATCTAAATTCCCCCCCCTCTCCCCCCCCCCCCCATTCCTGACTAGAGAATGTAAAAGAGAAAACTGGAAAAGCTTCAACTTTGATGCCGTTTCTTTCAAGCTGCTGAAAGTAAAGCAGAGGAGATTACTCCAGTGATAAGGAAAGAAGTTCTGCCCAGTAACCCCAGCTTAGAGACCTCAACAAGCACGATGCGAGATCCTTGAGTTTATTTTCTGTTGCTGGCTTAATGAGATTTGAAACCATGCAACAGAAAGCTGATCTAACTGCAATACTGTAACAGATTTTCCACTAGGGAAATGGAAAGTATGTAATATATAGTGGAACATGATCAAAAAAACGGGTAACAAGCATGCCCAGCTTACTCTACTAAACAGCTAATGGAAACACAAGATCAAATCTCCTTTGGAAGAAATAGGATTAAACGTGGGTTTTCTCCTGGATTAATTCTGTAACTGCTGGCTGGGGTGAAATGACTCTCCTCATTCATTAGTTTTGTAAATCTAAGACTAAATTCATCCAAAATCATCTAGTGAATTTGGATTTATTTATCAAAGTAAAAATTTTGCTGTAATCTCCTTGAAGATGTAATCAATTAGTCCATTTTGGGCATCGCAACTTTCTGCAAAGTCAGCATGTATAATCCAGTTATCAGGAAATAATCTTGGAGATTTAATACAGACAGAGGTATAAAATTTCCAAGCCTTGCAGAATAATGGATTCCAAAGCAGGTTGAAAATATTACAATTTTGGTAAATTACTTAGAATTATATAAACTGGATCCAAAAAAGTGTCAAAATAATATATGATTTATCAAAGAAAAAAACACTGAAAAAAAGAAGCTCAAGGTTCTCTCACCCATAACTTTGAATGTTGAGCTTATATATACAATAAACACCATTCTTTGCACACGTACACCTCAATACATACATTCTTGTATTGCTTTGCCATGGAAGCCCTCATCCATCCTTTGTCTTGGTGGTCAGTTTGGTATTTTTCTTATGAGTCTCCCAGCTGGGAAAAGTAGTGTATGAAGGAAGACTAAAAAATCAAGTATTTGAAAAACCAGAATGAAGACAGAAGCTTCTGGTGTTCTAATTCAGTGACTATCAGCCAGCTGAGAGCTGACAACTCTTTTCCTAGAAGTTTATTGCAAGACATGAAGCATACTCTATCCAGGAACAGCCTGTTAATGCTATACACAATTTCACTTTCCTTTTGTCTTCAGCAATTGCATAATCAGAGTTATGAATTCTGATATTCTAATAATGAATGAGAATATCTTGCCTAGTGAGACACTACAAAAATCCATGAATTTCTGATGTTCCTGCATTCGTATAATGTGACTATAATGTCAGAACAGTGAAATTAGTGCAAAACAAGCTCATGCTTCCTCGGAAATACAACACTGTGATATAAGGATGTCTCATGATGCTATTGTTGTGCTCTAAGTAATCGTTTTTATCATGCTATAGGGCCGCACCTAGCATAGGGAATGGGCTTGGGATGCTTCTGGATCCTTCTAGTCTTTGTGCAGTTCACTTGTATGGACATATACAAATTTCTGGTTTTGAGGAGTTTACTTCTTCCTAAAGCTAGCAGTTCTAAGGGGCACAGGATACCATTGCGTAAACACAGATTTGCTTTGCACAATTAGGAGCTATTTCACTTGCTATTAACAATTTGATGCTCACATTTTATGACTGCTGTTTGTGTCTTGAATGTTAAATTTATATTCTCTTGTGGACTAATTCTAGGGTACTACCCAAAGTGGGAAACTGGAACAGGCTGGTAGCTAGGAGAGTGCTATGTGAGACAAATTATCACTGGCATAACTAACAGGGTTGATATGAGAGATGAATTGGGCCCTATGTCTCTTTACTGTAGAGAATACTTTCTCTCGAGCCAAAGTAACAGCTGCAGTGTGCTTGTGACTTTAAAAAAAAAAAAGCTTGCTTTTTTGGCAGAGCGAGTGCACATGCCTTTGTCTTCACAGTACAGCAATTCTTATTTTTCTGAATGATTTGTATGGGGTCACATCTCAGATTAGAGGTTTTTTTTCTTATGCACTCTTCTCTAAGAGTATGCAGTGACCTAGACTTGCCTCCCCTTGAAAGCTGAAATTCCCTCGGCTGATACAACAAATGCACTCCGCTGATGGCGGACAAAGATGGGGTGAAGTTCAGAGTGAGATTCCTGCCCCAGGGTTAGCAGAAAGCACAGAGCAGTCTGCCCGCTTCTCTCCTGGGACGCTGAGCCCTGGTATGTCCGCAGTGCTTGCACAACGCTGGGTATAATACCTTGTAGCTGGCGCACGCCTCTTTGTTTTTGTTCCCAGGGGATTTGTAATGATATCAAAGTGCTTGTCTTCACTTACAACACAAAGAAATAATTCTAATCAATCATAAGTTTCTTAAATTAGTAGCTATGACTGTCTGGCATATATTCAATTGTTTACAAATAATACCACCTTTTGCCAGCAAGTTAGTATTACATAGACAATACTGCAAAATTATTCATATTGAAAATAATTCAGGATCTCAATAAAAACTGATGGAAGCAAGTTCCAATTACATGGTATGGTATACAGTACCTTTCAGTCTCTATGTAAGCCTACACTTCACAGGATAAAACTTGGCAAAAGGCTTCATGCTAAATAATAAAAAGTAATGAACTTTCAGTTACCTTTGATTAAGGGAAGAGTAAATGTGCAGACATTAACTTTAGAGTAAGTCGCCATTGTTCAAAAACTGTTGTAGTGTAAATGTACACATACTAAAGAAAAAAAACACCACTTTTTTTCAGAAGAGCCTGAGAATGAAAAAGATTATTCTATCAAAATGTTAAATCCATTTATAAAATAGTTCAATATAGATTTATACTGGTTTCTGTAAAATATATTGACTTCACTGCCTTTAAATTCTGTGGGTTCATGGGTTCACCTACAAGGGCACCCTGAATTGCTCCCCTGTGCCTTGGTCGCCTCAGTACCCATATAGCACACACCCCAACAGGCTCCTGGGCTCCCTCTGGAGTTACTAGACTGGCTGAAGGGACAGTCCACTCCAGCTCCACCCAGCGACTGTGGATGAACCCATGGCAGGGTAAGCTTCCCAGCTCACCCAAGAACATCTCCAGCGGCATCCCTGCTGTCCTCACACCTTCACCCATCTTTATACACTACTCCAATGCTCACAGACCTTCCCAACCGCTCTCAAGACTAGAGAAGACCTTAGAACTGTGCTATCCAAGGTGGGTTGTTGGATTTTTTTCTTCATACTTGACCAGTAATAATTTTATTTTAAATGCTCTTTATTTGGACCCTATGGTCATTTATCCCCTATTTCACTCATGTTGGTAACAATACATTTGCAATTCATTGCAACATATATGCTGCCCTTGTGTACTGTGGGGGTCTCATGTCTAGATCTTCCTGTCCCTGGGGCTGCAGCTGGGCTGTCGGGTGGACAGGCACTCTGGGAAGGAAGCTGAGGATGTGGCAGGATGGTGTGGGGTAAGGCTAAGGAGGACAGAGCAGGGTGGAGGATGGGGAGAACAGCATTGGACTAACGTGGGCTTTAAGTTATTTTGAGTATGCCCAAAGTCACTGCTGAAAGGCAGTCTCTGATAGTGTTTTGATGGATGATGCTGCTGGCCCTGAAACTCACAAGAAAACCCAAAGATGCCTTCAGTGGCAGCAGCTGGGCATTCAGGAACAGCCCAGTTGCCACTGCACACGGGGTGCTGATTCACCTGCATGCAGTGATCCCTCCAACAGCCCCCAATTCAACTGCTGACTGCAGGTGGAGTTGTGTAGGAAGCATGGTGGGGTACAGATGGGAAGGGCCATGGGATAGGCATTGAGCAAGGCTTGCTTCAAGTCTCAGCATCTGGGGAAGGCCAACCCACTCCAGACAAAACTAGCCTTGATCAACAGGGACTCAATCCACTCTTCACCTGGTCGGGTGGCTCTGTGGTGTGTGTACATATATATATGGTATAAATATAACCTCCAGGACTTCTCAGGATAAGCATCAGACAAGGTGATGAATAAGAGAAGTGACTGCAAACTGGGCAGATTTGTGCAATGGGTTTAGTGTCCTGACAAGAACAGCAAATAAAGAGCCTGAAGGATTGATTTAAATTGTATTCCACAAGACAGAAAAATGCCAAGATATAATAATAAGGAAGTAAAATATATATTTCATATAGTCTCCTTTTCAGAATAAAATTTGTTCATAAGTCTTACTTTTTATGACAATTTCACTTACTTAAATGTTGTCTTTGCCTTTTCTGAACACCTGCTTTTTATACTGCTTCCACTTTCTGATTTTCAGTCAAAACCACTTACAAAAGACCACTTCAAAAAAATGGAGGCAAAAACAAGTTAAAAGATTTAATAGCTAATCTGTGGTAGGTTGTACTAGACCTAAGGAAGAAATTCATTAACTACTCAATGTGCATTTTTACAAATCCTGCTCTTTTATCTGCTAAGCCTTATCTACTGCAGCATGTTAAGTGTACAATACAAATATTTGAATAATCATGACATAATTGCAATTCAGTTTGTCCATGCAATCCTAGTGAAACCCTGAGGAAGGCAAGTGGTTTCAGTGAACACAGAATATCCTTGTATTTCATTCACTTGCAAAATAATTGGCACAACATGCTTCATTCCAAACATATCCACTGAAAGAGATAACTGAAAAGAATAAACAGTGTAAATAGATGGATTTATTTCACTAATGTAGGAGGCATTTTAAAGGCAACTGTTCAATACCAAGCCTTAATGTCAATGCAGATTTAATGAAGTCAGAATATATTACATTTCTGAGGACTGCATAATTCTACTGCCTTAGCTGGAGCTATACCAGTCTATAACTTCTAGCCTTGAAAAATCTTATCAAATATTCTCTGTTGCTCATCCTTTCTTCCTCTTCTGTTTCTTTGCAGCCTAAGACTATTTTCTCCTGATTTTTTCCCCTACATCTCTGCTCTTTCAGCAGGTCTAATGATTCTCTTCCTCCTCTGCACTTTGACCTCTTCAGCTTTCTCCAGTAATCTTTTTTTCTTTGTTTCATAGAGTCATAGAATAATCTGGGCTGAAAGGAACCACTGGAGGTCATCTAGGCCGACATCCTGCTCAAAGCAGGGCTAATTTCAAAGTTAGTTCAGGTTGCTCATGGCTTCCTTGTCCTGTTGAGTTTTGAGTATCTACAAGGATGGAGATTGCCCAGCCTTTCTGAGTCCTTGTTCCAGTGCTCAGCCCCTCATTTGAGTTTTTAATTTTAATATTCCATTATGTATTTTTACTGTTCTGCTCCTTTAAACAGATTCCATAATTCTCCAACTTTGTTTCATCCTTGTGTCTGTTTCCACCCTTCTACCTCTTAAAGTTGTAGCAAGCACACTATTTCCATGCTTTCTGATTTTTTTGATGTACTTACATTTCTTCATAATAGAAATATACCCCTTCCTTTGATATACAGGGTTATATTTACTTCTCACAAGATTCAAACTGATGCCATATGGGTAGAGGTCAGATTGAATGACCGCAGCTTATTGCCCAAAGCCATTCAGGTAACATGAATACTACTAGAACTGCCTCTTATTCTCCTTTGCTCCTTCACAGCTAACCCATCTTGCATTTGAAAATCAGACTTCTGCCTAATACCTGTAAAGCTTCAGTGGTTTCTGAAAGTGTAGTGGCTGCTAAGTATAAAAAGCTGTTTGTTTTGAATGCCTGACATTGCCTGAATCACCAGATTTACCTTTGGAAGTTTACTTTTTGTTTAGGATGAAAATTTGAAAAAACAATTGAAAAAATTGTCTCTGTTGGCACTAGATTTTGTGCAATAGTCTTATGGCACTACCAGGAGCTACTGGAACAACACTGGCAATCTAAATAAATATTGTCAATTTTAAATTCCTCTAAACAGTCAATCTTTAGACAGAGATGGACCTTCAGCGTTTACTGTAGAAGTGCTGGCATTCCATTTTAATGCAGAATATGGGAAAAGTTAAGCAGATTAAAATGGTATTATAAAAAAAGTAATCTTATTGTGTTTAAAATATTCACATTTTGAAGTAAATATTGCCTTTTCTAAAATACTGGAAATACATACATAAATGCACACATAAATTGTTAAAGCATTGAGTCATCTGCTCATATTTGCTTTGAAGTGGGCTACAATGAAGCTTTGTGATTGAAGTGAGAAGGTTGAACTTTGTGTTCCCTGATGCTTAATGCTTCTGTTCACTTTCAGAAAAAATAATTTTGCAAATCATAAACAAGAGAAACATCACATCTTAATCAGTGGGTATTTGGTTATGCTTAATGGAATAATGCCCATTCATGCTGTTCACAACAGTCAGTAAAATCAAAGCACTTGTCCTTAAACCTTGTTCTACTACTATGTGAGCACCCCATGTGTTAGCTTCCTGCAACGGAACATCTCAATGTACTAAAATACTCTTCATGCTTCTGTGATAGTGAGGATGGAGCTCTCTCCACCCACCTCCTATTCTTTCTCACCACTCAATGCTCAGAATTGGACTTTTGTTTACATCTCATGATCAGTCTTCTCCAGTGTAAGCAGTTTAAAAGAAACAGTTTAGAAGTCTCGCTTCATTGTTGGATTACCATGGAATCTGGAGACATAGGCTTTCTGTTTGTTCTCACTTTGCAGAAGTCTTCAGATTTCAAATATTTGTTTCTTGTCATATGGCAGTACTTATCAGTGACCCATATAGAGAAAACAGTTTAGTATGCATCTGAGAGCTGCCATCATCAGAGAATTCAAGAAGACAGCTCAGTATTCCCAACAAGACTCAATAATACCAAGATTATGCTGGATAAATATACAAATACACTTTGGAACAATTTAGACATCCCTTCTACAATCCTGGACTCTGACACGGGACATCTGACTTTACTCAGGCAGTGGAGGTTCTTCCAGTACTACTCACCTTCATTCAAAGCCTGATCAGCTCATTCCCTCATTTCAGGAGAAGAAAACCTGTCCGCCAACTTCGTTTCTACCTTACAAGATTCCTAGAATAACAGGTGAGTCAGACCACCAAACAGCCTTGAGACACAAAAGTCACCTCAAGCTCAAAGGCCATCCTTGAAGCCATTTTGCCTTTGACAGAGCAGTCATGGACTTCTCTTGTATGCGGTAAGAACAGAGAAAGAGGCTGGATGAGCTCAGTTCCACCTGTTCGCTGACACCTCCAGCCATACAATAAGCAGGTTCTGCAGTTGTTCACACTATCTTGGTCACCAGTGCCCCAATGAACAGATGCACGGAACATAGGACTTGCTGAGATTATACACAGCTCTGTTTAAACCCCATATATGACATGCTTTTTGCCGAAGAAGCCAGGAAAAGGTTGAGACAAAGCACTTAATAAAGAGGAGACACAAGGAATATTTGAAAACATTGGAACAGGCTGCCCAGAGAGGTTGTGGAGTCTTCCACACTGGAGACATTCAAAATGTCAGTTGCTGGACACTGTCCTGTGCAACCTGCTGTAGGTGACCCTGCCCTGGTAGGGGGGTTGGACTAGATGATCTCCAGAGGTCCCTTCCAATCCTGAGCCTTCTGATTCTGTGAAAAAAAGTTGTATGTACATTGCACGTTTTCTGCAGAGCACTGGTGGCTGAACAGACAGATCTTACTGCCTGTAGTGAGTAGACTCCATCCAGCCTGGAAACCTGGCTCACCATAAGCATCTGCATTGTCGATATTTTCACATAGATGAATGGCGCTGACAATGATTCCCCCATCTTTAACAGTGATTAGTCATCAACTAAATGGACTCTCCAACTTGGGGAATTTTTAGCTCAAGGCTAGATTCCTGCCCCACCCCATGACGCTAAAGATGTAGGTTTAATCAAAGCCATGAAAACTAGATTGGAGGAACAAACAACTAAAAATTATGTTTAACTAATAAAAAATAAATTCAGAACTGCCTCCTCTTCCTGAAAAGGAGCCATGGCACTCGTACAGCAATTGCCAGAGTACAGCCTCCTAACAACCAGGTTTCGGTCTGGCTGGTAATCCACGGGCTCGGAGGGGTGTGAGGGGTGCGAGGAGGGGTGCGGGGCTCCCCGAGGGCTGGAACAAGCAGTTTTATGGAGGCTTTGCCCGGACAGAATAACCTAAGCTGGGGACACAAGTCACACCTGGCGACGCCATGGTGTCAGGCTCTGCCTTGAGATCTCCTGCCTTCGAAGCCGCCTGTGGAGACGCCTTCGCCCTGGAGCCAACGCACAGGGGAAGGTGGTCGGTGGGGTGCGCGGAGGCGACACCTGAGGGGACACCCCTGAACTCCCTTTGCCCTTCTCAGGGTGAATCCGGCATCGCCCTCCTGCTCAGAAGTCCCTTTTGTTTTTTTTTTTGTTTTGTTTTGTTTTGTTTTTTTGTTCTCCCCCCAAAATGACACCTCTCACCACACCGGGGGGGCGGGGGGGGGCGGCCCCCCCCTTCCCCGCCCTGAGGGGTGCTGAGGGCCCGGCCCGGGCGGGCGTTGCCTGAGGGGGAGGCGCCGCGCGCTGCGGCCGCGCGGGGGCTGCCCTCCGCCATTGGGCAGCTCCTGCCCCCGGGGGGCGGGCCGGGACCCCCGGGGCCCGCTTTGAAGTGCGGGTGCGGGGATGGCCACCGCCTGAAGGCGTCTGGGCATCTCCTCGCCTCCCCGCCGGCGGCGGAGGCCGGGGCAAGGGAGGCGGGAGGAAGGGCCGGACGGGAAGGGCCGCCCTCGCCCACCCCGGCGGCGGAGGGAGAGCTGGGGGGGGGGAGGACGAGGTTGGGGGGGAAGCGGAGGCGAGGGGCTGGGAGGAGAGGGAGCGCTATCGCGGGGCGGCTTCCCGCGGGAGCGGGCGCCTGAGGGGAGCGCGGAGGCAGCGGGACGGCGAGGCGAGGCGAGGCGGGGCGCGGCGCGGGGAGCATGGAGGAGCCGCGCGGTGCGGGGTCGGCCCCGGCGGCCGGCGGCCGCTGAGGCGGCGGCCCGGGGGGGGGTGCTGTGGGAGCGCCCGCCGCGGAGCGAGCCATGCGGGTGGCGAGGTGGCTGGCGGGTCTGCTGTGCCCCCTCTCCCTGCTCGTCACCCACTCGTGGGGAGTCCGCTTCCACCCGGGACAAGGTAAACAAGCGGCAACAAAGGCGGCGGCGGCTGCCCCGCGGGTCTTTGGTCGCTCCCCCGGCCCCCGCGGGCGGGGAGGCGGGAGCGTTTCCTCAGGGCGGGGGAAGAGGGCAGCGGGGAGGCCGTCGGGGCGCCCACCGGCTGGCGCGCGGGGCGGGTGCGGGGCCGGAACGTGGTGTCGCCGGGAGCGCTGGACACCCCCTCTCCGACCCCGCTGCTGTCACTGGAGCCCCGGCTAGCGCCAGGAGTGCCGTGGCAGGAGCCGTTCGGGTGCGAGCGGAGGTCGCTTCGTGTGCTGTTGCGCTGGGCTGAGTGTCTTGCTTTCTGTTGCAGAGACCTTAGTGAAGCAGCTCTCCTCCTACGAAATCATCACACCTGTCCGAGTGAACGAATTTGGAGAGGTTTTCCCTCAGACGCATCACTTCAGCAGGAGGAAAAGGAGCTTGGAGGCACCACTGGAGCCGGCTGCTTTCCGAACACATTACCAGCTCAGTGCATACGGGCAGGTCTTCCAGCTCAACCTGAGCGCGGATGCAGGCTTCCTCGCTGCTCAGTACACTGTGGTGCACGTCGGGGCCCCGCAGAAGCAGTCCTCCCCTGATTTGCGCCACTGTTTCTACCGTGGGCATGTCAATGCACAGGAGACGCACATGGCCGTCTTCAGCATCTGTGGTGGATTGGTAAGCATGTTGGTTACTTCTTCCTGTCTCCATTCATATTCTTCTCCTCCCTGAAAGAAATGTAGTGGGATGCCTTTGCCACAGAGCTGAGCTGGAAATTCTCGGGCGTCATTCCAAGTAGTTGGTCATGAAATGTCTTGGCATCGGCAGTTTGTAGTCATGATGATACTTTTTTGGCGGGATATACAAATGCTGCTTTCAAAGGATCTATTGCTGGCCTGTGATAGAATTGGTTGATGTAACTCCTGACACCAAGAGCATTATAATGGAGGAAAAAACATGCCTCAGAAACACAGTAAGCTATTGTTTTGATAAAATGATGCTATTAGTTGGCATCAGTTATGTGTTGGTAGCTTTATAGATATACTGTGTGGTTATGAGTGAAGAATAATGGTACTTGATGAGAGAAGAACTAGTGTTGATCTTTTTCTTCTACAGCAATGCTGTAGAGGTGTGTCATGTTCTAATAGGTGTGCAGCAGTGCTCTCTAATCACATTTTTGTTTAAAGTGAATGGGCAGCTTCCTACTAACTTCAGTGGGAATATGTCTATGAAATGCTTCTTAAGAACTGAGCAAACAAATCAAAACTCCATTGCCGTACATTCTTTACTTACCCCTTGATAGCACTCCTTATGTCTTCCAAGGTGATAATGAAGAAACAGTATCACACAGCTGTCTATGAAAACAGTTGTACTGTTGCAAAATTTTATAGTTTTGTGTCTAGAAACAAGAAGATTGATACCTAGTGCCTTACCACATCACTGCTTATTGAACTGATAAGTATGTGTGACATGCACATATGATGTTGTAAATGGTGTCGTATTTGTTGATGACAAATATGATGTTCTAAACATTACTGTGAATTTAAGTTGAAGTTGTTCCATGTTTTTTGCAGTCAGTCAGGAAAAGTAAAGGTGCAAGACTTTTCTTTTGGGGAAATAAAAAAAATACAGCTAGTATTCTACTCTCTTTCCAATAGCCTATAGAAAATAGAATGGAGATGACTGGATGCATGCAGGAGGATGTAATGTGTATTAAAAGAAGGTGATACACATGATGGAAAAGAGGATCGGAAATAATTGGTACTTGAGAGAGATGCCTCTGTCTAGTGTTAGTTCTTGGATATGTGGATATATGTCTCCTTGTCTTCAGGCTGAGGCCTGTAGGCTTGGGCTAGTCCCCAGAAATTACTGGAGAAGCAAGCATTCGAAAACAGTAATTCTATATTCATCAAAGTTTTGCCTATATATCTTGCTTTAAAAATGTCTGTCATTGATTCTTGTCTGCATTATAAAAACCCAATTCAAACCTGTACCAAACCCCCTGATATGTTACACTTCTAACTCACAGAGGGAATCGGAAAGAGGAGGAATCACAAATACCTGTTTGTGTTTTTTTTTTTTCCTCATGTTTCATGTTCTAGTGGATGCTCATAGACCATGGTGTTGAGAATAGTGTCATACTTTATATGGAATAAATATGAGAAGTTTTAAAACCTTCTCTGTTCATAACTTTTGTTGCCTGTTTTAATTCTGTCCCTGCAAACCATCACTTTTCATTACTTGAAGGGACCATATGCACTGAAAATAATTTTTCTGAAAAATGTGCACCCACTGCACTTAAAAGTTGTCTCAACTACCTATTATTTAGCAGTTCTGAAACTCTTCAGCACAAGACTCTCTTCTTCTCTGTCATAGTTTGAATGGCTCAAATCTCTTGTCTCTCTCTCTCTACGTTGCTGCTATATTAGTCTGCATCCACTCGTAAATCCTTGAGTGTCTTTAAACTGAGTCTTTGTCTCTTCTAGATGAGTCTTGTGAACTTTCACTGCATCTTCCAGCTGGACTTTGTGTCCTCTGTTACTGCCTGGCTGACAGAGTGCCTAGTCTGAGTCATCAGCGAAGGCCTTGCTGTCCTGGTGTTCTCAAGACCTTCTCTCTCTGCTCGTTTTGCCTTCTGCCCAGGCAGACACAGCCTTGCAGAGGGTGTGTAGTGTACCCAGCGCTGTTGCTGCTTTCCCCTCACTAATGAAGCCTGTGAGGTTTTCAGAAGAAGCAGCAGATCCTTGCATGGGTGCTGATGCAATTCTTGTGGGACATGCCTATAGTACCCCAGGGAGGGATTGTGTGGGGATGAAGAGGCAGTCATAGCCAGCTGGTTGCCTGTATCTGCGCAGAGTATCCTCCGACTGGACTCAGAGCCTTCAGCCTAATGTTCTTTCTCATCCTCATGGATCCAAAGTAAGTGTTACACTCTTTATGTGACTGCCAGAGGAGTCAACTTTTCTGGAGTCAAGAGAGGAATGGATATGAAAAGATATGGAGGCCAGGTAGAATTTTCCTGTGAGATCTTGTCCTCCCTAAATGCATTCCCCAATCCCAGGTGGGGCTACCATCAAAAGTTAGTAAAAATATACTTTTTTTCTCAAGCTTTTTAAAATTTCACAGCTTTGTACATTCAACAAATGCACCTGCAAAAATAAGCTATTCAATTATTGCTCTTTTATTGAACAGTACCATGCTTCATGAATACATGTAAAGATTTAAGTGGGACTGCTGTGGAGGTAAGATACTATTTATTTTGAGTGAGGCAGTAGAAACTAGACTAGTGACTCAGTAGCTCTGTATTATATTTATTTTGATCATAGAATCATAGAATAGTTTGGGTTGGAAGGGACCTTAAAAGGTCATCTAGTCCAGCCCCCTCTGCAATAAGCAGGCACATCTTCAACTAGATAAGGTTGCTCAGAGCCCCGTCCAACCTGACCTTGAATGTTTCCAGGGATGGGGCGCCTACCACCTCTCTGGGCAACCCGTACCACTGTTTCACCACCCTTATCATAAAAAGTTTCTTCCTTCTCTAGTCTAAATCTTCTCTCTTTTAGTTTAAAACCATTACCCTTTGTCCTACTGCAACAGGCCCTGCTGAAAGCTTTGTCCTCATCTTTTCTGTAGGCAGTAAAATCTCTTTTCTTTGTAGGATCTGTTTTCTTCAATGCTGAACTTGGTGTATGGAAAATAAAATAGAAGAAGAGTTTGCTTTGAACTATTAGGTCTAATTTTATGTTCCAGCTTTGCATAGAATCATAGAATGGTTTAGATTGGAAGGGACCTTGAACATCATAGAGTTTTGCTGTAGACCAATGCTGTAAAAGCTAGGGAGGAAAAAAGCATATGGACTTAGATAAAAAGGTACAGGAAATTTAACAATGGAATTTTAAAAATTGCTCTGAAGATGTGCCTGAGTGATCTGAAGTTAAACCAGGTACTTGAGTTCACTTTATCCTGTAGTCATCTATCCCCAAGCTTTGCACTGCCTTCATTCACAGCTTCATTCCTGCTTCCCAAGCTCCTTCTTTTCATTTTTATATTCTCAAGTTGAGTGTGTTCTCCCCTTTGAGCTCTGCTTTCCCTTTTCACCCTCAGTTAAGCCTTTTGAGTGTGCCAAGAGCACGTACAACCCAGAGTACCCATGGAGCATTGCTTAATGGCTCCTGACACCCTGTATGCAGTTTTGTTGTGTTACATTTCAGAGCATGCCCTGGGTTTAGGGATGCAAATGGCAAAGGGAGGTTAGAAGGTCAGCGGGGAGTCTGTAGTAATTGCAAGAAGGGAGTGTGTAATTAGGGAAGTTTGGGATGCTGTCAAAGGCAGAAGGTCATTTGGAGTGATGGCCTGGGTGCCTAGTTGAACATCTGATCACATACAGGCATATTTCCTGCATCTTTAGAGTAATTTTTGAAATTTCACACTTTATTTCACTTTATTCTCTTAAGTTCTGTATCTCTTTATTTTTACTTTTACTGCATTGCATTGGTCAGTTATAGCTTCCTACAAACATGGGAAACAAGACCTGTTGAGGATGTGCCTGGATGCGTGTAGACTAAAGAGACCTCTCAGACATTATCCAGACAACAAAATCAAAGAATTAATAAAAAATATTAAAAAAACATTTAACTTCTGAGAACATATGGCTTACAAGTTTATTGACAAATACAAGCAAATACCAGTGAATAAAGTATCTTAAAATGTGGGAGCTATCACCACTTATAACTAGAATGACCCTTCAATTCCTAGTATGTCCCTGTCTGAAGAAGGGACCCTTATTTGTATTTGTTTTAATCCTGAATGAATGCTATAGGAACAGTTTGTTTAGTCCTTTGAGAAGCCTGGTATTCTTTTGTGGAGGTCAGGAATGTGTTGACTGATGCTGAGGATAGTTAAAATCAGTTTTTGTGAGCTAGGAGAATGCTGACGTGCCAAAGGCTGTTTATGTGATTCTACTGTGAGAGAAAGAAAGGTAAGAAAGGAGGAAACATGCATCTTTTTGGGTGTACAGTCTCTGATGTATAGAGCACTTTCACGTGCTCACTGACTGGAAAAAGGTAGGAGTAGGAAAGTACATGTGAATCTCTTCTTGCATGGATTTGCTGGCTATCAGCTTTCTGCAGTCCAGGAAGGCAGGACTGCTTTGTTCTAATGTAGCATCTGGAGTGTAACAAAGTCTGTGTGATGAATTCCTTCCTTGGGAGCTCAAGGAAGCCCTTTGGTAACACTCCTTTACTGCACACCAAGCTTACTTTTGTCCTGGCAGGAATGGCAGGAATATGAACCTAAGTGTGGATCTTCAGAATTTCCTCAGTACAAAAGAGGTTGTGTTTATTTTTTTACTAATACGGGTCAGTGGATCACCTTTTCTGAGAGATTTTGAAAACAATTCAGTCTGCTACTGTGGATGAATGCAGTGGTTCTTTTTCAGAAAAAGTAAGCAGTCCTGAAATTCATTTTAATGAAATATAATTTTTAATTGTTTAGCTTAAAAAAAAAAAAAAAGGGCCAAAAAAACCCAGACAAAAAAACTGCAAAACTTGCTAGAAACTAGTGCTAGCATAGCCAGCATCTAGTTTCTTGTGGGGATCTAATGCAGGTAACAGATTCCAGATATTTGCTCCCCAGTTTTTTTCTGCTTAGTACTAATTTGGTTTTCCAAAGAAAGCTTCAACACTTGTAACTGGAAGATATGCTTACCTTGACATAACTTCATACTATAACTTACAGGCTGTCACTTCAAAAAAAAGTTACCTTCTAAACCTGAAAGGCAGATTAGTTTTCAGCAGTCAGGCCACTTTTGTAAATTTGTGAGCAAATATGCATATGGCACATACTAGTCTCTATATATTTTTACCTCAATGTAGAGATTCTGTCATAAGTTAGGAAAAAATCATATTAAAATGTCAATTCAAGATAATGAATTCTTGTTTGGACAAACTAAGTCTTATTGCTGCTGACTGGCTGAAGTGATGACTTTCACTTAATAGTTCTGGTTTCACTTGTTGTATAGGTGAGTCTCTAGCCCTGAATCTCTGCACTACAACAGTCAAAAATTTCAGTGCTTCCATTGTTACCCTGTGTGTTTGTTCTATCTGTTACCAGCACAAAATGGTTTCAAGTACAGGGACTGACTTTGCAAGTAAAAGATAAAATGTTCTTTTTTTTTTTTTTTTGGCTGTTGTTTTTATAACTAAACAGAACAAAAATGAATCGGGAAGTAGACCAAACTCTACCTTCTGTACCATCTCTACATTGAAAAGATCTAGATGAAGATTTTTGTACTTAATTACTTCATTTGAATTTTTCATTTGATTTTTCTCTTTTTGCTGCTTTCTTCTCTGATTATTTATTCTTTTGCTCTTCACTTGATTTCATTTACATTTTCTTGTCTCATTTACTTTGGTTTGTTTTCCTGTTAGCTTTTCCCTAATATGTATCCTCACAAGCAGGACTGATTTTTAAATATTTCCACTTCTGTGACACTTGATGTAGCATTTTACAACAGTCTGTTTTAATGACTGCAGTTGCCTGAAGTCTTCCCAGTCTTCTGCTGGTCACAGGATGAATGGCACGTATCTTTTACTATTGCTATGTCATCTCTTTTTAGCTTTGTAGACACTAGGGGTCTTTTCCACATACACCTGTGGGTGGACTATAACACTTGAATTTACTTGAATATGATCGTGTATCCCAGAGTCAATTTCTGCCTGCCTGCCTTGGCAAAATCACTGTTCATCGCACACTTCATTATAAAATAGTAAGACAGCTTAGGTCCCCCCTGTGCCTGTTACCACAAAACTGAAACATCCCCAGTATGTTATCCCCAAGCTTTTTACACCTCTGCTTTCCCTAAAAATATCTCCACAGATGCTGTGCCTTTGCACATGGTCCTTGTGCACATGGATATCAGCAAATACAGGTGGCAATTGCAATTGTAAATGAGAAAATGCGCGGGGTCGTGAATTGTGCAGTTGAGGTCTGTCACAGAAAATGTCTGTTGGAAGCAATAGGATCTGATTATACATCTACATTTTTGCCAGAAATTCTACATGAATTATCCTTTATGTATGCACGTCCTAGTCTCTAACATTCTGTGTCAAGGATGCTCAGCCATTGCTGGCCTGCCTTTTGCCCACATCCTGTGTCTGGTAGCCTTCTTCCCTGGCAGCTGTTTGAGCATATTCTATTTGCCAGATAAATTGCTTTGATGGCTACAGCCTGTTCTTAACTACTGCCTTTATAGGAGATCCACAAGCTTTTGCTTTTTTTTTTTTTTTTTTTTTTTCCATCATTTTGGGTTTATGTGACACAGGTGAATTTGCTGGAAAGCTATGGGTAGCCACAGGAGGTTGGATTTACTTACATATATATATATGTGCATGCACTTGTTCATTAAACTTTCAGGAAGTACAAAGAAGGTATGGTGCATGAATGCAAGTGGTATGTTGTGTCCTCTCCCCTCCTGACACTCTTATGGCCCTTTGCTGTTACTAGGTGAGCAGAATTACTGAAATGGTGTGCAAAATTTTTTTTATCTTAAATTAATGTTTCCAGCCCCAGGTGACAGTCAACAGTTAGCCATCAGGGATCTTGGGAAACTTTCTACTATTGGCGAGTAGGTAGGCTTCCCACATGAGATAATGTATCTGCAACAGTCTCAGTTGTCTTTCTGTTTGAGGTACCCTCATGTAGAAAATGGCAAGATTATGGTAGCAAAGTCAGACACTGAGAACAGATCATACCTTCTGGGTATACACATATTGACAAAAGTACTCAAGGTAGCTTACTGTGTGGTTGACTAAAACTGGTGAAAATCTAGCCATACTTTGCATGTACTTGAGTGATAACTGCCTGATGGCATATATGAGGTTGAAAGGACTTTTTGGAGCTATTAATCTCCCAGCAAGAGGAAAAAGGTGGTTCTGCATGTACTTAAAAACATCAAAGCTAGGAAGTTCTCTTTAAACAGAGATAAGTTGCAAATGTACATTTGCTTGACATTTACTGAGACAGACAAGATTATCTGATGGAGTTTCCTCCAATATTAAGCATATAGATCTGCCAGGTCTGTGTTCTATGGTAATACTTAGCTTGATTATTATTTATGTGTTTAAAAAAAAACCCTAAAAAAACAAAAATAAAAGCTACCCTCTTCCCCCCTCCCCCACCCCAACCAAACAAAAAGGACCCCCTTCATTTCGTTTCACCAGTTTCAGCAGGTATTGCAGAATAGCTGCTTTTCCGTAATGAAATCTCCATGTATATATCTATGACAAAAGCTTTTGCGCATATTTTTTAATTGACTTGTCTAGCTTGTTCAGTGAATTGTATATAAAGGTAAAAATACATAAATTGCCCCGCTCCCTTCCACTATGCTGAATGTTGTTAATTGCCATGATCCCTGCTATTTCCAGCTGTCTTTGAGATTGTTATTGTAACATTCTGTCAAGTTCTCAGCTATTTAGCTAGTCTGTTGTTACAATTTGTATTTAGAAACTCCTGGAATACAATTTTTACCAGGCTTCAGCCAGACTTTCTTGCCTAGAGTAGCCTTACAAAGTGATGTTCAGGGTACCTAGAGTCAGGATTTATGCTTTCTGCAAGAATATTTTCCCCTATGCACAGTGTGTGTTGTGTGCACGTGTGTTCCTGAGTGAAAGTAACTTGGCAGTAATAACACTGGATCCAGTGCTATGGTTATCAGCATGGTTAGATCAGGTGTGAGATAAACATAAAAATAGGTAAGATCACTTTAGCAGTTTACATGGAATTTAAATTCCAGTCTGGAATTATGTAATTTTATTTAACCAACGATCAAGTGCCTTTTCAGACTGGGACACCTCTGAGCACAGGTGGGTGCCTCATCAGTTCTGTTCAAGGTGTGATTAAGTGTGGTAAAGATATGGTTACTATCTGCTCATGAAATCTTAACATCACACAATTTGTAAAGAGATGTAGTTAGAGCATAGTTAAACTTATGATGAAAGATATCATATTTTTTTTCCTATAATAAGCTTTTAGCATTTTATACTATTTCTCTAAGAACTTCAAATGTAATGTTGCTTTCAGTCACTTCTAAAAAGGTGTTCCCTTGGAAAACTTATTCCTTGCTAGATATTTCTTCCCCATTGCTTAGCTGGTGTATTATTTATTGTTTTCTTATTATTTTCTTATTTCTATTCTGTTAGCTCTAGTTTTAACACATTAGCTTGCGACCACTACCTCTTGTTGTGTTTCTAGCTGAATTATCTTCTAGTAGAAATATTTTTTCCATATGTTGGTGGTGTACCATGATCAGATAACCTCTAATACTTTTTTCTTCAATGAATTAATTAAGCTATGCTTAAGTCTTTCATTAGAAAACATTGTAACAGTGGAGCAGGAAGAAAAGGGTGAAGGACTTCTCACATGATTCAGAAGAGCTTTGAATTAACACAAGGGGGAGGGAGGAGAAGAGGGAAGAGAAGAATATAAAAGGAAGGGATTTTGTCATCTACTTTGACCAGTTTACTCTTGATGTAAACTACTTGCAGGTTTTTGAGTTTGAGTTAAGAAGCCATACCATAAGGGCATGAAAAATACTTGAGTACCGGAGTGGAGCTTACCTGGGAGGGAGTCTGCCAGTTCAGAGTCATGTTTTCCAGAACTTCAGTTGTTTTAGCATTTTTCTGAAACCTTTCCAATTTTGCTGTTGGACATATTAAGATTAATTCCACGTTTCTGAAACCTGCTATATATCCCTTATGTTTTCCATGTGTTCAACGAAGTTGCCGTTATACACAAGGATGTAATTTGTATATGGGCATGGTACATACTTTAACCATAAATTCTGCAATATTTATTTCTACTACTCTTGGAATAGAGCAAATACATTGATTAAGACTATACGGTTTTAAGCCACTTTAAACCACAAAGACATACCATATCTAGTGAGTAGCTGTGTTGATCCATTGAACCTTGATTTAATATAAAGTGTCTAACTCATCCAGAGTATTTTAAATCCAAGAAATAAATTATCTTTCTCATGTGGGTTTTCTCATAAATTTCCTCAAATCTATGCATATGCGTAGTCCTGGGTAGCACTCCCTCTTTGGACCACTTATTTATGATGTGCAAGAGACTGTTTTCAATTTTGTACTGCACTTCTACTGAAGAGATCTTTTAAATGTACCTTTACCTCTTTATCTGAGAACAGAAATAGAATATTTCAGGCAGATTTCTTGTTATATGATTTGAGAGGCATCTGTAGATGATAAGTAACTCCAGTTCATTTCTGATTTCATTTCCTGCAAATGCTTGGGCTCCTGTTTCGGCAACCTGCCTCTGTACATCTAAGTGACTTTGGTTTGTTTGGTTTTACCAAAAGTATTTCTCATTTGGATCTCTCAGACCTTTTCCTTGTGGGTCTAACTCATGGTAATAGCTCCATTTGTATCACCAGATTAAGTATCACTTTCATGAATGAAGGACTGTGAAACAGACAGAGCTGGTGACTGAATTTTTGTAGACCTATGTGTTGGGAAAATTAGGAGATAACCATGTGTGTAGCTAATGAAAATCCAGCTTTAGTCTTCATAGAGAATTTAAAGGATTGGAATTGGTGTCTTCAAGCTCAATGTCTGCTTGGGGTTTAAATGACAAATATCATATGAACTTCTTAAGAGATTAAAACAGTACTCTATCTTATCCTAAGGTTTTTCTCACATACAATAAAATGACTTCTTCTCAACTTGAATAGCAAAGATGCAAAACATTTATTGTAGACTACTGGTGCGGAGGTGTTCCTAACTAGTCAGTGGTAGTAATTACTTCTTTATCTATACATTGTTAAAGAGGAGAGAATTCATTGAGGGAAGAATGAAAGTTTGTTGCATTATTTCTTCCATATCTAAACAGACAGTGGATCCTGGAATACTGTGCAAGAATCAGTGGGCCAGAGCATAAGCAAGTGAGAGGAAGCCTAGCTCTGTTTTTTCTAAAATAGTTAGTCCAAGTATCTGGACAGGTGGAATCTCCAGTCTTGTGCCTTCTTGTATTAATCTTTTGATTTAAAACAAAAAGCTAAGAATAATTCTGAGGTCATGAAACATAATATAGGATACTTCCCCTCCAGCTGTCCGTCCTAACTTTTTAGGCTATAAGTTTATGATGTGTTTTGTATTTTCTTGGGTATAATGAAATGTCTTTTAAACATAGAAAACTGATAACTGCTAGAAGGATCCCAAATTCAAGGGGATATTATGATTCCAATACAATACCCTGGACACTAAGGTAGTCTGCAGCAGATTTTAAAAGGCTCTTTGTAGATTGCTTGGAAAAAAACCAACTGTTCTCACTTCTTGTATATCTTGCTCTGCCACTCTCTATAACCCTGAGTTTCAAGGTTGACACGAACACTTAATCTACATAATATGGTTTAAGAGATTATCACTATTCTCTTATTGGTCAACATACTTCACTAATATGGCAGAACAGCTAACAGGATGCAGTGCACCTGCTCACTCTAGGTGCTTAATTGGCTGAAGTGAGGAAGTTGCCAAAAAGTCTGAAAATAATTTGATGAAACTCTTACGTGGTTTTTCCTCCTTGTAGTCTCCTGAAATAAGGTACTTAAGATATAGGAAACTGATTTGGTGCAGAGAGAATGAAGAGATTCTGTTTTAGGATTTCATAATTGAATGGATTATGGGGCAGAGGTGAGGTGAGGGAAAGGAGCTTAATTTTTGTTCTTTTTCTTTGTATTTGTGCCAGTGCTTTTGTTAGTAATCAAGTTCCTTTGGTTCCCATTACATAGTTACCCATGTGTGTGTGTTATAGAAGGGGGAAAAAAAATCAAGGAAAAAAACCTCATTAATGAAACTGTCAACTTTGAATTCCTGCAACTCGTTTCAGTCTTTACAAAGAGTATCAGGTTGACACTGATATAGGCATATAATATAGATAATCTATGGGCAAAATGCAATTTTAGAAGAAAAATATTATAAATTATGTAAAGGATGGAAGGCAACAAATCAATCCAGAATTTGGACAACATAAATCCTGAATTACTTAATGACCTCTGATCCCTTTTGCACAGTTCCCAGCTGATCCTGCTTGGTTATATCTAGATAGTCTTCACTTTTGTGACCTCTTTTGTTTCATTAACTCTATATAGTGATTACCTATGATATATTGTTAATATGCAAGCTAGTCTGTTATGAGTTATTCTGGTGGGACAAGTCTCTGAAAGCAAACTTCTTTGTCTTACCTTCAAGCTTCCATCTCTAGCTTCCACTGAAGTTTCCTCTGTCTCACGCATAAATTTATTTCCGTTAATTTCAGAGTATCGTCATAAATAGTTTGTTATTTCAATGGAAATTATTTTTATATCAGTATTTGTAGTGGAAAATAAATCAATTACTTCTCTTACTTTCAGATGGGCACCTTTAAAGCACATGATGGTGAATATTTTTTAGAACCTCTGATGAAAGCAGATGGAGGTGAACATGAAGATGAGCATAACAAACCACATCTTATATACAGGCGTGAAGAATTTAAAAAAAAGTATCAGAAATCCCACAAACCTTGTGAAGTTTCAGGTATAGTCATACTTTAAATTTCAATGTGACTTTTTCAGATGTCAAATGTTTAAAAAAAAAGGCAAGATTTAATTTTCTTAAATAATATTTATCTCCAGATTGTTCCATTAGAACCTACACATTTCTTTCTCGTAGGCTTGGCAGCCATTTCTTTTTTTTCTGGCTGTGGCTAATTCAAATATAGGAAAAAATGTGCATGTCAAAAGAATAAAAATCATGATATTGCAAGAACTTCTTTGTGGGTTTACTGTTACACCTATGTTGTCCCATTTGTAAAAATGTAAGGAGTAGATCCACAGGAGTTTTTGCTTATATTTGCAAAAGATAATGAACTTATTGCAAGTCTAAGAGGTAATTCAGGACATCCCTCTTCCTTAATAATGGCAGCATCTAATATTATCCATTAATAATTAATTTCTCCTTAAGTGTTTCAACAATTTATTCATACTACATATTCATAATATTTACTTGTATTTCAAATAAAGTGGAGTAACTTACAAGCATACTATTAGGATACGTGACAAGTGAACGGTTATACTTTCATAGCTTCACAGTATATGGGTTAATCATTAAGCAAAGTAACTTAAGAGTGAGAATATGTAGTGAAAGTAACAATGAAAGACAAAAAAGCTTTATTAATACCGTGAAGCAATGAGTAAAAAGCAATGTGCTTTAAATTAATATGTTTTTTAGTGTGGCAGAAAACTTTCAGTAGTTGTTTTTCAGTTATGCATGCATCTTTGTAGTCAGAAAAATAGTATGATGCGAGAAAGGCACCTGCAGCTACCATCAAAGTACAAAAGCTAGACAAAAGAGTGGGATTAGAAGGGATTTATTTGAAATTGTAGGTGTCCATAGACTCATTCTAAACACTGAGATACCATCTGCTTTGGGATATAATAATGTAGAAGCCTTTGAAGATCCTGCCTGAGTGATGCACTTACTAACCTTTACTATTATACTAGTGGCATTTAAAAAATATTTTTCACTGTGTTGGAAACATTTTTTTTTAAGCCTAGTGACATAATAAATGCTTTTCTTTTGCTTTTGATGGAAGCATACGGGCTTCGTTTATTTGGCTTCAAAGAAAACACAAATGTGTGGAGATTCACAATAGGAGAAAGCAGCTTATGTTTGGCTCAGCTTGGCATTTAGAAACATCCTGTCTAATTCAGAGTCTACACCTTTCATGAGATTGAAAACTGTATTTTATGCATTTTGAATGTACTGGCACTTCAGGAATGTTTAAGCAAAGCTGAGTGAGTAAATAAGACTATCTGAAGAAAAGGAAAATAATAAAATTTCTACTTTATTTTCTTAAAGAATATCTGCCCAGATGTTTGAAAATATAAATTGCACAAATAACGGTGTAGCTTGAGTGGCTAGGTTTTTTTTAAGTTTGGAAAATTCTTAAAGCCTATTTTATACTCAGAAACAATATGTTGTAAATCCTGCTTTTCCATAGATACTAAGGCCAGAAAGCAACCATTACGATCATCTTGCATTCGATAAATTTTAGTAAAAGGTAGGAATCTGGTGCTGTCTATTCATTGATTGTCATTTCAGAACTACGAGTTAGTATTTTGAAAATCAAGCAAGTGTTGTTATTCCTGATTCTTTTTTGAATGATGAATAATATGCACTGAACCAAAGTAGAGTTGTTTCAGTTTGTATGGCTTGGTGGTGTTGTTTTTTTTCCTCTATGTTATATATGAGAATTTATTAATATAAGCAACCTAGTGTGAGGAAAAAAGCTCCAAGCATTAAGAACTTGGTCATTCTCCCCATTTTCATTTATTGGAGTAACTACAAAAGATTGGGAGCTAGAGATTAGTCATTTTTCGGAGAGTGAAGTTGTGGAAATTTTCATGGAGAAAAGCCTTGTATTGTTATATTTCTGTCCTTCTGAAGATATTTGTCTCCTTTAATATTAGTCTTGCCTGGTTATTCACATCCTCCCTTTGAGAAGGAGCAGAGTATATCTAGCAATATTGTGATCATGAGAGTTTCTCTAGTAAGTGAATCTTGACAGGGGATATGGAGAGGCATAACATTCAGTGCATCTTCTTAGTTTGAAATTGGACTATAATAATTACTTCTAAAATTGTCTAACTAATCTTTTCCTCCCTCTGTACTGGTTTCTTCTAAACTAACTTGCTGATGAAAAATTAATTGGAAACCCTGGTACAAGCCTTACTCAAGTCAGGATAGGACATCTGCTGCATTTCGTCTATCCATAAATCCTGTTTCCTTAATACAGGGAAGCTCATCTGAGTTTACCATAATATGTTTTTGATAAATATGATAGGTATTACTCATCCACTTGGTGATTTCTGGTCTTTATAAAGAAAACAAAAAATTCATTTGTTCTGGTATTGAATTTATCTTGGCTGGTCCATAAATTTAGGCTTTCTTTAAACTCCCACTTTAGATATAGATGCTGTTTCCCATTTTGCCAGTACTCTGAAATCTCAGATGCCTTCTGTGACCTAGTAAAGATAATGTGTATATGAGATTGTTTCAGCCAGTTCTCTTCAGTGCACCAAACTCATTCAGTCTGAACATATCTAATATACGTAGGTACTCATGAACAAGTTGCTTTTCAAAGCCAGTCCCCAAATTCTCCCCTCGTTACTGTTAGTGATAAAAGCTTTTGCAATGCTTATAACTGTGTCTTGTGACTGATGTTTAGATAATTACTCAGTAAACTTTAAGGTGCTTGCTGTTGTCCCTCTACTGTTTTCTGGCTCTATGGTGCCCTAACTTTAAAGAGGACAGACTATTGACTTGTCAAAAGTAGCTTAAAGTTTATGGATAAGGGCTCTTCCCTTGAAATATGGAATGCATAGATTTAAATCCTCCCAAGTTGAAGTTGCCAGAGTTGGGATCTCTGAATTCTTGAGTCAGTGCTGCAGTCACTAAGTCATTAGAATAAAAGGATTAGGAGACATATCCTTTGGAAGCTACTTTGTAAGATGAAATCTAGCTTCCAGGAAAACAGCGGAGGTTTGTTCTGAGAGGGCTGAAGTGTCTGGTTCTGGAGAATTCACTGAGAATTCAGATATGCTTCTCAGTTAAGTATGTTTATGGGGGCTATTGCTAAGCTGACTCTGTGATTGATGCATTGATTTTATGTATCGAGCATCAGAAGCCTCTGGTGGCTGGACTGTACAGCATAATTAGAAGTATTGCAGTACTTAGTTTGGAAGTATCTGAGTAAATTCTATATTTCCATTAGAACCTGATCCTACATAATGAATATTAACAAAGCTGTCAAGGAAGTAATGGAAAGCTTTTGATGCATACTTGCTTATGATGTAAACTCCATATTTATATAAATATAATGTTATATAAATGAAAAAATCAATTGGGACTTGAGAACTCAGGCCTAGTCTCTGTTATGTTTGTTTTGATTGGTTCTGTTGGTGTCAAAGGTTTATGTGTAACAAAAAAATGAAGTATTTTGTTTAATTAACTTGCTTCCTTTTTTGCACTGCTTAAACTGTAGTATTTATCTCCTTCCATCCTGCCTGTTTGGATTATACTGCATTCTAGGAACTGTATAATACTGCTATCTCTTAACTAATTTTTAACAATGAATCCATATATGATAGAACAATATGATAATGGACAGGATGTCTAATTTGATGTTCCTGTTACAGCCTTCCGTGTTTAATATATTTTTGTAACTGTTGCACTGTTTCTTTTGGAAATAAGATCATAAATATAAGTTTGCTTTGTCTATTTTGGGCAGCCTTTTACCTGTTTCTCTTTTTAAATTTAGAAACTGCATCAACAGTATATATTCCTTTACTTTACAGAGTTGAAGAAGAGGACTTTACTACATCCAACCTTCAGCAGCTTAAATGAAGACAGCAACGTTTTACAGAAGTCTCTCAATTCAGAGTATGCTTTAAATAACTTATCTATAGAGGATGGTGGCAATCTACATTCCAGGAAAAAGCGTTTTCTTTCCTATCCAAGATATGTAGAAGTGATGGTTACAGCTGACACCAAAATGGTTCGTCACCATGGGCAGAATTTGCAGCACTACATACTAACACTGATGTCAATAGTAAGTAAACTTAAGTTATTTTAGTTATTTCTGTTCTGTTTTTTTCTCTTCTGCAACTTCCCTGCCTTCTGGTTTGATTGAATTTGATACAGAATATTAGAAGAAAGAGATTCCATAAACATAAAAGAAGTAGGGCCAAAACTGAAGATTATGGATCTTTTGAGTTTAATGCAGTAAGGTGTGTAGGTGAAATGCTGTGACCTATTTCCTGATTTGCTCTTGCATTAGGAGAACTCTTAAGCTTCAATGGTTTAAACATATGGATTAATTACAGCAGACAGAGTTTAAAAGGCATTTTGAAAACGTGTTTTGTTATGGTAATCCTAGTTTTTCAAGTAATTTCAAATGAATATGGGTCAGACTTTGAGTTGGCATAATTTAGTTGAGTTCTTTCTGTGGTGAGTTCATTTTGTGGTAGATTCTTTCTTGAACCAAAAGTCACTTTTATTGATTCAGGATCTAGTAATTTAATTCCTGATGTTATTTTTTAAGAACAAATGTTGTTTCTGCATCTGTAGGTGTTGTACATTCAACCACTATTCCTTATGGTGCAATGTTTCTTGTGTCTTTACTTACGTAATTGGAATTCTACTAGGTAAATAGGATATGCATTGTATAATTGCTGCTGAAGAGAGTCTAGATGAACTGTTTTTAAGATATAGCATATATGTGTATGAGTGAAAGAATACCAGTTCTTTTCTAAAAAGCCTATCTATACTGTAATACTGGGGCTTAGAGCAGTTATTCCTGGCTTTGAGATAATAGCACACAATAAAACACTACATCTTTAATGTGAATTTAATATCTCTATCTACTGTGGTATTCAGTGAGATGTATAGCTGGCATCTTCTGACAGCTCTTATTTCACATGTACATTGGCTATTCTGAAGGTAATATTGAAACAAAAGTTTAAGACTATTTCTAGAAATGTTTAGCTCTTATAGATGCAGATTTAAAAAAAATATAAAATCAGATCTTAATTCTGAAATATTTTTTTCACCGTTCAGTTAATTTCATCCCCAACAATATATATCCCAGCTCATATCCCTTCTCCTTGAAGCATTTCAGTGATGTCATAGAGTCACAGAAGAATTTAAGTTGTCAGGGACCTTTGGAAGTCCAACCTTCTACTCGCATATATATTGCTTTGTCAAATAATGCATATGAAGATACAGTCTTCAGTCTCTTCTCTTCTCTTACTTATCCTTCCTCATAATAGTTATTTTTCAGTAAGGTAGTAATAAATGTGAAGAATAGAAAAATAACTGACTACCACTCTTTGCTATGTAATCTGTATTAGAACTCATCAGTGTGCTGGTGGGTCATTTCTTGACCCATGGCCTATTAGTGTTTGAAATAGAACCATTATTAGTCTTATTTCATTACCCATAAAGGGAAGAAATGAAACTATTAAATTTTATCCCTTCTGCCATTGTACAGATAGCTTTGATTATTGAATTTAACTGGTACTTGTGTCTGGTCAAGCAACTTCTCCTGTTACAGGAAATTGTCAGGTTGCTGGCATTTTAAATGAATCAAGCATTATACTCTACTCTTATAATAATTCTGAAACTTTTAAGGATATTCAGTTTTGGCTTGGATTTTAAAGAAACCTAAAAAGTTAAAGCATATAAATCCCATTAAATTTTAATGAAACTTAGACATCTAGCTCCCAGAAGAACCTTTGAATTCCTGGCCCATTTTCCTTTTCTTCTTCTTTTTTTTTTTTTTTAAGCATCAACAAAGTCACCAAAGTAAACTTGCTGCTATAGGATAAGGTTTTATGAGTGGAAAATAAGAACTGAAATATACTGCTAAATATTTGTGGGGTTTTAAGTGTCTTGTCACTCATCCAATTCAACCCAAAAAGGCTTAACTCTCAGCATGGAAGTAATCCCATTGAACTGGAACTGGAATGCATTTTCTCATTTCTTTAAAATTGCATAAATCTTGGCAAGATGAGTATTCACAGTATTTATACTATGTCTTGGAAATACTAGTTCTGATTGAAATATGTATTTAAAATGACAAGGAATACCTTTGCCATAGGATTTTATCAAAACTTTTGTATTGAAATACAATAGAGTGGCATTGTTTTATGTGAAATGATAAATAAAATAATAAAGAAATCTGTGTTTGCTCAACTCGCAATGTTCTTTTGTGTTCCTCCAAGTGTTGCAACAGCAGAGCAGGCAGTAGGTACTGCCCTAACAGATTTAATAGCTGGAGGATTCCATCTTAGGCACATTACATTGTGACAGTTCAAAGTCCCTAACACAAAAGCTTGGTCTTAGCAACTGAAATAATTCATTAAGACACTGGAGTTACTGTAAAAGCACCAAAACCTCATCAGATCTGGTTCCATGGTACATTTTAAGGTACTGTCCTCATTTTCTGAATCAGGTACCTGATTACTGACATCTCTTTAAGAAATATACTGCTTATATAGTTATTTTGGTAGTAAAAAACTACTTGGTCTGTTCTTAGTCTGCATGCAGCAAGAACTTTGTAATCTTGCCTTTCTGAAAAGAAAACTTGACATGTAAAACCACCTGTGGTAGGGCTGTTGGCCAGCTCAGATCGGGAACTTGGCTGACAGCCTAGTCATGGGAGTGCTAGATTGGAGCATGGGAGGGGGGCAGCCGTGCATTCAAGGAGAGGACTGAAACAACATCAGTTTAGATCATTTAACTTGCAGTAAGACTGTGGAATCATAAAATTGCATTATATAATAGTAAAGAAGTACCATTACGAATTAAACACTGGTGTTTTTAATTTTCATCAAGACAGGTTCCTAACTTGGACTTGCACATAGATGGCTTTGACTCTCCACTGCTTTGTTATTTGTGTAGTCTTTCAGATCTGTGCAAATCAAGCTGCCATCGAAGTACCTTGAAATAGTTACTGTTGTTTCAGTAATGTTTTGTGGCTACTGTAATTTACTGAGATGTAAAATGTAAGGCAATGACTAGCAAGTCTTAGCAGTAAAAAATGTTTCTAGTTATAGTCTTGTTTATACTATTTTTTTATTGTCATGCTGACAGCTAATAACCTATGTGGAAAGATCCCACGTACCAGTGTGCTGCCCTTATCATTAAAAAACAGCCAAATGATTTTGTCCTAATATGTATGGGATTAATTTAAAGAATGTTTTTTATATTTTATTTGCAGTTCATACCATACAATTGTTGACAATTCATCTTTCCATAACACTCTGGGAAAACATAGCTGCATACTAGCATATAAAAATACTTGACATTACTGATTCAGCCATATAGTCATCAGTTAAAATTAGGGAGAAAACTTGATTAATTTGTAGGTTAATAATTTCATTTGTATGACTAGCATCTGAAAGGCAATAAATATTTTTAAAATCAAAATTTAGTGATGAGTATACTGCTCCTTGCATCTACTACTTAGACTACTAAGCTTGTATTTTACCCTTTTTTCACTCAGATCACTTTATTACTACTAATGCTGCAGGAATGTTCAGTGCTTTTTAATCTCTTATTCAGTGAAATCTAGAGAACCAGCACAAAGGCGTTTGTTTCTTGCTTAAGTTCTATACCTTATGTTTCTTTTTCTGTATGTGAAAAACCACATGGTCTTGTGCGCTTTATGACATGATTAAAGTGAAAATGGGCATTTGATTATGCACCAATGAATATACATAGCTGGAAGCAATTATTTTTGAAGTATCGTTCATGCAAAATTCTGAGCTAGACTTTTGCTTATCTCGACATATGGATATTTATATGGGTATAAGAAACCCCTACTATTTTTTTTAAATTGTGGCTGTCCTTGTATTCCAGCTTCAGGGTGCCTGTACATTAAATGTCATAATGCCTCATACCTCACTGCATTTTGAGGTCCACCAGCTAATACAGATGTGGAAACTTTGCTGTAGGTAGGCAGACACATACTTGCCCAGCTTTACACTTCACTGCTTTTAGTGCTATTTATTACTATTGTTACCTAGGTGGTGGTGGCTGTGGTTGTTAACTAGGTATTTAATGATTAGACTAGTACTTGTCTCTGACTTTCTCCTTGGTAGTACAGGATTCAAGGTCTGTCCCTACCGTGAAGCCTTGGTACTGTTTAATTAGAGAAAGGCCTTGCTCTAATCTATCTGGGACTCATCTCCTGTATAAGAAGGAGGCGTTTTTCCAATCAACAGTCATACATCTTTCTCTGAGTAGCTTCTAATGGCTAGAGAAGCCTGTGAATGATCATGCTTTGTGAAAAGACCTTTTCAGTTAGTTTCTTTCAGATACTGAAAGGAAGGATGCTTTGACGTCTGAGCTGTACATGATGCCGTTTGATGTGATCAGATTATAGGCTTGGTGCATCAAAAGCTGTAGATGATGATGATTATGACTAAGTCACCATTTACTGAGTTATTGCAATATTGAAGGGATATCTTTGCAACCATTTCAGTTCTAAGTTAGCGATAAGACAGCAGAGGCATTCCTGGCAGGATGACTGAGCCTTTAAAAGGGATGTGTTCCTTTGCTTCCACTAAAGCACTAAAGGGAATCATCTGGAACCTCTACTTGGTTAACTTGGGGGATGGTAGATGGGAGAGGACTTGGATGAGGGAACAGAAGATGGCCTAAAACTCAGAGGAAAAAAAAAAAGGTAACTGAGGTGTGTAGGTACACTTGTGCAAGTTTGCATGAGAAGTCTCTTCTGTCATTAGGTTCTACTGGTGAAAGCACAGGTTTGTACAGAAATACGGGTGGAACAGAATAGGAATAACATCAGCAGAGATAACATAGCTCTTTCTCATTCTCTCAGTGAAGCAGTAAATGCTGCGAATGACTCTTTATCTCATGACTTTAGACAATTCTGGGGACTTACAAAATATATGACAGAATCAGGATATGGCACTGGAATAGGTGAAGGAGAAATCTCCCAGATCCTGAATATCTAGCATCCTTTCAGCACTACAGTGATAAATAAGAGGTTATTGGAGCCCGCAAAAGATGTGAGCTAAGAAATAATATCGTGTTTCTTTCAAGAGATATAAATGTTTGTATTCTCCTGTGTGTAACAGACAAGAGAAAAGAAAAAGAGATCTTTTGATACAATATTTAGGGGGAAAAAAAAGCTGAAGTCCAATTTGATTTGGATATATCATTTGGTTATCTTCCAGCCTCTAGATGTACTTGCTTGTTTACTAGCCCCTTTTCAAAATTGGGCCTTTTGCCACAATGTACAGTCCCAGTTTAATGGACAGGGAAATCCAGAGAAACTAAACTTTGTTGTGACCAAGTTGCTTCTGGTCAGCTGGCAGTCACAGCTGTGGTGATGACAAGATCTGGCAATCTTTGAGAATTTTATGAACGTGAAAGCTGTGATCCTTCCACTGAAGGGTGACTGGCTTCATTTATACTTTTTTTTTTTTTTTTTTTTCCCTTTCTTTGTTGCTGTGCAGTCTGAACTGTTCTGTGGTATGGATGCTGGTTTTAAGAGTCTGAAAAATCTGTTGAAACTAATTTCCCTTTGTCTTGGTTATTACCTTGTACTTCTGTGAAGCCTGGACGTAGATTGCCATAAAGCAAGTAGATCTGGAAATTATAAAGAAATGGTGTATTCTATCAAATTCCTATCCCATGACATCATCCTTTTTCATGAATGCTTCTGATAAGAGAGCATTGAAAGAGATATCCTTAGAATACAGGAGGAGGGAGTACTTATCCTTTTACATTTCTTCACTAAAAATAAGAATCTCTCATTCCAGATCTTTGATACTTCCCCGCATTGATCTATCATTTCAAGTCTCAGTTGATGATTTTAGCCGTAGTTGATGATTTTAGTTCCCCAGGTAAATCTTCAAGTTTGGTTTGTGGTTTTCAGCTCTCAGGATATTTCTCTTCACACGTGTTCAGCCAGCCGGCAGAATATATCTTACTTCACTGGTAAGGGCATCTCATTATCAGCACAGAGTCTTGCCCTTTGATCTTTTGAAAGCAGTGGTAATAACTAAATGTTTGGAGGTCATGAAAGTGCCCGTGAGACACAGCATCCATACTTTGACTCAAATGTAGAGTTAATGAGAGCAGTGTTACTTTCACGTTTAGTAGGCGCTTACCTGTCTCCGGTATGAGAGAAAGTATGCTTCAGATTCTGGCAAGAACTGCTGGCCTCGAGCATCTAAGTGACATGATTTCAGGCCTCATCTGTTCTCAAGTCAGAGAAAGCCAGTAGATAATTCAGACGGTGCATGGATATGGTGTTGAAGGTCCTGCAACAGATTCTCTTCAAGTGTGCAATGAGATACTCTTCTCTCATACTTACTCAGTGTAATGCGTCTCCTCTGAGGTATGAGTGACTTGTATTCAGTTTTGAAGAAATACTTTTTCTCAAATATTTTAAATAGATGTTGTGTCAACAGGCAGGAAGGAGGACACCTGACTGTGGGTTTTGTGTTGGTGTCTTTGCCTCCTCTGTTTTCAGATTTTGTTAGCAGATAACCTCAACAGACAGCACTTGCACAACAGTGTTTTTTTTTTTTCAAGGGACTACTAATGTACACAAGGAAACATCCATCAACTACAGTAATAACCATAAACAAAAAATGCTAAGTTTTAATCCCGAGAAGGCTTCAGCCTGGACTTCTTGTCCAGATCATTCTAATCACCAAGGATCAGAAATGAGTCTTACTCTTACATACTGTGGTACAGGTGTCCTTTAAGAAACTGAGGGATAAAGTTGCACCGAAGGTTGATAGTTGCAGCTTAGGCACTCATGGTATTATTTGGTGTTAGTTGAACTTAGTTAACCCCCACATCCAGTTCTCAGTCTCTCTGCCTATTCTACCTGATATAAACCCTTGTAGAACTGGACAAATCCTGTATTGTTTTTTGTCCACAGTGTCGAGTCACTACCTCAGATGACCTGCATGCTTTTTACTTGACAGCTAGTGAAATGCAGTTGTTCCCTGAATTTCAGAGCTTCCCGTTCCAAAACAAGACATTGCCTAGACTGATTTACAAGTTAATAAAAATATATTTCTAACTAGTCTAATGGCTTTCTATCATGGAGTGACTGCATCAGTGGACAAGGAAAGAGCTACAGATATCATCTACCTGGACTTCTGTAAGGCCTTTGATATGGTCCCCCGCAACATTCTGGCTGCTAAATTTAAAAGATGTGGGTTTGATGGGTGGACTGTTAGATGGATAAGGTATTGGCTGGATGGCCATGTCCGAAGAGCCATGTCAATGGCTCAATATCCAAGTGGAAACCAGTAATAAGTGGTGTCCCTGAAGGGTCTGTATTGGGACCATTGCGATTTAATAGCTTCATCTGTGTCATGGACAGTGGCATTGAGTGTACCCTCAGCAAGTTTGCAGATGGCACCAAGCTGAATGTTTCAGTTAATTTGCTTGAGGAAAGGGATGCCAACCAGAGCAACCGTGACAGGCTTGAGGAGTGGGCCTGTGTGAACCTCACAAAGTTCAACAGGGCCAAGTGCAAGGTCTTGCAGCTGGGTTGGGATAATCTCCAGTGTTGATACAGACTGGGAGATGAATGGATTGAGAGCAGCCCTGAAGAGCAGGACTTGGGGATACTGGTGGATGAAAAGCTAGACATGAACTGGCAATGTGCACTTGCAGCCGAGAAAGCCAACAGTATCCTGCGCTGCATAAAAAGAGGCACAGCTAGCAGGTTAAGGGAGGTGATTCTCCCATTCTACTCTTCTTTGGTGTGACCCCACCTGCAGTACTGTGCACAACTTTTGGGCCCCCAGCACAGGAAAGACATGGACCTGTTGGAGCAGGTCCAGAGGAGGGCCACAAAAATGATTGGAGGGGTGGAGGACCTCTCCTATGACAGGCTGAGAGAGTTGGGGCTGTTCAGCCTTCAGTAGAGAAGGCTTTGGGGAGACCTTATTGCAGCCTTTCAGTAAATAAAGAGGACTCAGAAGACTGACACTTTTTACTAAGGCCGGTAGTTGACAGGACAAGGGGTAACAGTTTTAAATTGGAATAGGGTAGGTTTAGATTGGATATAAGGAATTATTTTTTTTTGTTATGATGGTGGTGATACACTGATACAGGTTGTCCAGAGAAGTTGTGGATGTGCCCCAGACTTGGAAGAGTTGAAGGTTAGGTTGGACAGGACTTTGAGCAACCTGATCTAGTGAAAGATGTCCCTGCCTGTGGCTGTAGCCAAGGGCGGGGGGGGCAATGTTGGACTAGATGATCTCTAAGTGTCCCTTCCAACCCAAACCATTGTAGGGTTCTGTTTACTGTATTTCTATAGCAGTGCCTGTTTCAACATTATGTTACAGACATGAAAAAGTCTGGCTTTTCTACCTGTTCCATAAAAGATCTTTCTGTTAATGCCATATGCGTATCATCTTCTTGTATATGTTTGTGCTGTAACAAATTCTCTATTATAAGTAGCTCTTATATCAGCTTAAGTGGTAGGAGAGTCAGTCCTTGGGACAAGTGTCTTCACATTATATGCTGAAGATCCTTGCAGATCTTATTTCAGATTCCTCTCTGACATGATTTTGGAATGCCGTATGAACCCGTCTTCTGTTTCTTCTTTGCTAAAGAGAAATAAAACTTGAAATAGTTGGGCTGGAATTAATCTCCCCTAGCCTCATACATCTGAAAATTAGACATCTTGTCTCCCTACATAGTAAAGGGATGAAGAAATGAAATACCTTACTGTCGTGTATGAAAATACGTATATCTAAATATGTATCTTTGGATAGGCATGTCTACACAACAGTTCATCCTTTTTCCTTCTCCATTGACTGCTGAAGGAATTTAGACAGCTAGCTTAGTTACATGGCCTGTGATGAATGTGATAATTGTGTTATGTTATTCTAAGATGACAGTTCATTCACCAGCATAACGTGACTGTTTGTGATATTTCGTGAGCAGAATAAATATCCAGAAATATAATCTCTAGGTTTATCAAAGTGGATCTCAAACTATGTTTAAGAACACATTATGAGCTTGATAATTTGTGGTAGTTTAAAAGTAGTTTTGATAGTAATAAAATGGTAGTTTATTCCATTCAAATTTAAATAACCCCTTCTGCCTATATAGTGCTTGAGCTTTACAAGCACCTGTCCTTTTATAAAGGTATTCTGAATGTGTCTATGCCTAATTGAAATCTTTGGTGACTGCTTGAGAGATGCTCCTTATTCCCACCTTGGAATAATTGGACACTTGCTGGTTAATAACCAAGAATGGAGTCCATATGGAAGGAAGCAGACAATAGCTGTGCTGCTCTGAAATGTGTTCTCCATATGGATTTCAAAACTCAGGTTCCTTCCCTACCTTTATCAAATCCTGTACTTCCAGCTTGTGTATCAATGCAAGAATGAAAGACAACGCTGTGCATTGTGCTCTCTCCAGTTTAGAGAAAGGGAGGGTATGAGTCAGTGGTAGCCAGTGCTCTGTCTGTTCCAACTTTTACAGGAATTACTCAGTCTCAGGTACATAGGATTCATACACAGCAAGGCTGTGGTTTCACAAGCAATTTGAGCCAGTTCAAGTGTAGGGTACTTTTGAAAAGAAGTCTGTTTTTCTGCACTTTTCCCTCTGTCAGCACCTGTGTTGGAGAGGCTGCAGCAGGAATGAGATCATGTTGATCAATAGAACACGATAGAAAGAAAGAAAAAAAAAATCTTTTGTAGCCTTGCAGCCTTAGCACAAGCCAGAAGGGAGGAAAGGCAGTACTTCTGTGTTTGGTGGCAACTCTTGTTTAGATAAGGCTGTCATTCATCAACTGCTTTAAGGACAATCCATATGGATGGGATGTCTGAAGCTGTTACTCAGAATGAATAAACTTTTTTACTGCTTTTATGAAGAATAACTTTCAAGGTGGTTCACTTTGTGTATGGAAACGATTCATGATTTTTACTATCTGGATTGAAGATTATATATAAAAATGCCTGTTGAGTATGTAAATACAAATTTTATGAATGAGGAAAGAAACCTTTGTATGTGTCATACATATTTTCGATACATTTTTTTATAAAGGTTTACAACTTAGTCCAGTTCCATTAAAAGCAAGGGCAAAAGCTTATTGGTTCAAACTTGCTTTCTAAAACTCTAATATTTTTAGGCATTGCTTCTACAAATTATCCACATAAACCAGCTTATGTCTATGATAGCCACATTAACATTACTTTTGTTCTTTCTTTGATATTTTATCAATAAACTACATCCTTACAGTGTATAATAAATATACTTTTTACACTTTTTACACTAGCATTTCAACATGATGTCTAAGTGTTTGGAATAATGAGTATAAAATTATAGCCATTTGGATATTAAAAAACGGCATTTTTTGCATTTAAGAAGACTTTTTTTAGGGTAGTTACTTATTATGTGGAGATTAGCATTGGAAAACAGTATGTGTGCGTGTTCTGATCTTCATGTGTACAGTAAACGTGCTGTTTTGAGGTAGCATCCTAGGTTAAAAACTAGCCAACTATTTTGGATTTGTCACCATATCCTTTGGTAGAAAGGTACAGATGGATGCTCGAGACATCTGTTGTGTAGCAACTTGTTTTTCTTTGATAACTTGTTCACGTGAAAAAAAGAGATATGATTTATTAGATGAGTTTAATATTCTAATCTTCTGACTTTTTTCTCTTTAGGTTGCAGCAATCTATAAAGATTCAAGTATTGGAAATCTTATAAATATAGTTATTGTAAAATTAATCGTAATTCACAATGAACAGGTAGGAAAAATAAATACTAAAAAGATTTCTTTCTAATAGAAGAAAAAAAATACACAAATTTGCATTGTAGTTCCAAAGTTTAAATATTTTAGTTTTAAATACAAAATATTTTCTTTAACTATAATTTTTTTTTAAGATAGGAGACTAAATGTCAAATGTGAGGTTGAATACAGAGCCTTTATTTAATGCCTGTATTTTCCCATCTCTCTATTAGCACCTCCTGTTGACCTGCATGGACATAAATCAGATACTGTATGAAAGCATATGGCATAACTACCTAACGTATGATTATACGCATGGAAACATGACAGGGAAATGACAGCTTTTATAGAGGGTTTTCAGCCCTAACAGCTGTAACATTTTAAGACTGTAAGAAGTATATGCTTTTCAAATATTTTTGTATTTATTTATTATAAATGTCTTGTCACACTGTTTTTTAAATATTTAACACGTGTTGCTTGCTCACATACATTGATTAAAATAATGGGTTCTCATGACTGATGACTCCTAGCTAAATTAAGACCTGATCCTACAAACAAATCTGTGTGAGTGAACTTATGTAGAGTCCTGCTGACTTCCTTTCCATGCACAGTCATTGTTGCGCAGATTAGGGGCACAAATGACAAAGTAGTAAGTGCAAATACATGAATATTAAAACCATTATTTGTTTTTTTTTGGGGGGCATTTCTTGCTTAGGAAGGACCAGCTATCACTTTTAATGCAGCTACCACTCTTCGTAATTTTTGCTTATGGCAGCAAGCACAAAACACTTTGGATGATGCTCACCCTTCCCATCATGATACTGCTGTTCTTATCACTAGGTACAGTATCTGAAATAGCTGTAATTACTCAGCTAGGTGAGACAACTGCTTTGGTTTCTGTTTTACATCGTCATTTTTTTTACCATTCCACTGATATTGTTTATAGATAATTGGAGTGGGTAAAGACTATCTTGCACTTCCCAAACCACCGATTATCAATACATGAGCAATTATTCTGAAAGTGCTATGTTGGTAGCTAACCATCTGATGAACCTTTCATTAAAGATGATGGAAATAACTTAGACCTGATATTGTTAGAAGGAAATGAAGTCTTTAACCATTGTATGTGTATGCGATAGGGACAGAGTGTTGTATGTAATGGATTCAGCAGAAGGATGTGGTGACAGTCAGCTCCTGATAGCCCAGGCATAATTAGAACTACCAAAATCTTACAAATGGAAAACATTTCCATATTAGTATATATTCTTCCTGTACACCAGTTGCCTCAGTGGAGGTTCTGATGTTCATTCACTGAAATACATTCTCTCTTTTGCTGTTTTTTTCTTTATTATTTTTTTCTTCCCACTGTTCAAGTTGGATACACTCCAGCACTTCAAACTGTTTGGTATTTGTTTTTTGAATTTCTTGTTTTCTGAATTTTATGTTGTTTGGCAGATGGTCTGCTACATAAGATAGTTTCAAGTATACTGCAATCTGCATGTTTTTCAGCAGCATTTCATGCTTGATCTACCTTCTGCATTGTAGAGAAATAACATAGTATTTGAATTTTTATTCTTTGCAAGCTAGATGGAAAGCAATACTTAGGTAAGCAAACTTAGTCTGGTGAATTTAAACTACTTCTTTCACTAGAATGCAAATTGTTTGAATGGACTGTAAGATTAAAAATTAAGAATCAGATTTGCGATTGCCGTAATTAATATAGCAACAGTCATATACTTAAAAAATGTTCCTTTATTTACTGTAATAATTTTAAATAAATCTTTTCCTTCAAGGGAAGATATCTGCAGAGCTAGAGAGAAGTGTGATACTCTTGGTGAGTTGTTTTTTTTTTTTAAATCAGTATGATTTTATAACAGAAAATCTATAAGAGAATTTCCCTGAAGGGAGAAAAACCAATTAGGAATAAATCAGAAAAGAGAAGCAAAGTTTAAGTCACACAGACAAAAAAAATCAACTTCTCAAGGCTATTCTGCCCTGAGATGTACTTTGGTGCCAGGTGGTTGGTGGTTTTGTGTAAATTTGCTGCATAGTTGAGGCATGACTTTCAACTTGGGTGCCATAGTATTTGTTTATAGAGCCAATCCTTCTACATGAAAATTCGTTCTGTTAAGCTTTTATATAAGGGCTCGATTTTGCAGGTTTAGCAGAGCTAGGTACAATGTGTGACCCACTACGCAGCTGTTCAATAAGCGAAGAAAATGGACTGAGTGCTGCTTTTACTATAGCGCATGAGCTTGGACATGTGTAAGTACCTATTTCCCAGCAGGTAAATTTTTTTTTATTTCCTTTTGAATATGACCAGTTTCCAGTGGTGGGCTCTGCATGGCCTCTACAAGAGGGCGCAGTCTGCTATGTCCTTCTAAAAGAGTCATTATTTTTGCCCCTTGCAGTGAGCCAGCTCTGCCTACCACCTAGAGGTAGAGAAATTGTGAATTTTATAACCTAGCTGGTGTGTGTCCTGAATTATGGGAGATACTGGCCATACAGCTGTATTCTGTCCTTTTGTCATGAACTGGTTGGGACACTGGGACAGGTATCTTAGATGTGCCACATAGTCCTGTTAACTCCAATTGCATTCTAGCTATGATAGGAATTTACCTTTAAGAAAAGACAATTGTTAATATAACGCAGAAATATTCTTCCTTGTGTTTGATCCTTTCAGAATACAATAGAGTAACACAAAGAGAAATACTTTACAGAGAAAAATAAGAGGAGATGACAGCATTTTATTTTATGAAGCATACCTCATCAGTGATGGCAGAAAGGTGCTATACTCTAGCTCCATGAGGCATGCCACAGTGTAGGTAACGATGACGTTACAGAGCTCAGTAGCTAGCTTGTTGATTTTCATGTGCCTGGAAGTTCATTTAGATACATGCCATTTGTCGTGGTACTTCAACTGAGATATAAAATAAGATGATGTGTTAGTTGCATAAATATGATGTTGATGTGCTCTGTAGTTTGTTTTTGTTACTGAATAGTAAGACCTATGATGTGAATATTGGGGTAATATGTTATGGACAGTACAGTGATGGTCTGTATATTCAGTTGAGAAGATGGGTTGTTCATTTAAAGTGGCACATTCCCAAAACACTGGAGTTTTTCTGGTGAGCTAAAGAACTCTCTAATTGTAAAATTCCTACTGTCCCCACCATTATATAATTAGGAGCCTTTTGGATAAGGAGAGAACTTTGTAAGGCATTTTTAAGATATCTATTGCCATAATGTCAGATTATCATACTAATTGAGTCCCATTAAATTTTAAAGCATTTTCAAACTCAAAACTCAAGCATTTGCTGCTGCAACAAAGTTTCGATTAATTATTGCTGAATTTGTTTTGGAGTTTGTCTGTTTTGCTTTTTAGATTTAATGTGCCTCATGATGACAGTTTTAAATGTAAAGAAGCTGGAATTAAACATCAATACCATGTGATGGCTCCAACTTTAAATTATCATACAAGTCCGTGGACCTGGTCAAAATGCAGTCAAAAATATATCACTGAATTTCTTGAGTAAGTATCAATATAATGCTGTGGTTTTGGTGTTTGTTTTTTTTTTTTTTCCAATGTCATGTCTTTCTAAGAAGTTTTTTAAAGGTATCGCTTAAATACTAGTTTTGTGTTGTTCTTACGTTTAACCACTGACTTGTAGGGCCTCAGTCCTCCAGAAAGACACATGCATTTAACTCTTTGGATGATTCATGGCTTTGTTAAAGTTGCACTTTGCGCTCAACACATAAGGCAAAGAATACTGGGTTTTTTTAGTATAGTAGTGTTGGTTATTCAAAGTATCTTTAATGTGATTTTAGTAGGTCAGAACAGACACAATTTATTTTTGGAAGTCTATATTTAAAAAATAAGTAGCCGGTATATTTTAGGCAGTACCATCTTTTTCCTGTAAGAACGTGAAAATGAGAAATGACAGCCAGAAAGCAAAAAAAAATTAAGCTTTATTTGGAGGTTATAATGCAAAATCCAATAAAGGAAAATCAAGTGACCTGGTTTATTTTATTAATTTTAATCTATTAAAGTCGTTACATAGGCAGGAAGGCATGCAAACCCATAACTCCACTGTGACATGCATGTGTAAGTGTTGTGTGAGTAGACTCCCAATGATTTAAGAGCAATTTAATCACATTTTGTTCCTGTTTTTACAACAGTACTGGTTATGGTGAATGTCTCCTAGACAAACCTAGTGGAAGAATATATGATCTTTCCTCTCAGCTGCCTGGGTCCATGTATGATGTCAACAAGCAATGTGAACTTATGTTTGGTCTTGGGTCACAAGTGTGCCCATATCTGGTAAGTGAACAACATGGTCATCCTCAATCTATACTAAAATAGTACCAAAAGATAGGTTTAGAAATGAAATCTTAGCACTTCTGGGTTTGGAAGAATTTTATCCTGAAATATGTCAAAGTTCAGGTTCTGTTCTGTTGAAGCGGGTAGAGTTCAGTGGAGAGCATTGCAGCTCCATATGCTAGAAATATATAGAATTAAAAAGCAGGATGAATTAACTCTGATTTGCACATCTGCAAATGTGATTATAATTCCTTTACGAGATCTAAAGCTGCATAAATTAACGCTTCCTGCAACTACTGAAAGGGGATTATTTCCACACTTTCTACAAATGCTTTCACATTATAGCCCCCGTATTACATTAACAGGTCTTTCTTATCTGCTTCTTTTAGTGCTTTAAAAAAATGTATAACTTGAAATTTAATATATTAATTCAAATATTTGTTCTAAATGTTTGGTCCAAAGTATAGATTCCCTCTACTTTGTCAAAGAGTCAAAAATATTTTCATGCCTGTTAGAGTGTACGTTTTGTATACTGAACCAAAAATTTCTTTAAAGCAAAATTGGGATCTGGAAAGAAAACTTGAGTAGATTAATATTCAAACTTAAGTTGTATTTTGAAAACTTAATGTGGCCAGTGCAATATAAAATAAATACAAATGTAAGATTATGACTTCATTTGTTACAGTCAAAAAGTTATGTAGAGTTAGATCTTGGACTAACTTGTCAAATACCTCTCCTAGTATTGTATGACTTGTTGGAGCTATTTAGAGGAGAGACTTTAAGATCAGGTTCAGGCTGATGTAGTGGCACTTTTGGTGAGGTAGAATGTTGTTTAGGAGGAGTTGGGCTTTATGGGAACAGTATAGAGAAGTAAAGGGGAATTCAAAGACCTGAACATGGTGTTACTGAAGACTGCTTTGTAAGTTTTGTAATCCATAAATGTTATTTGTCCATTCAGAGTCTTTTAAGAATTTGAAAAGGAGACTTCCTTTTTAATTTTCTAGCTGATGTATTTTTTAAGAATTCCGGTTAGAGTCTTTATCTGGGAATTATACTCAAACTGTGCTGCATTGTATCAACCATAACGTCTTACTTACTTTTTTTATGAAATTTTCTATTGAATTAGAAAATCAAGTTATCTGTTATTTCTAATGGGATCAGTTTCAAATATTCCACATTCCTGCCTGGCTGTAAGCAAAATCCATTTTGGTTTTGTGGGGTTTTATCTGTGAGAAGTGGTAGTACTAATAACAAACACTAAGCCCACATAGTATGAGAAAGTAGTACAAATAACCCAACTAATGTCTAAAATGGTGTTACAGGTACAACAAAAATAATTTTGTTTTCTTTTTAGAAACAATGCAAGCGCTTATGGTGCACAAGCACAGAAGGTGTTCACAAGGGTTGTCGTACTCAGCATATGCCTTTGGCTGATGGAACAGTTTGTGGCGTGGGAATGGTAAGCCTTCATTTGTTTCTCGGTGCTCGCATACGTAAAGTTGTTGATCCAGACCAGAAAGATCAGTGCTTGCTCTGTGGCAATACTGAACCCGTAGCATGCTGATTGTGTGAACAGTATCTACCTGACTTTACCTGCAGTTTCTCTTAGTCCTGTAATGTTGTGACATAAATAACATAGGTTGTCTGTTCAGAATAATTATAAAAGTTTACAGATGCCATATTGGTTAAAAACAGGTGGAAGGCCTCAGGGGAAAGTTGCCATCTTTCCTTCTGTTTGAAAGGTTCAGCTAATTCATAACAAGTTGAGTTTTTTTGTCATCAGTAGTGCTCCAAAGTTGAATTTCCTGGAAACAAGACATCCCAAAAATGTGTTTCTCCCAGTTTGTCTTGTTGAGGCTGTTTCACTGAACCGGAATGAACTAAGTATGAATGACTTAGGTACAGGAGTACACTTTTTTGGAAAGAGGGAATCTCTGGATTAGAATCCTGGTTTCAGTAGATATTTGCACATTGCATAGGTTTCAGACAAAATATGAAAGCATGGATCAGTACCTCTTCCCCTACTCAAATAAATGCCCCAGTCACGCATACCTCGCACTCAGATACTGTCCTGCCTATTGTAACGTAATTCAAGATACTTGGATCTGTTCAGTGCTAAAAAGCAGCTTTCTTCTCACGCTCCAATGCATAGGAATCTGCCTGGCTATGTGAGGTATGGATTGAATGCTTTGGCACTTAAAAAGGAAGAAATAAAAGCTGGACTTCCTATACGCTGCTCATTGGTTTGTTTGGCAGAGTGTTTGGGTCCTGAGGGTGCAGCTCACTTACTTCCTCATCTGGCAGGTTGTTTCTGAGTGCAGATCTCGATCTGTTCCTCTGAGGATATAGCCTGTCTTGGGCTGTCCATAAGGGTCATGAATATCTAATTAGTAGATATAGTCAAGGTGCTTACAGAACTGTGATGGAAACAGAAGTAGTGAGTGGTGGAGGCTAGTTGAATTCAGAGTTATCAGTGAAGATTTGAGGGTTTTAGTTCTGGATTTGTATGTAGTTTGGGAAGCAAACAGAAATTAGGTGCTTGAGTTCTTTGCTGATCTAGTCTTTGGCTTCTCCATGTCTCAGTCCACCACCAGCTAATAGAATTATTTTCTTACCTGTTAGGGGTTTGTTAGAATAAAATTTTCAGAGAATTTTGACATGCTCAGATATGACAATGATTATCTTAAGTATGGCTGGTTTATCACGTTGAGCTGCTTTTAATATTAGTGTGCTTTGGGACCTTCAGGGGTTTTAGTGTGCTTTGGGACCTTCAGGGGTTGTTAATTTTTTACCTTTTGATAGTTTTATAGGTTCTAAGATGATTAAAAAAAATCTGGTCTAATTTCTGTATATAATAGGCTGCTACATTTCATTGTTATTACTAAATTTCCCCCAATAACTTTTACCCTTTACAGGTTGTTTTTGGTTTTGTGTTTTGTTTTTTTTTTTTTCTTTTTCTGTACTTGGTAAGACAGTAGTAGTAGTGAGGCATTTGAAAATACTGTCTTAATGGGTAACAATTTAGTGGGCAAACCGTCTCAAATGGTTTCTTTCCCTCTTGCTAGAGTGGGAAAAGTTATTTGAAGGTTGTGGTGAAAGCTTTTCTTGATTAAATCCTATGTATGCAGCTGGTGTTATAATCTTTAACCCGTTTTTCAGTCAGTCACTGATCAGAAAGGAAGTTCGTCTCGTCTTTTATATAAACTTCATGTGTAATCTTTAGTTCAATCAACTTGACTCTAATTTGCTAACATCAGAGGACTTCTTTTATATAGGAATACAAAAACCTATTTTATGCAATTACTGCAGTGAAACCATTTTTCTCTAGGAAGTGAAGAGCTAATTACAGTCATTACCTCTGAAAGATGCAAAAAAGAACAGCAATTAATCTGGCACGTTGTCATCTGTTGCTGTCTAAGGGACAGCTCCTTTCAAGCTTAGTCAGCAAGTTTCTTTAATGTTAATGGGAGTAAGACATGGCGACTAGTAATTGTAATTAATATTTGCTGGCAACCTAAATAAGTTTATATTTGGCATTTGCAGCGTTATTGCTGTGAATACAAAAAAGATCCATTTAAGGCATTTGTAAATTTAGTATCAACTTTTTAAGCTTAGATTTGACACGTGAGTTTATTTTCACATATCTTTAGGTTTTATCTTTAGTTTTTCTTCAGGTTGTGTGTCTGATTAGTGGATCTTGCTCTATGGACTGCTCTAGCAGTCCTTGTGTCTTTTCCTTCCCAAAATAAAAGAAGATATAAATCTTCTATAAAAATAATATTAGTAGGTATGGGTAGCATTTTCTTAAAACATTAAAGGGAAAATGCAGCCTAACATTTTGGTGTCTTATAGAGAATAAAGGAAATATTTTCTTGGGAATTTGATTTCTTGTATTAATTCTGTAGAGTTAATTTTATTAATTATCTAGAATTAATACAACTAAAATAGAAAACTTTCATTTTTACTTCAATTTGCTCCCTACTCAAATTTCTTTAAGCTGATCAAACTGCATTTTGTTCATCCTAGAGTTACCTGCAAAAATGAATTTTATTTGCCTGTTGGACTTCGGCTGAAGTATCTGAAAATTTCTCTCAATCTCCTCTTTTTATACATTCTGAGTGCTTAGGTTTGACAGTAGCCTATAGGTAGCAATTCTGCTGTGTCTGAGAACAGTTTCTCACTCCATTGATACTCATGTTGTGTCTCATCACTTCAGATGCTTTTTGTTTGCTTATTTGGCTTCACAAAGGTCCATAGGAAGTCTAAGGTTCTGCCAGCTCTTCTAACATCACACAGACCTTCCCTGAAGCAGATGATACAGCCTTTAAATTCTTTGGCCTAGTTGGTACTTCAGAGACAAAATGATAGTAAATATACCTAGACATGCCATATGTAAACACTTACTAGTTTTGCAGTGGTGAATTTCTACACACCATAGGACTATATTAGTCATTGCTTGAAAGTATTTCTGTTGTTTGGGTTTTTTTTTGTGAGAAATATTATTAAATACAAAGCTATACATTCCTGGATTGTCTAACTAAATAGAATTATATGATATAACCAGAATATAAAGATTTTATTAAAATGTTATTTTTATAGCGTAATGAGGCACAATGGCATGAAAAATTATTAAATAGTGCTTTTTCGTGTCTTGTCTCTGTAATGACAGTTACCATCTTCAAAATTAAAAACTATGCCGTACGAGTAAGCAGAGGTAGCCTGCTCACTGGATACCACAGTGAATTTCTGATATACAGTTGTAACTTTGGTTGCAGTGGTATAAGCTATATGTACAAATTACAAATTAAAAACTTAATAAATGACAATACGGAGAGTGTTTATATGCTGCATTGAGGACCAAGATAGCAGAGGGTGCCCACATAACATGTATGATAGAGTTATTTTCCATTAGGACAGAAACTGGAATGCTTTAATTGGGCTGGTTTCCTTCTCTTAACCATTCTTGTTGGCATCATGTTCCAGGTAGGAGCTAATTTGATGGATGTTTAGGAAATATGAAGGACTTAGAGTAGATCTTTTTGCCCCGCTTCCTCTTAGGTTTTCATATTTCTTTCTAGTCAGAAATTTCTTTTGCTTTGAAATTTCTGCAGACCAGCAAGCTTTTGGTATTATCTTTGGATAATGTTTTCATATGGATTATGTTTTCAATTGCTTTGTTTTCTTTTATTACCTGTTTACTTTATTTTTTGGGAGATTACCAAGGGTTTCTGTAATGAGGAATTTACTTGCACTTGTGCTCTGGGATAGTGCAAAAGATTGCTCCTCACCTTGAGCATAGGAAGTTCTGGGGTTTTTTTTCCTTTCTTTTTGAAATTCCAAAAAAGAAGTGAGTTTGGAAAGCAATTAAAGTTTTGGCATGTTGAATATCTTTGTTCAGATTTAAAAAACAAAACCAAACCAAAAAGCACCCACAAAATAATGTTAGTAGGTAGAATCCCTGATTCCCCGGATTTGCTCATAATTCTAAATTTACAGAGTACCAGTTTTCACGGTGTGGTTGATGTCATTCACAGAAAATACTTAATCCCATTTTATGGAGAACCTAGTTAAACAGGGTGGTAAGCTAGTAGCATTATGGAAAAGAAATGTGTAACCAAATTGGTTACAAGCCAGCTGATACACAAACTCTCCTTACACACGTCCATCTCCAGCTTACACCTGGCTCAGAATCATGGCTTCTGTATAAGTAAGTTATGCAGCTTTTAGCAGTGTAGTGTACATGATATTCCAGTAATGGTAACTCATCTGTTGGAGATGGTGATGCACATCTGAGCCAAAAAACCCACCTCCAAAGAAGAACAGTCGGTGAAGCAATCTGTCTTCTAGGAGTGACATTCTCAAAACAAGTCTTTTTTTGCTAAGGAAAGAACATACAAAATATCCAATAAAGTGTCTTTTTTTTTTTAATTGTTATTATTTTTGAGACACTGAGAAGGGCTGCACTGTTATGCTTCCTGGATTCCTGAGCAGTATAAAAATATGCCCATATTCCACTGATTCCCTGGACATTAGAAGAAAGAGGTAGGAGGTAGCTCTGTGATTCTGACCCAAACTTTTCCATGTCCCAGACGTGTCCCAGTGTTCTACCTAAGGACAGTTTGCTACTTAAACACCAGTAAAAAACCAAATGTCAGAGAAGTCTGGAAAAAGCTGTTTAACAGCAAGAAGGAATCCACATGATACATATAAGTTTGATTGGAAAGCATTACCTTGTGTGCGTGTGAGAGAAATGTTTATTACTTCTATTCACTCCAGATATACATTGTATATTGAGCTAGTGTCTCTAAAAATATCTAGAATAGCTATCAAAAGAATTAAGATTTCATCCTAGTCACTTTATAGCTACATAAGGAGAGGGATCCAGGGGCAATTGAGTATGTGGATGCAGACCAAGAAAGGATTGCTTTGATAGTACAAGAAGTACAAGTCTTTGATTCTGAGATATGCTCACTGTTCTTCAGTTGTAGGTTACTACCCATGTATTGATTTCTTTTTAAAATAATTGCATACCTTGACTACATCATGAATGCAATACATGAAGATAGTTAATCTAAAAGAATAATTCATTATGTGTGTATATGTATGTGTAAAGTAAGTATAAAAAAATCAGAGTTGGGTGATAGGGGGATTTTTAACCATCTGGAAGCAGCAGATCTTTTGAACTGTAAAAACAGAGTAAAGTATATTTAAGGGCTCAAACCAAGAATTTTTCTGTAAAGTGGGATTTCTGTAAAATATTTTTCTGACGACGTGATTTCAGAAAAATTAAAAGCTTTCTGTGGGAATATTTCAAGGGAGAAATAAGGCATGTAGGTTTTTTGCAAGAAAGAAATTGAAAACGTTGAAGAATTTTTAAAATACTGTGGGTTTTGTTAATAGTTAATGTCATCTGACTAATATATGTTGGCTCATCTGAGAATCCATGCTACAGAGATAGAGACCTGAGATGCAATAGTTAGAACTTCAGTTAGACATTTCTCCAAGCTCCATTTCTTCTGCGTTGTATACTCATTTTACTGACTGCTCTATTTTCACTGCTACTGTATGCTCTAGGCTCCACTTCTCATCTTGGTTCTTTGAACTTCCTTGACTAGTGTATTACAGGAAGAAGCTGGAGAGGAGACATAGGTCTAATGTGCAGCAAAACGTTTCCTTACATCCACTTGCTGCAGACAAGGCAAAGAGAGGTCTGTAGCAGTACTTTCATTCACAGGAAATGGGAACATCCCATAGAGACAAATACAGCCAGAAGCAACAGCTCAGAAGTTTGTAGACTTTGGCATTTGTCTGAGTGGGTGTTCTCTTCACTCCCTGCTCATGGGGTTATGTGCTGAATCTATGTAATGTCTAAGATTCAGACTCCTTTCCCAGCAATACGTGACTGGAATCTACTTTGCGACAGTTATGCTCAGACCTCACCTACAGGCCAGATGCTGTGTAGTGAACTGGTCTTGTGCTGCAGCACTGTGGTTAGTGTTTATCTGTTTTGTGGTACCAGCTATATCCATTTTCTTTTGCCACATTCAGTCCACTACAACTTTCTCTTCCTGTGCTATTCACTGGCTTGTAGTCATTCTCAGGACCCTGTCTGGATATCAGGAGTGAAGAAATCATATTTTATAAGGCAAAAAGAAATCAGAACAATAAAACTGGATATTTGGAAGGTAAAATGCAGACCATCATGTCCACTTCTGCAACGCTTTGTCCTTTTAATTTTCTCCTCATACGTGTCTTCAGCGTTCAGTCATCTTATTTCCTGCACCATCAGAAGCACCACCAGCTACCAGCTATGTCCGTGGAAACATGTCGCTGTCTGGAAATAGAAGAATAGTTTTCCCTGAACCTCCTTTTCTGCAAGGCTACACAGGGTTCTAACACATGAAACTGTCCTCACACACTGAGCATCAGTGTTTAAATCTTTGCCCCAAGATCTTCAAAAACCATGTGTATCTCTGGGAATATCCTGGAAAAGATAGGCAGTAAGAGTGAACTTAGAGTCCTTTTCCTGCTGTGAGTCATACCAGGCTGTGAATGAAGTACTTGTTTTCAGAAGAGCTCTTGTCCTGTTCTGGGTGCACCTATCACTCTTTGATTCAGTCAAAATTGAGCATAGTCTGGCAATTAACACTTTAATAATTTCTTTCAAAATTGCTTTCCTGCAAATTTAGCAAGTTCATAAGGTATGAGATAAGTTGGAAGTACCTGAAATCAGTTTATCAAGTCATAGTTTAATCCATAGGCAAGAGTCAAACTGCTTATTATAAGCAGGTGATTTATAAATACAAATCTGGGTACCTGTAGGTTCATTGATCCCAAATTTGAACTATTAACCCTCCCTAATTACATGTGGATTTGGATCAGAATTTATGCCTTTTTGACAGAAAACCAACTGTTGACCTTGGCTAGAGCAGAGTTGCCACTTCCTGTAGTCAGTATGTTTGGAATTACAAGTGATACTCACTTTACATGATGCCTACGTTATATTTTCTATAACAAATGTAGGGGAAAAAATTGTTAGCGATTACGTTTAAGTTTATGAAAGTTCTGTGCATTGTAGTATTCTCAGTGAAGCAATGATTCAAGCAAGCATAGAGGAACATCTGGAACACATCTGGTGCTGGAGTTTTCTACTGTGACTTCATCATGTTGCTTCTGTAGGAATGCAGCAGAGTAATAGCTGAGACAAGTTTGTTGAATAAGCTATTAAAATCCCAGATGTGAACACGTGCTTTGCATTTTTATGGATCAAAATAATGCTGTTGTGGGCATAAAATTTCATTTTACAACTCTGTCTTTTCCTGAAATCTCCCTTCAAGTTATTGTAAATGTTTTTGTAAATGGAAGAAGAACTTAAACTCTAGGTCACTGGTCATATTTGGATTCAGTATTCATTTTGTGAAGAGGGATTTAGAATCTTCAGCCTATAGTAATAAAAATTATTTCCTATGATGCTAATTACAGTTCTTGGAAAGGCAAGTTCTTAATGTTTCCTCATATTTACCTTAGACTTTTATGTGGTGGTAGGTACTAGAAAGTTTGGGTACAAAAGTACCCTAAGGGCATCTTGGAAAAAGTAATAAAAACTATCAGTAAGCACTGCAGTAGGAAAATCATATGCAGATATGCAGTGAAATAATGGTGTCTTTTTGGTGTTAAGTTAAAGCATTAGTCTTAGCATCAAGCAAGTGATGATCTAGCAAATTTAAGTGACCGTGCGACAAGACAGATCTAGCTTTCGTTCTGTGTTTGCTTTGGGCTTGAAAATCACCTTGAACGGTCATATTATTAGAGGAAGGCATTTGGGCCTTAGAAAATATGTCCCGTGTGCAAGAGTCGGTGTGATGAAGAATTATACAGGCAGGCAGTTTTACCGCCAAGTTGGATTAGGAACTCAAAAGGAGAATCTTGATTCTGTGACAAATTCCTGTTTTGAGAGCAAAATGTTAGCATATCAGCATAAGTATTAACATAATAAAAGCATATACTAATTTGGAAAAAAATGCTTCTAGGAATTATTTTATACAGTGATAAAACCGCTGAACAATGTTTGAGTTTTATGTCATTCAGGTATATTCAGAAAGATTGCACACATCATTTCTGTGTGTTCAGCAAAATTTATGTTAATTGATAGTTCCTACAATAAATTTGTAACATCATAATAACTCTTGAGAAATTCTATGCAACATTTAAATTAGTTTTAAAATGGGGTAGAATCCTGGTATAATTCTATCTTCTATGTATCAGAGGTTCTTAAATTGTTTTATGTGCCTGAGACTTTAGTTACCAAAACCCTCTGGACTTTAAGGTAATTCGAAGCTGTTTTGTGTCCCAGAAAGGCAAAGTCTAAGCTTCAGAAATAACAAGCAGTTGAGTTGATATAATCTGTTCTGATGATTCTAGTGACTGATCCATGTATGTACTACACGGAAGTATGGAATAGGCCACTCCCTGTCAATATGACCGGGGCAATCCCTCCTGACAACCTAATGATCAGTCTAATCCTGAGTCTGCAAACAGTCATCTAAAATAAAGAATTCTCTCTATTGTGTATGAGCACTGACCCCATGTAGTCCATCCTGCCCAGTGTCTTGTCTCCAGATGTGGGCAGTCTTTGATGCTTCAGAGGGTCTTTGGAGTCAAGGACAAAGTTGAGGACATGTTATCCACATAGAAGTCAGCAGGAGACATGGTGCTGACATTATAGTATCTTGTAAGTATTCTGTTTTAGTATTTAAACTATTCCACTCTGTTGTAATCAAATATACCACTTGGGATTTTCTAAAGCATACAAGTGAATTAGAATTCCAACTGCCATAAGTCATCAATAGGATTAGTGTTGGTTCTTTGGAAAAAGTCACACATGCACCAATCATAAGATTCTCGTTTAGACTTTTTAGTCGTGTACTTTTTAAGTAACCACTGAAGTGGATAAATATGTGCAGAGTCAGGGACTTAGATAGTAAATACTTAGGAGCAAGGGACTGATTGCTTGATTATTTTGAAAAAAAAAAAGCAAGCTAGTAATTACAACTTTCTGTGAATAATAACAGTTTACAGATATGGGATGGTGAAGTCTCATAACTGATATGACCACAACAGACTATTCTTGCAATCTTTGTCATCTTAATAATGTAAATCCCAGCAGATGAAATGAAAATTGCACCTTGATGTAAGTTTTACTTGGAAATAGGTGGTTCTTCAGCAGGAATAAAATCTGAAGTAACACGATAAACATTACAATGTAGTATCTTGCTCTAAGAATTATTATTTCTTTAAATATCAATTCAGTTTTAATGGTAATAGCAAATTTGTTAAATTAGTGGTAAATATAGAATTATTGCAAAATATAAATAAAAATATAAAATATTATGCAGCTATTGATATAGGTGTAAAAGTCTGAGTTTAAGCATGAATCTATACCATCATCTTGCTTTAGCATAGACAAGGTCTTAAATGCTTGAAAATTTGTGTGCTTTTCCAAAACAATCCCCCTAACTTTTTTCACTTTCAGCATGCTCCAAAGACCACAGACTTCTTGGTGGTTTGTTATCATACCGTTTTACTTTTTGTATCAGCATGAATTTCCAAATTAAACTGGAAGAATATCATATGTACAAGATGACTGTAAATCTATTTTTGAAGTTTGTGCAGGAAAACATATCAGGAATTTGAGATCAGGGTTCTGAGATTCTTATATAGGCATTTGAATAAAGTGACAAGACCTAAATATGTATTCAGCATCCAGCAGCTTTCATAGACAGCAAAGAACTCTAGACAGCATTTCTGAAAATATGACTTCTGGGCAAGATATCTGAAAGGAATTTGAACATTTTAGAAAATGTCCAGACCCAGATTAAGAGCAGGTGTGCTCTTAAATTTTGTTCTTTCTGTGCCTAAAATATAGAGTAACCTTTCAATTGACTTAGAAATTTTATTTTGTTTGTCGACTGTGCAGCATTGCCGCCATGGAATTTGTGTGAGCAGAGAAATGGAGACACGTCCTGTAGATGGAGAATGGGGACCATGGGGACCTTATAGCTCATGTTCAAGAACTTGTGGAGGTGGAATCAAGAGCACCACCAGGCTGTGTAATAGACCAGAGTATGTTTTTTTATTGTGTTTTACATTTGTGTGTAATGAAGATATTACAACAAAATAGGTTGGTTCAAAACCAAATTAAGGTATTGTGGATCGCACAAATTAGTTGGAAGCACCGATAAAAAAAATGCTTGTTTCAGCCATGTTTGGAAAGAGAGATAAGTCTTTAGAACTTTTAGATTGCTTTTGTCTCTCAGCTATATAATTCATATTTATAGATAGTACTAAAAACTTGTTTTGGTAGGGTCTTTTTTCTAGCTTTACTCTAAATGCTGAGGGTTTCTTTAAACATTGATTTACTTTCTCTGGAGTAAAATATGCAAAAAGGAATAGATGTATTTCCCTGGTAATCTTTTTAGTGAAACAATTGATTTGCTTTGATTTAAGGCTTTTTCACAAAATCACCACTAGTAACACCCACAAAGAACCTGTTACAGCCGAGTCATTTACAACTTACCTTTATAACAAGAAACTTCCATTGCCTGAATAATTCAATGTGGGTTTCATTCTCTGTAATAAAAGTCAATGAGAACTTTACCCTTAACTTCTCCAGAAGCAGAACCGTAGCTGCAGCAGCCTGGGTAGTTTCAGGGCTTTTCTAGGAAGTCATGTCATCTTGATATTGTCAGTGGGATAAATGAACCTCAATCAAATGACCCCAGGTTATTTTTTTTTTTTTTTGATGACTAAGAGGCATTAGACTAGATTCCCGTTAGATATGGCTCTGTCAGTCTGTAGTAACTGATAGTATCAATTTGATTTATTCTTTTTTCCTCCCCAAGAACCTACTACTACTGAATTATTGTGTAGCAGAGTTTATAACAGTTATGAAATGTATTTTAGACTTTACAGTAAATGAGGTGTTTTCCACAATTTTCCTTTTTTTGTTCTTTTGATCCCCAAACTGAAACCAATATTAGGACTACAGAAAAGAGTGTGTCCTCTCCTAACTCAGTTGTCTTTCTTTGTCACTCTGTAAAATAATAATTTCAAATTACTGAGGGAGGTGCTGCTTCTGTAAAAATAGGGCTGTAATCTCCACTAAATTCGTAAGAGCATTAAAGTTAATAATGCTTTTTCCCAGGCAAAATAATTATGACTGTAAGAGAAACAAAAATGTAGTAGACATTAATAAACACCAGTAACTTGATTACCAGCTACCTCAGCAGTGGTATTTTGCATGGACATTTTACTTTCTTCACTTGGGCATAAATGTATGCATGGTGCAACACAAGATAAGAGTGTGTGTGGGGAAGTCAGTAACAGGTGGCAGAATGCTGTGTGAGATTTTCGCCTTTAGATCAGTGGCTCAAGCCACTTTTCATGGAAAACAGCAATTTTAGAAACTGAACGTGTTTTACATTTACCTATTTTTGTTAGACCAAGAAATGGAGGAAAGTACTGTGTTGGCCGCAGGATGAAATTTCGATCGTGTAATACTGATTCATGTCCAAAAGGCAAAAAAGATTTCCGAGAGCAACAGTGCTCTGAATTTGATGGCAAACACTTTAATATCAACGGTCTTACGTCTGCTGTTCGCTGGCTTCCAAAATACAGTGGTAGTAAGTAATTATAAATTTTTTCAATTAATGAAATAAAAATATTACTTTAATTAAAGTTTTAAAACAGACAAGAAACCTGTTGGATTTTCTTTCCAGTTTCTATGAAAGATCGCTGTAAACTTTTTTGCCGAGTTTCTGGAACAACTTCCTACTATCAGCTGAAGGACAGAGTTGCTGATGGTACTCCCTGTGGAGCAGAAACCAATGACCTTTGTGTTCAAGGCTTATGCAGGGTATTTAAACTTATTAATTATTAAAATCAATTTTAACAAATGGTAAAGTAGATATTTAATATTCATCCAAATAACCGTTACTGAAAATATGTAAAGCTAGATGTTTTGAATTTACTTAAGTTAATTTTAATCTCTACCAAATTAAACATCTGGAAATGGAAGCAATTAAGTGAAGAACATATAGTTGAATCTGAAGACGCATAGTCTTTCCTCATTAAAGCCTCATGTGAGAGAGTTAATATTGTTCAAGTGAACAGAGAGAAAGTGATCCAAAATTGGCATAAAGGGAGGAAAGAAACATGCTGTGTGTTTATTGTTGTCATATTTCTGCTATCAAAGGAGTAAAAAAAGTAGAAAATCCAAGGGTAGATAGATTAGGTAGTAATTATTTTATTGCAAAATCAGGAGTAACTGGCTCTTGAAAGGGATCATTTCAGCATTCTTTGCTTAATAGAAATGATGGAAGTGCTTTGGGAGAAGCAAGGTGCCATGTTATGACAATTCAAGACTTTGTCAAGCCCAGGTTGTTTTGCTGACTGCAGTGAAACTGAGTAAATTCCGGATGAGGAGAAAATGTAGCCTTTTTTATAGTTTTTAATCAAGAGGAAAGAGGAAATACCAGAGAAATGTCCCGTTTATCATAATTTTTTTAAAAGGAAGTTTAGATAAAGATACATAAACAAAAATTGTCGTTATGCTAGTTTAACCAGCATAGTCTACATGTATTCCTCTGCTTCTTTTGCAGTAATGACAGACTTAAAGAATTGATGACCATGTACATATACATACTGCTTTTAGGATTCCAATCCAAGACTTTTTAATGTAAATATAACTTAAAATTTATACACTATGCTGATTTTTTTTTTACACAAAATTTTTACATGCTGTTATGTATTCTTATACAGTTCTTGACATATTAAGTGTATTTGGATTGTACATTCTCAGTACAAGAGCACTATTGTGTTTTGCCCTTACATCACAGCACCCAGAAACATAAAAGGCTTTTCATGAATTGCCAAGGAAGACCATATATATATATAAAAATATATATATATGGTGAATAAGAAAACTTTGGGAGAGTGGGAAGCTTACATTGTTTGTTTTCATTGTCTTCCATTGGGCTGAGTGACACAGGGCAATTGTATTTTTTTTATTTTTTTTGTAGCAAGCAGGCTGTGATCACATTTTGAATTCCAAGGCAAGGAGAGACAAATGTGGAATCTGTGGTGGTGACAATTCTTCATGTAAGACTCTTGCAGGTACTTTCAACAGTGCTCATTATGGTATGTTTGGGTTTTTAAAATTTTTTTTAAAATCTTAATGCACGTTTTAGTATAGCTTAGAAATTATATTTTACATTTGAGGAAGTGGGATTCCAGTGTGTGCTCCTTAGGGCCCCTGTCAACAAAAAATATCTCTGATTTTCAATCACGTGTGCCTTCTGAAGGATGCAGAGGCAAACACTATGACACACTAACCCATTAAAGGGGAAAAAATCAATCTGCTCTAAGGTAAAAATAAAAGATGCAATGAGGGTAAAAGTACTTTAAAAGGAAGAATGCTCTCTGCTTTTCGCTTTGCATTCTCTCATCTGAAACTCTGCAGCTGAAGGACTTAATCCAACATCTCTATTTGGTTGTGTAAAGAGATAGCAAGAAGTCCATGGTGTGAGCAGCTGATGAGGTTCCTTTTTTCCTATAGTGAAAAAGATAGCCTGTGAAATGTGAGCCTTCTCTTTCCAGAGAAGATGGGCAGCAACGTTTATGTTCTTTCCTCTTCATTGGCACGTAGTGAATGAGAAACTTCTGAATAACCCTGGTAATCTCTATTTCTTTGATTTAGTTTCTCTAATAGAACTACTGATAGTTCTTCTATATGTAGTCCTTTCTGGGAAGTATGGAGAGACTACTGTATGTGTGTAGCAGTGCAGCTAAGCAGTTAGAGCATATAACATAAGGACAGAAGTCTCCAGGTTAACACCAGATTCCTAAAGGCTCCTTCATGCCGTTTTACTGGTTGAAAGAGACCACAGGCGAAGTGAAAATGATAGCTGCAGAGCTGCCAAATAGGATCTTCATAGAACAAAGGAATTGCTGGTCGAAGGGGAAAGCATGCCCAGTATCCTGTTGGATTTTTTTTTTTTTCCCCTGGCAGAGGTCTTGCACCAAGCAAAAGTACCAAAAAACTTAAAGGTGGAATACAGCTTCCCATACAAATACACACAGCTTTTATTGTGTGAGTGCTGAGAAGCTGGAAGAAGACACAATCAGCCATTAGAGACTGGATTTCTGAACACGTGATCAAAGAATGTTTTATTTTGATAATTCTGAGTAAAGGACTGTCAGTGTTTTAGCTTCCCACCACTATGAAAGATCTTTTTGCTTATAGTTAGCACATAAATTCTGTCACAAATACATTTGACCCAAGTGACCATTACACTGGAACTGCCATTTATACAAATATGGTTGAAACTGTCACTCTGTGCTGTTTATCAGCTTCACATCGTCACAGACTTATTTGCTGCTACCTGAAGTTGGAGGGGAAAAAAAAGCACCCATGTTTTGGCATAAGGAAAACGTTGATATATTAATTTGTTTTCATACTCAGTTGAATGTTTTAAAATTCTGTTTGAATTCTTGGAATTATAGCATATAAAAGATGATACTGAATTACACTCCTGGACAGTATGCTGAACACTTGGGATTATCACTCAGGTGTGCTGCAGTAGGAGTGCAGCAATGCAAACAAGAGGGTGTAGCTAGCCGATCACTACAACTTCAGTGTCCGTGGGAGGCTTACGGCATCCCTAGGCTAATGACTGAAAACATGGTCTGAGGAAATGTTCTTTTCCAAAAAAGTTCAGAGTTAGGATCACAAGATAAGTATGCCAAAGTCTGGGCACTTGATCTTTTTCTTTTAACTTCACTTGGTCCCCTTCCATACTGACAGAAGTCATTTACTAAGGCAGAATTTGGAACTAGACAATGGAAGCCTGTTGTATGTGCTTGTATTCATACACTTCAAATGTTGTCATTAAATGTTTAAACGGTAGTGAAACAATCATCCCAAATTCATTACAATGAAATACTAATTTACTTAGCCTCCCAATTTAGGAAATGGTAATATAATTATGTACACATAATAATGTTGGCTATTATTACTGCCTCAAATTAGAGTATCTGAGGATTTCCTGGAAATGGTCATTCTCAGTGCCTTAGTACGTGACCTATTCTCCTGTGTATCCTTGACAACATGCTATGCAGATTTGTTTATAGTTTCCTCCTGTATTTTGTCTACTGTCATTCTATTACCACAAGGTCTTCAGCGTGTGAGACAAGGGGCTTTTTTGAGTGTGTTTGGTTTTCTTCCCAATGTGTTGGAAGAATGACAAAATGCTGTGTATTTATCCAGAGCACATAGCGTGTCAATTTGCAATTGCAGTGCTGCCCCCAGCTGGTAGATGTGATGGATCTGTGATCAGATTAAATGTTCATTTAAGTGCATGGTATAGTTTTAATAGATTAAAAGCACTGTGAAGTTAATGAATTATGAAATTGAAAAGGATATTGCCATTTAAATTTTTACCCACCGAGGTGAGTCAACTCACCAAAGTTTAATCCTGGCAAGACTGTTAAACACAGCACAATAAGTGGAAAAGTTAGCAAAGATTATGTTAATTCTTGTGTTTATTATTTGTTTCCAGTGTTTGCCATACTCAGATTTTCTTAGACATAAGAATCCTTTTGAATTTGTCATTAGCATCTGTGAGAACCAAATTATTTTTTTTTTAACCTATGCTTATGTGTAGAGTGACAGTTCTAAAAAGTACATCTTGATGCACCTTATTTGGTTCCCTTACAACAAGGCTACCATAGTAGTAGTTGGAGGCATTACAGGAAACGATGTCTCATTTGTGAAGCATTTGTATTTTGAAGGGAACACACTAGGGTAACATTTTAAGTAGTAGAATGTGGATCAAGCATGACTAGTTTATATGATATATCTACCTATGTGTATGGCCTGCAACACTGCAATATTTGAGTATTTAGGATTTGCTCTGTCATGCAATACTATTGTGAGATAGACAAAAGCTAACCCAGTTGTATAAACAGGGAGTGGAGATATTTCATGTTAAGTGACTTATTCAAACTTGTGTAAAAGTTTTGTGGTTAAATTGTGAGGAGGCACAATATTTCCCAAGTCCCACTTGATGTAGTTGGCTGCTTTCTAGAGTAGTGCTGTTCTCTAGAGATTTTTTTGAGTACATTGAACTCATGTTACTGGTAAAGAATTGAATTCACATTTCTGAACACAGGAATGAATTTTAATGAGTTATGAAAACAAAAGTTCAGTTCAACTGATTAAAAAACAAAACAGAGAAATCTAATAAGCATGAAGATATTTATGTTTCCTTCCTAAAACATGAGGGCATTCAGAAGTGATTGTCGCTGGTACACTGTAGGGTTTTGTGAATAAAACTAGTTAAACATATGTTCATCTTTGCTAGTTTTTGGCTATTTTTGTAGTTAATCTGTGAATAATTACATTGCAGGTTACAATGTTGTAGTAACTATTCCCAAAGGAGCAACAAACATTGATATTCGGCAGCACAGCTACTCAGGGAAACCAGAAGATGACAACTACCTTGGTAAAAGCTTCCTGCGTATAACATTGATGGATGGTTTTTGTGCTCTTGCCAGAGATCTGCTCTAGACGTATGTTATCAGAAGTCTGATAAAGTCTTTAGAGCATATATCTAATTACATTGTATCATCATTTGTTGAGTCTCTCTGTAGATACTAGTTTTCAGAAAAAAGAATGTAATGTTGTTAGGTTTCTAATTCTTAAATGTGCGTTCACTTGTCAGAGAACAGGAATTACAGCACATTGCATCATTTTGTCAATTTTTTACTTTGTTGTGGCAATGTTAATTAAAACTCCACAATGAATTAAGGAATAATGCAGGTACGGGTGGTTTTAAATCTTGGAAACATACTTTATGTTTATAAACAAAGCAGTCAGACCTTTAGCAAACTTATCAGTTGTCTCACATTTTTTCTATCATGTCTGAGTATAAAGATCACATTTTGATAGATTTGCAAGTACGTGAGAGGAACAAAGCATTCATAGCACATTGTACCAAAAATCTTGGTTGTTCTGTTTCACAGTACTTAACGTTATATCTGATGTGCCTGAGAGAATACTGGTGCATATTTTCCTTCTGTGTCTTCTTCCATTACCATCCTACTCATCATAGAATCATAGAACGGTTTAGGTTGGAAGGGACCTTGAAGATCATCGAGTTCCAACCCCCCTGCCATACGCAGGGACACTTCCCACTAGACCAGGTTGCCCAAGGCCACGTCCAGCCTGGCCTTGAACATCTCCAGAGATGGGGCCTCAACAACCTCTCTGGGTAACCTGTTCCAGTGCCTTACCACCCTCAAAGTGAAAAACTTCTTCCTAATGTTTAATCTGAACCTGCCCTCTTCCAGTTTAAAGCCATTCCCCCTTGTCCTATCGCTACATGCCCATGTAAAAAGTACCTCTCCAGCTCTCCTGTAGGCTCCCTTTAGGTACTGGAAAGCCGCAATAAGATCTCCCCAGAGCCTTCTCTTCTCCAGGCTGAAGAGCCCCAACTCTCTCAGCCTCTCCTCATAGGAGAGGTGCTCCAGCCCTCGGATCATCCTCATGGCTCTCCTCTGGACACGTTCCAACAGGTCCGTGTCCTTCTTGTGTTGGGGACTCCAGAGCTGGATGTAGTACTCAGAGTTTTCAAAATGTTTTTCTTGCCACCTGTTGCCCTGTTGTTGCACATGCATCTCACAGGACAGAATCAATCCTCGCTCCCTGACACTGGCTACCATTTCAAATGTAGTAGTGTCTGAATAGCGTGCCTTTACTAAAAATTTTACTTTATTTTAAATTTAATTTTTAACTTGTCATTCGTCTTTATTATTGTAAATTGGTCGTTATATTAAATTATTATAAATGTTTAATAATTTCCTTTATTTTTACTTTAAAATTTACTTTTAAAAGCCACTTCACTAAAAGTAGCTTTAGCAAATACAGGAACGTGGGTTGTAGAATAGGCCAGAAATATCGATAATTATTGTTTCCTTCTACAGTAGCTGAACCTAACCAAATTTAAAAGTGATGACTGCAGTCAACCCTTCAACAGAACAAATATTATTAAAGCTGTGTTGTTAATGCAGAGAAAATCCATGACAACTGCTCAGGTGAAAGTTACTGATGGTTAGGATTGAATTCATGCATTAGAAACTGATACAACTTCAAAGTATTACACGTGGACTAAAATAAAGCTAAGTGTTGATGAGAAGATCTATTATTAAGAGTTTTTCTTGATAAAACCTTTTAATTAAATACATGCTTTATTTCCAATATTTTATTTTACTTATAGCTTTATCTGATATTCATGGAAATTTTATCTTGAATGGAAATTTTGTTGTAAGCATGTCAAAAAGAGAAATCAATATACAAGGAGCCATTTTTGAGTACAGTGGTTCAAACAATACAGTAGAACGAATTAACAGCACTGATAGAATCGAAGAAGAGCTAACCTTACAGGTGCATGTTTACTTTTTTCATAAGTTTGAAAATTTGCTACATGATCATTATTTTCCTAATTTTATGTTCAAATTCACTGAAAACCAGCTGTTATTTTATCTCAATTAAGGTTTTGTGTGTAGGGAATTTGTACAACCCTGATGTCCGTTATTCATTCAATATCCCAATAGAAGAGAGAAGTGATCTGTTTACGTGGGATCCTTATGGACCCTGGCAAGACTGCAGTAGGATGTGCCAAGGTACTGTGAATTCTTTTGTCACCAGAACCAAACAACTGATGGCATTTAGGAAGGTACTAGTCTTAAGTACTGTGATTTGTCACTCCTACTTGTAAGGAAGAAGCTCAGCACTCCCAGTAAACTTTGGGTGCACAGAGCCTTTAAGGGCAGAATGACTTCTGATTTTGTTTTGCTATTTTCAGTATTTATGCAATGCAATTCTATATTCAAAACTACATTTGTGTTCCTTTCTTTTGTAGCCATAGAAGTGGTTTATTAAAAAAAAAAAAAAAGTTGAATCAAATCTAATGCATCCTTAGAAACCGGTATTGTATATCTACTACTATGTATTAGGCTTCTTTTATCCTATTTCCAGATGGTCACTGATTTGTCTAGTATCTTTCATAAATATTTAGTTGCCTTTTTTGGTTATCTGCTACATGGGGTGAAGCTATTTAAAGATATTTTTTACAAATTCTTAACTGTTATTCTGTGTAAAAATAAAACTGCAATATGTATGAAGTGTATATATAAAATATGCATGCACAGATTTTTGATAGATACTCCTATTAGCAGATGCTAGAAATGCCTGTAGATATGTGATGGTGAGTTTCTTCTGCCTTTGAGTCAGGCTGTAGACACGCTCATGTGCTAGAGCAGCAGAGTGTCTGTCAACTGTGGTACTTCTCCCAGCATTCCAGATCTTTTAGGTACCCTGTGATCAAATTTTCTGCTTCCTTAAAGAAAAGGATCACAACCTCTAAGTTAACATGGTGGCTTGAAAATTTGGTAATTAGCAAAGGACAGACGTGATGCATTTGGAATACTTAGCCTGATGAATAAAAGGACTGTTGCACTTTTGCAGTTTTCTGGGAGTTGATATCCTTGTGAGACCACTGTAGTACAGCTGGGAGATGGCAGGGGTGACTGGGACAAGGTTGTTCTCCACTTCGAATGTAGTCAGCTGCACAAAGTAGCATGTTTGTACAGAATCTGCTGTACACAAAGATTTGTGTTAATGGGGTATCTCAGTTAAATTCCTAAATGATGAATGGAATCCAACAGTGTAAAAAGGCACTCTTATTTTAGCCCTTTATTTGCTTTTTTGATTCCTTTTCAAGGTATTAGAAGAAGAAGAATGACATGCATACGTAAAAGTGATCATGTGGTAGTGTCTGATCAAAGATGTGAACATATACCCACTGTACCAGATGTCTTTGAGGAATGTAATACAGAGTGTGAATTAAGGTAGAAAGAGGTTCCTAACTGATGGAGCTGTTGTGGTCTTACATATTGTTGTCGATAGAGATTGAAACAAAATAATTGAGATTGCTTTATCCTCTGTCTCTCCACCCCTCTCTATCTCTGTCATCTCTCCCGTCTCTCCTTCCTTTCCTCAAATCTAATGGTATAATGGGTTTATACATTAGGTTTACACCCCTGAATCTAAGTAGAACTAGTGTACTTATCTAATTTTTATTGGTAAAGTACAAAGTCTTTTGTTAGGATTGTGAATCTGTTCTATATATCCTGCCACAAAAGCTTGTATAGCTGGGCAGAATACACATTTCACCAGAATTGTACCCACAACTGTAACTAATTTGAAACAGACTTGTGTTTTTGCACTCCAAGAAAGCCCACACTGAAGTCTTCAGAGAATGAACAGTTAGAATTATAGCTTACATTTTTCAAAGTCACCTAGGAGATTAAGAAAAAAGATCCTTTAAATTTAAAAAGATGTTTTTAAGCCCATGAGTCAAATTCTTTTATATTGCTTTGAAAATTCCAGTCATGAGATAGATTTTACTATTTTATCTGTTTTGTAAAATGCATATCTATATTTGCATGGCAATGACTGGAACATTCTCTGGGTGCTTTATTCACCTACACTTTATCCTTGTAGGTGGCACAATGTTGGCAAAAGTGACTGCACATCAAAGTGTGGCCCAGGGTATCGATCTATAGAGATCCACTGCATGAAGTACTCTATTTCAAAAGGACTCAGTGCTCCAGTGGATGATAAGTACTGTGCTCATCAGCAGAAACCACCAACCAGAGAGTCCTGCCACGGTGACTGTATGTTAACAAGTTGGCACTACACAGAGTGGTCAGAGGTACAAATTCAAAACCTTGTAACTGTACCATTATAGTTCTGGTTAGCATTCATATGAAAAATTTATTTCTGTATCATTTTTTTTTAGTAGAGGTAACTAAAAGAAAATCTTTGACAAACACAGGGTTGTATGTACCAATCTTATATTTCAGCAACTTCCTCATGTTTTTGTAAGAAACTGTAGCTAAATTTTTTGCAGCTTGGTTTTGGAAGTCAGCGGAGAAGATCTGGTGGTTAAAGGTGTATATTTTGTTTGCAATCTTAATAATTTATTTCTGCGAGTATTTTGGAGAAAAGGAATAAGTGTAATTTCAGCTTTAATCTTCATTAAAGACTTTTATCTTGGAACTACTAAACAAGGTGCCAGATTTATCTGACGTGAACATATTAGCAGTCTGTGGATTAAATGTAGGATACATTTGTGTAATACAATAATTAATGTTTTTCACCTTTAAGACTGGTAATGTATTTTGACCTGGTTTTATCATGTAATGTTTCCTGTTTCGTAATATTGTCTATACACTGCAGTGTTCCAGGAGCTGTGAAAGAGGTGTCAGAACAAGAGAAGCTTTTTGTATCAACAATTTGGGTCGTCATCTTCCTGACAGAGAATGCCTGGAACTTCCAAGAGTTGTAACACAGAGTTGCAATGAATTCTTATGTCCAACATGGTCTGTTAGTGAGTGGAGCGAGGTAATGAACCATGTAAAACTTAAGACACCTTTAGTCCTCGTCATCAATATTAAAATAAGCTGTTTTAAGTGTTTGGGTTTTTTTGTTCTGGCTATTTTGGGGAACAAGATAATAAAGATTCTGAAGTCCTAGTGTTTTTCTGATATACATCCCAGGTGTACAAATGGCAAGAGAACTTCTGAAAACCACACCTAGAATCTATTTTTCTCTGAAATTTTGTTACATGGAAACAAGGTAGCGGAGCTATTTGAAGTAAATCTATCTACAGTGATATGCATACCTTCCTGTTTTATGAAGCAATAAGAACCATCCAGCCAGTGGCAGAACAGAATTATATCCGTTTTATTATAGATTTTATGAGTATAAAAGAATCACAAGCAGTTTAAACATTTTTCCCATGAAAGCTGTGACATGTGCACTCATATTTGAAACAAGTATTCTTTATTCTAATGGAAATAAATGATCTGTACATTGTTCTTATATTTTTGTAGCTTTAGAAGCTTAATAGTGATTCCTTTGTATTAGCATTTGGGTTGATGTTTACAGGAAATTGAAAATTCATAAAAGAACTAGTTCTTTTGGACTACTTAAATAACAAAAATATTTGATGAATTTACGTGATCTTCAAAATCCAACAGATTACTAAAAGTGAAGCTGTTAATGAAGATCCATCTCTTTACAATCTGATGACTAATAATTTTACAGTGTCCTGTGACATGTGGCAAAGGGATGAAGCATCGTCAAGTATGGTGCCAACTTAATGATGAACAACTGAGAGATGATTTCTGTAATCCAAATGATAGACCAGAATCAATAACACCATGTGAACTTCATGAATGTGCATCTTGGCAAGTGGGGCCTTGGGGATCAGTGAGTACACAAGGATTCCTTCTTGTTGTCTAATTTGGACTATGAGCGATCACAAAACAAAATCTTTTAAATATTTTAATTGGATTTTAAGCAGTTACTTTAGTTGAATTGATTCACATGTTTGCTTGCTCCTGTTGGCTATCTTAACCTGTAATTTAGGAACACCCATCTATAAGTTAAATGCCTAAAATACTCATTGACTCTAAGCCTTAATATCAAAGATGCTTTTACATATGAATGTATTACATCTCCAGAATAATAAAAATGTAGATAGCAAACTGTTCAGATGAATGAGATCGTTGAAAGACCAAATACTTAGAGGTGTATGGGCATATTAAAGTGGTAGCTTTAATAAAGATCATAGAAGTGTATATGCTAATAATATCAGGCAAAAAGACTTAGTATTTTGTTATGTCTTGTTTTGACCTTCAGTGATAAAAGATCTGCTATCTGTTTATGTGAAAGTGCTGTTGAAAAATATGTTCCTGTGTGTAATGATGCTCATCTAATGTATACAAGAGTGGCTTCAAAATTCTGGAAAAAAGGGAATTAATTTGAGAAGGAAGCTTTGGTCACCAAATAGATGAGACTAATTAAAAAATAATAAGGTACTCAATTTCACGGAGCTTTCATAAGATTAGGCTACTCAGTCCAACAGAAGTGTTGGATTATTCGGTGTTTCTTGGATGTTAGTGAGAATTCATAACTGAATAGCAGCTAATTATTTATTTTTTTACTTATAACCTGTTAGTAAAATACAGAATAAATATACACTTGGAAATAAAGTATATTTTTAACTTAAACATTTATTTTTTGTAGGACTTTTCTCATGTAATATTTTTTCATGTTAGAGATAACCACACTGTTGCCTAACATAATGTTGATTTCCTTCTACTAATCTTTTGATCACAAGGTGCTGGCTTTCCATTTCTACAAGCTAAATGATAGAATTCTTATGAATAAAAAAATCACTGTGTATGGCCTTGCTGGAATAGCTCGTACAAGCAATTTACCAACACCCTCCCCACACACACACCCACACGCACCCACACACCCACACACACACCCCTCTGACATTATAGAGCATGTCCCTTTGGTCAGTTCAGGTCAGCTGTCCTGCAGCTTGTCTTGCACAAGCACTTTTCAGCAATAGCCAAAATATTGGGGTGTTATGGACACTGTTCAAGCACCATGTGGTTTGCCACGAAGAAAGTTAACACCATCCCAGTAGTCATTCCTATTCATTCTAGAAAGGGTTTTAAAATAGAAAATGTAATTTAAAATTAAATCTAATTATAAATAGTGCTATTTCAAGTGTGTGAAATTATTGACTTTAACAGTGTACTGTAACATGTGGACGTGGATACCAGATGCGTGCAGTCAAATGTGTTACTGGGACTTACAGAGTTATTTTGGATGATGACAGGGAATGTAATGCTGCTACTCGTCCTAGAGATAACCAAGTAAGTTAAAAAATATCTTTCAGTTGATTGTACTTTTTAGTTAAAAGCATCTAAAGACAAGTGTTGCCTACTGACTCTTTGAAGGAACTTGCAGAAAATGAGTTCTAAAATGAGAAAAAGTTACTGAAACTATCGGCTGTTTTCCTGAACTTCAAATTTGGCCTAGGGAATTAAGTAAAAGAAGAGTAATTTGGAGATTGGAGATTTGAAAATTTGATGTATGATTGAAAGGGTCCAAAGACCTTTGATTAGTTGGTTGGAATGGAAGCTCTAAGTTGTAGAATATTTTAAGGAGACTGCTTGCCATGATGACAGCAGCACCGAACTGGCTTGGTATTCCTTAAAGTTCTGCTTCTATATAGTTCTCAAAAGAGCAACATGTTTACTTGAAGAAAACTTCAGTTGTTGGAATAATACTGATTCAAAACTGTGCAGACATGAATTATGATTCAATATGGTATTAATACCTTTTCTTCTTGTCTCAGTTTACTTACTTCCTCACTTCCCTTAATTTAACTCTCATCATTTTTCAGAAGAAATGTTTTCAACACAGTCAGTGGTTTACCTTTAACTAAAAGCAGAAGGTGTCTTAGATGCTATGCATTAATATGTTGATCTGTCCACTAGATTGATATATCTCATTCATATCTAGCTAAGCTGGTAATCACATACCTCCTCGGTGGCATACTCTGCTTTTTGTCTAAAGAAGAGGAAAAGAAAGGATTCAGTGGTCCAGAGTAAACCAGTCACAAGTTACTACCTCTCTGATGGCTTCCTGAATAAGATTTCAAAATACAAAAGCCATCTAATTAGTATAAATTTATTTCCATTTACATAGAAGTTGCCCAACACAGTTCTTTCTCAAAATGCAAATATTACTAGTTATTACTAATACTGTTTTAACATCGAGTAAATTTTCTTTGCCTCTCAATTTGAAACAAAACAAAACAATTCAATTAAAAGCCTTTGAATAACACCAGAGAAAAGTTAGAAGATGATATGTACTTATTAATTAATGCTGCCTTATTGTAATGGTAGAATCTATGTCTGTGGGAGCCATTTGCTTTACATTTGGCTATTCCAAAATGTATATTTTGAAAGCTTTTTTTTCCTCTCACCCCCACAGGAATGTGAATTGACCTCTTGTCCAGAAAATACAAAATTATGGACTACATCACTTCCTCTAGTTCACGTGGGGAAGGTGACCCAGTGGAGATATGGATCATGGACCCCAGTATGTAAAGTAATAGTAGTCACATCTTGCAGAGCAGTCCTCAATTCCTTCGCCCTTTTTTCCATAAAGCTCTCATTAGTATGTTTTTCAGGCTGAAATCTGCTTGGGATAAATTTGAAAGGAATTGTAAGATTTTTTTTTAAGAAGCTGTTTCTTAAGGAGGAGATAGATGCTCCCAGAAAGTTCTGTGTGCTTTAAATCTAGCCAGAGAAAATAAGGAGGGGGAAAACACAAGATTCTTGAACAAAATAGCTTTCATATGATTTAGTGTGCAAGGAAGTGGTTTTTTTTTTTTATAAATAATTGATCAGTTTTTGAGTATGGAGAACATCTTTCATTCTAAAATATGATTTGAATCTTTTATGTGAATAGGAGTATTCAACAGTTTGGGTCTTTAAAAGTCTAATTTTACATAATTTGTAAAATAAACATTATAAAAAATGGTTAAGGCCATGGAATTGAGTTCCAAACCAACAGGAATTCTTAAGGCCTAAACCATCCAGCAATATTTCACTTTCCTTCCTGAATGGATGGCTCTATCAGAGTGAGATGGAAATCTGGCTCTCAGTGTTTAAATCTGAAGTCAAGCTGATACTAAGCTATGTTAGTGTTTTAGATGCTTGCATTATCCTGTTTCGGTCTCCTAAAGTGCGATGAGCTTGGATTGTTCTCTGACAGTGCTCTGCATCCTGTGGGAAAGGTGACCGTGCTCGCTATGTGAGTTGTAGAGATGCTGATGGAGGAATAGCTGATGAATCTTTCTGTGCTCATTTACCACGACCAGCTGAAATTTCAAGCTGCTTTAGCCCATGTGGAGAGTGGCAAGTTGGAAATTGGTCACCTGTAAGTATTAATTGTAATTCTTTTTTTTAATGTGTTTATTTAGATTATTGGCCAAAGTCCCTGGGTAGAAATTGGGACTTCATATTCTGTGCGAGTGTGATTGAAATTGCTTCCCTAGAAAAAACAAACAGTATGTTGCTTATTGTCAAAAGTAAATGTAAATGCCTTTGGTTATTAATTATCAATGTTCTGTTACAAACATTGGGTTAATTTTTGGCCAGTGCACAGTTACGTGTGATAGTGGAATAGTAACAAGACAAGTTATCTGTGTCAACTATCATCAACAAATCAACGAGAATTACTGTGATCCTGAAGGCCGACCTTCCAAAGAACAAGAATGTAAAATGCCACCGTGTCCACCAGTTTATCATCATAATCTGAAACCACATGATCATCCAAGCCAATTTCCAGAAATAGGTTACCTTCCAATACACCGTCCACAAAACAATATAAACCAGTGGAACCGTCCCTCTGTGGGAGGATATCAATGGAGAACTGGACCCTGGGGAGCAGTAAGAATTTTTTTTTTAAATATATTAATTTTTTATCTCACATGTGTGTTAACATTTTTAGAAATATTATTGCAGTACAGATTTGGTCAAAAGAGAAGCACATTTATTTTAAAAATATTTTTATTATTATGAAAAATAAATTTAAAAATACATTTTTTTCGGCAATTTCAATTTTAAAATACTTATACATAGTAGTAATTTCTGTTGGCAAATTTCAGTTTTGAAAGTTAAGATTAAAAAAGAATAATTTGAAGTTGTTTTAACCAACATATTTTGCATTTTCGCGGTTATGCAATGGTTATATGTATGTTTACATGTTTTGACAGTGCTCTAGTACTTGTGCAGGTGGATTTCACCGTCGAGTTGTAGTATGCCAAGATGAAGAAGGAAGAAGTGCTAGTTATTGTGATGAGGCAACAAAACCTCCAGAGTCAAGACACTGTGATTCTGGACCCTGCCCACGATGGAACTATGGGAACTGGGGAGAAGTAAGATCATTTCACTTTGAAAGGGAAACATTATCCACCAAACAAGCTTAGAAATAGTAACATAATTATTTGGCTGTGAATGGAACTGAACACCTTTATTTAAGTTATTTAAAAAGAATGATTGTCAACCTTAGATAAAGTTTGTTCTTTGATGAAATCTAGAATTGTAGTGTAAATATGGGTAGTGTAAATATACATCCAAAAGAAGTATTGCATGAGGCTAAGGATGCACAACATATAATTGAGTGCTGCAGTAGCATATTGAGTCTTGAGACATCATACAAAATTATTTGCTGTTAGAAAAAGATGAATTGTATGCAGAAAAGCCTCAGTGCCTAAGAAAAAAATGAGCACAAGAAGCTGTAAAGAAACTTTATTACATCAAATTTCACAGGTACTGACTAGAATAACTGCAGGTAGTAGTATCTATTGGGTTGTAGTTACAAATTAGCAGTACAAAGACAGGATCATGCATCTAAATGGTGTGCCTGGGTTAGAACGTTTTGGTGAGACATTATATGTTATTGGACAAAGAACGGTTTCTCCATGCTGTGTAATGTCATATCTTCACCATGCATTCTTGCTCAGACAGTACAGAAGGCGTTAAAGCTGGATTAGTTTGGCATTTGTTCTAATCTAACCTCCTATGATTCCTGCCCTAATTTCTTATTCTTGATACATCAATATCTAGAGTTGGGAAAAGAAGAAAAATTGTTTGAGTGACTTTTTCATTCCACACACACACACCACCCCACCACCCCCCCATTTTGGGCTGATCTAGCCATTTATTTCTCAAGGCCAGTCTGAGTGTCATATTTTTTCTGTCCACAGCTGCAGACTTAGGAACCAGCTAATGCAGATGCTGCAGTTTTTGTCTAATTCAGAATCCTCTGACATACAGTAAAAAAGCTGTAAACCATTGGAACATGCTCACTTTTGATCAGATTGTTTTTAATAGCTCATTAGAAATGAGAGTTAGTATTTCTGTCTGGTATTGCAGAATTACAGGAAAACGAAACCCAGAATACATATCCTATAAGTATTTTACACTTAGTCTGTATCAGCTAGACATGAGAAAGTGTGCCCAGTATCTGAGTTTTATCTTTTCTGGCAGGGAAAACTAGTTTTAAGAGCAATTTCCATCTTTTCCCTCTATCAGAGAGAGATATATATGCACATTTATTCTCACAAATGGGTACTTCTCCTTGATAGAGTAGATTCTCTGTAACTGAGACTTTCTGTAGAAAATCACTTGATAAACTGTAAAAATGTGGTTCGGTAAATGTTTTGGTGAGAGAATTTTTTTTTTCATTATGTGAGAATAGACTGTAAATCCTTATTCTTGAATTGAGAGTCCAGGGAATAGGAAAATAGACGTAGTAAATAATAACACGTACTGGTTGTTGCTGTATCTTTTTGGTTTAATGGTTTGTGATGACTCAACTAACAAAAATATGGCATATAAAATTCTGTATTTCAGTGTACTCAAACTTGTGGAGATGGAATAAAGACAAGACTGGTGATTTGTCAGCTTCCTACTGGCCAAATGTTGGGTGATCAAAACTGTGAAATTTTAGACAAGCCACCTAATATGGCACAATGTAATGTGCACTCTTGCCCTGGTGATGTTTCATGGCATCGGGGACCGTGGAAATCGGTACGATAGCATTCACTAACATTTTCTGCTTTTTTGTTCGTTCTGTCACTCTATTTCCCCTTGCCTTTTAAAAATTACATTATTTTATTTGGTAACAGTGAAATAATGCATGTGAAATATAGTCTATGTAATTTTATTAAGCAATTGTTCCTGCAGTCATTGAATTAAATGGGAAACAGCCGTTTACTTCAGTCATGATCTGTAAAACATCATAGGGAATATTTTGAAAATTACCAGAAATCATCATAGCTGACAGCGATACCTAATAGGTTGTTCTATTTTGAAGGATAATGATTTGATCTGGTTTTAAATTTAAAAGTATATAGTGTAATTTATACTGTAGTATTATCTACATATTTATATTTGTAAAAAGGAAAAAAGCTTTTTAGTGCATAACTTTTTTTCTAATAGTATATTTAAGTATAAAATAGCTCACACACATGTATATTACACTCTATCATCAAATATTTTACTCCATATTACGTGTACATTTGTGTATAAAAGTTTATATTTGTGGTTTTAAAATAGTGACTAATTAAAACTGTCTATGTATAATTATGTATGTAACTATAATATGTTATTGTCTACATGTCACTGTCTATTAATGTGTAAAAATGCCTACAATAATCACCATTAATCTTTAAAATTGCCGCTAGCAGATTATTAACATACTGAAGTAACCATTGCAAGCTCTACAATATAAAATACATTATATTTCCCAAGCTGTGAATTTGACAACAATATTTTTTTATTGTACTCAATTCTGAGGAGAATAATGGCCATCAAAGGAGGTTGGATCCAGTTCTGGTTCCATCGAAATCAGTTAAAAACTTGTCATTAACATCCCTGGGAGATGGGCTGGGACAACAGTGTTTGTTTTTTTTTTAAATTAATAAAATTATGTAATTTGGTTCTTTGAATTAACATGGAAGCTTTTTAAAAATATTGTCCAATTTCAACTTTAAATGATATATTAGTATTTATATGATCTATTCTAAATTATTGCAACTAGACTTTAAAATGAAGGTTTGAATTAATAATTTAACACACTTATCTCTTTCTTCCACTGTGCAAAACAGAGTTTTGATTTTGTTTTTTAACAGACACCAGAGTATCTTTTTAGCTATTAGCCAAATAATTAGTGGTCACTTGTTAATGCTTAATTAATGAATATACTTCAGGTGACGAGAAGAAAAGCAGGGCATTTGGCATACAGTTGCCTTTGAACTCAATATTTGTTTTCCTTAGATCGAAAGTTATTCACAGCCTGTTCGTTCCCTGAGTTGTGCAGTTTGTCCTGCACTAATAGGTTACCTGTAAGCTAATGTAATGTCTTGTAAATGTTGCATGTGGCTTAGTTTTGCAAAGATTTTCATGTTGGTTTATATCTCAATCGACATAAAAAGCCATTTTAATCCTTCAAAAAATAAGTTTAAAATGGCACCTAGTTATCAGATAGAGTTTGTGGCCTCTGTTTTATATATGCTTGCAAGCTCTGTGGTTATTCAGTAAGAATTTTAATTTCATCACGCTGTCACATGGTGTTGTGCAGAAACAAACAGGGCAGATTCAGGAAATAAAAGCAGGCTCGCATTAAATATGCAGTCACTTTTTAGTAATTTAGCTAGTTTGAATGCTGCCAACGCACAAACTTCAGTTAACTTTTGTTGCCGTTTAAACAGAGCAAAATTTATTCATTGAAGGCGACTGATGAAAGAGCGGTAAAAACTTTAGTCACAGAAATGCTGTTGTAGCCCAGCACACACAACTTTGTTTAGCCTTCACCTATGGGTGGTTGACAAGTGATGTTGATGTGATAGTTTGGCAATAGATCATGGCTCTGCGTATCTTATGCCTTTCTGGCATACAATATGCTCTAATATAGAGCATCTAATATGTTAATGACTGGACACTCTCTGGAGGCTGGAGTCATCAAGCACGTCACATCTACACTTATTCCCTTCTCTATAAAGACAGCAAGAACCAGATAAACCACTATTTATATTTTTGATAAAAGTATTGAGTAATATTCATGTGTCTGGACAGCAATGCATTACATTTTTATCTCTGCTGGTGAGATTCCAATGTCAAAACTTAAGTAGAAACTGAAAGACGCAACTTCCCACATGTATTGTAATTTGTTGTAATAGATTCTGCCATCTTTTACTCTTGGCATGAGTGGCACAAATGTAGTACAAGGAGAGGGTGCATAGAAGGAAGGGCATTTCTGAGCAATTGCTTTGCATGGAATAATTCCTTGACCTCCTTGAATATTGGTCCTGTCTCTGGCCCAGCTGGTTCAGAAATGGGTATCAAAATTGCTTAAAAAACTTTTTCCTCATTCTGATGTAGCTTTGTATAATCATGTCTGAACTAAAAGCTTTGCTCATGGATTATTCCAGCTTTTATGTAGCCAGATAGTTTCCTCTTGGATTTCAGATTCTAGCAGAAATAGATTCAGAAAAAGTCACGTTAGCTAAGACTAATTCAGAAACCTGAGTCAACAAACTGATCCACTGTGTAGAAGGATCGTTCTAGTTTATCAGTTGTCTCTGTCTTTTATGCTGTCTTCCATATTGGGGCATTCTGACTTCTTCCACTATCACTATATATTTGAGGATAGAAGACTTTTAGCAATATGCCTCGTAAATACATTTCTTTCATTTTTTGATTCATTTTACACAGCATAATTAAAATAAAACATATCTTGTAAATGCACAATAGGACAGTTGCAAGGAATGCTCTGTTTATGTTTTGAAGCCAGAATTCTGGTTGATGCTTTCTGCAGTTTAGCAGCTACGTTACATGTTATAGTGTCTGCCTATGGCTACCAGAGCTGACCGTTACAAAGCTTAAAGGTTACATGCGCCTCTGTTGCCAGTTTCTGCAGCTGCCCAGTGGGATGTGAGGCAAGTAAATCTCACATTCTGAAGGGTCATACCACTCCAGGACACTTTCTCAGAAATATTATGCATATTCAGAAACTTTGATTCTTTGAATCTTTGAAACTTTAATTCAGTCCAGAATTTTCATATTGTGCCAATCCGGAAAGACACTCTAAAGTTTTACAGGGAGGGTGGCTAGGAAACTCATCCCTTTATCCTTTTGCCTGAATTAGTTTGATCTGGAGGTCATCGAGAGACTGACAGTGATTTTTTTAAAATGTAGATTATGTCTTCTGCCCTCTTAGTTTTGTGCAAGTTTCTAAGGGAATTTTCTTGAAGAACTGAATAACTGAATCATGCTCATCTCTTTTTTTTTTTGTTCTTGTTTTTTTATCAAGACCCAAAGGAAATGGAGTGGGTTTACAACCACCCCATGCATCTTGAACTCTGCCCTGTTTTCAAAGGATATTGCTGTCAATTCTTAAAGTAAATGAGGTTGAAAAACATACAATCATTCCTAAATTCAAGTGTTTCAAAATTCAAAACATTTGATTTCAAGATCTAAGTATACTACCTCTTTTTTGATATACAAAAATTACAATACAAATGCATATATTTTGATATTTACATATTTATAACATATTTATACGTTAAATAATACTTGAGGTAAATATAGCTGCTTATTTTAATGGAGTTGCACCACCAGTAAATTTGGCCCATATATCCTGGATATTTTCCTTTTAGACAACTCTAGTTTCACTGTTGAAGGGATTGAGGCAATGATCCAAAACTTCACGAAAGAATGAATAAATTACAAGCTAAAAAGTATGGAAACCATATGTCACAATATATAATGTCAAGAAAAATTCCATATCATCCTGACAGCTGGCTAAGAGTACTTTGTTCCAGTATAGACTTTTATTGTATCTCTTCTTTCCACAGTATTAAAAATTCACAAAGATACCACAGGGTTTTAAAGCTGAACTGTAATCACAGAATCTCCTAGATTGGAAAAGACCTGTAAGACCATCTAGTCCAATCATTAACCTAACACTGACAAGCCCACCACTAAACCATGTCCCTAAGCCCTATATCTACAGGACCCTTAAATACCTCCAGGGATGGGGACTCCACTGCTGCCCTGGTTAACGCGTATGTCTGATGACCTTTTCAGTAAAGAAATTCTTCCTAATATCAAATCTAAACTTCCCTTGGTGCAACTTGAAGCCATTTCCTCTTGTTCTATCACCTGTTACTTGACAGAACAGGTCAACTCCCATCTCTCTGCAGCCTCCTGTCAGGTAGTTGTAGAAAGCGATAAGGTCTCCCCTGAGCCTCCTTTTCTCCAGGCCAAACAATCCCAGTTCCCTCAGCTGCTCCTCATAAAACATGTGCTCCAGGCCCCTCACGAGTTTCGTTGCCCTTCTTTGGACATGATCCAGAGCCTCAATGTCCTTCTTGTGGTGAGGGGCCCAAAACTGAACACAGCACTCAAGATGCGGCCTCACCAGTAGGTTTAACAATTTTGTGCTAGAAGAGCTGTAGGTAATCTATCTTAATAGAGTTCAAGAATGCTACTTTTTCAATATGAAGCTTTTTTTCTTTTGAACAGCATTCCCCATGTCCACATGCTTTAGTATTCTTAGCCAAACAATCATCTGTTACCTGACAAAAAGTTATGTGGAAATATAATCAAATCAGCTGTTAGTTGGATCACTAGTTATATTTAGATATGACAAATCTTCAGATAAATAGTGCAGATACATATACAATCTTACAGAGCTTTCATGTATAGCAACGATGTAAAGTAGCTACACTAGAGAATAAAATATTATTTTTAGCAGTACTTGGCTGGGAAATAATTTGACACACAGTAGCATCCTAGGAGATTTCCAGTGCCAAAGCCCTGGCCTGGTACCTGGGCAAAATGCGTAATCGTAGAATCATAGAATAACAGGTTGGAAGGGACCTCAAGGATCATCTGGTCCAAACTTTCTTGGCAAAATCAGTCTAGAAAAGATGGCCCAGCACCCTGTCCAGCTGAATCTTGAAAGTGTCCAATGTTGGGGAATCCACCACTTCCCTGGGGAGATTGTTCCAGTGGCTGATTGTGAAAAATTTTCCTCTTGTGCCCAGTTGGAATCTCCCCAGGAGTAACTTGTACGCATTACCCCTCCTCTTTTCCACATGACTCCTTGTAGAAAGGGAGGTGCCATCTTTTTTGTAGTCTTTAAATTCTGGAACATGGTCATAAGGTCTGCCCTGTGCAATGTGAACATTTGTTTTGTTTTAGTCTTCTTTGTGCTGTTCAACAGGTGATAACTCTTTTACTCATCTAGTATGCTTTTCTTAATAGATTTTTTTTTTTTTTTTGCCTTCACTTCAAGGATTGTATTTGGCAACTAACTGAAGCTTCCCCTTTTATCTCATTTTATTTTAAGATTTTGTTATTTATCTCTTGGTTAAATGGTCATATCTTCCTTTATAGTCTCTTTTTCTATGCCTCCTAGGTTGTTACTGCACAACAGAAAACAAGTTTCTCAAAATTCCTGATACGTTTGTGCTTTTACTGTGCTGTGTACCTTCGATTTTATGTATTTTTTTAAAGGCTTTATGGAGTGTGAGGAGGAATTACACTGAAGGAATAAAATAGGCTATTCTCATAGATGAGAAGACACTACCTTCCAGCTTCACATAGTGAGGAAACTTTGTTTGCATTTTTGGGTGACAATAATTTTGATATATTTAGGAGTTTGATTTTATTTTTGCTTCCCCATAGTTTTTCAGTGCTTACTGAAACCCTTGGAGAGTTAGGTAGCCAAACGGCAAGGTTCGTGCTTAGGCAGTTGGTGGTAGCAGTTGACGTTGCCTTGAAAACTTTATGTTTCATTAAGGCTTTCATTCTTGTATGAGTTTGGATAGCAACCTAAATTTCATCAGAAACATTTTAACCAGGTATGTCACAACTTGAAATATATGCTTGCTTCTCATCCTTTCTCATTCCTTTAGAAACAATACATAACTGGATTAATGAATCCTGATTGTAACTGAATATTACCTAAAGGTCATTGTGGCAGTCTATTATAAGTAACTCTTCATGGCACATTTAAAGCCAGATAGCTTGCTGTATGCATTTCTTATCTGAGCAGGTGCGGCACATGAAGCTGCTATAACTTGAAGGTAACAAGTATTGCCACAAAAGCGAACAGTTACGCCTTTGCTCTGTTGCATCCTCAAACAATCAGTCTTTGCGAAGTGTTCTAGTTTCCTCAGCTGAACAGTTTCACGTACAGTCATTGTACAGCTTTGTTGCTAAGCTCTACCAGTTACGGTTCAGAGCATAGCAAAGAAAAGGTCCATCTTGAGGGGTTTATTTTCTGTTAGATTTTCTTGAAAACATCTGCATTTGGAATGTTATTTGAATACTAATGGAAGAGGATTTAAACTCTCTAGTGTGAGTTAATTGTAGTGCAGTCATTAGCACTTTGTTTTCTTACATTTGTTTTGTTATCATGTTGGGCTTCATGCTCTTTTACTTCACACTTATATTGTCAGTTGAGATATGATACATCCAGTTCTTTTCAAAGCTAAGACTTACAAAGAGTTTGTCCTAAAATTTTACCACATACCAGTTGTGAAGTCAGATAGTAACTGTACAATTCTTTTCTTAATTACTTTAAAGTTTTTACCGGTAGTTTCCATAATTAAGGGGACCTTAGATTAAAAGTGGACAGACAACTTCCCCAAGAATAGTACTTGTGCAAAGTGCTTTTACGCTGTTCTAATGCTATTAAAAGAACAAAGCACTGACAACAAACTAGTCATGTCAATTGTACTTTGTTAGTCAAGAAACTGAGTATCACAGACAAGTGTTTCACTAACTGTTCAAATTATATTAAAAAAGAAGTCCCACAAAGTTACAGTTTAAGAATGTTTTTCTGAGTTCTTTCGGACCAATTTAAATCTGATTGTGCTGAGGTGCCTTTATGGTCGGTGATACAGGCAAGATTTGAGCCTTACGGAAGATAATTATATTTTGTTTGTCTGAAATGTTGGTAAATTAAGATTTTTTTTTTCCTCGCTCTTAGGACTTTTATGTAATTTCATAAATATTACTTGTGATTTTAGAGAAAATGAGCATAAAAAGAGTGGATTAGCTCATCTTCTAAGTTACCTTTAAGTGTCAGAAATTAGTCTTATTGCTATTAATGCCCTTCAGACGCATAATGTAATATTCTTTAAAGTGGCTATTTTTCTGGTTGTTCAGTTTTCTTTTTAGTTGCTCCAGAATATTTTCAGTGTAATTCTGTCTTTGCACTTGTGGAAGAAATCTATTATTACTTTTAATGAATATAAATTTATTTTTTAAAAATTGACCTCCCAGTCCCCTTCCAGTGTTGTTACTGCCAGTCATCCCATTGACTTCTGCAGGAGCAGAAGCAACCCAAACTTGCATAAGTAAAATATTTATTTGTTTTCATTTTCGTGCAAAAAATCTTGCTATGTATGATAAGTGCCTTCATTCACTTTTTCTAATGTGTAAAAAGTATTTATATCTTTAAAGATAATCTTTTATATTAAAAGGGAATTCAGAATCGGTGAACTTGGTTTTCAAAACCAGCATCAGTCTTTTACCTCTACTTCTGCTGCTGCCTAATGTCGAACTTCAGGATACCTCATTACCAATACAGCACATTTAATATCCCACTGGCTGAAAGAAATCTTAATGTTAGCATATGCTATTCATTTTTTAAAACTTTGGAAATGGGGGGGTGCCCTTTCAGAGATAACTGAGAACATATGTCACTACCCAAATAATGTCATAAAACAAACTTGGGATAGTGTATTTCATTTAGGGTAATTCTGATAAAAATGAAAGAAAACACTTGTTTCCAAAATTCAAAAACCAATATTTGTGTACTGTTCATCAAGTTTAGAGGAAATTTCTCCATTTTGGTGCTATGTTGCCTGTATAGCTTGAAATAATAAATAAGTTATAATGTATGTGTGATAATTTAATTTAATGACTGTGACTTGTGTCTGTGAAATACAGTTGCATTTTAACCCTTCTTTTTTATGCATGTTGTGTGGCTTTGTGCTTATATTTAATGTGTCCTTTATTAAGGCATGCTAATGTTTAAAGTCCTTAAAAAAATTAAAAAGGGGGATGGTGGTGATGGGAGCTAACCACTGAAAGTGAGTGGGTTTAACATTGGAGTAATCTTTGTGTTGCAATGAACTTCATGTGATATTTTAGTGACATTGTTTTCATGGGGGAAGCTCTTATACTTGAACAGAAAAAAAAGTGAACCTTGTCATTGGTGAAAGCAGCAATTGATGCCATTGGACAGCTGGAGTGGAATAGGTAGTTGGCACATGGTCTTTGATGATAAAGCTTGAGGAGACTAGCTGTTAAATCTTTTGTTGGAGCTGTAATTTTATGGCCCGGTCCTGCTCCCACTTAGTCATTGACAAAAAGCATAGAAAACGGTGGATCATAACGTAATGCTCAACTCTTAATCTTGAAGACATAACATAATTTTTTACATTCCTAAAACACTTTTGCATGAGGAGGTTTGAAGAACTTTCACACCCTCAATTTAGAAAGAAGGCAGGAGACATAGTCAAAGTAAAAAAAAAAAAAATCATGGAAGGGGAAAAAAAGCAGGTGGTTCTTAATACCATTCTGAAATATATATAGCCATTTAATGAGAATGAAAGGAATGTGAAGCTACCAATGTATTTATTTCTTTTTTTGCAGACTTAGAACTTTCAGAAAGCTGAAGGGTTCTGGACGGTCAGATCCGTGTAAAAATCATTCTGAGCTACCTGTATATATGTGCCAGTTTTGAAAACCCCAGTCTCAACTCATAAATATTGGTTCAAAGTGGTTTTGAGACCCAAATTTAAAAGTTATTATTAAACATATATTAAAGTATTAGCATTTCTGAAGGTTAATACACAAATATTTTGGTTACCTGGCATGTGTTAGGAAATGAACAAAATGTCCTGTAGTTCTCTGTTATGGGAGTTCCTAGTCCTTCCTTTGAAAAGTGGTAATTGCGGGAGACTGGTGATTCCACTAAGGTGGACCGCTATATTGATCAGTGTATGTTATAGCACACATCTATCTATAGCCCCTTCACTCACACTGACAGCAGGATTGGGCACTTATGTTTCCTGCTGAATCAGTCCTTCAGGAGCTTGCATGCATGCTCACATTTGTGCACATGACTGTGACGTTGGAAAGATTGATCTTTAAGTAAATTGAAAATACGCAGAGGAGTGGCTTAGGTCAAAAATAAACTGCAATTCAACATGTGAAGGTAGGTAACGTTACATTACTTATTATCTAATATATACTCATGAACACACTTTCGTGCCCAATTAATACTGAAAATAATTTGTGTTATTTTTCTTAATTCTTTAACTGATATTTAGTAAAGTGCCGTAGAGTGATATTTTTGTATGCTTCTAAAAAGTTTCAGAAAAATTCTGACAATAGTGTATTGTTCCAGTATATATTGCTTCCCCCCCCCCCCCCCCCCAGTTTTCTCTAAAGTTCAAATACAAAACCTTAGTTTTTAATCAAATGAAAAATTGAAGTGATACTTTTTTACAGAGCAGACAGACACACATAGCTCAGGTATTTGTTATTCCTTTAATTTCTGAGCTACTGTTTTGCTGCTGCTAACATGACTGAAAATAATAAATCAGAGATCACAGTTGCTGGGATCCAGTGTTTCGTCTGCTCATCTTTAGGTTTTTGCAAACTCAGCTAAAACTACTTGGTCTACCATTGTAAGACTGTACTATGTCTTGTTACTTCTGTAACTGGTTAATTGAAAGGACCCTATCTCTGAAGATTAAAAAAGAAGAATCCATAAACTGAAGTTTTAAATTATGAAAAGTATATAAGCAGATGCTTTTTCCTGTGCAAATGGAGCTTCCACACCAGAGATCCTCCACCATGTTAAAAATATGGCACAGCTTTTATTGTGAAGACCTATGAATAAAATATCACTCTCAAGGGGTGATCATTACTTTTCAGTGAGAATGCAGATTATGTCATTCCCATGCATTTGTTCCGTTTTCCTGAGCTTTGCAAGAGACAGGAGGTTGTCTTCCCTGTGATGCAGTCTGTTAAATTGTGCCTGGTTGTTGGAAACAACAGTGGATTCACTTTGGGTTGCTGCTTGGTTTTCGTGGAAGTTCGTGAACACAACTGCTGGTTGGACGCAGATACATCTGTTGTTCTCCTTTTGAAAAATGTATCCAGAAATTTATCCATTTAGTGGAAACAGAAAAAAAGCCCTCCATTTCTCTTGCTCATGCTGGATTTCCTTGAGGTCTCCTACCTCCAGTTCTGCTGCTCTTCTTTCTTGATGCTTGAACTTTACTCACTGTTTGTGCTGCTGCCTTCATATAATTGCTTAAAGGTGTTTCTAGTGTTACACGACTGCGGAGTAAAGAAAGATGAGACTTGCTGAAGTCTGGCCAAGTCAGCAATTTGACATCTGTAATGGTGTAATGGTAAAAGTGTCTATACCAAATCCTTTTGAGGAGGTACCGAAGGCAAAGAGCAGGATTGCTGTTCAGCCTTGTAAATTTGACACAAATTTGTACTTGTAGATTAACATTTTCAGAAAGACCTAGTGAGGGTCTAGCTTGGTTCCTGTGTTCCACTGATTTTAGAAGGAGAGGTAAGGCAGAGTTGTCTGTTGGGGTTTTGCTTGGGGTTTTGTTTGATTATTTTTTTTAGTTTACCACTGTTCCTATATTTTTAATTGTGATTTGTCTCAGCCATCTGTCTGTTCAACAGACATATCGTTCAACTGAAAGATGATAAAGTTAGGTAGACGTACCAGATATCTTGTTGCAGGAATGCTGGATGAGCAGTATAGTTTATCTGTTTCACCCCTCCTGGCAATTAATAAGTCGATTGTACCTCTCATTGTTTTAATATATACTGTCATTAATTACAGTGATAATGTTGGCTTGAATGAGGGCTGATGGTGAAGTTCTTAGCAGAGGTATGTGCAGACCCTCAGCAGCACTTAAGACCTGGCGTAGCAGAGCCTGCCAAATGGCTGCTGAAAGGAGTCAGAAATACCTATTGTTTTTCCCGATCCTCAGGTGGTAACCAGATGCAATGGATTCAAATCAAGAGCAAGTAAGGCAGGAAAAAAAACTATACAATTCAATTTATACTGTAATGAGAGATGAAATGGAACCTATAAAGGAAGTGTTAAATGAGATGCCAATTGTGATATGTCTTTGCTGGTGAATCACAGAATCACAGAATTTTCAGAGTTGGAAGGGACCTCTAGAGATCATCTAGTCCAACTCCCCTGCTAAAGCAGGATTGCCTAGAGCACATTACTCAGGACTGCATCCAGGCGGGATGAAGGAGAACATTAATCATCAACTCATGATATGGTGATTATTATTTTAAAATTTTCAAAAATATCAAGCAGACATTAACAGAAACACAAAATATCTTCAGTTAGTGCCAGGCTTGTTTTTAGATCTCACTGATGCTGTCACGTAGCAGTGTTAGCACGCCTGCCGCTGGTAGATGCTTCTCTGGTAGGTCACTGCGGTGTCTAATAGTGAGCTCTTCTTCCAGGGAAGCTGAAGCCTGAAAGAAAGTAATATCGGGGGACAGGTCATGTCAACTGAGTCTCAGTTTGGACTCTGACTGAACTGTTCATGTTCGAGTCCAGTAAAGTATGATATTAATTTTCTGTGAAGAATTTCCATCTCTTTCTGGCCTGCCTTTTATTTTTGCCAGTTCTGTTCACCTTGTTTTGTTTTCCTCCTCTTCCACTGTGCCACACAACCTTCCATCAGCACCCACAGTAACATCTCCATAACCTGTGTGAAATGGCTTTGCCACAACATGGAATACAACATACTTGTTTTTCAATGCCTTGGATTATACTCTTAGGGAAAATGGGAAGATGGTAGTCTCTTCCCTGTATGCCATTCTTGTCCAAAGTTTGAGGCAAATTTGGTTGCTTATTATGAAACTTGGACTTGAATATTGCTTGAGCCCAGACTTTCCTTTCTGAATTATGTGATTATTATTTTTTAGGCTTTCCAGTGAACTTTTATGAAAGGCTTTTGTTTTATTTATCAGTTCACAATCACCCTAAAGCTTGAGATTTTTACCTGGCATCAGGAATTTTCACTCTTTATAGCAGCAGAGTCACCTCCAAACAAGTCAGACAACACTTTTCTTTTGAAAGAAAAAGGATAGAACTTTGTCTAAAACCAAAATCTTGCCTCTTGTAAGTTGTAAATTAATTTATTTATTAAAATGAAGAATAATAAGACTTAAACTTTTAGAAGAAAGCATAGAAAATACAGGAATAGTTATATAATATGTGAAGGATGATCAGTCATTTACAGAAAAAAGTTTCTGAAAGTTTCTTTTTCTTTAATGAGGACACCTGAAGTAGCACCTGTGAAATACAGTTCTTTGGGCACTGAATTATCATCTGAGCATGCCCTTGAAAAGGACCTGGATATAACTGAATATCCACCAGGATCTAAAGAGACAGGTAGTGTAAAAGCCAAATCCTACAGTTGCTGAAATAATGTTGCAGCTGTTTTGGCGGTTCTGTTCTTGTGTTACTGTAATAGCTAAAAGCTTGTTTGAAGATCTAATTGTGCTGTGTAGGTAAAACCAAGAGAAGGTTGCTGACTGGAAGAGCTTACAGTCTCGTTATGAGATGTATGTGGACAGGTTGGGAATACACGACACAGTGAAGTCTGGCTCAGTATCACGGCCGGTGGGGAGCTGAGCCGTGTGAACAGCCTGTTTTTCAAATGTTCCATAGTTGGCATCAAAAAGGATGCTGGGCTTTAGGCAGTGATGGGCAGAATGGTGGTGGTCATCGTGAGGGGGAAAGATATGATGGGGCTTTCAAGGGAGGACTTGGTCATCCATTTTAGTCGTGCTAATCTTGAGGTAATGGATAGTGCTTTGAGGTGTCAGAGGGATAGGCCGAATTAAAAGGCTTATTCACAAATCTAACTGGAATGAATAAATGAAATTCTGTGGATGATCACTAAGTGGAATTTCAAGAGTTCTGGTTTTGATTTTTTTCCAACAGCTGCAAAGAGTATGGTGGTTCATCTGCCATCCAGGCAGACTGCTGTTGTGCTCAGAGGTCTCCCTCATTAAAGCAGCTGCCAGCTGCACAGGACAAAAAAAATTCAGACCATGTGGTGGCAACTTTCAATATTGTCTAAAATTCCTCTGTAGCATCATCAGTAGAGCTTGACTTCTACAGATGTGTGTCACTGACCTCAGGGGATCATCTGTCAGTGTCATGGGAGCCAAAGCTGTGCTGTGGACTGAACTTTGCAAAGTGTTTTTGGGATGATGTTTGTGTTGCATCTTACTGAAACATGGGGAGTGCTAGTTTCTCACCTTTCACGTTTTGATACACGAGAGGTCGAACAGATTCAAGGGATGCTATATTTCCTCATTCATAAGCAACAGGGAGGAAGGAATTTGCAGTAACTGTGGAGGCTACTTAGACTATCCTACAAGTAGGCATCACTCAGTGGTAATTCATCAGCTCGAGGGAAAAGGACCTGTTGGAAATCACTGGGCTCAGCTGGCTGTGCATTCAGTCATTAGAAATAAAGTCTTGCTTGATTTAAAAAAAAAATAAAAATGTTACTGAGCTTAGAGATCCAGTCAAATTATGTGGTAGGAATGTAATTTAGGTAGTGGTTGGATCAGAGGATAGCATTGCAGCCCCAGTGTGAATACAGCTCCCACTTATAGGAGAGAGGTGCGTTTATTATTAATGTATGTCAAAAATCCTGTGACGTTTGCAGTATGATTGCAAATATTACTGCAGAAAGTAGTGTTCACTCTAGATCTTATTTTTCCAGGTGTCATCTAGAGCTCTGCAAAGTGGGAAGGCCACAAAGAACTTGAGCAAAGAATAATAGTACTGGGTATATGCTTGTTGGGTATGTGCTTTGTGTCGTGGTGTATTTTAACTCTAGTGCTTCAGTTGATACACAGCATACAGTGTTGGATACCTCCTTGTAAAAAACATGCAGACAGTTGGAGTGTTCAGAGGACAGCCACAGGAATGGTAAGAGACTTGGACAAAATGACGAATGAGAAAAGGCTGGGGTAGCTGTGTTTTTCAAGACCAAGTCTATAGAAGAATGGACTGAATGAGGTATTCTTCCAACATAGTGGTTATAAAGAGGTGAGTGTTTCCAAGTCTGCAAAGGGTAGAATGAGAAGTAACCATCTTATTAAACAGTAAGAGAGACTCATTAAATCCTAAGATACTTTTTCTAACTACAAGGTTGGTTATACAGTGGAAAAATGCATGCAAGGGAGGCTGTAGCATCCCTGTCATTGAAGATGAGACTGACAAACTGCTGTCAGGAGTGGTTCAGGTCTAAGCTGATCCAAACTCTGAGCAGCATGATGGACTGGATGAAGTCTTTGAGTCCTCCTTAGCCTAGCCTTTCTCCCTTCCATTGATGTAGCTGCAAAAGCATATTTAGAAATGTGGCGAAGCAGACTTACAGGCTGCAGCTGCAAGGAGGACTTAATCAAATCAAGACATTTTCTGAACACCAGAGGAATGTGATGTAACACTGAACTTTTGAAATGAAGCTATACTCAATGAAGGGACTTTAAAATATCTTCAGCATAACTTCTGTAGTTAACATAGGTGTAACTTAGATGTAACAGTAAATCATACGCATAGCTCTTGGAGTTCAATCCACTCTTTCTCAGGAGTGATGGAATGTTTGGTCTTTTGTAACCGTGGTCCTTTCTGAGTGCTTGAGCTAATGGCACGAGTCTGTACTTCTTTTAGTGAAGAATTACTGACTCCGAATCAAAAAATTCAGTAGGACCTAATTACAAAGCCTGTGTTGTTCTTGACAGTAGTCTATGTACTTAAAGGAAAGAACAACTTTTTGAATACTTTTAGCTGAAAAATGCCTATTTCATGCTCAAGCATCTCAAGGACCCCTGGGGAGATGCAGCTAACAGGGAGGAGGCAGGCACAAGAACTAGTTCTAATATGGAAATGAAAAGTTGAAGTAACTCTCAACTAAGTAATGCTCAAAGTAAGGCTTTACTAGTGTCTTGTGCAGTAGTGGTCCCAGTCTACTTCTAGCAGAGTTTTAAAAGAGCCCAAACAGACATTTGGGCCAACCAGAGATCATCAAAATGCAGCTTCTCAGACAACTCAAGCAACTACTGTGTTTAACCCTGTAGGTTTGTAATTATTCTGAACCATTTATAAACTTATCTTTTTTTTTTTTTTTAACTGGTCTTCATGTCCAGTCACAGGAGTGCTTCACACACACACACAAAAGGAAGAAAATACCTTCTGACATTTGTAATGTGTTTTATCCTTTTTCAGTGCTGTTGTGTCTTAACCCTGGTAGGCAGTTAAGCCCCACACAGCTGCTCTCTCACTCCTCACTGGTTGGATGGGGGACAGAATCAGAAAGATAAAAGTGAGAAAACTCATGGGTTAGGATAAAGGAATTTTAATAGTAGTGCAAAAGCTGCACCAACAAGGAGAGCAAAATAAGGAATTCATTCATTACCTCCCATCAACAGACAGGTGTTTATCCATCTCCAGGAAAGCGGGGCTCCATTACACATAACAGTTACTTGGGGAGGCAAATACCATTACTCCAGGCATCACCCTTCCTCCTTCTTCCCCCAGCTTTTATTGCTGAACACAATGTCATAAGGTCTGGGACATCCCTCTGGTCAGTTGGGGTCGGCTCTCTTGGCTGTGTGGCCTCCAAACCTCTTGTGCACCCCCGAGCTGCTCACTGGCTGGGCAGTGTGGGGAGCAGAAAAGGCCTTGATGCTGTATAAGCACTGTTCATAAATAAATAAAACATCCATGTGTTATCAACACTCTTTTAGTCGCAAGTCCGAAACCCTGCACCATACTAGCTACTATGAAGAAAATTAACTCTATCCCAAAATCAGTATAGTTACAGTACTTTCTTTAGTCACCGTCATTTATATTTTAAGTCCCTTTATAGCTAATATGAATACAAAGAGAAACTGCTATGTGCTTTAAATTTACTGGTCTGTTTTTCAGTATCCAGAAGCCCATTGAGCTACCAGCTAAGCTACACAAAACGCTCCCTTGAATCAAAAGGTTAAAAAATTTAGAAAAAAAGTTCACCAGATAATCCAAGGTCTTCAACTTTTCAATGAAATAATAACAATAGCAAAAGAATCAAAAAGCTTTTAGTGAAACTCTGCGTGTCAGCTGCAGAAAGAGCCTTAATTAGGTAGGAACTGATGATGGCATGCCTGTCTGAGAGTCCGTCTGTGCCACAGAAAGCACCAGGAGTTCTGTCAGGCTGATCCTCACAGAACTTTATTACTATGAAAAAAACCCAAACAGATGAATCCTAGTTACCAGTGTTATGGAATGACTTTGAACAATAGTAATCAAGTCCAGCTTTTTACTGTAGTTTTATGTTTTTAAAAGAACGTGACATATGGGAAATATTACTTTAGCCAATGTTGAGACAAGTGCTAGAATTTCTGTGTAAAATGATTACAGGATGGTTTTTTCAACTTGCATTTTTTTAAAGAAATGTTCATATTTCTTTTGAGATTTAAAGTTCTTACAGATATTTTTTTTTTTCTACACATGCAATCTGCAGAAAATATATGGAAAATGTACTCTCCATAAGCCTCCAATTGTGTGGAATGTCATACAAGTGGAGCCACGTTATACATGTATTGAGCCATAAGGACTACTTTGTTCTTGACTGTGGTCAAGCTTGAATGGAAGTAAGTCAAGCAGCAAGACAGTTGAGCGCAGTTGTACCTTCCCCAAGTAGGAGATTTAAGCCTTGGGAAGGTCACCATCAGAGCATCTCACAGAACAGAGTGGGCACCAAGCAGTGGGAGGACCATATTCCACAGATAGTGTGTAATAATGCGTTAGGATCTCCAAGAAGGAACACAGGCTTATGAAGGGCAAAATGCAACCTTGTAAGAAACGTGCTATAGGCTACATCCACTAAAAGGACACGGGTGGCTTCCAGAGCATAGAACGAGGCCTCGGTCCTGTACGAGTGAGAATTTGACGTTTCTTACTGATGATACAAAGCTGAAAGGAAGTAGTCAGGCAGGTGTCTTAGGTCAGTGTGTGCAATATGCAACTCTCTAAGGAAAACACTAATGGTGGGGATAAAGATCAATGCAAGACACCTCCCTGTAAGCTCTATTTAGATGCCTTCAGCCACCTGGGAGTCCCACTCAGGGATCTTCTATGGAACCTCTATTTTTTCATTCAAAGAACAGAGCAGGAGCTACGCTCTGTCCTAACAGAAAATTTAAAAGAGGCATCCCCCACTTCATATTGATTAAAGCTTTTGATTCAGCATTTGAGAGACTTGGTTTCCTTTCTTTGGTATTCATTCTCTTTACTGGAGGACAGGCAACCCTTATCTGCTTCTCAGGGGTCTCCAATGAGAAGCTGTATTGGAGAGGAGTAGCCTTCATTTCTCTTGCTGAAGGTGGGTCACTATCCCGTAAAGAGCACAGCTGAGCCTGCCTGCGTCTGGTGCTGAGGCAGTCTGGGTGGAAACAGTCCCTTTAAGAACTATTTTGATATATTATGTAAGGAACGAAGCCAGAATATGTCCAATTTCAGGAGAATACTGTACCTACAGAGTCATACGCCCTCCTGAACTTTCCATTGATGATCCTGGAGCATCTATGTCCAGGGTGAGTGCACTAGTTTTTTCATGTGTTAAAAAAAATTAGGATCATTTCTCTTTCTTTGGTTCTACTAACTATCATTTATCACCGTGTATTGTAGTGTGCCTCATTTACCTGCTGTGTGCTCAGTGTACCCAGAGCAATTGTTTGCCTTTTTTTCAACTTGTTAGTGGAAATAAAGGAAAAGCTGCTGGTCCTCCTTCTGGGTGTAAAAAGTGCTGAGCTGGTCGGTCTGTTAAAGGGATTGTGCATGTTTGTAGAATTAGAGTGTTCATCACCAAATGAACTTTTTAAGGTCGTTGACTGTGGCTCAGGGCAGCGGAGGTGCTTCTGTAACCGATACGTACGCAAGGCTTTAAGGATTACAATCCTGGAATTAGTTGCCTAAATTTTTATCAAGGTCCCATGGAAATTGCGAAAGGTCTGGTCCTTAGCGATGTTTAGGTTTCTCTTCCTCCCACTGCTGTTGGTGGGAGATGCTCACTGCAGCAGAGGTAAGAATCTGGTTGTGGGGAACCGTGCTGGAGCTGCTCCACGCAATTCCAGGAGACGCAGTACCCCAAGCACCTGGTTCTAGCAAAACTGCTTGGAGGCACTTCTTAGTTGGGTGGTTTACTTGTTTTTAAGTTTGAGCAATCACATTTAAGCAAAGGTTTACAGCTGCTTAATGTCTGTGCTTTTTTTAGCTTTAAAAGGTATCAGGATTTTTGATTCCTCCAGTGAAACAATAAACACACATTAACCTAATGAATTAAACTTCATTGTTCTTTTGTGACTTCAGTAAAAAAAAAAATCCAACGGAAAAAACAACAACTAAAAAATCCCAACAACTTTAAAAGCTCCTAAGTTGAACCCTGTAATGTTAGGACACCAGTGAATTACCTCTTGGACAATAAATTTTCTTTTTCAGTGTAAGATTTATTCAACAGGAGGTTTGGATAAATGGACACACAGGATTAGATCTGTAACTTGGTGAATATGTGAAAGAAGAAGACAGCAAATCCACACACAGAAATGCTGTCTCTGAATTTCTGGAAAACTTAGAGTTTGTAAGGATTTAATGCATTTAAGATTTTTCAACACAATCCCAACCTGTTGAACATGTCTTTTTACGTTGTTAAAGATAATATTAAATTAACATGGAGTGAAAAAACTTCCTGGAAAAAGTTATTTAAATGTGGATATTTTCTTGGTATGAGTTGGCAACATTCTCTAACGTTGTCTGTCACAGCAAGAAAAGAAAAAAAAAACAAACCAAACCAAATGAACAAACAAACCAACCCCCAAAACCTGGATGACTTGTTCAAAGTTACATTACTGGAAAGTTAAATTATATTTTTTATAATTAAACGAATTTTTAAATGCAAAACTATCTTTACAATAATTGAAAATAATTTCTGCCTACAGAATTTAAATATCTTTCTTTTGTGTTTCTGTGTTTACCATTAAGATAACAATAGGTTTCAGCTAGCTTGCGCCATCAAAGCTAAGCAGTATTTGAGTGAAAGAAAGTTTAAGTAGTATTTGAAATAACTGTTCATAAAGTCTCTGTTATTTTTAACATCCAAAGTGGTATTTTCCTTTCTGAACTCCCTCTTCAGCTTCCCATCTAAAATGATTGAAAATAAATTCCTGTATAACTGTACTCTAATTAAAAAATTCAGTATAACATCTTTATGAAAGGGAACAGCAAATGATCTCTTTATCCAGGCATTGCTCTGTAACTACTAGAAATACCTTACTGTTATAATAGGCTAACTTAAGACACAAATCTTCAATTTCTTTCTTTAGAAGAAAGAATAGAACAAATTATAAAGATTAAATTAAGACATTTAAATATAAAAGAGATATAACTCAGTTGAGTTTGGACCAACAAAGAGAAAAGAAAACATAACAACAAACCAACAACAACGAAAAAATCAGACCCAATTCTAACCTGTGTAGAAGTAAACATATAAAGCTGTATCTAGTGGGTAGAGATATTATCATAGAATGATTTGGGTTGGAAGGGACCTTAAAGGTCATCTAGTTGCAACCCCCCTGCCATGGGCAGGGACACCTTCCACTAGATCAGAAGATCTTTAGAAGACTGAGATGCAGGGTAGAAGACTTCTTTGCATATTCTATTGCTATTAGCGGCCATTAGCCCCATACAATAAATCTTATTTTTGTTGAGTAAAAGACACCTGCGCAAGCTGTATGAACAAATATGTATGTATGCTGAAAAGCGTCGTCTTGATACTTAATGTTGAGGACAATGAGAAATAAAGTGTGAGATTAGTCTGAGCAGCGGTAGCCCCATCTCCTGAAGTGGAGACTTCCTAGGACACCTTCTGTGGTTGCAGTTCTCAGTCTAGACCACCATCCCCAGAAGAATGAGAAGAGCTCTCTCTATCCAATAGCCCTCTGGAGCATAATTTATGCATCACAGGTGAAAGGCATTGAGGAAGGAGGGACATGTGATGTTTTCCTAACACATCATAAGAAGAGGTTAAGGATCTCTGTGCTTACATACTAATGAAGAATGAAAAGGAAGGCTCCTCAGAGTTTAGGGATCCTTTATGTCTACATTTTATGATTGAAATTCCTTAAAAATCTTTAACGGAGGGTAAAATCAGTTATCAAGATCATATCAGTGTATTAGTTTTCATGTGTAAATGTTATCTTGTCTGCTTTGATAATTAAACCCTCTGAATTCAGAGCTGTGTTTTCTGAAAGCCCATTATAATTATACGGTTTGCAGACTTTTAAGTTTTCTGAGCTACATTATTCATAGATAAAAGGAAAGAATGAATTTCATTTCAGGTAATTTCTGTTCTAGGAAGTATTTTCCTACCTTAAAGTAGTTTCTAAATTAGTGAAACTTAAATTGTAAAACTACATGAACAGTACTTTTAAAAGATAAATTTAAAGATTTTGCTGAGAGAAAAAGGATTTAATTTAGAAACAAATGTTCATATTTACTGGACTTGTATAGCAGACATATAAAAGGCAAGTTGTGACCGAATCAATACTCTTATCTTTTTGCAAACACAACTATAGCTGCTTAAGAGAAACATGCTGTTCATTGTATTGTGCGATAAATTAAATGTGTTGCTTTATTCTGCAAAGATTTAATTTGAAACACATTGCCAGTTTCAATTAAACCGCTAAGATTACACCTATAAATGTTTAAGGACGCAGAGGAATCCCTGTAGTATTTGAGGACAAGCGAGTCAGCAGAGACTCTGTTTAATGAAGTATAGTTATTGTGAAAAATGTTTCTTTCCTAGCAGGTTAATTTGTTATGGTTGCTTGTTCTATATTTTAAAAACTCTTCTCCAGCTGTTGGTCTCGGGCAAATATTTGCCAGGTTTTGTGCTGAAAGCTGGACGGTCTGAACTTCACTTCCTGCAAATAGAAGATACGTGTTTTTAAACATGCTTGATTACATTAGTGTGTAATGCTAGTGACATATATGACAATGTAAGAGAACAGGAAGAGAAATATCTTAGGTGCTTTGGGAGAAAGTCTATATTTAAATCCTTCATTTCACATCCACGTAGAAATTAAATTTTGATTTGAGTATTAATTCTCTGCCTGATTGTGTAGAAAATGTTTGTCCTGGTGTAGAATAATATACAGAGGAAATCCTAGAACAAATTAAGCACGTTCTTTTTCCGGGCAGAAAAGGAATTGACTCCATTGATCAAGACTTTTTGATAAGGTGATATAAAATAGGAAGATTAATGACAAGATTAAAATAATAATAATACTTAAGTGCTTACATTCAGAATGCTCATGATCCAAAATAAGTCAGCTGAGTAGCCACCTAATTTGGAAGTGCTTCAGGTGTTCCTTGTTTGACTGAAAATTCCCTTGGACCTGCAGCTCTGCTCTGCAGGTGAATAGGACAGCCCTCGTTTGAAGAATTAAACTCAAACCTCATGAAAGTCTCACGGCAGTCCAGGAATATAGCAGAGGAATGGCTGTTTCTCCAGAAGAGACCAATCTGTCAGACCTGCTCTAATCACAGCCTAGTGCGTACTGCCAGGGTGGGTTTCACAAAAGGTATCTGCAGCCCCACTGGTTTTGGGTTAGAGGGAAGGAGGGAGGGAGGTCCTAGAGCCAGTTGTGTCTATCCTAGCAACTTTCTGGAAGAAACAGAATACCAAGACGGCGGGGCAAGACCATGCCTCCAGGGTCGGCACCATAACCTACTCTATATCTTTTCTCTTGCCTCTTGGTCACATACAGCAAGATACCCAAAGCTCATGGAAGGGAAGTGCCAGAGCAAACGTGACTCTGCAGCCTAATAGCTGGAAACATGCATACCCATGATTTTTTATTTTCCTTTATTTAATGCTTATGATAAGCATCACGCTTACATGAAAATAGCAACGTACATACTAGAAACAGAAGGTTACTAGAGCTTGTTTTTGTGAGACTGTAATATTAAGCTGTCTCCTGCATGGATACGGATGGCTGAGCTCAGGTATTTGTGAATGGTGACATCAATGAATGAACAAGATGTGAGAGATGTTTGGCATCTGATCAGTAACGCTCAGTATGAGACAGCTTACCCAGAAATTTCGGATGTGTACAGTTGATGTTGTGTCATAATACACAAATTCCTGTAATCACGGAATCCGTTTTGGGAGAGGCCACAGCTTCTTCTGGTTTTCTTATTACTTTGAGAATTTTAGTGAAGTAATGAAATACACTTCTCTTTTCAGTGTTCTGTTTCCTGTGGAAAAGGTTTGAAGTTTCGTGATGTGCATTGTTTTAATAGCTTCCAAGCTAAAATAGAGGAAGGAAACTGCAGACATTTGAAAAAACCACGGATGTACAAAATATGTAGAGCTGGAAGATGTCCTGCTTGGAAGGCCAGCAGATGGAAAGAGGTATGTAAAATCTGCTCTAATTATGTTCTCTATGAGAGTACAAGACAAGATCATATTCATGACAGACTGCCTCAATGGAAATAATTGTCAGGAGGGTTTTTTTTAAATGCATGTGGCAATGAAATCTACAAATTAGAAAGTAGTTCATTATATTTTCTTTTTCTTTCTTTTAAGAGTAATTCAAAGTAAGTATCTGTGAAAACTGAAATTATTTGGTAATCTGAACCTTGAACTGGATAGGCAGTTAGAACTTTCCTCAATTTACCTGGTAAATTCAAAATAACAGTACATTTTTAAAGTTTAATTCTAACCTTCAGTGATAAATTCTGTAGTATCACTGTAATTGCTATCATAGTCTGAATATTGAAGTGAAGCCCGGTTTGCTGAGGAAGACAAGAAAAAGGGATCGTGGGCACAATACTGGCCTTTTCCCTGGTTGGGTCTTGTAAAAGATCTCTCACCTCGTTGTGAAATTGTGTGTAACTGAGCACATGGCAATATTTTGCATTTCATTCACTCTTTCAAGGTATAATTCCCCACATTGATAAAGTCACTTTCCACTCTCCACAATTTGGCCACACTCGGCAGAGCAGTATCTGGTTTATGATTAGGCTTGAGTCTTTAGGTGGGCTTTGGGTTCTGACTGGAGTAAAAGGGGGCTGTCTGTCTCAGCGAGCCTTAGTGTTATAGTGAAATACCTTTGGCCAGGAAGGAGGACAAGAAGCACGTGGCAGGAAGGATTTGAACCTTTTTAAGCTCAGTAGGATTCAAATTCCTTAGTCCTACCTGCAAAAGGAGAATTATCGTCAAAACATTTGGAAGATTTTTCTGACCTGGTATACTGAGATTTTTTTCTTTTATTTTAATATTTGCATTTTAAAACAACAGACGAGAGTGACAGTGTCTAATTAAAGGAATGATGCAAACTCAGAACTTAAACAGTTTGATCTTGCAAAAATGTAAACTTTTGCTTTGCGTATGCCTATTGTGATTGGTCCTACTGTGAATTAAGATAAGCAGATCTGTCTAGGTAACTCAGATGCATTTTTTTTCCATATTGCTTACAAATTTTGATTTAAATTGTAGTTTTACATTTTTAAACATAAATCTCTTCAGATACAATGAAACACTAGTATGGTAGGGGCTGTGAAATATGTATTTAAAATAATACCCTAAGAACTTGTACTAATGGCAACTGTACCACCTTCTGGGGACTGTCTCATTTCACGCCGACATAACTAATTTGGATCAATTCCAGTGTTCTGTATCCTGCGGAGTGGGGATTCAGCAAAGGGACATCTACTGTCAGCTGAAGGGCCTGGGTCAAGTGAGTGAAGCGATGTGTAATCGTGGTACCCGGCCTGCTGGCGAGAGGCACTGCGGGCTGCCTGCCTGCGTGCGGTACCAGTGGCTGGCAGATGAATGGGAAGATGTAAGTAAGGCTTTCAAAGTAAGGCTTTCAACTTGTATGAAGTAACTGAGTGATGTCACAAGTTTTCTTCTTTTTTTTTTTTTTTCTTTTTTTTTTTTTTAACATTTGGATGCATTTCTAATAGCTGTTATGTTGCACAGTGACAAGTGACCATGCTGGATATTTTGAAGGGACCTTTAAGATCATTGAGTCCAACCATCAACTTAACACGGCCAAAAGGACCTGGGGGTGCTGATTGACAAGAAGCTCAACATGAGCCAGCAATGTGTGATCGCAGCCCAGAAGGCCAACCGTATCCTGGGCTGCATCAAAAGAAGTGTGGTCAGCAGGTCAAGGGAGGTGATTCTGCCCCTCTACTCCACTCTCGTGAGACCCCACCTGGAGTACTGCATCCAGTTCTGGAGTCCCCAACATAAGAAGGACATGGCCCTGTTGGAGTGTGTCCAGAGGAGAGCCACGAGGATGATCCGAGGGCTGGAGCACCTCTCCTATGAGGAGAGGCTGAGAGAGTTGGGGCTGTTCAGCCTGGAGAAGAGAAGGCTCCAGGGACACCTTATAGCAACCTTCCAGTACTTAAAGGGGGCCTACAGGAAAGATGGGGAAGGACTTTTTACTAGGGCATGAAGTGATAGGACGAGGGGGGATGGCTTTAAACTGGAAGAGGGCAGGTTCAGATTAAACATTAGGAAGAAGTTTTTCACGTTGAGGGTGGTAAGGCACTGGAACTGGAGAGAGGTTGTTGAGGCCCCCCCCCCGGAGGCAACCTGGTCTAGTGGGAGGTGTCCCTGCCTATGGCAGGGGGGTTGGAACTTGATGATCTTCAAGGTCCTTTCCAACCTAAACCATTCTATGATTCTATGAAAACCACCACTAAACCATGTCCCTCAGCACCATGTCTACCCATCTTTTAAATACTTTGAGGGATGGCAATTCCACCACTTCCCTGGGCAGGCTGTGCCAATGCTTGATAACCCTTTCTGTGAAGAAATTTTTCCTAATATCCATCCTAAACCTCCTCTGGTGTAACTTGAGGCCATTTTTTTTGTCCTGTCACTTGTTACTAGGGAGAAGAGACTGACCCCCACCTGGCTACAACCTCCTGTCAGGTAGTTGTAGAGAGCGATAAGGTCTCCCCTCAGCTGCCTCTTCTCCAGGCTGAAAAACCCTAGTTCCCTCAGCTGCTCCTCATAAGACTTGTGCTTGAGGCCCCTCAGCAGCTTCGTTACCCTTCTCTGGACATGTTCCAGGACCTCAATGTCTTTCTTGTAGTAAGGGGCCCTCACTATGAATATGAAGCTGTTAAAATCAGGAATTAGTGGAAGTGGCTCAGAATGTCCTTTTAGCACAAATACAAACTTTCAGAGAAAGAGGGAGCATTTTCCTTTCCTGTCAAACATTTGTGTATTCCAGCTGGGTATTCAGAGCTCTCCACAACAAATGCATTCTGTTTCACTACATCTTCCGGCTAGTTCATAACTTCTTCCACATGGATATTGCTATTTGCTTGGAATTCCTGTGTGCAGTTCCAGTCTCTCACCAGATTCATATATAGCTCTGTACATCTAGTATTAATAGTAGTTCAAGTGTTTATCCATCTGTATTCCACTCGTGGTGCAGTAGGTCCTCCACGGAACGAGCAGTATTTTGCCCAGCTGTCTCAGCTCTGAGCGCTCGTGTGACGTTTCCTCGTCTCACCTGTCACAGCACAGCAGAAAAATTTCCAGATCTAGCGTTTCTCCAGTTTCTCTTGCAGCTGGGAGGCTGGTGGAGAGCAGCAGCCAGCATTCTCCTACCAAATATGCATTTTCATGCTAAAGAGAAGTATGTCTACAAGAGTAATGTATAAAGCATAATGAAAAGGATTCTTCTGCCTGGCCCCATTTCCTCATGACTGGGTTATTCCTTATGTGCCTAATATTCTGAGCTGCTCCATGCCATTAAAAGATCAGGTGTTTCTGTAAGTTACACCAGCCACCTGTATCCGCGCTCCATCCCCTGGTACAAGTCGAGGAAGTTCCCAAAAGGACAGAGCCAGGCTCTTTGCAGTGTTGTGTGGTGGGAAGGCAAGAGGCAACAGGAGTAAGGTGAAGCCAGAGATGTTCAAACTGGATGTTATGAAAAGCTTTTTCTCCACGAGGACAACTCAGGCAGTTGAACGGGCTGCCCAGGGAATTTGTGCAGCCTCCAGCCTTTTGATGTTTTCAAGACCTGACTGGATAAAGTTAGAGGTTTCCTCTAGCAGAGTTGCTTTAACCATACAACATCTATTTTTCGCACTTCAAGTTGCTTCTTTGAGTCAATAATAATAAAATTTGAACAATAGGCTTGATCTGTGTATTGGACCTTGGTGAGTCTTCTAATTGACTGTTGTTGGGTCCAAATTAGTGTTAAGTTAGGTTCAGGTCTGACTGTAATAGGTGGTGTTATTGATTATTGCCTCCGCTGAGACTGGAGTTTGTGTCTTTGAGCCTTCCTTCTTTACCACAGCAAGTTCCAACAGGTTGGTTAAGGCACCTGCAGCTGTGATGTGCTGGTGACGTGTGTTACTTAGCTTGTACCTCCACTTTTCTGGATTCCAGTGGCAGCAGGGTTCTCATCCTATCCTGGCAGAATTGCGACAACTCTCCATCCCACCAACTTGCCATGGGGAGAAGTCTGAGGACACTCAGGGCAAAGACAGATACCGCAGCCCAAAGCTGCCACTGGCTTCATTAATAAGCAGTTTTGTTTTCTTTTCTTTTATGGGCGTAATATCACGTACATGCTTCCAAGGATTCTTTTTGCTTTGCTTTGAAGACCACTTTATTCCTTTTCTATTTCACTGAAATCCTTTTTTGGCTTTTCCCTTTTCATACAGAAAAGCTTTTACACTCAACCTGACATTTTCCTTTTCTTCTTTGTCTCCCCCAACAGTTACAGTGTCATGTCATTATATGCTATTGTTTTTTCAGCTGTTTAGAGGTACCTGAACTTTGAAAACAAAGTAAAGGATTTTGATTCAGCGAGTAGTTCAGTCTGACACTGATAGCAGGTGTCATAAAGGGTGTTGCTGTCTGGGTTTTACTGCTGCGTGGCAATCGGCAAATAACTTTGTTCTGTAAATGGCTAGTTTAAGTACAAAAACCGTGACTGTTTTTCTCGCTCTTAGTGCTCAGCCTCATATAGGAGAAAGGAAATATACCGGAAGGTTAAGTGCGTGGCTGGAAACCAGCTCCAAGTGGATGAAAGCTTCTGTGATCCTGCGACAAAGCCTCCCTCAACCAAAAACTGCAGGATGGCTCCCTCGAAATATGTTGTGCTTACAGGAGAACTGTCACAGGTAAACTAATTATGCTGCTAGCACATCTTATATATAACTTTACATTTAAGAATGTTATACTGCTGTAAAACATCCATTATGTGTGCAGAGCAAAAAAACCCCAAACGGATATTTTCATCTGAGCATGGGTGGCTAAACTTTCTCCATGTTGAACCTTCCAATCAGCCATGATTTATTGTAGTCTTCTGGAAGCCCCCCGGGGACCTCTGAACACCTGCCCCTCAACAGGATTGCTTTGCTGGTTCCCAGGGAAGTCTCTTGCGCACTGATCTCCCTGAAGTAGACGAAAATCTTTTCCTTGATTTCAGTGAAGTGATGGATCAGTGCTTTTTTGACTCTTGCACACCTGTGCTCCCTGTGTGTGTACTGTAGCTGAGAGGGGACTGTGCTGGACCCTCTGTGAGCTCTGAGAAGAGGGCAGCGTGGGACTTCCCATCTCCTTGCACGCATTAACTACTGTAGACCTTCGCTTCTGCATGCTGACCAACCGGCCCCGAGGTGGCACGCGTCGGATTACAGGCTTTTGCCGAAACGAGGATCAGAGCTGATTTACCTGTAATTGCAATGCTGCAGAGAGGTTGTTGCGCAGCAATAATGCCTGTGCTTGGGGATTTTCTTTCAGTGCTCAGCCAGCTGTGGGTTCGGTTACTGGCAAAGGATCACGTATTGTGTTGGAATTCATTCTGTTCAAAATCAACACCCCCACGGCCTTCGAACTGTAACGTACCGAGAATGCCCAGTAGAGCCATCCCCATACATTTACAAATGTAATATCAAAGGATGTTCACAAGCAGCTACCTGGAGGGTGGGCAAGTGGAGCAAGGTGAGTACAGATGCGCAATATATGCACAAATAACTGCCAAGACTACTTTGCTGACATAATTCTGTTAATTATTTACTACCTTCTAAACTGACTCTTGACGGCTATCCACATCTAGTGCTCAGTGTCTTGCGGAGTGGGGGTAAAGGAGAGAACCGTGGAATGCATGTCTGAAAGTGGCTTATCCAGTGACTTGTGCCTGCCACGCTTAAAACCAGATGCCAGAAAGATCTGCCGTGAGGAAGAATGTAAGTGACAGCCGCAATTTTTGGCTGAACTTAATGTTTTCCCAGATTATTTATATAAAAACTATAAATGTATTTGGAGCACAATTATGCAAAGCTAAGTTCTAAAATTAAGCTCTATTTGTGAGATTTTAATATGCTTTAATCATTCATTTTGAAGGTGAAATTTTTACCACCTGCAAAGATATCCAGATTAAAAAAGGGATTAGAAAGGATGGTGAATACCCTCTTAACATTAAGGGAAGGATGATAAAGGTACTGTTAATATTTATGAGTTTTTATGAGCACATATTTTTATGAAATGATACGTTTCTAATAAAGGTTTTATTAAAGGGTTGTATTTTCTCTTGCAGATTTATTGCTCAGGCATGCACTTAGAGAATCCCAAAGAATATTTGACATTGGTAAAAGGCGAAGCAGACAACTTTTCTGAAGTATATGGATACAGGTACAAAAGTGGTTCTGTAACTTCATGAAGTGCATTTATTTATTCCAAAATGAAAGAATAAAATAATACTTAGTTTTGTGAGAACAGATGAGTAGAATTTTTTTTCCTTGATTTTCTGTTTTGAATATCCAGGTACAAGAACACAGAAATGTAGAAATGTGAATACTTCCAGGCTGAAATTGTGTTAATTGCACTAAATGATTTTTAAAATTTTCTCTCTTGACTTTAGTAGAAATGGTGTAGAAATGAGTGTTTCAGCTGAGCCAAGATTAATAGCTGAGCTTCTTGTTCAGTAACTGTTGTTTAATATTTTTTTATGCAGCATTATGCAATGCAATTATTTTTCACTACGATGCTATGTTATGGAGAAATGCCAAAAGGAAAACTAAATCTTTGCTATTCTCCAGGCTGCAGAATCCATATGAATGTCCTTTCAATGGAAGCAGAAGGCAAGACTGTGCCTGTCGAAATGATTACCTTGCAGCTGGCTTCACAGTTTTTAGCAAAATAAGATTTGATGTAGCCTCCATGCAAATAAAAAGTAAGCATTTTGGCAGTTTTAGTCAGTGTGAGCATTCTATTGAAATTGCACTCATTGTGATTATGAAATTATCATTTCACCTAATTATAGATCCAATTATGCCATTTTTGGACAAACAATATTCTCATTTCCTTTGGGAATTCAGTGGGAATTTCAAAGGGGAAAAACCACTACTACTTCCCTCGTTAGTTTGTCCCAGGTGGTCGAGTGGCATGAATCTTGCAGATTCATATTTCACCTGTGAACTAACTTCAGTTTCTAAGGTTTTGTTCCCATGATTCCATTTCCTTTTAGTCCCTGGCATGTTTTTCAAGAGAATGTCTTCCTATGCTGTAGTTAGTCACGTCTCAGACCTCGATAGACTTATGAAATGGGCAGGGAATCTTGCAGCACCTTCAAGCCTCTGCCTGAAGGTGGCAAGGGGACCCACGACCAGCTCACTTGGAGCTGCATCCAAGTGCGTGTCCATCCTCCTCCTAACCCCCTCCTGTCCGAGAAAGGAAACTGGGCTCATGGTTTGGTTTGATGTTGCATTAACCAAAATGGTTAATGTAGTTTGTGGAAAACAAACAAACAAACAAACAAACAAACAAACAAAAAAAAAAACACAACAAAAAAAACACCACCCCCCCCAAAACCCCTCAAACAAACAACAAACAAAAAAGCCCACCCAAAACAAACCAACCCCCCCATGTTAATGCCTTTTTGCACCATTTTCGCATGACCTTCTACAGCAGCAGTTTCAACGTTGAGTAATTTTCTGTTTTCTAGCCACAGATTTTCTTTTTGCTCGGACTATAGTTGGGAGGGCTGTTCCCTTTGCTACAGCTGGAGATTGCTACAGTGCTGCCAGATGTCCACAGGTATTTATGATTTTTTTTATCACCTTGAAAAGAGCACGTAAGGACGGGGGGGAGATCTGTGTGACTGATTTAGAGCTGTAAGGTTCTAAACCAATCTCCTGTTCTGTCTAGTCTGTGTACTACATTAATAAGTATTTTTTTCTTACTCTTTTTCTCTCCCATTCCATCATTTCCACCCCGCCCTGTTTTTCCCTCAAATGTTTACTCCACATTTTCCTTCTGGGCTCCATGTATGTATAACTTTCTATGTATTTAATGTATTGCTCTCCCTCCCTCTGGATGTGCTGTATCCTTTGTTTCCCCTAATCCTTTCTCCATTTTTGTTCTCCTTCAGTGACCTTTCCTTTTCGATAATCCTGCAGAATTTTTGTCTTTTCTGTTTCTCTCTGAACTCTTCATATCTTTGATGACCACCAGAGGAAATCAATCCTCTTTAGCAGCATAATTTGAAATTAGACATCCACTGGTGTGTCTCCGTTAGTGTTTGTTTGAATTGGATGGTGATTTTTAAGTTAATCTCTGCATTGTCCCAGTTTACTGTTTGTTGGTTCACGTCACAGAGCAGTCTTGGAAGACCAGGATGCCTTCTGGATGAAAGTAAATCAAACAGTGAGCTCCAGAAGAAGGATCTTAATGCACTCTAACTGCTAATGAGGATTCAGTCTATGGGACTTGAGGAGAGTCAGTCGAAAGTAAAACCTCCATCTGTGTACTGTGTACAGACATTGGGCTCTCTGACCCGACATTTTCGCTCTACAGACCCGCTCATACTGCGGTGTCCTTCTTGCTAATGCAGCCATAGCCCTAGTCTGAACTAGCCAACCGAGGCTGCCTTTGGAGTCCGTGGGCAGAAATGAGATTCCCTAGAAAACAGTTCAGCTAATCTTAACGTATTAGACGCCTCAGGATGAGGTATACTGTCCTTTGGAAGTGCATATTTCTTTTCATTGATTATAAAGGGAGTTAAGATCAATTAGCTCAGACTTGCATGGGGGTGAATCCGCATTGTCCATCTATCCTAGGTGCTTAAACTTAAGACCGGCTGTGTAGGTGGACACATTCAAGGGCAGCTAGAGACAATTTATGTACAATTTAGGTACAAATGAAGTGCCTAAATTAGGCGGGCTGAACCCCTGGCAAGAAAACAGTTGGAGTTCATTATAAGATTGGATACCTTCAACCTGCAGACTCTTTGGGCTTAGTAGAATACACATCTACGTGCCATCTGTAACTTCTGTTAGGAAGTCATTCCGCTCACGTGGTTTTTGCACCGGCACATTTCTGTCTGTAAGATCTGCACTGAAACTAACACTTTTAATGTAGTAAAAAGGCCTCTGTTCCTGCGCTCGCAATCCTTTAAATCTGTTCCTGGCCTTGAGTATGCTGCATGACGTGACAGACAGCTGTTAAGCTGCTGTTACAATTGTACGTAGCACTTCTCATTTAATTTTGCAAAATGATGTCACTGTGAATGAAGTTACTTTGGGCCTGTTAATTGTGGAAAGCATTCCACACCGCTTGTATGAATTTCCTCCAGATGCTTTATCCGTTGAATGGAAATCTTCCACTTTTTGGGCACTTGAAGAACAACCTACCCTTTCCATACGAGCTTATGTGAGCTCATCCCGAGTACGAGAGTGCTATAAACACAGCAATTTTACACAGAAGTGCTCTCAACACAAATCTGCCATACTGAACGACATAAGATGGAATTTTTGTGAAAGAATTTTAGTGAATCACAAGAATAAAGGCTGAATGCTGTATTTCTATGCATGCACACGTACATATACCCATACAAATTTATATTAAAAAAAAATATATCTGACTATGATGGTATTAAGCAATAAAATACAGAAGCTACCATATGTAATAGAAATGTTATCTTTGCGAAAGCTTTGATTGCAGGACTTAGGCAATTTTAACTAGGTCTGAATACAGGGATTCAGGCCCTCAGTGAATTGTATGGAGGTGTGCAGGAGTTTTCTGATTGTAGGGCTGCCTAAACCGACCATTAGGCTCTTTGTGGAGGTAGTACTTCTTTCCAACACGTTGCACTTCTGTGTGAATGCAATTTAATCATTATACGTACCCCAGTTTGTTTGCCAAGGCAGTGCAGTCTGTTGCTTTTAATATATTTCTTATGTGAACTGACTCTGTTTTAAAGCTAGTTTTCAGAGTAGTATTCACGTAGCGTATATTTTAGAATCAATAAACTGTTTTGAATGGTTTGTATTGCAAAACATTCCATTTAGCCACGGATTTATTTATTTTTAACCTCCACTTATGTTCATGTTCAATTATGTTAATTGGTATATTGAAAAAGAAAGAGAAGATGATGATGATACTTGAGCAGAGTGCTTGCAAAAATTTGAAAATTCGATGGCTAAGAATTTAGCCTGATTTGACTGTAATTTCCAGGTAACAGTAGGTCCTGACCACGTTATTTCCAAAGAGTCCAGGCACTTAAAAAAACCCAACAAAACAGTCTTTCAAGAAAGCCAGCCTCATTCTTGCATGTTGCAAGTCCATACTTTTTGTAAATTTAAATTTAGTATCTAGCAAGGAGGCTAAAATAACTTGAATTGTCTGATGTTAGTTCTGTATTCAGACAGATGCTACAGATCAGCTGATGCACAAACTACTTACTGCTTGTTCACGTGTCTATGTCCTGACTGTCCAAAAAAAGGGTACAATGCAGTGTCACTAACCCAGGTTGAGTAGACACCTTTGACTACTTAATGTCTAGATATATGGTAAGTGATATGTGTAGATATGCCAATGTAGAGTGTGTTAGTGTTTTGAACTCTGTATATCAGTCCTGTATTTTACCTTTTTTTTTTTTTTTTTTTTGGTTAGGGACAATTCAGCATTAATTTGGCTGGTACAGGTCTGAGATTATCCAGTACAGTGAGGTGGATTGCTCAGGGCAACTATGCAACTGCTGACATACACAGATCCCACGTAAGTCAATGTTGTTTTCCTTTACCTGCTCTTATGGCTTGGAATATTATACATCCAGAGGTGCAAGTGATGACTTTCTAGTGAAAGCTAGTTGTGAATCAAAAATAGTGCTCAAGGTCTCTGACCCATCTAAGTCTCTTCCAGATGTAATGTGAAAACTGTGTTTAATCACACCACCCAGAAGCTAATCCAGATCAACACTGCCTGCCCACCCTTCTCTTACTGTATTTTAAGAGCCTATTGTTATATTCATCAGGTTTATTAAAAGTTTTGAAGGCACCTAATAATACATTTTTAAAAAAACCCCAACACAATGCCCCCCAAAACCACATTTTATTAAAGATACCCTACTACAGAGGATCCTTACAGATTGCTTGCCTCCATCTTGATTTGTGTGGGAAACCAAAAGACCAGATGAAAAATAGTAAACGTGCGCAATTTAAGACAACATTGGACGGTAAGCTGGGAAAGAAGATCTATGGAGATACTGATAAATGATGTCTGTGTCCGTTTTGCTAATTTGATGATGTCTCTTGATTTAGTCTTTGTAGGTACGATTTGTCACAGGTCTGTTGTGTACAAACCTCAAGGAGTTTTTGTACGACTGTGATTTCAATTGCTTTTCTTGATTGGCTGTTCTCTTTGTCTGATTCCCAGGATGGTACTAAAATATATGGAAGATGTGGAGGATTTTGTGGAAAATGTATTCCTAACACAATTATTGGTCTCCAACTTCAAATACAGTGAGAACTTTGATGTGGTAAGAGCTTCCAAGCAGGGACATCTGCTGTTTAGGTGCAAATTGTAGGTGCTGTGTATATATATATTTTAATTCTTTCATCTCTGTAATGCTCATTACTATAACGCTCACTACTAAGAATTCCTGGTTTGTTCAGTGTGTTTATTCAGGGATGTATTATCTGTTTGTGGGCCAGCAAGTGCATAAATCACAATCATAATCCTGCAGGTTTTAATGGAGAGGCTTTCATTCAATGTACAGTATATATTAACAAGTAAATTGCCTTGAGGTTACTACCATGAGTAACACTAAATTGTGCCAGAATTGTAATAGTTTACCTGCAATTAATCAGTGCAATTCTTTATGCAGTATTCAGTAAAAATTATAATCTACTGGTTTTCTTGATCAACTGTACTAAAATATAGAAAGGAAAGAGTTAATGCTATATAGAGGAGACAGGTAATAATTTGAAATTCTTCCAATTTTGTGAAACCTTTTAGAAATCATTTGTCAACAGCTTACAGCAGGAAAGTATATAACCAAAATACTTGAGATAATTTCTATAGATCTGTGCGTTTCTCTGTCAGTAGAAGCATCTTTTCCCCATCCCTTTCATTACATTCTTTGTGGTGCTCAAATACTAGCAGTAATCCTGAGAAGTGTGGTTTAACCTCTGTAGTCTCTATAGCACATGTTAAAAGTCTAGGCTTAATTTTGTTGTGGTTACAGGAAAAGAAAATAAGGAAACATATTGCTTGGAAACCTGATTTTAAATCCCTGCCTCTAATCCAAGTAGACTCTAAAAGCAGTGTACTCTCTTTACCGTAGCATCTTGTATGTGACTGTATGAACATGTATTTACTTAAACGCTTTCCATATACACCTCACTCCTTTATCCTGGCCAATGGCATATTACTAAAGGCTGTAGTGTGTGTCCCTCCAATTCAACATAATTTTCAATAACCTTAGTGAAAACCCTCGGCAGAGGCAACATCAAGCCCCACAGTGCTTTTGGTGTCCATCTTTGACTCCGTTTAATTTTTCAATGTTTGTAAATACAGCTCTAACATCTGCTAGTTAAAATTATTTCTTCCAGAAACGTAGATGTATAAAAGAGTTACAAGGTTTAAAAAAAAAAAATCTAGCTCTTTGATTCGTTGTTTTGTATTACTTTACAGTCCAGAACTGTAGATATATACGCACATGAAGATAATGCGTTTCAGGGCCAACTCTCAGGTATTCAGAATAAAATTTTCTACATACATAACAACATATGTTATGTACCAGACATGCCTTTTCTGACTATGCATTCTGTAAACCAAATATTTGTTTTGCATGCCCGTACAATTGGTAGATCAAACGGCAGCTATATCATATTTTTACCCACAAAGAGTTACCCATGAATTAGCAATGTGTATTAATTAAAAACCATACTGTACCACAGAAATGTAAGCAGCTACTTTCTAGATAACACATGTAGGTAATTATTTTGTGATCTCTGCATCAGAAATGTATTTTTGCACTATGTGCCTTGTATTTGTTGTAAACATTAATAAGAATATAAAACATTATTTTCCTATAAATGTTTACATTTATAATTAAAATTGTGTAATTTATAAAATATTTATATAATAAAATGCTTGTGTGAATGGTACCAGAGTACTTTCTTTTGCCTTTTTTTTTTTTCTTTTTAATCGAACACAGTACAAAATATTGCAAAAACATTTCAACTTGTTTATGCACAGACTTATACTGGAATAACTGCCACATGAGCTGGTTATAGTCATAGCAATCTTTTCCATGGAAGCAAATTCTGCTTCAGAGGTACAAACTCCACGTCTGTGTGCTCTTTCCAGATGTAGCTCCCCTCCCCCCCCATTCACCTATACTTTTCTTGGGGCGGTTGCCCTGTAAATCGTTCATTGAAATAATGTAGAAATCTGAAATAATCTTCCTCCTCCTTGTGCCAGACTCGGATCAATTCACTTATAGCATGGTCCCTAAACAACTGCTTTTGCGGAAGAGGAACTCCAGTCCGCCTCCATCCCCAGGAGGACCATCTTCTTTTCAGCCCTGAAACTCCAGTAAAGGGCTCGGAAGCGCTCGGCTCTGCTGTCACAGAATCACTCTGAAAATCCACTACCAAACAAAGTGACTATTAACCCAATATTCAACACTGCATGTTTTTATTGAGTAATAGTAGTGATTTTTGAGTAAAAATGCATTTTCCATAATTAAAGCAAACCCTGTGGCCCAACATCTACTTCTGCATAAAATAGCGCTGTATTGCATTGTTGGTTTTTGCATCTTTTCGTTCTTTTATCCTTGCTTTGGAGTTTCTGCCCTAGTGTAGGGAGAAAGTACTTGCCTCTTCTGGTATTTTGTGAATTCTTTGTGTCAGGATTTTGATTTTGCTGAGAAAAGGGCCTTAATCAATCACCCCATTTCAACTTACCAACTTTTCAGCCTGAGGGCAATTTAAGGAAAACATGAGCCTGATGATCAGCTCTAAAGAATTTGGAGACTTGGTGATGCTGACATTTTAGAAGCTCCATGCAGTAAAATGAGACTCATGGGTTGTACCTGCAGTATGACATTTCCATCTCCTTTAATTGACGTTGCTGTGGATTTCCATGGCACTGGGCAGCAGAGGTGCCTGCCAGGGTAGCGGGGTGCTCCGTGAGAGCGCTGCGAGCTCCACCTCGTGGGTCTGCATGTGCCGAGCTGCCCACGGCTGGTCAGGCACACAGCTCTCCAGCTTCGGCCCACGCTTAGGAAGTGAAACGCTGAACTGCCCCGTCACTCTTCCATACAGAAAAGATAATAATTAAGGAATGGTAACAGTTAAAGATGATTGTAACAATACTTTGTTAGATGTCTTCCAGGATATTTTCAATCCATCAATGACAGCATCAAATATTAGGTGACACAACTGCACTTACTCGCTTGTGTGTATGCACGCACACACGTTTAGTGCTTATCTGAATATTGAATGCCGAAGATAGGCTAAATGTGAAAAAAAATGTTGCTCACTTTTATCCAACAAATTGTCACTTGGCGTGCTATGAAATGGTGTACTGCTATGTGGCAGTACCTGTGACATCTCTTGAAGAAGACATCATCTGAGTGTCTTCTACCCGTATTACCCCAAAGGTTAGATCTGGGAGGTAGCAGAAGAGGTGAAAACCCTGGTTCTGGGTCCACTAACAGGTCTCCATCCTAGCTGAATTCATCCTGGCATGGTCTGTTGTGCTGCTTCCCCTATAGAGAGGAGCAGAATATGCCCAGGCATTTGATCTGGGACACTCATAAGCGTGTTGTACAATCAGCCAATCCCACCAATCATCATGGGAAGAGTTGCGAGTGTGTGATTTCAGTGTATGTATATGTCTATGCAGGTTTCTGCTGGATGGTCTTGTATTTTTCTTATCAAACTGAAAGACTATAATATCCAAGATGTACTTGAAAAGATAAGGGAAAGATTTGGGGGTTTTCTTCCACTCCTGTAACCTGGAATATGTTTAGCATAACTTCTCCGTTTTGTTGACTATTTGAAATAAAAGTCACGTGTAACAGAGGAGGGGGTTTATGTCCTTGGAGTTTTATTGTAGTTACACATGACATCCCTGAGAAATTCAGAATCTGAATAAAATATTACTATCTTGCAAGTGCTTTCTATATCTTGCAGGGATTTAAGTAAGATTAGTGAGGAGTGTGAGGAGTTGTTTTTTATTGTTTCCGTAAAGAAACAAATAAATTCCTGAAAATTGATGTTCTGTGGCTATCAAAACCAAATTTGAATTAGAAGCGGAACAGAAATATGTTGTAATAGTCTCACCTTAACTTAAAAAATAGAGAAAAGGAAAATTATGCGCAAAAATAGTTTTGAAGCAAGATAAGTGAATATTTAAATAGGAAATTAATATTAAAATGAGCATTTATATATAAACATTGCTGCTGAGATTTCATAGTAATCCATGTTGCCATTAAATCTGTGTTGGCCTTATTTAAAAATTAAAACTATTTCCAATTGCACTCCAAAGAAGCCCACCAGAATCTTTTCCAAAAATTAACTACCAAGACACAATAGACTTCTATATTTCTACTTTTGTAGAAATTGAAAGCCATGAAAGGCCAAAGGATGCGCTTAAATACCTCTACTCTACGCTTCCAGGTTACATCTCACTCACTTAATGCAGGTAAAAGCAGGACTGGAGGTCAGCTTGGCAGAATCGACATGAAATAATGTTCTCCAGGCCAGAGAGTGGCAACTCTGGGGAAGCACTTGTACCCTCTGGACCAGCTCATGATGTCCCCTATAAGGCCTTTTTTGCTCTGCTGTAGTACTTGGTCATCTTTTCCTGAGCCTCTCTGATTTTTCAAGATGATCTCATTCTATCTATGCATAAAAAAAACCCAACAACTTTGAGAGAGGCCTCATCAGCCCCTCTCTTTCTCTCTGGTTTGCTTTGGAAATAGGCTGAATAGATCATAGAAAAAGTAAGATATTACTTTTAAAATGCATTTGTGCTTCACAACACTGACTTTGCTTCAGACAGAGCAGTAACTGCGATGATAGCAGGGGAAAATTACCTGCATTTTTTTCAAAGAGAAGAATAAACTATCTGATTTGGGGTTGAATCTGGCATTTAATCTTCTCGTCCACAGAAGGTGATTTTCTTTTGCACAATTAAGTTTATTTTGCAATACCATAGCTTAAGAGGCTTTTCTGGGCTTTGTTTATCCTGGCTTTAGAGAAGCAATCTGTGCTCTGTTTCTGATAAATTTCTCCTTGTGTTCAGTTATGACAGATATTCCTTTGAATCGACTGTATAAAAATACTGTAGCAGCAGAGCAGAGCAAAGATCTAACTGTATTTATGTCTATATTCTGCCTTTAAACGTGAACAGCTGTGCATACATTCATGTGTCTCATGTCTGTGCTGCCATCCAGAACCTTTTCCTTTTTAATAAACAAATGTTTCCTTCTTTAATCTGTGCGTGTGTTTTATCTCTGTTCCTGCAACAAAATTTTCTTGTCCGCATATGTTTTTCAAATCTGATTTGTATAATTAAACAAAGCATGCAACAGGGAGAACCCATGCTGCAAATGGCAGAGAACTACTCCCTCTCCAAGTAGCTGAAATGAAACAAGCTTTTTCTGTCCTGCGCACCATTACTATGTTGTTTTGGAAAGCAAAACCCCGCATTTATGAATACTGAAAGACTCTTTTTGAAATCACTGTATGGTCTTATTTTCCAGCCTGATTTACAGAAGCAAGCAACATTCAAGGAGAGCTCATGAATTTTCTATACGCAAAAGGCTGGAATGATTCATAGCGGCAGCATATACTTACGCCTGGTGGGATGCACTTCAGTTGTCTCTGGCAGTCATTCATTGATCGTGGTAATTACATTCATGGTCAGTTCATCATTCTCCATGAGTTTTTTTGACGTTCCTTTGGAAGCTGGAATAATTAAAAATGTGGTTGCGCGGAAAACAAATCGAAATTTGCTGTTGTAAAATCAGGAAGCAGAAAGTTTCTTTTTAATGCTTTGTATTTAAAATGTCCAGCAGAAAAGGCTGTTGTAAAAACATTTATTTAACACTTCAGTAAAGCAAACAGCAGCCCTGCTAGCATTTGTCTTCCTGGAAGGTCTGCAACTCAGGGCAAAGCAAGCTGCCACCAGTAGACCCTTTCATCAGGGTTTACAAGGTATTTAGCTAAGAATTCTTTTGCCCTGCAATTATTGTTTTCTGTCTCAGGTTTATTACCGCTTTTGCCAGAAAAGTAACGCTGTCCCCAGTTCCTTAACTAAATTCCTGCTGCCAACTTCTGAGAGAGGAGGGAAAACTGGGGGTACATTTGTAGTTGTTACCTCAAAGGGAAAACACAACCTGTGTGTTAACTAAGGGCAGTACTAGAAAGTGCACAGTAAAAAAAGATCATTTTACTTCTACAGTCCTCTCTTCCACGCCAGGATTAGAGATTCGATTCTTTGCTGTTCTTTGTTTTGTGGCTGGGTATATTTTTGGTATTATACTGCCAAATATTTACTAAGAGGGATTATTTTGAGGCGCGCCTATGGAGAATGCAGATAGGCAGGCATAAAAGAGGGAGATTTTCTTTGGATTGGAAGTGCACCCTCCTGCAATGTGTTTGCCTGGCCAGCTGTCGACAGCATTGCTTCATGTGAAATCCAACGTTCAGGGTATTTTCAAAGCAGTGAAGGAAGTGAACTGTTTCCAGCAGTGACTCACACCCCCGTCGAAGGAGAGGGATAGGGAGAGCTTTATCTCTAAAATGGAAACAAGCTTCTGGCTACCCGAAAAGCTTCCCTAGCCCATAATCCAACAAAACCCCCACCATTGTTATCAGTGCTGTGTTGTTACTGCCATAATAAATTATACATGAGCTGTAAGAATCATAAATTTTTAATAAAAAATATATATATCTACAGGCACTTCTGTGCTGTGCAGTGTCTTTTTCTCTCTGTGTGTTTTGTTCCATGCACCACAAATATTGTGTCATACCTCTTGGATAAGCCTGGCTTTTCTAAGAAAAACAGCCTTCTTTTGGAGAAATTAGTTCTTCAAATTTTTTTCTTTCTGCTTTACTCGCTGAAAAAAAAAAAGCGAGGTTGCATATTTTAATGTTATTGCCCTAGAAACACACATTCAAACAACCGTGTATTTAAATATTTCTATATTTCTACCCCCCCCCCCCCCACTCCTCATCAAGCCTGTGGTGCATAAGAAGAAAATTGGCAAAGTTTTGGGTTTTTTTTGTAATGTGGTACATCACAAAAAAAAAAAATTATGTGAATTGGTGTGACCACTGTTTGGTATAATAACAGCCTTCTGGCTCTCATCCCACAAGTCACCGTACCAGGGTGTATTTCTAGCCCTTCACCAAATCCCAGTAATACGCATGTAATTCTGTGCTGGTGCACAGATCTAGTGTAGGGATCCAGTTCCCCATGCTTGAGACCTCAGGCTGTGGGGTTTTTTGGATGTTTGTTCCTGGCCATGTGTCTTCCTCTAGCATTTTGTCCTGGACAAACCATGTGGTTATTTTTCAAAATATACTATCACGAACAGTAATACAGGAGAATTGGTGTAGCATGGTAAGTCTCATGGTTTGTTGTGTTTTTTTTTTTAATTAGGAGTTGCTATTCAACAATTCTGTCCTACTGGAAGTGTTGCCAGTTAAATTCCCCATAGCTACACAAGAATCACTTACTCTGAAATCAGAAATTTCATGCAAAGCTGAGGGCATGTTTTGCTGTAAAGGTCTATCTAGTTCTACATTGTGCTGCTAATTCACATTGGCTTCACCATCTGAGCCAAAGCTATACGATGTGATCAGTGCCATGCCAAGTATGAGCTAAAAATACCAGAATATGGGATATGAGGAAATTCTCTCAGCATGAAGGAGACAGGCTGTCATCCCTACATAGCTTCAACTAACAGACGACAGTCTCAAACCTATGTCTTCTTCCTAAAAAGAACATAGCCCTAATTGCTGAATTATAGACCATGTCAAAGTGTCTCTTGCATACATAAAAGTCCTGCTTGTTCAGCTGGGAAGTGATTTAGTTTTCCATACTCACTTGGTTGACCAGTCCTTGCTCTAGTGACAGTGTGTTGATCCTTCGTCACCGGGAAAGGGCTCGTCCGTGAGCCATGAAAGAGGGAGCTGCTTCCCTTCAGTACGGACTTCAGTGGTCAGCACAGAGCTCATGTCTTCACATCTCTAGGCTGGATGGGGCTTTGAGCACCCTGGTCTAGTGGGAGGTGTCCCTGCCCGTGGCAGAGGGGGTGGAACTACATGATCTTTAAGGTGCCTTCCAACCTAAACCATCCTTTGATTCTATGATCCTCTGAAGGCAATGTGGGTAGCTGGTTGCCCAGAAGTGCCTTCTGTCAATCTTATAACCAAACCCTGTTTTTTCCACAGGTGCCATCAAGGAGCCTGGGTGTCCTGTGTGCAGCTGTGGCTCACATGACATGGCAGGGCACCTCCAAGGCTCAGCGCTGGGGTGTCTCCTGTGTCCCCCTCAGGACAGATCTCCCATCCTGCTGAAGTTCAGAAGCCACCAGTCTTTCAGCCTATTGGAAAGAGCAAGACAAATCAAATATGAAAGCTGTCTTCATCAAGTCTCCAATTGTCTGGTTTGGGGTTGTTGACTGTTCTTAGCATTTATGACCTGTAACAAATTTCACAAGTTTATTACCGGAATAGCAACAGTCTCCAACTGACATCAGTGGTCTATTTTATAATGTCCTATACAACCAGAGGCCTCAGGGCAGGTGATGTACACTGTTAAAAACTGGGAAATAATCTGTTTCATGATTTCCCATCCAGCTCCCTGCATGCCTGCATTAAAGTCAAAGATATCTCTTAACAAGAAAATGTGACTATCAATCCAGACATGAAATTTTAAACAGGTCTTGTATCGTGGTTTAGGCTGGACATATTGCCAGGCATCAAATAAAGTCTTGCCTTCATGGCTGCATCTACCCTATTAAGTAATGGAACAACATAGTTCACCTCCACACGTCTACAGGTATAAGTTCCCGCTCTGAGGCAGGGACCCCTGCTCACGGCAGGGAGCCTCTGGCGCCTGCTGCTCCGAAACATGCCCACACGCCGTCTGGAGAGCCGTACAGGCCAAAACAGCACCACAAAATGTGGCGACAATCTAATGCCACAGCCAGTGAGGCAGAGGTCGGCCTATGCCCCAGCCCTGTTTAATTTACTGACCCCGGCGCAGCCCTGAGGCTGAGGGTGAAAAGGCCCTCCTTGTCCCTCTCAGACAGAGCTTGCGCTCCTCACCTTGGCCGCAGCAGCATCATTCGTATCAATACTTCCTTTTGCTGCAGAAACCTTTGACACCCCCAGGCAGGGAAGGGGCAGGGATGAAACACTTGCTAATGTATTCCCATGCACTGCTGCTGAGCTCTTTCACTATCACCCGTCCCTCTCCTCGTTAGCAGCAATGCTAAATCGGATCACTAATTTTCCCCGGGTGCGTTTTGAAGGAGGGGGATGCTCACTTGAGGAAAACATCTTGAATTTTTAAGACGTTGCAAAAGAGTCTGCAACTCTGGCGGATTGCGACGGAGAGGAAATTTGTGGTTTTGAATAACATAAAGTGGCGCCAGCTCCTCTACTTTTATTCCAGGAGAAATTTTATTAACAGTTGGGAAATACAATCTGACTCCAGGTTTCTCTATCATCACAGCCCTCTCGGATAGAACGCCCTCGGCTAAGACAGCGGCAGCCGGCGGGCTGGCTGCGGGGAGTCCACGGGCAGAGGTGGCACTGGGCCGCCATTGCTGTGGCACCTCTCTCAGAAGCTCCCAGCAGGATGTGCTCGGTGGCTACAAATCTGTTTTGCCGTGCTGGGTGCTGTAGAGTGGCCCTGGAAAGAGGGTGCTCGGTGTTTGGGTGGAGGTGGGCAGCGAGGGAGGAGCGCTAACGACAGCTCTGCCAAGGAGGGGGCGCGGAGCGGCGTGCTGACCCAGCCACCCCCTCGCCGCTGCGCAGCGCTCCGACCCGCTCGCACTAGCTCAGGGTAGGAACCCGGGACAGAAGTTCACGAGTCGGGATTGGGGAACATCTGTTTCACATTTACCCGGAAAAGTTTGCATCAGAGACCAACTGCTTGGGCCGATGGAGAAAGGGAGGGAGTGCGTTTCCCAAGCATCTTCAGCCTAGGCACGGTTTCGGAACTTGAAGTAATAAATTAGGGCTTAAGGAAACATTTGAAATCAGATGGTTGAAACAGGGCCTTTCTCTGAGAAGACGTGACTGTTTGGGTTCGCAATCTGACTTCCCACTTTGTTGTGCCAATTTTTATAAGAATCTGCATACAGCCTTTGGGAGAAGTATTTGGCCCGCAAACAGGAAAGCAGCACAGTAAAGCTGCAGGAGCTCCAAAATGCTCCTTTTACAGGATCGTGTGCGCTGACACCAGTGTAATATTTAGAGCAGTCATTTCCTAACCATTTTCTTCAGCACATATTGGACCCACAAGCTGAAATCAGGAGCATGCCAGATGTTACCCTAATGTCCCACAAGATGGTGACAAAATAGTTCTAATTACACAACACTTTGATTTGTGGTACATACAGACTTAGCGACTCCAAATATTTTCTTACCATCAGTTGCATTAAACTCTGCTTATATAACACACTTTGGGCATATTTTAATGCCTTACTCATTTGGCAGACGTTCATTCTTTTAAGTACTTTGTTGATTATATTTTAAATTAACTTCAGGAGTACATAGCGAGTTTCAGTCCTCCCACATTAGGAGTCACAAGTTCCCTAGATCCTGGAGAAGGAAAAGCACTTCTATTGCTTCTGATCCATCTCTTTGCCAGACTGTTTCCCCTCCCTCTCTCTTCAGTTTTCTGGGGGAGGTCTTATGGTCCATAAATTCTTTCCTTTCTGAATTAAGCATGAAAAAAATGGCTTGGTAAATTAGGCATAAGAAAAGTGGCCACTGTAGAGCAGGTACATGCTCTCCAGGGGAAAGGCTGGGAACAAACATGGTGAGGAAGAACTGAGGCTCCAGAAGCACAAGAGGGCTGGAAGTCATCTCAGTCATCTCCCTCCCTGTTAGCCCTCCTTTATTAGACTTTTTTCTTGGGGTTGGGTTTTTTTGGGTTTTTTTTTTTTGTTTGTTTTTTTGTTTTTAAACTATGATCAGTTTGGGCTATTAACTTCTTTGGACAACCAAGCTGAGAAACCTGCAAGGAGCCTGAACTGCAGAATTTGCCTCTTGGAAATTGTGTCCTCAAACTGAACACTGGAGATGGAGCAGTCATCCCACAATACAAACTGCTTTCTTTTGGGGGTAAATATATTGTCCAATATTAGAAACAGTTGCTTCCCTGGGTCCTATTGTTTTAGAAACAATAAAGGAAACAAAGCCTTTTTTTTAGCCTGTCAAGGGACAATAGAAACACTCTGTAAATGCTAGCTGTTCATTCCAGTGAAGGCAGGAGCTGATTTTCATAGACGGGATGACTCCAGCCATTCAGGTGCCTGAAGACGATTGTAAAGAAAATATATTCCCAGCTGTAGCTGTGGGTTTCTATCAATAGATGGCAAGATCAGACTAGTCCTTTGGCTAAGACTTACGAATGCATGACTTGAAAGCCATAGGACCAGATTTTCAAAGGTGTTCAGACATCTAATTCCCAGTGATTTAAATATGAATTTGGTGTCCAAAGACGTTCAGTTTCTGGCCAGAAATACCACTTAAAAACGACTTATGCATTCAGGAGCCAAAGTTAAATGCAAAACTCATGTGATAAAGCAGGGCTGAGCACAGACGCCCAGCTTGTTCTGAACAAGCTTGTTTGGCTATCAGAAGCGGTGCACCCACACGAGCACGGCAGCCCGCCCAAGAACATCAGCCCTGCTGAGGCATGTACTTAGATCATCTTCAAAACCTCACCTCCTGCCCTCAGCACCACAAAGACATTTACTGAGAATTTCTTTCCTATGGATTTTGGCCAGGACCAACCCAGGCTGATTGCAATGCACTTGCAATTTTTAATGCTGTATATAATAGATTCAGTTGGATTTATTGTGGCAATGTTCAGCTCCTACCTGGGGAGACAGGATGTAGCCAGCTGGAAAAGCACCTTTTGACAGCAGCAAGTGAGATGGTTTGAACTCGGGGACAGCCCTGTCCTCAGCACCATAGCTTAGAAGGACTCGACAGGACTCAGAATTTTCCCACTTTAATTCTAATTTTAAGGGTCATTCTCCCTCTCTCCATCTGTCCCTCTCTCTCTGTGTCTCTGTCTTCAAAAGCCATGTAATCTCCATCCCAGACTTGCTCCGTGGCAAATTCCCACACAGATGTATCTTCATGTTGTACACTGTTCCACACCTCCGCTATTATCTGATGCTGCTTTTGACAGCTGGCAGTGGAGGAAACCCTGCCCTCCCCTGCCGGCACGGCCACGCAGAACGAGTTCCTGCTGTCTACACCCACTTTTAGCAGATTTTTACATATAAGCAAAGCAAATGATCAGAAGCACAACCGTGCTTGTCTGGAAGTGGGCTCTTCACACTTGTATAATTTTCATATAAGAAGCTAGATGCCTAAACCCATGTTCAACATATAAATAAACATGACCTAATTTTAAGCATCTGCCATTCCCATGGCCTTTGCAGACATTATTCAAATGTGCAGTCTTTGGCACCCAACTGGGAAAGTTTTGGCTTACGTTTCCAGAGGCCTGTAAGAAAGCTCACTTATGTGCCATTATTTTAAAGGCAGAAATAGAGTGATCTGAAAGACTTCTGGGCTTACCATCAATTCTGGGCAAAACATCAGAGTTACTGATAAAGAGTTCTTTCTGCAGCAGAATGCTATCAGCAATGCCAGTTGATATTGTTTTACAGAAAGCAGCTCACCAGACTCACCTGGTATCATTTTCAAGCCATTTTAACACGGATGTTTTAACAAAATAAGGTTGGTTGATAAAGGTTTTAAGACTGACAAAATTTATGTAGGCTTCTGCAGGGGTTTTAACATGATCATTGTTTTTTTTTTTCATTAGCAGAAGCAACAAAAATGTAACTGTAGAAGAGAAAACATCTTCAGATGACTGTTTTTCTAGTCAGGCCCCACAGGGACTGGTTCTTGGCCCTATACAGTAATGAGGGGGGAAAATTCATTAAACTATGAATGAAAAATTCCATAGAAAATGCAGAGCCCCACCCCTCCATTCTTAGTTGGCTTTCCAACCAGAAGGCCAACTAGATCAGGTTGCTCAAGGTCTCCTTGTATAGTTGAGTTTTGAACCGTGGGGAAAAAGTATATCTTGCTATCTAGTTGGAATTTTCTGTGTTGCAGTTTGTGTCTGCTGCCTTATGAACTTCCAAAAGGAGTATGATTTCTGCTCTATACCCCCACTAGATTTTTGAAGACAGCAATAAGGTCTCCCCCAAACCATCTCTTCTCTGGACTGAACAAGCCCAGCTCTTCCAGCCTCTCCTTATATGCCTTGTGTTCCAACCCCTGACCAGCTTGATGGCCCTCTGCTGTGCTTCCTCCACTTTGTCAATGTCTTTCTTGTACTGGAGAGGACGAAAACTGGACAAAGTACACCAAACCTCGTTTCACAAGTGCTGAATATAAGGGAATTTGGTATCTGAAAAAACGCTGAGAGTGCTCCTCATCCTGTTGTCCAGATTTTTGATAAAGATGTTGAACTGTATTGGCTTAGGTGTTGATCCCTCAGGATGCCGCTATTAACCAGACACCTGATGGACTTTGCTCTGCTGCTCACCATCCTTAGCCTTGCTGGTCACCACCCACCTGGCCAATTTCCAGCTATCCTGTAGAGCAAGTCTCTTGCTCATGTCTCACCAGTTTGGCTATGAGGATACTGCAGAAAGCCTTGCTAAAGTCAAAGTAAACAATATGTCCTGCTCTCCCCTTGTCCGACTGCCAGCCACCTCATCACAGAGGGCTCTCTGGTTGGTCATCGCCTCTGGCAAACTCACTGTGGCCATTCCCAAGCACTTTCCCATCTTTTACGTCCCTCAAAATAGTTTCCAGGAGGATCTGCTCCATAAACTTCCTGGGACTGGAGCAAAATGATCTCTTTAGCCTCAGAATAAAATGAAAGTCTGAATATTTCTCTACCTTGGAAACAACTCCTAATACTGTTCAAGCTCTTCATAAATGAACTGGATGATGGGATTGAAAGCACTCTCATCAAGTTTGGTGAGGACACTAAACTGTGTGGTGAGGTGGACATGTCAGAAGGGAGAGCCATCTTATAGACAGACCCGGACAGTCTGGAGTAGTGGGCTAGCAAGAACAGTATGAAGTTTAACAAAGACAAGTACAAGGTCCTGTACCTGGGACACAATCACCAGAAAGTCCAGTGTAGGCTAGGACCTGTGTGGCTGGGGAGAGGCCTTGATGAAAAGGACCTGGGGGTTCTGGTGAACAGCAAGCAGTGTTGGATCCTGGGCTGCATCTACAGGGGCATTACTGACAGACAGAGACATGATTGTCCCACTTTATTCAGTGCTTATCAGGCCCCTCCTGGTGTACTGTGTCCAGTTCTGGTCCCCATAATTCAAAAAAGATGCAGACAGACTGGACAGGGTCCAAAGGAGATCAAAGATGATCAAAGGGCTGCAGAACCTGTCCTTTGAGGACAGACTGAAGGAGTTAGGTCTCGCCTCCTTTAAGAAGAGAAAACTGTGAAGAGGTGTCCCCTGAGCCATGTCTTCTCCCTTGAGACTTAAAGGATACCTACAAAGAGGATGGAGACTCTCTCTTCACAAGGAGCCACATAGAGAAATCAACAGACAATGAGTACAAGTTGCACCAGGACAAGTTTCATCTTGATATAAGGAAGAAATTTTTACAGTGAGAACAATGATTCACTGGAAGAATGTCCCCAGGCCGTGGTAGAGTCTCACTGGAGGTTTTCAAGATGCATTTAGACAGAGTGCTAGATAACCTCATCTAGTTTCCCATTCTTGCAAAAGATTGGACCAGATGTTCTTTCAAAGGTTCCTTCCACCCTGGGCTGTCCTATGATTCTATGATTCTAATTTCCAGGCACTAAGACAGTGTGTGATTTGTAATTACTTAATTTATTAGTTTTTAAGACAACTATAGAGTAAAATTTGACCAGAATCATGAAAAGACATGAATGTCCTGAGTTCTGTGTCACTGTTTTATCCAAAAATGTGGCCCAATATTTTTTGACCATTATTCCTTTCCTCCTTGAGGACAGCATGATACATAGTCTGTTCACTTCCAGTGGCCATTATTCCTGATATCAGTTTCTATCAGCACAGGTCTGCTCAAGCTGGAAATTGCTAATTAGAGCAGAAGTAGAGGACAACTACAATCTGGGAGGTGCTTATGCACCGCTTTTGCAAGCCAATACGCAACCGCAGCCCCCAAACCCCAGGGAGGGATGTGGAGGGGAGCAGGCATGGGCTGAGGAACGGCACATCTCTCCAGACCCCACGGCCTCTGGGGGAGATGCGGCAGTAGGGAAAGTGGTTGACATCCTTCCACTGCGCTTCACAGCCTGGTAAATAGACCAGCCTCCTCCTCCTCGGCTGGCAGGCTGGGTGTGAAATGCAGCCCCCTCCTCTCCGCAGCACCCCGTACCGGGATGAAGACCTTTGGCAGAGGAAGGGAAGGTCAGGGACAGAAAGGGGGGAAGCGGTGACCTCTCTGACTGCCTCAGCAGGATCTGGTGGAGCTGCGCTGCCGGAGCCCTTCAGCATGGCAGAGGGCCCAGCGCGATGAAGCAGTGCCATTCCCTCCACGTCTTCAAAACTGAGCTCTGTCATCACTTCTGCCTCCTCCCTCGCCTCTTTTCTAAAGAAAAAAGGCTGCTTTCTGAAATTTCTGGAGCAAGATGTTCTCTGAAAGCTGCCTTTTGCCGATCCCACCCTGCAAACACAAAATGCTGCAGCATTTGGGACCATGCATGAAGAAGAAGAAAAGCTCAGTGCTGGATTAAAGCCATTTTTGGCAAAAGATAAAAGACAGTCTCTCTCACGCACACACACACACAGACAAACAGGAAGAAAAGCTCTCAGGGGCACAATCAATTACAGTTCATATCTCTTCTGGGCTGTCAGAGATAGTCTCTGGCACGGGCCCTGCTGGAGTGCAAACCCAAAAGGGATTTACAAAAACAAATCCTCAGCTGGTGTATACCTTGTATACCAGTATAGCCCACAGCCATTTGTAGAACAGGAGCAAGAAGACTAATATATGGTGATACGTAAGCACAATGAATATTTTTCTCTTAATTGAATTTCCTCTGGCCTTCTGTAGTGAACTGACTGAAACAAAGGCTCTGCTGTTTCATGCTGTTCATGAAAAGTTCAAGATTTTGGGAAATTTGACTCAGTCCAAATCAGGACAGACATAATCTTTACACATATCTGTATGTATAAATGCAGATACAAATAGGAAAATCTAAAAATATTTAACATGGAAAACTGAATATCTGATACGAAATGCAGACCTACTGATTCTGTGTATGGTCTCATCCATTCTGCTGCTGCTGGAAGTGGCTGTAAAACTATCCAGGGTATGGATAGCAAACTCAGAGAGAAATCCCACTAGATGGTAACCTGAAAATGTCACCAGACGTTCCTTGACAGAAATGACAGCGTGTATTTTATCAGTTACAACCAAGAAACACAAGCTCAAGTGCAAATATTTGCAACTAACCCAGACTTAAATATTTGTTCTGTTATCAGGTGATCGGTGGTAGGTCGTGGTGACAGCCATGTAAATCCAGACTAACAAGGCTAATGTGAACGATGGGAGCTGCACTGTGGTCATGTAGGAAAACGCTGTGTTGACTTGATTTGGTTATACAAAATATTGGGACAAGTAATGGGAGTTTTTATGCAGGAATATGTGCGTTTAATGTTGGAGAAGGATTTAAAACAAGCTGGGCTGAAAAGCAATGACTTGAGAGCTGTCCTCATCTAGCACATGTTTTGGGTTTGTTAGAAGCTGAGCTGTGAATATAAAAGCCCTGTCCCTCAAGATCTCACCAACAACGACTTCAGCCTCCTCTGGAAAGGACAGATCAAAAGCACTATAAATACTTAATAGATGCCCCCAGGTCCACCGGGCAGGCTGAGAAATGTTGTGGGCTGTCGTTAGGGGGATGCGGGTCTCGGCATTCCCTGTGTGCTGCCCTACTGGGAAGCAGCAGCATGTGCTCTTGGTTGGCATCACCTCCTGGTAGTGCCAGAAGGGGCATGTGATGGATCCTGGGTCGGGGATGTGACCTGGGCAGGGGATTACTTAGGCCAGACCTGCTATCAACAAGGACATCTGAGCAGCCCCAGCCACAAAGGCACCTCAGAGAAAGGCACATGGCAGATGCGTCCTCAGCCCATGCTTTTGAAAATGTTTCCTCCTGCATATGGCTTATTCTGTCTGCTAAGCACCAGCAAGGGCTTTGAGCAATCAGAAATCACAGTCTGCTCACAAATGTGTCAGAAGAGCGAGACTAAGAGTAGCCAGTGATTTGTCATGAGTTAAGATGCGAGACACAACCCAGGGTTTGTAAGGCACAGAGGAACTGACATGTCAAAGCAACATAAAAAATAGTTGAAATCCTCTGGATAAGTGTTATCATCAATTACCCCACTTCAGCTTTTGGGCCAAAGTGCAAGGACAGGCGTAGTATTCCAGTCACTTCTCTGAACGCTTGCACCAGAGAAATCACAAAGATTGTGCATGTTATACAAACTTGTTAGGCCATTATACCATAGTCCCCAAATCGCTTGTGAAGATGCTTGTAAAGGATGCTCTTTGGGGGTCTTTGGGGCCCCCATGGCTGCAGAGCTGGTGAAGTCTGCTGGTGCTAAATTCAGCTGGGGCTGTACGTGCCTGAGCAGACCTGGAGAGCACTAACGTGCCGCTCATGGCTCTGTTTGTCCTCTGTACCCAAACCTCCGAGGCTTTCCCAGCGCTTCGGGCTGCAGCCAGCAGGTAGCGCAGGGCTGTGCGATTCTCCTCTCCATCTTCGGCCAGTTCCTTCCCCACCCACCGGCTTCTCAAGCCTGATGCAAATGCGTTGCTTATTTATTTTGATGTTACGTTCAGTTTATCTGGTACCCTTCTTAAATTTTCATTTCTGGCCTGGCTGCAGATTTTTGCGATCCAAGTGCGGAGGTGCCATGCGTGGATGCAGGGAAGGGATCGGCAGAAACTGAGAGCCCGGCGCGGGGGGCAGCAGGGATCCATCTCACCCAAAGGTTTCTGGGGAGCTGCTTGGGGTTTTAGGATCCCAGGAGGCCCCGACCTGGGTGGTAGAGTCGCACTAATAAATAAAAAATTCCATTTAAAGCTGCAACGAAGACAAGTTATGAGTGTAAATTAGAAGCCTAAATCCTACTCGACAGCTCTTAAGATCTGGGGCGATGATTTGAGCCACATGTCTGATTATAGTAATGGCATATTTTAACGTTGCTTGTAACTAAGCTTAATCTTCACCGTAGCTGGTACCTCAGTGTCTACAAAGGGCAATCTCTGCATTTCAAGCCTGGGCAGCCGGTGTGGGCAGAGGACCCTGAGGGGGATGTTGGTCCAGGGACAGGGGGCAGAATCAGACCTCCTGGTTCTGAGCAGGAGCTGAAGGTTTCTGCGGTTATAGGGGAAGAAAGCATTGCTAGAGCAATTAACAGCCTGGCTTCTGGTAAGCAGACCTTTCTAAGGGCCAGGGAGACGTGACTGAGCAGCTATTTCGAAAGCAGCCGGAGCTGTGCAATGCTCGGTGGTTCCTGTCATCCATGTCACCCCTGCTCTGCCGATTTACCCAGCCTGAATTGTGGTGCCGGGGCTCTGTCGGTGGCTTTGGACACGCCTCCGTCCCAAGGAAGAGCTTGCAAAAACTCCATTCATTTTCACTAATTGTTACTGATGGTTAGCATACACGTACTTCAATCTCTGCTGGATGTGGCACCTTTGTGCACCGCTTTCCATGTGATCACCACAGAGCTGTTGAATTCAGAGAGATTATTGAAAAAATAATCAGCTGAGGAATATAGAGAAGAAGAATTGGGGAGAGGGGGGTCAGTTTTGCCTTTTTGTTTTTTTTTTTACTGTTTTTCTAAATATTGTGGGGCATGTCGTGGAAAAAATTTAGCCATCTGTCTAACGGATATTAGTAAAGTGGAGACTGTGTTAAAAATAAAGTGCCAGGTTGTCCTCTGCAGAAAGTTAATAAAAAGAAGGAAGTGAAAGGCTGCTCATTATTTTTAATGACTTTGCTTTCCAGCAGAGTGCCTGTATCTCCCTGCCTTTACATTCTGCCTTATTTCAGTTCATTATGGCACATTCAACTGCTCAGGAGAATGATGGCTTTGTTCTAAAGCACTGAATTTATCAAGAGGCCCCCAGCCCGGCCTGGCCGGGCTGTTAATCACAGCCCCGCTGCCAGGAGGAAGATGCCTAGAAGAACCCAATGGATGGTGAGTCCAGCCCGGATGGTTGGGAGCTCCTCGGTGGGGACAGCCGCGCTGGGCGCTAGCGCTGCCAAACGCCATGCGCAAAGCCGTCATCAGAGTCGATTAAGCGGTGCTCGGCGACTGCCTTGACTGTTTGCTGCCTGCACATCTACATTTGTCTCTCTTTACCGGCTCCACCTGGACACGAACCTCTCATTCCCTGTCAGAGGATATTTGCTTTATTAACTTTAAAATATAGGAGACGTTTTGCTGTTCAGAAGATGAAGATTCATGAGCGCGCAATTCAGAGCAGGGTACCAGGCAAAGCACCCAGAGCATTCAGCTAAATCTGCAGGCTCCTCACAGGCAGCAGGCGGCTGGTAGAAAAGCTAAAAGCAGAAGCTGCATTTCCAGCCTTGAGAACCCACAGCTTTTCTCAACAGCCGTGCTTGCAAAAATCCATGCTGTGATCCTCTTAATCTAAAACTCTTCTGCTACGCTCTTTGCATAAATCGAGGCCCACGTTACAGCCCGGTTTTTATAGCGCTACAGTTACAGTGATTTGTTTGGAAACAAGATGCACGTTTTCTAGGGCTTGGAGGAATCACCTAAAAGGGGTCCACAGCCAGGCCCCAGGGTCTTTCCAGGCTTTTTTCTTACATTTCCCCATGAACTCGTTTGCCGGCAAATTTCGCTGTCATGCTCTGCCTTCTCTTCTTGCTTATTGATGGTTGTGGCCCTGCAACAAAACCTGCATCCTGCATTTCATACGTAACGTGAGTGCAGAAGTCCCAAACGCCATGGAGAAGTTGCTGCGTGGCTTGGGGCAGCAGCAGGGGATGGAGGGAGACCCCGTACAGCTGTGCTCACAGCTGGAGTGGGTCCCCGGCTCATTCCATGCCTCTCCTGTAGCTGCTGCTCCCGGTCCCAGCTGCCTCTCCTTGGGGGATGGAAGCTTGTGGGAAAGCGCAGTCGGGCACTTCATAACCCCAAGGGCCTTCCAGCACAAATGATGCTCGTTTGGGACAACAGCCCTCGAGTCCAGCCTGGCCAACAGGAGGAGGCTCAAGTTTTCCTGGGGCTGGGGCAAGGGTCAGATGGGATGGCAAGGAGCTGATGCTGATCCTTTAAAATCTAGGCACAGCAGGCTGGCTGATATTTTGAATTTGCTTACCTCTTAACACAGAACAAGGCTAAAACTCATTTATATTGGCGAACCACATTTTTTGCCTGTCTTAATCCAGGAAATGAAAACCGTGACCAGAAGTGTAGTCCCCTTGTCTAAACACTGGCATGCTGGTGTAGAAAAAAGGGACTCCACCATGATTCTTCCCAACTGCCTGCAGAGTGAAACGAGAGCTTCAGCCAGGGAGGAAAATGAGCCCATTCCTGCGTGGAAACTCCGCACAGAGTCAGGCAGAGTTTTCTTGAGGGCAGGAGGGGTTGTTTGTTTGTTTTCCAGCTCTACCAGATACCAAAATTGGCTGTACCCTGACAAGATGCTACAAAGCAATCATCTGGCAGCAACTTAACGAGAGAAACATTTGATAGATGCCTACTGGCAAGCTAATTAGAAGAGAAGGGATTCACTGGACTGCAGGAAAAACAAAGGAAGGAAATCAAAATGTTCAGGCAGATCATTTAAGGTCCTTATCCTGGGAAAGAGGGAGTAACTGGTTTCATTTCCCAGGGGCTAATCCTGTTCTAATTGACTTATTATTGGAGTCCGAAGGAAAACAATCCATGGGGCCACGACATCACAGCCAGGGAAGGGGTGATTGAGGCTGCCAGGGGGGAAACACAGGGAGACAACAGGTTGCAAGTGTGTGAAGCGACACGGGATAACATTGGTCATGTGCGGATCTCAGTGGTGTAAGAGCTCTAACTGGGCACACTGGTTAGCATTACACTACGGACCAGGAGCGCTGAGAACAGGCTCGTGATTCATTTTGACTCAGTGATTTCAAATGCTTTAGTCTTCCGTGAGAAAAAGCTCAACCTCTTTCTAAACACAGACCAGACTACCAGGGATCACACGTAACAGTATGATAGCTACAGCTTACTCACGAACTACAAAAAAAACAAACTACATATTTACAAACCAAACTCAGGCCAAGAAGATCCTGGTTTTGTGAGAAGCGATGCTATGCACATGGTACGACAGAGCTTTAAGGACAACAATGCATCAAAATACAGTAAGTCTGGGAGCTGAGCAAAGGCTGAGGAGATTTGCATTTATCAGCATTGGGAAAATCTGTTGCGCTTTCCATTAACACTGGAAAATTGTTTTGAGTCCCTAGTTTGCATAATTAAAATACATAGCTAGAAAGGAATTCAAATTTGGGCTAAATTACACTGAGGAAACTACATTCAGTTTTGATCATTTTTCTTGACAAGGACTTTTTGGTATTAGAAATGCACTGAAGATATACTATTACTAAAATAGGAACTATAATGGAATGCCTAAGGGATACAATTCATTATCCAGATAAACTTTCAAATAAGCAGACATAAATGCATGCTAAATTACAATAAAATTCCTGTGGAATTACATATTTCTTCCATAACAGGCCAGATGATCTCACTTCATGAATGTTATTGCTGTGACTACCACGGTTCTCCAGGGAAGTTCAGAAGACACAATGAGCTTCAGGTATGGTTAGATAATATGGTAAATTAAAGAAACCAAACACAGAAGAGGAAAATCCAGCAAATAGTACAACTGTGTCAAAAAATATCTTCCGTCTCTTCAGATAAACTTTAATCTAAGATGTATTTTCCTGCCTCAAAATGGTGGAAATGTCTTTATTCTGGAAGGACTTGAAGGGAATGAGCGATTGCTTGAAACAGGTGACTTGACTACATGAAGATCCCGTCAGATATTTGATTAATAGCTGTGGTTTGGCAAGGAAGGTGTAAAAATCTGGTACCTGTTGGACTGGGCTTTCTGAGATTTTGGGCCAGGCTTTTCAAGTAGGGTTTTTGTTTGAATGTGTCTAAGGGGAAACTGGTAAAAAAAGAATAGCCTAAAATTAGAAGACGAGAAGTGTTTTATACTGCTGGAGTACCTGTACGTGCAGGTGATGGGCATCTCTAAGGAAGGGAAAAGCTCGTTGGAAAGCAAGGAGCCAAGGCACACCACTTACTGCCTGTCCCCAAAAGATTGCAGATTTGCCTGGGATACAGTTACAGGGGAGATGAAAAATTAGAAATGCTCCTCTCTGAATACAGCACGTTGCAGATGCAAAATGAGACATGTCATCGAGCTGAGTGCAGGGACTCATTTCACTCCACTGGTTCAGGGTGGGAACACTTCTGCCAACACGTGGGGCTCTGCTCAGTGATGGGGTGAAATGGTCGATCTGTAGTTTGTCAGGGAGGGCTGGCGATTCAAACAGCTTCCCCAGAACCGTTGTTTTCATGTTGTACAGACAAAGAAATACACCTGCACATTTTAGTGAAGTACTCTGAAGTTAGAAAATTTCAGAAATTCTAAAAATCCTTCCAAACATTGGCCTTACAGTAGACGTTTTCATGTGGAAGAACCAGCTGTTGTACCACATAGTAAAGTCAAAAACAAAAATAAACACAGGTGGCAGAGGCAGGGAAAAAAGCTCTCAGAGAAATCGGTGCATTTCTCACTTATTAGGACATTTCCTTGATTTTAAGCATAATTTATTCTGTTTCAACTGCATGGTTTCTGCACATTTCCTTTGAAACATCTGTAATTCTTTCTGGCAGAGATCCGAGGCAACACAGTGTAGTCTCATCTGGGAACAGTATCCTAGGAAAGCGAAAATATCCCAAAGCTATAAAGAAAATAAAAAAAATAAGTTAGCATTGAATGGCTTGAATGAAAAACAGGACTAGATCAGAGATAAATTAATCTCCTCACTCAGCGGCTTGGGCAACACGGATGAGGAGGTGGCTGGCATCAGCCCACCCCACCTGCAGACCTGGGAGAGATGTCCCTTCTCCAGACTCATCAAGCCCACCTTCTGGTGGACTCGTGTTTCATGGCTGACTGACTTTTTAACTCAATTAGAATACGAGTGAGGCAAGAACTCTCTCCTCGGTGGAATCTGCCCAGGAGAGAGAAACTGTGACCGAGGAGTCAATTATTTGGAGATTAATAATGCAAAGCCCTGAGACATGCCTTCCGCAGAGCAGGGCCCACCATTTGCACAGGATGGTTCGTTTCCCCAGGAGAGGACTCCAGCACCAATAAAGCACACAAACTCCTCGGTCGTTGACCAACTCTGGGGGTTCAGCAAGGGCTGAGCACCGAACAAACACCCCGAGTACAACCCACCGCATCCCGCACAGGGCGGGGTGGGATCTCCAACCCCAGCAAGCTGACAGGTCCACGCGGCGCACTGCCGTGTCCTCCAGGGACACTCGTCGAGGTCCCAAAGCAGCGTGGCCACATCAGCATAGCATCCTGCTTGGCCTAATTAAAGAATTGGAGCTAATTAGGCCAGGCACAGTGCCATATTGATTAGATGGTAGAGACACAGCCCTGACATCCAGACCTGCTAGCGGGGATAACATAGCACTTGGCTTGCATGGTACCCGGATAAATCAGAGCCTTTATTCTCTGTAACTGTCAGCGTGGTGCTGCTCGCAAGCACTGCCTTCACACGGACCTTAATGCTGCATTGTGTTTTGTTTTTCTTTAATATTACCCAGAACTCAACAGTCATCTCCCTGTTTTGCGGGCACTGTTCCTGAAATAAGATTAACTTTGTCTCCAGGGGTGACTTTCCAGCCAGCAAACCAAAAGCTGTGCAGGAGAACGAAAACAAGGCAAAGAGAAAAAAAGAAAAAAAAAAAAATCAGGCTGTGCTGCAGACTTCAATTTAAGATATGAAAACCTTTCAGGGCTTTTTATGGGCAAATACATAAACCCACAGATTAGGATTTTCACGTTCAAACCCTCCGTGTTCATCTAACTGAGAGGATGTGATGGTTTCTCAGCCAGAGGCTGTCCCTGAACTTACAGATCATTACATGGGTCCAGTTCCTAATGGATCCTACCCCACAGCCTTCTCTGTCCAGACCCACCGCGCAGCGCAGCGCCCTGACAGCAGCCCTGCTAGCTCTGCAGGCCTCTGGAAGATGACAGCACAGCTACGGTAACCACGGGTGGATCTGTCCTCCTGGTAGTTCTTCTGTGTGGCCTCCATTTGCCACTTCCACGCATATCACCTAGGACGTTTCAAAAGGATAGGCATATTTTCTTTTCCTAAAGTATTCTAGAGGGGCCGTGAGAATGTTAATATTTATGGGTCTGACTAGCTGGGAAATCAGACTTCTTCATATCACGGGGTAACCATTTTGAAGATCCTGTTTCAAGGAAAAGTGAATCCCAAGGTTCAAGCAGGGCTGAGAAAAAAGAGAATATTTTATTATCTATGATCTCTCTGATCAAAGCAATACCAAAAGCATTTCTCTGTCTGCAGAGGAAACAATGAAGAATGTGGAGTAGGCAGAAAACTGAATGCTCATTCAAAAATACGTGTGCCTGTACTTCTGAACCCCCTCCCCCCCAAAAAAAAAGAACAGCGTAGCCTTTCAGTCTGCAAGCATGTGCACACAACTACATTTATCAAGCTGTGAACGTCTCTATTTCATTCCATTTCAGTCTGTAAAGAAATGGAAATGGACTGATTAAGCAAAATTACTTTCTTCTACTCTCGCTCCATGGGAAAGGTGACGGAGTTGTTTTACTTGAGAGCAGACAAGAGGGGGCACTCATGCATTTCCCACACGAGGGCTTTTGATTTAGGCTGAGTTAGTTGGTAGGAAATGTATCTCAGAGAGTCCTTGTTGAAAAAGGTTGCAGGAAAAAAATACCAAATTAACATAACACCATAAAGAAGAAGAAAAATTGTCCAGAAAGGGAAAGAAGAAAAATGGAGATGCGTGGGTAATGTTAGAAGACACCTTGGTGCCCCTCGCTGGGGGGCCTGACGCTGCAGAGCTGCTTAGGCGGGAGGACAGCGTGTTGCAGAAGCAGAGGTGGGAGCGAAGCTCCTGTGGGGGTTGAAAGAAAGGCTGGGTCTAAAGCATAGTCCACAGCAGTGAGCTAAAGCTGGCCTCAGGCCCCTTGCAAGCTTTTAAGTTCTCAGAGTAATGAAAAAAGGGCAGGGTAGGGGCTGAGAATAGCTGTAAGAGGTACAGCTTCAAGGGCAATCCTCGTTTTACTAATGAAATAGTTTGGGCTGCCTATGCAGGGTCACTCGGGAAAGTTAAATAAATCAATCAGCTAAAGGTGTGAAATCAATTTATATAAGTTATAGCGTATTAAAGCTCTGTGTGAATAGTTTCATTCAGGGTAAATAGCCTTAGATTGCTACAGCTTAATTTTCTAGATTAGCAGAAACAATATATGTTTTGATAGCAAAGTAAAACAAAATGGAGGGAGAATAAACATCCGGTTAGTAACTTAGTCCTGCCCCTATGGTCTGTCTTTGTTTTTAGCAGCAGAAAATCTGAAGCTACTCATATAGAAATGGAAGTTTAGTGTGCATTATAAATACCATGGAACAACCTCAGCTGCAAAAGGCTGTAAGGAGCAGAAAGTGTGTTGTGGCAACTAAGTCCAAACCTCACAGTGTTTGCTGTGCCACTGCGAGTCCCTTCTGCTGCCCGCGTTTCTCTGTGGGCACCCCAGCTGGAACTGAAGCATGCTCCTGCTGCAAACCGTAGAGTCAACTAACTGTGAATTAACTTCTAACTAACACAATTTAACTAAATTACTGCATAGTGATATTGTCGGAAACATAACTAATTCTTTTATTAGAAACTACATTTGTTTGCTCAGTTACGTGAAACATCAGTCAATCATAAACTCTGCCTTGCTCAGTAAGCTTTCCCGCTCTTCCCTTAGCTCACTGGCACTCTCCTCAGCTTTTTCTTTTTGTACCAGTAAAACAAGACATGCTTGTGTCTTTTTTGTATTTTGTAGTCTTCCCCCATTGGACTCATCATCATCATCCCAGGCTCTTCCAGAGGTTTACTCTGCTGTACCGATGAAGAACTTCTGATGCTACAACTGAATGAGTGAAACAGAAGTAAGGTAATTAGCTGAGATCGGCAGTGCTTGTGGACTCTAGTTTGTGAAGCGTACCTTCTTCACATGGAAACATGAATCGTAAGCGACTTCTGAAAATCATCAGTTCCCCACTACAACTTTTGTAGGCTGCTCATTAAAATAAAGACTGGGATTTTCTAGGCAAGGGAGTTTCAGTAGTCACTTCAGACACCTTGCACCAAATCACTGCCTGAGGATGAAATTAAGTTAGACAAGGAAATATTGTGCAGCATAGATGTGACAGCATTATAGGTCGGTGTTTTTTAAATTAATGGCCATATGTAAATGGATTTTTCATTGAACTACTCTACTGTTGAAAATAAAGTCTTACCACAGACTTTTCGCTAGAACATCCTAGCCACAAATGTGTTAACGTCCTCAAGGGTCACATTTTCCCTTTGGAAAGGGGAAAATATCAGGCTTGTTTTAGCAAATTTCTGACGTATTTTAACAAGACGGGTTTGAAATGTAACTCTAAATTGAGTATTGCTCAGTTTCCACAACTCTTAGTGGAAACTCCACAGGAATGTGAAAGCGGGAGGAGCAATCCAATGAGAAGATCAAAGCATTGCAGTAACACTGAGATGTTTAGGGCATTCACTTTAAAAAAGAGGTAAACTCCTGTCTGGGGAGGAAAGGCAGGCTGAAATTAGATTACTGAAAGTTACAAACCCCAAATGTGGTCTAAAAGGTTACAGAACCTCGAGCTCCATGATCCTATCCCCTACTTTAGAGGCAACGTGTATTCTCTGTGTAACACATTTGCTGTGTAAGACTGATTAGATACCCTGTATAAAACTAAGATATTACTAACTACGTGGATCACTTAAGGAAACCATAAACAGTATATAAAACAAGAAACTTGGGATGGTTCTGCATAGCCTTTTCAGCAATCTAAGAAGAAAACGTTTCTCTCCTTAATTCACCCTTTTCCCCAGTAAGATGGTAGAAGTGTTATGCAATATACAGCATTTATACAGTAGAAAACAACCGGTTTGAGGCCTATAGGCTCCATCACACCACATCATTTAGAATTAGGCTATTAACCAACCTTTTTCTCTAACAGTTTTGTGCTACCTTCATATTTATTTTTGTAAACTCCCATTGCCCATAAAGCAGAGTAAACAATAGCAGAAATATTGTTTACTTTATTACAAGGAAACAACATTTGAAATTTATTGGTGAATGATTATTCACGCATTTTAACAGTGAACTTGCTCCTGGATTCAGAGAAAATTCACCCAATCCAGGAGCCAATTAGCTTTCAAACCATCTTCTTAAGGGTTGGTCAGAATGCTTCAAGAGGCTTTATGGGATGGCTAACTGAGGCACTTGTGTCATCTGTAAAAGATGCCTAGAACAAGGCCACACCATACTAAGCAATCAGGAGGCTCTTTCTGGAGAAAAGAAATGACATTTGCTGAAACATAGCTAAGGGATGAGGTTAAGAAACCAAAACAGGACTAAACCAGAAGTCTTAAGTCCATCAGACTGAAATGACTTTCCTTATCCCTGTAATTACCTGCAGGAAATCAACAAAATAACTACAGTTTATTATTATTATTATTTTTTAGGACAGTTAATTGCCATTTAAAGCAGAGAAACTTTAAAAATGCTCATAGCCTACAGAGAGGACTCATTTCGGATTTATGTCGCTGCTTCCAGGCAACCAGCTTTCTAAGATCGTCTGTTCAACACTTGCAAAGGGTTTGCTTTTAGATTTTCACTTGGCCACAACCCTCCTGGTCTTCAAGGCACCATCCTCTGCTCTTTTAACCCCATAACACTGGAGCTATGTTCTCAGTGTCACAAACCCTCTGGTTTGCCCAGAGTCTATCAGTGTGTGCTTGAAAAGCTACCAGAAGTGCAGATGCAGCACAGCATTCACCAGCCTCCCTTGGGAGCCGGTGGCCCAACACAGCTGTGCTCTCATCCCCTCGTGGCTCTCTGCCTCTGCAACCTGTCTCTCCCTGGGCCTTGCCCTCCCTCCTCCCCTTTGCTTCACGTGTAAGAGGTTTGCAGAACATGGCGAACGTGCCCAAGCTCAAGCCCTGGGAGGTGGTAGCTCTGTGACCAGGAGTCCTCAGACTTGATATCAACTGCAGCAACAATCAGAACCGCAGCAACTGCTGAGAAGAGGGACATCAAAACCGTTCATCAGGGAAGCAACACAAAAAGGTGTCTGAAGTCCTTTACAGGACTATTTGGGAAAGGAGACACCCTTTTCCCTAAGAACTGTTTCATGTTAAATCCCTGAAAACTCATAGGCAACCAAGTGGGGAAGAACCATGGAAAGTCCTGCGAGGTACTGTGAGTAACCTGCTTTCAGGCAGAGCTTAGCATCACTCAACCCCTTCCAGCACTGGGCTATGTAAGAGTCTCTTCAAAGCTTAAATTTACTCCCACGCATTTTTGTACTCTCATAAAAATTAGACACATTTTAAGAAATTAAAAGATGGGGAGGAAGAAGGAAACAGCTAAGCCCCTGAGAATAAGACAAATGCCTCCAATAGAGAGAAATTTATGCATATATTTGCCCATAAACAACAGAAGGAAATTCATAGTACTGCACATAATGTTTTAAAAGCTATTGGGAAAGCAGACCGAGAAGGGTGAGGGCAAAATGTTCAATCTCCTTAAGCAGCAGCTGAAGCAGGCTCTAAATTAATCAGGATTCTTAGAAACTCTAATAAGAAGGGACTGATGAAAAACAGCTGCACCCAATCCCTATAAAAACCTTCAAAAAGAAGGGAATTAAGTGATAATGTTGGTGGAAGGGCATATCATCACAGGATGGTCTCCTGCTGCTACAAAATGCCAGAGCGAAACCAAGTACTTTTCTAAGGGGAGATAATTATGATGAGTCTCAGTCCTGTTTTCTGTTCCTGGGCTTGATTTCCACTCTACGGTGTGGTGCTACAGCTCTCATTTGGGCAGACTTTAAATTGTACTGAGCACTGAGAGTAAGAGCATCTACTTCTGAAGTTTATTAAAAGTGGTATTCAAAACATCTCACCTGACCCCACCATAGAGATTTGCATGAGAAGAAGGATGTGTATCCAAAGTATGGCTTTGGAAAGGAGGGGAATAGGAGGGAAAAATAAAATATATGCTCACCATTAAGCTGTTAAGGTCTTCAGTACCATAGAGTCAATAAAGTTAACTTACAGCCCTGTATTGGTGAAGGAGAAAGTATCCCACAGAGAAGCAGGATATAAGTCGATGTCTCTCAGGAAACCAGTTGTCTGCACAAAGAATCCTTTGGGGAATTGCGAGAGATGATACTAACAGGATGTGGTAGTATTTCAGCAAAAAAAAAACCATAATAGTTTGGTGAGATAAATGGTGCAGCAAGGTGATGTTGTACAAACCCAGTAGTTTATGGAAAGAAGGAAAAATTTCTTTTTGCACAATTCTCCCAAAAATGTACATTTATTTTTTTGACAGAAAAGCAATCGGCTCTCAGTAACTCCCCTTGCTCTGTGTGCTGCCTCTTCTGAGTGTCCCCAGGACAGACAGATGTGCAGCCCACAGTGGAGCTGCAGTCTCCACACATGCGGTCCCTGGCCTCCATGATTTTACAGTAGCTTTTCCCCAAAACTCTGTAGGATTTGAGCAACGTTGATAGCCTGCAACTGCAAAATCTCCCCTACTGAAAAGCCACTTACAACATCGACTCTACAGATTCAAGCACCAAGGTACTGAGGTCTGTGTTTTGCCTTCAAAAGGATTTTTGGTGTCTGTAGGAAAATGTTTGTGTGGGGGACTTTTCATCTCATATTTTGCCCTGGAACAAATTGCTCAATTTTTGTCGTCTTCAGTTTCTGTGGTTTTGAGATTGTTTTAATGCTCAGAGTTACTCTGGAGACTCCGTGAATGAAGATTTCAGGGCTCCCACGTGGAAATGCAGTATTGCATCAGAGTCGCTGCTTCTCCTCTAATCCAAGTCATCACGATAGGAAATGACTCCTGGGGAGGAGACATTACATATGAACTATAGACACTCATGTAACGTTCCTTCAGAAGCTCGGTTATTTCTCTCTGAGCCAATTGTATGACGAAGGTTGATCTCACGATCGGTTACCTGCACAAGAAAAGCAGGCTAAAGCAGTAGGATTTTTGTTTGCATCGACAGCGTGGAGAGGCAAACAGAGGTACAAGCTCTCCAGAGGGGCCATCGAGCAGATACTCACCCCCACGGGCATCTCCTATAACTCCCTCAGCCTGAGGTCTCAGCTTCCTCCGCTCCCTGCCTTGTGCAATCCTCACGCCTCTCATTTCCCAGCACAGCTAAACGTTCGAACCCTGAAAAAAAAAAAGTTTGATGATGCAAATCTATTTAGTAATGACAAGCCATTCTGAGGACCCTGTAAGAGTCATAAACATGTTTGTTTTAATCGAGGTAAGGTAGGGTTTGTAGTGCGATAGAGCGATGAAAACGATTAACAACTCCTCTCATCTCCTGCTCTGACAGCCCCTTTCTCAAAGCACCAATATTACCCACTTAGAAAATGGATTTATGCCAAAGTTTAAAGCACTTCTTCTTCTTTCAGCACACCAGATGGTACTAAAAATTCAAAATATTTCCTACAACAGCTGTATCTTTGACAACAAAATTAATACAAGCCGAAATACCACTGTTGTGTGTAGGCCATAATGACCAGACTCCTCAGTTGTATGTTTAATGTAACAAGGCGTTTTATAGTTAAAAAATAGATCTGATCAACTCAGTATTGCGTCAATCATGTGACTGTCTGGGTTTTCAAAACCAGATGCAAAATTTAGTGCCTTTATAGTTTAACAGCTGGTCTGATAAGAATGTAAAATACACCTTTCCCTAGAGCTATAATAAATGTGTTAACACTTTCTTACAACCAACCCTTTCCTACAACTCATCATTTTCTTGCCCCAAGCTCTGTCTTTATGTATTTGATGACATAAATCTTTTAAGCAGGTTTTGACCAGAAGCTAACTTCCCTTACTCTCTGATATCTGGACAGTGATATGTGTTTTTTTCTTTGGTGCTTAAAGAGGAGGAGGGGGAATACTTTCAATTCAGACAAAACAAAAAATGCAAATGATTGTGCTTGCGATTTCCATCTCCTTTACACAAATGCGTACAGTAGGGTTTTTTTAATGATCTATTTGTTAGATCATTAGCTAGATCATCAGATATAAGGCATGCATCTCTCAAAGTTCTGGTATTTTAAAGAGTGTGGTCGCTTTGGCATGCGCTGAACAGTAAGCAAAAAGGGCAGGAAACACGAAAACAAAACTCAAGCCAAATAATTTGCCCATCAAAAGGGCATAATATCCGAGCAATGTAATGAACACGATTCTGTTATCTGTATATGTTTCTACATGTACGTGAACATTCTTGATGCTAGCATGCGAACATCTGCTAAGAAATTCAATTACTTAACAGTGCTGTGAAGCAAGAAAAGACTGTTAGCTCTTGTTGTAGAGAAGGAGGATGGTCTGGTGATTTTTGATGATGGGCTAAGCCTAGGAAGGGACAATTTCATGTCCCTTCCCTGCCACAGACTTGTGAAACATTGAGCCACCGCAGCAGGGGGGCTTTACATCCCAAAGTTGTCCAAGGCCTGAGGCACATGGGGGGGGTGTCATGGGAACAGACACTAAAACCCCAGCACCTCAGCTCTGGCCATCCTTTTCCCAGCCAGACCTTGCCAGTGGTAGGTGAAGATCACCTTCCGCACGTCTGTGTGTCTGTCTTTGCTCTCTGCCAAGCGCCGATCTCTGCTTTCCCACTGGCACCTTCCCTGCACAAATCACTCTTCTCATCTTCCTGCAGTGCTATTTCCACCCTCATCTGCGGGATTCCCTTTCTTCCTGGACTCAATTCCTCATTCAGCACAAGCGTGCGCTCGCACAAGGCATCTGGCATTGGAATGATGCGGTTGGCCTGATGCTGTCATGCTGGACGTGAAGGTGATGAGCGAATGGTTGTTATTTGCAGATACAGCGCTGGAGCTATTTTTACCTGTCTTCCTTCTGCACAGCTGCCGTGCTGTCATATTAGTTCAGCGTACTAGAAAATTAACATTCAAGAAGCAAAGAATGAAAGGGTATGGGTGTTTAAAGTATTGATAGAGTTTGTTAATATTTAAAAAAATGAGATAGATGATAGAAATAATTTTGGAATAACCTTCATTTAAAAACTTATGGTGCCTGCTCTCACCTGCATTAAAGACACAACACAGGCTGAAAGAGGAACGAAGGACTGTAAATTAGATGGAGGTGGAGAAACAAGACAACTCACATCACTCAGGCCTCCCTGCAGGTACCTCCCAAAGTCTACGTGCTGCCCTGTGAGCCTGCAGGAACGAGACCACAACAGGAAGGTGGGCAATGGCTGTGCTTAATGACTTATGAAGGCATTTCATTGCAACCATGTGAAGGTAGAACTGATGCTAGTTTTGATTTTGATTTTGTTTTACTCAATATGAGTGCTCCCATTTAATATTTTTAAGTAATTAATTCTTATATTAACTGTGGCTAGTTCTAAATGAAATTGCTAGTGTTCCTGTTCAAAGTAAATTTACTGTCCAAACTAATGATGAGAGACGTGTCAGGCAAAGGTGTGTGACCTTAGCAGACAAGAATAGACTATTTTACTCTAGATAAATCTCTAGATTATTTTAATCTAGAGATCTAAATTATTTATCTACACATCTAAATTTATCCAGATACCACAAAGGTGATGGCTTTCTACCTTTCCTCAATTACAGTGCATCCCCACAGCCATCTTAATTTCAAGATGACAAATATGGGTGACTTCTATGCCCTGCTAATCACCTGAGCAGGATCAGGAAGAAAACAGGCTCCTCTGTTTTGTACTGAAGACTGAGATGATCTTGAAGGCTTACAGTCATCCTTGTTTTCCTTCCCTTTCCCGCCCCTCCAGAGTCACACAGCCCATTGACTGGCAGCCAGGCAAGAGCTGGCCCACTGTGAAGGCAGGGACCCCTTTTAAGTCAGGTAATTTTAAAGCAAAATTTGGGAAAAAAAAAAAAATTCTCTAAAAGACCCGTTGCATCTCCTTTAATTTTCAAGGGGAGGTAATAAACTAATGAAGCAGGGTTTTCTGATGCTGTTGTGTTATTTTGCATTTGGCAGAGATTTACTTACAGTTGTTTATTTCCATTTCCATTTGCAAGAGCCCAGCTCACTCTCACACAAATCCCTGTTAATGACATGTCTGTAGCTCACTGGAAGCTAGAGGGATGGTCGCACTCTTGGTTAAGCCCCAGCTTAGCCTCAGATTTGGAGCCAAATAAACTCCTCAACCTCCGAACCCTGACTCTGCCACCCGCTTTCGGGGTGCCTGCTAAACAAGCAGGAGCCAAGCATCAGCAGAGGGCCAGGCTGTCCAGGAGAGCTTCCCGCATGCAGTGTGGACAGCAAGCTGTGCTAAACTTTGGCCAGATCTAAAGCCACTATTCAATGTATCTACTTCATTCTAGCGCAAAGCCAAAGAGGTTAAAACGGAAAGTGCCAGTGCTTTAAGATAATCCATTTGGTTTTGCACAAGACTGAAGGATAGCTGTAAGAGGTTAAAAGAAACATTTTAAAGTTATCTTTTTGCCATCCTTCTTGGTAAAAATCCATTCCCAGCTGTGTACTCACTTGGACAATATCATAGTAAATTGGGTGACGCATTGGGCCAAGGCTCTGGACTCGCTATTTGATCACATTCTCAGAAGGCAAAACCTTCATTAAATGACTTCCTTCTTCAGCGCTAGCTCTGCTAGCCGAAACAAAATGCTGTGCCTTTGAGTGATTCCTAGAAGACCATCTGTGCTGCCCAAAGTCTGTCCCTGTAAGTCCCTTTCCCAGCCACAGCACATACATAATCACTATGGCGAACTGATTATTCTGGGAGCGTGTGTGATTCCCAACCTGTCAGATTTTCGTGGTTTGAGATGTTGACGTACAGCTCCAAGCTGAACACTCTCAGCTGCAGGATAAAGCACATAAAGGCGAACAGGGTGAGTTTAGTACACCTGTTCTCCATCCATCCACCAAGAACACAGTCTTTAAAGACTCGAGACAAATTCACCATAGGCTCCCAGAGGTAAAAGACAATGAATGAAGTCACTCTTCGATATTTTATTTGCTGCTAAGGTACTGCAAAGTTGAAGGAAAGCTGACACCAGGAAAGGTTACACAGGCATCCCGGGAAAGAGCTCAGGAAGCACTGAACGCCGCCCATACACTTTTAGTGCATTACTAGCTAAGCTCCGCACATTTAATAGCTTGCCCTTCATCAAAAAGATTTATGATGCTTGATAACAGAACGGTATTGCAAAGAGACTGGTGCTGCAGGAATGCTATCCTCGTGGTGACATGCAATGACATCGCTGGCATAAATGATGTCGCTGCCTTACTGCAGTAAGCGGTCGCAAGGTTTCTGAGCCATCTGTGTACTGAAAGAGAACGGGGCTGCAGATCAGTGTACTCCTTGTCTGATGAGCAGTATGGAGACTCCAAACCCTGTCTCCTTCTTCCGTGAGGTGATGGAGGCCCCAGCTTCACCCAGTCGTTTACTTTTCTGATTTGTCCTGAGGAGCTCACAGTCCCCATCATTCTACTGTCCTTGCGCTCTTAACATCCAGCCTTAACCTAGGCCTTTCTTTTACACTCCTCAGGTGTTTTTGCATTCCTCTAAGTCTAAAATCCATTTTGTCAAACCAGAGAGCAACTACATGTACTTTAGATGTCTTCTCACAACAACAGGAGCCACGGTGGTATAAACTGTAGACAGCACTGTGTCCGTCTGTATCTTTATGGCTTGCTGCTGGCTGTTTGTTGCTAGTTTTTGTCTTAGTCCTGAATGTATTCTTGCTTTTACCCTGCACTCTGTCACGCTTTGTAGCAATTATCTGACACTTGCTGCCTCCAAAGGCAGGATTCATTCTTAGCAGTGACAGAGCACACAGTTTCTTTCTCTATTTAACCAGAACTAACTCATAAAAGCTCTGTTTGTAGAAAACAACATGCGAGCTGGGGTGGATGTGAGGTATGTGCACGGCCAGTTAAGAACTACTCAGGGGTGAAATGTCTTTGCGAAAGTACTGAAGTGAGGTCTTTGCAATGCTGTGGTCATTTGTACAGGGTGAAAGACAAGAATATTTTCCTGGCAACTGGCTGAAAAAAAACGTAGAAGCATCAGCGGCCACATACCAGTGTCCTCCTCAGATGGAGAATCTACCTGGGAAAGGTGTTTTTGAGACACAGCACATCTTTGTCAGAGCAGCAGTTTACCTTGGACGGCACCTCGTTTTCCCCTCTGGCAGGTTAAGTTGTCGTGACAGAGGTTTGTGCTCTCCAGTGCATTTCTTCCATATTCTGATATTTGTTTCCTGTGCTAATGCACTACAGTCCACTCTTGTTTTAATCTCATGTTTATCCTGGGATTTCCTTTTTCATGGCAGTCCCTGAGACTCGTGCTTCAATACTCACAGTACTATCTTTCTGGTCACCTTTCGTTCCCCACAGTGACCTTGATGCGTCCTTAGCCTTGCTAAGGTGGTTGCACAAGTGATGGATATTTGCAGGTCAACCTGTGTGAGGATTTGGGAGGCAGAGTCTATTCTTATCTCTGTCACTTCACTTAGTGGGTCACCTTGGAGGAGTCCATTCCCTGTTCTTTGCTTCAGTCTCCTCATATGTGGGAAAGGATACTTAATATTTCTTGATGAAAAGCAATTAGCTAAGCCATAATACAATTTCCCTTCCTAGTTATCTGTCAGACTGCTGCCTGCTGAAAGAATGCTCCGTCTTTGTGGTCTTATGCTGCAGATACACTGAGGCACTATTTATTTTCTTTTTCCTTTGTCCGTCTTATACTTCTTGCGTATAATCTTTGTGTCTTCTACTCCTCATAAAAAATGGACCGTAATACCTGTCCATCCTAAGTCCCATCATAGCACCCTTGGCAGGCAAGCACACTCTTCACCAAAAAAAATTAATGCTAGAGTTTTAATTTACAGTTTAGCTTCTAAGAGATGATTGATATTTGGAGCAATATGATATTTGAAGCCATTTGAAGTAAGAGAGAGCACTCAGGCTCTGTGAAGGACTCTGGCACAATTTTACTTTACTGTAGACTGCACAGGAGAAACAGATCTCAACAGAGCAACACCTGGGATTCTGCACCTTTCTGGACCGTCCTTTGGAAGAGCCTCCAAACATCTGCCAGGACAATGCACATGTTGCCTCCACACTCTGGAGCATGAGTTGTGCTGGTGGTGAGTGCATGTTCAGAGTAACTGTACAGGGCCTATTTAGGAAATCCTGCATGATTGGGATACTCCAACATCATGTTTTATGTGCTGTGTAGTCAATCTGCCATATGTGGTGGCCATGTCTGGGACTTCTGGAAATCTGGCAACTCCATTAGCATTATTTCTCCTTCTCCTTCTCTTTGCATGACCACATATCTTAAATAGGCCAAAAAGCTCTTTCTTTCTCCTCACAAAGTTTATGGGCAGAGAATAAAAGTGGGAATGTCTGGGAAAATTGAGATGTCTTGGTTGAAGACCAACAGTAAGTCCAGTAACCCTCATCTGCCTTTACCCACCCCTTCTCCCCAATATTCACGTGTTTTTTTCCCTGAAGCACATAGTCTCCCTCCTCCTGCCCTCTCCCTGGAATCTCCTCCCCACAGCTAGTTTTCTGTTTCTTTGGTTGATGGTGCAGAGGACAAAATCCCTCTCCATGAAGGCATGTGCCTTTGTTCCACCTTTTTGCCCAAAGCCGCCTCTCTCTTTAAACCCCTGCTCTATCACCTCTGCCCCTTTGTTCTCCTGCTTGGGGATTTTCCACTCCTCACCTTCCTGCTGATAAAGTTAATCAAATTAATTTTCCCACTCAGTCACCTCCCTTATCACAGTCACTGTTTGGCCAGAGCCCAATGGATATGGTTTATGAGCTCTGCTGTTTGTTCTGCAGCTTTTTCTGGCCAGGGTGCGTGATGTGTCTCAGGGTCTGTGTCAGCTCCTGGCTGATTCACAATACCATGAGACAAATAACAAATACATTTTGAAACACTTTGTGAAATAACTGGAATTCATAAATTCAAATAACTTTGTCATCAGGAAAAGATCCAGGATCTTTTTGTTTTGTTTTGAAACTCTCTATCTAGTGCTTAGCTGCCCATGTCCAAGTCATGACTGTAATTTGGTTCAGCTTCTGTGTCAATGATTGTAAAAGGTGGAAAACATATTTTGCTCTGCCTTATCCTTGCTTGTGTTCCGGTGTAGATGTAGTGCAGGGGCAGAGTGGGAATGCATGTGAGAATCAGCTGGAAATGGTCTCTGGCACCTCTGGCAAATGTCTAGTCTGATCTGTCCCCCAAGGCCCCTCAGCAGTTACCAGAAGAGCCCATGGCCGTGCAGCACCCAGTGGCTGGGGGAGCTGAAGCAGTTGGTGCAGGCCAGGCGCTTAACCCCAAATGGGCTCAAATTAGGGGTGGCTAGTCCTACCCAGCGGGTCGGAAAGATTTGCAGTCACTCATTCCTATAGCTGTTACTGCTCCAGCATCGCTTGTATTAGTAACAGCAATGACAGTGTGTAATAGGGCCAACAGCAGCATCCTGAGCAGTTTGTCAGCTAATCAGGGGATGCCAGAAGTGGGTAGGTGGATCCTGATGCTCGGGTTTGCTACTCATCCCTGTCATTCGATTTCATGCCACTGAGTTTGTCTAAGCCTTCCCAGTGAGGCCCTGCTCCCCACGACTTGGCTGTCACTGTTAGAGACCTCTGAGGTGGTCCTCACAGTTCGGTGGCAGGAAAATCCCCGAGTACCTGAGGTCCGCATGGGGTACAAAGCAATCCCAAAGGGATTCCTCTTTGCACATCACTCCTGGTGCAAGGGGGCATCTCAGCATTTCACAGGTTATCCCGCTGGGGCAAGAAAAAAATAAACCAAGTTTTGTTCTGCTGCACTGGAAACACTTTTTAAAAGCTTGCTAGATTTGGAAAACAGGTGCAAAGAATCAAAGGGCAGATCCTGCTCTGACCTCACATACACCATCCCTATGCCTGCCCACGGCCACTCATCTGTGCATCCCTTGCACCAGCTCTGGAGGTTGCTGGAGGCTTTTGTGAGCTGATTTAACCCACTGAAACAGCAGAAAACTAATCCCAGGAAGAGGAAAGGGAGGTAAGAACTTGTCTGAGGTTTCAGTGAGGTCATTTTGTTTGGCAGGACGTCTGGTGGATACCACGCCTGGGGAAGGGAGCGGGGAGGAGCGTGGTGGTGGCATAGGACAGAGGACAACGAAGCCTGCCTTCCCCTGTGCAGCAAGCTGTGTGCCAGCCCAGAGGCACCTGCAACCGCGCTCCCAGACAGCCCCATCCCTCTGACACTCAGCTCCCGGACTTGGGTCAAAGCCCTCTCAACCTCTCCTCTCCCTGGGAATTTGACCGAGTGTAAATGCCACACTGGGGATTTCCTGTAGCCCAAAGACTTGATAATTAGTTTAATTAGGATATCAATTTATGATCTTTTTGCTAGTGAAAAGCTGCTTGATACAATGATAGCTTTTGATATGCAAAAATGCTTTTGAAACTTTACCTCACCCTGGGTGGCCCAGAAAGTGTTATCATTTCACTGTCAATAGATAATTCATTCATAATACACACATGTATCCCCGCTTGACAAATGCTGATGGAAAGTGTTGAATAATCTCTGAGGCTATGAATTCATGTGAAGTTTTCTCTAGTGATAGTGCCGGAATGATATGTTTTTCTGACTTCCCCCAACACAAAACCACCAGATCACTTCACTGACCTCCTTGTGGCCCCACAAACACTTCATTCAGCTTAGTGAGGTGGCAGGAAGACAGGCACAGGGATGGGGAGGGAACAGTCTCCTCACACTAGCACTAGTATTGGGAAAAACATAACACGAAACTAAAGCTTGAGTTTAAATACACGAGTCTGACTGACTAAAATTTCTATTACATATAACGACAGAAATAAATACCTAATAAACAGGCATTATGGTGGTAGAAAGATACAGCTTATCTGCAGTCTTACACTGGTGCTAAATACATTCGCTAGCAAGATGAACTGGAAGATTCTCAATTCTGAGTTAGGGAAGAAAACAGCAGAGAAAAAAAGGGAAGGCTGACTACGCTGTGGCACAATGTGGTATTGTCAGCATCCTTCTATGTTTGAAAGGCCCTGGTATTTCCATAAAGAGTATTTTGCTAGTATGATAATGAGAATGACGGTATTTCAGAGGGATTTCCACTGATCTCATATAATTTTAAATAATGCTCAAACTGCCTCTTCACCATTTGTTTCCGTATTTTCAGCTATTTTGATTTAATTTAACCTGATTTTCTGCAGAGCCAAAAAAATTTCCCACTCTCATTTCTTTTTGGACTGATTTGCTCATGGGGCGCATTTGTTTTTGTTTCAATCATGACCCTGTTAAAATGCAAACATTTTCTAGGTTTTAAAAATCTGCTTTGGGCAGCACAGTGTTCCTAAATTAGCATTAGCCAGCTATGCACATTTCATGTTATTACACCGACAATCGAGACTGCTGAGCCTGATTTCATCTCCCTTAAATTACTTGGGAAAAGTGCTGTTAGTGACTCCCCAAATCACTTGCTGTTTTGCCAGGTGGTCAGTTCACTTCCTTCTTCAAAGAGCAGTTATACCCGTGTCTTTAGCAAATGCATTTTTATTTCAGACGGGTTTGCTGGGCAGCTTGCAAAGTGCCCAATGTCAGCAGTGTTGGTCCGCTCCCATGGTTAAACTTGCCCTTCTGGACCAGCATCAGAAGAGACCTATCACCCACAACAGTGCGTGGTTGTGGATACAGGGCCCATACCCTCGTTAGACAGTCAGTACCACATGCTGATGCACACATTAAGAAGACGGAGGAATGGCTCAGGAGTGCTGCTGTACAGGGCTGGGGGAAGAGGAAGAGAAGTGATGCTTTGAGGGGACAGCCGCCCACTATCTATCCCACTGTAGCATCTACGCCTTCTTACCTGCCCTTGTTTTACAGACATGACCCGGGGAGGGACCACAGCCATGAGGAAGTGCCTTCAAATACTCCCTCAGATGTATCTCTGGCCTCATCAAATATGCCCCATCATCCTTGGCCCCGGGGTAGTAGCAGTGTCAAGCGGTTCCAGCCCCAGATGAGCTTCAGTGGTAGCCAAGAGCAGTGATGGGTCATGGAGGGAAGCAGCAGTTTGTACAGCTGGTTACTACTCTGGGAGATGCAAGCAGATACAGGCTTCTGAACTGCACGCTGGGATGTCTCACCTGGAGACAAAAAGGTGGTTTCTGAATGATGGAAACCACTGGGGCTGAAAGGCTGGGAGGAGAGTTGGTGGGATGTGCAACGCATCATGATGTATATCTTGTAGGCTTCTGCCACAGCATGTAGTGAGGTGTTGATAAGGAACTTTAAAGAGATAGAGAAGCTTCTCTTAGGTCAGTGGTAGACCTCTTGTGTTTCTACTAAGCCCTGCTAAGTAAGTGCCTCCTGACCCCACCTTGCCTCAGTTTTATATGATCTAAAAACCTCCTGCAGCCTCAAACCTTTGCTTCCTGCCTCTCTGCTCACAGCATTTGCCAACGCTCATGTCAGGATGAAGGTGCGGGTGCTGATAGTTTTCTAGTGGCGGACATGCCTCACTGCCAGAGTGAAGTGTTGTTTCCAAACTGTCCATCACAGCTAATGGCGTTATGAAGTCCCTCAGAACTAAGGACTTCCCAGGCGGCAGGTGGAGACTTATACCATGCAAGGAAGGAGAAGAGAGGAACAGATATCTAAGCTGGTGAGAGGAAGGAAAGGAAAGGAAAGGAAAAAAACCTTGTTCTGCAGTCATGCAAAATAGGCATTTTAGACAGCTGGAGACATTTCTGCATCTCGGTCTGGATGGTAGCCAGTTTAGACATGAAGCTGGTGCCAGTGAAGAGATGAATGAATTGCAGTAGCTTTCTTAATCCTCCCTGTATGGCTACTTCTAGGGAGATGCAGCCAGGCCTTCCTCTTGATGATGTGAGAGAGAAACTGGTCTAAATCAAGTGTCTCCCTTTCTACCCACTAATCTTCAGCTGTGAACCTCCAACGTGAAAGGTGCAACAAAGCAGAACCCAAAGAAGACCTAAGAAAAGGAAAAGAAGCACTTCAAAAGCAATCCAGAGGGGGAGTTACTTCAAAAAGAAACCCTGGAGTAAGAAGCACATCAAAGGGGAAAACTTCCCAAGGGAGCTCGTTGCAAATTATCTTAAAGTAGGTCCTACCATCAAACAGATGTAATTAGTTTTATTCCTATTGCTACTGTCATGAAATGTTCTTCATTTGAAAACACCCTGAACATTTCATATGGTGGAGGAGCACTTGCTGAAGGATACACAGGCCTTTAGTGTAGTCGGCATCCTACGACTGTGGGCAACAGGCTGCAAGAAGTACCTGCTCACCAAAGCTTGCCAAAGCTCAGAACGGTCTCTCAGAGCAGGTCTGTCCAATAGTATATAAATTGGGTTCATTTGCTTCCCATCTTTTCACAGCTGACTTGCAGGCTATGAATGAATTTTGTTTCTGCAGTAAAAGCAGGTGTAATTTTCCTGCCTCACATGTATTTTCATGCACTTTGTGTAGTCTCATGTGAGCAGTCTAAAACTACATGTACTTTTTTCTTCAGCTGCTTCATTATCTCTAGGGATAGGCCAATCCAATCTCCATGAGCTGCACGTACTGCCAATTACTTTTACTATTATCATAGTCAGTGTAATTAAAATAATGACAGCATGGTCTGATCCTCCCATTTTCCCTCTATATATCTTTCTTATCATTCTCTTCCTTCGCATCACTTTGCTCCCTTCATCTTCCATATATCCCTTTCCATGTTCTTGTTCACACAACAGGGAAACAGACTCTCCCCAGATCTCATGGCACCCTCCCTTGGCCATCATCCACGTTAGCCACCTGGCCCCGCCACTAACACTAATGTTAATTTTAAAACGTCTGTTTTCTTTTAGAAGTTCAAACTCTATACCCTCTGAAGAAACTAACAGGATGAAGAGGGTAGTGCTCACAATGTAGGTCAAGCACAAACAACTTCCAAAGGAACTGAGGTACCTCAGGATTGTTAAGTTTCAAAGTGCCCACAGCCTGACTTCAGGAAACCTCCTTCATTTCTCAGCACTTGGCTTCCTCAATCCCCTCCCAAACCCCTAGAGATGAGTTAGTTTCTCATTCTCTTGAGAATCAGCTGGCACCTTTGGGTTAATTAAAATGAGTGTTTTATGAAACCACACCCATGTCTATTCAATAACTGCTAAGGTACATTATTCCATTATACTTAAATGGACACATGAAAAAAAAGAGTGAATACATATTATAATGATGTTAGATAAACTGTGTATCACTTGAAAACTCTCACACAGACACCTAAAAAGCTTACTTATCTTATTCTCCTCTTTCCCATCACATTATCTATAACTTACCATGCATCTTATTCAATAATTTAACTTCAGAAAGCTTGTTTGAATCTCCCTGGATGGCATCTATGTTGTTACCCTAACTCAGGGGAAGGTGGTTCCTTATTCCCTACCTTGAGTTTCTTGCCCTACAAGGTCAACCAAGGTTGCATATGTGTTGGAAAAGGAGGAAGGGATGAAATGAGTGAGTATTGTTTTTAGATTCTGTACCAAAAAGCAATATTTAATGCCCCAGTTTGAAGTTTTCGTGCCATTTTTCTTTTTCGAACAGATGTATTCTTACACAGTGTCTGATTCCTATACTTCACGTTGAAAAACCTTATTTCAGCAAATCATCCCCTCGATTAGTAATGTGATTAATCTTATCTTTGACGACAATGAAAACATCAAAGCACTTTTTTAGTGTAAAAAAATACATTCTTCCCTGGACCTCTCAAGTACACGAATTTTCTGGATTTCAGCATCCTGCACTGCTAGACATAGGGGGAAAGCGCTACTCTGAGTGCAGGGATCACTCGAGTGTGTGCAACAGGTACACTATGGGATACGCCCAACCTACTGTCCTCTGACCTGCCAGTGTTGGCAAGTCAGTTTCCCTCAAATAAAAAAAAATACTTGGCCTTATCAGAGAATTTTATAGTGTGTTCTGCATACTATGAACATTTTTATTTCAGATTTTTAATATGAACACTGTTGTGGTTGAGACTTGTTTTGAAATTGTCTCTTAGCAACATCAGAGTTATTTACAGTAATCACATCTGAATTGAGATGAAAGAATTTCACCTGACTTCAGAAAGTAAAATACACACAACTTGTGTTTACAAGGCAAGCCATTACAGACGAATGCCTTGGTGATAGCAGCTTGTGGAACATCCATATGTGCTGTTGGCATTTGTAAGGTGATGAAACAGAATGCAGTTACTGATATCTGAGCTGCTTTTACTGTGGTATTTGCAAAATTAAAAATACCCAATAAAACTAAACTTGGAATTGATAACACTTGATTTATGTGAAAAACAGGAGCCAAACCATATCCTTTATTAAAATAAAGTTCAAGCTATAAAATCATTAAAAAATAATTGTGTGTTTTAGCAGATATTTACACCATTGTAGAACAGCCTGACAAAGTAGTGGAACCTGAGGCTGCTATTCTGAGTTAGAAAGAAATTTAAAATAAAGTTGTTCTTGTTTTAAACTAGAAAGGAAAGAAGCTTATAGAGAATAATTGCTCTAACTCTTCATTTTTTCATCACATCCAAAAGAGAGGTAGAAAAAAACCAGTAGAACAGAGAAAAAAAGTTGGTTTAAGAAGAGATGACCTGTGTGTGACAACAAATATTACAGTAGTGTGCACATTTTGCTACTCCTTTGCATACGGGTTAAACCTTTCTGCTGACTGTGCAATTTTGTAGGACTGGATCAATGGTACTTTGGATGGTTAGAGAAAGGGAAGGATTCACACTGCAGACATCACATTAAGCTAACTTGGAAAATTAAATGTCGTCATAACTAGTTCGAAAAACAAGTTTAGCTAAAAAGCTGTGGTATTGGAAAACTAGACATTCCTACTGGAAAAATGTTTTGGGCTAGCTCCTCAAAAAGACTTCAGCCTTGCTATTTGAAGTATGGTAGCACCTTGCTGTTAAATATGCTGTTTGCAGTGGAAGCTACAGATTAAGTTAGACCCATAGGCTCCTTACAGCGTACTGGAGGATTGGGCACCACATACAGCATACATGACTGCTTGCAAGCCAAGCAGGGAGGAGCCATCTTTCTCTGTCGCTCCTGGTGGGAAGTGCTGTGGAGGACAGAGTGGCTCGGGAAAGTCACACCCCTGGGTACAGACTGCAGGGAAGCACATCCCTCCACCCCAGTGCAGGTCTCAGATGTGCAGCCTCTCCTAGGGGTTAGACCGCTTGCCAAGCCCTTCTTATAAAGTGCAGCCAGAAAAGTTCTTCTCTCTCACCATCTCCTGTTCCAAAAATTTAGATTTCCATCATTTCCTTATCAGAACTCAAGTTCAAATCTCCCTTTTCCTTCAACTTTCCCCACTGCCCTTCTTTGCCACCTCCTAACTGCTGGGCTGTAACTGTGCAGGTTGTAGTCCCTCTTTCATTTTGCATGGATTAATTATACATTTGTTATAATTGTCTTGGGTCAGAGTCCACAGGACCCTGTAGCTGAGAGGACAGCTCTTATCAGAGATGTGAGACCTGGTACTAATGATTTTTCCAATTAGTACTTATGCTTTTATTGCAAAGTAATAAATCATAGAATCATAACATCATAAAATGATTTAGGTTGGAAGGGACCTTAAAGATCATTGCCTAACAAATTTGGTGGCCTTCTATGAAGGGGTTACAGCGGCAGTGGACAAGGGAAGACCAACTGATGTCATCTACTTGGATTTGTGCAAAGCATTTGACACTGTACCACACGATACCCTGGGCTCTAAATTGAAGAGACATGGATTCGACAAATGGACCACTCGGTGGATAAAGACCATGGATTCGACAAATGGACCACTCGGTGGCTGGACGGTCGCACTCAAAGAGTTGCAGTCAACGGCTTGATGTCCAAGTGGAGAGCAGTGACGAATGGTGTTCCTCAGGGGTTGGTACTGGGGCCTGTACTGTTCAACATCTTTGTTGGTGACATGAACAGTGCGGTCGAGTGCACCCTCAGCAAGTTTGCCGATGATACCAAGCTGTTTGGCAAGGTAGACACGCTGGAGGGGAGGGATGACATCCAGAGGGACCTGGACAGGCTGGAGAGGTGGGCCCAAGCCAACCTCATGCAGTTCAACAAGTCCAAGTGCAAGGTCTTACATCTGGGTTGGGACAATCCCAAGCACAAATACAGGCTTGGCAGGGAATGGCTGGAGAGCAGCCCTGAGGAGAAGGACCTGGGGGTGCTGATTGACCAGAAGCTCAACATGAGCCAGCAGTGTGTGATCACAGCCCGGAAGGCCAACCGTATCCTGGGCTGCATCAAAAGAAGTGTGGTCAGCAGGTCAAAGGAGGTGATTCTGCCCCTCTACTCCACTCTCGTGAGACCCCACCTGGAGTACTGCATCCAGCTCTGGAGTCCCCAACATAAGAAGGACATGGCCCTGTTGGAGTGGGTCCAGAGGAGAGCCATGAGGATGATCCGAGGGCTGGGGCACCTCTCCTATGAAGAGAGGCTGAGAGAGTTGGGGCTGTTCAGCCTGGAGAAGAGAAGGCTCCGGGGAGATCTTATTGCGGCCTTCCAGTACCTAAAGGGGGCCTACAGGAGAGCTGGGGAAGGGCTTTTTACATGGGCATGTAGTGATAGGACGAGGGGGAATGGCTTTAAACTGGAAGAGGGCAGGTTCAGATTGAACATTAGGAAGAAGTTTTTCACTTTAAGGGTGGTAAGGCACCGGAACAGGTTGCCCAGAGAGGTTGTTGAGGCCCCATCCCTGGAGGTGTTCAAGGCCAGGCTGGACGTGGCCTTGGGCAACCTGGTCTAGTGGGAGGTGTCCCTGCCTATGGCGGGGGGGTGGAACTTGATGATCTTCAAGGTCCTTTCCAACCTAAACCATTCTATGATTCTATGATTCTATGATCATCTAGTTCCAACCCCCCTGCCATGGGCAGGGACACCTCCCACTAGACCAGGTTGCTCAAAAATCTTTGTTTCTGCTGTGCTTCTGGTGAATACTCTAACCCTTCAAATCCAGGGTATTATGTAGCAGGGAAAGGGAGGAGCCGTTTGTCCTGGGAGATAAGTTTGGGAGTGCTCCGTTGCCCAGTATGGAGGGGATTGCATGATGTACCTCAAACAGGCATCAGGTTGAGGTGGCCACCCTGGCAGGAAATTCAGACTCTCTGGGCTTTGCTGGTAAAACTCAGAAACTTACACACTTTGGTAGCAGCCAACAGGGCACTTGGGGAAATCCCATTTTTAGATTTAAAAGCACCTAAATAACTGACAGTGAGGTGTTACTGACTGGATGGCTTCTCACCATCAGGCAACCTCTCCTTCCATGAGATTTCTCTCAGCACAGTCAGTCTAGAATGAAGAGACAGTATCACCCTCCAAGAAATAACAGCTTTTCTCTCCAAAATATTTGAGAATGTTTTCTAATCCTTAGAAATGAAAGCAGCAAATGTTTCTTATTTCCCATACATGTCAAAGACTGCCATCTTTATTTTTGTGACTCTTCTCAGCGTTCAGCTGTCATTGTATTTAATTATCTTGTCAGAGGCATCTGCAGTTTGGGGACTATCACTTAAATATTTTCAGCTGTTCGCATCCCATGGTAGCCCATTTTGGTGAGCGGTGGGAAAAAAATAGGATGGAGCAGCAGAAAGACACAAAGATGATCAGGTTTGGCAATGAACTCAAATAAGATCACGATGTAACAAGTTTAATTCTGACAAATCAGAGACTATAATGACTGTAAGAGCACAAGAATGGATCTACACCTTTAGAAATGGTAGAGAACAATTTTACTTAACTTTGATATACGCAAAAGGTCCAGAATCTTAAGGTAATCTTTAAGTTTACTTGTTATATACAGTCTGTTGTACTTGCATGATTATATACCACTGCAATGACATATTTATTGAACATGAAACATTCAGTCTGAGATTTTTGTCAATCCCAGCTTTTATACAGGTGTTGAGGGGGGAACAGGCAAAGTGTGCATCTACTGCCCAGGGTGTCACTCTCTGCGGCTACCAGCTGCCCATTTCATGACGGGCCCACCTGAAAAGGGGTTGGAAAGAGATGGCCTTAGCTATGGAGAGGGCGTCAGGAACGCTAGCCTAGCGAGACTAGCATATGCTATATCTTTTCCAGGACTGACAGGGAAGACCGAGCAGGTATAGCATCTGTGTGATTTAGTGATGTGTTAGGGTTAAGAGGACTCCTAGACACACAATGCCTCCTGGGCCTTCCATCTGGGTGAGAGTATCCATTATGCTGGAGCAGGCACATAAAACACAGGCTGACACAGAGATTAATGGTGATTACCAAGTCTGGACTCTGCTGCATCTCCAAATATACAGCTTTCGTGTAGGATGACATTCTCTCAAACATCTGCCAGAGGGGAACACGTAGTAAATTTCTCACACGCAGAAGGGGATAAGTGTTAGATTATGTTCGACAAATAAACAAACCAAAGAAAACCCGTTCCACCTCAGTCAGAAAGCAACAATTGTCTGGATTATCCCTGTCAGCACTTGAGTAGATTTATTGCTTCTTATCAACAGCTAGTTAAAAAAACTGCCAAGACAGTAAGAAAATTGGGAGGAAAATCTTCCAGACCACAGTTTGCTGTCAATGCCCACCAGTCAACCTGTCTTCCTTGGAAATCATGGTATGGCTGTCAATAGGGATGAGCTATGCTATTCAGGGCAGCTGTAACTGTGACAGGTGTGAAGTTCAGCTCCTTGCAAAAGATTTTAAAAGAGAGGTTAGCAATGCATCTGGAAATATGTACCTATTTATGTATCATGACTGAGGAGTCTTAAATAAATAGGTTAACCAAATACTAAAAGAAGGCTGTTTGATGCACTTAAATATATGGAGTGAGGCCTTCTTTATGAAAACAGCAGCAGTCAGGTTGCAAAAATCATTCCCTTCTGGTCTAAGACATACAAACTGCAAGCAAGTCCAGAGCCTATCCAAGGTAACCCAATGTTTTAATGGAGGAAACGGTATTATATTACTGCTTGGAGCGATGGCTGAACCAGCAAAGGGAGATGTCAGTGCTTAGAGCTAAGGCAATGCTTAGTAAGCCATGCTTTTAGTTCATCTCGTCGTTTTCATATACTGAATTCACTTCAGATCTATCACCTCATTATAATTTGGATATTCAGAAATGTGGAGGTTGCATTTGGAGTCCTCAGATATTAAGAACATGAGTTTGTTATATACCTGTATATCAGATTTGCATAATGCTCTTTCATTTCAGTTATGGCATTAACACAGTGCTGTCAAAGACCTGCACAGAGTAAGAGATGGCCAAATGAAGGCATTTGGTTTTGAAAGAGATTTGCTACAGTTTCACTCATTTGTAAGAGAAAGATCAATCCAAAAAACAAATGAACTTGTAAAACATAAGTTATACCTAAAGAACACACCTGCATATTGCAGTTTCTTCCCTAGTCATATGGGCAGAAAGAACAGAATTGCGCATTTTTCCATTTTGTGAAGTTTAATGTACAAAATAGCTAAGCTATTGCATCTTTGTAAACATAAATTCTAACTTTTATGACACAGATGAAGAGGAACTGAAATGTGGAAGTGGTTTTAAAGCTAAATGAAAGAAATTTTACACCTACAAAGGATGAAATGCTTATCTGTGTTATCGCTGATTTTAATGGAGACTTTAGTGCTTCCTTCCTATTCCCACTTACATCAGATCATATGGGTAAAATACACAAATAAGTGAGATCTCAGTGTTAGAGTGACAATGCACAGATGGTTTAAAATTCTATACTAAATTCACAGTCTGGATTTTTTTCTAAAAGTTATTTTTTGCAAAACGTCCCTAGATTTACACTGAGGTGTAATGTTCCGCCAGCAATTGCTTTAACAGCTCTCCAACAAAAATATCCAGGGACTCACTTTATCTCCGGTTTGTATTTTATTAACTCTGTAAAGCTATGTGACTCTTGTCCATCACTTATGTTTAAGACTAATTTCACAGCCTGCAACAATTACTTCATACATAATGGATACCTTTTGTCTGAAAATAAAAGGACAACTCCAACAACCGAGGAACTGCATTTTACTTCACACGTGATTGTTCTCCCCGTAGAATTTTAAAGTAGAGTTTTTGCGAAAGACATATTGTCCATAATCTGTTCATTTTTTATCAGCCAGTGGAATCTAAACATGAATCACTTAAACGCCGTCTCTTCTGTTTTCACAGACCCCACTGTCTCACACAGCAAACCACCCAACAACCAGCCGGGCCAAGATAACTGCTTTTTTTCCCCACAGGTCTTTTGTCATCTTGCAGGGAGATGACAGAAAGAATTAATTGGCGATTAATTCTTATATCAGAATTAGAAAGCTCTTTCAAAGCTGCTTTCTGAGGCCACTGGTCCTGGAGTACGCAGTGATGTTCCTCTGGGGAGAGCGCAGCAGCGAGTGCACTCACCCGGGAGGTACCCAAAGTCTGTTTTCTGACAAGCGTGCTAATGTCCGGGCTGCTCTTCCGCACGTGAGGCTGCTGCCCAGCTGCACCAGTAATTATCTTGCTGCTCACCTGACAAAGGCAAAGTTACGGTGCAATGAGGCTGTAGGGAAGGCACGTGGCAGGAACGCAGGCTTATTAATTTGGGGATGGATGCACATCGTGGCTAAGAAAGTCTCAGCTGAAAACAACGTATTTATTGCATTGGAAGAGTTTCTTCATTACCTGAAAATAACTCGTAAACTGGAGGCTTGTTGTCTGACATTAGAAGCAACGTCTCCACATAACACGTTTGTAAGAGCTCGTAGTCAGTTTCACTAATTAGCTATTTTGTAATTGCTTTGGATAAAGTAATTTTACCCTCTTGAAATGTGTGAGCATCTTTAGCAAATTTTCTCAAAGTGCCATGTAATTATTCTATTTGTGATGGAGTTAAAGTAAAAAACACTGCTTGCTGCTTTGCTCCCAAATCAACACACAACATATTTTGCCACTGTTAGAGACACAAAAGGCACACAAAGGCCACCAGGTTTTGGAGCGTGGCTTCTGTAAGCGTGAAATCTGACAAGGTCCAATAATAGCTTGAGTGGAACCGCAGCTTTATCGGACAAAGTGCTGAGCAGACAGGGACCGTGAGACAGGCTTTGACTGGGAGAACGTAAATCTAAATAGGGAGCGAGAGAAAGCAAACGTTAAACCTATCTTGCAGATGGGGAGCAAAGGCACAGAGCAATTAAGGTCCTGATTCAGGGAAATACTTAAGAACATACGTGAATCCCACTGAAGTAATTAAATTCAGCTCCTGGGGAATGACTTTAATGAAATGAGACCTGGGAAATTGCCTGCAGCCACTCATAAGCTTATAAGTGAGGCAATGATGGGTTCTGGTCTCCAAAGTCCTGTTTTGGTAACTTCAGCAGTGTCCTTGCACTGTCCCACTGGGGACCTTCCCACTGGCTGTGTTTCTGACCAGAGAGCACACGAGGAGGAGCTGGACGTGTGAATGCACAGCACGGGAAAAACTGGTGGTTGAGGATCCTCCTGGCTGATCCGAAAACATCAGCTCAGTTTTGGTTTCTCTTGCTTGCTTATTTTGCTTTCCCTCCCTTTCTTTTTCATCATCCTTTTTAACACTGCAATTTTAGCTGCTGACGGGGGGAGAAAAGATAGCATTGGTCCATCAAGCTCACTTTAGAAGCCCAGCCCTGCCCAGGAGCCCTGACACTTGGTGGACAGTGTAGCCCTGATGGGTCAGGGTGGCTCTGTGGCCTCACAGCCCACTGTGCCCCACAGCTGCTGCTCCCCCTCTCTGTGACCTCCCGCTCTGTCTGCTCCTGGAAATGAAGCTGGGGGCTGACCCCACCTTGGCCTACTCCTCTGTTTGCTCATGGGACCCCTGCACGGGGCTGCCCAGCTCAGGCACCAGCCCCAGGTGGCAACGTGTGTGGGCAGGAGGGATGGGGATGAAGAGTTCAGCTGCCCGGACCAAGTCGTGTCACTGGGTTTGGCCGGGGAGCTGGCGCGCTCTTCGTTGCATTGGGGAAGCCTTAAGGTATACTGGGGTTATTTTTTTTTTTTTTTTTTTTTCTGGGCAAAGGTCAGGCGCAAAAATAAATGGGGAAAAACAGATTTTCTCTTCCAAATGTGCACACCTTGGATGATAGGTCACTACACTCAGTTATTCAAGTCTCCATTAAAACTGGGCAAACAGTGGACCTTTAGCTAGATTGGAAGGAAATAGTTGAAAGAATTTTTCCAACTGAGCTTAACTTGAAAAATATTCAGGGCTTTTTCTTTTCTTCCCAAGCAAAATCAATAGCCAGTATTACTTCAGGCATGTCAATGAAAAGATGCATAATTTTATTTTTTTTTTCCAAACCCAAAGTGAAATATTTTGTAATACTGGTTGGGTTTCCTACTGATGTGCTCTGCATGTTTTTCTTTTCTGTAAGATACAGCTTGATTTCAAAAGGAAATATGCCATTTCAAAATGAAATATTAAAATATTTATTTTTAATCTCTTGAAATAAAAATATTCAAACTTTTTTCATCTGAAGAAAGTCACAGACTCAGAAAGGATCTTTCCCTTCTCCCTACGTGGCAGCGTAAGGGCAGTGATTGTTCCTCCATCCCTACCTGTCATCTCCCCTCTGCCGTTTTGCAGAATTTAAGCAGTGACAAGTTAATAACATTTAAAATCCCAAACATTTTCACTGGACAACCATAAAGGAGGCGACTCATACCTCTCAAAAATACTGCTTCTGCTGCAGCTTCGGATAGTGTTAGTCCAAGGGAGAGGACTCGGTACATTTTCTGGCAGCAATCACTCCAACAAGTGCTACCTCTTAAATCACTTCTTTGAAGTAGTGAAAATGCAAAAAATAAATCATGATGGTAGAACTGGGATGCTGTTACAGCATGTGCTGGGCCAGTTGGTTTTGGGCTGAGAGGAAGCTATTTGTTTTTCTTGGTGCAGCTGTTTTCTCCCATCTGTAGTCATTCGGACTTGGGGATATCTCATAATAGTCCTTCTCCCCTAAAAACAAAACAAAACAAAACAAAACAAAACAAAACAAAACAAAACAAAACAAAACAAAACAAAAACGAAACAAAACAAAAACGAAACAAAACAAAAACGAAACAAAACAACTGGGTGTTTTCCTGTGCTTGGTTTTCAGTCAGTTGGCTTGATAGCTGCATAGGAGGCAGTTGCCATCTTGAAGTCTGGCTGTCACATGAGTACTCAAAGCGTCTCCCGTTACTTACACAGCTTTCGTCTCTCTCTGGTCACCAGTGTTGCTGCTCCTGTGTTTGGTTTATGATCTGTTGCTAGGGTGTATTTCCCTGGCTGGGAGCTGGCCACATTTTGCTGATGTCTGGCATGTGCTGCTCTGCTTTTTATTCATGTAATTGTGAAGCAGGAAATACCTATTAGCTTGTTATCATCTCGTCTTGAACAGAGTCCTGGTGAGCAGACACCGAGGAGCTGCAGCACAGTTGTTTCTGCTCGCACACATCATTCTCCAGGCTCAAGTACAAAGCCTGTGCGTTTTCTTGTTTCGCAGAGCACGAGTGTAATAAGTATCACATCGTGTGATTTCTCTTCCTTTGATTAAGCCTGCAGGAAACTCACCTCCTCCTGCTAGTGAGATCCACATGTGCGTCCTTCCCAGGCTGCGTTACTAGACCTTGCTGGAAGTAACCCCATATCTCTAACACGAGTAAAATGTATTGACTTGTCCCTGAAGGAGGTGCTGTGAATAAATGAGCAGTGGTGCAGCCGCTGCCGTGACTTCCACCCCATTCTGCTGCCAGTAAGAGACCTGGGCCGTAGTTCCCAAAGACACCGACGGGCTCAAGCGCACCGGTGACTCCTTTCCAGCCAGGAGCTGTGTTTTGCTGGGACGAGGCAGCTGGCAAACTCTGACAGCACAGTCTCAACACAGGAAAGGATTATTCTTGATTGAGGTGTTTTAGCGCTGTAACAAACGCCTACAATTATGATACTTATTAAGGTTTCACCATATTCAGAGGTGGCTTTTTGACAGCTTTTTTCAAAAAAAACCTTCCTCCTGGTAGCTGCAATAGACCTGAAATGTGTACCTACGGAGTGCAAATGGAGCACCTAAAGTGGGGGGATTGATCAGTAGCTGCAGGCTTCACTGCAAGTTAGTTTTTTACCTGAGTTCCCCTGAAAGGTGTTGTCCTGCAGGTGGTGTGGCCAGGAGAGCTGATGTCTGGGAGGCTCCTCCTGAATATGGCTGGGCTGTGCGTATGCGCTCACGCTCACTGCCACCAGGGAAATGGAGCAGGAGCAATGCGGGGGGCTGCTGAAACACAGCTCCCCCGTGAATCAGGCTAACGTGGGAAGGATTTGGAGGGGAGGCTGAAACCTCAGCGGCTCCATGCTTTCTACTTGGGCTTGGGATTTTTGAGATTCAGACCTTTTATTTTCATGTAATTTGGATTTTAATAGACCTCTGCTGAATGGTTTAGTTTTAGGACTCCTACGGCTCTTTCCCGGGGGCACTATGCCCGACCCAGGAATGTGATGAGTGCACATTTGGACAGACTCTGCGAGGGGGTTGAGGAGCCTTCAGGAAAGGTGTTACGTGGGAGAGGGCTGCAGCAAAGGTATGCAACCTTCAGCCCTCTTCCTGCCTGCGTCTCGGGAGCCTTTGAGGAAGCTGGCAGCCAGAGAGAGCTCCTTCAATGTCTCTTTTGGAGAAACCGGCTCGTTCCTGGCCACTTTCCCAGATGCTCCTCAATAAAGCAGGAAATGGGAGCGTGAGCTGGACAGTACATAGCAGTAAGTCTGGTCATTCTGAGAGTGCTCCAAAGTCCTGGCTGCGATGAGGTGTAATATTACTCTGGTTGTCTACTCGTGCGCATCTGCATCAGAGATCATCTCTGCTAGGGTTCTTTAGGTTATATCTCAAGTCCTGTTTACAGGCAGCTGTGAAAGCAGTCATCATCACAGTACGGGCCATGATTCAGCTGCCTTCCACCTCCAGGATACCTCATGGGCAACCTACCATTTGCCTGCAGATTTCTCTCGCTCAATGCCTCAGCCCCAGAAGCCTCCAGTGGTTAATACCGCAGAGCCTCTGGCAAGAGCTGCTCTCCAGTCTCCCCTGGAGTGAGCCTGGCAGACCTCTGCAAGAAGGCGGACGAGCTGCCAACCCACTGGCAACTGACTTGGTGTGATTTAAATAACTGCGTCCAAAAAGCTGTGAATGAACAAAGCATTTGATGAGTAAAAGCAGAGATATCAGGGGGAGGCTGGCTGTCGCCAGAAGGGATGTTTGCTGAACTAACCTGCGTGCTGGCATTTCAATGGGCTCATTTGAGAGGTAATGAATCAAGACAGCAGGCCGTTTTGTTCAGGTGTTTGATTTTGACGAACAATGGAATGGGGTTAAACACTTAATATGAAATAGGGACTCTGATAATGATGACAGACTTTATAGGCGCCCATTTTGCATTACTTAAATATGTCTTTTAATACAATATAATTAGTCTTCCAATGGATGAGTGAAAGCTGGAAGGTTTCCAGGTTGTTGTCATGCAATAACCGTAGTTCAGTTATGTCTAACCAGGAAGAACAAATTTGAAACACACATTTTAATTGGAAAGGAAGGTGGCAAATCTTAGTGACCAACGCTACCTTAATGATCTCTTAAATAATTCTAGAGCTAGCTGGGCCTTCTGGAATTGCCCTTTTGGGATTTACCCATCAATAAAGCGAGATAAACATTTGATCCTTTAGGAAGGTAAGAGTTGAGATTGCAGTTTTCTTGTTACAAGATTCATTTTAAGTGGTAAGGAGATGCCCTTCAGAAGGAACATATTTAAACCTATTCTAGGAAGCCAGCCAAGGTACACAAGCATTTGCTAAAAGTACGTGAAAGATTTATAACAAAAATTCCTGGATGAAACATTAACAGCATGGTGTCTCAAAAGCAGAACTGCAAGAAATGCAAGAAGTTTAGGTGAGCATCCTACTGAGATACAGACAAATCCTGAGAATGCAGGACACAGCGCATTCCCTGCGTGGTTGTGCTTCCACCAGGAGAGCTAAAGGATGACATCAGTTTGGTGACTACAACAATGTGGAAAATATATAGACAGGTTTCTTCTTACCAGTCACTCATTGCATATTTTGTCAGTTCATGTTACCTGAAAGATCCTTCTATTTGCATTGCAAATGTAGCGTTGTGTTACTACTCCACGGTTTAGTGCCTCTGGGCATGGGCAACCTCTGTATTTTTTCAGTATTTGTGCCACTGACCTTGGTTTTTGGATGTTTCTTGTCCTCAGCTTTCAGCTGCTCAGTCTCAATCGCTCTGTCCACTCTGCTCACTCTGCTTCCCATTCTTTACCACCTAATTTCCTTCTCTGTCCCTTCATAGTTTTTACACGTGTAATGTCCTTCATCTCTTTCTTTGCAACCACAAGGAGCCATCCAAACTCTAGCAATCTGCCGATGTAAACGTGTACAATGCATGAAGTTTACCTTTATTGTTTAAGTAACTTTTCCTACTCTCTGGCTTTGTCTTTTTTTAAATCAAAACCATTATTAGGAATTGTGGCAGTGTATCTTTACAGTCGCCATCATAATAGGATATGTACTATATGTAGAGGTATTGCCATAATAAAATAGCAATAGAAACAAGTAAATATGTAAGAGAAATAACAGTACTGATTGAGGAAAACTCAATGTCTGTTGGTGAGGTCTGGAGAAAGACAAAACAAAATGATTTCTTAGGTGTAAAGATTTACTCTGAAGACTAAAAATGAGACGCTGGCCTAGCACATTAGTAAAAGAACAGTAAATATTGCTGGCAAACCATGTTCATCAGAAATAATGCAGTAGATGCAACTGACAAACCAGCCATTTAGAATTTACCACACTGTCGTGCTTTGGAGCAGCTGCAGCTTACAATCTATTCCAATATGAGCAGGTTGAGTATCATCTCCCAAAAGTGAGAGCGCCTCATTTTTAGGGGAGCTTAAAGTTTTTAGACACACTGTTCAATTAAAAAAGAACATTTTAAAGCAGTCCAACACCACGTTGTATGTCTTACTGCTCCATCTGGGACAGAGAAAAGCAGTGTTGCCTGTTCAAGAAATAAGAAAGAACACTTTTAAAAAAAAAAAAAAAGAGTAAGTTTGGAGTTTTGGAAACTCCTGTTTAATAGTATAAGACACACCATTAACTTACTTAAGCATGCATAAATTTTCATCATTTCTCATCTCTGTTTCTGAACAAATTACTGCGCCACGGAGCTGACTTTGGTGTGACCGCTGTCTGCTGCTCCCTCATTCCCTAAAATACTCCTCTCATTTGAAAAATGCTTCTACACGGCTGCATGGTGCTAGTGATTTTGCGTGGAGTTTTGCAGACATGACTGATTTTTCAGGTGGAAACAAATACCTAAGCCTTGGTATAATGTGCATCTGAAAGTATGTTCTTTCCAGCAAACTTAGGCAGTCGCTGTCTCCTGTGATCTACCAAAGCTCTGATGCAGATGTTTAGAAGCAATTTAATGACCATAATACCTATTCAAGACAATGAGCTATGATCATCTGAATGATCCTCCCTGGAAAAAAGCTGCGTTTGTACAGATTTTGGTGAAGAGCGAATATCCATTCCTACTGGAGCCAACCTGGCTTTGAAATATGCTGAATCAATCATTTCAGTGCTGAGCAAGGTCTAATTGCAGCTTGGTAGAAACCTACTCCTGCTATGAGGCTGAGGTCTCTGGAAACCTCACTGCAGACCACCAAGAGGAACAATATATTATATTGGATCAAAGACTACATCAGACCTGGAAAATCTAGTCCAAATGGGACGTCTTTCAACTATCACACACTGCAAAATTGCAATTCACACCTTACAAAAAAATTAGGCAGTGTGACAAGTCCTGGATATTTTGAAGTGAGAGTTAATGCATGCGTGGAATAACTTCTTCATTTCACAGAAGAGCTCAGCAAAACTGATGCACTTTAAGCTTGTGAGATGATGCAGGTGGAAGAAAAATCTCAAAGAGTATCTGATATTTAGGATTTATAACGGGTGCAGATGGTTCAGATGGTTATAATTCACATTGTAATAACAAAATTGGCACCAGGCACCTTCCCGAAATCTGTTATCCAGATTTCCAAAGGGTGGATAAGGATATGATTCTGGCTAGATAATATCTAGAGATTTCATTCTAGAATTGAAATAAAACTCGAAGGGCCAAGTTTCTTCTTGGCAGATAGCAGAGTTCAAGAGTCCACTAGATAAAAATTCTACATTTCAAGCTGTCAGAAAAGGTCAGGGCTGCAGCAGATACTTCAAGTCTGGAAAATGAGAGTTAATTCCATTCATTTCAGGGGGTTTTGCTAGGTGTCATATGCTGCCTTTGTATTTCAACCTGCAAGAGTAAAAAATAATTACGTTTTTGGATAACTCTTTTAAATTGCGTGTCTTTTTTATATCTTTCAGAGGACTTTTTATTAACAAGTTAGAAGGCAGCCATTTTCCAACCAATGTTTAAACAGATTAAAAAAAAATACTTATTTATCTTTGACTTCTTAGTCCATCTTTTGGAAAGATTTCATATACCTTATATAAGCAGAACCTCTTTGAAATTACATTGATTAATATGATCATGGCTTTCCTGGAGACATTACAGATGTCATAAATGTTCAGGCCCAATATGAAAGGAACTTACTAAACACTTTTCAGAGAACTTATAAGAAATAGCAGTATAAGGAGAACTTTATTGCTTTTCATAGTACACTGTTCTGGAAACCAGACGCAGTGATTCAAAGTGGATTCTTAGGACTTTCTGTATTTGTGTCTCTTGCACCGATTTGCTGTTTCAACTTGGTAAATTATTCTGCACAGTTGATTTGAAGTTGGCCTAATCTCTAGGTAGAACTTCATGAAAAAGTGGTACAGTTCATTTACACTGAGCAAAAGTATCACAAAATCCCGTGTCTTGCCTTCTAATAAATTTCATATTAGCTGTTGCCTTGCGAGTAAATTTTGCACAGAAAAAAAAAATCTATGGCAACTTAGGGCAACTAAGATGATTAGGGGCTTGGAGCATCTGCCTTAAGAGGAAAGGCTGAGAGAGCTGGGACTCTTTAGCCTGGAGAACAGGAGGCTGAGGGGAGACCTTATTATGGCGTACAAGTATCTAAAGGGTGGGTTGAAGGAGGATGGAGCCAGGCTCTTTTCAGTGGTTCCCAGTAACAGGACAAGGGGTAATGGGCACAACTTAGAACATAGGAAATTCCGTTCAAATACACAGAAAAACTTCTTTACAGTGAGGGTGACAGAGCACTGGCACAGGCTGCCCAGGGAGGTTGTGGAGTCCCCTTCTCTGGAGATTTTCAAGACCCGCCTGGATGCAGTCCTGAGTAATGTGCTCTAGGCAATCCTGCTCTAGCAGGGGAGTTGGACTAGATGATCTCTAGAGGTCCCTTCCAACCCTGATAATTCTGTGATTCTGTGATATATCCATACCTATATATACTCAGCTAAATTTTTTTTTTCTCAGAATAACTCAAGAAGAATTTTTAGAAACTAAAATTAGGTCAGCCTTCTTGCAATTTATTGCAGAGGTTACTGCAGAAGGGAAATCTTTTTTATGTGTAGTCAAATACAGTACTGCTGTACTGGTGCTGAAGGCATGAGGGGTTTCAGCCCTACTGGTGGCCACTCTTAGTGTGCAAACAGGAACTGCTATAGCGTTGCATGAAGAGTCATCTGGTCAAGCCAATAGCACAGGTGACTAGATGATTCCTGTATAGAACACAATATGTTTTGAATTTACATTTTTGCCAAACAATGTGTATTTCTAAATCCTTTCCTAAGTCTATACATATTGTAAACAGGCTGCCTAAGCTTAACAGGGATATGCTTTAAAAAGTATCTAATAGAATTGTAATTAAATCAAGCGAAAGAGTTAGTAGATTTTTTTTCCCAGGTAAAGATTTTATTCTGCCGACATAAATTCTGTCTTTTGCTTTGTAAGCTGAAGTATTCCCATTCCCCGTAAGTATTACAGTACTATCTTTCCTAACAATTATCTCATTCTGCTTTCTCCTTTATTTTCCCAATGGGTTTCTTTTCCCCTTTAGCAAAGTCTAATTTGGCCAGATCCACCTACATATGCTCAGCTTTCAAATGATTCATTTCAGATGTTCCTTCTGCTTACTTCTCAGCAGCATTTGTTTCCATCGTTCTCCATATGTCAACAGGTTATTTTGAAGCAGGCTCTCTTCCCATTTTGTCAGTAGGGTTAGCCGTGTTTTCCGTGTGGGGACAGTGGGTATAGAAAAGAGTGTACAAGTTTTTTAGAGAATAAAAAATCGCTGAAGTTTTCGACTGTCATTGATTCATAACTCTTGCATAAATAACGGATGAAAATCTTCCCTGTTTTTCCTGATATCTGACTGGTCATTCAATTGCACGTTTTTTTTCTCGTTCTGCAACAAGATTGCCTTTGAATTCTCATGTTAATTTTGAGTTTGATGTTGTGTCAAGTGTCAAGTCCAAGTAAAGGCACATGCTAATTATGTGGGGGTTTATTGCTGTGATTGTACAGATTTTTACTGCAGATACCTTCTCCCTTCAGCATTATATACTTCCTCTGCAGTAATTCATCTTTCCCCATTTTTGGGGGGCTACTGTTCAACTTTTTCTTTTTCTGACAACTGAAGAAAAGCATGCAGCTCCTATTTTCCTTAGAGGTATTCCAAATATTTTTCTCTTACATAGAGATCATTGCGATTTTAAAATATTTGTTCTTTCCAACATACTGCTTCCTCTCACTCCACCTTTTAATGTCCTACAAGAAACACTGAGCAAGATGGGAGAAGCTAAGGGTCCATGGTATAACCTTCAGTGCACTGACCTGCTGCATTTTTCATGCTAGACTGGTGTGGCAGCTCTTCTGCATTAGATAGTTTACAGGAATCCAGGAGAGCAGAGGTTATTTGAATAATTTCTCTCTCATTTAACCTATCAGTTCATTCTCAGAATGAAAACCATTTGGTGCTTTTGAACGTACAGGATTTTCATTTTAATTGGCAACTACTGCACTTCGAAGGGGGCTGTAATTTGCACCGTTACAAACCTTTCATGCAAATACAGTATTGTTTCCAATTCAGTCACATTTCTTATTTAAATTTTAAGGCATACTTTAAAAAAGAATCTGCTTTGCAGATAGCCCAGTTGGTAACAAAGAGGCTTTGACTCATGCCTAGCACAAACTCCGTGCAGACAGCCACACAATAGAAGGTCCATGTCCAACCTGACAAATGTTAGATGCAGATTTCCATTGTCTCGCTTGTAGTTTATGTTGAATTGGGGAATTTCTGCTGTGGTTTTACTCCCCACAACCGATCGCTAAAAATCACACCCCAAATCCAGTGTTATTAATAACGCAGCCAACAGGTGGCAGATTATTTCATAAGTGCAAAATCTACCTGAGTAAGTGATGCATTGAAAGTGATTTTTACAAAATGGATTTTTAGCTCACATTATTTGGCTCTAAATCTCATCTAATCAAATGTAGTTTAAATTGTAGTGTAACGTAAAGGAAAATAATTTTGTGCCTCATGTTGTATCTCCAGCTGAATCCCTGAGCCTTACCAAAAATGTCTATGTATTATGTATTTTACAAGTTTATTTCCATTATTCAGCAGGAAAATCCCATACAAGTATAAGGGTACAGATATTTACACTGAACGTGTGGAAAACAGAACAAGATTTTCGAGTGGGTTTTATTAATTAAGCTAGTAGGGATTGGTAAAGCTGGGATCTGTATATACTGCCAACAATTCCTCTCTCTGAAAACAATCCTAAGCTGCTTTTAGAGCCGTTTGCAGTGGTCTGTGAGGATGATCACTGGAGACGGACTTCTGTGATCATTTAAGGTCAAAGCAACCCCCAGAAAAAATAACATGAAGGCGCATTGCAGTAGGAGTAGTCAAGGGAGGGAAAGGTTTCTAAGCATCGCACCCCCTGTGTGAAGTGTGGAAGTACTGTTACTTGTCTGTAATAGCAAATAGTTCTCCCCATTGCACCAGCTCTGCTGCGCTGCTTTTTTTACTGGTGATACACCAGCAAGTTTCCACCAGCTCTTGCACCTGGTGATCCAACACCGCTCAGCAGCCAAGGTGCGTGACTACTCTGGCATCTATCCACAGCACGGTCTGCATATGAATAACCTGCACAGATGCTTAGATTGCAGTTTTCATCCCTTTATGCCTTAATGGGAAGGAGGCAGCACCAGTCGGCCGTCAGAAGCGAAGCCCCGTGGAGCCCAACAGGGTTGCTCGTTTACGACCTGAATGCAGAATGCGGTTCCTTCCCGGCGCTGCCAGGGCAGTATCAAAGGAAACCCGCGTGTGATGGAAACTGTGCGCTGGTTCCACCTTCGGGTGATGTTGCAGCCCTGTAACGCTAATGAAAGGCCACCTATGCTGTCAAAACATAATTAAAATGTAAACTAATCTCAGTACAGAAAGGAGAGTACAGCATCTGCCTTTATCAGCCCCAGTCATGACTCACTGCGCTGTGGTGTAATAAGCCGGACTGAATATGCAGTTGGAGCTCAACCCACGCACAAGTTCGCTCTAAATTAACAGTGACAACAGCAGGAGAGGCATATCTTGCAGGAGGAACTGGAAAGTTTCGCTATCAGATACTTGACAAAACCTACTTTTTCTTAAGGAAATCTCAATTCATTTCTTGCTAACATAGTAGCAGTAAATACACATGGCTAAAGAATTGTACATTTGTAAGTACTTACCACAAAGCCCCACAGTAAGTTTGCTGCATGGTTAGCATATGCTGTATTGAATGGGAATATAGCTAAACTATGCTAAAGCTGGCATCATATTCCTTGTGTTAAGCAAATTTAGCGTGTGACCCTATCTTGAATGAGATTCAAAGTATAATTACTTGGATTTGTGTTTTGTACTGAGTCCGTGAAGTAAATGACACCAATTCTATTGTACCAGAAGAGATTGTTTGAAGGGGGGAAGTAGAAACATACAAAGTGTGACATACAAACAGTAAACTGCATGAGAATTGTCCAGAGACCATTTTGATCAAAATCATTCTTTTTTTTAATTCTTCCACCACCACCACCTCCCGCCCAGCATTGTTAAAGTGCTTTTCAAGCATTACGGAGTGTTCTGGGAATACTGTCTATCTCTATATTTATCCGTAGTTTACAAAGCCTCTCCAGCTGCAGACAGGCAGCTGAAGGAATTTGGGCGACCGTGGGTGACATGCCGCGCTGCCCTTTGTAGTTAACCTGAGTCTGTCTGCGGCACTACCTAAATGAGTTATGCGTTGCTTTCATCTTAGCCGCTTACAACATGAAAATTGCTTCCTACAAAAGGGACAGCGTTGGGCCCCGCGCACGCTACCGTGCTGCTAGATTTAAAAGTCTGACTATATGTTAAGGGTGTATTTATCCTTACAGAGCACGATAACTGGCAAAGGAAGTTAAATCGCCAGCACAGAAGCAACAAAAACAGATCTTCTTTCAAGGTGCTTCTTTATACTTTCAGTCCATAAAGCTGATGATCTTAAATAGTTATATAATGCCACCGTTAATTATTGCATTTACTAGGCTACAGTTTGGCAAGGTAGTCAAGCATGTGCCTAGCTTCAATAGAGTCCCTCTTAAGCTAAACTGAGCTTAAACTTAAGCTCTCGCTTCGTTACCCAGGGTTTTTAGTATCTTCTGACAGTAGGCATAGGTGAGAAAATCACGGCAGCGCTTCACATCAGGATAACTAAAACAGCAACCTCTCAAAGCTTTTTTGGGTTGATATTGTGAGAAAATACATATAAATATTTGCTACCGACAACAGAAAAGCAGTCGGTCATTAAGGGTGTAAGTTTGTTCCCAAAGCAGACTCCTGAAAATCTGTTTTTCTTTTTGATCGAAGTTTACTTGAATAACAAACCACAGCTGCGTGGTCCAGGGCATGGGTCCGAAGGAAACAGTTCCCTTTCTGATCTTACACAGTGAATTATTCTGAGCGTGTATGAGATTCGGGATTAAATTCATGTAGATCCTGGGAAGATTCAGAGAAGTTCAGTCTTAGATTTCTGTTTGAATGAATAACCTCAGATATAGGAAATTGTTTAAACTTTTGAGATGAGACCCTATAATTTTAACATAACCGCAAACAAACAATAATAAAACTATCTTCCTCTTCCCAAGGCCCCTATGGCTCACGCAAGAATGCGAAGAACATTATTTGAAATAGCGTTTGCAAAAACCCAGCAGGTAACAGCGAGCAGTGGAGGGGGGGGGACAATACCTGTCTCTGTAAGACAACACCGTCCTTTGACAGAGACAAATAAGAAGTGACAAAACAACTTGCTGCTGAAACACCCCTCCCCCCCAAAAAAAAAAACAGTCTGGAAAGAAACTAGGATGATCATCTGCTGGCTCAGCCAGTGTCTCTGCTCAGCACACCCCGCCTATGTAAAGCAAAGACAGTGGCGGCTGTGATATACTGTAGGTCCAGTTTACATTTCCTAGTTGCTCTCTGTCTAATTCCCTTAAATTAGGATGTGATGAGCCGTGTGGATTTTATCTGCTTCTCTCCTTATCCTTTCGGGGCCCGTTGCAGGGCCGAGGCTAGGGTACAAGCATCGCAGAGCCCAACTTTGAAAAAAAATCCCTCGCTTCTGTTTGCACACCCAGACTTCTGCACAAAATCAGTATATTTCTTGCTGTAATGTTTGCAGAGGGAATCGCTAATGGTTTCTGTTTCTTTATATGCAGTAGTTAATCCGTTATACATAACGTAAATGCCTGCGTTGCAGGTTGCACCAATGCATGCCTAAAATGTGACTTTCAAGAAGATGAAATATTTCAGGAAATCTAACCCTGGATCTATGCGAGGCCAGGGAGCTGCCAAAACCAGCAAGGTTCTGTTCAAAATTTTGTTCCACTGCTTATGTGCCAGATTTTCAACTTCGCTTCCTTCAGGTGGCAATTTTTTAACCTGAAAATTTAGAAAGCGCGGAAAAAAACCCTATGGTGTTGGTAGTTTATGCTAAAAAGTGTTCTACTAGATCTATAGCGCTTCAGTGTACATCTGCAAACACCCAAGAATTATCTGGACCCCGGTGGGTATATTAACAGAACATACTGTCTTTTAAAACTGATGGTGGTATTTTGTAAGCTTTGATTGTTTGACACTGACCCTCCTTCGAATATGGTGAAAGTTTACAGGATACCATTAAAATTCTGTGTAGCTAATAATTATTTGTTGACTAATGAGTAAAGGCTGTTCCAAAGCACCAGGTGATAGCAATCACATAATGAAGGAAGTGATGAAACCTTGAACTGCAGTTTAACAAGGCAGAAGTTAAGTTTTACTTTCAACTCTCCTACCACTCACTCCTGACACGTATTAAAGCTCATTTTGTTCCCTGTGTTGCCTCAAACTTATATCATAGTGCTGCATGAAATTTTTCAAATAAAACAGGAACTCTTCAGTATTAACTTTTTTTAAAGGGTTTTGTTTTTCTAAGCATTTCATACTATTATCATTTCCATCCAAAACCCCCATAAAACATTCATGTCTATAAAAATTACTTTTTTATCAGAGAAGTAGTAACAAAAAAAGGATTCAGTAATTTTAGATAAGTATTCTTGAAGTTCACCTAGCATTAAGGATCTGTTTTGATTCTCATGAACTATACTCAACTTGGAAATTTTATTAATACTTATAAGAATTTGGCTATTGAATACCCTTGTATTTCTTCTGACTCACGTGTTGGATCCTTTGCTCTATGACCGGGAGACGGACTGGGGTTTGCTTTCTGGATGTATTTTCTGCAGCATGTTTTCTGGATTCCTTTTTGTATGAATTTGTAGATTACCTTTTTTGATATAGGCTGATGAAACATGGGATGTTTTTGTTTTTTTTTTTCTGTTTTGCCTAGCTGTCTGGTGTACTGTCTGTAATTTCCTAGCAGAATTTACTGTGCTTTTCATATGAGACTACTTTTCTGTTTCTGAATTCTGTTTTAAAAGTTCCTTGTTTGTTTTTTTTTTTTTTTTACAATGAGGTATTTACACACGTGCACGCACACACTCATGTGTAGACACACACTCATACACACACACATACACAAATGTTCTGACTATAATCTGGTTTCTGCTGTGATGATCCCAGAGCTGGATTTTAGCTCTGTATGAAAATAAATGGGAATTACAACTCTGAACATCTTCACATTGTCAGTCTTTAACTGTCTCAAAGGTGTCCAAACCCCAGGGCCAATTTTATGTTACACTGGGCAAGAAAGCTGAATACGAATTTGCAGAGTCAAGGGATTAGTTGAAAAGAACTGTTAAATCAGAAGTATAAACTGTGAAGTACAAAAGATGGATTCCAGTGCAAAGTGAAAGTAAGTCTCCAATAACTGCTACTTCATGTTGGCCACCAAAATTTCTTAATATTAAAAACAAACATGGATGTGCTCTGCCCAAGGCATTTTTTCAATTATTCTCGCTTTGTCCTGGAATGCTCCATCTCATTAAGTGGCTGATCCCAATCACAGAGCATTGCATGCTGCAGGATCAAAACCCACAAGAATCAACTTCCCTGACTTTCTTCCCTTACCCAAGCCATTCTTATGCAAGCTTATAAATATGCTCTTATCTATAATCTAAAGTAAGTTTAAGCCTTTTATTTCCCTATCCAGCAACTGCTGCTTATCTACCTCTCCAGATCCTGACAAACTCAAGGGTTTTCATTTAGATAATCTAGATAATTTTAGATATTATAAATTATCTTTAAAAAAATGCAGGCAAGTTCCAAAACTCCACTTGACTTAAGGTAAGAGAACCTGGTTTTGTACAAAAGTGAACTTTTTATTGTTATTATTAATACAAAGGATATGGGGGAAACATCTTATGAGTTATAAGAAGATTAACCATAGGCACTCTTTCAGTAAGAGAGTCTGAAAGTAGAATCATAGAATCATAGAATCATCTAGGTTGGAAGGGACCTTTAAGATCATTGAGTCCAACCATCAACCTAACACGGCCAAAACCACCACTAAACTATGTCCCTAAGCATTAAGTCGCACATCTACCCATCTTTTAAATATCTCCAGGGATGGTGACTTCACCACTTCCCTGGGCAGTCGGTTCCAATGTTCGATAATCCTTTCAGTGAAAAAAGTTTTCCTAATACCCATCGTAAACCTCTCCTGGCGCAACTTGAGGCCTTTTCGTCTTGTCCTATCACTTGTTACTTGGGAGAAGACACCAACCCCCACCTTGCTACAACCTCCTTTCAGGTAGTTGTAGAGAGCAATAAGGTCTTCCCTCAGCCTCCTTTTCTCCAGGCTAAACGACCCCAGTTCCATCAGCAACTCCTCATAAGACTTGTTCTCTAGACCCCTCAGCAGCTTCGTTGCCCTTTTCTGGACACACTCCAGGATCAAAATGTCTTTCTTGTTGTGAGGGGCCCAAAATTCAACACAGTATTCGAGGTGGGGCCTCACCAGTGCCAAGTACAGGGGGACAATCAATTCCCTATTCCTGCTCACCACACTATTCCTGATACAGGCCAGGATGCTGTTGGTCTTCTTGGCCACCTGGGCTCACTGCCAGCTCGTATTTAGCTGGCTGTCAACCAACACCCCCAGGTCCCTTTCTGCTGGGCGACTTTCCAGCCACTCGTCCCCAAGACTGTAGCGCTGCATGGGGTTGTTATGATGCAAGTGCAGGACCTGGCACTTGGCCTTGTTGAACCTCATACCATTGGCCTCAGCCCATTGATCCAGCCTGTCCAGATCCCTCTGTACAGCCATCCTACCATCAAACAGGTCAACACTCCTGCCCAGCTTGGTGTTGCCTGCAAACTTACTGAGGGGGCACTCGATCTCCTCATCCAGGTTATTGTTAAAGATATTAAATAGAACCAGTACTGAGCGCTGAGGAACACCACTTGTGACCAGTCACCACCCAGATTTAACTCCATTCACTACAGCTCTTTGGGCCTGGCCTTCCAGCCAGGTTTTTACCCAATGATAAATAAGCACTGTTTGAAACAGAATATTTTCCAGCAGACAGTAAAATATCTTCAAGACTAAGTGATGAACTGAAAGCCAGATCCTGGTCCTTTTAATTCAATTGCATGGGTGATCCAGTTCTCTGAAAAGATTATTTTAGTATGAAAATGGAAAATGGAACAGTTAAAGCCAAGGGGAAAATCTAAGGCTGGGCAAACACAAAACTCACTTATTGCCAGTTTCGACACATTTCATTACCACTTTTCAGTAACACCAAGGAACTCCCCACAGAGAAAGACCATTTTAAACAGACAACCAAGATGTTGAAGGAGAAAGGTGGGCAATGGGGGGGAGGCCCTCGCACGAGGCCATGAACGGGCAGCGGGAATGAGGGGAACCTGTTGCCACAAAGTGCAGCCCCTCTTCTGCCTTTGGAGTGAGAGCTGCCCTGCCATGGGACATCACAGAAACCCCCGGGGGTTGTGCTCCCTCACAGGCAAACATCTAGGAATGATAAATATAATAAATAGCTAGAAAACATTTTAAAACAACTAGAGTTACAGGATATCCAGTCAGGGAAGAAGTCTGTGATAAGACACCATCCATGCTTCTAAGAGGCGAGAATCCTCTGTGATATAGTAATTTTTCCTAGCATTTAACAAACACTTTTCGGACAGGGTGCAAATTAGAAAACACTTGTTTAGAATCCCTCTTAGTACAGGTACAGCTTATCAGGGTAAATCGTTTATGCCTGTGCTACATTCATCAGTCTCACAAACAAACCAAGCTATCTTGCCACTTGTTTGATGTGTATTTGCCAATATGACAGTACCTGCCTTTAGCTTTTTACTAGCTTAGATAAGCAATACATTCCTATTTACCAAACACAACCCTCCATGCCATTCTTGATAAGCACTGCCATGCTAGCAAAAGCTCCTTCTGGCATCGTGTAGCATTATCTCATTTTTATCTCCCTGTAGACACCAGATATATCTCTGCATAATCTGCATCCACAGCCACGGGATGGTGAAACAATGACAGTGGATGGAGTTGCACCCACATCTAGCAGTGGAAATTTGTTCCGTTGGTCATTGCTTGGCAGACGTCTTTGGGATTGTGCCCCCAATGGACCCCCAGACTCCTTCTGCCTACCATCCCCTGAGAAACTGGTGTTGATACCACCTCTCTGAGCTTCACAGCGTGCACAAAGAGCTTTAAGTAGCATAGACTGCATTAGGCTGAATGCACTTGGAAATCGGGTATTTTATTTCTCTCTGCCATGGCCTTCAGCTCACTGCATGATTCCAGGCTGAAGCTGAATAACAATTTACAGTGAATACGACAGTTGAGCCTCCACTGTTTATAAATTTTCCACGAGTAAAATTAAAGTTCTCCTGACTTAAACTTCTTCAACTTTATTAAAAGACGGCATTTTAGAATTTCTTGGCTGTCTCCCAGTTTCCTGGCTTGAGTTCCCAGGCAGATTTGATGTTGTCAGCTGCTGCCCACAATTTTGAGTGAAAGGGGAAAAAACAACTTTTTTTTCTTGGTGACTTGAAAGATCCTTTTTCTTCTGAGTTGTCTAATGCTTTTCTTACTGTCCTCTCCCTTCTTAGGAACAAGGCTTCTTCTAGCACCTTTCAGGACGTTTTCTTCTTTTCTGCTACCAAGGTATCTTCTATTAATTTGCTGCTTTCTATCAAATTTAGCTGTTCCTCTTTTGACACCAATGTCCTTTTAGCAGGCGATTTCTGATCCAGTCAGCATGCTGCTTTGAAATTTTTGGCAACTAAGACGTCAATTAACCATTCCAAGTTGGAGTTTCAAGGCTCCAGAAAATGTCAAAGCCACACACCAATAATGGAGTCTTTCATGAAGCTTGCTTACATTTGTTCGCCTGGAACCCACAGAGTTCAGGTGAGTCCAAGCCAAAACCATATCCCTCCGCATAGCATCAGACGTAGTATGAGTCATTTTTTCCTCTACCTGCAGATGTGGGAGTGTCGAGTGCTGATTTACTGCAGGCCTGAGGAGCTTTTTCAGCTCCATCCCTTTAGTACTAACCACCATGGTGCACATTCAGATGTCCATGCAGCGACCCCTCTTAGACCAGTGTTACATCCACCCGTAGAGTATCCTGGTTCAAAGGTTAATGCATTTCTTCTTGTTTTTATCACGTCTTAACAAGACTCTCCAAGTCTGAGGGATCATTGGGACCTTTGATTTCCAGTTCAGTAATCTGACCTAAATTCTTCTGTTGTGTTTCCTGGAAAAAACATACTTTTTGTAACACTTTGGCAGATGTTCAACTCAGACCTCCTGGAGTGATTTCTATGACCTTGATCATGCTGCCTCAGTCAATCTTACTGGGATGTAATATTTCATATTCATCTCTCAGCATATCTCACGACAGACTAGCAAAGAGACACTTGCTTGGAGACCAGACAACAGCGCATTATAATCATGAACTGTGAACTCTCTCAAATTTGACTTCAGGAGGCGAAGAGATAGACTTGAAAGACATGCTAATTCAAACAAATACAGTCCTATTGGAGGGGCTCGGTGGGCTTATTACCATGTTACGTGCAGTATGCACACCCTGGATCATGCAATACAGACACCCCTTGGCAGGCTTTTCACCCCCTGCACAGCCAGGAGCTATTACTGGCTCTGAAGTCCACCCTGAGTCACTGAGCATCGCCACTGAAGTACAAGCTGAAATTCTGCAGCTTCCACGTTGCTGGAAGCTGTTTCACAGCTGAAGGCTGCCTTCAGCTGCGAAACAGCTTCCAGCAACGTGGAAGCTGCAGAATTTGGCCTTTGGCTGTGCAAGGTGTTTTACAAGGGGTGAACACATTGCAAGGCTATTAACTGTACTCAATTTTAAGCACCTAATTTAGGTGTCTCCTAGGCTTCTCCTTTTACCAACAGGGAGGATCAGGTTGAGGGCAAGTCAGAATTGCTAAGTTAGGCTTCCACACTCTGTAAGAGCTACCTCTCTCCTCCCTGGCTGGGGCTTAGGAAAATAAGGAGCCTATCTTATTTGTTAGGTGGTTTACACATATCCTCTGATGAACATACAACCAAATGTCACAAGACCAATTTCATCCAGATGCTTTCAAACTCAGTTGGAATTTAGCTTGCGAAAGGCTTCAAGACGTTTTCCTCAACCAGCTAAGGCAGTTGATAACATAGGAGATGTATTTAGAACGGATAATTCCTCCATGTATTGCAGGCAAAAGCAATTAGTATAACATTTGCAAACAACAACAAAAAAAAGTGTTATAAGCACCGTGCATTCTCTTTTCATATAATTTTGTAATTATGTATTTCATCCTGGGATTGTTTTTCTGTTGCATCTTCATTTTAGGCTTGGAAGTGCTTTGCCCCTTCTTGTTGATTGGCAGGGTGGTTTTTTTTAATGAGAGAAGAGGCAAAATGTCAACTGAATAAGCTTTGTATTTCCTTAATTAAAAAAAAAAAACAAACCCAGCAGCATCAGAAAATTGTAAAGTAACCTGGATAGTCCAATACACCTCATAGGCTTCTATAAAAGCAGTAGATCTGTGTATCAATTACATTGTTGATCTTGGGTAAAGAATTTTGTTGTGTTAGAATCTGTTACATGCTGTTGCCATGTAAATTATTTGGCTGGCACTACTGGCAGTTTTTCTAACTGGATTGCAAGTTGCTTATTAATGCAGTGTTGGAAAATCATGTGAAACTATCATTCTTCTGAGACCAAGTCAATATTTATCTACATTTAGAAGATGCAGCTGCCGTGGTGATGGAAAGGCTATGCAGAGGCCAGGAATGCCTAAGTCCCAGGTCCTTGCTGCAGGCATAGCGTGTTCATGCCTCTCTGGCAGGTATGTACCCCATATGGCAACTTGGGAATTTCCCCATATAGCACCTTGGCAGAACTCAAGGGTGCCCCAAGATGGCACCACTCCCAGTGCGTATGGTTATGGTACCCTACGCATACCCTTTTGTTCCTAAACAGACTGGAAAGGGTTTTGTGCATAGTGAAGCAGGGCAAGGAGGACGGTATCCTGCCCCTCGAATCTAATCGCCCACCTTAGCCAAATTAAACTAAGTCTCCCTAGGAATCTTCTTTTTTTTTTTTTTTTTTTTTTTTGTAGTTTCACATCAAGACTTGACTTTGGAAGTCACATCTGTCCTTTTCAGGCCCCCTCTTTCTCCCTCTGCTGACTTTAAAAGCAGACAAATTAAAAACATATTAAGAAATAACTCAGAGTTCTTTCTCATACATCTCGCATGGAGCTCCAAGTTGTCTGTGGCCAATGTGAAATACCACTGTGTACCAGACACCAACACAAGCACTGACCTCTTTAGCAATACAGACCTTACGCTGCCCACCTCCATCTGCTTGTCAGTCAATGGAGAAGAAAAGGGTAGAGATGGAAAGAAAGAGGGGGGGCATGCAGCCATGCAGCAGGAGGCCAGGATTCACTCTTGCACCCAAGGAAGACCACCACCACCACAGCTCGCTGTGCAAATGGCAGTGGCACTGTGAAACAGCCCCCTGCCATGCCTGAGGGTCAGCTTGCACTGCGCATCATCCTGTTTAATAAAAAAGCAGACTGTGTCCCAAAGATCTGACACTGATAGTCTTCTGTGGGATGTTAGCGTATCTCGACTAGCTCCTTCACAGAACAATAAGAGTGCTTGAAACAAGAATAAAATCCATTAGTTGCTGGTCATGGCAGGTGTGCATATAACAGGACTAGAGAAAATTACCTCGGCTGATTGACAAGAAGTCATGTCTGCCCCAAAGTCTAGATAGAGCTGTGTGCAGCCTTCAGGGGTCTGGCTGAGCCTGCTGGAGAGCGAGGAGTCCTTGCCTCATTATATTCTGAGTTTTCAATCTGCCAGCCCTTTCCTGGGAACAACTGTATGGTGTTTATATGGCTCCTGGAGCCAGAAGATGGGGAACATATGGGACTCCAAAACATGACTCAGACGTCAAAGTAGCCCCCGTAGCAGCCTGATAAACCACAGCAGCAAACTTGGAAGCTACACGTGAATCCCGCATTGCTGCCATCACCCAGAGATGTTGTTACTGGAAGAGCTGGACAGTGAAGCAGGGAGCTAAGATGAAGTTCACGCTGGGGGAAGGAAGTGGAGTAGGAAAGTACCCTGATCCTTTGGCTCATGAGGTCTGAAATAGCAGTCTGAAATTATTCTTATGGGATTTTGTAGTGCAGCAAAAGAAAATGTTGGCCAGTCAGGGTGCTTCTCTGACTGACCCGATGCTACACCATGCGGCAGATTAAGGGTGAGCCGAGACTGATGACAGCAACCCAGCAGCAGGGACTCTTCTCTGGCAGATGCCACAGGGTCCCTGTGGATGGAAATCTCAGTTCGGTCTCTGACTTCAGAGCAGACACTGCGTTGTGTCAATCAGCCATGTAAATCCATTGCATGGGGTGCTCGTTTTTTTTTTACAGTTAAGGAGCCATATGTCATAACAAACTAATAGTTAAAATTTAACCTTTTTTTTTCCAGTACTCTAATTGGAGCTGGAGTTTATCCTTTTAGGACCAAATTCAAATCATTCCCACTCCCACCTTCAGGAATACGAGAGCATTTGCTAGTTTTAAATAACAAGGGGATCAAAGACAAAATCTGACAAATGCCATGCTAATCATCCAAGTTTCAGGCTATCCACCTGCTGAAATGTGTGCTCAGCTCGATGTGTACATTCCCAAAGTACAGGGAGAGAGAAAAAAAAAAGAGAGAAGTCAAAGATGAGCAAATAAAGGAAAGACCTCAAGGAGTGAAAGCAGATAAAAATCATAGGTAGGACTGCGATACCTATACACTGAATAAAGCTTTATATCATGAGTAATCCTGTAGATATCAGTAGGCCCAATGGTGGAAAAAAACCTTTGTTACTGTATAAGAAAATCACAATTTGGCCAATACTCAAATGAGAATGAAAAGTTCTTATCAGCAAAAGAGATTAAAGATTTTTTTTAAAGGCAATTTTAGAGTACTTTTAAGGCTTATTTGTATCCAAAACAAAACTGTCATAAGTCTTAATTTTTCCAGTGTTTTCACTGCTAAGGAAGAAAGCTTTACGTCTTTCTAAAACTCGATGTGTAAACCACTGTGATTGTCAAGTAGGATTTTCTTATAATACATCATCCAGTTCTTCAGAAGGAAGAAGACAATGGTCTGTATACAAAATAGCTTCTGCATTATTATGTTCTTGATCAGAAAAAGGAAAGGGTAATTTTAGACATCTCTGTATTTGGCAGCTTTGCAGGATCTAAAGTAGACTATGAATTACCTCGTTTGAACAGATCCATATCAGACATGTAATTACACTTCCCAAGGACAAACCCACCCAAATCAAAGCAGGGATCATCAAAAGTCATGCAACAGCTAGGCTCCCCCTGAAATTAAAAACATGGCAATATCAAGAGCATTTCAATAAAGGAGGATGTTAAACAACCTGACTATCTTCTCCAGTTTCTTTCAGTTAGCTACATGATTTAGGATACATTCTTTCCGAGTCCAGAATACGCTCCAGGTATCTTCTATCTTCGAGCTAAGGAAGGATATACTAAGGTGTGTTATAACCAAATGTACACAGTGTTGGCATATTGTAATTACAACAGCATTATCAGCTTTAAAAAGAAAAAATTAAGGTCTCCACTTTTAACTCAGAACAGGTGGAAATAATGACATAAAAAAAACCTATTCAAACTGAAATACTGCACTGGGATTTAAGACAACTTTTTTAATCCTATCTGTGCATTTGAACTGCAAATGTCTAACCTGTGATTAATCATCACATAATCCAAACCTTTTCTCTTTAATCCTCAAGTTAATGGAGAAAAAATAATCCGGATCAATGAAACTGTAACAGCTTGACAGATTCAGTAGATACCCACTAAACTAACGTGGCAGATCTACAGTAAATTGCAACACTTAATCTATCCATGTCATTTTCTCAGGAAGAACATAAGTTTGTGTAAATCATGTGTTCACTCCCACTCTAATGACTCCATCCTGTGAACACTTACAGACTTTGGTTTTCTTTCTCGTGTGATCAGTGGCAATGAGTAACAGGTCTTGGCCAGCCAAGTCAAAGTGTTGACACAGTAAAGCAGAGGGTGGAATCCAGTCTACCTCACCAATGCTTTAGGCATGTTGTGTCAGGGTTATTGGAGGCAAGAAGAGGGCTGATTCATTGCATCTTAATTTGCTTTACGCAAGGAGAGCACTTCAGAAAACATATCCCACTATGGTAAGCTTCTTCCATTTCTCCCATCTTCAGAGGAGCTCATGAACTCTTTAAGAGAAGTCCAGTCCTTCCAAACTTTTCTCTTCACCTGAGGATATGAGGAACCAGCAGCAATTTCCACGTGTCTCTGGCTTCCAAAAGCCAGTCTTCACGGCCTTCTTCCAAGGACCTTGTTGAGTGTGCCATAGTGAGATGCTGCAGCACAATCCCTGCTGCAGGCTGGGGACTGGAGCGGGGCAATGGGCCCTGGGCTCTATTTGAGGAGAGGAACCACACATGCCCACCATCCGGGCAAATGCTCCCAATGCCAGAGCACAGGGTGCCCCAGGGGACCACCCAGCCCTCATGTTGTCAACGAGTGGCCAGCAGGCAGGCCCGTGGAAGCCCACCACCGCCCAAGAGTTGGCTGTTTTGAACCATGCCTTTATCACACACACACCGGTCAGTATTAGAGGAGCTGGAAAGATCAAGGTGGGTGAACCATGACTATCTCCCCAGTAAAAAAAAGAAGGGTCTGAGCCTGGGAATATGAGCTGGCATGTCAAGCACTCACTCAGGAGCGAGGTAGGTAGAAGAGGCAGACCTTTATCAAAACTGGCTGGGGTGGGTGTTATGCAGTGCTGGTCTCATGTTAAACAGAAAAACTTCCCAGAACTGCGTTTGGAGCACTAAACACCCCCACGTATGTCCTGACTTTTGTAACTAAAAAGCAACCTCTCTTTTGCCCTGGTATTCTGCTCCTCCTCCTCCACAGGAGGCCAGCCCTGGTGACACCAGGGGAGCCCTGCACAACGAGGGCGACCAAAGGCTGTAATTAACAACTGTGTTGAGCATTTGAGCAGAGAATTTTCTCTTGGTAGTGGTGTCACTCTATAGCACTCACAGCGTTAATAAATTCCTCTGTGAAGAAGGCCTCTTTAAAGTCCATATTCAGGAAGAAAATCTTGATTATTTCTTTCCCCTGTACTGTTTGTTTTCCTAGAAGTGTTAAAATCACCAAAGAGACATTCTGACTTCTCTTTGGATGCAACTATCAAAAATTAGTGATGCTATTTATTATTCCCACCATAAAGAACATGGAACTTCAACAGTATCCAGTTAGATTATTTTCTCATCTCTCTTTTACAGTAGAAACTTTGTTTTGAATATTGCTGAATATTTCACTTCAGCCACTCTATAAATTAGTCTCATCTGAATAAGTTTCAGCCTTTCCTAAATATATGGCTTTCACTGTGTTTGTATTTATATCGCAGCTATTGTTTATGTCAGTTAAAATGTTTTGTTTCTCTTCATTTAGTCTTTGCTACAGAAAGAAATTTATGGCTGAATCAGCAAAAGTTTTTAGGAAAATGTCAGTCTGTTTAGGCACAGTCTGTGGGGAAAACAACTGGAGGCATGTTGCCTGCCCTCTGTCTTATCCAAAATAATTTCTTCTGTAGAGGCAGGTACGCTGCAGTGGTGGTGTTCCCACCCAAAAGGATATGAGACCTTAAGAGCTGAAGATGTGTAAAGCAAGGGAACAGCAGCGTTTTCTTCTAACAAGAAGTATCTTCAATACTCCACCTCAGGAAAGGGCAAGCATAGGAAAGGAGGAGTGGAGTGGTTTGGGCTAACGTGAGGGCACATCTGCGACTTTGTCCTTGTGAGAAATGGAGCTAATATGCAAAAGGAGCCTCCTGGCTTTGCTCGCTGTTGCCAGGCCTTGTGGCTTTACGTGGAACCTGTGATATCGGCTGTTTTTCTTGTAGCTTCAACTCCTTGGGGCACATGTGGGTGAGACTTCAGCTTCTACTTGCAGAGTAAAGCTACAAGCTTTCTTGGTAGGGGAGGGAAGCAAGAAACAAGACCCAAGTGTATCCTAATAGCTAAAGAGCCCAGAGGCAAATAAAACATGCACAACTACTTTCATGAATATCATGATTCCTATGCCAGTTGCAGGAATTTTGAACCAGGCTGACGATTTTTAGCTTGCGGCTTACAGTATTCCTTATTAATGTCCTAGTCAATCACCTTTTACAACCATCTTTAATTTTATGGTATTTTTCTTCCAGCTCCCCCCAGCCCCCAAGTATATAATGTTGGACTGAGCCATGTGCGACTCTGATACTGATCTCAAAACAAGCGTTATAGAGATTAACACATTCATGTCTGTAAACACCTACAAATAAAAAATATTATAAAAATACCAATTATAGTGGTCACCATTGTAGTCTATAAAATTTTGCCTTCTGCCTGATTGGAGTTACCATGGTATTATCTATGCTAAGATGCCATGGCAACCTTAAATACTTGCAAATGGTAATTATATAAAGGTTAATGTTGACCATTGCCTTATTAACTGAATCACTGAGGTTTGTAAGGACAGAAACAACTTCAACAAGGTAAGAAACACTCTATGAGAGCTGAGGCGAGCAAAGAGAAAACAGCAAATCTCTAAGAGTGAAAATATTAGGTGGCCTCTAATATCCTAGATTCTGTTTAGTTCTGTATACTGTGCATAGGAGTTACTGAAATAAGAACTAACAAAACCATCAATGTCTTGAACTAAAGAATCAGAAAATCAATCTCCTCTCCTACATCCCCTGAAATGTGTCCTGTGTCTTCACCTAACACGTAAAGATAAATGTCTAAAGAACGAGGTTAGAGAGGAAGGCCAAGTCTTTCTGAAGAATGTTCAAGACGAATGGCAATGAAGATTGTTCAGAAATTTTATTCATGTTGGAGAAGGGCCAGCTGCACTCATTGTTAATATTTGAAAAATTAATTGTATTTGCCAAAAGACCCTTTCAAGACAAATGCTTCAATTCCCTTTAAAAATGCAAGATCAAAATGTGTGTCATCAGTTACTTTATTTTGAAACATTACAAACTCTGTCCCAGATCAAATTCATGACGCAGTCGCACAAGTCGATATTTGAGATTAGGTTTGGGGCCTTTATTTATTTTTATAATAGGCTGTTTCTCCAGCACTAACATTTAAGAAGAAAGAAAAGAAAAACAATATCAAAAAGATGATCTCTGTCTTTTTTAAAGGGGGAAAAAACCTTTCCTAGAAAGAGGGCAGGCCTCCAACAAACATTAGGGATCGAAAAGACCCTTTACATCCCATTAATTCTATGTCAGATCCTGCACGGCTGGAACATTATAATGCACTGTTGCTGTAGGTCTCACCAGAGGAAAGTAAGGTCAGCGGTCAGTGCCGAAAAGAAGCTGATATAGCTGAGCTCTGAAGCAGATAAGGACAGCGACTGTCCCTGCCCCTGGGCAGGACGTGCTGTAGTAGCAATCACAAGAAAGTAACGAAGAACTGGGTGATCCAGTTTTGTACTACTGATCCTGTTCTGTATTGCTAAGTTTAGCATTAATATTCATATTATTTTGTGTCTCTCTTGCAAGCGTTATTAAAAAAGCTTTATAGGGTTTGATAATACATGATTAGAATTTCCCCCACCCGTGGGGTTAAATAAATTCTGTTCCAGTTTTAAAAGGTAAAGCATGATGTATAATATATGACCGGGAATCAATGGCCATATCTTCTGTACATACAGAGCTGGACACCCGCCAGATATTCCAGACACAAGTCTGGTTCCCAGAGAGTATTTGCCTTAAGGAGTGGTATCTGAAGAAGTTTTATAATGACCCAGTATCTTTGTTACCTCTCTCCTTGGTGTTTTTGCTCTGAGGTGTCTCTTATCATTTTTCAGATCAAATTTTCTCCAGCTATTTCTGGCATCTGCTTTGGGTACCTGATTTTTTTTATTGCCACTGAGGTATTTTTATTGGACACTGAGATAAATGGTTTGATGGTCGTTAAACAACACTGTAGCCAGTCTGGCACTCAAGATAGCTTGATACACACTGCTTTAGAAACTGCCTCCAACAAAATGTGCTGTGGGCACAGCTGATGTGAGTGTAAGAGTGCAGATACGCAGAAAAGATGATTAGTTCTGTCTCAGCTAATATAAAATACATACTGGGGCCCGTTCGATTTGAGCAACTTAGGCATATATCCGTTAACCTGAAACTAGAATGTCTTGAAACATTAGTGATAAAAGATGTGTGTGGGACAGCAAGGAGGTAACAACAGCATCAACGCATCAACATCTGGGTTACAGGAAAGTTCTAGAAAAATTAAGTTCATGTAAAAGTAGTTATGAAAAACCCGTGCTTCAAGGTTCTCCTTCTCAGTACAGGAGTCAGGCCTTGCTGGTGAGACTCTGCAAAGAGCAGGTGAGACAGGAGGAAGGTGGTACTGCTGGAGTCCTGCAGTCTTCGTGGTAGGGCTTGAAGACTGAAATTAGGTATGAGTTAAATTTTGGAGCAGGCTGACTTTTAGTAATACATCCAGCAGAATCTAATCGGTGATGGGTCTTCAACCTAGCAGGGAAGAAAGCTATAATAAGATCCAATGCCGAGAAGCTGAATGTTGACAAAATTCAGTCTAGAAATAAGGATCCGAACTTCAGCTGCCAGAGTGATTAACGACTAGAATAATGTGCACAGGGATGAGTAAATTCCTACAGACAAAGGCCATCCATTTTCCTAAATGACAGAGCTTCAAAGAGGAGTTCTGAGCACAGTGCAGAAATTAGTGAGTACGTTTTTCTGGCAAGTGTCATGTGTCATGCAAACGGTCATACCAGCCCATCAGCACCACACCTTCAGGTCTTCGGATCCTCTTCATTTGCTCCATGGTCGGGTGTACTCCAGAGGTCTGAATGGCTGCTGCAAGGCCACAGGCTACACCCAGCACCACCATTGTTCTTTGGGAGATGATCTCACTGCAAACTCGAAACTCAGGTCAGGCGAATTGAAAATTTCCCATGTTTTTTAACCAGCACAGGGCTACTTTCAAACTAACCAGTGTTGCTCATCTAGGTTTTAAAAATCTGTAGGTTCACCTTCTTTGACACAAAATCCTCTGGTTATGGCTTCCTACAGTTGTTTCTGGCTCTGCCAAAAATGTAGGTTTTGGCAGAAATAGTCAAAATGGAACTAGTTGAATGTAGTTCATGACAGAAATCCCCAGTACTGATGAGTTACGAAACACAGACATTTTCTCCTTCTAATCTGATCAGTTTATCCATTTTCAGGAAAGCAATGTATCTCAGGCATGTATCTAAGCGTATCAGAAGACGTGTTCCAATGGATGTTTAAGTCACATTTTACAGATGTTGCTGAACTGGGGACAAGGAAAAGGGAAAGCTTTTGGCCACTGTTCTTCCTCCAATTTCTTATCTTCCAAGACGGGCTCACCGGTCCCCTCTCAGAAATTTCAGAAAATGGCAGGAAATCATTTGCTCTGTGTTTTCAGACCATGCAGCAAAGCCCATGTCTTTTCATAGTACATCTTCCAAAAGTGCAGCAATAGCTAAAATACGCAGTTTCACTGGGTCGCTGTCTGCCTCCGGGCTCAGCAGGAAGTTCCCCTTTGGCCTACAGAGTATCTTCAGTGACTCATGGCCTTTTGCATCTTGTCTTTCTGAAAGTACAGACTGTTTGAAATTTCACCAGGATTCACTTTGTGTATATGGATTTTTTAGGGTCCAAGATTCAAAAAACAAAGCAGGCATCAGAAATTTGAGATGAACTGCAACTGCTCTGTATCACAAAAAAAAAAGAAATACGAGGTTTACAATGAAAGGAGAAAGAGCCAACAATTCTACACAAATGTACATTATTTAGTGCAAAATTCCATCCTTATCCAGATTCTTGATTTTTCAGCCTGTGCATAGCATCACTTTCAAATAATTAATGAGCACGGCTCCCTGAGACCTCAAAGCCTGTTTAGATTTTTTTTTTTATCTGTATCTAATCTATTTTTCTACAACAGCTTTGAGGTAGATTCCTGTAGTTTGTGCGAGGAATTTTAACCTCACCAAAAGGCTTGTATAGACCAGAGTCAGACAAAAGATGACAAAGCTCTGTTATTGCGAAGCGATAACGCTCAAGAGATTCTATTATGCGTCTGTCTCTCCCAGTAAGCTGAAGCATCAGATTCTTGCATATATGGATTAACTTTCATTCAGCATAGATAAAAGACCGTTGGTGGTGTTACTTTCACTAAATCCTCTCTCACTGGGGACTTTTTGTCATTTTCTGTGGCTAAGCAGTACACAGGCAGAAAGGGAAGAATGCTGATGTGGGTGGAAAAAGTACAGTGGTTACCTTTTCCCAGTCAGAACGCAAAACACTCCTGCAGCTGTATCACAGATCATGTCAAGGACACTGTGCCAAGCACTGCTTATCCCTTGCTGATGGAAGCCCACCACCTTCAGATCTTTTGGAAAAAATGCATTTTGTGAAAGCCTCTGCCAAGCCTCAGCAGGTATGGCAGATTTTGTCCAACGATGATGATTAAGAGCTTCTCCCTTTGGAAAAAGCACAGCAGTTTGGGGAATGTAGTGTGTCTTGTGGGGAGCCTGGGTTTCTGACCTAAGGCACCAGCATTGGTCATAATGCCTGATCCAGGAGGCAGGTCCCATGAGCTGCAGCTGCTGGTAACTGCAACACAACACTCGAGGATGGGCATCCCTGTGCCCACCACACACCTGGTGGTGGGTCAGGGAGAGGGTCCTGTGGGGTGGGCAATGCCAGCTCTCACCTGCCCTTTCCAAGGAGGCCGCAACATGTCCGAAGCCCTGCAGCAGAGCCCGGCAATTAGAACGGGACAAAACCTATGCCATCTTTCCAAAAGTTCTCCAAAAGCAGTGGTAACATGGAGGAGGCTAATAGGGGAAAAAAATCACTGTCTTTTCCAGTGCAAGATCGACAGAATGTCAAACAAAACTAAAGGACGTGGTGAAACTAGGAGGTAAATTCAAATTGAACAAAAGGCAAGAGTCCTCATTCACTTATGACCACAGGCCATTGCAGATGGTAGCAGCTTCCACAAGCTCACAAAGAAATTGGATGAATTCATGGATGAAAAAAACATCTTGCACTATTAAATAGAAAGAAACTACTGCTGACTCAGGAAGCACCTGCACCACAAATCACTGAAGCTGCGAGACAGGGTAGTTTCATTATATGCTTGTCCTGTTTTTATGCTTTTCCTTAAGCATCCTCTATTTGACAGTCTTGGATACAGGCTTCTGGACCTTTGATGTGATCCAGTTTATGGTTATTCTTGTAGTCCCATAATCTTCAGAGAATCTTGGCCAAAGCTATGATGTTTGAGTAAAATTTATAATTTGTATAAGTAAGTGTGATCTACTGCAATAAATACATAATTGAAGGCAGGGACATATGTTGATATGTTAAAAGTAACTGAAATCATCCTATACAAGTTGTTTCCCACTTTTCACTTGGCTACACTTAATTTCTTTTACTAACCTGCCCACATGCTTAGCTTTCTTATTGCTGCACTGTAGTATGAAGCAGATCTCTGAGATCACTGGTGGAACACAGCCAGGGGGTGGGAGGTTTGGGTCCAAAGTTTGCAGCTTGATTCCTTTGCCTTTCAGCAGAAAAAAAAAACAACAACCTCCTAATCTGAGTTTTAGTGCCTCCATTGGCTGGCTTGGTTTCGGTGAAATTATTTGCAGTGTATGTGTAAGTGTTTCTAAACCCCCAGTCTGTCAGATGAGAGATGAAATAATAAACCTATGCGCTTTACAGCAAGGGCAGCACCGAGGGCTCCTGAGATCTGGAGCCAGGCACCCAATTCTGCCGCTGGTCCAGTAAGTGACCTCGCCATGCTCCTCCTCTTCCTCATTCACACTGAGATTTTGGTACCTGACGGATGGTGTGCTCATTGTGTCTCAGTTCAGTCCCCACACGGACCACATCTGTATGGCTACATGGAACAGACACAGGGCAGAGGCACAGCCCCGCAGGGATTCCCAGGAGAGGGAGCCCTGGCCAGTTTTGGCCAAAGCTGTGCTGGGGACACGGGTAGTGCTGGCCAGGGACAGCACCCAGCTGGCGGCATGTGTGTGTAAACCCCCTTTGGGAGGGGGAGAGATTGGGGTAAGGGAGTTTTCTGTGCGGACACAAGTCCCATTTGATTTGCCAGTTCAGACGCAGCCTGTGAGTCTAGATGCGATTACTGTTTTCAAAGCAGAAGATGGGCTGAGAACCCACTGAAGGCAAAAGGAGTCTTCCCTTTTAGGTTGATGGAGTTTGGACCAAGCCTGCTGTGCCCCGTCAGGTTGGTGTTTGGGGCTACAGAAATCCTAAAGGAACACAAAAAAATATCAATCAGTTCTGTGAGGAGCAAAGGCACTTAGCTGAAGCATATAGGTATACCTGACATTTTAATAAATGATTTGTGGGCCTAATGATTTGTGGGTCTAAGAGATGCCAAAAATCAATGAAATTTAAGGGAAGTAACTTTTAGGATGGAAAAAGTGGGAGTTTAAAGTGATTACTCCTTTCTGGATCTGTTTTCCTTATCGGGGGAATGCAGCGCTGGAGTTGATAATGCAGCAGTTTACAACACTCGAAGGCACCAACTGTACCATTCGCTGTTCCCTAATGCTCACAAGCAACAGCCCTACAAGCTGCAGCTGACGCTAATGACTTTCATACACCAGAACCATATGAAAGTCTTACAGCCGTTGCGATTTGTCTGTTGTATCACGTTACGACAGCGTTGCTGTACCAGTATCCCAGTACAATATTAATGTGATGCAGATGTATTAAGCTATTACACCCCTGTTTCTACTGAAGTATATGAGCAGAAGAGACGTGTGGGTACATTTGTACTCAGGTCTTCAAAGAATCCCTGAATGGTCCAAACATTTTCAATTCCCAGAGACATTCAGCTTGTAAGCTATTGACCGAAAACGTCTAGACCGTCCGAAATAATTTTTGGCAGGCTTTGAAAAAGATCCAAACGCCTTTTTTGAAGCATGGCTATATTTTATAAAGACACATAAAATGTCACGTAACAGGTAACAAATTTTTGAATAACAGTAGGTTGCAAATAGCGTTGCACCAAATATCCTGACTCCACGGCCTTCAAAAATGCTCTCCAGGCAAAATGAAAGCATAGGAAAATATTTTGTAGTGCTCTTTCCCCTCTTTCTCTCAATATATTTGCTTCTTAGTATTTAAAGTAGGTTTGCTGATACGGGAATGGCGTGTATCATCAGTTCAAGTGAGGAGGGGAGGCTTTATTTCCAGTATAACTATGGATAAGTACTATCTACTTCAGAGGGTACTGTGGGGCTTAATTAATGTTTACAGTGCCTCAGGAGTCTTACCCACATTAAAGGTATAATAAGAACTATTCCTAATTAACCTCCTACTAAAAAGCAAAGTTTCATGAAGTTTTAAAGCAGAACAGTGGGTGAATTTGTAAACTCCATTTATTTGAATCCCTGGAGTAGGAAAAGTTAGTGGGGAAAGTGGTAAAAATCTTCAATTAATTTTCCTCAACCTGTGGGATTTAATTAAGATGTTAGCAAAAACCTGCAATTTTCCTGTGGGTATTTCTTATTTAATTTTCAGTTTCACAAAGACAGATCTTGCAGCTTAGAACAGATTTTGCAAGCCACAAAGAGACTAATTCAAAAATAGATGTTAGTTTATTAAAATTGAACTGGATATGAATCGAACTATCTAGACAAAATTCAACAGTTGCATGCAGCACTTTATACCATTTAAATTCTGTAGTTTCCTTGCTTTGAATTTCTTTAAAAAGGACTGCTTACAGTCTCAGAATATGTCTCGCTGGCATAATTCAGCCAGCCATGTGGAGATATCTGAGCTACCTGTGAAAGAGCTAATTCGAGTGTTGGAAGCTACATATCTCTGCGAGCTCAGAATCATATCTGAGTTAATTAGTCCTGGGGAGAAGAGGAATATATTATCTTCAGTGGAGCGCAATATAACAGAGTGATACCCGAGCTGCTTTCCTGAGACATAGCCTCTAGGGATACATTTCCAGTTGAGAAGTAGGAAACTATTAAAGGACCCACAGCACTGTGTGCAACGCACCACACCAAAGAGGAGTGCTTGCCTTTGTCCTCAGGTGCATCTACATTCGTAGCTAGGAGAAGACACTTCCACATACAGAACTGTAGCCCGTGACTGGGTGTCCTCAAAATTTTATATTAACATATGACCAATCCGTGCTTTATCTCTTACCCCTCAAACAAACCACTGTGGAGAAATGTGAGAGCTGCAAGAGTCCCATTTCCTCGTCACCACATGGCATGTTGGGGCAAAAGGCTGTAGTTTAGAAGGCATGAGTTGATGAGCTCCATCCATATGAGCAAACAGCAATGGAGTAACAGATGATTGAAGACAAAAGAGAGAGGTCAGAGAGAAAGGAATTACATCCGTGTCTTGGAGAGTGTGGGTGATCTTTAGAATCTAAAGTACGTGTCTCAAAACCGTATCAGGACAGGCAGGGGTCCATGTTCAGTTCGGAGGGTGAGTCCTGGCTCTGGGTGGTTCTTGTTCCTGCTCTTCACTTCTATCTATCTTCTATCACTGGCTATCTAGCTTAGCTGCTTCTCTCATAAAGTCGCTTAGTGCTCAGTACTTGTCACCAGGCTCTGCCACCTCGCTTAGCCTGAAGAGAACTTCTGCCTTCGGGGCAAATGTCAGCAGCGTCCAGCACCGCTGGCCCTCCCCACAGCCTGAGGAGCCTGGTGAATGGGACTCGAAGTTACACAGTGATAAGCCTTCAGTCTCCCTGCCAGCAACCTGCTTAATTTAGACACGTGAATACACCTACAGCAGTAAATGCTTAAGGCTAAGATTTTCAAAATAGGTTTGAAGGAATTAAACACCCAACTCCTATAGACTTTCTCAGTCTAAGTGCTTTTCTGGACTGGGGCCAGAGTGCTGATCAACTTGCTGTCCTGAGCTCGTAATGAGGAACTTAAATCCCAACTGCCTCCAGTGTACTGCTTGCCTTCTCATTTGACTTTGGCCAAGAGTGTGCAATAGCATCTCTGGTTTTGGAATACTAAGGCTTCACAAGTGTTATTTTACATCTTTTTGGACAAGGTTTTTGTCTGATGTGCAGCACAGCCTGCAAAAATATATCCTCTAACATGTAGAATTCCAAAAAGTGTGGTAATATCTAACGCGACATCTGTCTAACATTAAATCTGAAGAATTGGAACCATTTGTTTGATGAGCCACGTAACAAAGACGAAAAGTCATTCTTAGAATATCAGTGGGGAACTTCTTTTTTTGTTTTAATGAAATGTGAGATGATTTCAACCAAAAATCATGTCTGCTAGCACATATAAGCCTCCAGGCAGCTTATAAAATGTTTATAAAAACAAAGCATAGACTCATTAGAAGGCTTTGGGGGTAAAATGCAAATAGCCTAAGATTTATATGCTGTTTAGCAATATACAGGTGCTCCTGATGAAAAGAACCAACAGAAAACTTGAGGCCATTTATGCAGGCTACGTACTTCCTGCCACACAATAGGTTGTTTGTCCTCGTATTTTATTCACCAGTAATTTGAGACCACAAATAATGTGAGAGTTTGCTATAGAAATCACTAGGGAAGTGCAAAGTAGTCTCTCAGAGGCGCTAGACGTGGATTTCTAGAGGCCCTTCTCCATAGGCGACCGAGCAGCCAATAACTATGTGTAAGGACCCTCCATGCCAATGCAGCAAAACTGATCTCTATGAAATCATACCAGCTTGGATGGGATTCAATGAAGTAGATGATTTGGGCAACAAATTGCTAAGAAAAAGAAGTACAACAAACACAGGAGAAGATGCCAGTACTGCAGGCTGTTGTCAGACTTGATGGGGTTTTTACAGAGGTCAGGGCATGCTGGCTGTGGGTAACGGTACAGCTGAGGGAGACGGAGCATCCCGGAATGCATCTAGGCTGCTGGGAGATAGCAATATGACAGATGGGAACAGATGAAATTTGCCCACAAAATGGTAATATTGACAGGTGGAAGTGTCAGTAATTTTTCCTTCAGAAAACACTTAAAACCCACCCCCACAACCCAGTTGGCTTTAGACGCAAAGCTTAAAGGAAATTAATGGTGGTGTTTTACCGCAGTCCTTGCCTTATACCAACCATGGGATGCTCTTTGGCTCAACGTAAAATTTCAAAACCAAGTTCTCCTTTGAAGGTTCACTGAGATTTTTCTCTGTTAGTGTCAAATATAGTATGATCTTCCTTGCTTCTCTCAACTGCCCCAAAGCATAACTCTGCGTTCAGCTTACTAGCAGTCGCATATCAGTAGTTTCCATTGGAGACCCTGCTGATTTGTCATTATTTCTTTTGTTTATTCTATCAACAAAATAAACATCACTTGAGCAGTAAAGATTAGTTTTTATTAGTGGCTTAGGAAAAAGCAAAAGTCTTTATGTCAGACAGTACCCAACCCTGGGCTATTTCTTTCTTGGTTGTTCAGTACATGTCTAAACGTTTTGCTTATGTCTCCCATTACAACTGGGAAACTAAAATGTGTCTGTTAGAAACCAAATAATGCTTATTTATGACTCACCTCTAGGTTTTTTTGGTTCCATTGTTCTTATTTTATTTAGTACAATTAAAATACAAAGGACAATGACTATCCGTAGCTTTCGGCACATTACAAATTATTTAAAATACAAGTCCAACACAACAGAGCTCACGCAAAACAAAATTAAATTAACTTATCCAGCTAGTAATTCAAAGCAGTAAAATATATCCTGTCCCATTCATTCCCTCAATTCTTCCCAAAAAGCCTTAGGAAATAGACAGTCTTTGTAGTACACTTTAAAGGTCAAAAGATTGCATTTGAAACTTTTCCTCTCTTTTAAACTGAGTGGACTCATGCTTGCATCCCTCTGGTGACACCAGAATTTGTTATGTCAGCAAAATCTGAAAGAAAGAGTAAAGGCAGAACTTAACAATACCTTAACATGCAGCCAAGAAACCAACCAGCAGCCAAAAATCACGGGACACAGATCTTACATGCTTACAGAAATATATTGTTACGCAATCTCAGTCAATTGATTGCTGGCTCAGTGCAACTGGGCACAAAAATGATGGAGTCTGGGTAAGGCTCAGTTAGTGGAAATAAATCCATACAGTGACCGGGGCGTATAAGATTTTTATTTTTTTCAGTTTGGCCTCTGAAACAAATGAAATTAAATACAGCCCCCCACATTAGACAGTTCAGACTTCAGGACTGAAACAAAGCTATTTGGTTTTCACTTTGAACCCCAACAACCAAAAATAAGAAAATTTCGTAAGGCTTGATTTCAGTATAAAGTTGTTTCACGTCAATTAAAAAATATTTCATCTTCTTTTGAGGCATCTTTATGAACAGAAAAGCCATCAATGAGTCTGAGAGAGCCTACAGAGCTTGGATGGAGGAGGAGATACAGCAGCCTCCTTCCTCCTTGCTGCCCAGCTCGCTGCATCCTCCCGGTGCATGAAGGATGGGAACCACCGTCCCAGCAGTGTGCCCAGCTCCCAAACCAGAGGGGAAAACCTGTGCTGACCCTGACGTCACCATTTCATTTTGCATGAAACAACTTTAAAAGCCACCAGCACAAGGCCTGGACTACAAATGCCTTGCCTTTTCGGCGAATACCCAAAAGCCACAGGCTCTGGAGCCATTATCTCATGACCAGTACTTGTGAAATGAGCCCGTAGCAAGAGCAGAGATTTCCCAGGACCCCCTTCATCACTGCTTCCAGCTATTTTGCTGACGCACATACTCTGAAAACCCTTTCTCTGGGTTTGTGTTGCTGGACTAGATTTTGCACATCTCACTTCTTTGAAGCAACCTGTGTGGTACGGGTGGTACTCACTGTAGAAATCCCTACCCTAGACCGTGGTGGTGGAGTTGATTACTGGGTCGGTGGGACCGAGATGTTCAGATCTCCTCAGGCGGAAGACAGAGCTGAAGCTGAGTTTTTGCACAAACTCGATGAACATTCAAATCGCTAGGTGACTAGAGAGGCCATCCTTTCCACAAACTCACACCTAGCCCTGAGGAAATAAATTTATTTGCATCTGCCCCTGAGGAAAGAAAAAAACCCAACAGCTTAAACAGCTCTGCAGATGCGGATTGAATTCAAGCATATTTTCAGGCCAACAAAAATCCTGTTTTTCAGTGAATAATCTATTTGTTAGAAATAAATGGCCTAACCCTAATGGAGAGCCAACTATTTTCCTGCTGCTGGAATAAACAATCCCACTTTTTCCCTGGGGCAGGAATCACACCCACATGCTTCCAGGCTTCCTTCCTGAATTACCTCCTCAGACAGCGTCCATCTCTGATGAGAGAGGCCACACCTGAGAATGGTATCTGTAAATACGCCAAAGAACACCCACTCCCCTTCCACAGAGTGCCTCTTGTTGCACTCTGATCCCTAATGAGTGACCTGCCATGGTCCGTGCCAGCTTCAGTTTACAGCCCTTGCTGCCCGGAGTGCTTCTGGACCAAACTCAGGGGGCTAAAATAAACCATGAGCTCTTGGAAGCATCTTGCAGGAGAAACACGAAACAATTATCATGACCACTTCTTTGTCTTTGGCTTTTAAGACTAGGGAAAGCAACTTCAGAGGCCCAGCCATGCTCTACTTGCATTTTGCCTGTCTAAAGCCTGCTTGAGGTTTCCTTACTAGGCGTCCTTTTTCTCCATATTTTTGCCTCACAAAACGTGCAGCTACTCTGTTGCAAATAGGGATTCAGAGAATTAATAAATGTGCATATACCCTTTCTTATCCCCCAAAGATACTTCAAGAACAGTCTTTTATTTGTAATACTGTGAGATCTTCAGGGAAAACAAATAGAAATTGCAGAAACAGCGTTGAACACTGTGGACACACTTTTCAGAGAATCTCCTTTTTCTTGCTCCTGAGATGTCAGATTAGCAAAATGCATTCTCTTTGATAATAGCTGAGAAGCAGTGGAGAAACCAGGGGTCGGATTCTTCTCTTGAGGTCTTCTTGGGTGTAAATCACAGCGAAATTCCATAAAGTTGCACCCTTAACATCAGACTCTCCTCTTCTCATAGCAAGTCAGTGCTAACATGTCGTCTGGGACAGGTATAAGGGATTTCTGCTGCACATCACTCAGCATACGAATTTTCAATGGGGGGGAGAAAGAGTTTAGCTCTTCTCTGAAGTCAGTTTACATTCATTGCTCTCTTAATTAAAGCAGGGTGTTATTTTCCCAGACTGAAGTGGATTAGAAATACAATGGCTTCAGTGAAAGCTGAGAATAACTTCTCTGTGATGGATTAGTAGGATGACAGAGGAATGAAAGGTTTAGTAGGCCTGCTTCTCAGAATTTGTTTACGCATCTAAGAATAAAACGTTAAAACAGATTTAAAAGTCTATTGCCTGATAGAAAATTATGTTCCCGAAAGCATTTTCACCACAATGACAGTTAACCAAATATTGTATGATTTCCCACCCTTGGATGTAGAAAAGAAACAAAAATTCTGTCAGCTCTCAATGTGGACATTTACTGTAAAGGATTTTTTTTTTTGTTATTATTTTTTATTACAGCAGAAAGAATAGCATTGAAATGGTGCTCTTTCCCCACAGAAACTAGCACTGTCTGGGCTTTATGCTCAGTTTAATAGTATCTATAGCAGTACCTATAGCAATGTATGGTCAAAGTTAAGACAACTTAGTGTAACAGAAAAGTCAATTAAATGTTTAATTTGGCACTTGTACCTAAATTAAATGCCATGGCTGTGCTTCAGTGGAGTATATACAGGAATTGGCTCAGAATAGCTTCTGTTAAACAGCCACCTTTGCCAGGTTGAGTGACTCAATATTACTTATTTCCTGGCTAAGATTAACTTCTGATTTTATGGATATTTTTTGTTTCTCTACTGTAATCAGCACAGATAAACAATTTCAAGGATACAACCCTTTAGACCCTCCTCAGGCAAAATGACCGCTTAAGAAAACAGACGTTTTGCTGCAGTGAGAACTGAGTCCGTGCTGACATAGCTCTGGCACAAGGAATAGAAGTTAAAATAATGGATAATTGTATTCAAGAAAATAGACTGGTAATTAAAGACATCCAACCTTTTAATATTTTATTTCTATACTTCAACTCCATGAAATGCTCTTCAACACTCAGTAAAGGATTTGGCCACACTAGTAAGCTGCAAAAAGATTAATCCTAATCAATTCTCTCTTGTGCAAATTTAGATGTTTCCATGCCAGTGTTTTCTGATGGCCAGGAAACAGATTCTGCAGGACAGCTTCCTTTTGCCTACCAGCAGGAAATCATAGAATATTTTTATTGCTGCTGTGTTAAAATTTGACTGAGGGACTCTAAGAAGGCGGCCAGATAAGAATGATCTTTTTTCCCCTTCTTTCCAATGTCTATATTGCCAGCTTTACCGGGATGTGACTGAGAACTCATTTTAATAACTCATGAAAAAGATCACTAGGGCTACAATTACAGGCGGTTTCATGCTGAACACAGATTTTTTTGACAATCAAAATTAGATCAGCTGCCCGGGGAAATTTTCCACTATATTATTCGTAACAGCTTCAAGTTCTGCCTGTTAGTGCCTTCACTTGTAAGGACTCTTATTATCTTTAGCCTGGGATGTGCACAGAAAGGCAGGCGTTTATTACAAGAAGATATCTAGTTGGTTCTTAATTTAAAAAGTGAATAGTTAAACACTTCAAAAGTCTTGATCTCTCAGGTTTACAGCAGACGTTGAACTGCTATTCCTGCAGTGAGGAACTATTAAACACCACTTACTCCACAACCGACAGTTTGAAACAACCACATCAGTCTTTTTTTCCCTAGTGACATTACGTGCATTAAAGCACATAACATAGAGAAAAATGAGTGGATGTCCACTCATTATCATTTGAGACCAGATTCGAACTTGCACGTACAGATATTTCTGTCTGGCATAAGCTCACTTTCAACATAAGGCCTCAGCTTTCCTCCTTACCCATCCTTTTCTCTCCTCATGCAGTAGATTACATCTCCATTTCACCTGCAATGGTTGCATGAGGTGGCTCTAGCCTTCATCCCGACAAAGAGAAAGAGCCTTCTTTTACATATCCATGGCTCTTCTCCCTCTCTAAACTTGGTAGACTTTGGCTCACATAGCTCTGGGCTTTACCTTAGCTGAGCTAAGGAAGGGATAAGGTGCTGCCATACTCTCCTATTCCTCATGCAGAAGGACTCAGATTGCCAAATTGCTTCATATAGCTCAAGCCTTTTTCTTCTCCTGCTTACTCTGCACATCCAAACTTTAATCCCTTAATCCTCAAACTCCTGACAGACCATGATCCAGACAAATGCTTACCTCTTCTGTGCCTTCCTGATCTCCCTTGGGCCTTTCCCACAGTACCCTCCCAGACAGCTTCCTCAGCTCTGCTTGGGAAGAAGTCACATCATGTCTTTTCCAAGACCTGCTCTGTCTCCAGCTGAGGAAGGACCTTATTATGGCATACAAGTATCTAGAGGGTGGGTTGAAGGAGGATGGAGCCAGGCTCTTTTCATTGGTTCCAAGTGACAGGACGAGGGGCAATGGGCACAAGTTAGAACACAGGAAGTTCCGTTCAAATACACGGAAACAGTTCTTTACGGTGAGGGTGACAGAGCACTGGCACAGGCTGCCCAGGGAGGTTGTGGAGTCCCCTTCCCTGGAGATTTTCAAGACCCGCCTGGATGCAGTCCTGAGTAATGTGCTCTGGGCAATCCTGCTTTAGCAGGAGAGTTGGACTAGATGATCTCTAGAGGTCCCTTCCAACTCTGATAATTCTGTGATTCTGTGATTCTGTGACCTTGTCTTAGAAAATCCTCATTGCATTTCCTAGCAGGGCTTGCACTCCCTGAGTTGCTTTTTGGGAACAATCAGCTGCTGGCTCCTTGCTGGGTGCCATTCTTACCGTTGTCCTCTGCCAGGACAGCGCAGCCACAAGGTGCCCTCACAACCATAAGAACCATTTCAGTAAGGAAATTTAAAAGTCCTCTATTCAAAAGCTTTATTTAGTGCACATTTTAATTCAGTTCAATACGTATTAGACTTTTAGGAAAGCTTTTGGTGAGGTTCATCTCTTCTAGCTGAGGAGTTTTGAAAGTTAGATGAATGGCTTGGTTCAGGAGAAGGTTTCCTTGATAGTCACTGAGAGGAACAGACACCTCCTGATGGTGAACATGTGAAGAGAGGAGTCTAAAACTGGGCCCATAAATTGTCTTCTCTCTGTAAACATCTAAGGAGCCAAAGGTGACTGGTACAGATCTTGCAGAATGGCTTGGAAATATCCTTAGTTTATTGAGAGGAACCCTTTGTTAATTTCCTAAATCGTCACAGAAAACAGTGATGGGAGTGACCAGCATGTCAGGTTAAGGGTAGGCGTAAGCGCAGCCGTACCAGGGTGGGCTTGCATGCTACGCATTTCTGGAAGCAAGCCTGGCAGTAGCCGCAGGTGCCAGGGTGGCATCCCTACTGACTGCAGCTGGCCGAGGAAGGCTGAGCAGGGAGCCCACATCAGCCCTCTGCAGAGCCCATCTCTGCACAGACGCAGAGTGAGATGAGCTGTGACCCCTTCCTTGAGAGTTAATCTCCACATCTCTCTGGAAGTCAGTCATTTAAATACAAAATTTTCTGCTAGTTGAGCATCTGGCTAGAAATGCATTTCTAGGCATGAATGTAGTGAGAATCAACACCACCTCTCTTATTAATCCCAAGTTTATGGCTGCAGTGTTCACCAGCCTACCTGACGTTGCTGTCAGCGGCAAATCTGTGCACATCGCATTGTTCACCTGCCTTAGCGGGGGGGGGGGGGCGGGGGGGGGGCAACTGTCCATTTGCTGAGAAGAAACAAAATGCTAGAGAAAGAGAAGATAATGGACCAAGATTACACCGGAAATGTACACAGGCTCTGCCCACTCTTAAAATTGAGTAAAATGAAGAAATGTTTAAAGAGTTGTAATTTCTAAACTGCTGTCACATTCAGAATATCCATATACAAAATCCTAACATTCTGCAACAGTCTGATTTTTACATTTTCCTATTTCTGCCTCATAAAAGTCTGTACTATAAAAAATGGTGGTGTGTTCTTAACAGTAGACAGTTTCAGACTTTGGATCTGTATTAATCCTTCAAGTTTCTCTCTCACGGTTTATTATGTCATCCAGATTTCACTCTGAACCATCTACTCTTTTCCATATGTTCTTAGCAGGAAATGTGCATGAATTTAGAAACACAGCAAGACATATGATATTCAATAATAAGAACATTTTGAAGAGACACAAAAGAAAAAACCCAAATGAAAGTTCTAGCTGGCTTCCAGCCTCACTCAGTCAAACAAGATATCCAATATTCCTTAATTTGAAACTTTTAGTTATGGTAAAAAATGTTTTGCTTTTCATTTATTTAGCTACATCTGAGATTTTACTGTGGATACAGACTTAGAGGCGTTGCTTTATGTTTACTCACATCTAAGTTTTGTATTAATACCTAGAATCATGTGAGGTTTTTCTTAAGTTTTATGCAGACAAAAGTAAACAAGGCTTTAAAGATAAGTCTTTCTATTTTGAGAATCAGTAAATATAGAGGTATGTGAGATGCCACAGCTTGTTTTATGAATTACATTACAGATGTTATGTATATATCAAATAACATGATGTAACTGTCTAGAAAAACTAAATGTTATACACATGTCACATCAACAAGAAAACTGCAAATGATCTACAGGTAATTGTCTGAACCCAGAAAAATGATTCCCAGATATTTTTCCTATGAAGTGTGAACTAAATAAATTGCCACAGACCTTGAGCGTTCCCCTGTGACCCTGCATGTAGGAAGATGATGGAAGAATAAGAAACTAAGAGTTTGCTACTGCAGAAAAAGGAAAGGAAGCCCCAGTCTCCAGAGCCTTGTACGCCCATGAAGCAGGGGTGAAGGCAACAGGGAGTGGAATGGGAAAAGCAGAAAGGACAGATCATGGATATTACACAAGCCAGAATTACACCCCAAGTCAATCAGGGATGTTCCGTAACTCTGTTTGGTCCCATAAAGCTTGGTAAAAAGGCAGTTTATTTGATATCCGTAAGAAAAAATCATAATCTTAACAACAGGAGGTCACATTTTTTTAGGGGTAAAAGATTGCTTTTCCTATTTTGTTTTGTTTTATTACCTGCATGCAATGTTTTTTTTATATCCTTCTTCTCCGGGATGACCACTGTGCAGTATTAAACCTCTCAAAAAATATCAGTTCAGGGAGACGGTATTAGCCATGACTTTCTGTCTTTGCTTGGTGATGGTGGTGAGTCTCCACACAGGCAACCAGTTGCCCACTGAATTGGGCAATTTGGTCCAGGGTCTCTGTGGGATCCACAGTCTGGAGGGAGCAGGGAAGCTGAGGCAGGAGATATGGGTTGGATCTTCTGCATTCTACTCCACTACCCCAAAGAAATGAGGTGAGATTAGTTTCTGTTGCATCATATAAGGATTTATCATGGGCATTAATGGTGCTACAGTGCTCGAGTTAGTAGGGACTGGTGTTCGGCTGGATTTTGTCGGCAGTGTCAGGCTGCACACCCCATGTCCACTCGCCAGTCCAGGCTCTGTCCCATCCCTGCCCTCTGCCTCACGTGTTATCATCAGTACGATAACACAAGTTTACCTCCCCACAGGACAGAATATAGCCAAGGCTTAACACTTTTAGAGCCTGCTAAGACCACTGGAGGGAAAACTTAACTACTTCAGCTGGAGGAAATTAGAATTATTTACAGAAAAATATTAAAATAACAAAAACTTAAAATTATTCACCAAAAGGGCAAAGTTTTGTTTCAAGATCATAGAAAATATTTATGATAGAGATCAGCAGTTCCTAAACGGTCTTCTGCAGACGGTCAATTGTGGGCCATGAGTCAGTGGTAGACAACAGATCCACAGCACTCTGTCACCATCATACTGCTGCAATGTGATGAGCTATGTTCCACGTGCTCTGTCGGAGATTTTAAAAAGGTTTTTCCATCACCTTTCTTTTGTGACTTGAGATTGGTTTAAGCCTCAAAAGGGTGAGTCTATGTTAGCAGCAAATCAGAACCATATTCACTATTCCAGTCAGTAAAATATTTCTTTTTTTTTTCCACTTATTAAATAAGCCTTATATTCCAGAGAAGGTGGATCTCAAGTACGTGCCTGTACAACAATGCAACGTGAGCTCAAGCTGAAATCTCCTGCACTGTAAATGTTTTTGGACTGTGGTATGTAGAAAATTGTGATTTTTTTCTGATGATGTTTTTTGGTATTGTAATTGTGTAGTCTATGTGTACCACGTCTGTAATTTTAAGCTACCCATAGGCAAACATGACAAGTCAGTACATGTATAAATCAATGGCTGTGACAGGTGTGGGCCACTGTAACAAATCTTCTGTACTTTAAATTAGTCATAAATACATGCCTTTCACTAAGCAGCCTCTCACTCTCATAAAAAATAAGGTGGCCATAGAAATCAGTTGCAATTTAATTTGGTATCTTAAAATGAAAGACATATGTGCAGCCAGCTTCCATTAGTGAATTCACCAAATAGCCCACATTTTTTTAATTGTTATTAAAAGAAAAAAAGGTTTGCATCTTTGCATCTCTGGGATGCAACCTCCATTGTTAAACTTTTTAGGTTGGTGGGTTGTTTGTTTTTTTTTTTTTTTCCTTTGCACATGAAGAATTTAAAGTTCAAATATTGCTCTGCATATGTCCTGGCAAGGCTGCTGAACAGCAAACACCCCCAAGTTCGGCCAGTGCTCCATTCCTCCGTTCCTCGGGGAGTTCCTGTTTCATGTGTTTTTCATTTTAAGTTCTGCCTCCTTGAATGCTATTTCCTCTCTTTCAGTTTTCACCAAGGTCAAAGAAATCTTTAGCAAATAAAAAATGTGAACATCCAGTCATCTACTGGAAATGTGCCCATCCAGTGTCTAAGTAATAAGTTAATAGGTTCACGGAGCAGTCCTACATACACTAAGCGGAACGCAGCAGAAACCTTCATCTGAGCACTTCTAAGTAGAGAGTACTTATCAAATGAGGGCTCTTTTGTCTTGATTATGAGCTGCAGAGAAATCAGTTTAGCAGAAATTAAAATTCTGGCAATCAAGACTCTCCCAAGTCCCTGGGACAGGGCACAGACCTTCCCCGTTGGCCTTCACCAGTCTACGGTTTGGAGGTGAAGAGGCCCCTGTGCAGAGCAAAAATGGTGGTAAGCAGTTGGAAAGTCCAGCTACTGAAAATACGTATCATATTTTGATAATCCTACATGAGAATTGTAGGGATTAAGATTCCATAGAACCTATTCAGCATGTTTGGGGGATATCTTGTGAAAATTACCTACTAAAAGAAAGAATGTGATTTAATAATAAAATTTACGAACCGCAGCCAGATGCGCTGTCAAAGTTGCCTGAAAATCAAGAGAGTCACTACCTAACAGGAATTGTTACAGGTGATGAGAGGGGATACATTATTAATGAGGATTGTTTGCCACTGCAGAGACAAATATATATTCGGGGACTGAGCCAGTCAAATGATTAACAGCTACCGATATTTCTTACAAATTTGGGCTTATTTTTTCATCAGAAGTGGAGTTCAAGCTCAAGCCAGCCTTCGGGTGATTCTACCAAGCTGGGTGTCTGAGCTCTGCGTGAGTTGTAAAGGAAGTCAGATCCAGAAGAGCTCTCCTGGACTGCTGCCTCCAGTCCCCCCTAACTGCCTTGTTATACCAGTTTCTGTAAACCGATAAGGTTCTGTCTTACCAGCATATTTGGGTTGATGGATGGCTGTTCCAGAAGTGTATAGCTCTTCCGGTTAGAAACCTCCTAATCTCCAGTTCAAGTAATCTGTGTCACAAAATGGCACTGGTGCTTATCTTTGCTGGAGGTTCCCCACCCGATACATTCAAGGACCACATTTGTATTCTCCACAGGCACATCACATATTGTGTCATCTGGTGATCAAATGGTCCATTCTCAGGTCTTTTTTCAAAGCTTCCTGCTTAGGGGAAAAAAAAAAAAAAAGAGTCCTAAAGCGCCTGACCTCACCTTTTGGGTTATTCAAATTCATCCAATTTCTATTATTCCAGTCCTGAAGCTTATCCAATTCTTCCTGTATACTGTCCTCCTCCACATTCACACTACATATTGCATTATCAGAAAATTTCATGAGCACAGTACTACTTTTTCTGCCAAAGTTGTTAAAAATGTTAAATAGGATCAGTCCCTAGACACATCTTGGAAGAACTCCACTAGTAACTTCCTTTCAGTTTGGTATCTCTCCTTTCAACATGATCTTTCATTTTTTTCCACCTCACAATTCTTCTGCTAATCCAAATTTTCTCCAGCTTAACGAGCAATTTCCTATGCAGCACTGTGTCAAAATCTTTCCTGGTAACTGAGTTGCACCTCCTTCTCTTACTAATAAAAATAATTTTTCAGGTTATTCAGGCAGAATCTACTCTTGCTAAAGTGAGTGACATGTCATTCCATTTCCGTCTTCGTGTCCTTACCCATTTTTCTCCAATGTCTATTTTGAAGTTTCACATATTCTTGAAGCCAGACCTGTGGTTGCCCAGACTTCTCCTCTTTTTTACTTACGTTTGATCCAACACTTGCTTTTTGAAGGAAGAGCTATCATCTCTGATCAACACATTCAAAATCTTTGTTAGCAGACTTGCAGTTTCTTAAACCAGTTCTTTCATAGTTCTTCTAGGATGTGCCTCCACTGCAAGCTGACTCAGTCACATTAATCTCTTTAGAGTCTGGCGTCCACCTTAGATGTGGTTAATTCCATTTCCATTCTCATATTCCCATTAGCAACACAGTCTTGTTTAACATCATCATCTCTGTTGAAAACTCAGCCAAAGTATTCATCTTGGGGCCATATCTGTATTATCCTTAACTTCATCACCATCTTAGCTGCGCGGTGGCTATAAATCATCTTTTTGTTTGTGTGGCTAAAATAATCTCTATTAGATTTAGCTGTGTTTGAAAAATCCAACTTAGATTGTCTTTTGGCAATTCTCATTTTATCCATACACTTCCTGACCTCTAAGACTTAATCGTGTTAGCTGAACATTACTCTCTTTTTCCACTTTTCATAGGATGCCTACTCATTCTGAATAGGTTATTTTTGAGCTGGGTAATCATCCAGTTAGGTCTAGATCCCTTCCCTTGATTTCAGTAGAGGCCCCAGGGAAACGTTGTACCTTTGTCATTCAGAAACTCCAGCTCTTTTACATTCAAGTCCGTGAGTTTCCCAGTTCTGTGAACTGCATTTTTAAAAATGAAAATGCTAGTTTCACTTTCAAGTAGAACTACCTGTTTTTATCTTTACATTTAATTTAAAATTAAGTCAAAGTGTCTTGATTCGAGGTTTCTGGTACAACCCGTTCTCCAGTGTCCAAAGTAGTAATCCAAACTGCATCTAACTGAATGATCTGTGTCTGGTTTAAAGTTCATTTGGTGAAAAAGACTGTCATCTATATGGGATATTAAAAGACTCTGACAGTAGCACAATTCTTAGTGATACTTCTAACTCTAATGATAATGCAGAGATTTCTATGCAGAATCTGAGTTGGTATAAATCTGTGTTGCTCTGCTGAATCTAGTTGAGCTCCACAAATTTAAGCAGGCTCTTTGTCGTGACAAACTGGATCAGACACACGACAAGCACAGCGCCCTTTGGTTTAAACTACAGAGCTTGCTGAACTGCCTCATTCTCTGCAAGCTTTCACATCCCAGAAAGACATTTTATGGCACCATTTATAAGTCTTATCCCCTAGAGCATCAAATGAGGACACTCCTATCACTCCTGCTGCCATTGAAACAGCATCTCACATAATTTATTGTCTTTCATTTGCTTGCAAAAAAGCAAGGAAGTTTCATTAAGTAGGTGGGAGAAGCTGAAGGCCCTTTTCACACTCACATGTTTTCTCTTTGTTGCTGTTTGTACAGGTGCAGTGAAAAAGACTCAGAGGGCGTATTCATAAAGACAGGACTTGAGAAATGCCACTTTAAATTGTTTGAAATCAAAGGTTTTGGTAGCTCATAAACAGGGAGCTATTTTTGACCTAGGACTGCAAATCTAAATATAAGGAGCCACCCTCATGTACAAATATATTCAACGTACACATGTAACTACCATTAACATAGCCTGCCCTCATGCATTGTGAGAACAAGCTCTTTTCATTTATGTTCAACTGAGAATTTCAATTTCAAAAAAGAAAAGAAAAGAAAAGATTCTCATAATCAACCAGCACATTCGTAAGTTGAAATAAAAGTATCCAATGAGGATGTCAGGAAGCCTGTACTCCATCCAAACTGACCGATTTAATGCTTGCTGTAAGCATACTTCCAGACTAGCATCTGGAAATCTTAAATGAACAGAGATAGACATAGACACCCTTACACTCTGGGAAATAATTAAAGTTGGAATGAGAAAACGGTCGTGGACCAGATCATCAGCTGGTATAAATCAGCACAGCTCTAGTCATTCCAAAAAAGCAATGCCAGTTTATGCTAGAGTTAAAGTGCTAGCTGGCTCCTGTAGCTTTCCTTTGTGATTAATTTCAGTGCAATCATTTGCTGGAACATGCTTTTGGACCAAGCTTCCTGAAGCATTACTTTTACAAATCTCTTGCGTGCTTTTGGACCGCTGCCTGTAGCACACCCTTCTGTATTAGGTCTGCTTTTCTCCAACAGAAAGCTCAAGGTTTGGGATTTCTTTTTGAAATGTTATGTTAGAGATAAAACAAAACCAGTATTTTTTGCTGAGCAGTTACTTTATGCATAACACTCGTGACTCTCTTCCGTGAATTGATGGCAGCTGACTTTTTTGTTCTTTGCCGTTCTTTGCTTAGGCTATCCTTAGGATGGTTAATGTTGGTATTTTCCACTCCTCGCGTACCACAAGCTCACACTGAATTTAAGAGGGGCAGTCCAACCTCATGGTAGTGCAGAAGCAGACACAGGGCTGCCACAAGGTGCCTCCAGCTGTCAGTGTAGTTTCATCCTGGCTGGCACCCACCCACACAAGACCCTAGAAACACCATGGCACCTGAAGAGCCACCAGGGCGCAGGCCAGCACAACCAGCGCTCCTACACCATCCTTTTTGCAAACCACCTTAGGAGGTCCCCAGAGCTGCAGTCTTTTGCTAGGTGAAGGGGCACAGGTGGCTCTGTCAGCCTTCCACCAGTGTCTCGGAACTGCCAAATTTCCCTCCCTAAATGCAGTGCTCCCAACGAGCTCCCTCCCCCGGGATCTCAAGCACCGTGCCTGGCCTCCTGCCTTCCCTGGCAAAGCCAGCAGCTCCCACCTTGGGGCATCACAGACAGAGAGAGAAGCCGTAGCACTGTCCTGTGGCTGGAGAAGCATTGCGATGAGAGGCTGTGCCCCCAAAGCCCCCTCGCTGGAGCATACGGCTCCACCTTGCAGCCTTATGCCCAAGCACTCTGTGGCAGGATGCAGCCAGGTCCTCTCTCAGAGAGGACAGTTCCCAAGAAACCGGTCCAAGGGCATGTTTCATGGCCATCGTGCAGCCCCCCCCAGCCACTCCATGCAGCCATGGATGGCACATTTTCTTTCCCGTGTATTGACCACAGGAAGAAACAGGGCAAATTACTTAAAATATTGCCCGTTCATTCATCCATTGCAACCAAGCACACTTTGAAAACACAGAAACTTCAGGGTTAGCTTGTCACAGTCTGTGCTACCCTTCCTCTTCTTTCCCAGCTCTCTCCTCTCTTGCACCCCAGTGCCGGCCAGAACCCATGACCACATGAAGAAATGTAGGGAATCTATCTGTACAAGGTCATGACTTATTTCGAGACCGTGGTAGCTTTTAAAACATTCCCCAGCATTGTTTCTCAGATGCGGATGGCATTGCTCCTGCAGGAAGGAGGGCTCACAAAAGAGTTCAGGACTGGAGCCTGCTCTCAGATGGCAGCAGCTCAGTTGTCCTTGATCACCCACAGACAGCTCATATTCTCCATTACAGGGGACAAGTGCAAGGCTGTACAGCCTACAAGTGTTCAAGGACACCAGGGACTTGCTAAGAGCCCTTAAGTGTTGGCAGAGACTCATTTCCTTCAGGGCACTGGACTAAGTGCAGATATGTGCAGTCTTCTCCTGCTTATAAGAAACTGCTGCGATGTTGGGGGACTGCGCATAAAGAAATGAGCCAAAAGGGAACTTCACCACACATCACCTACCAGCAGCACAAGACCACCATGATTTTCAGCACTCAGAAAGACACAGGAGGTTGTCTTTTCAGCATGATCCATGCTCCCTCTGTGGCAGCAACTTGCAGAATCACTTTTTCTGAGTGCTTTGGTTTGGGTTTGCAGGTCCTGATTTGCAGAAGTATTAAGTATTTATACAGTTTTGCAATCTCCATCCTTGGAGATACTCCAGATTTCTCTGGATATGACCCTGAGAGACCTGATCTGATTTCGAAGTTGGGTATAGCTTCAAAATTGGCCCTGCTTTGAGAGGGGGGTGGATCAGATGGTGCCTTCTAACCAGAATTATTCTCAGACTGCAGCTGCCACTGCAGTCACTAGGAGCTCTGTCTTGAGCAGACAAGTGTTCCAAAAAATCAGAGATTTTCTGCTGAGCATCCAAAATAATTTGAAACTTTAAAAAATATTACATTTAAACACAGCATCTATAAAACGGAGCAAATAATGCCAATAGTTCACAGGTAGGGGTTAAAGATTGCTTTTGAATCACTGAAGTATTATTTTCATAAGCATTAGAAAAAACTCTGAGGAAATCAGCAATTTACGACTCAGACCAGAGCTCAGATAATGTGAAGGGACAGAGCTCTTCATGGAATCGGGATGCTTAAACACAAGGCTGAAAACTCATTCATTAAGCACTGTCTGTTCTGTGTTGCTCCTTTGAAGCGTGGCTTCTGTGCAGAAGGTAGTACGTCTTCGTGTAATTAAAAACTGCAGCAAGCTTTAATTTTTTATTTTGCACTTATTAAGATTTATCCTTTGAAAATTGTGATCTGGCAGGTCATTCCAGTCAACTAGATATAGTTTTATATTAATATCGAAACACCCATTTTTTGGTATTGCCCTTTTTGGTCAAAGTTAGTTTTTGAGGTTATGAAAATGGAGGTCTGGAAGCTTAAAATTACAGCAGATGCCTTGAGTTTGAGTCAGAGTCAGTGACTAGTATTGACAGGATACTATGAAAGCAGGGGAAAATGCTCTGGAGTACACACACACACATGTATCTGGGTGAAATCTACTTCACTCAGCAATTAATCAGATTAAGGAGTCTATTGAAGTAAGGGAGATTTCATTTAACACATTTCTCATGGGTAACTACTAACTGTGATAGCAGAAACAAGCCTTCAAGACGAAAAATAGAAAGCATTCCTATTACGAGTTTTGCTCGAAGCTCAGAAACGAAAATGCTGTGAGAACAAGGGAATGGGATCCTAATGAAAACACCTCTCCTTACCTCTCTCTCTGCAATGCCATGCTGAGAAACAGCACTTGCTTTCTCCGACGCATAGAAATCTTTGTGCTTGACAGATAGAACAGGAGATAAAAAGGATACAAAGCATCTGGCTTTCCAATACGTACGTGGGATGATGATTTAAATTACAAAGTTTGAAGAATTTGGCACTTAGCAAACTTGAACCTTGCCCAGGTTTTTTTTTTTTTTCCCCCTTCAATAATAAGTTTAGAAAACATGAAAAAAGAAATATTTTCCCCTGTAACACGGCATATAAACAACATCTGCACTTTCGAATCAGTTCAAAACACCTTTGGAATGAAAGGTTTTTCCCTTTGAACAGGGAAGGAACACGTCCAGCATGCTCCAGCGGAGGGAAAGTCTCGCAGATATTGAGCCGTCTGGTTCCATTGTAAGGTTGCTGGCAAAGACCCTGCGGCAGGATTGACGTTGCATTAATTACCAGGCCCATGGGCCCTCCGACCCCGCTCCACCGCTAGACGTACTGGCAACGGATCTGAGGAATGCTGGCATTATCTCAGTCCCGAAGACCTGAAGGCAAGTTGTCACCTGAACTGCAGGTAAAGTGAAACATTTCACCGCGCTAATAAAATACACATTTCTCTGGCATTCAGTCTGTCTGGGAGATAACTGTTTAATGCGTTACAAATTTCCTTGCTGGTATCTGGCTTTAACAAACATTATTACAGAAAAGACAGACTTTCTGAATTATTTTAGTTCCTTAATATTCATAATACTAATCATATTTTAATAATAGAGATATATTATCAGATGTGGATTTTGCTCCTTATTAGTTGACAACGGCCCTCATTCTTATTTACACCTCATCAGTAGGAGAAAGTGGCATCAATATAAGAGTGTTGTGGTATATAGCCCAAAACAGTGCTGAGCCCACAGAGAGTTGTGGTCTACATTAATTTTCCTGACTTCTGGGGTAAAGAGAGAACAGTGCATCACAGTTATAACAGCCAGATCAGTTCCGTGCAAATTCTTTAAGGCTGTCTCAGTTTGCGCAGTAAAAAGTTAAGCCCTTACTCATTTCCCTGTGATCGCTATCTAATTGATTCATTCCTGTCTTGCTTGATTGCGTTGCCATTTTAGCTCAAAATCAGACGTAATAGCTAAGAAGATGGGAGCCATCAGATGACTTTTTAACCAGCATCAGTTCCTTTGGTTATCAACCTTGACTACAAAGCCACAGGGCTGTATGTTGGTCTTCTTAGTGGACAGGAAGAGCTGCTGAATTTGGCATCCTCTCGCTATAAGCACAAGAATAAGAGGTCAGGTACCCAAAGTCCAAAGAACTATCATTTGCAAACAATAAGCAACAACAAAAGGAAAACTTCTATCTCAGTCTCTATGTATTCCTTTCATCCAGGTGGCATTTAAACCAATATTTGGCCTTGACAATTATTCCCACAGAGTGATTGTGCAAGCATTAGAGATTTTAACAATGTTTATATAAACAACATGAAATGCAAGATAAAGAACTCGATAATTACATATCAATTTTAAAGATACAAGTGAATTGTTTAAGTCTTACAAATCAAAGCCGTAATGGATTGCAGCTTTATATGTAGTCAAAATAAAGATTTGTGGAATATGGGGGTTTTATGGCTTGTAGATCTATTTTTAAATATTTTTAAAAATAAAGCATCCCATGATTAGCCCTTTCAATTACTGCATCACATAGTATTTTTTACAGAGTCTAATTATATCTTAGATTAAAATTCAAAACACCTGCTCTTGTGGATCGCACTAATTTCAGCTTCGAGTATTTTGATACAAAGAGCTATAATCAGTGAGAACCAAATGATTTCCTATTCTCTGTACCACACCTTCTCAGCCGAGTACAGCCAGAGACCTCCATTTCCTTCTTATTTTTTGTGTTATGATTATTACATCTTTTATTTAAAGATGTCTTTTTAAGGCTGAAAGATGTTGAAGGCAGATATTAGCTTTTAAAATAACAGTCATTTTGATTTTAAAGAGTAGATGAATAGTGTATTTTTCTTCTGTTAGTTTCCCTTTTTCATTTCAGTGTAGCTAATATAAATATTTTGTTCCTGGCTCTTAAGAAAACTGCTCTTTGAAAACCCTGTAATTTGAGTTCAGGGATTTAAATGGGAACACATACTTACTTGAAAGATAGTTTTTGATGTGCTTGGTTCTCTGTTATTATTCATGCGCTTCTCTACACTTTAAGGGTGTGATCCAAAGTCCACGGCGTCAATGCGAAGACACACAGATTTCACTGGACTTTGGGTCAGGCTCTAAATACTGTATGAAGAAAAAGGAAATGGTTGAATTGTCCCTGTAGATTCTATCATAGTAAAATAAGGGTATCTTTAACAATATTCACTTTTTGATGAGCATAAGATGGGATCTGACTCTTTGCACAGTTACACTGGTTTTAAGCCGATGGGACAACACTGTAGAACACAATAGGACAACAAAGAGCCATGGTAGGGCGCTGAATCAGGCCCCTCACAGGCCTCCAAGGCCTTCCAAGAGCAGTGTGGTTACTCTGAATCTTATGCAATGATCTGCTTTCAAATAACTTTGTCTGCTGAAGCTGTGGGGGTGGCCTGGCAGTTTTGCACCAGAGCTGCTTATTTTGTTTCTCCCCCATACTGTGCTGTAACTTGCCGCTTCGCCGTGCTGCAATGGGTAGGTTTCTGAAGGCCCATGAAAAGCCACCTGGCTTTTGCTCCAGAGTGTATTAATGCAATGAAAATAAATTTAATGGCATGTCACATCAGAGTCAGAACAATCTTTTTAGAATTTCAGCATTTTTATACCCTATGTTCCTCACTGCGATTAATTAGCTGTGAATGTATTTATTGATGTTTTTCCTTCTCTTTTCCATGTCATGTATTAGAAAGGTAAAAGAAAGGTAAGTTCTTTTTGGGAAAATTCAAGACTTCCACATGATAAAATGACATGTGCCTCTGGCATGCACGAAACTCTCCTAGTTTTGCCTACACAGTCTAAGAAATTTGTGCCTGAGTGTTGTACAGTGAGATTTACATCACCTGCGGACAACTATTCTGTTTTAAGATAAAAGATAACATGGGCCAGAGACACCTGCCAACACCTCACAGAGGAGTCTGGTAGCTCTGACTAACTCTATGCACTGGGCTTTTCCGCGTTCAGTGTTTCCCAGTAGTTTTTTACCCTACTTTTCAGCTCTGCTCAGGTTCACAGAGCTAGCTCCAGTCTGTGACTGCTGTGGGAGAAGGAGACCTTACCTGTATGGGCAGGGAGTGCCTGGGAGCTGTGTGGAGGCACCGAGATGGCTCTGGGGCATCTGCCCTGGCTCTGGGAGCACCTCACATCCCCGCCAAGGATGCACAGTGCTGTGCCCCAGTTAATAAACTGGTCTTATGAAGGGTAAGTTTGGGTCAAGGATCAGGGTTTTTTTTTTTTTTTCTGTTGTCCAGAGTTTCCAGTCCTTCAACCATCTGAGGATGGTTGAAGCTGGCTGAGTACATCCCTGCCAATCTGCAGACTGCCACAGAGCCGAGCCCAGCAGCCACCAGCCCCGGGAAAACCTTGTACCCATAAGGACAAAAGCAATTAACACCAGTGACACTAAGAACAGAACAAGTGATGCAGGTTTTGTGCATATGAGCCAGGGCCTTGGTTCATAAAGTGTCACCTCTCTGCGTGGTAGACGCATGAAACTCGATGTCTGCCTAAAGGAGCTGAGGACTGAGTCAACCCTGCTGAGATTTAAGCCAGCGGTTCCAGCGAGTCTAGGTGTTTCAAACATGGTGCTTACACCGCTAAACCACCACTTTAGCTTTATTCAGCTGCTGCTACTGTTATCAAAATAAACCACATGTTGCAATTCTATTTATTATGGGTTTATGCTCCATTAGATGTGAAAGTCTTTTTTAAAGCAATACAAAACCTTGTGGTAGTCAAACTCCTTTAATTTGTTAGCTACACAGCATGTGCATTATCCGCTTTTGCTTTAAAAAGCCCCAACACGTTCCATCGTAGAAATTAAAATGCAACTGATGTTTTTAATTTGAAATTTACTGCCGCTATGAAAGTCTGCCTACCACCTAGTAAGTGGAAACATTAGTAAGTTAAAAAGATAATGACATAGATGTTTTTCAAAGGAATAAATAAATCAAAGCTGTGCACAAGCAGTAAGTGTCTTCTCTCTGACAGGAGTCCTCAGAGAGCAATACTATGGCATTTTCCAGAACTAAATTGCATTATTATAAGAGCTTTAAATTAAGCTCCTAACCATGACCTTTAAACACGGTGATTGCCATTATGCCTGCTGAGGAGGTTGTGGAGGGTTTGGAAACCCTGTGCAAGATTGATGGGTTTTAATACGTAATCAAGTGTAGGTTCATTTAGCACAGCTGTTGAACAGAGGGCCTAACACCGGGTTATCACAGGGAGCGCCCTCTCTTCTCTTCCAGACAAATCAGTGCTAGCAGTGGGAGGCAGGACTTGTTAGTGCTGGGGAAAACAACACAGCGTCTTCTTGATGGGACTGGAAGAGGACGTGGAGTTTATCAGCCACGCATCTCCTTTAGAGAGCGACCAGGAATAAAACGTTCCCCCGGTGCTCGAGCGAAACCACACGTTGACAAAAGAAAGCAACCGATGTATAGATTTTGTCTGAAAGTATTTCTGTGGGTACAACACAAAAGAAAAACTATCCAAAGCACGGTCAGAGATAATAAACCAAAATGCAGTGGAAGTGTTCACATAGACCAGGTAAAACTTTGTACAGTGAATACTTAAAACAAAAATACATGTTAAAAAATCAGTAAATTCCTTAAACAAGTGCACAGAGGTATAAAAAAAGATTTTCTTGCTATTCATAGCATTCTGTTAAAAAAAAACCCTTTGAATAAATTCTGTTCTCTAAGGTACTTACTGACATGCATATACCTATCTTATACCGTATATCTTATACACTGTTATACACATACCTTACACGTTATATAATTGTCTTCAAGCATTAAAAAATTAAACACTCTGGAGAAATAAAACAAGGCCCTGATGTACTGTATGGTTATGAAGTGCCAATTCTGCAAATGTACTAACACAACCTGTCCTGAAGCCTGCAAATTCTCATCATGGAAACCAAGGCTTTGGGTCGGTGCAGGAATCGGAGATCTCAGAGGGTCTGACTTGTCTCATGAAAGTCCCACCTCTCCTAGTGAGTCGGACAGGACAGCCAGCATCCTCCAGGTGACTCTCCAAAGCAAGGTTAGAATAAGTCAAGGCCCAAATAATCAATTTTGTACTAGAAGGACCTTCTTCTGGCACACAGAAGGCTGACGCTTCTCTGGAGTATCCAACTCTCCAGGGATGCTGCCCCTTGGTCCGCTCTGCAGGAACCTCAGTTGTGTCCTCAGCCCCAGGGGCTCATGCCCGGGGACTTCCCACCACGCAGTCCTGCCAGTGCCCCCGGCCAGCCCCAGGCTTAGAAAGACCCAGTCGCTGCTGTCAGGTCCACTCATCAAACGCAAATGTTGCCTGAGCCCACAGGTTATCAAATACACCAAAAACTCCTCTGATACCTCCCACAAATATTTGTTATGTCAAGGGCTGTAATTTAAGCAGCCAAGATGCAGTGTGGCAGCTGATTTTGGTGGACTTATGACAGGTTTCCAAGTTGCTTAACCAGCATAAATATACTGTACTTATAATATTGTGCTGTACTGTGTCAATAATATTTATTCTACATTTTTTACTAGTTCAATTTCTAACCAGTCAATCAAGTAAAGGTAGGCAAAACCTGAAGCATCACTTTCATATTTTAACACTATATTAGGCAAAAAATTCCAGGATGTTCACTGAGGTTTTGGACTAAAAAAAGGCTGAGCTCCAGATTCACATGACCTACCATCCCACGTAAGCTATCCTTCCTACTTATCCGAGCAGCTTTGAAGGCTGAAACCCAGCCAGTAAAAAAAAATGTGTAATTTAGACTTTGTGAATCTGGACTTCTGTGAAGATTACAGAAATGAGAACTAAAAATGTTGATAGGTTAAGTTATATTTGTCAAGGGAGTTAAACTGTCCAACCACATTGATCATTCATACTATAGGATTATCATATTTTCAGGATTTTTTTATTTATAAGCAGCACTAGTTTTCTGTAAAAGACATCATTATTTAAATATACAACTGGCTGCACGTATTTTGTCTTCTAGTTTCTCACAATTGTGGGGAAAAGTAAGGTTTTTTCTATAAGAAGTCACTATAGTATTGGTTACAACGTGTACAATAACCCTTTCCCAGTCTCGACTGCTCTCATTCTTTTCCTCTTGTATCAAGCATGATCTGACAGAGTTCTTGGGGTCCTCTATCTCTGACCGTGTGGGATAATTTTTAGGAAACTTAGATGTACTTCTTTCCGCCTGTTGCACTGACCTTTTTTGGCCAGGGAAGCATGGATTTGCTTTTGTAAGGGTGTTCTGCTGGAAGAGTTCTGCACAGATTCTTCACTTCTCATTCCCCCATCACTAATGTTTTGTCACAGTATTTTTCCTCCAGGCTTGTTCTTTTCTTAATTTGCCCTTTTTAATATTATTTCAATAGTGGTGCAAATTGAGACATTAAACCCCGAATGAAGTCTGTTTAGCTGCGTATCTAAGGCAAGGTCAAAGAAGAGCACCACGATCTGCTCCCTCCCCATGTCTGCTTTTCACATCTTGCTTAATGTGCAACCAAGTGTTACTTGTCTCTCGGGCTTTGTAGGTGAAGGTAGAATACATGCACCTTCAATCATTGGACTCTGCTCTTAATTTCTCTGTTGAAGCAAAGTTATTCTAGCACTCGACTTAACACTAATACAGAACTGCTTCTGTTCTTTGCATGGGATGCAAGATTTTTTCTCTTGATATCACATCCACTATACAGTTTGCTTTCTTGATCTGATGAGGTTGTCTTTCCTTTACGTTGGGAGGAGGAAAAAAGTGTGTAAAAACACACCACTCTTCCAAATCCCCAAACCTCTTCCTTTGTCCAGCTTAGGTCATAGGGAAAAAACATTTGGTTTTATCACCTTTCCAAAGCAAGCAAGCATGCACTTGTATAGCAGAAGTAGCACTTGATATGCATTGCTATTAGTCATGGTACAAAGCAGCTTTGCAGACATTCATATCCGAGTCAGTAATCCAAGAGTTTCTTCTTGTGAACTTCTGATTCAATTGAATGATTTATGACTATCTGCTCTGGAAATCTGCATTGTAGCCTCATTGTCTTCTTTCCTCGCTCTTTTTCTGGTGCCTCTTTCTGCACTTGCCATCACAATAGTGAAGTCGATGTGCAGTTTTTTCTTAGGATCCTGTCCAACCTTATTTGGTGATCAACTATCTGATATCAAGCGATCAACAGGAAGCTGTCTGGGAAGAAAAGATATCCTCCAGATGAAACTTTCAACTGGAAGTCATAAAGTTGATCCTAAGTGTCTATAAAACTTCCAATGTTCCACAGAGGGTTGTCTGAAATACAGTTTATGACTCTGCTGAGCGTAACCTTAGGCTGGGGATGCAGCTGCTGCTTTTGCTTCAGAGACCTTCGTGTGACAGTATGTATGTGAAGGCCAACAGCTGAATATCTTCCGCTGCCCTTTGGCATAGCCACCAGCCTCTGAGACACGTCCATGTGGATGGTGGGAGTGAGAATGGAGGACTCCGGAACACTTTGTAGATTCTTGGGCCTTATGCACCTGGTTTAGAACCTTCCAGGGTGATGTCTCCAGGCCCTCCACTTTTTCCATGTGAATAGGCTGGGACTTCTAGCTACAAGTGTCCAGAAGTGTGTTTATCTCATTGGAGACCTTAAGAAAACATGTGAAGTCCCAGAACGGAATGTGTCCTGCAGCATTTGTTGTTGACAATCAGATGTAGGAGTTGCCAACTCTTTGGGGCCTGCAAAAAGGGAGCCAATGGCCTACTGGCCCACCTCCCAATGTCATATGTATAATCAGTATGCCCAGATCTACTTTGTCACATCTCACCTAAATTTGGAAACATTAGAAATTGCTAACCTCTTTCTTTTACTGGGAAAAAAGACAAGAGGCACCTCCAGTTCAAGAAAGTTGTTTTAGGAAATGATTTGGGGGGTTGTATCAAATATAATGTTGAGTTTTGAGATGTTTTATCACTTTCCTATGTGTTATAGCCTCAAGCTATTTTCACAAGACAGAAATTATCATTCTCCCATGAACAGTGAAGCTTCAAAGTGGATGGCATAAGACTTAATAGTCTGGATTTTGGAAGCTTGAAGCTACATAGGTGCAAAAAGTGATGAAATACATCCATAGAAGTAAAAAATCTCAAGAGCTGTTGGTACAAAACTACCGTGTCTTCCTGGGAAAGAACCAGATAGTTGTCTGCTGGAAGATGGCAACGTACTAGGAAAAAATGTCACTATAGGCTTGCTGGGTTTGTATACCCTTTCTCTAAGCATCTGTCGCTTGAAACTATCACAGATGGGACACTGTTATGGATGGACCTTTGGTCTAATCTGGTAAAACTGGTCTTAAATCCCCATGACCCTCCACTCCTTTGCTCTGATATCATGCTGAGGTACCACCACTGTACCGCTATTAATTCAGTGCATTTATAGTGTCATAAAGCTGACCTAGTGAAATGCAGAATTAAGCTTGACAATGGCAGAACAGTAACTTTCTGAGCTGTATTTGAAGAGTGACTGAACATGCTTTCACATGGCAAATGTACAGGCCATACCTGTATGCTACCCCTCTTTTAAGGCAGTACAACCTCTTCTTTGTAACTGCAGGAGCTCTTTAAGAACTTCCCTACAAAACAGCACTCATGTCTCAGTCAATGAGTTGCAGATTATTTATTACTTACTTAAGAATAATTACCCTTAAAGACAGTTAAATGTTTCAAGACTAAAAAGCAGAATAAATGTAGGTTGAAAGCCATTATGTACAGATACAAAAGACTTTTTGTCAGTAAACTTTTCATACAGTCATCCAAAATAAATTCTATGAGTCCAATCCAGAGACCTTGGTCTGCACAAACAACCTTACTGGGCTATTGCACTCTCCACATTTTGGTAAGGAACAGTTTTGGGCAGACCTATATTAAGGCCATATTTTGATCCAAAGACACAGGCATGAAATTTCTCCCTGCCCCCTCCTGTCTTATATGAAAACACTACCTGGAGAAAAGCAACAGGACTGATTTTGAGTAAACCAGCTTGGAGGGGTACCAGGCCTTGGGCTCCTCCTTCCTTGCCAGAAGCAGGGCCCCATTGCAGCGGGGGCTTCCAAAGGCTGCCCTGCCTCCAGAAGTGCCAGAATGGATCAACACACTGGCTCCAGCCAGAAATGGACTCAAAGTAGCTGTTGTTTCTTCTCCCCCAGGAGCATTTTCAGAGGAACGCCTCAGAGGTAAGGGCTGAGGTTCCCAAGAACAGCCAACCTCACGCCAGGAAGGACTGGAGCATACCCATTCGTTAAATGCTCTATAAAGGGTAATATTCTTTAGCCACTTTTTGGCTAAATCCCACTCCTTTTCTGAGAGAATATTTACAGACAGTATCTCCTGAGCATCCTGCAAGTGACTGACACAGATACACATGGATTTTGTTTATTCTTGTCTGCCTTGGTTTTAAATTTTATACATGTCCTCTAGGCATGACTTTGATGCTGATTTTTCTAGGGGAAAAAAAAAAAAAACTGAATACGTAAACAAAGGAGTCATACATACATAAAGTAGTAAAGCACAAATCAAAGTCAGCCCCAATTTTTTTTTTTTTGAATGCCAAATACTGTAAGAAGCAAGATTCTGTTTCAATGGCTGTCTTGCCTTAGTTCTTGTCTACTTCAATTTAAGGGGCTTTTATTTCTGCATCATGACCTCCTCAGGAATTTAGTTACATCGTGAAATTTTATAACTGTAAAGACAGAAAGCTAAGAGCTGTGAAACAGTTTCACAGCATCAACATTTCATCTTTTCCCCATGTGTGTACTAAAATGAGAGAGGGGTCAGTTCTCTATCTGACGTGATGCTCCGGTCTCAGAGAGGTTTACTGTGTCACCCGCTAGCACGACAGATCCAATTCTCCAGCTTTTCCTGGGATGTGTTTGGATGGAAGATTCTGGGTGGGAAGCCACTCACTGATACTTTTTAATGGCCATTCATATATTTTGCCTCCCTTGCTGATCTCTGCACGCTAGGTGGGTGGCATTGGCTTTACCAAGGCTTTCTTGCCAAGGAGCAGCCAAAAGCACGTTCACTGTGGAAGTCTGGTCCCTGAAGTGCTGCCGAGGGCAGTGACACCTGTACAGATCTCCTGAGCAAGTGCTGTTTACACCAGTGAGGGCTGCCTGGACACAACATCAGTTGTACGTGCAGTTTTTCCAGGAATCCAGAATGTGTTACCCATACACATAATTCTTGTGTTTGGTCAGTTCTTGCCCCTATCCTTTACCATAACTTCTCTGCAACCATAAAATGGCTCTGGATGGCTCCTGAAGTGCCATGGCTTGTTTGTTGACTTCTCTTTGAAAGAGGAGTGCCAAATTAGTTTGAAATAGTTGAGCACTATGAAGATGAGATACATAAAGGCAAAATTCAGCCCCAGAGGTCCACTCTGTCACTTTCTTCTTTCTTTGGCCTCACCTATGAAAACCAAACAAATATAACTGCTAGACTTGACTGTGTTCAAACCAATGTTTGTCCCAGATGCGTCAAATCAGTTCAGAAACTGAGCTATAGTCTGAGATCACATGTAGCCAAGGTATTAATTTCTGCTTTTAAATGTCCAGAATTTCTTGGACTGATTATTTCCTGGTTTTGATTTCGGGTGTTCGGTAGCTAACAAGAGACCTCTGACTGCGGAAACATCACACTGCAAAGGCTCAGCTGAAATAGCTCCCTGCCCACACATCTTTCTACAGCACTTTAAAATATGCATTTCCTGCACATACTATAATTAGGCTCTTTCATTCTCCCTCCTGTTGCTTTTAAAATACCCATTATCTCCTACAAAACTCTTGTATTATGCCATTTTTTATATCCCTCCTGTTACTTCAGGAGGCAAATAGAGACATTTTAGTGGATGTAGTTCTGACAAGGGAAATTCCAGCATTGCTTCAGCATGACAACGGGCCACAATCATCAATGAAGCAATAACTTCACTGTGGATCACTGCAACTGCTAAAGGATATGTGGCTGGCTTACAGCCACAGACAACATCCACAGGATTGCCTGCACCTCACCGAGCTGCACATGCTAAACTTGAGTCCAATTCAAAAGATGTTGGAAGGATTAATAGCTCTTGGTACCTCAGGCAGGGAACAAGAAGTGAAGTAGGGAGGCAGGAGAAGATTCTTTCGTTATTGGTATTTTGTTGTCTAGGTAAAAATTCCCCTCCAAATGTGGCTCCTCCAGAGCTTGTCTTCTGTCTCAGGAACACGCCTTATTCTCAGACAGGACATCGTGTATTCTTCATCCAAAGTTTAACCTCATCCTGCCTCTCTGAGTCGGCACTTGCAGTTCCACACCTGATGAAATGAAAGGAAAGATGAAATGTCACAGTTTGCAGCTGGCCATAAGCCAGCTGCTGGAGCTACGTCGAGTGCCTGAGCAGCATGTTCCAGCCACAGCTGCAAATGCCCCAAAAGGTTTAAAAATGCTTTTTGAAATATTATTTGACTCAAATAGCTTCTGAAGGTGAAAGGACCTCTCAGAGAGAATATGGCTTTCAGGAGAACTTCTGAGGCACTGTGTTCCTGCTTATGGATATCTTCAAATTAAAGTGTGTCCCTTCATTGGTGCTAATCTGATCTAGGATGTGCAAATTAGGCTGTGAGAAGACTGATAAGAATACACCCAGGAAAAAAATACTTCAGTGCAGTGATGGATAACCTGCTGAAATACGTTTTGTATAGAGATATATAAAACTCAGGTATGCATTATTACTAAATATTAGAAAAGTTTCTGGCCTGACCCAGACCTACAATAATGGGGCAGTTATAATTTCTATTTCAGCTTAGTCAAAGTATGTTAATGTACAATCTTAAATTTAAATTTTTATATATAAACTGAACTTGCTTTGACTTTTCCCAGAGGACTTTGCAATGCAGTTTAAACTTTTTATTTATCTCCAAACAAGATGAAACGTGCAAGGAATATTAACATGCTTAAAGCGCACAGTAAGGCAGAAATGCACTTCCTATTTGAGCAAAGAGTTGTATAATTGTCTGTGGCTTCAACAAAAAAAGGTGTCATTATACTGGAAGTAAGGTAACATGAGGAACATAGTTTCATCTCACTTTGAAATAGTTTAATCTGAAGACAGAGTCTGGTGGTAACAGGCCCACAAATCAAGATAAAAGTTCAAAGATGCATATATAAGGTATAAAACCCTTAATTGCACAGTTGAATGTGCATGGAGACAGTGTTTCTTTTGAATCATTTTGCAGTTGTGTTCATTTTATTCAAGTTAACTTAGATATAGGCTCCTGTAAACAGTGGATTACTGCACATACATTGATTAAAATAACATTTTTTACCTAGGAAGTACCACAGAGTGCACAGAATCCATTTTGAGGAACATCAGTGATGCACAGCAAATGAATACTCTAGTTCATTGCTAATTCTCTTTTCCTTTTCTTTGAACTTTGTCAGCCCTGAGATTTCTCCCCAATCATTAGGCACCTCTATCCTTATCATGCTTTGTTTCAAACTATGCAGAAAAGATTTAAATCTTACGGTCTCACAGGATCACTAGCTATAGTCTCCTGCATTGCATCCTTTTCCTTCTGTGGTCTACTGACCATGGTTTGGGAAACGCTGCCTGGTTTCCAACTTAAGTATAATTATCCATTGCTAAAAGCGTATCATTGTCCTTATCCTGAGATGTGGCAGGCCCAACCATGCTTTTAAAATTAGCTTTGAAAAATGGAAATGTCAGAGTTGTTGGTGTGAAACGGAGCTGCTTGGAAATCAAAGAGAAAAGAATAGGAAAAAAATTTCAAAACATATAAATAAGGAGACAAGAGGCAACTTGAGATAACACAAACATCTCCCAGAGATGGGATTCCATCCTCAGGAAAGACCTCAGGAGCCAAACTCCAACTGGCTGAGAGCTGTAAATTATTAACACATTTGTCTCAGAAGCATATCCATGCACTGTTATGACAAATCTGTGCCCGTGGTCTGTTCCTGGCATTCAGTGCTTAGTAGTTTCTACATAGCTGTCTAACACAGCTATATGAGCAACATCAATCATATCAAATTCTAAAGCAATATCTTCCTGTATAAGAGATTTTTTTTTATTATTTTATTCACAAGACAATATGAAAGCATGTCTAATTAAATGTTCTCCACTTTTTCTCTCTCAGAATCCAAAGAGTTTTTTAATCGTGGGGGACATTCATTTCTGCTGAAGACTGCACGACTTGAAACTTTGCCTAATACACATCAAATGCTAAACCAGACGTTTTTAATTACTAGCACAAAGTCTGTAGAGATATGTTTTGTAATGAGGAATGTGGTTAAACAGCAAAGTGGTCCCATTTGCCTTTGCAACAGACTGTTAACATTTCATTTTGACCTATCCTTATACTGCAGTTCTATTTTCTTTCTAAAAATTTCCAGAGTTTGTTGCTAAGTCAGGTAAATACAAATGGACAAATGCTGGCCTGCTGATGCAATGCTGAAGCCAGAGGACCTCTGCCTACTCATATCTGCCCAGGATATTTCGCAAACACATTTAAATTCCATTAAGATAAAGGCACATATCAACAAAACAAAATAAAAAATTATTATATTAATGCTTTATCTTAAACATAGTGGGAAAGGACAATGTACATTTAAGAGGAGTTTTTCTGTTCCCTGTATAGCTGCACATCAATAATTTGCATATAATACCATGTTTGCCCTTGTAGTGGTAGTGTTTAACGGCAACGGTATAAAACAAAGAAAAAAACAAATTATTTTAACAGTTTCTTAAAAGCCTGCTTAAGGTTAGGTAGTATTATAGTTATGCTGAACTGAATCCACCCCATCAAGCTTCCATCTTATACAGAAGGCTTTGTGTACTTTTATTTCAGAACTAGTTTAGTTTTAAAGCAGAGGAAGAGAAGGAAGGCAAAGAGGACCTACACCAGCCCCTGCTGCACATCGGTGGAGGACCACATGTGACCAGCAGCCCTCGCTGGACAGAAATAGTCACCCGAAAAAACACCTGTCGCTAATGTCACTCCAAAACATGCGTTTAGATCAGATGTTTTTGTCTGCAAAGGTTTCTTCTTCTCTCCACTGATTATAAAAGGAACAGAGAGTCATTAATTGTGATTTAGAAACCTAATTTTTAGACATCCACATTTGAGTTAGATGAGCTCCTGCCTATAGGAGCGTGGCTCAGACAGCCGTCGTTGAAAAGTGCTGTTGGCTCTGTTAGAGCCCATCTGGCAGAGGTCACCAAGAAAGGTGATACTGAAAATATTTAGCTCTTCTAAGTGGGACATAAATTGATGTGAGCTGAGTTTTGCCTTATATCATCTAGAAAAAACACAGCAATATATAACAGAACTTTTATGTTCTTGGGATTTAATGTAGCTCAGATTTAGATCGCTAGCTAAGCCAACTACATGGGTTTAAGCAGAACTTTACCAATCTGCTTTTTTTTTCTTTTTTTTTTTTCCTGGAGTTATGTCTGAGAAAGACCAGATAGTGAAAATAAGAAGGATTGTCTCTTTGAGTGAAAAGTCTGAAAGTAATGAAAATATGGAGGTTGGAGGAAAATGCAGGCACTTTGGTTTTATTTCGCCTACTTCTTACCTTACAGTTGTTTCAAAGGGCTAATGGTTGAGGACAAAAAGGTCTGAACATCTTTGCAACATTCAGAGACTATTAAGTGAGGGAAAAAATAGCTGAAACTCTGAAGAGAAAAATTCAGCATAACTCAGTTCTTCAAAGCAGCAGTCTCAAAAAGAACAATCTTTCTATATCTGCAGTCTGGCACCTACAAATACAAGATGGGACAAGGCACAAGCCATTGTGAAAATCTTGTTTCCAATACAATGGGCATTTTTTCGTCGGAGTTATAAACCCTGGAGGAGGTACCAAATTGAAAACAGAGCTATTGGCAGACAGCAGTGCTTCCTGCTCAATGAGAGACATGGCTGCAGATGTCTGCAAGCAACAGTTTCAAAACTCAGAAACCTGACATCTTCGCAAATCAGACTATTCTGTTAATGTGCTACAGCTTTGAGTGTTTCTGAGGCACGCTTCTGATGCTCTCAGTGAGTTGGGCTAGCTCCCTAAACTCCCAGCACTCACGCAACATCGGTTAATTTTATTTTTTAAAGAAAAGAGAAAGAATGTAAACTATTCATGTATATATATGACATATAAACCTGTATCGCATGCCTAATAAATCCATGCCATGATACATACTTTTTGTCTGCGTGTGAGAATAAAGCACGCGCACATATACATATACAATGTGTATGTTTGTGCGTGTATGTATGTGTATCCATACATATAATTGCATACCCATCCATCTATGAATGCATAAATATCTCCAGGTAATATCCAACAATAATCAGATTTTTCTCCTCAGGAAGGGCAGTGGGCTGGAGTTGCCTATGTTCCACATTACTGTTGATTTTACAAGGGAGGCGCAAGTGCTGAGTAGCTGTATAGTAGTCTAAAATACAGAAAGAAAAACACAGACCGTTCATGTGAAGCAGCAGGAAAAGATTTCCGAAGCTGGTGTCAGTAGCTGGTGGTGACCTGTTGAGATCACACCACGGCAGTGACTGAGGACAGTGGTGCTCCGGGTAGAGAGGACAGCAATGTTGCGTGATTCCAGTGTTCCCTCCATTGCCAGAGCTCCTGAGAGGATGTTGTGGGTGTGGGCACTGGTACGGGCTGTCCGGCTCCTCACCTAGCTTCTGGTCCCACCACCACCAGCCAGTCCTCTTTCAAACCAGAGTGAGAGCAGGTTTCTCCAGCTGGTCAGAAACCTGTGTGCAGGTATCCCCCAGAGCTGGTCTCCAGGGCACGGCTGCAATGAAGCCACTGGGCTTTCAGCTCCAGGGGAATCCAACTCACTCCCCTTGGAAAAATGTGACTATTGTGTCTGTGCACAGCAGCACAAACCATCTGGAGCAGAGGTACTGGACTTCCAGATTTAGGGAGGAAAACTGTGCCTTTTTGTCTTGTCAGGGAAAGTGAGCAGCAGGTGAGGAGCCAGGGAGAACCTATGGCTAAGCTAAAAGTCAAGAGGCCGCTGCATGCCTGCCCCCATCATCCCCACAAAGGAAACCAACTGCCTTCATTGAGGTGCAATTAACTGGAAACACAGACAGGGCTGTTGCAAAACATATGGGTAGATGTTTTGTTTGGATTAGTAACTGAACAGATTTTGACTGGTTACCTTAGATGCCAAAACAGAGACACAAATCTAGGGGCAAGAGCCCTCACCCTGAGCTGTGCGCTCCATGGAGGTCCTTGGGTTTCCTTCCTACACCCATTTCATGGTTGCTGAATGTAAAAGCAGGTTCTTGTCTCTCCTCTGGAGACAGGTTAGTTTCAGTTTCTTTCACCTAAAGCAATAGCACTTGCCAGTTCTGGTGAAGATGGCCTCAAGCCATCTCTGTGGTTCCTTTCTGATGTTGCTGCTGGAGAGTCTGCTAGTGATGATAAGACCATGGTCCTTGCAGAGGCTAACCAAGGCTCCCATGTCCTTGAGACCTCATGGCACTGCCTTCTGTCTCCCCACTCTGGCTATCTGACAGTTCATGTGAGCAAAAAGTCTCATATTAGCTGAGTTGTTCTCCAGAAACCTGCTTTCATAGTGCACGGCTGTGGTTGGGCATACGGTGTGACCTCCTGGGATTCCTCACAGCTATATCTGACATGATTTGAGTATGTGGAGTTTGTAGGGCCTCTGACCTGGCCTGTGCTATCTTTCAGTCCACAATCAGAGGGACTAGGACAACAGCACAAAACCCTGACCGTGCTCTCATGACAGTGTACATACAGTATTCAGGAGCTTGAAGGTGTTCACGTATAACTAGACATCCCGGAAATATAAAGAAGCAATTCATAGAGAATAAAGACCGAATTTCAGCCTGTGAAGTAAAATGTTTAAGCAATATAAGAAGCTTGTCTGGGGATATACATGTCTCAGTGCCCAATGCACGTTCTTTGCACCAAGGACAACTTTGATAAAGAGAAAGTAATTGCTGAGTAGCATTTGATGGTCTTGTTTATTATTTTCCATTAGCAATGATGCCCTGTGCCTCACCTGGGGTCAGATTAAGGACCGTAGACCTGTGAACCATGGGCCAGCAGTGACCAGGAGCTTGGGCCGAGGGAGCAGAAGGGGCAACTACACTGCACTGAGCTGATGGGGGCACAGCAGGTACGGCTGGTGCATTTGTAGAAAAGTACAAAACCCAGTAGAAAGGAAACAGCACAGGTTCACCTGAGGGTTTGGAAAAGAGAGTCTGTCATAGGGGTAGTCTTGTTAATTGTGGGTTGGGAACCCCATTAAGGTTTCATCTAATCCTGATCCTATAGATCTCCTCTCTCGCTTTGTACATGCACTATAATCTGACCTTCCTCTGCCAAGTAACACATTCTTTACAAAACGAAATAACACTGTAATTGTTCTGCTCTTAGTTAGTGGTTTTCATTTTAACACTCTGACTACCATAATAAACAAGCATAAAATGTTCACACTCCCGCTTCACACATAGCATGCCTTCGCCTGCCAAAGTAACGGCAGCCCAAGGGTTAATTTTTTTACATTCTAAACATATGCAGGCAACGAAATGTATCCTAGGGCAATGATTCATTTGAGGAGTTCACGGGGATAGAAAAGCTCTTGAATTCTAGCAGTTAAGCCTTGTTTGGGGCTTGCATATTTAACTGGTGAATCTTTGTATTAAAATACATTTTACGTTGCTTCTGAATAAAGCAGGGCATCCCTGCAAGAAATACACAAACCAGATGTTTTCTTTCTGAAATAACTTGTCTGGGCTCGCAAATTTTATCTGGGCAAAACCTCTTGACGGGCATGAGAGGGTGAATTTCCTAATGCAGTTTGCACCATTAGGGTCATTCTGGCAAAAGGAATGAATATATTGATTGAGGGCCAGACCCTTATATCCTTTCTTCAATTACTTTCTCACCATAATCAATGTAATAAGCACCGTTTTTCTGACACTAACCATCAGCTGATGCTGTTGTTAATTAATTCTTGTTTCTAAAATAATCAGAGCCTGTGGGTGATGACGCTTAGCTTTTTTGGGACCTCAGACTGTTGGCACAGTGAAAGGTGTGGTCTCTCACCACCCCTTCAGAGTCCCACACCTGCATTTCACCTAAAATGCAGCTCTCTGCCTGCCGGCCCGCTGCCATGCACGCAGCCGGGAAGAGGCTGCCGAGGGCGCCTGTCAGGTCAGCCTCCCTTCTGCCGAAATCCTTCCCGGTTGCCAAAGACAGAATGTCACACTGTTCTCAAGCAGTTGTGGATATGAAAAATGCGAAAGCCAAGACTTCGCTTCAGCTCCAGCAGCAGCTTTTATAACTGGCATAGCTTTAGTAGATTCAAAGCAAGCTTGAAGAAAAGTTTGTGTCTTACAGTGCCAGAGAGTGGGAATTTGCTTTGAGCTCTGCTGGACTTCTAAAGGAAATTGTTGGACCTGGCAAGGGCTACCTTTGCCTAATGGGCTGTCAGTGAGCTTTAGCATCTCAACATCATTCCTCGCCCTCGGAAAAAATCCAGCCCAACTCTGGCCCACCTATCCCTGAGCATGGGATGAAAATGATCCAATTCCCAGCAACTCTCTGTCCTGTTGCCTCTGCAAATCCTGTCCATGTCACACCGGTGTTGGGGGTTTTGGAGAGATGAGGAGAGGAAGAACAAAAAGCGTGAGCTGCAGACTTGGGGCTGCTGCAGGAACTAACCCTGGTGTACAGCAGAGAGGAGCATGTACGCGTACCGGTCCCATTTGTCCAAGACTATGCCTGAATGATTGATAGGATGTTATGACACTTATGTAGGGGCTGTGGCTCCAGGAGACCAGGAGAAAGACATAATTGCTTTAATTATCTGGCAGTAAAGGACATCTAACTCCTCCCAGCTGTGTTAAATTGCTGTTCTCAGCTCCTGTCACCCCTGGCTTGAAAGACAAAGCAATGGGAACTGTGGAGCTCCCTTTGGGTTGGGACAGCCTCTGTCCCAGTTTGCTGCAGGCCAAGCATTCTTGGTTCTCTTGCCAGCCCCTGGGAGATATGTCCTTCACAGAACTGTTGTCCTCCACGGGCTGCTGCGGTGCTACCCCAGTCACCAAGACCTGCCCTGAGAAACGTGCCTGTGGCTCTGGGGGCTCACAAGCGTCCCAGGACCCCGGTGTTCAAGACCATTGCATCCAGAGAAATGGAGTTGTTGGCCAGGCAGCCAGCCGTTGTCTCTGACTCAAGCCAGAGGGAGATAAGAAATGAGTAACAGCATGCATTTGCAACTCCCACAACAGACAACGTAACTGCAAAGATAGGGAAGAAAAATCACACGACATTGGTGACCGAAGAGCAAACCCAGAGGGTCCCTCTCCATCCTGGTACCCAGCCGAGCTGCTGTGGGTGCCCACCCTCCCCAGGAATCTTAATAAAAACCTGCCAGAATATAAGCAGGTGTTGAATATAGCAACGAAAGCTCCCCGTGTCTCCGTCTACAGCCTTTATAACCTGACATGGGCCCAAAGCATGTATCTGCATGGAGTTCACATTAAAATGTAATCCCTCAGCCAAAATACAGTTATATGAAATCAGTAAGTTTGTAAAACCCTCTCTGGTGTTTGAAGCACTTATCTGCAATTTCCTTAATTTGCATGTTTTTAATTAAAAGTATTTTTCTACAGATTTCTTATGCAGAACCAATATCTTTTGACTTTAAGACCACCATCTAAAAGCTATTTTCTGTGGGTTTGGAAAGAGTAACTTGTCCAAGAACACACGGCACATGAATCCCATCAGCTTTCATTCAACCTGATGAACGTGTTGTATTTGCTTTTCCAAATGGCTTCAACAGTGCCAAAACGTTCGAAACACTTAAGCGGAAACTCTACTCCTAGTTTTCCTCTCATTATTTTGAGTTGTTCAGCATGAGTTTGTTTTGAGCTCCAGTTCATAACATGGCATTCTTTAGAAATACATCTTTATAAAGATAAATTTTTAAAATGCTCATAAGGGGTTTATGTTTCCTTGATATCCATCCACAACTGAGTTTGGTGACTTGCAAAATCAGGACACGGACTTTTCGCAAACAGTTGTCAATCCAGATGGTAATTTGGGAAAAAAAAAAATCTCATAATTTTCAATTATGGTAATTTTAGATACTACTTTTAACTAAAGTGCTAGAGTTTTTTTTTCCAGACAGGAAATGGAATTTCTGAATCAATGGCCTTCAGTGTTATTCTGTTTCACAAAAAGTGGCATATCATCAAAAATATTTACAAAATAATGCCAAGATATCTACTAATTTACACATTCAAGGAAAATTGTGGGAGGGAAGGAATACAGTTATTACTTTTGTGAAGAGTTCTACTGTTAGGAAACTAATTTTGTGTTGCTTTTTCTCAAGAATTTCCTGTAAGTCAGATCTAGACTATCCCTGGAAAATAGAAACAAGCAATGTATCACAAGCACCTTAGCTGATCTAGCTGTCCCTTGGATGGCGGCTTCTTTTTGGGGAATTGCCATTTTGAGAAGGAAAATGTTCTGACAAGGTAGGTAAGCCCACGAGTAACTAATAAAAATGAGCCAACACCTGGAAGCAATGATATGCTTGATAGAGATTATCCATCATGCTCTTTCTGCTGCCCAGTGAGAACACTCCCACATACCATTTCAGTAGCTGAATCCCACGATGGAAAGGTTGCAAATTACATTCTGTATTAAAAGATTCAGCTAGAAACATTGGCATAATACGCCATTGTGTTATTTCCAAAAATCAAGTAAAACATATGAAGATTCTGTTCAAAATCTGTTTTTAATGTTGCATTACCGGCCACCTCCATCTTCTTCTTGTAATGTCTAAAAACTCCTTTGTATGCCTGGAAATTCAACGGAAAGCTGAAGATTTTGCTGTTGACATCGGAGAGAACAGTGTGCCCTCTTCATGTAAAAGCCTATGAGTTTGAGAAATACCCTTATGTCTTAAAAGACAAATGCAGGAGAGAGTAATATAAAGCAAGAGTGAACCATGATATAATTTTCCTATGCACAGAGGAGAGTGAGATTTTCAGAAAAGAATTTGTACTTTAATTGGGCTGATTTAAAATAAATCTATAAAAGAAAAAAAAAAATCACCCACCTCTTCCAACAGAATGGAATGGAATATGTACCAGGCAGCGCAATATGTTCTCACCTTTATTAACCACAGGAGACTTTCTTTGGAAAATACATGTATATACGGATTTTCTTTGATTGGTATCAGCACAAGAAGTATGCATAAATGCATAGAAGCATTCTTCCCCTCACCTTTTTTTAAAGACTCTTTGTTCTATTTGACTATCTTTACCATTCCTTTCTAATTCTTGACAAAGTAAATATGCTGGTGGCTCTTTTGGCTTCCAGATTATGTGTTCAGCTGCATTATAGTCTAATGCAGTTGGATTTAGAAGCCACCCCTCTCTCTGTACCAGACATGTGAGCTGTTGCAGTAAGACCTTGCCCTGAAACTGTTTATAATCTGCACTAAGAAAACAGACTGGGGAAAAACAAAAATACAAAAGCAAGAAAGGGCTCCAGTCTTGTTGTCATAGTGTGTGGGAGAGCTGGGGCCACTTCAGCTCGCCCCCTTCCCAACGCCTTGTTACCAGGCAGAGGGCCTTGGTGCTCGAGGATTTGCAGCCCTTTACTCACCTTGAAGAATGAGAAATATCCCCTGGAGACCTATAGAGTGAAGGGTCTTCTTCCATTGACATCACTAACAGTTCCCACTGCCTTCAAGGGGAACGGGCCCTCCATCCAAAGAATATCAGATTTGATCAGCATCCACAGCTTCCAACCTTTTTCCATTTGTGGATCTCCAAGGGACACGCTAGCTTCCTTATAAATGCACATCAGCACTATATACAGACCTTGCAAAACTGTTTTGCATCCTCTCCTTTTGTGGCGCCTGGGAAACAGACCACGTCTCTGGGGAACCCACTGCCAACTGGCAGAAGACCACTCTACTTATGGTAGACAGTGTCAGTGTCTAGCTAGGCTAGATACCTCAAGATCATACATCCTATCCAGCAATGCAGTATCAGTAAATCCCTGCTCCAGACATGCCTGATAGCAACAGGCTGGTTTTGTCAGATCATTTCCACTGTCAGAAACGTGGTGGTGCAGCGATCCCAGTGCGGGCTGCTGGCAAGACTCACACCTTCCCCTTGGGGCTTCCTCCTGCTCACAGAGGCCCTTCATTCAGCACAGATAAACACCATGAAAGAATTAAGGTCTGATCACCAAAAAAAAGCAACATACAGTGCTAGATATTAACCACAGAGCTGTGAAGTGATTCTCATCCATTACCCAATTGTAACAGATCATCAGAGCATGCAGCAGTTTAAAAACAAGGTAAGAGTTAATTACAGGCAGCGACAGTGTACTGTGGAAGAGAGGAGACCGTTTCCCACCCGGAACATCGGACCTGTTGGCAGCGTGAGGTGTTGCTCATTTGCTTTCTGGAGTTGGGGACAGATGGGAGGAGGGACTGTTTCCCAGCTTAGAAATGCCACCTGCTAGGTGGTGACAGACAGCAAGGGTGAGGTAAGGGAAGACAGGGGTCCTTTCTCTTTCAGGAACTGTAGCGATTTTGGTGTCGTTTGTGATCCATTTTTGTCTGTGTCTGTCAAGAGAAAACGGGACAAATAAATCAGCAGAGCCCTGTGAGCAGTCTCTCCAGTTCTGGATGTTCTTGACACCTCAGCTGGAGACATATTTTGCTGCTCCATGTCACAAATATTCCTCATGCATGTGGGGCCAATAAGCCACAAAACTGCGAAGAGATTTGTTCAGAATATCAATTACAAGAAGAGACACCAAACCAAAGTTCGGAGTTCATTTCCAAAAGTACAGCCTAAATGAAATCCTTCTGCAGACATTCATGATATTTATTAGCTGCTGTTTTCCAGCCTATTTTGAAGGGTAATTATGTGGACAACCTGCCACACGCCCCGTTTCTTTGCAAAGGTGATGTTCATTGCAAGCCCTCAGCATTCCTGAAGACCGACTCAGAAAGCGCTGCCCTCGGCTTGACTGGACTGACAGAAACAAGGCAGGGTTGAAAAGGCCAGCAAAGGTCTCCAGAGGCTGGGAGAGGGAGTGTGGGGAGTGTCGGCAGCATGGCGTTCCCCTGCAGCCCCCGGAGCCCACGGCCGGTGGCGAGCCCGGCCAACTCGGTGGGAGTGAACAAAAGGGAAGCGGGATCCAGGGAGCAGACAATTTCCACAACATGTTCCCTGCTTAAACCGGTGGCGGTCGTTGTGCCAGAAAATAAAAATAATAAAAAGAAATCTTTGATTTCTGTTGTTTTGGAGTTGATTCCAGCAGCAGAGCCAGTGGAAGGGAAATAGCTAATGAACACACAGTTTTCAATAGCGGTTTGCTCCTTGTTGTGAAGGGCTCAAAACTTGTTGTGAAAGGCTCGAAACTTGTTGTGAAAGCCCCGCGGGTCCCCAGTCCGGAGAGATGCGGACCAGATGTTAGAGGGCCTTCCCGAGAAAACTAATCCTTGCTGCAAAAGACTGGCGGGGATGGCAGGGAGCAGGGACCAGCCAGGCCCTGCCTGCCATGGCTGGCATGGCGGCAGCATTTTCTTCGGTGAACATTTTTCCATTTTGAAACACTTTCCTAACCCAAACGGGTTCTACGGAGAAATGAAGTTTCTGCGACTTCTGTATGTTATTCTAAATGTCAGAAATGTGATCCAAATGTTGCGGTGCTAATTGCCTGGAACCCCTAAGGGAAATGAGCTTTCTCATTTAAATGTGCTTTCTCCGGGGCAAACAACATGGCCTTTCAAGTCACAGGAAAATACATACCCCGCACAAGAGTCTGACCCTCCAAATGATATTCAGGCATCTCCCCACCACAGCACCCATGAGGGATGTGCATACCCAGGAGTCGATTTGGATGACTTTAGGCTGTGCCCGGTAGGATTTCACATTCACAATATTTATTTCAACTGGGAAGAAAAAACAGTCTCCATGTTATATCAAATGGCAGTCCCAAGTGCATTTCTTTTCCTGAGTTATTAACCCCTAGTAATGAAGGTTTAAAATTGAGATATTAACTGCTGGAGGGGCAAATGAAGTTGCTTTAATAAGGCTAATTAGCCGGCACCTGCAGCGGGGCTGGATGTGTCTGCAAGCCGCCGGCAGCGGGGCTTGGGGACGGGTCCCCGGCTCTCCGCAGCTTATCAGCGTCAGGCAGCAACTCCTGCAGCGGGGCTCGCCCCAGGACCACAGCCAGGCCCTCAAAGAGGCGTTTATCCAAAGGGCAAAGCCGTCATAGGCAGAAGAGACACAAGCACAGCCATGCGTCCTCGGTCCTGCTGAGCTTGAGTCTTCCAGCCTTGGTGGGAGGCTGCCGAAGGTCGGCACGGCATCACCACGCTGCTTACAGGCGCCGCGCTTGTGATAGCTCGTCCATGCACTGCAGTTGTTGTAGACAGACGTTATCAGCCTGATTTACATATTAATTGTAGGACCATTTTTAGTCCTTTTTATCCCCCCCTCCTCTTTTTTATTTTTTCCTAGGGCTCAGAAATATTTCAATCCTTGAATTGTCAGTTTTAAGATAGCGGGAGAGAAATAAAAAGGGAAAAAAAGGCTAAGGCTTTTCATTCCAACTTTTGAGTTAACTGGCACATTAAGAAGATTGGGAGTTTCTCTAACAAAAGCATCTGCATAAGACTTACACCCTGCCTCTGATCCCCTTGTGCTGTTTTGCTTCTTACCGACAGGTTAATCCAAGCATAAATAATTGCATTATTATCCTCAAAATTATTTTCTGTACAGTTGATATTTTTCTTTAAAGTGTCTCATAAAAAGTGAATCCGTAAGAAGTCTTTGAATAACTAAAACAGTTTAATTGACTTAGAGGTACCAAGCCACCTCCATAAAATAGACTCAAATGGCCTAATTACTAATACACCATATGGAGGAAAAGCAGAGGTGTGGTGCAGTCTGTTGATGGATCAATTAGCACACAAGGCAGAGGATTGTGTCATCATCGCTGTTACCATCAAAACAAAATCCTATTTTGCATGTGTCTGTAATATCACACAAACGATCTTGTTTTTCCCATTTGTGTAGCACCTCCTTCAAAACTAAGATCTCAAAACACTTTGAAAACATTCAATTAAACTGTCTCTGCCTCTGCTTTATTCCCCACAGGTTAGGACAGTGTAAATGACAACCTGGTTTATCTGCCGTGTAAAAGTAAGTAATTTCCAGAGCAGCCAGTTTCTTCATACTCCGCTGAAAACCCTCAGCACTTCCACGGAGTAACGGCAAAACTGCTGAGAGCGAAGAAGCTGTCTCTGTGGGTACAAACTGGTGAAGGGCTTTTGCCTTCGCAGCGCAGGAGGGGGACCCCCAGGTGTCTCCTTATCTTCGGGAGTTTAGCAAGGCATTGGGAAATTGCAGCACGGTGCAAATCTCTCCACTGCTTTTATCACTATAATACACATTGCATTCTGGTGGCGAAGGTTAGTAGTGTGGATTCTTTCACCCCTGAATACGACGTAATGAATTACAGCAAGCAGTTCCTGCTGTCACAGTTGAGAGGAGCTACCACTGGTAGCCTCTATCTTAGGCTTGGATTCAGCGCCTGGGATATTGCTAAAATTTAAAATGAATTGGTTGTAGTTTAAACAAGAGAGGCAAAATTTCACATTTTGAGAGGAAACTTTTAAAAAATGAACTTGATTGTAAATATTGAAATTTCACGACTTACCAATCTTTTATATGGTAAAGCATAGAGCATGCAGGAGCACAGGCTACCTCTGCATCGGGGCTGCCACTCTTCTTCTCAGCAGCTACTGCCCGAACCTGATAACTGTAGGTCAGCTGCATCATTCACATAAACCTCTTCTAGCAAAATTGTAGGTTTCTGGGCTTTCTGATGCATCCTAATACCCAAGCATTGGTGGAGTCCACCCTCCACTGTCACACTGTGACGGGACACTGTGATGTGTCTGTGGAGCTGCTACCTTTCCTTCCGCATACACACTTCACTGGTGTACGAGAAGGCTTGGTTCTTGGTACAGTCTCTGTGAAGGTGAAGCATCCCATCATAACCAAACATACTATTTCCAAGGGGCTGTACCTGTGTACAGGAGTCAACTTTTGAAAAGGTCACTGTTCCCGATTTCTCTCTTTGCTCTCCTAATAGGAATGCTGCATTTGATTTAATACTCTGACATCTGTTCTGTACTTTGATCAATCTGTTTTTCCCGGTTTCACTCATTTTCTGCTGCTATGTAATGTGGGGAAATATGCCTTGTGCACAATTACTGTTTTGCTCCTCCAGGTTTCATCTGACACGTGTTTTAGCAGAGAAGGCTGCTGCTTTCCAGCTTTCTTACTCAGGGCACAATCTAAATGTTTGCTTGCAACATCGCTGTCAGGTAAGTTATCCATTCCTGAAAATTTAAATAGATATTGAAACCAACCCCATAAGGATGCATTACCCTTGGAAGGACTTTAGACCACCATCATTTAGCTGTTTTCCACGGCTGCCTCTTCATAATAATCTTTTGTGCTTCTGAAGTCTAATCTCAGAAAAAACAACAATTTACTGAGTCCAAGATATTTAAATGTGACTAAGAAGAAGTCTGGGCAACCCTATCTGTGGGGCTCCTGTAGTTGTTTGGAAGCAATACAGATTGGAAAGCCAGACTTTTTATAATTGTCTCAAAATGAGTAAAAGTTGGGCAAAACTTGAAACACTCAAAATCATATATTTCTTCTGAAAAGCTAGGTCTAGCATTTTATATTCTTCTGGAAAGACTTAGGCAGGAATTGGTGTGTCTCAAGGAGATGTCAGAATAAACATGGCATCAGGTTTCACCCACCATACAAGTGAGACGTCCAGGCAGCTGCCTAATGCCGAGGCTGAGGACAGGAGCACCCTCTCTTCCTGAAGGGACAGCCCCACACATTTGTGAAGTAAAGGAAGATGGCTTCTCTGGGTGCTTTTAGAGGTGCAATAAATTATTGCAACAGAATATAATTGTTAACTCCCAGAAAATTACTGTCATAATTTCAAGAGCAACCTAAAGCTGACTGATAACTCCCATTGTAACAAGGGAAATTGAGTTGTCTGAGGCTTTGAGGGTGCTTGCTACCAACGATAATCTTCCAGTGGCAAATTGTTTACTGTTGGATTGTCTCTCTTTATACAGTGGGCACAGTGCGGTAAAAGCTATCTCACTCCTGTTGGACTGGCTCCCTGCCCAACCTCCTCCTCCTCCCACTATCCATGTGCCCAGTCCCATCCCCTCAAAGGAACGCTGCAAAATACTAAAACATTATGGGAACCATATGTCTAGAAAATGAAGTGGGCTTGCAAAATGAGATGGTCTCTAGTCAGAGCTTGGTTTTATTTAAAAATGCCTGAAGGACAGTAGTACTTCTACGAATGCTACTGAGAAACTGCTGGCCAGTGTGGGAGTTGGACCTAAGGAAAGGTATATAACTCCTTTACTGCACATCCACTCAAGGGGTGGGAGCTGCAGTTACATGACCTTGTCCATATAGACCTCACAGCTATATGACAAAGTGTGCACATGCCATGTCACATTTTACTCCTGTGCTGTGATAGTTGTCCATCAAGTACCATTTCTCTTCTTGTCTTTTCTCATGTTGCACTCAGACAATAAGGCATCGTTATTTTAACACATTGACTCTTTCCTGGATAACCTTTTTGAAAACTGAAACATCTTTATCTTCTGTGAAGAGAAAAACATTGTTCACCCTGTACATATGCCCAAGAGACACTCAGTAAGCCTATCTATAGACTTCCAGCACTGTGGGCAATAGCTGCCCATTAACGCAGCCGAGGATCGCTTGAGATATCAGGGCTATAGGAGCCCCAGGTTCAATTCACCTTCGGTACCTCAATAGTATTTTTCAGCATACATGATTGGGTACCACTCTACCCATAGAAAGGCTATCCTTCAGAAAGAGGGAAACAAATTATCACTAAATAATTTCTTCTCTGTACAAGAGCAGCTATAAAACTGAAACTGCCGTTCAACAAGGAAGTACATCCACCCTTTGAAACTCCTACTACTGCACCAGAAATGCTGTAACCCCAAGACAAAACACATTATTCAGACATAATACCACCCATTAAGATCCATCCAGAAATGCTAATGGATTATCTGTATCAAGCAGACCTCAGCTTAAACCAGGTATTGCTGGTCCCCATCACTAAGCTGTACTGAATGTCATCCATCCTCCCCCAGCTGGTATAAAGCCAACATAAACTCCGTGTAAGCTCCGTATGGTGTGTTCTGGCTAATTTGACAGAAATGTGATCATGTGCTCTTTCTTGAGCCAGATCAAATTTGTACTTCTGGGAGATCAGTCAGCACATAGGCCTCCGACTAATTGCTGTGGAGCCACAGTGTGAGCACGAGCATCACACAGGTTCCTGTGACTGAGGCCACCAGGGCTTGGACAGAATCCAACAAGCTCCCCAAACTCCTAGGCCCTCAAGTCAGCTACTTTTGGCTTCCTTACCTTTTATTTTTCTGCCAGGTTCAGACCCATACCGTGCTGCTTTCCTCCAAATACTCTTCTTTGCCGTGGAGCCTTTGCAATGGTCTGTGCCATTTGGACTGCCACCTTCAGTCCTCTAAGTCACTGCACTTGTGCATAGGAGGGGAGTGTTCACCAGTAACAGGTTAGTTAAAGGAGAAGGATAAGGCCTAGAATCCGATTTATTCAACAATTGACCGCCTTTGAACACGCCTTTTTATGATTTGCAGCAGTGGCTCCTGCAGTCTCAGCTGCGTGGAGGTATTTACCAAGGTTACAGCTGTGACATTTAGGAGGTATTCTTCATGTTTTTGGCTAGGATGACATTCTAAATGATCAAATCAGCCTTCATATGAAGCTATAGTTTTATGCCTAGTTTGGTTGCAGCTGATATCCGCTACCAAAGAGTACTGACTTCATTGTTTCAGGAAAGCAGTATTATATTTAACTCCTTGTGCCTGGTCTTGAAACTTCTTGCAGACACGGACTTCAAAAAGGTAGACAGAGATAATTAATAACCTTGTTGATGCCATTTAGATTTCTTCACTTTATACATTCTCATTGAAATGTTTTTAAATACATAGATTTTGCTCAAAGGCAGAAGGTTTGTAGAAAATTCTCTTTTCTTTTTCTGAGTTTCCCTTTTGAGTTATACCTTCAGAGTGAAATACCATATGGCAGACACACACACAGTTCTTAGCAGAGTAATGAAGTCCCACAGAGATTACATACTTTTCCCCCCAGGGAATAGTTCTGCCTGTACTTCACATAGCCAATTTTATACAGTTCTTTCCCTGTAAGACAACTTACGAATTTTACTTCGAGGGATGAATTCTACTATGACTTATACCAGAGTAAACCTAGAGCAATTTTCTTGAAGACACTGAAGTTACTTAAGATTTATGCTGGCATAAAAAGGCTCTGAGTGTGATCTATATATTGTTAGTTGGTGCTTGTAGTAGGAGACCTGAAAAACATGGTTACCAAAATGTCACTTACCCTGATTTTATTATCCATGTTTACACCATCAGCACTCACAACATCAGCAAAGAACAACAGCATTAAAGACAACTAGGTTAGACGCAAATTTTCTAAACCTAAAGTAGCTGAGATAATGGGGAAAGATTCTGAGATCTTCAGTTGTTAGCAGATCTTTACTTTGCAAACATCACTGCTGAGGTAAATACAGGTTTTCATGGAGCAAAGCACGAAGCGAGAATTAAAAAGCATGTTTCTTTTGAGAGCATTTATTTTCTGAAATGATCATAAATACATAGCTTAGGCAATCTTTTGTAATGTTACTTTATTTTTCAAAGAATAAACAACCTTATCATTTTGTTTTTCTGCGTGGAAGATGGTCTTTTAATTCCAGATGTAGGCGACATATAAGACATGAATGTAAGATAAATTTCAACCATAATAGACTCTGCATGTTGCCACTTCAATGACCTTTTAATCCCTTGGAGTTTAACCATTTCCTAATGTCTCCTAACAGCCATTTTCTTGTTGGGAAAGCCCTTTCTAACTGATAACATCTAAACAAGCTCATACCTTAATTAGAAAAATTCTCCCATAAATATTTATGTTGCTGTGATTAGGCCATTTACTGAATCCAGCTACCCATTATGAGTTAAAATAGAATGCCTTGTTTTGAGAAGCCTGGGGCATGACATAGTTTATACTAGGGGACTTTAAGTTGTAATTTATCTAATCAAGTGCCTGACCCCTTGCCTCCAAAGTAGCCAGTAGTCATTGGAGGAAAATAACCTTCTGCTGAGCATAGCATCCTTCAGTCTGCATTTTTGTATGTTGGAAATAAATGGGATACATATCTAAGGAATTATTTAATTACAAAATAGCTTCACGCAGTCTTTTTTTTTGCTTCAACAGCTGGCATGCGAAAGATCTGAATAAGAAAGGGGGCAATTTCTCTTTTTCAGAAGGAAATAAATAAAGTTACAGAAGTACGAAAGGAGGGCTTCTACCCGAAGCATATTGCTGCTGCCTAATGAGGCTCCCATGCCGCATCGGTGCTGGGGGGCACCGCGGTTATTGCAGGTTGCCGCCAGGCAGCCTGCCGTGCATGGAGTTAGGTACCCGGTGTGACATCTCCCATTAAGAGGGTGATGAGAGATTTAGGCAGCCTGTTCTCAGGCGCTCCTCTCTGGCTCCTGAGGTGGAGGAAGCACTGAAATGGGGCGGTGCACATAGTACATGTTTCCCCCCCTTTGACTGAATATGAAGCTAGAAGAGGTACTGCCCTGGAGAGAAGGCTGTCTGAATTGCTCTCTTCTAGATGCCTAAAGCCATTTGTGTGCTTGCATTGGGCTTCTGAATGTAGCCTTTGGGCAACCTGTGTATGTCCATACAAGCAAATATAACCGTGCCTGGGAGCTGGAGCACTACTGCCACACTGCTGAATGGCTAATATTCCTTCCCGGCACATTTTTGGCTGTCTCATTCTGTCAGGTGATTCCTAGGCACACTTTTTGGCAACAAAATTTTCCAAGGCTGGTTCCTGGGAGGAAGCTTGTGCCTGGTCACCCCCGTTTGGTGGCTGAGGAGTCTCATAGCACAGGCAGGGCAGCTCCTGGCCAGCTTGCCTACATGCGCGAGAGCAGTACTGGGCATGTTTAATTTACTAGCGTTGATGTCATTTCTAACATCTAATGTGCTAATTCCATGTGTAACGATCCAAGATTGCTTCAAGAGTTCCAACTCCTTCAGCATCAAATGGGAGAAAATGTTGCTTTATAAGGGTTTTCTAAATAAATTCTCACTTTATTCATCCAAATGTTGTTCCTTTCAGGAAGAGTTGCCTTCACTAATTCCCAGACATCTGAGCCTGACTTGGAATAACATGTTTAAAATGACACGACTCCTCATTTTTCTGCTTTCCACCACTTATGCTATCCTCATTTGCAAAGATACGATTCTAGAGTTAATTCATCCATACTTCAAAGTCAAAATCCCTTTCATACCTTTTCCAGCCACAGATTTCCATCTTTCTCTTTCCTTCTTAAATTCACATTTAAAGTACGGAAAGTTTCCCTCCTCTACATGTTGCTTTTGCAGCTGCAGTTACTCAAATCAATTTCCATTATTTTTTATCTACTTATTTCATTTTGCTTAAGATCACACCTACCTTATTCATCGATCTGGGCACTTTACAACAACAAATTCACTTTGAAACAGTTAACAAGTAAGGAAGTCTGAAACTACAAGCGATTCTAAACAAATGCTCTGTTCATGTATTATCTATTGCTATTTATCTACTTCTTGTTACTCTGTTTCCTCTCTTTACACAAAAAAAGAAGAAAGCGAGTGATGGGATTTTCTGTGGCTTCACTGTTTATTTCTTTATTGTAAATAGAGTCCAGTTTAGGTTACATATTCTTGAAAGACAGAATGTACTTACATTTTAGTAGTATAATTTATTGGCCTGTTTGGATAACAATTTTTGATGTAACTATGGTTAATGTTTTATTTAGTGTCAAGTCCAGACTTCCTTAATTTGTTTCATGATCACCATATTATGATACTGACCTTGAAATAATAAGATTAGAAAAATAATCATTTTAAGTCTTCTTATATGTAGTCTGCCTTCTGAAACATTAGGGGTCACATTTTTGAGATTTTTCTTTCCAACCACACCAAGAACTTTCTCTAAAAAAAAGTTAAAAACAAAGCTGAGACACTCTTCTGCTTGAAAGAAGTGCCACAAAGTGGTGCTTAATGAGCAAAAAAAAATATCATGAGGGTCACGTTTAAAATCATGGAGGCTGGCTGCGTTGCCTTTCCCGAGTTATGAGCCTTACTGCAGGCTTGCAAATCATAAGCATGCACCAACTGAAGTTTTCTTGATTTTCAGAGATACTGAGCATCAAAAGCTCTCCTTGACAACACTTATCCAATACATCTAAAAATAAAGCTATTTTATGTAGATAAGCTGGGCACCATAACCCTTGTATGAAGGCCTGTTAGGAAGGGGGAAGTGCCGTGAGTAATCTTTCTTTTCAGGCCGGTCTGCAAATGAGGTGAATACAGGTTATATGTGAATTCTTTCTTGTCAACAGTTTTTGTTTGCACTGTACTTGGTATTGATTACTAGCAGCTAAATCAGTTCCACAAATTCTTTTAATTTCAAATAATGCTTCCTCCCTAACAGGATTTGCCAAATTTATTCTGTCCTTTCCAGAAAAATTCTGAGTTCTGATCATGGATAAATAATATAATCTGTGCTTTAATTCACAAGTCGGACCATTTTGTTATTTGTTATTCTTTCCTGAACACCCTTTCTGCCTATTTAGCTGAAATCATCTGTGGTACCACTGATGACTGCATGAGATGCTTGGAATTACAAGGTAAAAAGTTTTAAAAAAAATTTTAAAGCCTTTTAGCCCTATAATATTTCAATCTTCCTCAACCAAAATTATTTTTTCTCTGCTTCTTCCAAGTGCTTACCACTCAGCCAGCCCCATTTTCACCTCACACTTCACAGCAGGACCATCTGCATCACCCAGCAAACCATCAGCTTCCACTGCCTCACCTTACTCTGAGAAATGACCTATTGTCCATCAGTAGCAGATTCCTGTGACTCACCTTTCATTCATCAATTAACAATGAAAATGATTAAACTAATGTTAAACAGACAAAAACTGTTTACAGTCTTATTCATGGAGACTTATTTCTTGTAACACCATTGAACATGCCAAGGGATTGAATAAAACAGAATGTCTACCATAGGCGCTGGTGGATCCATTATTTCTGATACCAGCTGAGGTAATGAGGAGAAACCTCCACTAGCAATATTCAGCAACAGGTCATTTTGCTCAAATGGTCAGCAACTATTTATCTGGCTGAAAAAAAGAGAAAATCAGTATACTTGAGCTAAGATGAGGGTATAATGGGGTCCTAGAGCAGAGATGGATATGTGGAAAGATCAGTTTCAGTAGGAAACTGCAGGAATGTGAGCAAAGGTTCCAGCAGTCAATTTGGCAAAGGAGATACAAGCGTGGAGGCTTGCCTGAACTTCGTCTTAATTGTGACAGCCTCTGGGGCTGGTTGAAATTAAGTGCAAAATCTTAGAGAAACTGGTCCTTCAAAACCCAAGCATTTAAGCATTTCCAGTCAGTTTAAAAAAAAAAAAAAAAACAACACTCTCAAGACTATCAAATTTCCATGTAATATTTTAGCCCTTCTATACACATCAAAAGGAAGAAGCACAGAAGATTGCAAAAATATCCTGCATGCTGCTTAAAGACTTTCAAGGCCATTGTTTTTCAGCTCAAGGGTGCTTTGCTTCAGACTCACAGCCTCTAATTTGGAATACAATCAGAGCTTGGGTTATGTCTCATTTTATCCAGCATCACCTTGCACTGAAATTCATAGAATCATAGAATGGTTTATGTTGGAAGGGACCTTAAAGATCATGTAGTTCCAACCTTCCGATCCCCCTGCCATGGGCAGGACATCTTCCACTAGATCGGGTTGCTCAAAGCCCTATCCAGCCTGGCCTTGAATACCTCCAGGGATGGGGCCTCCACAACTTCCCTGGGCAATTTGTTCCGGTGCCCCACCACCCTTATAGTGAAAATGTTCTTCCTAATATCTATTCTAAATCTACCCTCTTCCAGTTTGACGCTGTTCCCCTTCGTCCTATCACTACGTGCCCTTGTAAAAAGTCCCTCTCCAGCTTTCTTGTAGGCGCCCTTCAGACACTGGAACGCTGCTATAAGGTGTCCCCAGAATCTTCTCTTCTCCAGGCTGAACAACCCCAACTTTCTCAGCCTGTTTGCATAGGAGAGGACCTCCAGCCTGTTTGCATAGGAGAGGAGCTCCAGCCCTCTGATCATCTTCATGGCCCTCTTCTGGACCTGCTCCCAGAGGTCCATGTCCTTCTTAGGTTGAGGACTCCAGAGCTGGATGCAATATTCCAGGTTGGGTCTCACCAGAGCAGAGTAGAGGGGCAGAATCCCCAGAATCACATCTGCTGATGTTCATTATGGGCAACTTGCCTGCTCGAGGGCTAAATGCATTTGTCTGATATATGAAAACCCAGTGTCATCCTTTTTGGTGAATCCTGATTATAAGACGTGCTCATGGGTCTCAGCAAGGCCACAGGCAGGGGCCTATAGCCACAATTCCCCAGCTGGGCATTAAGCCATACTGGTAGCCTAATTCAGATCCTGCGTAACCCAGCAGGAGACCAGGACTTGGTGTCTTCTGAATTGCACCTGGAAATCAGTCCCAAAGGGCACAAATCTTATCTTTGAAGACCCAGTATCTTCATCCTCTGCAGTAAAGCTCCTTTAGCCAGCTGGGGCCCAAGCAGATGTTCTGTTCTGTATACCTCAGTAGTGGTCCCACACTACCAAGAGATAGGCTCTTAGTTCTTTCATGTGTTAAAAGGATGGACTTCGTGATTTTCCCCTAAGCCATCCCTCCATATCCCATATCATGTGCCATCCTCTCTGTGGAGCATAAAAAGGGAATGCCATCACTGAGATCAGAACATTGTTCAAAACACTGAATCATCTCCATGACATTTCACATTTCCGTGCCGCTGAATCGTCACTAAATTTAAGCTCCAACTGTCCCAAACTCCTCTGGTACCGAAGCACTGCAACAGATCACATCTGTTAATCACCAGGGACTCTGATATTTTAAAAGCAAATTATTCATCCTCTCCATATGTAACTTAACTAACCCTGGTGAGAATATCTCAGCTGACCATTTGAGACTATGTGCACACAGGAGTGCTCTCAGAAGGTTTGGATGATGATGCTTAGCAACAAGGACTCATTTTCACCAACTTTTTTTTTTTTTTTCTGGTGATAACAGTGAGTTATCCTCCCAAAGGGACTGGCTCCTTTTCAGTGCTACAACTATAAAAAGAACGAAACAGGTGCAGAAGACCATGCTCCAGATTCGGGAGTGACAGCCATGAAGGTTAACAGCAGGAAATGAAAGGCGATATTCCTGCTGCGTATTTTTGATTGCCAAGGCTGACGTGAGAGTGTCATTACGTGGAGAAAGAGTTGAGATTTGCCACTTGGAAGGTCCTTGCCCCATATTATTTTAATTTGTGACACACAGATAAGAGGTCAGAGTACTTTTCCTTGCAATTTCTTTTACAGTCATCTACGGACCAATGTCTCTAAGCTCATCTTACTTTTTGTCAATAAGGGGCATTTTTTCCTATTTCTATTGTGCTGCAGGCCTCTGTGGTTCACCATGAATGCTTTATTGCTGACATTTCTGGCTGATCTGCCTTGGCAGTTCTTGCTTGGTAACAGCCATGGAAATAGTCCAGCAGGAAAATTGTGTAGACATCATGAATTCATTGTTCTTCTCTTGCTATTTAGGGCTGTTTATCCTCCTGGCCTCCTGCAGGTGAGGAACCTTCGCTAGCTGTCTCAGCCATGGCCAGGATGTTCTCCACTATCACCTGAGCACTTGCTGGACAGCAGAGGAGCAGGCACTCAGCTGTCCTAGAGGAGGCACTGGGCTGACACACTACAGTCTGAATTCCACACCAAGACCTTCTCGTCTGGTACATGTCCTGCACAGCACTTCCAACAGAAAGGGAGAGCAGATGGAGGAAGAACAGGAAATGAAGCCTTGCTGAAATTACAGCTGCCACCATTCCCTGCATGGCTTTCTCACTTCCCTGTGAGACTTGGAAGGAGAACACCATGAGGGACGACTGGCAGAATATTCTCCACAAAATCTCTACTTGTGGCTAGCTGTGCAGTGAAATTTCTGCTTTCCATGAAAGTAACAAACGGCCACTGTATCATCTCTTGGTTCCGGTCCTGCTTTCTGCAACTTGCTCTCACTGCTGCAGCCAAGGTCCACAGTCCTCAACAGCTCTGCCCAAAGACCAGTATTTCCTTTATTCCCTCACTGTGCCATGAGGACTCCTTTGCTCTGGCATCCCAGGCTTAAAGGAGCTAATGCAGTGTTTCCCCCAGAAGCATCAGTGGAAGCTTAACCTGGTGAATGAAGGAAACTTGCAGGGGGGGGGGGGGGGGGGGAAGTTGACGATTCATCTCGGTGCTGGGAACAAGCAATTTACAGAGATTTCAGCCATGGGAACGAGGGGAGGTAGCCAGGATTGCTGTGAGGTCTCCAGGCTCAACAGGTCTGTGCTTGGCCATAAAGTGCTCCTTGTCTCCTGCAGTCAGATCACCAGGCGGCTGGCTGGAGGGCACCTGGCCAGCACACACAAAACAGACGCAGAGATGTCCATGTAACGTATAATCTGAAGAGGTTGCAAATAGCCACTGGCTGCTGGCAGCTGCCCGTACCAGCTCTCACAGTGTTCACCTCTTGTCCCTTCTGGCCTGGCCACAGAGCTGGCTGGCTTCGGGGACCCAGAGGTGCTCGGCGGCGTGCCACGTTTGGCTGCCTCACTCCTCCTGCTCCTGCACACTGGCAGTTTGCAGCACCTCTTTGAAGGCTGCCAGCCTCCTTTCCCTCTTCCCTGTTTACACTGGATCACATTCACCATCCTCTTGGCTCTGGTGTGCAGTCGTGTCACGGACAGTCTGGATTCACCCACAGGTGCTGGGACTATGAGCACAGGGAAATGAAAGCGGTCTCTGTTGCCTTCACTTGCAGAGGGGCGGGAGCTTCTCTTCCTGACTTTTAAGGGTTGCCATTGTCAGCCCCTCTCTCCCAGCGTGACTCCACCTTCCTGCTCACAGTGTAGGGATCTCTCCCTTCTCCCAAAGGAAACTTTGGTTTTAATTGGCATCCAAGAGAAGGACAGATGGTGGGGCAGGCGAAGGTTGCGTGCTCTTGGTGGTAGGAGCCATACCTGCAGGACCTGAGGTGTTCATGAACAACATAGAAGCAAATCTAAATGAAGGACTTCTGTTCAGGGGGAAGTCCCAGCTGAGCCCAAGACCAGTGCTGCGCAAGAGCGTGGCTGATTGCCCTGTTAAAGACAGATCTGGTTTTCTCATACTGGATGAGATGATCATGTTCCAGCTCAGCAAAGGTGTTTCTTCACCTAAGTGAAGGGAATTTCAGCCAAGTGGGCCTGAATGTTGGACAAGTTAGAGCCAGTGAGGTACTGCAGGCCAGGAATAAGAGCAAGGCAAAGCCAACATTTGGGACCTCCACCAGGTGTTATTGGCCACTTGGTGGGGCCACCTCAGAGCTCTTGGCCCACCATAGGCTGTTGTATTTCAAATGTAAGATTAGAAGCCAGAGTGATTGGGCCCACCAAGAAAAGGTCTGAGCCGTGTGACACTCCAGGTGGAAGAGAAAGTGCATGGCTAGAGGCGACTCACAGAGGAACAACATCTGCAGACCGTGAACCTGAGGCACTGGGAGTCTGAGGGGTCTGGTGGAAAGACCTGGGAAAAGGTCAAGGCAGGTGCAGTATGAGAATCGTGCAGATAGCTGGGCAGAAAATGTGTTTACAAGGCAGGGGTATTTTTAAATCCATCACTCAGTGCTGTAAAACCAAACCTCCCACCATGCTGCTGGTGGGGAAGGAGCAGTGACAACAGCAGAAAGCAGGCATGGAAGCAGCAAAGCTCTCTGGCATCTTTGCCTTGATTTTACAGACCTGGGAGCAGACACACTTCTGCTGATATGCCTGTCATTTATAGGAAAGATGAACTCTGATCTCAGCAATGCTTTCTGCAGAAGCTTAGAGAGAAATGCTGTGTGCAGGAAAATCTGCTTTGGCCTCCCCTCTGGAGCAGACCGTGGCTGGAGGTCTCCCGAGCTGTACCACTGCTTTCTATCCCACCACGGCTCTCCACCGCTCTCTGAGGGTATGTTTAGAAGATAGCGCTTTACTTCGTGCTGCTGCTTATACTTGCTCATTCAGTGTAAATAACTGTATTAACTTTACAGGCAGCCCCAGTTTGAACTGACTGAGATTCATGCAGCAAACTGGAACTACGCCAGGCCCACCAGAGCAGAGTCCTGTTAGTGCGAGGTGGAGCCCGAGCAGCTCTCAGGATGGGAGGTCTCTCCAAACGAATGTGATCCCTCCTTGTTCTTACAGATTAGTTTTAACACTGACACAATGGCTGCCAAACACTGAATCTGCCAGAAATGTTAACAAAAGGCACTTTGATCTCATTCACTTGTTCTTGTTAAGAATGTATTGTATTATTTTGCCTCCTTTGCGGTCAGAAGAAAAATGTTTTAGCCTTGCATATCACTCATGTTCAATAATCTATGTGCTGTGTTACACAGGGCTTCTGCTTTTCACTGCTACTTGCTTTTGGACTGCTTACTTTAGCAGTTGTTGCATGCTATACATTTGTTTAAATACTTTAGGGAGGTTTTCTATTTTTTACATAGAAGACTGAGCTTTGTGGTTACTTCCTGACATTCTCATCTAAACAACTGAAGAATTGAATTTTTATTATATCTGTAAAAACTACTTAAAAATCAGTCTGAACTTTTAGGCTAGTTATTAAACTCTTGGAGTTAGGAGTGAATACGGTTCACATATCTGTTCTTGGCACAAGGTTTACATTTTTCTAACCACATATTTACTATAAAAAGCAGCTAATATTCACTAATAAAATGATACATTGACAATTATCTAGCAACAGTATTTCTTGCAATGCATCACCCTCACAGTGTACTGTAAAAAATATAGTATACGAGTAAAACAGTTTAATTCTCATCTTCAAACATGATGGAAAATGTAATCCCCACTAGCAAATTTAAAAAAACGGAAACTGTTGATGAGGAATTTTGATGCCAAATCAAAGTACTATATCTGTTTACATATAAAATTGAAGAATAAGACATAACTTGTTAAACTTGTTGCCATGAGGTATTGAGTATAATCTGATAGTTTGGCATGACAATACAGTCAGCAATTATACTGGAGAACATACAGATAAACTTGCAAAATAGAATGAATATGCATCATTATCGCTGTTTCTTGATATTCTAAAAACAGTGCTTGTATTTTTTATCTTTGAGAAACAACCACATGAAAATTCTTTATTTTCAAAATGCAAAGAACATTCTGTTTTCAAAACAAATTGATTACTTGTGCTGTTTACCACACTGTAGTTGATCTACTTTGAATCTCATCTTTGAAGGTTGTTTCCGACACGTGATCGTGTAAAACAAAAATTTATTGTCCTCTTCCTCCAAAGGCTAGAAGTCAGTAAAAATGCACGCACATTTAGAAAATGCTACTCCACATTTAGAAAACTGTCCAGTGGTTATTTTTGCAAAGAGAAATTTGGGGTTGGCACCTAGATTATTGAATACCTGATGGGCACACACTTTCTTAACTTCATGATGTCATTTGTAGGTGCTCCATTTTCATTAGTAAGAGCTGGTAGGTTTCCTTTCTTGTTTTCCTCCCTTAATTTGGTGGCGTATTTTCATGAAGAATCACATTTCTTCTCTTTGGAGGTTTACTGTCAAAAGGAGTATGTATTGAAGATAAGATTTGTTGTCGTGTTAACTACCAGGACCAACATATTATTGAGAATTACTAAGCTTGACCCCAACATGAAGCAAATATATTCTTTTGGGCTCTGAACAAAATACAATACAAAACTTAGCACAGTTTAGAAAAGTTTAGTAATTTCAATCCATAAAGCTGTAATGGTGGTCTTCTTTCCTGTTGGTGGCCAATGTAACCCACATCAGACGTTACCAAGAGCATTAGGTGAGCTCCTTGAAGTCATTGACCTGCAAAGTTGCTGCTTCAATAAAATCATGACATGATAGATGTTCCTAAACTGGTCTAGCTTTCTGTAGATTTCAGGGTCATCAAAACACCAGCCGGCCAGGGTAAGCCCCTTTGGCACAATCCATGCAATGGCAGATACATCTTCAGGATTTCAAGATTTTTGGCCATTTCATTCTTATTATCTGAAGCACACATTCATGTCAAAAATTTATCTGTCATCCATTGGATAGATATGTTGCTCTCCATAACTAAAAATGCACTGTTTAGCACATTGCCACTGAAGATACCAAACTTTGTGCTGGTGCCAGTTATGTTGCACTTGGACAGGACAGAAGCATCTGAAAACTGACGTTTTTATGATTCAAACCATTCACTGTCTTACAGATAAAATGACAAGACTTGGGAAGAATACCAGCCTGTAAGAAATTCACCAGATGAGGTTATCTGGGATTACCCAGATCATGCAGACTTGAGTATGGACCTCCACAGATCTTGATTTTGTCTTGCAAGTCGTGCAGCCTGATTGTTCTCAATGATTCCCTGCAAACAGGGACAATAGCAAAATCACTGTACCACCACACACTCCAGGGTGAGAGGTTTAATTAATTCTTACTAGTGGACGCAGAGATGGAGACATCAGGACAGTGGGGAGGAAATAGAGGGAGTAGAAGGACAGAAGAGAGCACATTTTCCTTCTTAACAAAAATCCATCAAAATCCAGACAGCTTTGCACTGTAATCTATAAATTTCCAGTATGTGTCACATATAGTCTCTCTGGTCATGTTGTCAAAGACTCTCTGACAGCTGATCAAATTTAAGGCAAGTGGTAGCTGCTGTGCGCTACTTGTTCAAAATGGCAAAGTGTGAAAATATGATCAATGCAGGAATTCATAGGGCGGGGAAAAATCACTTTGCTGGGTTTGAAGTCTGTTAAGTAAAATTGTGCAAAAAAATGTGACTAAGCACCATTAGTAACCAGAAACTGCAGATAGACACCTCACCAGTACTTTAGTACAAACTTGGTCTGATTCAAGCATTTCTGGCAAGATTTTGTAGTAAAGCTGAGTTGCTTTTGGCATTGTTCTCTCCATTGGTGGTCTCTGATGATGAAGTAAACCTCTCACCCGTCTGCTTGGGAGATACATACTGGGTAACATAAATTCACATGCTGCTTACAGCTTGTTCCTGCTTTTAGTTTTCAACCTTGCTGGTGTCCTGTTAGCCAACAACTGAGGTCACCTTTGTCACATGGCAAATATTTCAGATCAACGTAATCTTTAATCTTCAGAGGACAGTTAATTCTACTACTCTCATTCCTGTGCTGCCTTCCAAGAATAAAGTGGGGAATGCAGCCATACACTCGTGCAAGATCACAGAGTTTTAAACTCTCAGCAACCTGAATAAAATATTATTTAAAATTTCCTAAGCTTCTTCAAGCATCTCCAATTTACACTTGTACTGGGTCTGGCTGGGATGGGTTAACCCACAGCTACGGAATATCAAGCAGAAGCATGGGAATTACTTGTAACTTGGTAGTTGAAGGCTACTTTAAGTAGGTAGTCTGAATTAACCTGCTGGGGATGATTGGCCAGGAGACAAGGTGAAAACACTGTAAGACGAGTAACTGTGCATTTATTGCGTAAATATCTATTGTGTTTACTGTACGAGCACCCTTTTCCTTCTTTATATCAAGAAGTTTTGACAGGATGATTATCATTCTAAAACAAAGAGCAAAAGATGTAGCTACAAGGAATCCACTTAAAAGTGCCTATAACTAAAAATGTCCAACTCTTGAAATTTTAAGATGCCAGGTTTTAAATCCTTATCGTTTTGCTCAGTTTTAATTATTAGAACAGAGCCTAAAAACATTTGCCACAGGCTGAATTTTATTTGAAAGTTTCAATTGAAAGGGTTCACCCATTTTTCAGAATGACACTAAGGAGATAATGTTATTTTACCCATGTTAAAAATAACTTTATTTACTGGAGAAGTTCCAATGTCTTACTGATTTGGGTCTGGGATCTGAAATATGTCAGGGCTGTGTGTATAAGATCCTGGCATTAAGAATTTGCCTTTAGTCATTCCTTGGGAAATTTGCCCAAAATTGATTAAAATATAAAATTATGAAAATTCTCAGTTTCCCCCTGGTAATAGATCAAGTGTTAGAGGCTAGCATCTGCATTCCCCCAAGAATCTCTTTCTGTTTAGCCTGCTCCATCATGGGGTGGAAAGGCACAAGAATTTGTTCCTCCACAGTTACTCCTGCAGGCACTCCAGGATGCGTGACCCAGTGACTAAAACCACATGCAAGGAAACTCTCCCACTAATTTCCTGATGGCTTCCAGCTCCCTGAAAGAGAAGGAAGAAGCTGCCTCGTATCACAAGGGCTTGCGAGGAGTGCTGGAAGGAAAGAGGAAGTGGTGGAGGGAAGAAGGGAGAGGTCAGGAATTGGAGCACAGGGTTTGGATAGGAGCAGAGGAGCACAGCACCCCGGAACTTCAGACCAGGCTCAAGGCCCCTGAGCTTCTGCAGGCTCCAGCGTTGCGTACCCAGCTAATGGGGTCTGATACTGCTGTTTAACAGCTTAAGGATACAATGCCATCAGGTCCAGGTCCGAATGCCACCAACAGCCGAACAGGGAGTCTTCAATAGTCTTCCGCTCACAGAACCGCTGCATCTTGTACTGCATGTGTTTGCATCTGTTTAGCTTCTAGTTTGCAATTACATTTAAAGAAAACTGATTTTAAATACATTGAGGTTGAGGGTTCACCTACTTAAATACATGCCTTTGTATAACCTACTGTGCTAAGCCAAGTGGAGTTTCTGTTTCTCAGTGTTTAGTTTCTCATTGCATCAGGAGAATGAAATCCAAAATTAGGGAAGTACTTAGGACTTCCAATTAACTTTTGAAAGCTTGATGAGTGCTAAAAATATCGTGTGGAGCAGGAAATAGACCAACAGGCCTACGGTTCATTGATGTGTTTGTTTTAGTCCTTTGTGTATTTTCTAAAGACCCACTGATTGCTCTGCTATATTTATTTGGAAATGCTACACACGAGATGGAGAAAAGGATGCTACAGCAGAAAAGAAAAATATAATTTCCCATAGTTTAGTGGGAAAAGAAAAATTATTATCATAAAGTCATATGGAATTTATGTATTAATTTTACGGTGAAAAAACTATTTAAAGAAAGCTGAAGTATAATGTTTTTTAAAAATAGCTTATGCATAATTAACTCTTTCACCTAGTTTGGTATTAAGCAGTTCTTGATTGTAAAAATTGTAAGACAGCTTTTTTTCTTAGATGTTAATAAAATTTGAAATAAGTCAGCTTTAACCTCATTTTAATGGGGTTAAAGAAATTTAGAATAATGTGAGAAATGTGTATCTGATTAAGAAGATTTTTGAGAAACCAGGGAATCGATTCCCAAACCACAGAAACTCATTTTATGCATATGTAATTCTTCTGAGCAATACAGAATTAAACCTGTTCAATGAAGCTGGCAGAGGAATCAGTAACAGCAAAACAGACATTTAACTGCCCATTCTCCATTCAACCTGTAGCTTGGGCTACTGCGTTTCTGATCCCACATAAACTGACCAAGCCGGAGTGCACAGCTGAGGCTATTGCTCCAAGAAGATTTTGTACCTATAAGCTCTGAAATCATGGATTGCAGTCTATTGTGCAATACCAAAGAGCACGTGGAGACTTTCATTTAATAATATTCTCTTGTCCCCCATCAGAAGTGATTACGATCTATGGGCGCTGCTGGATATTAGGGAACTGAGGTTTTCTAATCAACAGCTTCAGGGCAACGCAACCAAACCAAACCAAACGTAAAGACTGATAAAAATCATCACTGTGGATGGAGAAAAGGCAAGTGCAGAAGGTGCAGCTTAGCTGTGAATGTCATGTCCTGGCCCCAACTCGGTGATCAAAGACATTCCAAAACAAGCACTAAGTGTTTGCAAGCTGCCAAAGAATTTGGGTGCAGTATTAGGAAGAAGATGAAGAACAGATTATACATCAATAGCAGCTACTCCCTAGTTTGATGAGGATGGATTTTAAAAAAATAGCTGGGAAGATATACAAGCCTGTTACACATCCACAAAGATCCTCAAGAATAGCGGTATAATGTATATTGTATGGTAGTGATCCAAGATACTATTTAAAGGAAATACAACAAACAGGAGGTTTTAGGGTGGAGATGAAAGAAATTATGAACTAAAAAAGGAGAGGAGACACTAGGAGACTAGGAGGGAATCATGATACAAGGGCAGCTTTGAAACAGGGAATCTCTTGCTCTGAAGCTAAAAATGTATTTCTAGAAAGTCATATTATAAGAATTAGCAACCTTTGGCACCTCTTTCCTGCAATGACTCCAGGAGACAAGGGGACACAAACATCAAAATGTAGAGAGAACTTTCATGTTTGTCAGGAACAAGAGACATCTTATTTTTGAAGGGCAAAACACAGTACGTGCATTTCTCATAGACCAGAGTTGAACTTACTTTGGTCATCCCCCTCTCTGTGCCTACCCGTCGCAGGAGGATGAAAACAAGCTCTCGAAAAGAAAATGAGCTCTGCATGACTGGTTTGCAACAGCATCTGGTGTCTTGGAAACCACTTCTTCAGCCAGTTCTCTTGGCTGCTTTGGAGATGCAGTGATGTTCAACTGCAATATGGTTAGGCTTGCTTCCCAGATCGTATCTACACTGGCCCGTGGAGCCTCTGCCTTCAGAGTACTTGAGGTAGACAGAGAAATTGCTCAGAACGTGTACGTGGCTGGAACAGACTCGCACCAGATGGCCATTCAAAATAGCAGTCAGGAGAAAAGTGTCACACTGAGCAAATGCAAGTCTTATCCTTGAGAAAAGTCTTCCCAGCTGCCATTTTCCTCTGACTCATCTTCTAGAAGAACCGTGTTTATTTCAATCAGAGCCAGTGTTGAGTCACAGGTGCCACATGTCAGACCAGTTCACTGGGTCTCCTTTGTGGTTGGGGTGAGGAGAGTATTTTAGGCAACTAACCGTTTTTTTACTTTATTCATGCAAAGTCTCAGCTTTGTCTTGTTTTCAGCATGGTTGCTAGAACAGTGGCACGCCTTTTGAAGCACTAACACAAATACAAACAAAAATATATTAGACAGACATTGCTAACAATGATAAGGAGAAACCCCTTGTTTTTAAGGAACGTTGGATCAGCCTTACATTAAATGAGAACTTTGGCTATCAACGCTGAATGTTAAAAGTTATTTTAAACAAAAAGTGGCTGAGATCTTTACAAAATTAATTAAGTGAAACAAAAGGTTCATCTGAGCACCGGCACCTGTATGAAATGTTCTTTCATGTTTTCTGCTCTTGAGAAAGCTTTTTTCTTTGATATTTCAAGAACAGCCTTTTTCAAATAGTTGAGCCTTGATTTCTTTGTACTAAAACTGGATAATACAATACAATGGCATGAAAGGTAAAAATAGAACTGGAGGAGGTTTTTTTTCATTTCCTGCTAATTTCCTCAGCAAATTCTGAAAGGTTTATAGTCATTTCATCAAACACCGGTGCTGTCTGCACTGAGCATATGGTCTATTTTGATCTTCTTTCAGTTCCCAGAATAAAAAGCTAAGGGTCTTTCATGAATATCTTTCCGCCCTAGCCAGAAAACGTGTGAAAGAAGCTCTAACACTCCTTCTCCTAAGCCCCAGTCAATCTGTGCCACGGAAGAACAAGTTTCAGTTGCCACCTTAGGCTAACTTACAAATTACTTTACATTTTCTTGCTCCAGCTGTTGAACTCTGCCTCTGTCCATTCCTGCTGCTCTCCTGCAGTTCTTCCTATCAGTTCCTACTGTTTTATTGAGGCTGGAGATTTAATTTACCATTTTCTTGTCGTAAGTTTTTAATAACTTTCATTAAAAGCACTTTTTTTTTTGCCAAATAATCTCTTTATGTTGCTCAAAATTAAGGACTTGGGCCAATGTTGTTCAGTCAGTGGACTAACTCCAACAATTTCCTTAGAATCCATTAAGTTGGGAAGAAGCTCAGAGGCATTTGCATTTTTTCAGAGATGCCAAGCTACCAAGATTTCCTGAGTTAATTATTCACCATATAGACTTTTGCAGGGTGCCATAAAATAAATAAACAAACAGCAGAACAAGAAAGGTGGCTTCCTAAAGCCTCAACAGCACATACAGGGACAAAACTCTTTGTGCCGTTTTGACTAATTTGATGTATTTTTCCATGGCACTGGACCAAGTTATGCAATAAGAGGAAGACTGTCAGCATTTTAATATTTGGACTACTGCATTGCTTTGATTCTTTGGCATCAGTGAGTAAAGCTGCCTGATTTTCATACAAGGAGAAAACATCCTGCTTGTAGGTGGTCAAACACCTGTTCCCTGCGCTAGAAAAGCATCAGCTGTTGTCCTTACCATGCCTGATTTGAAGAAAGTAGGGTGTTGTCTACATATTTTCACAACGCTACTTATAAGGCAATGTTTGTGGCCTGCTACCATACAAATTATTGCCTTTGAGAGGAGAAATAAGATTTTAATACAAGACTTTGACAGGAATACTCAAAGGTATTTTTTTTTTTTGAAACGCTGTTCTGAAGAAGTCAACTGCTTTGGAAAACTGAATAAATTCTGTTCCCAGAGCTGCTTTGCTGCCCTCCAGAATAGAAACTCCAGAAGCCTGTGAGGAAGTCGAGCTTCTTCCATCCTGAGACAATGGTTCCACCATACCTTAGGTACTCCATATTTCTGCTGAAAATCCAACTGTATTGGGTCTGTTTGGGATGGAGTATGGTACATCAGCATATTCAGATGTCAGGATGTTTGGATTCTGTAAGGAGGCTCATCTGGAAGCAATGTATATGTTTCGGTTCTTTGTAGAAAATGCTTAATTCTAATTTTTCACGAAAGCCATTTCTCTTGGAACAACTCATCTGCTTAAAATTAGGCATGTACTTGTTTGTCTTGCTGACTTGAGGCCATACAATATACAGTCCTCTGATGCTGAGTAATTTATGTGCTTGCATAAATCAGTGGGCAGCCGACAGAGGACAGACTGGATGCAACAGTTTCACATATGCATTCCACTTTTCTGGTCAAAAGATCATAGAAATGAGCTCATACTTCATGCCTTTGAAAGTCCCTTCCTTTTTCTGCCATCTCTTGAAAATGCAATGGGTAATGATTATTTCCAAAATGTTTAGTGAATTATTTAAAATCCTCAGCATAGAAAAACTGTGGACTTTTTTGTCTTCTCTGGTATTTGGAATGAAGGTTACAAAAGTGACCGCAGTCTACAACAGTTCCTCCTCTCCTTTCACCCCTTTGAAAGATTTAAATGTATGAAGGCTGTGTAAAGCCTGAAGAAGTCCTACTCTTGTAGGATAGCCAAAGACTAACAAGAAAGCCATGTGTCCTGCCCCAACGAGCAGAAATCATTCTGTAAAGGAAGAGTTGCAGGACTGTAACTGCACGTTTCCAGGTCCCTCTGAGACACAAAATGGAGTGTGCTGAACCAAAATACTCTTAGAAACACCTCGTGTTGGTCTTCTTGAGTTATGGATGGGCCTTCACATTGAAGCAGCTGAGCTAGCTTGTCCTGTTAGCATACAGAAAGCATTTTTCATATCTGTATGGAAAGTGTAAGCGCACGCCACATCCTTGCCAAATCGCTGAAAAGATGTGATAAATGCAGTAATACAGAATAGAACATTTGCATAGATGTGAATAATGCAACAGAGAAGAGGTAAAAAAATAAACATGGATGAGCCCAGGCTGGTAAAATCCCCATTCCCAACCCTGATCTTCTTGCTTTTCGCGTACCAATGCTTACAGGTTATACTCAGGGAAAGGAGAGACACTTTGCTAGGTGAAGCACACACTGAAGTATATAGGACTTTCTGAGGGTTATTTACCAGACCGCATTCAGCAGGTTTCAACAGACCATCCTGTAGGACACAGAGAGCCATCGAAATCCCAAGGGTTGAACCCAGTGCAGCTCCCCATGCCCAGCTCCCCCGCCGGCTCTGGGGGTGGCACAGGGAGCTTTCCAGAAGGGCAGGGGGACTCGCCATCTCGCCGTGGTGAAGGCCCAAGCCCCCTGCCCAGGCAGGGTGATGGGAGAGGGCAGGGGTGCCTGCCCACACGGGGTGCCCCAAGGGCCGGGGGGGTGAAGGAAAAGCAGCCGCAAGCCTTGGCAGCTGTAGCAACCCCGACGCAGCGGCGGCAGCAAGGTGAATGGACGAACGTGATGGCGGGATTGGCTAAAAAACGAATTGCCTCCAAGTGTTTGCGTGTGTGAGGCCAGCCTCTCTGCTGATTTTAAAATCCTGTTAAGCCCTTCACTTACAATTCACCGCTACTTTTCACCTCGCCTTCGCTAACGGTAGAGCCCGTTTGTGTGCATTTAAAGATCTTCCTGTAAACTGCATGTTAAACATTTAATTCTTGAGTTACGTGTTAAAGCCAAAGGAGTAAGAAAGAGGCAGCACCTCTCAACCCTTTTTAATTTAGAGACAGGGGTGATAATTGTTGATAGATCCAGAGACAACTGAAAACATCACAAGATTTATGAAAAAAAAAACCACAATTTTTTATACCAACCAGAACTGACCAAATTTCACTGGATTTTCCCATCTAAAGTGACAGTCAAGCATGTGAATTGAAGAAATGCAGCTCATGAATGATCCTTTCTTCCCCTCTGAGCCCCTTCAGCACACAGTGCAGACTATGTGTGATACTGATATGTTAATGCCTCATATGTGCCTCTGGTCATGAACAGAGCCTCTAACACGGCAGGCAGGGGAACATCTGAACGAGGCTGACATCGGACCAGACCACAATATTTGAGTTTTATGAGTCCGAGCAGAACAGACAATCCTCTCTACCCTTGCTTTAATAGTTTCCTTAAAGTCTGGGAAACTACAGAGAAAGTAAACAGCAAGGTAATTAAAACATGTATTGCTTACTTCATCATTATGGGTGGCTGAGAGGTTTTTTGACAAAATACTTTTTCTTTAGGAAATGCCTGTGCTTTGAAAAGAAAAATGTCTGCTGCAAATTTTCACAAATTGATAATTTCCAAAGCCTATTTAAAAAATTCTTGAAATGCCCGATTTCAACATTTTTAATATAAAAATTCATGTTTGGTTCAAATAATCACTCAGAACTCCAAACTAATTCTAGCAAAAACTGTGAATGTGTGAATCTAAATGAAAAACCTACTAATATTGACATACAATGTTTTGATTAACTCAAACCAACATTTTAATAGATGGCTGGAATGAACACTTGCAAGAGTTTGATTTTTCATCCTGATTTAAGCTAAAAACTGTTGTTCAAACATCAACTTTCCCAAGAAAGAAATACGATTTCCTCGTCAGCTCTATTCCTCATGAACCTTAATTTAACAAGTGTATGATACACTGATTTCTGTCAGCAGATCACAGTGAGAATATACTGTGGTAGAAATGAACTCCATCTTCCATTCGGAATTATCTTAAGCAGCTCTGTTAATATAATAGGCTTGTGGGCATATATTATACGATGACACGAGGCCTAACCTTTCCCTTTCAAGCAGTTTCTCATTTCCTGACTTCAACAAACATAAGAGAATATCACATGGTAAAAGAATGCTGTGAAAAGTATATTGAATCATCTGGCAGTATTTAAACCATGAGATGACATTTTATTTTGCTTATTCTACATTCAAATTCTTAACATCAGCTCTTGCTCAAATACATCAGTCCAGGCTCTGCTGTTTCTTTTCAAACATTCTTTATTCCCCTCTTCTTGTTCTTGTTATATCTTTTTATCTCTCAGCTGGAATGCGGATTTCTGTGGATGTCTAGAAGGAGATAAACACACAAAGTCTGAGCTATTCTGAAAAATACCGAATATGGAATTATCTAACAGGACCTTTTGTTTTCTCTCTCTTATTTTTTTTCCTCCTAGACAACTTCAGAGTCATATCTAATCAATATTGTGTTAATAACAAGGGTTCCATGGCTCTCTTAATACTTCGGGGATGCTCTAAGAGAAACTTCAATAGATGTGTCAAAGTATATGGCATTATATATGTTTAAATCTGATTTTTGGCAAAGAGGCCACTATGCTCCGGAGGCTCCATCTAAAAACATGGTGCTTCTTAGCCCAGACTACTCATACACCTAAAGCTGACCGTTCTCTTAAGAGCTTTCTTGGAGAAGGTCCAGAGCTCTCAACACCTTGACGGGCTGAGCCTCAAACACAGTTATTTCCCAGAAGAGGCAGCACTTAGTAAAGCTATAAAAGAAACAATTCAGGAAAAAAATATGGGACAGTATGAAAAGAAAAGAAAATTAACAAAGTGCAATAATACACCAGTTGCATACCTCTAGAGACAGGTAAACAATGCATTACAGCCAGCAAGTAGCAACTGATTGCTGGCATTTGAACCAGAGGGAAAAGGCTTTGCTGTTAGCAGGGAGGGCCTTATGACACCACACATGTTTTCATGGATTTGGAACCCAGAAAGGACTATTAGGTCTTCTAGTTTTGCTTCCTTCATAGCACAGGCCATAAAAATTCATGCTCCTCCTGCCATTCAGTAATGATTTGTGTGCTGGCCAGAGCAGTGTGCTCCGCAGGGGCACCTCCAGCCTTAGTCTAAAAACTTCAACAGGGGAAGAAGTTGGTCTCTCAGCTCTTATAGTCTTTTTACAGTCCATCCATTCCAGCAAAGGTTTACTAGCCCACGTGCACTCCAACACCAACATTACGTTATCCAGTGACATATAATTATACACGACAGCTCGTGATTCATTGCTTGCTTCAAGTGTACCCAAATGTATCTTGGTTACATGCCACCACTAACGATGACAGCAGCTCCCAGCTGGACAGGGCACTCCAGCAATGTCCTTCTTCACTCTGCTGCACATACTGCAATTTGGGAAGACCCAGCCTGGCTGAAAATTAGTTTGTAGCAGCTACTGTACCTTCATCCATCACTTCTGCCTAGAGAAAAGTAGAGACATTTGAATGTCACAAAAAACTTTTGTTTATCTCAAAAAGCTTGATTTCAAATTCTCTGTCGTTACAAGGGAAATTACCTTCTACTTCAGCTGACTCCATGGAAGACACCTTAGGGAGAGGCTTAGTCAAGGAAAAGGGGCATATGAGATTACAACATTAGATATGGTATTAGATAGGCCAGAGCACCATGACCTTACTGTGTTCTTTACAGTAGTTCCCAGCAAATTTGGGGATTGCTCCAGTGCATATGAAAAAATATCCTTTTTTCAGTGTAAGAATTAGAACAGTTAATTTCCACCAAAACAGAAAGAGGAAGAGAAGAGGACATAACCGTATTTATCCTACAGCAAAGAGAACTTCGCTGTAATCATGTATGCAAGCTTTCTGGAAGGAATTTTCTTTCTTCTTTTTTTTTTTTGGTTTTTTTTTTTTTTGTTGTTGTTGTTGTTAATAGTAACTCCTAAACTTATTAAAGACATGAAAAGACTCTCTGTTTCTTTCTAGGTTATATAAAATAGAAGCATCAAAACACATTTGTTCATCAGCTTATGAATAGCCTCTATATAAGACGCATAACCCTGTCCAATTTTTGTTGTAGAGGGCTTCTATTCCTTCTTTTTTAATAATATGGAAATCAATTAAATTGCACCTGTAAATGTGCACTTTTTATCTCAGAGGTGTAGAACTCCTTGCAATTGGAGAGGAAAGATTGCTTGGTGAAACCACAGAGGGAAATAATTTTCAAAAAAACCTCCTTGGACTACAATGCTGGTGCCTGTTCCACTCAAAACCTTTGCATGGTACAGGTGCACGCACATCACCCTGCCCGGTCTGAGATTATGTTCCACCCATCCCATGTTTTTGCAAATTCAAAATCCTGAAAATTCTGAGTTTGCCTTTAACAAATGTTGATGAGAACTGTGCGTACACAAGATGGAATTGTAAATGGCAAATGGAAACGATGGCAGCAGCAAAAGAAGTCCAGGCCCTGGGGGAATTTTCCTGATAGCTGAACAAGAGGTTCCATTGTCCCTGTGCGGCCCATATCTAGGAAAAAGTCATTCAGCTCTTGGAGAGCAAGGGCAGCCTTTGCAAAGAGCAAAAGGAAGGCAATATGGGGGGAAAAAAAAGAAATTAACTTGATTAATTCAAGGCACATGTAGACGTTTTGCTCACAAACAAGAACTGATCCGTCTCAAAGCCTGGTCTTCTCTAATGCTCAGCTTTTATTGAGTTTCACGGGTGCTCTGCACTTTGCAGCAGTTACATTGCCTGTTTCAGTAGTACAAAGAAAGTTGGAGGCTTAGGTAACCCTGCCCGACTTCCAGTCATCCTAGTAACAGCCCAACAACAACTATGCAGTGTCTGCGAAACATCCAGGAGATGCCAGACAAATTATCTCCAAGGTTTTTCCAAAACAAAAGGGAATCTTTAAAGACATTTTATTATCCATAAACAGCTCTGAGACAGATAGCAATTTAAGGAAGACAAGCAACTTCAGAAAGAGTGGAAATTCTGAATTCGTGCCCAAAATTAAAATAACTTTTTAATAGCCTTGCCCTTAAAGAGGAATTAATGAATGCTCTTTCACATCTTCATAAAGCTAAACTCTGGCAGATGTGAGATAGATTACTACATACAGCATAAACAATGTTTGGTCTTTCATCTTTTCAGCGGGGAGTGTACATCTCTGTACTTGAACAAAAGACCATTTCTAGTTCAGCAGAGGATGCAAACAATCCCGGTCACCAGCCGCGCTCCAGGAACCTGCAGGAATACCTGGGCAATGTTTCCACCAAACCCTGAAAGCCAAGCTAAGGGGTAAGTGTGGGGCGGGGGGGACATGGCAGCCAGTCTGGGTCAGGATTTGGCCTGAACACCAGGATGCATCAGCTGTGTTTGCTTTTGCGCAGGCTGAGGACTGCCAGCCCCTGCCCAGCTGAGGTCCAAGCTGTAGCTAGGAGACTGCCTCCAACACGCTAAATATACATCCCCTGCGCTGGCTGGTGACAGCTTGTTTGCAGGCCGGGGGGGGGAGACTTTGGGTGCTGTCGGACCCTGGCTACAGCAGAGCAGGGAAACAGAGCCCAAATGCCCAGCACAGGTGCACAAGGGTGTGCTCATAGCATCCCACCTCAGCCATGGCTGCTGAGGCCGGTACCACTCCTGCCTCAGGTACTATCACCCTCACACGGGTGCTGCTGACTCAAATTCCCACCAGCTGATAGGTGATTCTCCACCCTACTGAAAGGCCATGTCTCCTGCTGACCTCCAGCCAAGTGAGGTGGAGGAGACAGTGCAGAGCAGGCCCCCCACACCCACCCTGCAGGGGAGGAATGTGGGGCAGGACGTGAGGGCACTTCCTTGTGGGCAAAGCTCATCTCGTGCCAACCAGCATCTCCCCAGAGCACCAGCTTTGGCCTTCATGAAACCTGTTCCCAGGTCTCTGTTCTGTACTCCAGGTCACCTGTGTTGAGCACCTGGAGACCAGAGGGGACATCATGCCTGGCTTCGCCACCACTAGCAGGCTAGCTAGAGGCAATGTGGGGCCTCCATCTCTCCGTCGGTAGCATGGAAACAGTGCCCTGGGGAGCCCTGTGGCAGCCACACGTCCCATTTCCAGACAAATACGTAGATGGTTGAAGCTGATTTTTTGCCTTCGAACTAACTTGAGCAATGCGATACGGTGCTGGGAGTTGGACTGTGGGGAGTCAGGAGTGGGAGGATGGGTTCATTTGGGTCATCAGCCAGTGAGATGTGCCTCGCTCACACTGCAAACACAGGTCTGGGGTGAAAAGCGTGCTAAAATGTATGCCAGAAGAGAGGTCATTTATTACCAATTATTCCCTGTTAGTGCTGCCCTGCACATTGTGCCAAGCTAAAGGTAAGACCTAGAGTAAACAATTACGGGGTTCTGCACAGAGATTGCACTGTCTCAAATTTCTGCAGATATCTGTGGCTATTCCTAAATTCCCATCCACATTCCGAGGACACGCATTTGCAACACAGGACTATTTGTTTTTGGGAACTGTGCTTTCACAGTATGGCAGGAGCCCTGGGCAGAGGAGCTACGAGGAGCTGTATCCCATAACCACAAAGGTACCTTTGATGAACTGGATCTCTTGCATTTGCACATTTACGATTAAACTTAGTTAGAAAAAAAAATGTAATTTTCTTTAACTAGAAAAATCTATACCTCCTGTGTAACATTAGTATCCATGGAGATACAGCACAAAAAGCTATTCTAGTGTTGGTTTATGACATCTTTGTTCAAAACAGCAGAGGAGCACAAGCACTAATATCAGTTTAGTTGCTTTGAAATGAATAGATTAATGTACCGCACCATTCTCTGCACATGGACGCATACGGCCACAAATTCACCTTCCCCTCTTTCTCCCTCTGTCCTCGGGACTTTCTTCTATGCTTAATTCTCATTTGTATTAGTATCAATAATTCTTAATGTATCACCTTACAGTAATCAATGGAAGTTTAACATCAATCTGTTTCAGCATTTCAGCTATTGTTACACCCTGGAAGGAGCTTGGCAGCATTGGGGTGGGATCTGGGTTTGCAGGAGCACAAAAACAGGTTTGCAAAGAGGGAGTAGGTAATGGAACACCGGGTAATTATTTAAAAGATCACAGATTGCATATATTTATTTGAGACACAGCACTGAAGCAAGGGAGGGGCCTACTTAGTGTTGTCTTTCCCTTTGTATTTCCTCTAATATCCTGATCCCTTCAAGCTGTTAGTCATAAGAAGAGCTTTATTAAAGTTACTAAAGATATTATAAAGGAAAAATAAATAGAGTGACCTGATAGAGCTGGAGCTGGCAGAAGTTTGCAAAGCTTGCCTGTTGTTTCCACTTTGAAATCTTGGCAGGCATGCCGAGTGCTCAAACCTGCTCCTGCAGTCTGGCTGTCATTCTCCATCCCATGGTGGCTACCTTCATGATGAACCAGGTACGGTCCAGAGATTTTTATGAGTTTCACAAAATGTGTTGCACAACCTGGAGACAAAACATATAAAGAATACATCAGCTCTTGTAAACAGTTTTGCAGACAGCGGCTCCCCCAGACAACCACATGACTGTTTACTGTAAATGGTATCGCCTGTTAATCAGGTATCTGTCTGAATCAAGACCGGAGGTTGCATCCCGAGGTCCCTCGACAGTGCAGAACCTTCTGCCTGCACCAGATTTGTGGCTGGCTTCTCGCTAACCTACCAATAACCAGACGTTTCAATATTGGTTTCTAGTGTACTGAAGGGCTCTATCTACCCCAGACAAAGCAGCATTTGCAAACACCTTCATTTTTCTCAAGGACTGGGCATGCCTTTGATCCTTCATCTCGAATCGTCCTTAAACAGGTAATTGTAAATGATTCTTGGATTCCTTGTGTTTGGGGTTAACTGAGAAGGAGGCTAAAAAGCACATTTGAATGGTATCTATAAATCTAACTAGTTGGCATTTTCAGCCAGATTTACCAGGGTGACAGTAATAGCTCCTTCTACCCTTACTGTCAGCATTGAACTCAGTAGTCCTGCTTGTGTGGTCAGGTCGACCAAGTTCAGCACCCATTATAGAAACTGGTTGTCAGCTCCTTGTTTGTACAGCTGCTCGAGGTTTGTTCTCCAGCGTTTTGGGGGTGGGATGCTTTTTGCTGATGAGCTGTGAGTGCGAGCACCCTGTCTTTGTTGGGGAGTGTGGAAGGATGTTAGCTGCACGCTCCTACAGATACACTTGCCTGATGGGCAGCGCGCAGCTGCCTGCTACGCCGCCATCGCCACTGGTGCGGGCTACAGGGATGCCAGAAAACCTGCAGGATTACCCAGGACTCTAGCACAAGTCTAACTGGGGAACACAGATGCAGAACAGCAGCTTCTCCAAATGTTCAAATTACATTTCTAGCAACACCCTGCTGCGTTCTTTTGTGCGCTACATACTCATACCTGTGTACACATGAAAGTGTACTTTAACGCATAATGTTTAATAATATTCTTGGAATAAGTATCACCAAGACATTAATTTATGGAAAATACAGTTCTCCATATGTTACTGACTCCTCCACTTTTTCACTTTTAAGTTGTGCATATAGATATATATGTTTCTCACAGTCTTTTCTCTACTTTTTAATTTGAGCCCTTCCCATGCTGATGTCCCTCCTGTTTTCTGTTTCCCTTTCATCACTGTTCTCTGGTATCCAGCTGTAACACAACTCCTCCTCTTACCAAACCCTTTCAGAGCACTTTGTATTGTGGGTAGGTTTGGGCTTGGTTTTTGTTTTTGTTTTTTTTTCAGCATGGTCATTGGGAAGCCTGAGGACTCTCTGAGCGTCCTCAGCAACGGTTATGAAAATCTCTGAAGCTGGTTGAGATGGGCTCATGCCAAGCAGTAGAAAAACTGTCTTTTCCCTCACTCTGAGCTTGGAAACCGAACATGAGGACCAAACCATGACGCAACGGTAGTGACCCTTTCTGCAGTCATATACCCACGAGCAATATCTGCTCAAAGAAGCGAAGGCCAGGGCTGATGCAGTGCAACTCCTGAACAGACTGGGCAATGCGTTCTCTGAGTGCAGGGTTTGCACACCCTTGGTAAATCACACTAATATATCCTGTGCAAACACTGTCCTTGCAATGCTAAACAGAAAAACAGTTTTCCTTTGACATACAGCATGTGGTTTTTTCAGTATAATTCCTGAAATATATAGTCATCCATGCCTCAGAGTAAGACTAAGGAGTATTTGTAGGACAAACTATTTGAGAAGATAATTATTATAAATAAAGTGACTAGGATGGCTTACACACACACACACACAAAAAACCAAACAACCCCAAACAAAACAAAACCCAACAAGCCAAACAAAATTGAAAACAAACAATTAAAAAAGCCCCGAACAAAAGATAAACTGAAAAAAAAAAAGACCTCTTGGGATGGGCAAGTGTCCAGATGATGCTCTTTTTTACCCGTATTAGATAACACAATTATACAACAGCTGCAGCTGTCCCACCAGCCGTATTCAGGGCAGTGAATAAATACCTTGCGGTGCTGGTCCCCATGGGGCCAACCGCATCTCTCCTGGCGAGAGTGGCCCCACACCTATGACTTGGGGATGTGATGGAAAGAGAGATATATTACACACCATGACAGCCACAGTGAAGTGGTGTTGGCCATGACTGATTAGGAAAGGAACTGTGTCATTCCTTATCTTGAATAACTTCTCTTATCTCACGTATATTTTGTTTTAGCCCCAAAAGAAAACAGTGGAGGTTGGCAGATGGGCTGAAGCGCAGTTGGCTATACTACTTCAAGCAGCTGTGATTTCTCATGGTCTAATTTTAACTGAATCACAGCATGCATTTGCAATTGAAACCAGTCATTTTACTTTTAGGATATCCTACCCTGTCAGGACTGAACATCTGCTTTAATGACCCTCAAAATGGTCTTCATGTCTATGTAAAACCACCTTTTCCTGGGTTTGTGCTTCCTTTTTTACTGTATCTTTCCAGCAAAAACCACTGGTTTCAAATCCACAGTCTTACTCAAAAATATCTCAAAAAACACAAAGGTTTTTGATTCATATGGCTCTACTTATTGCCAAATATTATTATTCCAAATCCATACCATTTCAATAAAAGCATATGACTAATACATACAGGTTATCTCCAACATCCGTCATACGAAAAATGAATTGATGAACTCACCCATGTTTTTTGTGTTTTCCTAATACACAAGCCAAGTTACAGCCTTCAAACTAGAGGAGAGATGTGCCAAACATCATTTAAGTCTGTTCAGTGGTATATGTACAAAAAATTTACACACCTTTTCTTTTTTTTTTTCCCCAGACTCTATACATAATGTTACGTGATTGACTTAAAAGCCCAGTTCATCGAAGCTCAGTTTCTCACCTGCCGCTTATGAGGAGACTCCCTTGGGTTTTCGAATTCTCAGCCTGGACCAAAGGTTGCAGATGGCTCTGTTGACATTTATAAAACACCGGTGCATGATTTGGATGTTCTTGGAACTAACATGACCCAAATCACCGCCAGCTTTTGCCTACACAAGATTTTCAAAATTAATGCTACATTTACTTTTTATAGCAAATTCTACAGAATCCAGTCACAAAAATTAAAATGCACAAGCTGCGACTTGCAAGGTTAGCTGGTTAGTGTGTACCTTCTCCTGTCAACTTGCCATTTAGGGCAAAACAAGGATATTTGCACACTAAGTGCATGACAGCTTTTATCGTTCAAATTAGTCTTACCATTTTGGAATTACAATTTATTTTTCAGATACTGAATTTGCAAAGAGGAATAGAAAAAAAAATCCTAGAAAAGTGGCAAAACTATAAACAGACAACTACTAGGTAATTTGAACTTCCCTTCAAAATATTAATGGTAATTAACTAAAGTTAGTTTAATATTGTGATAAAGACACTTCACTCACAAAGAATGTCGTATGCTGTTGTACACTATATTTCTGGACAGAAATGTTTTCAAATAAAGCTAACAGGATTTAAATTATGAACTCGTAGAAGCAGTAGGGAGTTTAAGAAAAACAACACATTGAATCATATTTTCCATTTGCACTGTTAATGACAGATTTCAGGAGACAGAGCCTTTGTGGTAACAGTGGTGTTACCCTGAGAATTCTTATTAGAATTTAGAAAGCTAGCAGTGTTTCAATCAAAACACTGTGGAAGTACCAAAATTTAAAAGAAGTTTTACTTTTTTCACCACAGCAAGAAAAGGTTAGGAAAGCCCCAAGGAAAATACATGTTTATTCATAAATCCAAATTATATGAACTGAAACAATTACGCGGTAGTTTAGAAGCACTAACTTCAAGCCAAAGTGCTAAAATGGTGTTGTACTGCAGATTCATTAGTTGGCACTAAGCTTCGATTACCCATGTTCAGGGACCAGCCTTCGTCAATTAAAAATGATGTATGTCCCTTTGTCTGAATTACTGCTTGTTTTAGGGACAATCCATCCATCCAGAGGGTAACTTATCCATCTCACTTTTGACAAGAATTTTTTTTTAAAGTGCTCTAATCTGACCAGCCAACATCAGGCAGCAAGGTTCAATAATTAAATGTGTATTGATTAGTATAACCATGGCTACATTTGTTGCCATGCTATGGATGGGGGTGGGAAAGCCTTCTTATTTATTTGGATATCTTTCGCTCCCTGAGAGAGTGCTCTACCATCCTCTGCTACCTAGTCGTTGCTTGATAATTGAGATGGGCAAGCACCCACACGGTGGAATTAATTCTGAGGTTTTCAGCCAATGCTGGAAAGTTGGGATTAAAATACCCATCCGAACGTTGCTGTCTTTCCACATGTTTATGTGAAGGGAAGGAAGGACAGACCTGCAGCTCTGGGTGTCACAGAACAGGCAGTGACACAAAAACGAATGGAGCATGAAATTAAATTTTAGAACTTGTGCAGTGTTTTCTACCCCAGTGATAGTCAGGTAATGAAACTCCCCAGGTTCAAGGTATCAAATGATTTCTATAACCCCACACACTTAATCTTGGAACTCAGCCAGGTAATGATTAAACCTGCCAAAAGAAGATCCAGGAGAATGTACTTAGATTTGACAAAGCAGTCAGGAGTTTGAAGACATTTCAAACCTTAATAAGCTGGAAATGTCTGGTCCCCAAGCAAAGGAGCTTCATTCTTTTCCAAAGAAACAAGAGAACTATTTGCTGATCATGGAAAACGTCTGCTTTACACCATCATTGGAGGAGACCGAACAGGGCTTTTGGAAAAGGAAAGGGCGCTCATTTCAAAGTTCACACCGTAATTTTGAAATTCTGTTTCATATAAGTAAGACTGAAAGAGGACTTCTTTTTTCTTTCATTTTTAAAAAACTGCTTCTATGAACTTTTACTTCAGCTCTCATTTTCATGCTCTTTATTCTCCAGACATGAAGGATGGTTGCATATCACAAGCAAAAAGTTTTTAGGGTTCAAGTAGTCTTCCTTGAGAAAGTTCACTAAAGCTGTAACTTTTCTGCTTTATTCGGTTTCGGGTCAGGTAGTCTTTCACAGGAAAAGCTTCTAGCTATGTGATCCAGTCACTAGACATCTTTCAGTGGACATACAGCTTTCATTTGCTCTTGCTTGAGCTCCTACTTTATTTTATTTACTTTTTACTAATGATAACCAGAACCCATTAGTGCAACTTTATTAAATAAACTTCGAGAGAAATGTGACGAATGTAAAAGAAAGAAAATATAGGAGAGCTGATGCAGGATAGTGCATGGATTTCTTGAAATAGCCATCTTGTTCATATAAAAATTGCAGGCTTTATTTGCTCATTTCATTTGGACCATCTTTTCCTCAAATAGCTGAAATGTTACTCCAGCAGATAATTAATCAGTGCATTTCTCTTAATTCTCTTGTCTGGTGGATCACATTCTTAGTCTGGTATTTATTCCTGCAACTATAGTGATTAAATCCTTTCATTGCCCAGAATCACGAAACTGAAATTTCATCCTTGTTTGTAATTACTGAAAAATGCAGCAATTAGAAGTAGACTTTAAAAATAGTGACTTTTTCTCTTCCTGCAGTTTGCAAAGCATACCCAGCAAGTTTGGGGTGATGTAAAGTGATGCACAAATAACTTCTGAGCTGGATTCTCTCATATGCCGTGTTTACTGTCACCAAGGGATTAGGTTCCAAAAAAAACCCCTAGTGAAATTTGTAGTATTTCAACAGCACATAGCGTGCATGTCAGTGAAATGAAATGCCAGTGCATCCAGCAGTGATATGCCCCAGCTGAATACGCCTTCTGTGACATGCATTTTACTTCTCTGAAAGCCATGCCAAATGTTATAAAATGCTTAAACTGTTTGGTCGCATGAAGCCACGCCATTCCTATTCAGCAGTGGTTTTGACACGGGACACTACGAAAAAGCTTAACGAAGTGCAGCAAGTTTTTTACTGAATGCACGCAGCCAATTACTGCCGCTTGTGTTTCTTTTGTATCTTTCCTGACTTATTTCACATCTAAAATATATTGGCGCTGCCCTGGATCTCTGAATAGATGTCATCCAGACATCCAACTGAAAAACTGAAATTTTACACAGAAAGTCACAAAACCACAAGTGTCAGATTTTAGCCACGAGCTAGTTGAAATAGGGGTTCAATGGCATCTATCTAAACAGCTCCTTGTTAATACCAATCTGAGGAAGCAAATGAACCATCTGAACGGTGTAAAATGCACTCACAAAATCTGCTCCCTTGATCAAGTGACACTTTACCCCCTTATCTGGGTACTTGTTCGTATGTGCACTTCTGGCAGCTCTTCCCCGCCACGTGCTCAGAAGGGGCTGTCCAGAAACGAGACGTGGACTTCAGAGCCTGCTCTCTTCAGAGGAGGAACCGTGACTCCCTCAGGGCTTGCAGTGCAGTGTCTTTGAGCGAGAGCCTCCGACTGAAAGCACCGGGCTTCCGTAATAAAATTTTTAAAAAGCAATAAAAGAAAAATTTACAGCGGTGCCCTGATTCAGGAGCTCGTTGGGAAAGGCGTCGCTCTGCGTGCCAAGGAGCGCAGGGCCAGGTCTGCATGGTACAGCGCGGCGGGGCTTTGCGGCGAGGATAAGCCAGGAGAAAGGAAGGGCGGTATCTCCCGGAGGTCCTTTAAAATAAGATCCTCGGAGCTGCAGATTTGTTACGGGAAGAAGGAGGTTTTGATTGTATCCCATCCAAGTCTGTTCGTGGTTTAATCCCTCACTGTCAGGAGCCCGGCTCCAGCTATCCCTTCCTGGAGGAGGTGGTATTTCTCGCCGCTGCCACGCAGCTCGCGGAACAAGGGACGGGATTCAGCCTCACGCTGTAAATCACGTTCCCAGGCAGCTCCCTTCACAGGCGTGCCTTGGGAGATAACAGGGCTGCCTGAGCGGCAATTAGCAGGGGAAGGGGCAGGCATGGCTGGGAAGGCCTGAGCCAAGGCCGACTGCAGCGCTCATTTCAGCCTCTGCTGAAGGCTGAGAGAGCTGCGCCGAGGGCAGAGACACCCCTCAGGTGTAAAGGAGAGGACATTTTCATCCTTGGCAATTACAATTGCCCGCGTCCTTAAGGCAGGCTTGCTCTTCCACTCTGCTCCAAGTTTCATGGCTGTTTTCCCTCTGCTTACACAAAGGGAGTGTTTCTCGTCATGGTGTTGCTTCAGACAGGAATTCCCTCATTTTGCCTTATCTGCCTCCAAACTGTACGGAGGTGGCAGAAAGGGTCAGTCTGACATTTTTCAACATGAGCCTTCTTGTTTTGATGACCTGCTCGCACTCTCCGTGGATCCTTTGCCACCAGGACAGTCATCCCAAGTGTACATGCTGTGGACAGAATGCGTCCCCTCTGCGGAGACCGGCAGGCTTCACAAGCGCTGCCGAATTAAGCTCCCCGACACCCTTGCTAAGCACTGTTATCCTACGTCTCGGGAGGAACTTTGAAACAGAAAGATTAAATAACTTCTTCAAGGTCACATAGCAAGCCTGTGACAAAGCTGGGAAAAGACCATAAATTACTGCAACTCACCATCCTTTGTCTCCGTTAGCTTCCGCTTTTTGTTGTTATTGCTATTAATAAACACAGACAGTATTACAGCAGGCACAGTTTCCAAAGACGAGCAGAGACCATTGCTCCAAGCATTGCAAAAATACAGATGAAAGGATGGCCTTTGTCTTGAAGAGGTTGAAATCCAAAAATAAGCCTTTCAGTCCCTGGCATTGCTGGGACGATCCTGTCCAACCTTGAAATTTTCACTGGCCAGTCAGTCACTCGACATTTTGATGCGGCTGTCTATACTAGAAAAAAGGCATAGCCCTCCTATGCGGAGGAGCCAGGGTGCCAGGAACAGGAGGGGCACTGAATTTCAGCTTACCCTTTTCTTTTTTGTCTTGTATTGAAAAGCACTCAGAGCAGACAGGAGTTTTGCTCATTTCCTGCGAGCGGAGCTGAGAGAGAAAATCACTGATAGCACCGACCAACCTACGAGAAGCACACACACAGCCAAGCAGGACCATGCTCAAAATTCAAATCGATAGCAACCCCTATACCAGCCAAGCCTGATCTAATGCCAATATTACAACGTGCGGTGCTGCCGGATTCAGGCCTGACTGCCTTCACAGATCGTCCACAGGTTTCTCTTTAGTTGTGAAACAGCTTCCAGACTTCAGCCGTGAGCACGATGTGCTGACTCACTGCCAGGTACGGCATGCACAGGACAATAATGTCCAGGAAGTGCAAGAACCTGGATTTATTTTTAAACTTATTTTTATTTAGCACTTGTTGAACGCAATAGCAGTAAGCTTCTGTTTTTTCAATTCCTCCTTTTTCCTGAGCTACAGACTAGGTGATCAGGCAATAAGTAACTCCAGGCACTGAATTTACAGGGAAATTGTTACACTTTTCAGGTGGTTAAAGTCATTAACTCATACCTTATTACAGCAGCTGAGGCGTGCAATAATCAGCCCCAAAAGTACTGCTCTTTAGGTCTTAATGCTCAATTAATTTTCTGGAATCCACATCAAGAAAAAAAGGAAAGAAACCACAATAAGAAGAACTGGGGGAAGAGTTATTGTGTTTCCTTCATTCTCTAATTTCAGTCTTGGTTTATCAGAATTATAAATACTTCAACAAAAAAACATGCAGGTCAAGCCTTGCTGCCAGTCCAAATTGTTTCTTCAATTTCCGTTGACTCAAACAGGATTAATTGCAGAGAGCAGCCATGCAGGTCAGACCAAAAGTCCGTCTACTCCAGCATGAGCCTCCAAAAGCGCCCAGCAGCGGATGCCCAGGGAACAGTATACGCATGGGACAAGCAGAAAGTGATGTTTTCTTGGGATATCCCCAGTGTTCGGCATCTCTGTGAATCAGAGATGGTGTCTTTCGATCGATAGGTTTTTATTCCATGAATCCATCAAATCCTTTTTGAACAGGTCTATGACATTGTCATCCACAGCATCCTGTGACATGAAGACCTATGAATTAACCTTGCAGAATACCGGTGAGTCCTTCGGTTTGTTCTGGACTTGGCGACTGCCAGTTTTCTTTGATGTCGTGACATCCTCATGATGTTCTCTTCAGCTCTGTATTGCTGGGGCATAGCTGAGAAAAACTATGCAGTAGTCATCCAGCCTCCCAAGATCAAAGGTGTTCCTTCTTGAAAGGCAATAAATGTTGTTTTCAATGTAAGGATATTATAAACACTTATTTGCAAAAAAGAAAATAAAAAGGAATAAAATAAAAGGACAAAATGCACTCGTACATTTTGCAGAGGCCTACAGAAGAGGTTTTACGTCTGGAACACTTAACAGAAAGTCTTTACCAACAAGCTGCACTTCAAAGCACTGCAGGCGTGCAAGTTTCTGGACAGGGCTCAACCTCCTTTGCTAGAACAGCTGCAGAGGAATGTTATCAATGCAAGCTCAGGAAACAAATATGCATCTCTACATTCATGATCCAAGTGCTGTACTCCTGAATTTTTCTACTGCTTACAGGGCCAGAGAGCATCTTGCTGATTCTCTAGTCTGATCACACAGTTATGAATCTTAAAAAAGTGCTTCTGTCATCAAGCCCACATTTTCTTTGAGAGATAAAAAATACTCATGCTAATTGGGAATTTAAGAACACTCTCTGGTGCCAAAAATCCACACTTGAGAGAGACAGAGACAATGTTCTGCTTTGTTTTAAAAACATAATAATAAGTTAGAAGGAAAATGTAATAAAGTCACAAAATTATTAAAACAAATGGAACAGCAAGAAAGTTGACGGCATCAAATATCATGGTACAGTGGGAAAGGCAGGAAACAAGACACAAGATAAAATCTATAGCAAAAAAGAGACTAAGGACAAAACAAAATTTAAGTGTAACTAAAACAAAAGACATCCCAACAATCGTTTTAGTACAAGAGGGCAGAAGTACTTAATAAATATTTCTGGCCTTGTGGTTGGGAAAAAGGCAGATTTATATACGAGATAAAATATTTTGCATACCAATTACAACCATTTCTATAGAGGATGCTAAACAGCAGATTCCAAGTAAAGATTTAATATCAACAAAATCAGATAATTCCCACGTATGAATTTTAAAAGAGGCAGACAAGGATATCTTGACTATTTGTCATCATTTCTAGTAAGTTTTGGAACGCCTAGTAGCTGCAGATGATTAAAAGAAAGTTAACTTTGTGACAATACGTTTAAAAAGGTAAGCAGACACCATAAGCAATCACACTCCCAGCAGCCTGCTATCAAAGGCAGTAGAACAGCTACTGTTGGTTTCTATCAATAACAAAATTTAAAAGGTAATGAAAGAAACGCGAATCAACATGCATTTGTGCAAAACACATTTTGCCATGCTAACTTGGTACCATTTTCACAGGATTACAACTTTGGGTCATTCTTTATACATTTATACATCGCTTAATAGCAAAACTGTGGCAGAGACAGAAGAAGGGTGTCTACCCCGAGGGAAAAGGGTGGGCACAGGGGGAAGACTCTGGGGGAGCGGGCACCAGGCACAGCATGCAGAGGGACAAGGGGCTCCTCAAACCCTGTCCTGGCAGAATCAGAGGGATGTGAAGGCTTTGCAACTACAAAGGCCATTTAAAGGTAATTAATTAAGCAAAAGGCCACTATCAGACTATCGGATTTTGAGGCAGAAGAAAGGTCCATCTCGCACAGTACCAGGTCCTAAAGTGCCTGTCCCAGGCTGGGCACACTCTGAAATGCACCTTTGTGAAGGGTATTGAGGGAAAGCAATATGAAGACTACAATAGCAAATACGGTGGCAGTTGCTCTAAAGTTTATTTATTGTTCCTTTTTTTTTATGGATTCTGTATGTGCTTTGGGTGATGAACATTTGACAATGTAGTTTGATCAGGGTTATGCTCTTTTACTAATTTAGTTCAACGCATATTGTTTTACAGCTGATTTTTACACATGCTTAACAAATACTACATAAACCTATAGTCTCCTTTTGACCAGCTGTGAGAACATGCTATGGTTTTCGTATCCCACAGTGAACAGAGAGGAAGACTATTTAATGAGATCCAGTCCAAGCAGTTTCTGAAAAATTAATTTAACAGTTACATGCCCAAACAAATGTTGATTACTACTTATTTCATGCATTGTCTATGTGCATGAAATGTGCATAAACTGTATTTATGTTGCACAATTGAAAACTTACTTTTAATTTTCTACACACTACCAGATGACCAGTTTTAGCAAATTAATGGCTTAATATGTTCTAAAGCATTCCTTTGCTTTGTTTATTCAATCCTTTGTTCATTGTTAGTTTTCTAATAAAACACAGTCTTTCAAGTCTGGTTTTAAAATAAACCCTATTTCTCTGAAATATGAAAAGCCTTTAAGATTTGCAGTGAAGTAGACTATGGATATACCTTCACTGTTTCCCTTTTGTCGGAAAGATTCATAACCTTTGTGAAATGATGGCATACAAGAGAAGGAATATTAAACTTCAGCTGGCCAGCGCTTGTTATAAACAGGTCCGATTTCAGCGAATACTTGAATTTTCTAGATGCCATTTAGTGAAGCAAATGTTTCTCCTCCTTTAGTTCTTGGATATCTTTACATCCCTATTATAGAGTAACCAGGATTTTCGCCTGTTTAGGACGTGCAGAAGGGATGTAAATGTAGAGTCACCAAGCAGCCTATGCCGGGTACACAAGCTGGAGGTTCAAGATGTAAGGCCGTGCAGCCTCGGCCGTTGATATCAATGGAGGAAGCATTACCCTAAGAAAATGCAAGTCAATGAATCTATCAGCTGCTTCTGACACTCAGTTCCTCCCTCCATTTCCTGCTTGCTCCCACTCCAGTGACCTCCAAATCCCCTTGTTTCCTATCTTGCTGACTTCTTTTTCAGCATCCTCATCACCGTTATCTTTAAGCGGTTTGTTGCTGGCCCTCCTTCCTCATTTTCCATATGTCGTTTCTAAGAGACCATTTCTCAGTGAGAGCCTAATAATCATTATGTAAAGTGGGAGGCAGCAAAGGGTGAACAACTATAAGATATTAATAACAAAAAAAAAATCGTTAAAAACATACATGTTGGACTGATTCCTGCAAATCCCCAAAGGTGAGAATATCTTTGCAACAACTTAGAATGAACTTTGTGGGAACAGCCTTTTAGCAAGGACTGAAGAAGTAAGCTGTGTTTAAAAACGCAGATGGTTGAATTCATTTATTCGGTTCTTTTAGTAGCTAAAACAGCCACTGAAAAAATTCAGTTTTTTGGCAGCTTTTATAAAGTCAGATCTTATTTCATGGGTATTTTGAAGGAGTGAAAATGGAAATGGTTAAAATATTTTCTATTTTTAAAAAAATATTTTATTTTAATATTTTAAAATTTGGCCTTTTCAAAGGCAAAAATAACTTAGAAATTAAATGTCCAGTGAAATCTCCAGCCAATAGAAAACAAAGCTTAAGCTGGACACAGCTACAAAACAAAATATGTCCAATATATGTCTGGCACTAACTATAAATGCGCTCTGTGTTGCTGAAACACAAAAGAATTTTGTAGAATTAAAAAGGACACAATTTGAAATTGTTTCCTCTACTACCATAGCAACTGGCACCTTAAACTAATACAAATGGAAGAGATCAGCTGAACTGTTTAGTCCTTTTCTTTTTAACAGTCAGAGTTTCCCTCCTTGCAATGACTTGATTGGGGTGGGATGTTTCCCATCTTTATGCTGCTTTTATAGAGCAGCAGCACAGAGAGACACTGCTCCGAATGGAGGTTACAAAGCCTGAAAACGTCCAGCAGGAGTGTGAAATGGTGGTTGCTTTGCAGTATTCTGGTACTGACATTGCAAGGTAGAAATACTGTTTTGTTTACCGAGATACATAATGAGACCGTTTAACAGAGAAGTTTATCCCAAGCTCTGGATAGTTCTTTACAAACACCCAGAAATAAAAATGCATCTTGCACAACCCACCTCCATCCATCATCAGTGCCCACGTAGGTAAACCAGTCTGTCCCCAAACCTGGGTTACAAGTGCCCCATCCTCCCGCATCTTCCTCTTCCCCCCCAAAAAAAAAGCCGAGGGAAAAGTTTTGCAGCATGCCTGGTTTACAAATGTGGGCTCCGGGGCAAAGCACAGCCCAGACGTGATGGACTGAGAGGGAGAACTTCTCTTCAGCAGCCCCTCTGCTGGGGCACCCAGACAAATGTTGTGGCTGGGAAGTATGAGGAGAAAAGCTGTCTCCGAGGCGTATGAAAAGGTGACTCAAACTTTTCTTGACCTTTCCTATAAATGGAAAGAGAAAACCGTTCGCGGCTGAAACTGCAGCTAGAGCAATGTGGTTGGTATGTGTTTTTTTCAGCCTTGTAGTATCTGTAAGTATTCCATCAAACTGATGCACCACTTTTTCCCTTTTTTTCCCACGTATTTATTTTGGTTAAATGGCATAAACGTACTCTGAATTTTAGCAGGCATCACCATGGGAAAGTAAGACGTGCCACCCTGGCATCGACTGGCAACGCTGCTAATCTGGATCTGGTCTCTGAAGGGGACAGGTAGCAAGCAACTGAGAGAGAAATGCAAAAGAACTGTTTCACCGAGACCTATTTTCTCCGAAAGACTAGCATTTTAAGTCTCTCTACAAATTTCCCCACTATTAAATTCTTCCTGTCCCATTTCCATCCTTTTAGCATCGGAGCGCTAACAGTGCGATGCAGCTGTGTCCACAGATTCATTCCCTCTCGTGCGAAAAAGCGCGGCCTCTTCTCGCTTTTAAACTTCTCGCTGCCTCCTCATGAAATGTCCTAATTACCTTGCCTGGTGCAGGCAGTATTTCATACGCAGCAGCCACATTCCCTGTCGTCTCCTTTCTGAGCTAAATATAAACCAAATCACTTTGCAGAGCTAAGGGCAGCACAGCTGCCGGAGCGGCGGCAGCTCTCCGGCCGCCCGCAGAGTCCGAGGCGGCCGCTGTGCTACCGCAGCATCTCTTCAAGAAGAAATGTCTCCTTAAAGTTTCCTCAAGATCCATTTTCTCAACAGGATCCTGTCCTTCATGTGCATACGTCAGCCAGAAAACAGCTAAGCAGGCCAGCAGAAAGCAAGAATTCGGTCTCTCCCCAGAAGAGAGGGAAATCAACCAACCCTCTGCGGCGTGTGGGACCCCGGGCCAAGCCTCCAAAAGAGTCTTTTCCAGGCTCAGTGCACTGATGGCCATTCTGGATTCGCACAGAATGCTCCAGCGTGAAGTATCCGCTCGCATTGAGAAAGGCATCTGATAAATGAGTATTTTCCAACGTAAGAAGTTTTCCTGAGAATTCACTTGCTCATCTCTCTAAATTCTACCAGCGTAATTTTAACCTGTTTGAATGCTGGGCCACGTGGTGTGGGATCGGAGGCGCAGGGATCACTCGTTGTCTGTGGCTGAAAATCAGGAGTGTGTAAATCGCTTAAGGAATTTTAACAAGTTTTTCACCTTGGGTTTAATTCGAACTCTACAGCTGTACCTCTGTGATCGATGGCATTGGTAACTTGATTTAAATCTCTGCCATGAAGATATATAATCTGGCGTTAGATTTTTTTTTTTTAAATTCAATCAGATAAACGTTAAGTAGAGCTTTACCTGACTTTCACTTCAATTTTGGAAAACATTAACAGAAAAAGTGGGTTTGTTCTTGTCCCTTGGCTGCCTATGTCAATTTTTCTTCTTTAAAAAAGTAAGATGATAATTTCCAAAACTAAAGTCTTTCTCAAGCCAGTGACAATAGCAAGGCAGTGAAACAAGCTCAGCTAGCCAGCACTCGCTGCCAGCTCTTTGCTATGCATGCCGACTGGTCACATTAACATTGAGTATCAACTATCAAATGGATAAATTCAGGATTTTGAACTCCAGCTTAAATGTCCTCCCAAAGCCCAACTGTGTGAATTTGAACAGACATAAAATCATCCTTCAGGGATGGGAGGAAGGAGTATATATATTCACTTTTGCTGCCCTGTTTATTTTAACCTGTGACCTGTTCCTATGCATGTGCTATAACGAGTCTGGCAATATTTTCAATCAGGTTTGCACAGAAAGAAGGAGAATCTCTGTAAAATGTTTGTACATCCTTTGTTCATGTCAGAAAAATGTCTTTGTAGATGGCTTCAGAAAGGACCATCTTCACAAATCCACTAGTTCCTACTTCTGGGAAATTACTATGGCCGAAGGGAGTGAGAGTCAGTCGCGTGCTACTACCAGCATCAAGTAAGTTTCCAGAATTTTTCATAGTTTGGTCCACTACTTTATGCCCAGCTTGCCTCATGGGCTGAGATCTTCTGGATGCTACTCTCAGTCACAAAGTCCTTGCAGAAATTGTCTCTCCTTAGTATGGGAAGAGCCTGAGGAACCACTATGCTAAGAATGCACTTAATATAACTCTTGGTTCTTGTGGATGTAATTTAGCGGCTGGAAACAACAAAGAGGAGCCGTAAGCATGTAACCAGCCAGCTCTCCACAGGCTATTGTCAAATACTCTGGAAACCACAGCTTGGCAACCCTGTAACCCCCACTAAACCCCAAATTCACAGCTTTCCCAACAAGACTCATTCCAGAGCACAGCAAGGAGCCATGAGCAATTTTACTCTTGAGTACGGAGCTGAGCGCATGCAGTGTAGTCACAGCAGGTACAGGTTTGCCAGGAGTGTCCACACTTGTCCTACAACTGCCCCATGTACTTCGTAGGGTCTCAGGCAATCTCCAGGGCAGGGGAGAGGCAGATGAGTTGACCGGAGGCCTCTTCCTAACCGGGTTTTGGGTGTACAGCAGTACATACGTGGGATGCACCTCTTGCTTGATCTCCACTGCCCTGAGAATGGTGTGGGACTGCAGCTCCTGCAATGCAGGTGCCCGTAAGCTGGCAACATGATCATGCAAAGCATGAGCTTTAAAAGTCTTTCCCTTCACCAAGATGTCAGGGATGATACCGGCAGGGAGCAAGGTGAAGGAAGCTTTAAACTATCATCCAATCTCCTAAAATTTGGGAGTTTCTGTTCGTTAGCTGAAGATCTCAAGCAAAAGCTTGGGGTCTTTCTAGCAAAAACTGCCACAGCGTGTCAACTCAGCACGTATGAGCAGTCCTGGTTCTCAGGCACACATGCTGACCAGCAGGAAGGAACAATGGTACCTCCATCGAAAGCAGACGACCCAAAGTCCCAAACCTGAAGGCTGCAGGCAGACAGGAGGATATTCTGGGGGAGCAATACTACATGCTTATCCTTTTCCCAAGCACCTACTTTCAGCAAAAATAAGAGATAGACAAGAGAGCTAGAGGTTCGAACATGGTATGGCCACCTGTATGTCCCCAGGAGGGCATGCCAGGTGTGGGAAGGTGTGCTGGGCAGCCCCCTGGCACTCTTCCTCCTTGGCTTTCCAGCAGGTCACCCTGTACCTCCCCGTGTTGCCTGCACGCTTGTGTTTTGTTTGAAAGGACCCCATTTCTGGAGAGGCGTGGTGTGCAGCCCAGTCTCCTTCCAGCATGGAGCCAGGACACAGAGGGGAACTCTCCATGGCCGGGGTCCATGAGGCACATCACAAAGAAGCCATAGTATAGACACAGCCTGCAGGAGCTGCACAACTGATGTCAATAAGAGAAAGATCAGACCCTAGTGCCTAAAATTACTTGCTTTAAGTTAATGTTAAACATATTGCCAAAGCATCTTACACAATTTCAATTATGCATTGAAAGAATCCGCATTGTGGAGTTCAAATTTAATTATATTGTCATTTACTCTGAGGAATGCTTGTGGTTTAAACACTGTTTACATTTATTATCTTTTGGTTTACATTTTTTCCCAGATTAATAGATCATAAGATACCACAGCATCAAGATCTCACATTAAGGCAAGATACTATTTTAACATTATGTGGTAACTCTTTGAAAACCAAACAATTGTCAACCTCGTCCCGCTGAAATAACTCTTTGTTTCAAATTCATGTCCCTGGAAGCACTGGAATGTCCTCATGGTGAGGTGGCCTGCCAAATCGCTGAGCAAGGGCTGGGGTCAGCTTCCCTGCTGGTGTAACGCTAATGACTCCATGGAGCTGTGCCAACGGGGATTTTGGCCTTCTATATAAACCCCCCCCCAGGAAGTTCATTGTTCAATTATACGGAACATGCGCATGCTGTGGACATGTAATGTCCTTTGAATAATCCACCCCGGCAAAGTGACTTTGCAATGCTGGCTAATACACAGAAATAAAGAACCTGCACTGTACGTTAACCCCATGAACGCAGTCCCAAGTGGCTGCAGAACCCTTCGGTGTAACTGGTAATTTCCATCACAAACCAGCCGTGTAATTACAGACTAACCGCAGAATTGATGTTCATCTCACAGCAGCTCGGTCATGCTCTGAGTCCTGATCGTGCCATCAGATACCGGGTACCTTCCCAGACTGTCCAAAGGTTGGCCCTGGCCTATAAATGCTGGTGTAGGCATGGAAGGCACTTGCACACACTGACATTTGTAGGTAGGTCCCATAGACAAGGGATGGCCAGCAGGAATTGGATCGCCAGATAGGAGAGTCCTGCATTCAGCCTGGAAAAGAGAAGGCTCTGAGGAGACCTTATAGCCTTCTAGTACCTAAAGGGGGCCTACAGGAAAGATGGGGAGGGACTTTTTAGAAGGCAATGTAGTGATAGGACGAGGGGGACTGGCTTCAAACTGGAAGAGGGTAGATTTATATTAGATATTAAGAAGAAATTTTTCACTTTGAGGGTGGTGAGGCACTGGAATAAGTTTCCCAGAGAAGTTGTGGAAGGTCCATCCTTGGAAGTGTTCAAGGCCAGGCTGGATGGGGCTTTGAGCAACCTGGTCTAGTGGGAGGTGTCCCTGCCTATGGCAGCAGTGTTGGAACTAGATCATCTTCAAGGTCCCTTCCAACCCAAACCATTCTATGATTATCAGAGCAAGATTTGGTTTATACAAATTTATCAATAATATCAGTATCAATAACATTATTATAGTAACTGTAGAAAAAGAACTGAAATTAAGGTATCATGTAAAAAAATGCATAGTCGCAACACTTCAAAACTTCCAAAAGACAGGAGGAGAATGAAGCCATTTATTCCAGTCTTTCCTACCTACTTTTCTTTGGGAAAGATATTTGTCCGCATTTAATTTCAAATTATCACGTAAGTAGGACAAAATCTCCTCAAGACGTGTTCAGACTCTACAAACTCCAGATTTCTCTTCAAGTAAATGTGTGTCATTCAATGCAATCTCAATCAGAGAGGCAAAATGCTGTGCAATCAAGGAAGATATATTATCATAAAAAAATACACATACAATACTGGACTGGGATATACTATATAATACAATAAAGATAAATATGCATATATATTCTTTAACATACACGAACACCAAAGCACAAATATGGGTCTGTACTTACCCTTTCTCATACCAGCAAAAGTACAAATGAAGTTTACTTGAGCTTTAATATACACTGTATTTGTGAGAACTGCAAAATCTGGTCATATTCGAAGTAGTAACAATGTCAGAGCTTGTCTGCATTCCTCAGGTAAGTAACACACTAGAACTATGTGCAGAGGGCTCACATCTGTACTGATACTTTACTAAAATATACATGGCTTGATCAAATCTATATAATTCATATTTGCTTTTTCTTAATTAAATGACAGATGTGCCCTATATAAACCATGAACGTGTGTGGAGACTGTTAAACTACTCATTATAAATGCAGACATTTCTGCAGTCAGTGAATCACTTGCAAATAAATTCTGATTTCATTCTAATGCATTCTGCGTACTCAAGGATCCACCAAATATTTTGTGTGAAAAAGTTTCAGCTGATGGGTGCTACTCAACATTCACTGAGCACAGCTAGTAACCCACTGCATAGTCCTCGCCTTGATTGGATGAGAAGGAAGACTTTGTCAACAAGAAAATAAGGAAGAATGATTAATTCACTTCCCATCTGAATTTTAAGGCATTCAGAATCATTCATGCTAAAATTCATGAGACTTTGGGGATTTATTCATACCAGGAAATTCATTTCAACTCATTTGTATGGAGACAGGCTTAGTGAATCATAGATCGGTGACCAGCGCAATTCTTTCATAAATTTTTTCATCCACTGTTTGTCCCTGAATTTTTTTGCTTGTTTCTTTTCTGTATTTGACCAGATCTAAAATATATATTTGTATGTATTTATATACATACATATAAATACAGGAAACACCATGATGGCCACCATGGTCAGGAAAAACCATGGTGGGACACAGGAAAGTCCGTGGTGGGACACAGGAAACACCATGGCGGCCACCTCCCTGAAAATCTGGGAAGGGAGAGGATGATTTTGTGACCAAGGCTGCAGACTTTTCGGGTACTCTGCCCCCCTGAGCTTTCCTAAATGAAAAGCTGAACTTAGGGGAGAATTAATCAGACCAAACTTTAGCCATCCAAAATGTAGGCACCAGTTAGTCTGGTCGGTTAGGCTGGGTCCATAGCACCCTGTACAGAGATGGCCCTACCATGGTGCAAGTCACCCCAGTAGTCCCAGAAGGGGACCAATCACCATCTGGAGATATTTATCTCCATCCATGGGGAAATGGGACTGCGGGGAAAACTTAGGCAAATAGCTTAGTGAGAAATTCAAGTTTTATGTATTTCGACACAAGTTAGATGAATCTCACCCTTTTGTCTGAACTTGGGAAAATAACCAAATAAAATAAGGAAGTCATAAGGGATTCAGCCTTTTTTTTATTACACTCTATGAAGCTTTATATAAATGCTGGCTAAGGCATTTCTGTATCTAGAATAATAACATGAACTGACATTGCTGGCTGAATTTTTTTCCCCCTTTCATTCTGAGGAAAACAAGTCACTGGGAGGGAGGGAAGCGTGAAAAATGTGTCTCTGTCTGCAACTGGAACCTTTCACTTATTCATTCTCAAAGGACTTAAGGCAGAATCTCGTGGAAGTTTAAAATCTGACAAAGCTTAAGAAAAAAGACAAGTTCTAAAACTTTTAAGGTAATAAATCATAGATTTCAGATTGCCCATTTCTTAGAATGTCAGTTAAGATGAAAGAGACTGAGAAGGAATAAAATAACTTATCTTCTTTAATTATTCTTCTTCCAAGCCATCATTCCTGTGTTTCTCTTTATTTTACCTACAGAAGACCCTCTTCTCTCCATGTAACTTACAGTTAATTCGCAGGGGGTCAAACCTTTCCATGGCTTTTTGCGAAGAATGTAGAATAATCTCTGTGACGGACTGTCATGAAACAATATCCTAATGCACCATACTGAAAAATTATCTCAACGTTGTCTCCTATTAGACAGGAGAAAGATGCATCAGGTCACACATCTATTACTCAAATCAGTCAGGCACAGTACCGTTCTATTACATATGCCCCTGAAATTATAGAAAAAAGACCACTGGAGTTGCAAAGTACAGCATACAGATGTTAGAAAGTCCCCAATTAAGGATGTATTAAGTGCAATGTTGCTGAGGCTTCATTACACGTCAGTACCAAAAGCAATTTAATGTTTCCATGCTGTGCACAGAGCTACCTAGATGCAGCCAACAGAAATGCCATGCATAGCGATGCTTCCTCTGCAGCTTATGCAATTAAGTCAAAACTGCGCATAGATATTTTTGTCCACTTGGGATCTAAAATTCAGAGTTTAATCTAGCCAGTAGGTACCTACCTTTGCACGGCAAGGGAGAAAGTTTCATCACCATGACTTACGATGGGAAAACAACTGAATAGGTGAAGAAGTTGACCAGGAGGAAGTATGAGCTTAATTAACTCTGAAACAGCATTGAACAAGCATTGAACAAGACCCGCCTGGATGCAGTCCTGAGTAATGTGCTCTAGGCAATCTGCTTTAGCAGGGGAGTTGGACTAGATGATCTCTAGAGGTCCCTTCCAACTCTGAAACTCCGTGATTCCGTGAACTGAATGCTGACCAGGAGACTCTGCTGACCACTGAGAGGGTCAGCTGGGGGTGGAGGGGCAAAGTCATACCCTCATCTTTGGGAAAGCCCAATGCAAGACTGAGCGTGGAAGTACCAAGCCATCAAAAAGACAAGAAGCAAGAAGTGCTGAAGGGCCCAGGTGCTTTGGGCAGGCCTGGCAGACTGGAAGTTGGGTGGCATTTAGGGACCTCTCCGCTCACCTATGTGGATCACGCTGTGGGAAACCAGACAGTACACTCATGGCCAGACACCTGGTCTGTCCAACCTGCTGTCCTGCCTCTGGCAGTAGGGCAGCAGCCATCTCTTGATGCCTGAGGAAGATATTGAGAAGAGGGCAAATCATACAGCGATGCTTCCCTGGTACCTGCCCCAGCTTGCAGTGTAATTGCCAGTGTCTTTGTGTCTGATAGCCCTTGATGGCTTTTCCTTCTGTGAACTCCCCCTCTAACACTGTGAACAAAGCCAGTCTCCTGCAGTGATAGGGATATTTGTGCCTCCACAGGGACCTACAGGGCAGCAGTGGGGACAGCCTTTCTGAAGGGCTCCTCAGCAGCCAGGTGCCTCGGCTCCACTCCAGCCTGCCAGAGGTGCCGAAAATAGCTAGACTCAGTCTGGCCTCTGGAGTTTAATGTTCCTTTTATTGCTGAAGCAATAGCATAAAACATCTGAACAACAGTTCCAGAATGTAATCTAACACATTGTTTTGTTTGCATCTTTTTAAAATAAAATTACTAGGGTATAAAAGGCATTCTGTGAATTATGCTGGCTTTCATGTGTATTGGAATGGGATGTTTGAAGCCATTCAGAATAAGAGTCTGCTGTGGCAGATACCGTGTCCACACAGTACATTTAATGTTATCTGATGACCTGAGAGAGATTTCCAGAGCGGGTAATCCTTAGCTTTCTTTTATTAATTAAGCTCTGTAACTCTGTGCTATGGCGTGGACTTTACAGATACAGCAGGGATGTTCCTTCAGCCTGCTTTAGACATCCCTTGGGGAGCTCAGAAGAGCCCCTCCTCAACAGCCACCTTCACAGGTCACCGGAGCCTGACTTGGTCCCCCCCATCACTCCTCCGGGAGCTCAAAGCAGACAGCACGGCTCCCCTGGGGGTACACTGGCTTTTTCAAAAGACGTCAGCGCCTACGAGCGGGGCCAGGTTTTTAAATCCGCCCGGCATCTACCAGCTCCCACGAAAGCTGAGAGCATTTAAAGTTTCATCACTTCATTTAGCTGCCTACGTGGGAACTGGTGGGCGCTGAACTCGTTGGAAACGCCTGCCCTGTGAAAAGAGCCTCCGAGCGTTTTACATCACAGCTGACGGTGTCAGTGCCGACTTCTACATGGTGAGTAAGTAAGATCCTGACATAATACACTATAATGGCTCCCTGTACAGCTCTTTAAGGCTTTTATGTAAAGACACACTTAGACATCTTAATAGCTCAGAGTTGTTACTTTTACTACTCGTAGCTGTCTTACACATACGGGTTTATATATCGATTCATGTCGGTGTAACTGTTAGGCGTACATATTCACTTAAGCCTGGGAACTTATCTTGGAAAATGCACCAAAGCTTTCCCCCCCTCCCCATAAAATAAATTACATATATTTGATGAGGTGCTTTCTCTGGTATTCAAAAAGGCCATTGCTACAAGAGTTAACCAATTATCTGCTAAAAAATCAGCTGTAAAGATACGCCTGTCTGTGTACCCACTAAGTGAAGTGTTTCTCAGACTAGTAAATTAAAAACAAGTCCACATTTAAGCCTCAGGATTTTAAATTAATCATTCTTTGTTTTCAACTTTAGAGAAGTTTCTTCATCTAACCGTTGAATTCCTGAAAAAAAGGAGTTTATGTTTGGAGCTCTACTGTAACAAGAGAAGCAAGCTTTTAGATTGCATGTATACTTTAAGACTACACATGTATTTTACAAATACGGTCCATGTGGCTACGTTTAACAATATAAAATATACTGCAATGAATGAACATTTAAAAGTAATCATGTAAAGGACAGGGGAGATCTCTGGATTAATCGCTACAGCTTTTGGGTGGTCCAGGATATGCTTGTAAAATTTTATGCCAAGCGAATTTAATATTATGTAGAAAAATCATCTTTGCAGTATATTTCACCTCTTCATTCCCATGTCTGCCCGTCGCCAGCGCTCCCCCAGCAGCGTCAACAAGGGCTTAGGCACGAACAGGGGCTCAGTCCCTGGGAGGGGAAACGCCGTGTGGACTGTTCATGTCCGTAGGACCCACTGTGCAGGTACGTATTTGTTGGTGGATGACGGACTTTTCCATTGGCACCTGCCAGACTGACAAACCAGACCTGCTCCTCTTCTTTCAAATGTATTCCTGATGCTGCTGAGACTTTGAGAAGGTCTATATATTAATGTGTTTGGCTTTATTTTTGGCAAAGCAGACTCTCTGAACTCGACTCAGGGTGAATGCTTTTTTCCCCTTAGCCTCTAGCAATATGTAAATAGGTGAAATCACCTCATGCATTAAAAAAATAATTAAAAAGTTAGAACACTATCTAGCTAAATCCACATTTTAAGATCTGGCATTTATTGCTTTCTCTGTTTATAAAAACCAGGTCACAGTGTGTGTTCATTTTAAAGAAAAAAAATTAAACACGCTTTTCAACCATAAATTAATGCTTCCCAGTCATATCTTTCTGTTGCGTTCAAAAAAAAGTTATTTAAAACAACAAATTTAGCACAGAAGTAATGAAAAAACTTCTATTAAAAGAGAAAGGCTATCATAATTTACTGAGTAAAGCTGTTAAGTTATCAGTTCCAGTAAGGTGAAAAACAGAGTCATAAGCCCAGTAGAATAGATTTATTGGTGATGATCATAATTATTACGTAATTCCTACACAGTACTGGGGTTTGTAACAGATATGAAGCTGTCAAAGCATTAATAACTAAAGAACTGTCCAGTGAACAAAGAATGAACGAGTGAGAAAAATAATGCTTTTTTATAGAAGGATATGTTAATTGTCCTTGCTAAGATGCCTGTTGCAAAAATATTCAAGCGAGAGACTAATCCAAAAGCAAAACTTGTCTGCCACTGATGTTAAATTTTCCAGGATCTTCTTCAACTGCAGTGGCAAGAGAGGGAAAGAGCAGAAGCAGCCAAGGTCTTTGGTTCTCTCCAGCGAGCGGGCAGGGGCGCTTCCCAGATGTCAGGAGCTGCACGTACAGTTCAGCCCTCCCCTCAAGCCAGCGCAACAGCCCTGGGGCAGCGGAAAACACAGTTTCCTCCAAATTATTATTATTTTTCCAGTAATGAGAGAAAAACCCTTGGTAGAGACCAATGAAGAGAAGAGCTTTGTTTCCCTTACAAAGCTTGATACAGATTTGGTTCCGCCCCGAGCCTACGGAAGGGAAGCTGTGCTGATAGCTACCAGCAGGACCACAAGGCAAAGTGCTCTTGTCGCCTTCAGGAAAATACGAGCTTACTCCCCGTTCTGCCTAACCCTCTCGGCTGGATGCAAACAATATGGTGAGCGGCAGCGACAGAACAAAGCGTCCGCACACCTCTCTGTTTACTGTGGTCTGCGGCCAGAGACGCGCCAGCTCTCAGTTAACATTTGAAGTAAGGAGTGGCTGAAACAAGTGATCAGCTCCGGCATGCCTGCTGGTGGCCCTGCCGCAGTCAGCCTTCACCCAGGTGTGGGTCCAAGGCAAAACAGTCCTGCGAGGGCCAAGGATGCAGGGAAGATGAAGGGGAAAGCGGCCAAGAGACCAAGAGGGAAACTTGCACTGCTGCCGCCTCTGCTAGCTTGACTGTATGGATAAACTTTGCAACTCTGCAAGTTATTAAAGCTTTTCTCTCTCTCTCTCTAGCTTCTATCCCTTTTTTTTTTTTTTAATCCCAAAAAATAAAAACAAGGTTTCAACTCATTCTTAGTGCTCAAGCGCTCTTCATCGTTCTGGATAAGGAAGATAAGAGGACAGATGCTGATAAAACCTGTTCCTGATGTTAGCGCAGAGGTAAGCAGTCAGGATTTCACACTGGTAGTTCATTTTGAGAAAGCTCTCTAGCACTATCATTTTTCAGCTCACATTCAACACGTAGCAGGACTAAAGATTCATCCTCTAATCCGCTGGCTGCAGAGGACACCTCTGCGTGGACGTTGGCAGACAACCATAAGCACAAACAAAGCCGGTGTTCCTGGCCCCTATTGTTTAGAACTGGCAGCAGAAATAAAGCAATAAAACTGTTAATAAACATTTTGAAATACCTACCCAGTCATAGCTAAACCAGACCTAATCCCAATCTTTTTTTGGAAAGAGGGACGAAACAGACACTTCATTTCTGTGCCTCAGCCCCTGGTGAGCACAGCCCTTGTTTGTAACCCTGGCGGGCTCAGGCTTACAGACCTTAAAGTCACAACAGCATTATGTGCAGAAAGCTCTTTCCATTCACCCTTAGGAATACCTAATTGCGTATCTTTTTTTTTTTTGGCTTGGACCACAGTAGTTACAAAGAGCGCTAACACAAAAAGGCAAAATGCCTGGGACGCTGATGGAGAGGTGAGAACCCAGAAGTCTTTCTCCCTCTGCCTGGAAGACTTTTTCAGGAAGGTAAATTCTCTGGGAACTGCCAGAATTTAGGACCTAAGCCAGCTGTAATTGCAGATTAAAGCACTTTTCATCAAGTATGGGGTGAACTGGATCAGCCTTCACTTAAGATGAGCTACATATATTTACTTGTGGCTTTGTCTCTCCTGAGCCATGGAGTCATCCCTAATAATCACTCCCCAGAGGACCCAAGCCTCACCGATCGAGGGACTGTACACACAGTAAAAAGACCGTCTAAAGGAGTTTAGTCTATCTAATGTACAATCGGAGAATCAGCTGAATGCCAGCTGTATTTACTTAGCTGTTTTTTCTATCCGAAATGTACACAATATGTGTAATTTCTTTAAAAATCAGTTGCACATTAGTTGAAAATTGACTTAATAAATAAAATCAGTAAAATATATTTACAATACATTCATTCACTGATTTCTTACACCGGCTATTTAAAATAATGGCATATGATTAAAAATTGTTTTGGCTAAACCAAAATATCAGTTGTCCCAACCATTAAAACGTCCTGGCTGTGCTCCTAGGTGATGACAGTACTATATTTAGTCACTGAGTACCACCAGCTGTCTTGCTAACAGAAGTCTGGCATTTTCCTTAATTGAGAGATGCAGTATGTGTGAAATGATACCACTCACACTCACTCATGATAATACTAGCATGACCTAGTTGAAAGCTTTTGATTTTTTTTTTTGCTTCTTTGTTCAGAAGAATAACAGTTGGTTCGGTACAATGTTAAAAACTGAAATCCGTCCAAGAGGTTTATAAGGAATTCTCTGCAGATTATGATCTAGAAACCTCATTTTTCTGAGTCCCCTGGCAGGAAAGGGCAGGTGAGGGGGAAGAAATGGAAAATGTAGCGTTCAACATTTGACAATTACCTTTCCAGTCACCCATATCTTGCAAGTTTGGGTGATGTTTTGTTAATTTTCTTTTTTTTTTTTTTTTTTTTTTGGCCTAACTGAACACTGGCCCAGAGATAGCTCAGGGTGTTATGTTCGGGTGAATATTACTACTTTGTGTTAGCCTCCTACTTTAAAAGCAATGGTATAACTACAGGTGGATGATGACTTTTGTTGCTGAATAGTTAGTCTGCCCCAAAATTGTAGTTTTGGATACAACAAAATTATTTACAAACTGTGGTTTGAATTCCTAGAGCATAAATTTCAGAGAGGAGCCAATAGTCCCCTTCCCCTCACTCCAAGGCCATATTGCCCAGTAGGTAGGACAAACATCAGGCTGGAAATGTAACTAATTGCACCTCTTCCCACAAGAGCTCCTTGTCGCTGGGGTCTGGGCCATGGCTTATGTAGCTCATTTATTCTCTCTCGTTGACCTGCTTCCACTCACGTTCATAAATAAACATTCACCGAAGCAGCAACAAAAAAGTTCCCCTTGTCAAATGACCTAATCACCACCTTAGAGAAATGTATATTATTTTTTACCCAGTAAATAAGTTTTGGTTGTTAAGTGGTCCAGCCATAACAGACGAGCCACGAGACCCCTGCCTCAGCACACTCTGCAGCTCAACGCTCGCGTTCTTTTCTGAGTGGGGCAGCCTGGGGTTAAAATTCCTGCTGTGGACCCAATAAAGAGGGAATCAGACCCAAAGTTTCCCATGGATGATGTCAATGTCCAGCACTGCGATCTAGGGTACAGGAGGGAGAAAAAGCTTTAACACCAGCTTCTCACGATTACCTCATTCCTCTTGTGAATCTGGCCTTTGGGGTTTTTTACGATGTCCAAAAGAGAAACCAAACTATTCAAGGTGAATTAAATGTTGCAAGCAGTCCAGAACTGCTTTTTTTTTTCTTTTTTTCTTTTTTTTTGATTCATTGAAAATGTTGAAAAGCCTTGGCTGGGGGAGCAGTCAACCACAACAGTCAAAAAATATGGAAGAATGGTTGTTGAGCAGCAAATGTCCTCGTTCCCTGTGCTTGGCTCCTGAAGGGCCAGCTGGAGCTGAGCTGTGCGGCCAACTGCCCTCACCGAGAGTGTGACGGCTTGTTAATGGACAAAATAAATATTTAGTAGTATTTATAGGCATTGCGGGCAGGTGAGGAGGCTGAACCGGAGCCTGCAATTCAGAGATGTGAATTCGGTTTCCCAGCTGGGCCACGGGATCTCTGTGCAACCTCAGGTGAGTTGTTTACTCCCTGGATGGGCAGATGCAAATTATTGTAGCTCTGTGAGAGGTCTCTCTGCTTCTCTGTCTCTGCCCAGCTGGAGATCTGGGCCCTTGACACCTCCCGCCCATCGGTATGGCCGGGTGGATAATGCTTTCCTATGGGTGCCTATTGTGATGGGCTCATAAAGACCAAAAAACCCAGAATGAGTAAAACAAATAACATGGGAACACCTTAAGCAGCAATTTATTGTATACTACATAGCAATTTGCTGCATACTATATCACCCTGCCACCACGGGCTTTTAAAATCTTTAAACACAGGATGTTTTCCTGTTCTCACACACTTGATGTTTCCTCCAAATGGGGAACTCCTGGTGCGTACAGCAGATCAGCCATTCACGTATTCATTGTTCTGTGGAGTCACGTTTTTTTCAGGAGCGAAGCTGTGGCTTTTTGCTTCAAAGGTGATTAAGAAGACAGCTGAACCCCTACTACTTAGCAAAATAATGTAGCTGGTCAGAATTTCTCACCATGTATTAACTGTGAAATGTACTTGAAAATTGAGATTTTAATTAAAAATCAGTGTTCTTACCTGACATCACCGGAGGGTCACTGAGCAGCACAAGAATGCAAATGAATCCTGGCCCGCTTCAGCAGTGGTTAACAAGCCAAAGGAGATTATAGTGTCTCACAGAAAGCCCAAAGAGCTGAATAGGAAACGCACCGCGTTTTCCCAGCCTGTCTGTAAAGATCATCAGATCTGTTTTTCTGCTTTTCTGTTCCACACTTGTATCTGCCATGGGGAAAAAATCTGGAAAGGATGAGCAGGCTCTCAGTCACTGTTCAGAGTACCTCGCTTTTCGTAAAAGCGTGAAGCAGAAGCGTTTTGTTTTCCATTGCATTTCACAGCTTCTGCACGTTAAATGCCTTCAGATTCCTGCAGAGAGCTAAATCTGGTGTGCAGGCTGCAGCAGGTAAACAAAGTATATCTTAATGAACTGCCAAGTAATAACACGAGGGAACTTTTTAACACGGCTTTACTTTCATTACTTATGCTAAACTCCGTAACTGCTCCTATAGCCTCTAAGTCTGGAAAAAACAGTGGTTGTGCCTGTGATTCCTGATGTGACACGGCTAAGGGGCATGGAGGCACAAACCTGACCCTAATTTAGTGCAGCTGAGTCACATGCCTTTACAAAAAGAGCGGGTTAATTATTCTTTAATATTTTTTAATTTTTTTTTAAAGGAAAAGAGAAAATGTTGGAGATCTACGTTTAATTAGAGAAGGTGTTTGGTTTCAAGAATATGCCCAGCAGGGTGGCGTTTAGTAACAGCACCGTCTCTTCTGGCAGTAGCTTGTCAGACTAAGGGAGCCCAGTTCTACCTGCTGTTCAAACACAGTCTGAGAAATAGGTCCTTCCCAGAATGCTCTAGGATCTCGAAATAAAATGTGACAAGTTGGTGCAAGCAAACAAAGAGGGCTTGAAAGGGAGAAGCAGGGAAAAGGAAGGTCATAATGGCAGGACAGCTTGGCTTAGTGTGACTTGGGCAAATGCCCTTTTAAGAAGAAAAGCAAGAGATCCTACTGATACCAGTGGGCACCTTCCATCAGCTAGCACTTTGGCATGGACGTTGTGGTAGTAAGGGGTCTTGAAACCCGACCTGAAGGAAAAGGCAGAATCCAACAATCATGGGATGGTTGGGGCTGGAAGGAACTTCTGGAGGTCATCTGGTCCAACCCCTCCTGCTCAGGCAAGGGCCACCTAGAGCCAGTTGCCCAGGACCATGTCCAGATGGCTTTTGAATATCTCCAAGGATGGAGACTCTGCAACCTCCCTGGGCAACCTGTGCCAGCACTCAGTCACCCTCACAGTGAAAAAGTGTTTTCTGATGTTCAGAGGGAAACTCCTGCACTTCAGTTTGTGCCCATCGCCTCCAGTTCTGTCACCGGGCAACCAGGAATAAGTAGGATGTTCTCTAGGAAATGGTTTTCACTCAGAGACTGCAAGACTCCAGATTTCTGTGTTCACAAAGCATGAGACAGATGACTTGATAAAATTCTTACCAGGTTACTCACAAAGCCCAGCATTTAAGAAACAACAGGTCAGCTTCAGACACTGTAACTTGAAGACCTCGTTTGAAAAACAAACCCATAAAAATTGAAGATACTATATCCAATATCTTACTTTGCAATAAACCCATTTCAAATGTTCCATTTGAACATTTCAACATTTCAAATGTTCCATTTGAAATTGCTTCGCTTCTTAGGATTTATAGCAGGGTCGCTTGTAATGCCACACTATCACTTCATATGTTTCAACATAATTGTGTTTTTTTTTTTTCTAAATCAGCCACATATTCCTGCTCCGGAAATCTAAGCTTTCATTTTGAGCATATTAAAATCATTAGCATAATTAGCAGTAAAGGAAAATGTCAGGTAGCCAATATAAGTTCTCTGATGTTGCAAACACCGTGAAAACATCAGCTTTGATATGTGACCTGCACTCATTCATCTCAATGCAATATTAACAATGGAATATTAATTACAAGCACAATGCTACCTCTTACGTCATCATTTTAATTTATTTCACAGGTCACTTTTGTGAAAACAGCACCAGCTGATGGATGCAGTAGCAGAGGTCATGGAAAGATGCAACTGGCAGCTTGCTCTCGTCACTGATGCTGTAGATCTCGAGCATTCTTGCCAAAGTATAAAATACTTACCAGAAGGAGAATATTCTCCAGGTTTTGCACTGAAGGAGTCAGCTGCCTTCTATTCCCAAAAATCACAACCAGGTTGCACATCTCTCTGCCTCTCAACCTACTGGTTCTCCCAAGACCGTTTCCACAGGGCATCTGCAGTACAAAACTGAGTGATAGCAGATTGACCAGCTGACAAACAACTAATTAGGCACTGATTATATAGTTCCAAGTGATGGCACACAGTTCACTCCCATCCAGCTGATGTCACCAGGCCCTGGGTTATTTGCCGACTCACGATGATCTATTTCTTAACAGGCAATGTAAATGGATGCTAGCAATGTATCAGTCAAGTAGACCTACACAGCAGAACATCTGTATTATGCTCTCAACACAGGAGCCAGATGTCTAACACTATACACTAATGGAGAAAAGTCGGGTTGTGGTTTTTCTTCCCTTATATATGAAGACCTAACTCAAAACAATAAGCATCTGGTGGAATTTGCAAAAGAGCCTTGTGGAGCTGACGGAGTGTCATGGGTATTGCTGAGGCAATGCAAAGCCCATAAGGGTACGTCTGCAGCATCTGAGGTTGCCTAAATGGCTTTAAAGACCTGAAAACCTTTGAAGACCCGAATCTCAATGCTGGAAGGTACATTTCTGAGGGCTGTATTTTGTGAGATGATTGCCATCCAATTCAAAGGGCCCCAAACTGCAAAAGATGAAATGTGATGCTCCCAAGCCTTTGGGAGCAGGGAAGGAACTGATCAGAAGGCTACAAGGTGAAACAACACCTAATGAGCTTCTAGGTGTCTTCCAGCTTCAGAGGCCCCAAAGAGCCTCTGAGTAGGAAATAGGGCAGGAGCCAGAGGACTAGAAGCAAAGAAAAATTACTGTTTGGCATAGTCCTTCATCACGTCAGAATTTGGACAGCTGATTGTAATGAACGACGCCAGAAATTGCTTTGAGCCTGCAGCTTTTCCAAACGCAGTGACAGTGCGAAGAGACCAGCCACGATTCTGTGAAGTGTGGACTTACAGGGACTCAGGTGCTATATCTGAACGACCAAGGCTGGCATCTGTTGGTAGGGACGCCAAGGCTTGTCTAGCTTAGAGGCTTTGTTTTAATCTGAAGATGTTAACCCCTCTCTAACCAGAACCCGGTCGTGTCGGAGCTTTTACAAGTGGATTTCTCCCCTTTTCCATGTTCTGCTATGAGGGGGGAAAAGGTCAGTTCCAAGCTCAGCATTTTTTCTGGCTTTGCTCTTTCTTGACTGAGATAAGCACAAGTGAGTAAGGAGAGCGTGATAAATCACATGACAGATTATTCTCAATAACTGAAGCAGAAGCCACAAAAATAAACAAACAGACAAATAAATAAATCTGAAAAGACAGAAGGATCCATTTATAAAAGCGTAAGCCTCGTTTCCACTGTTCATTCCTTATTTCCATATGTAAATGGCAGAGGGATGTCTTCAATATTTTCCATGCCTATTTATCTTACGATATTTTCATGGATCTAACCTCTTTTTTCCTCTCTGAGACATTTCTAGCACTGCGGCCGGAGAGCCCAGCTGGGATACAGCTGTGTACTGTCCAGCTTTGATGAGGTACAAACGTTTTCCCTTGTGCTAACGTTGCGACATTGCCCACTGCTTTGGTTTCTTGAATGCTGGTGGTTAAAAGACAGATCTGAAATCCCCAAAACTGCTCTTTTTAGTCAAGCGTTGCTCTGGTTTTGAATCAGCGGTTTCTAATTAAACAGCACCGTACTAGAGGACCTAACGATCATTAAAGGTGCGCTCGGGGTGTCCAAGAATAGAAACACAATGCAGGTGTTGTTCCCTCAGTGCCTTTTCAAAATGGACCGGTCAGTCCCCTCATTGATTAGCAATTGCGCTAAACGTCTTATAAAAGTCTGACCCTAACACTGCTAATACCCTCGGTCAGCCAAATAAATTCTCTCAAACTTTCACAGTGGAAAAAGCCTTCTATTTTATGATTTTATAACCCTGTCATTAGCAATCTTTGAAACTGAAACAGCATTCCACCCCCAGGTTGCGTTCTGTGGTTATGAACTTCATTTGATCACTGCCCCATCAATTTGACATTAACTGCTACAATTTACAACTGCTCTGGTTTTCCACCTATTATTGTCGTACCTCTGCAAGTGCAAAAAACCGCTGCCCAGGGGAAGTCTGAAAGAATGCGATGTCTTGTTAAAACCTGAAAGGGCAGTGGGGGTGGGGGGGAAGAACCTCCTAGAAGAGAAATCCAAAGGTTTGATAATGAATAATGCTTCATTCTCTGCCGTGAACACGGGTGACCTGGCATGTAGACCACAGCAAAGTAGTGAATAATTCACTGAGAGAGTCATAGACCTCCTGGTAGACCACAGCATTGCTTTGTCTCACAAATATGTTCTCCCACAGAACGGGGCTCGACAGGATGTTTCAGTCTACAAATGTTTAAACAAAAGGCGGGTGTGACGGGGTATGCAAGGAGAGTCCCATGCGTGGAGCAGGCCAGCCTGCATGACTATTTTTCCATTAGCAGTTGATTGATAATTCTATAGGCACCGCACATAAGGGCAATGGAGAGAAGAATGGCTTTGATGGAGCTGAGGCATACAGCTCATGTCCGATTTCTAACCCAGACAAGAAACCAATTCCACCCTCAGACGGGGACATTTAAGCAGCGTTAATTGTCTGAGCTGAAGCCACGGGAGCACGGACATTTTAAGCAGCAGCTGGAATCCAGGCTGATTTCCTGACCTTTGTGCTCATAAAAGGAAAAGTATCCAAAGGAGCTATTGGGGCTGGAATATGGTCCCGGTTTCCATGTGAGTTGTTTTCTTTGCTTTTGTGGGTTTCGCAGTCTGAGAGACAAATCTGAGGCCAGGTTGTTCCTGGTTTAGTTTGCAAAAGGAAAAAGGCTTTCAAATCACTGAACGCTATTCCGACTCTACCTCCTTCTGCATCTGAACCCAGGATGGTGACTCCGGGCCTGGGTCCTGAGGGCTGTGCTGGGACAGAAGATGAGCAGTGCAAAAACTCCTAAATCCCAGCTCTGATCTGGGTTTCAGTTGTGTTTGGGAATAAAGCTAGCTGGCACTTTTTGTTAACTTGGATATCAAACTGTTTATAGAAGCTTTTTGCCATTTCTCTTTCGCTTTTCCATCTTTGTAGCCAGAAATATTTTGAGACTAATCTCATGGTATATCTGAAGTTTAAACTGTTTGGTCTGACGGGGCTTCTGAGTAAGTCGCTTCTATATCCAGATCCTCTCACGTTACCTTACTCACACTAAAAAAGATCTTTTGATTTCATTGTGGTTATTTCCAGCATATAAGATAGTTAATGTCTAGCCTGTGCTTTTCTTCTCTTATCCAGACGAGCTGAGCGATTCCCAGGCTCTGTAAATCGGAGAATTATTCCTCAGTTCTTCCTCCTGATTATCCTCCCATGTTGCTCAACCTTCTGCAGGTCTGTTTTTCTAACATACCAGGCAGTGCCTTGCTCTCTCGTACAGTGAAGGACATGTCTGATCTGTCAGCTCACGTGCCAGGAGGAGGACGCCCAGATGCTAAGACTATGGTTTGGCAACCTGTCCTCTGGGCGTGGGGCAACGAGGCAGAGGACACGAGTTCTGCCCTTGACTTGGCAACTGCTGTGTCTGGCTCAGGAGGTCACCAGGCAGAAGACAGACTGCAGGTTGGCACCGTGCTTCAGAAGTGAGCAGGATATACCATCCTCAGAGCACGGGAATGGCAGGCAGGGCCCGAATGCAGGACTCCCATGGGAGTGAGATGTTGTCTTTCAGTCCCCTTCCCTCTTGGCACTGTGTCCTCGGCACCACTTGTACTGAGTGATGCTCAGTACGACTCAGTTCCACTCAACACCACACCTCAGAGGAAAAAAAGACAGCGCTGTTGTGATTCGACATTAAAAAGCATTTTGGCTTTTCCATTTGCAGATCATGGACTGGTAAGAGTGGGACAATTCATTCTGAAAATGGCCTTTCCAGTCCATGCAGTTCTGCACATGTTTGCAGGAGTCTCTTTAATGAAATGCTCACAGTAACCTGGTTTTACAACTAACCAGAGAATTATTTTAACTGTTTTCCAAATGGATAATATTCTTGATTTTCACCGTATACAGCAAATTTGCCTAAAAATTTCAGTGTTTAAAAATGAAGCCACTTTGGTGTGACTGCAGAAAGGTGGCTATTTTTTATGGTGCTTTAAACTCTCAAGATCAGACTAGTTCTTCTCCTACTTAGTAAAGCCATACATGCTTTATAATATCTGATATTTTTATTCCAGATTCTCGGAATCATTTAGTCATCGTTTTGCCTGGTTAAAAGGGGTTTTAGAAGCTACACCTAATATTTACAAGCTTCCACTGTAATCTTATTATTTTTCCAACCATCAAAGTCACATGGTCTCCTGCAAATTGGCTCATAGAACACCGCTTTCTCAGTATCTTTTTTATTATTTCAATCTATTACATGCTACCCTCAAGCTGAGAGGAAACTTTAAAGGCACACAACTAAAGAATCCTTGTTTATTATTTGGAAAACCTCGGATGTATTTCCTTTGGCCAGATTTTACTGACTATGACTGGAGAATTAAATGTCCCTGTTGTTTCTAGTAAATAACCTTTAAAATACAATTTTCTAACCCGTAGTAGATAATAGCAGATAACACTGCTATTGGTATCAAATGAACACTCCTATTTTCCCAATCAACGGATGCCTGGCAACTTCTGCGAGAATTTTGTCTGAGAACAGACCTACTTATTGTTTGGCTTCCAACTGCAGGACTCACAGGCGGGATCCTGCCGCTCGCTGTCTCCTGTTTTCCTGCTTTCTGGAGGGGCCCATTTTGGCTCCCAGTGAAATCCAGGGGAGCCAGGAGCACTCTCAGCCTCTCAGAAGTCCCTCAGGGCCTTCATGGGGCCGAGCCCATTATTTTCAATATTTTTGAATTTTTGCTTCCGCAACCTGAGTGCGCCGCAGAGGTGAGAGAGCTGCAATCCCATTTCAAGCAGAGATGCTCTGAGAGTCACTGCACACCACCACCTGCAGATTTTAATAGGTGTCCCACCTCCTTCAAGAGAGACCATTACCAGAGCCGTACAACCCCAGTGGTTACTATGCTGAAAAATTTAAATCTGCTTCTTCGTGAAGGTGTTGCCCCTGCTGTGCAGGCATCACTCTCTATCACTGACCTGTTAATGAGACTTTATCTATTGACAGTACAGATCAGTGCCTTCCTTCTGCAGTTACCCCTCAGAAACGAGACTGACAGAATCTAACCCTTTGCCCCATAAAAATTGCATGTTGTTCTGAAAGTCAAAATGCAAATAATTCATGAATTTTGTAAACATCTCTAAGGGAAGAGAAAAATGGTAGGCAGAATTGGAGTCTTCTATTTTTACTCGTGTGCCTAGTTGATTGCATGTCATTCTTCTCACACAGAACTAAATATCTTAAATGCAAATAGCCAGAGGTTGTTGTACGTTTTTCGCCCTTTCCACAGCTGTTCATTACAGAGCTCAATAGCAGCTGACAGCAGGTGAATATGTGGATGATGGGCCATGGATATATTCTGTTAAATAGAATGAATAAACCATTAAATGATCTTACTTCTTGATATGCCTGAATGCAAGCTGCATCTACAAGCAAAGCAACATTAAATTCTCTATAGCAAATCCCTCTTGTATTTTGCAGCACATCAGTCATGCAAATTTTATGCTATAATCTTTTAAGCAATTATAACCTCCGTTTATTTTTAATGATATAGAGTATCCTTTTTCTTTTAGTTCTAGACAATTGAAATAAGGATGGATGAACCTGGAATATTAGACTACTTACATCTGGCTCATTTTGTAAACTATGTTTGGTGGTTTATATAACTTGTTTGACCTGGGTAGGAGTGACTGACAATGTATCTTCCCTTTTTGAGAATCAGTACCTTTGAAATTCTCTAATACGCTAATTTAGCATGATAATGTCTGTGTGACATTGCTATCATAGGATTTGAGAATGATTTGGAGAGTGCCTTTTCAGAATGAATGCATATTGCGTGGATGTAACATATATGCATGGATACAATAGACATAAATTGCACGTTTTAGGCAAAAGGAATTAAAAGACGAAAGAAATTGTAAAATTAGTACTAAAGCATCATCTCCAAAAAATACCCACACTATTTTGACCACTTTCTGATCTAGGAATCTCAGGGACGTGGTTTAGTGGTGGGCCTGTCAGTGTTAGGTTAATGCTTGGACTAGATGATTTTATAGGTCTTTTCCAATCTAGGAGATTCTGTGATTCTGGATTTGGAAGTGTCTCTTTTCATTTTACAAGTTTCTATTTTCTATAGAAAGTATTACTTCAGATGGAGCTTTGCTCTCCGTGTTTGCTCAAAAACAGTAACTCCAGGAACGCAGGACCTCCAACTCTTTCCACAGCACACAGTCACACAGGTGTGACTCTCTAGTGTCCCAAAGGCTATTTGACCTGGTCTATGAGAGCGTGGGTTTTTGGAAGGCCAAGCGGAGCAGCGCATTCTGCTGTATGAGGAAGAATTAAGAGGGAGAAACGTAGGACCAGGCTGGGTTGGCAACGCCACCTGAGGGATAGTATCACTGCACAGCTACTGCTCTACCTCCAAATGCGGGGCTGGGGAAAAAAAAAGTGACCAAAGAGCATTAAAAACGTAACCATCCTTGCCCTCAGGGGCTCTTGTGCCTCATTGCACACCCTCCCTCCCAATCTTGCTTACGCAGCAGCGGTTTTGTCTGAACTCCAAAACTTGGGGAGAAGCCTCGCCACCTTCACAGAGACCAGCGTGGCATTACTGACTCTGGGAGCCGCAGGAGAAGACATCCATCTTGAATTAGTAACGCCTGCCTCTGTGAAACCTGCATTAGTATTGTGAAAAACAGGATGAACTGCAGAAGTGAGCAATTCCAATAGCGTTAGAGGCCAGGCAGAGTAGAGGGTCTTTGAGAAAACTGGGAGATTTCACATTCCTTCCTTGTGTGCAAGCAGAAAGCAGCATGAATATTTTGTCTTTCAATTCAGTAAAGCTCAGATGCAGCCAGATTTGCTAAAATCAGATGTATAGGGCCTCTGAATCACAAGCTCTGGTGAACCAGAGATTTCTTACCCCACCGGCCCACATGAAAGTCAGACTCCAACTCTCCGTAGCCCACTGCTATTACACTTTGTGTGGAATTAGGTTGCACCGTACAGCTGGCCTAATGCTGTATCGTCGCAGCCAACTGTGGACGAAGAGCAGGAGAGAGGTTTAGTTAATTTTAATCCTTTGTTTTCTGCCAGCTTCTGGAAAGATGCTGTGTGCTCTATATTTGGAGTTTTCTTTCTTTAGCAAATTCTTCTGTTACCAGCTTCCAGGGAGCTCTTTTTTCCCAGTCACACTGCTGCAGTTTGGCCACAATTTTGACCTAATGCACTTTAAAGGACAGCTGTGCCCTTTCTTTTTAACAATAGAAATCCATGAAAAAGTTACTTGAGGAATTGTCACAGATTTAAAGGTGTGGCTTTTGCTATTAGTAGAATTAAAGAAGCCTGGCAGCAGAAGCATTTAAAATACGGCGATAATAAGATCTGAACAGAAAGGGCAAAACGAAAAAGTAACATGTAAGCTACAAAAACATAAACTAGATAAGATTTATATATTAAAACATACTTCAGTGATGTACAGAGAAGTTGCATTATAATGAAAAGCAGATACAAAACCGTCTAGCTATATACAATACTATAGGTTTGTGCCTGTAAGGACTATCGTAAAAAATGAACATTGAACTAAACCCAGTTGAACAGACCAGAAAACAAAGAGCAGCCCTGTCAGCGTACCAAGTTTCAGTAAGATTAATCTGTGTTGCAAGTGTTGTTCCCAATGTATCTCTCTGCACTCATCCATCATTCCCCTCCATGAAGCCAACATGAGTTTGTGGCCTTTTTGCTGCCTGAGGCAAACGAGCGTATGTGTGCTTGTGTGCAAATATAGATTATTTGTCCAGTCCCCAAGCCAACAGTCCCCATGCAGTTAATAGCCAGCAGGACATTTTGCTGTCCCCTCACTGGGAATATCCAGGCCTTCTCCTGCTCTTGTATTCACCCCAACTAACTCCAGCTGATAAAAAAAAAAAAAAAAAAAAAAAGGTCTTTTAGAGTCCCAGACTAAAATCGGTGGGAAAAGCAGGGCAATTCCAAAGGAAGGAAGTATTTTAGGCATTTTATTTAGTATTTTATTTTAAAACTATGGAATTGTATATGTTAACTACAGAGTAAGCCTAACTGCCTAGCTCGAGCTAGACACCAATTTGTACATGATTAACATTAAGTAAGGGAATTCGGTGCTTAGAAAGGCACATCCAAACCCCGCTGCACACATGGATAGCTGCTACAGTCCATCAGAACCTGTCCATAGCCTGAGTACTCGTCGGACCAGTGCTTGAAGACCACCACAGGCTCACCAGCAGTTTGTTCTCTCTCTCTGGCACACACTGGCTGCGCTCTGAAAATAGCTTAAAGTAATTTTCTTCCTTTTTTTTCATAAGAATGGTAACTCATAGTGATATTTTCCAAGCTCTTATATACAGAATGAGTCTCAGCTCCCGATTCCCCCTGTCCATGCAGACAGAGCCCAGACAATGCCCCGTGTCCACAGCAAAGATGAGGGAGAAGTGGGAATTCTCAGAGCCCTGGCACTGTGCGATGCCATCGTCTTTCCCCCTCCACAGATTTCCTCTGGTGTCATCTCTGATGTCACTACTAGCACGGAGCCGGGCTAACACATATCTCACAGGAATGTTGTGGGCGTTACTTAATAAATGCTCATAAAATGCTTGGAAACCTTCAGGCTGAAAAATGTATAAAAACTTTCCTATAAATATTGTTCTTATTTTCTGTATCTAGATACTATGTCTCCAGAGGTCTCCGCAATTTTAAAGTAGGTCAAAATTCGGCTCTTAATAGGTTGAGTTGGGAACTCTGAAATTTTCCTCCAGACACAATTTTGTACTGCTTAAATTAAGAAATATGAGGCCCGCTTCCCTGCACCCAAACGGCGCCGCGCAACAGCTGAGGACAGCAATGACGAAACCAGAAGATGTGCTCCGCACACCCAAGCAAGGTGCATTTGCAAGCCAAATGTTGACCTCGAAATGTCAACCCACCCCGTGCTAATGCACACCTGGGTTTCCACGGGCTTCTGCAGCTTTATGACTTGGCTCGCAAAGAAAAGGCATGTATACAATATACCATTTGCATTAAACTCTTCCTTTTGGAAGGTAAGCCAAGTGGATAGACACATTTAATTCACGCCATCTAACCGGGTAGAACACGGGCTGTTAAAATTCTCCGTACGTACCAACCGGAATGGCATCGACCCCTAAAAGAAACACATGGCGTTATGCTTTTCATTTCCATTCTGTAGGAGCAGACACGGCTGAGACGTAGGGTGTTTCCTGAGGTTAATGATAACCTGAGGTTAATGGTTTCTGGCTGAACTTTAGGCCCTCGGCTCCCCCTAACCTGTCATTAATCCCCAGGAAATGCCTGAAACCAAGCGTATTATTTAAATCTGGCAGCAATTAATTTATCTCTGGACCTTACAGATGCTCATATTAAATTAAAAAGAGGATGATTTATGGAGAGCACCAATAATGTCCCGATCTAGGCAAAGATAGATGTTATCCTTAATATTTAAAATTCAAGTTTCCTTTTTCACTGAGTCATTGGCTATCAGCTGTATTAAAGGTTTTTATTTCATTATTCTAGCAAACAGGATCTTTTCCCTAATTATTCCTTTTAAAAAACACTTTATCTTGTATATCCTGCCAGCTGCATCAAGATTTTATCTTTTTTTCCTCTTTTGGAGTGTTTCATGATCATTGTTCACTGTTGCAACCGAATCAAAAAATAAATCTATTTTTAGCAGCTTAGTTTAAAAAGAAGCAATCAGAGCGAACGCAGTGGCATGTGTAAGAAATAAGAATTATCCTCTCGCTCAGCAGTAGATCTACAAGTCTCAGACAAAATAACAGCTGTGATTTTATTTCCACATATTAAGAAGATAGGCCAGAAACACAGTATAAAGCTGTCAGTTTCTGGAGAGCCAGAAGGTGAAGCTGTACATCAGTTTCTCTTCTCAGTTTATCTCTGGCTTCTAGGCTGAGGCTGCCAACAGTGTGCACACTCTCTATTAAGGCTTCTGAAGCCTTAGCAGAGCTCGCAGAGATGTGGTTTGGCAATAGGTACCACTAAATCAGAGACACCGGCATCAGTACAGTTGGCTCTGTAATTGCAAACAACAGCCATAAATCCATTGAAACTAATCCATGTACCAACTGAAATAAAATCCTTAATCTCGCCGCCTTTCTGTTGTTCAGCTTTCACTTTCAAGTCTTATCACAGCACAGTGCCATTAGCTCTACAGATAACATGGAGTCTTCCAGACTCTTTAAAATCTGAACTTCTGCTGTAAAAACAGCTTTAGAAAAATATTCCGGACCTTCCGAGTTAAAGGTGAACTGCAAGGGGACAAAAATCAGAGCTGGGGATTTTTCCCTTTTTTGCAGATAATTCATCCGGTAATATTTTTTGTGATAAGACGGTTACTGAAAGACTGCACTTTATGCTTTAATATTTCTGTAAACTGATTAAACCAATTCCCTACAGAAAAATTACCACCTGCATTGCAATATGAGCCCTACTGATACGCAGCATTACTCCACTTTTTGAGAATAACAACAATCTCACATGTGTGTATGTCGTCACACATCTGGCTTTGTGTAGCATTAGCACTCCCTTTCCTGAAATCAATATCTCCTGAATATTTTTCTCCTTAATGTGCTTTTTCGCACGTGCTGGTTCTGCTGCCCCTCAGCAGTTTCTGATATAACCCACCCATGGAGAAGACGACGGGGCAGGTGCAGTGGTCATGCTGTTCTGGTAGGGCTCATCCTCACCAAGGTGGGTCTCAGCCCCGACACTGCCATCTCTGAGGGTGTTTCTACCACCGGTAACATCACTCTGTACATGTGGGGAGTATACGTACACCGCTGTACACATATGTACATGAATACTGCTATGAAAACGTGTGCATGAGTACTGCTTTCCTACGAGAACTGGAAGACAGACTTCAGCCTCCTCCACTGACATGTGGCTCCTTTGTGTTTGAAGAAAAAGATCTTTCCCAAGATTCAGTGCAGAAAGTGTTCAGAAATGCTTTTTTAATCCGCTTTTTTTTACAAGCTTCGTTTCTATACGGCAGAACTTCAGCATCTCTTTTTGTTACAGTACTTTGTCTCCACCGTGAAAATACCGCTATATGTCTTCCAGCCACGGGTGTTGCCCTGTGTAATAATAACTACTTAAAATCCACATCCTGCAAGGTCATTTTCTAATCGCTACAAATGGATTACAGAAATATGGCTATAAAATGCCAGCCAGGGAATGTAAGGGCAGTGCCTGCCACAGTTGTGCCTTCCTCTTTCCTGCACAGTCAGGTACAGCGCACATTTCTTCCAGGACGCAATTGAGCAGCTAATGAGCTTCAGTGGTGTACTGGGACCTCCTGTTCCAGCTGATACAAGCGGGTTTGGGGTTTTTTTTCCTTGGAGCAGTCAAAATGTTTTAACCGCGACTGAATAACTGAAGTGCCCACATTTTTTAATGAGCTGAAGAAAACATATTTCTGGTGTTCCTCTAATCACCTGGGGCCCAATCTGTATCCTACATCATTTAGGAAGGACTTTATGCTATGCACTTCGCTAATCCTTGGTGTGAAAGACATAGAATGTGCTATCATGCGTGTTTTGTAGAGATATCTTCATGGCAAGTCATATTCAATCACGTTTACATGCTGGTTGGTAAATGAATACTATTTCAAGGAAAAAGAAGCCAAATATCAAGCTACGGCTACGTTTCTTATGGTTTCCCAATTTTCTGCCTGCCGGTATACCTAAATCCTCTAAACATGAGCTACTGAATCAGCATTTTAGATGCTTAGATGTGATTAAAGCTGTTCAGAGGACAAGGATTCCATTTTGCTGTAAATTTCGAGGTTTCAGAATTTGTTTTCACTATTCAGAGGAATGAAAATAAACCCCTCAAACATTTTTGCAAATGGAAATTGTTATGAAATGTCTGTTTCTGGATAGAAAACCTGATCTTTTCAGCTCAAGTTCTTTCTCCTCTGGCCGTAAGTGACAAGGGAACCCCAGGCAAAAACTTTCTCAAGAAATGTTTGTCAAAACTGATATGTTGATACAACATTTTGGCTTTGATGAAGTGACATATTTCGTTTCACTGAAAATATTCTGACCAGCTCCAGATGTGATTGACTTATTTAAGCTAAGAAAATGATTCATTGTGAGAGGCTGAATAAACCAATAAAATAATAGAGTAATGCATGGAAGAGTCTGAATAAACCAATAACATAATAGAGCAATGCAATGTTCTTCAAATCAACAGCATTGGATCTGAACTCTTGTCTTTATGTATGGGATAAATTAATGAAATTTAAACAAATTTATATAGTAGAAAGGAGGTTTATGTTCATCCAGTATAATGTCCTGGATAATGCTGACCATTTCTTTTAGAATCCTGAAGTCATAGGAAAGTAAGGTCTGAATCCAACTTTCTCCCACGCTGAAGAACTAATATATATAGAACACATCTGAGAAAATTTCATGTAACATGTTCGTAAAGTTTTCTAATAGAAGACAGTCTAAAACTTCCCCAGATAGCTGTTCCTGTATAATCAGGATATGCTGATCATTGAAAATGTTTTTCTTCTACCTACCTGACTTACATTCTCTTGATGAAAACCCAGCTAATTAGTTTAAGCCAAACTTCACTTTAGAGAGCAATTGATCATTGTCCTCGTTGTTCCAGGTATATTTCAAATATAGTGAAACTTTTCAAGAGCCCAAATTGTTACTCCTTTTTCTTAACTAGTTAAAGCGTTTCTTGAAGTGTTTCCCAATTACCTGTTTTCTGAACTTGTCTTTTTGAAGAGAAGAGCAAATTAATTAATTTTATGCTATGATTTCTGAACCATATTCATATTTCCTGATTAGTTGTTTCCATACTTACATAACCATATGTTCTAGTATTTGGGTTATATTTTCTGCATCAGGTTCAGCTACTACACCATCTTTAGCAAGGGGTCTCAACCTCCACTTCAGTAAGAGAAAGGTTGTCAAATCCTCCACCAAATCACCATCTCTGACTGTCATAATTACGTCTGGTGTTAAGTGAAGCTCTGGCCACCAGCGTATCTCAGGCAAGCCTTGGCACAGTCACCAGATGCGGAAAATGTAGGGTGGCTAACTTCTTGTGAACTTCACACTTATCAGGGATTGGAAATCCCTGCCTGAACTAGAGCTTTGAGTATCGGCTGTGGAATTTCCCGAGCCATCTGACAAAGTGCAGGCATCGCATCAATAGCTCCTGCCAAGCTATAGCAGGGATCCAAATGCCATTTCCTTCTTAGTGTGTCAGGAAGATTGGTGTGTTATCAGCCCAAACTAGAATTAAACCTCAGAGATGCAGAGCAGAAGTGCAGCCATGAAAGCAACACGCTTAAGTTTCGTGTGAACAGAAAAGAGAGGACGAACAGTCATTTGTTTTGGTTTCAAAATCAGAAAAGAACAAGACTTGCCACATTGATTTTATCTCAAAATCTATAAACAGAAAATGTGGCTGGGCCTTAACAAGGCTCTACTGAAGTCAATCAAAGAAGATAACTTTCGTAATTAATTTGGGATGTCTGCCTAATTAATATAATTGCAATGTCTATTTGATCCAGAATTGATGCAATTCGGGTGGGGTTTGAGCATCAATAGGAAATAAAGCCCAATTCCTAGTCACTCTTGGGAACAGGCTGTCCAACCCCACATAGATCAGAAAATCTGATTCTTACCATTTTCTCCTCAAGAATGCTCCTGGGGACAATGGAAACATATGAGGTTTCATATCAGGTCATTAAATTGTCATGCTTTGTCCTTTGATTTAATTAAAATCTTCTTATTTATGCACATTTCTGTGCTGCGAGCTGAAATGTAAATGTACGATAAGATTAATGGTTTAATATAACATCCACGATAGAAAAGACAATTCTATATTTCTTCTTACCTGAGAAGCTAAAATTTGATAATGTGTTTCTAACTCCACACAATCATCACTTCTCAGTGTTCAGAATAACTGCTTGTTTTAGAAAACTTGAAAACATAATTTATGGTTTCTGTACTAAAAATATTCCCTAAAAAGTTCTTTTATCTTTTTCTATCCGGCAAATGTTTAAAATGCTATGCAGTTTAAGGGACCGAACAGCATCATACAGATCATTTCGATGTTTTCATATTTCGCCTAAATAAGCACAAAAGCCAACTGATATTGTTCATAATTCAATATCCTTCTTTTTTATTCCTTTGGTGAATAGGAAAATACTTAGTCCCATGGCTATCATCTACTTTTTAATATACCACTAATGATTTATTATAGATGTCTCTAAGGAAGAAGAATAAGATTCTTCTGCATTCTTCCTCTGCTGACTTCAGCAATATAATCAGACATTTTATTTTATTTCCACTGATACCACTAAGTTCTAAAATCTAAGTAAAACATGTGTATTCCGTGATACCACTGGAAACTAACATTCAACACAGATGTTTGCATTCTGCACATTTGCATTCTCCATATGTATTCTGTTTTAAAAAATCTCTGCTTAGTGTAGATGGCAACCTACTCAATTACTCTCAGAGTATTTTGGTCTTCTAGACATAACATCTGCAATTCAATTAAATGTTTCATCTATTTTCTTCCTATCATTCCAGGATATAAGCCTTGATTCTGTTAATCCAGTGTTGATGCTTGTTTCATTGTGAAAAGGACATTTTGAAATTCTTTAAAACAATGCAATCCTTGAGAAGTTAAAAGAAAACAGAATATTTTGACTTAGGAAAAGCTACTATGGGATCAGATCAGTGATTGCTTCATAATCACAGCTTTTCCCTGGCAGGCAATTAGAGAAGATCATATATGCTGGATTTCTCTGAGGGCACTGAAATGCTTAGTTTCTGTTCCAGTTTTGAGTAAGAAAAAAATTAACAGTTCTACAGCTTACAATTCTGTGAACAGTCTCCGTTTTTCATCTACTTTTTGTACCATTTTGTAACAATTTCTGCAAGAACAAGTCGTAGCTTTCTAACAGTGGATTTGCAGAAAGGAAAGAGATCTCACATGGAGTGCTGTGGAGTAGCCCAACACTGGACAATCTGCAAAAATAGCCAATGTTTTGACAGGCAGGCTAAGAAATGCCCACTTATCCCACATAAATGCTTTTGCAGGCTATTCTGCATCGCACTGACTCTTATAAGACATTGTCATTATGGGATCTGAGCACCTCCAGACATGAATTAAGTGACAGCATTAATATCTGTTACATTTTCTTTCATTCTCTCATATGCCTTCCTCATAAGGAGAGCACTGCACACAGTGGAGGACATTTATCTTTCTAGCTCCCTTCGCTTAGTGTGCGTCCGGTGCTTGTGTGAGTCCAGTTACTCTGGAAAGTCAATGCGCTGTCTCCGAGGTGGTCCCACTGCTCCAGGAGGTGGTACTGGTCTGGTGGACCAGGAGGTGCTGGAGAAGTACGGCGGCGGCTCGGGCCGTCCCTCGGGGGGTCAGCCCCAGGCTGCTGCCTGGGTGCGCTCAGTGCTTGCAGGAGCGATGCAGCAAGCGCGAGGAAGAGCAGGAGCACAGGCCGCAGCCCCGGGGGCTCTCTCCTGGTAGAGGTTTCCCAACGTTTTCTCTGCTCACCGGCTCCCTGCCTGCTGCTTGCTGCCTTCCCTGGGGACCCTCTCCCAGTCCCTTCCTTGAGGTATCTCAAAAAGTGGCTCTAAAACCTGCGCTCTGTCTTACATCAAGAAGATTAAATTTCAGAACTCGCTATCTGTACAGCTGCCCAGTCCCAGACTGCCTCTCCAAGCTGACCTTGAACCCGGAGTGGTTTAGATACGAGTTCTGCACCCCAAAATTGTGTGTGCGCTTTGTCTGGAGCATGTGCTCCCTACCCAGCCTTATCTTTCTTCGTCTCCTCGTTTGCATTGTGCTTTCAGCTTGCGAGACCAATGCGCTTTATGCGCAATGTACAAAGGACGAATTATTCAACCAAACAGCTCACAGAGGAGACAGCTTGTGACAATAGCATCAAGTGTTGATACCGAGGGATTATTATTTTATGATAGAAGATAGAACACATTATTTTTTGTGAAAGAAAGCCTGCCTTCTCAAACGTATAAAGTTTATATAATAGTCAGAAATTGGCCAGTTCAGCAGATTTCATACGCATAAATGTTATATGTAATATTTTATGTATAAATGTTCCAAGTTTACTCCAGTGTAAAGCTTTCCTTTAAAGAGTAATTCTCACCCCATAATTCACTTTTATGATTTTCTTAGGGCTTTAAGTGTAAAAGCTCAATCTGGTTTTGTTTTATTCTTAAAAAAAAAAAAAAATCGGCACAGAGCAAGTTAATTTTTACATTGGATCTGCCAAAGGCACGTTGTCAGATCTGAAGCTAAACATGTCACTTTTGCAAACACATGCACACACTCACGTGCGCATCCAGATACACAACAGCTTTTTAGGGCTTAATGACAATAGGAATAGTTTCACGCGAGTGGAAGAAGGGAGGCCCCGACTGGAGCCGATGACTGCAGCAGGCTGTGCTCATTCTTGGGCTCCTCTCCAACCCTCCCTCAGGCCCTCCTGTTTCACATCTAGTGTAAAGATGTTTCTCTCCCCCAGACAGTTTCTCACAAATCTGAAACTCAGGCTTTCTGCCAGATGCTGGATCTTAGGCTGAGTCCTTTGCCTGACCGCGACCCTTTCCGTGTCCTGGCCCTTCCCTTCAGTCTCAGGGAGCTGCAACAAGCAGCAACAGGCAGGTTCTTCCTTTGTTCTTCCTCTTCCTCTCCTGCCCTCTACTCCTGGAGGAGAGACTGCTGGGCCCTGCCCAGCTAAACCATGGGCACGCGTTCCCAGGTGTTTTAATACGACCCTGAAAGAGAGGCGTTGATTAAGCTAAATGAGGAAATTACCTGTGTTTGAGCTGGGATGTTATCAGACCGCAACGCAAATTTTGAGCCCTCCCTGGATCCATCGAAGTCAAGGACGGGGCTGCTTCTTTAGGAGAACATTAAGAACGACGAGCAGAGGTTCTGCTCAGGGTGTCTGCTTCTTCAGTCTCCCCCTTTCTCGATTCCAGTCCAACTTTCAGACATACCATGCCACCAACCCTTTTTTATCCCCCAATATTCTATTTTAGACAGAAATTACTCCCAGTCTTTTCTGGGATCTAAACTATACCTGCTTCCAGAATTGCAAAACCAAAGCCCTACGTGGTTTGCATTACCAGAACTGGCTCCACTAGGATCTCAAGTCCTAATACATTTTCTCCCCATGTAGTCTGTGCTGTACTCGGGAGCTGCAAGGATTCCTTTTGCATTCCACTTTATATTTAAAAATGTCTTTACTCATGTACGTGCTGCAGAAGGGAAATGCTTTTACCATCAGGATGCCATATGAAAGCGTTTAAATCCCCTGCTCATCCACGCAGGGGTTACAGCGCAAATAACGTGGCAGCCACTCCACTGTCACTTCCTCCAGAGTCGCTACCATCTTTTTGCTATGACAATTTCACAGTGACGATGCTTAATAAAGTAACACTTCGGGATCAGCCAGGAATGTGGTCCCAAGGTTCATGGCACTGCACAAAGACAGAGCAGCTTATAGGATTCCTGCTGCTCTTGAGCAGCTTACTGTTTCTGGCGTGAATATTCCTCAGCTATTTCACCATTTTTCTTGACAACCACATTTATAGAGGTGGATCTAGTTGTGTTAAAGTCAGTTTCACTAGGAAAACAGATTTCTTCAGACAAATGAGATATGCCCAACTCACACGGGGCAGTCATTCAGACTATCAGAAATGAGAAATATGTATTAGTCTCATGGGATTGCAGAGGATTCCTCAAATCACTTAGACCCACGATTATCCACGCTGCTCAGATGTTGGTTCACTTTTCAAGTGAAAAAAGCACTGGTGCTCCCTAAGGCAAAAGCCGGGTGCGGTTCTGGGGATAGTTTACTCCAGGAACTTCTACTTGCTGCGAGAGGTTTGTTTCCCAGCAAGCCACCTAGTACATGTTCACACGTAGGCATTCAACTGATACCCTCAGTATCTTATGAAAACACCAATCTGAAAAATTTCTTTCACATTTCAGGCATTTTACACTGAAAAAATCATGAGTAAAAATGTATATTTATATATACACACGTGTACACACATGCATATGTCTTAGGTTCACAGATATGCCGCTGGTGCCTATAAGCGCTCAGCAGCTGTTATAAAGAAATTGCCCCAAAAGAGTGTGAGGGAGTTGACTCTGTCTATACTGTTTAGGCGCTCTTTGGTACCACCCTGCACTATTATTACTGTCCTGGAAGAGCAATCTTTCCTTGGAGCACTTCAATTGCTCATTTAGTGATTGCTGCATATCTGCTAAATGAGGTGCGCAGCCACGTAAAGAAAAACATGCAAAGAGCACAGCAAAGGAAGTGAGCTAAGGCTGCACAAGAACGTTAATTTTGGCATTTCCTAGCTTATAGATTGTAGATTTTGTATTTTCTTTTATTGTGAGAATTCCCATCCTCATTGTAAAGATATTTCTTAGCTACAGCTCACAGAAAGTTTGATTTGAAGTGCTCCAAAATGGGAGCACACCTTCCTTATGTCTTTAATTGCTTTTGGATCCAAACCAGAATGACTGGATAGTTTAACATGTCACCATAACAACAGCTGAGCACTTTGGTTTAAGTATTTTTTCTCTACTCTTTTGTTCAAGGAGGCAGTAGCTGAGTCATATATTTCGCACTCTTATTCTGAAACAGGGTTAATCAGCCCAAGGCAGCCATTTTAGTCTGTTTGTCTTTGGTACAAAATAGACCACAGACCAAAGGTTTTTTTGGCCCCAAGGGGTAAGTCCATTGAAGAAAATACTTTAAATGCAATATTATTATTGTCTGATCAGCAGAAACGTGGGCTTCTGACAAAATGATGGTAGCTTTTGATTTAGTTGCCATTTTTTAAAGATTTCATTTCCGTTCCTAGAAAATCTTGAATCAACACAAATACATACATCTAAGCAACAGATTTCGTATATCCATACTTTCAGGGGGATTTCTTTTTCTAGTGAGCTCACCCACGCAGATTTTCACATGAAATTTAAAATCTTGGTTCCTTTACTGGAATAAAATACTGGAAAATGTTTGGTAACAAAAGCTTTGCCTGAAAAAGCTCATAGTATTTGTAGTAAGCCAGACATTTTTCATCTCCAAGGAATTTAAACCAAGCATAACAATAAATAAAGGTAGGGTTCTTAGTTTTTATAAGTATTAAAATTGTCCTTAATCTCTTTGCTAACCATGACTTATTTGTGTAAAAAATACAAAATGAATCATAGACCTCCATCACAAAATCCCTGTAGAACCCTCTTTGCATAACTCACGCTTCGGGGTTGCAGACAACAGACACTAAGACACACGTGGAGACCAAGCTTCTACTTGCTTCTACAATTCAGGTACTGAACTATACAAATAATGTTGAAACACGGTGAAGACAAAAATCTCAAAGATACATGATCCAATATAATTTGGAAGAGGTTTTCAGCTTTGTCAGATAGAAACATCAGGATTAATTCAATGTAGGAGGCAATTCTGCCATAGTCTATGAATAGCTGTACACGTCAGAAGGCCAGGATGCAAGACAAAACATTGGCCAATATCAAAGAAAAGTGCCTGTGCATCACACCCTTGTTTATCACGCCACTGCTTTTGAGTGGCTGCATAACATGAATAATTTTTAAATTTCACATGAGTGATGTCCCTGGTGATACAAAAAGCCAACACAACGTCCTGATTGCTGGAATCTTAAAGCATTGCTTATACCTTTGAAAGCTCATTTACATTGGTCCAAATATTAGGTGTAGGTTTCAGTCGGTGATCTTCTAAAAGGCATTCTCTAGTATGTTGTGAATGGGTAAGATGTACACCAGCTCAATCCAAATCCTCCTTTGGTCTCTCTACAGACAAGACCACAGCTGAACACCTGCAAAAAAGATTATGTACAGATGTCCTCAAAGATTCAAACAAAGAAGAGCATTAAGGAAAACAAGGTGCTGTGAATTCAGGAAACTATATTTGGATCACTACAGTCGCCAGAGCACTGCCAAAGTCAGACTAATTTGTCATCTAGAAAGCCACAAAAGCTAGATCTGTCAAATAAACGTGAACCTCCACTAGCCCCTATCCTGTTTCACGGCTGGAAATAACATTTGATTAAGTAGCTGAGAAGATAAATTAATTAAAAAGTAATAAAATAGCTTGCAATAATGTAGCAGTGTTTTATCCCCAAACTGCCTATGTAGATCTAGAAATGATTTACACAAATTGAGACCATTCACTTCCATCTTTCAGGAATAAGACACAAAATTTAAACAGCACACGGCAACATACGTATTCACAAGCATTTTTTTCAGGCAGACCAATTTGCTCAAAAATCTTGATTTTGCAAGAAGAGCAACTGGATCTCTAGAATACATTATGCTGGTTTGAGGCTGCACCTAAACCCACTTTCAATCCCAATGTTACCTTGTGCCCACATTGCTCAGTCGTACAGCCTTGGTTTGCACTGGTACCATTCCTTTTATCTCCAAACTTGATATGATTATCTACTGACTCATTGAGATGAATGCTCAAAAGTTATTGTTCTGAAATATTTACTTATCCAGTGCCAATTCAGTGAAAAATATTTTGTCCCAAACATGGTTGTTTTGTTAAATAGTTAAAAATATAGGACAAGCTTGACTGGCTGAGCCAGAAATTAAATCACCAGGGTCATATTGTAGTATGCACAACAGACCTTCAGAAACGTTGGTGAGATTTCCATGGACTTAATAGATTCTTATCTTTTCTAGAAGAACTAAAAATTATGAACCAAAGCAGAGGAAAAGTGATCCAATTGCAAAGAAGGATGCTCCAGGTATTCTTTTCTGACAATCGAACTACAAATTCCGGCTCTGCATCCGACTCCTTGTTCATATGATACAGGATGTTATGAGGCTGACCACACTAAACAGTGTGAGTGACTTCAGTAGTACAAATAACGGAGTGATCCAAACTCCTAAAATAAACGAAACAAAAAAATGGAGCCAGTGAACTTCATTCTTTCTCAGGAAACCCTTTTAAGGATGTTATGCAAAGACTTCCCATGGGACACCGCAGCAAACCTCCCAAACGTGACTGTAGGAGACCCATCATATGGACTCAGCTTTACTAGTTTATACCAGTAACTTCAACAGGACCGGGCTGAAAAGCCTCCACGTGGTCGTCCGTTGTGTTCAGCTGTTAGCAAGCTCCCTGTGGTCGCGGCCCACCACAGCTCACACTCTTCTCACCTGGGTGACAGACCCTATGAAGGATTGTTCCTCATAGGCAAAATGGAGAGAACCCCCCTGTTTTGAGGGGAAAAACACTGTGGCTTGAGCTGTGCCATGTTGTTTGCCCTCAGAGTGCCACTCCTGAATGCCTTCAGAGACTACTGTCCATTTTATTCACCAGAATAACCGTAAGTCACAACCTCAGACCAAATGCCTTCCATAGCATCTCAAGTACAAATTCAGCATCTTGGGCTTTATTGTTGCTGGTTTTGGTGGTGTTAGCACGCAGAGAAGCACAAGGCATAGTAGGGAAGTTTTTGCTACTATGCCCTATTCCCATAACCTTCTTCGCATTTTCTTTAAATCCCAGGCATGCGGTTCTCTTCATTATGGAAAATGTATGCTTAATTTAAGGCCCAAAACTGAAATGGTGCTTACAGTAATGCTTTCTTGAGTCTTATTAACTTATGAACTCTTGGTGGGTTGCCCAGCACTCAGAGCAGCTTTTCTGTTATTTTCCAAGCTACATCAAAGTGTTTGTCTCAAGGGCCTGAGTTGTTTTTTTTTTTTTTTTAATTTTCAGGGAGCGAACGCCTCAAGAATAATTTTCTAATGTTAGTCATGTGTGCTATAACTGCATTTCTCTCTTCACGCTAAGCTTAGCAGTTCCTCTACACATAACACAAAGGGGAAACAGTACCTCAATGCCAGATGCGAGTGATGTGCAGGTTATCTGACGTATTATTCCTTCTAGCAGCCTTGGGAAGTCAGAAAAGGGCCTCAGCCATGCAGCGTGAATCTACAGCCAAATCTCTTTCTGTTACAATGGCTCGGGGTATTACACAAAGACCACAGCAGTCTCCAGGTGAACTTCAAGGCACCGCAGCAAGTATGACATAAGCTTTTTCTTACAATAGCCCCTATCATTCACACATGCAGTAGGACCACATCCATGAAGAGTATGTATGAATCCAAAGTGCGCTCTCTAGCTGGCAGCATTCACACCTGAAGATGGGTCACGAACAATATGGATTACTCAGGTGTGCACACTTGGAACGGTGATGGACCTTCCTTCTTTTCCTATAAAGCCAAGTTGTACGGCCAGCCTTTTTCCCCCCAAACTACACGAAGCCACAGCTGCAGAGTAAACACATTGCTGGTGGGATTTGGAGGGCTTAGAGCAGCATATCTTACAGGCTCCAACCTCTACTTCAGCACATATTGGACAATATTTAGGTGATTAATATCCATACGTTTCCTGAACTATGCAGGGCAGAATTCACTCAGTAACAGTCACTGTCCTGCAGAGAGACTCGTAAGCTTCCCCTGATGCCTGAAGAAGTGGCTGTTTGAGTCAGGGATGCATGAGCACCAAAAAGCGATGTGGATGAAGTAGGACCACCGCTGCACACCGCAGAGCGACACGACTGTCTGTCCTGCTCACGCCCAGAGCTAGCAGCTGGCATTTATTTTGCCCCTGTATCTTACCTCACCAGCGTCTGGAAAACTTGAGAGCAGGTTAGAAGCTTTTAATTCTTTCCACTGTTTATCCTTGTTCCTGGCTGGAAGCAAAGCTCTTTGTTAACCTTTTCCGATGCATTGCATGGCTACCGGTACAGTGAAGACTTCAAGCAGCAGCACATAATGATGCCAGCAGTTCTGAACATTTTTTGCCTCACCAGGAGACTACAAATCAAACACAGTGAACCAGCAACTCTCCTTTCAGCAAACCAATGTCCTGCCTTCCCTTCCCAAGGGATCAGAGCTCCTCGGCCTATGGCCTCTGCTTCTTACAGAAGAAAACTGCTCACATCTATAAGCCCCAGAGATCTCTTTGACTAGAAGTGGTCCTTAAGAGCAACCTGGGGTGGACCTAAGTCCTCAATGTGATTGGTTTATATTGCTATATGAGATAAAGGAGTCACAGTGGCTTTCTAATGCATCGCTCATCTTAAGGGCAGATTTGTGCTGGCAATAAGCGCTATGGACATGGATCTGCAAACACCAGCAGGGCTTGCTGTCTAATGCATACCGCAAAATAGACCCAGGCATACACTTGCGAGGAGTTTGGAGAGAACAGTTTTATCACTTGTTGCTTGTTTTTTTTTCCTGTGGAGTAAGGGAGTGGGGGGATTAATCAGTCCGTGTGCAGTGTGCTTGATAAGAAGACATCAGCTCCCGCGGGACAGGGCGAGATCCAGCCGGAGCGTGCAGCCCCGTGCCTGGGGCAGCTGCGTGCCACTGCCCTGTGCTCCCCGGAGACCCGCATAAGAAAATCCAGAGGTGCCCCTCATGTACGAGGGGATGTGCTCATGGCACGAGGAGATGAGCTTAGGTGTTCCTGATTTTCCCCCTGGGCTGAGCCTCCTGTGCAATGCCCCACAGCCGACACAACACCGGATCACTCCTCTCAGCACTGGCATTACCCAGACTGGGCGAACTTTGAGTCTTGGGCTGAGCTTTGCAGCTTACAGTCAGCTCTTTTAATACGTGCCTGGTGATTTTATGCTATGTGTAGTGTATTGTAATCCACTATATATCCCCTTTCGCATTGCAGCTTCAAAGAAACACCTTTCTTATTTAAAAGTAATTCATTCACTTGGGGTTACAGGCAACCTTAAGTGACCCCCAAAGGCAGAGGCAGGTGACAAAGACAAGACCTAATCCTGAAGCACGTTAATGCTGAGTTTTGTTGGGAATTTTGTCTGAGCTGGGATGAGAGGATCTGGCCACAAAGAGTTTGTGGAAGCACAGCTCGCTCAGAAAATGTAACCTATTGAACTCTTCCCAATTAGTAATCAGGCTCCTTTCATTCTTCTGAATTACAAATACCAGAAAGAGAGGGAGGGAGAAATCCACACCGATGCTTTACATCAATTAATTCCAACAGAACCTCAGAGTTTATGTATTATTAAACTTGCTGTATAATTATAGCAAAACCTCTTGCAGTGGTTTGTTAGATGTCTTAAGTAATCACTTTTTTCCTACATCACTCCTTCGTTTTTGTCACAATTTTTTCTGTCATTAAACAGTTCTTTTGTTTTTTTAAAATGTCACAGTTCTTTGGTACTGATTAGACATCTTTCATCGCTAATGTTGCTCTAAGATCAGTAGTAATACAGGACTAGACTGTGGCCCCCCTACTCACAATAGCCAAAAGCTGTGTGAACCTCTGCTGACTTCAGCGTAACCCCTTGTGTGAGCATCTCTTCACCAACAGAACATGTTCACTCTCTGGCATGTGGTGTTTTGTTGGTCACTGGCGTGCTGGCACTTCTGAGTTCAGAGAACTTTTGAAAAGACAGTGGCTTGTTGCTTATTCTGTCATTGATTTAAATCTTTACAGTCTTGTAAATGAGCACAGGCAAAATAAAAATATTTCTATTAGACCCATTTTATTGATGAGAAAAGGCAGGCAGAGGGGTGATGTACCACTTCCAAGCCTTGCTTCATCGGTATTTTAGGAATAAGATGGAAAGTGACCGCAACACTCAGTACTGTGGCTCATGGGACATAAGGCAGATTGTCAGGAGACTGCAGCTCCTGGGCTCCTGCCTTCCGAGGCCAGGATGAAATCCAGACCTAAGTTGTTCCTATCTATTATTTGTGTATTTATAGGGTGTCAGCCGCTGAAGTACTGAAAGGCCAGACTAGCCCGAGGCCACAGACTCAGCATCCAAATGGAGTTCAGATCTCAGGAATTCCTCCGTCCCATTCCCATGCTCTGTCCCCTCCTCTGTGTGACAGGAAAATAAAAATAAAGCCCAACCTGTCAATATCTCTAGGACGTTTTGGTTTGATGTAATAGATATGAGTACATCGTCACTGCTGCCCGTAAGTATTTACTCATTTTGTCCACATTTCTACAGGAGTTTTATGATGCAAAAGAGCACTGCTGCAATCATATAAATCAGGAGACTTATTTCAGGATTGCCATGGTAAGCCAATTGCATCCTCCTTGCTTGGTGTGGACAAGAAGGAATAAGAGAAACACTGGTGACAGAAAATATATGTTAACATTCAGCCACATCTCCAACATGCTCAGCAAAGTGCTTGTTCATTGTTGTAATTCATTCTTACGTTCTTTTTTGTCCTGTTCAAGACAATAAAAAATGCAGCTTGGGAAAAGAGTGAGGCAGTGGAAGAAGGGAACAGTTGGATTTTTTTGGTACTCTTTTGTTGCTCTAAGTGATCACCTTTTTCTCGTAACAAAAGTCATGTTGTGAGCAGTGAAGGTGACCTTTTATACAAGTCTAGCAAACTACAGGAACTTGGGAACCTCAAATCAAAATCTGCTGAGGAATCTAGAAAAGTTAACTCCTTTATTCACTCTTTAGCCTAATCCAGTTAGAAACAACAGGAACAAGACTCACCTAATCAACCATACCTGACTGTATCTGAGTTAGTTATCAATGTTCCCTCTGCAGTTAACAGAAATAAATAGGCATCTCGGTTAATGAAGAACAGGTAAATCTTACTCTAACACTTCTTTCTCTCTGTAAGGGTTTTGATGGCTACCTTAAACATGGTTATCTATACTAAAGTTCCATGAGACAAAACCCAATCTGAGTCACCACAGCTTAATCGGCTTTATCCTTATCGATTCTGGATTATGAACAGTTTAGCACAAGGCATGAAGTGTATAACCCTCTATTTTATTTGCTTGAAATAAATATCGTAGCTTGTAATTTCCCTGTTATCTCTGAATGGCTCCACCCCAAGGGCCCAACTCGGCAGGTATCGCTCAGCCACAATTTCCCTTTAACAAGTAAGAAATGAGGGCCGAAGACCTGCAGAGCTCACAGAGCTTCTCTGCTCTCCTGTCTTTTAACTTCTCTCCGTATTCTTCTCTCTCACCTAAGCTCTCATCACCATCTACAGCTTTTAGCAGCTGGTGGCCATGATAAAACAGGTCAGCTGCTGAAATTCTTCAGATAACTTTTGACAGTCAATTTGGATCAACAGTCTACAGGAATAGTGCATTTCTGAAAGCCACACTCAGTTTATACCCCAGTGCAAATGGCTAATGTTCAAATATGTCAAACAGCTCAGGATTAACTGTACTGGAAAGTATGAATTTAATTTCCTCTGTTTAAGAATTAGAAGAGAAGCTTGCTTTTAAACTTCACGGTTGCAGAATAGTCATTTCGTTTTCACTTTAGGGTTGTTTTCCACAGGGTGGGGGGATTGATACCACGTATGGCATTAATTCAACAGCACGCTTAAGCACACACATAGTTTTAAGCAAGTAAGTTGCCCTAACAAAGTAAAGACATGAATATCGCACTATACTTCAGTAGGCAAGACCTGAAAGTCTGAAAAATCATTCCTATTTTTATCCCCACAGAAAAAGCAATAGAAAACCACGTTGGGTTTTTTTTTTTTTAAACCTATTCATGCAGTAACTAATGGCTTGACTTTGGACTGTGGCGTTGTCTTGATAAATTTTCTTTCCAAGGTACTGCTTAGCTTCCTCAAGAACAGGAAGAAAGCGAGCGAGCGAGCAAGATTGACACAGGGTTGTGTTTGAGGCCAGATTACCCAGAGGCAGAAAGTGGTGGGCAGCCTTCCTTGGGACCCTGTTCCAGTGACATAGTATGTCTTTTCATTAGAGAAAAACTGCTTTCAAAGGCATCACAGCAACTCCTGAAGGACGCTCTGACTTTCAAAATGGGACAGAGAGTTACTGTTTAACACTGAAATACTATTTATTAGATAAACATTAAATTTAAATAGCAAGAAAACACATTAAACCTTTGCAAAAGTTAATGTATTTTCTTTGCTGCAGCTTTGTCTTTCATGTTACTTTTCTTGAAGAAAGAGTTTCATATTGGAGCAAAGGTTCAAAAAGCACCAGTGATATAAACTGCAATTTACTTGCTCAGTCATACTGTGTTTTCTCCACACTGTTCCATCACTGATCTCAATGTTTAGTCCTGAATAATTGCTTTCTTTTTCACAACTCAAGGATCTTCTCATTGGTGCAGGAAAAAAGTAAAAACTTCTCTGTGTGTGACATCAGTCTGCTGCCAGAGCAATGCGTGTCATCTTACATGCAACCTTTCGGGCTAAATTATGCTCTTAATTATACTTGATTCATGCTGTTGGCTTGCATACTTCTGTAGAAATTTAAGAGAGGAGAGAGATCTATTGCAAGACTGTTATGGGTACAGCTCTGCTCCCATGCTAATTTTACTTCACTGGTTTCAACCAAGTTGCTCCTGATTTATATTAGTTTACCAGAGATCAGGTTCAAGCATGAAAATTATCAGGAAGTAATAGCCCTTTATTCAAAATAAAAATATTTTTCCTCATTAATCAGGAAAGGCTATGGAAAAAGTAAAGAAGTGACTTTACATTTGCTGATATGTGGGAACATTTGCCCAAGTACTAAATCCCCCTTTAAAGAAAAATAACATGTGCTAAAGCTTTAAAAGGAGTCCAAACAGAGGATTAATTGAGGAGATTGATTTCAGCTCTCCCCACCCTAGTTTAATAGGCTTTTTCCCAACTCGGTTTCGGGGAGTTTGGTCTTTTAAACCACTTGTTCTTAACAGCAGTAAGGAAGAAATCTGGGAATTGATTTATTGTGAGGGTTTTCCATTGTACTCAATGGACATTAGGTACTGCCTTTTTTTGCATACTTTCTAGCTAATACGAATCTGTTAGATTTTATACTTTGCATCTACTAGTATCATATATCTTACTTAAGCACAAAAGACCTAGAGCCTGTATTTAAAAAAGAACATTCCATGCTGATATTTTACTGCAACATATAGCTCTTATTTTCAGGTTGCTTGGGACCGTAAACTTGCTTATACGCTACTATGCTTCAGAACTGCCGTGCGTTAGCTGAGGAGCATAGAGGTAGATCGAATCCGAGAAGTAAAAATCTTCCATAATAAATGCAACTTTTGACCACAGACCAAATCCAAGCTTGGTTTTGGGTCATAAAGGTGCAAGTCCCTCATCAATCACGTTCTTTTTGAACTCATCTAATTCCAGGACATTAACTCTTAAGAGCCCCAGGAGCCAAAACAGAGAGGAAATTGCTCCTTTTAACAGAGGATGCTCTTATAACTGCAGCACCGTGACCCACTGACAAAGACAGCTGTGTCCCACGCTGCAGGAGCGGGCGCTCAGGGCAACCCTGCCCAGGGAGCTACCACCTACTCTTGGTCATGTCCCAAGTGGGGACAAGCAGTCGGAGGCAGCTATTTCTCCACGTTGCTCCAACCTCCAGCTATTTAAAGCTCTGGCACAGAGCAGTCTGATCCGGCTTTCCCGCAGCTCTGCTGGCGGATTTGGTCCTGCGCTGCATACGCCGGTGTAACTCGGACCAGAGTCAGACACACCAGGCCAGATCCTTGGCTGCGTTTGCAGACCACACACCCAGCAGGCTTAGCCTGACATCAGCGAGGAACAGCTCGAGCTGGTCAAAAACCAGAAGGGGAATACTTTTCTTTTTTTTTTTTTTTTTTTACCAGCGTAATTTTTAATTGTGAAATTGCTCTTCCAGGTTTGTTTAAGCCACAAGAGATCAGGTCCCCAGAAGAGTAACCCAGGCACACCCCCTTCTCTCTAAGCGCAGATATGCCCATGCTACGGCCAGAAACTGCTGACTCCGTGATGCAAAGCACATGATCTGGCCCCTATACAACATTTTCTGTCAAAGCTGTACCTAGAATTTATGAAACTCTGGTGATTTTTTTCCCCTCTGTTCTGTTTTAGATCAGACTGAGAATTCATCTGAGCATTCAGAGATTTTTAATATCGTCTTTTTCTGGCTAAACAGACATAATGTTTTATTATTTTCCCACATTGCAGGCTTTCCAAAATGTACTGCTTTTATAAGTACAAATGTAAGAAGAGGGAGAGAAAATGGGTAATTATATGTCCTATCCGTTCTTATCAAGACTGTGTGTTGGAAAAGAGGGAGAAATTGAGAAAAAATTGAGAATAAAATTTATTGTAGATATTATTTCTCATCTTAGCTGAATGTTTTCCAACTAACTTCCTCTCCCAAACCTTGTGATTTCAAAGAATGTGTATGATACATCTTATATGCAAGGATTTAATTATTATTTTTTTTTTGCAATGCAAGAAAATAATGTTTCCAGTCTAACTCAAATAGCAGGGGAAAAAGTGTGTTCAGTGATATCTCCCAGAACTACTGGTGGATTATGATTGTACAGAGAATTTAAAGTGCTTGGCCTGCCTATAGAAACCAGCTGGGAAAAAAAGGAGAAAAAACCCTATTCCTACAGGAACCTGAAGGAAAGCACAATTAGTGGATGTTCTCACTTATTCTCCAAAAGCTATAGCATGTGCTCCTTTCCTCAGGACATATATTACTGATCTCAAAGGAGCATTTGCCTGTCACATTACACCCTGGAGCTTTGAATCAATATTTGCCTACTCCTGTCAACCTCAAGCACTTAAAAGTCATGACTCCTACCCCAGGCCAGTACGTGATGAGCTCCCAGATCCTTAGATGCTTTTTTCTGGCTCTTTCATTTTTCATTAGAAAGTTTAGAACATATTTTTAGATCATATCTTCACTTTCCAGGTATCCATACGGTATTTACAGTGCTGCCAGATGCAAAATATTGAAAAATACTTTTAGAAGTTCTTTACAAAACCTCCACTTGGGAGCCCCACCTGTGGTCAGCTCACAGTGGCTTTGTTTGGGCATTATGTCTTGCTCAGTTTCACATCAATTCAGTGACGTTCATCCCCACATCTACAACTTAACTTCGCAAGCAGCTCAGCCCCGAGACCAAAAGCAAGCACACGCTCTCCAGCTGTAGATCAGTTCACCCCCCAGCCTCACGGCTGGTTTTTGACCTAGCATCGTCCCTGCTCCAGCGGCGTTGGAGGCTCCATGTCTGAGGGGGTCAGTCCAGAGAGGGTTCAAGCCCCCTTCCCTTCTCCTTGTCCGGAAAAGGGATGGAGGCTCCGGCAGATGCCTTCTCCTGAGATGGCAAGATGAGAAGAGCAGGGATGGGGCAGCAAGGCCCACAGTCCTTCTGAATGGCTGGGTACTTTCCTGATCCCCCCTTCTTCTTCCCTCCTGGGGGGTTAATATGGGGGTCTCCTTCTTTCACTTTCTTCCAGAAAATGTCACCAGCTCATGCATGAGAGGGAAGGAGTCCTGGAATCCACTGGATTCCCTGTGGCTGCAGGGGACATGGCAAAGGTAGGTAGCTGGGACTGCAAAGCATGCAAGGGCTGCGACCTCTTACCCCACTGGGACCTCAATGTCTGTTGGACACACCGTTACTACCAAAAAGTCTTAAAATGAGGCGACACTATTTCTTCCCACCCATCTGGGCTGCTGATATTCAATCCCCTGAGCAGGAGACATGTTCTGCCTAGAGCCGCTTTCCCGCAACTTCTTTTATCTCTTCCACTAGAGTTTCCCTGGCACTCACCTTCATAAAATATCCAGCTTATCACTGTTTCTCATTACTTCTAGTGACCAAGCCGTACTTAAACATGCAGCTATCAGTTCCACTCACCCTTCAATACTCAAGTGGTAAAATCAGATAATCAGCCATTCACGGGAGAGGCAAACTTGAAGTTTGGTTGGCTTGAAGCCTCAGTTGGCTCGAGGTTGGCTTGAAGCCTTGGTTTCTGAGATAGATTATTGAAGTTCTTAGTATAAATTGCAGTTATACTATTCAGTTATACCCAGCTACTGGAGTTACCTCAGCACCAGTGAGAAAAGGAGGAAATCTAAATGAAAACAATGCATTTTTCACCCCTGCATTTAGGCAGAGAGTGTGGATCAGATTCCTTGAATGAAAACTCTACAGTATGACACGGGTGTTATGAGTTAAGACAAACCCTGAGGTTCATATGGAAGATCATGTACCTCATTGAAATTCAGTTTTGAGGTGAATGCGTGCTTTGGGTTCGAGCTTAAAATGGGACAAGTTTTTTTTCACATTTTCCAACACACCCAGCTCCTCTACATCTATTTTGTGCTAACCTACGGGCCTTCTGATATTACAGCGTTGCACAGGTAAGAAAGAGGAAGAATGATCACCTGTTAATAAGTGTAAATTCTACCTAGTCAGCGTTACGAAGCACAATGAATACTTCCACACAACAATATTTTTAAAACTAGTTCCAGCCTTTTGAGTAAGGCTGAAGAGGGAGTAACTGGGAAAGAGCTTTGCTGTATTCCAAATAGCAATGGTCAGACCTATACTGGTATACTGTCTATATTTTAGTGTCTGGGAAATTATGAAGAACATCCAGGCAGTGGAGATACCCATAAGATTCAGAGCAAAGAATAGGGAAGTCCTACTTTGAATCCGGATGAAGCATTCAGGAGAGTTAGCAAACCTCGCAATCTAGAGACAGCTGCCTGAAAAAATGGCAGGGAGAGAAAATGGAGAAACAGGTTGTCTATGAAACAGGAGTAATAGTTAAGAAGTTTGCTACTGCTGAGTGGAGCAGCAATAAGAAAAGATGGGACGATGGTGAGGAACTCAGTAGGCTTTGGTTACCCTTTTTATCTTGGAGGTTATTCTTTACATATTTTCTTCAATCACTTGGTCCTCAGGACTGGATTAGCAGCCTTGCATCCTTCATTATTACTGTACTTGTCAAAGAAGTTGCAATTAAGCTATTTACATCTTTTTATCTCTGGAAGTCCTTTTAAAGGACTTTTTTGTAACTAGGATACTGCGTGAGGAGCATGAAGACTCACGTGCATCTTGGAGATTCAGGGGCAGAGTCGTGGTGATGTATAACCAGGAGTCAGCCAAAGGAATCGAGTGAAGTGCAACACCTCCAACAATATCGCACAATGGGATTGATTTTGATGATTGTTTCAAGATTTATTCCAGCTGCTTAATCTCCCACTCCTTGAATGTGTTTACTAACACACTGCTGCCCTCTCACCCTCCACCACACCTTCTGCAAACCCACTGCATTGAAGAAGGGTCACTTTGCACATTGCCAGTAATTTAGCATCTCAAAAGCACCTGTGTGCAAAGTCACACAAGGTCAACTTTTTTTGTGTGAATTGGGAAGGGGTGAGCGTTAAAGAAAGCAAGGCCAGCAAATCTCTAATAGTGAAGAGTACCGTAGTTTCTACTAGATTCTCTTTTCTAGGCAAAATTCTGCTTCCAGAGTAACACAGCCAGTTCTCACCGACCTCAGCAGGAGTCACTGGGTGAGTGTCTGAAGGCAGAATTTGTCCCTTTGATTTTTTTTGTGCATCAAGGAGAGAGAAACTGATGTTCCAGGACTACTTGGTCCAAACTAATGCACCAAACATACCCACTACTTCATAGACATTTTATACATATTCAATTACATATTACCTTGTGCCTCATATTTCACTTTTGTTTGTGAAACAAAAAAAAAAGGAGCACATTTCTCTTCCATTTCATTTCTGTCAACAGTAAATCAGAATTCAGAGAGCTCATAAATTTTGCTCATGAGAGTCAGATTGACAAAACCAGTTCTGGACACAGCACTGGTCCCCTCGTTTTTGGATGCTTTCTTCCTGGAATGGGATCTGTTAAACAAACGCCCTGGTCTCAGTGGGCACCTCCTGACAGTGACACATGCAGCAGCAGAGGTGCTGAGCGAGCAGGTGGTAGGGGGATGGTATGTCAGGGGAAGGAACCTAATAGCCAATGCCATAGATTGAGTTAAAAATAAGATCCCACCTCTATCCTAATCAGCTCCCAGATACATGCCTGAGCATTTTAATGAATAACAACCTGAAACCTCATCTGGATTTAGGCACTTAAGTTATCCCTTTGGCTCTCAGTGGCTCACTCTTCATTATTTTAAAGATGTTCTGCAGTGATTATCCATTATTTACTTAATAGCTTCTTGTTTAAAACACTTGGCTAAGTGACAGGCCTAAGATGAAGTAATTTCCCTGCGTAGAGTAACAACAAGGGAATAAGGGAGCGCGAAACTCTTCCCTGCTGCTGTCAAAGCAATATCACTTCCCAGGAAGGAGAGTGACACTCGCGATGCCAGCGTGAGCGAACACAAGCTACCGTGGGGCTGTGCTGCCCCAGGGGCACGGGCAGCTCCCAGACAAAGGGCAGGGCTTTGGTCCTCATCTCAAACTTCAGGATGCTTATACCACAGGGATTCAACAGTCACTAGTAAAATAAGTGGCAGTGCCGGGATGGCAGATAGTCCCAGGTGTCCAGTCGTGTTTCCCATACCTGTATTTCCTCGCTCCTCTTTGATCCCACTCCCTCTTACACCCTCCCTGGTCAGAGGAGTGGTTACTTTCCTGCCCAGCACTCTGTGCCCTGTCTCTCCAGCATGGTTTTCAGGTCATTCTACTGCAAAGTAGGAGATATGAATTTTAGCCCTTAAGCTGTGGATGGAAGAGACGCAAGGTAGCCAAACCTCAGGTCAGTGTTCTGCTGACCGGACTGACGTACAAAAGATGGGAGTCATGCTCTCCACCATCGGCTGCGTGCATCTGGGCCTGAACTTCTCCCAGTTGGCATGCACCTCCTTGACTTTCCAAGACAAAACCCCCTTTTAGGAAGCACCAATGCGGATAAAAATTTTCTAGAGAGAGTGCTCTCCTCACTGTCTTGGTAATGTCTGCAATGCCTTTGATCAAGTCGTAAGTTCAAACCAACATAGATTAGAAAAGAAAATGCTTTCACTTAATGAATGCCTTTATTTTCCTCTCTTACCCGTTAAAAATCTGGTTTCATTTTGTGTGGGTCTGTGTTAGCTACATTTGATAAATCATGAGCTAGAGGTCAGTGAGATATTGCCGTGGTTTGACATAGATTTGACAAGTACTGACTAATCCTGACAAATTTCCCACTGATTACCTTTCAAGATACAGTTTTGCCACTGGATGGAAGAATAGGGACTTTGTAAGATATCTTTGTGGGTGAGCAATTTCTCAGCTTAGTACAATGAGAGCAACGAAAAGGATCCCAACTAGTACAGGCACAAGAAAATACTGTTTTCTAAGTACAAAGGAAATGTGCTGAAAGATTTTACAGAAGGTTGTGATTCTGTAATTTTTGACCCAATTTTAAGTGCATTGGCTCAGGTGCTTTCATTTGATGCAATCAAACAGTGTACAGAATAAAACCATATTGTATCATAGAGAATCTCAAAACAATCTGAAGAGTACGGTCGGTCCTGAGAAATTTTCTTCCCAATTAGCATAAACTGGCCAAATAATTCAGTGTGAGTTTGCCAAATCCTGCTGTGCTGACTCCGGTGTTTTGACTTTCTGGAGTTTCCATTGTGTCAGGTTCGACTATATAAAGTACAAGCAAAGAAATACAAGGTATATTCAGCTGACAAATCAGCTACCTATCTTGACAGGTAGATAGGCAGCTACCTTGACAGGTAGATAGGCACCACCTGAGAAAATGGTACCTCCAAAGGAACAAGGATGCCTTTTTACATCCAGTACCTCGGTTTACTTAGTTGCTGGCACTTCACAGAGGCAATTAATACACAAAGAACCTCACAGGACGGAGAATGAAAGAGTACAAAAATTTGGCAACACTCCTCTCTAACTAGACCTAGAGAGAGATGGTGCTAAAGGGAGCGGTCAGGGCCATAGCAAATTGTGTTGTGATACTCCATGGAAGAGAAGAAACCTGAAAAATAGAACAGTGCTTATCAATTGTTTGTGTTGTATCCTCAGCGAAGACACTTGATAGCTGAATCTGGCAAATACTGGGGGAAAAAAAGAACAAGCATTCCAATCTGTAAACATTTCTGATTTTCAGAAATGGTGCCCACTCATTATCCCCTTTTCCTTCTGTTGGATTTCTGGCTCTTTACCATCTCCAAAAAACATCCTTTGATTTATTTACTCATGGCTTTTATGTTTCCATGAACTCCCATGTTACCAAGTTTTACAGCTCAAATGTTTTCTTAAAATGCATTTCAAAGTAATTTCAAACTGCTAAAGGAAGCAGAATCTTAAATTTGTCCACACACGCGCTAGCAGCATAGTGCCCTCACCCAGTAAGAAAATGGAAACAACATCATGCAGCCTAATATATGTGAACGCAAATAATTTGAATAATGAACAGCAAATACTGAAAACATGATATGCATTTAAAACACAGCACATTTATTGCATGCTTTGAATGATATAAATCTGAATAATTTTTACTTTTAAAATTTAAAAAAAATTACTTTCAACAAATGTTGAGAATCATTCACTCATATAAAGCCCCAATAAAATGCATTTTGTCTAGCAGAGGGGAGAGCAAAAAGAAATACATTGATATTACCATTTCTGTCTCATTTTAGAGGTTTAGCCAAAATGCTGTTTAAATCTGAATGAATTCTATTCCATCTTTCTTTTTTTCCAGAACAAGGGCTATTTAGGCAAACATGTTGAAGAAATACATTTCTCCATTTGTGTGTACATCACCTGCAAACGCTGCCTTTACGGCTTCTGAACTGATTGTGACAATACATGTTGTTGAGGCAAAAAGAACTAAGAAACTATGAGACAAGTCATATCTAAATCATAGCCCTAATCATAACTGAAAGCATATTCCCAGCACATGAATTTCAAATCTGCCTAAATATTTGCACTCAGTGTATTACCACACTCATCCTATCAGCATCAAAACAATGTCATGTGAGGTTATTATTTGCAACTAATAGCTGTGCTCAGTTATATAGCTTGAATAGTGATTACTTCTAGAGAACAGTTCACTGCTGGTGCTAAAAAAATCCCCCGACTTTATCAGTCCTTCTGAAATATTTTGTGAATTTGAAAAAGAAACACAATTTGCCACATTAGTGACATTCGGGTTTACTTCTTCAGGTGGAAGACCATTTCATTGCTTTCATTTTCAGCGTGATAGTCAAAAAACACTGAATATTTCAAGACAGCATTCACACATGTTGAGAACTGCTGAGAAGATCAGACTTCACTTTTACCTGAGCCCAATTGACTGAGAAATTATTTCATTAACAATGGTTTTGATGAAGACTAATGCTGACATTTTTATTGTTTGCTGGAAATACTTTTTCTAGATATATTACATAAGCGAAGACAAAAGGAGATTTTCCATTGATTTAAAATGTCTAACGGGTCACAGAAATAATAAATCAAACTATAAAGTCAAAATGCCATAAAATTTGCACAACCAAATTCTTACAGTAATGTAAATTTATCCATGCTCATTTTACATCTCGATTCTGGGCGGCACTTAGTATAAAAAGATAAATCCAGTATGGGAATTAAAAGTTTAAATTGTTTTTAAGAATGTGGTTTACTTTTTGTAACACTGGTGCATCAGTCACATAATAATGGAGGAGACTAAAATCTGTAATCATAGGAGCCTCCTTGCATTAGACAGAAATGATGTATGGGGAAAACCAGAAAATTTTTCAGGCAGGAAACGTCGTCTGTGTCCCCATACGTGAACAGTCTCTAGCAGATTACGCTTTTGTACAATCATTACTCAGTGCCTCAATCAGGCTACTCACATTTTAATTTCAATTTGATTTAATTGCAAGAATTGTAATTTCAAAAGAAATTATCAGTACAGAACCCAATAGTGTTTTATCGTAATTACAGCTTATTCTTCATGTCCTCTATTCTTCTCTGAGGATGATGAATAATTGATTACATGATTTGCCACAATTATTTGATGAATAATCAATGGTATTCAATCAATTTGTTTAGCGATTGTACTTTGCAATTTACATTTAAGTAAAAGATTAAGATCTCTTGCACAGTTAAATAACGAACTGTGTTTAAATAATGTTAAAATCGTAACACAGTGAAACAAAAGCTAATCAAGTTAGGGTCGTGATTTACACTTGTGCCATTATAGAGAAGGAAAAGGACAAATGGTATGGAGTATTATCCTTAACTTCTAACACCCTGGCTTCTCAAAGTGCAATTTTTCAGTAAATCGGATTTAGTAAGAACAAAGGATTCTTAAAATCATCACAGTTGTTTATCCAAAATAATATGTATTGCCTTCTATCAAGTTCTTTCTATGTAGTACTTATAAATCTGGGTTGATCTTACGAAACAGCTAATCATCAAGTGTCTCAGCGGATGTGGGATCAGACATATGCTACCAAAGCTGTTTCATCTCTCAAAGCGGGGACAACAGAAGGTTGTTCAATCTCGGTGTCTCCTGTTCAAACAGAAACACCTCCAGGCAATGAAATGGCCACGATCTTGGGGAAAATGCTGTGAAAAATCCATGGTGGCCTCATAGGCGTACAGGTAGGACTCTAGTGGCTGGTGGGACTGGGAAACGCAAAGGACCACTGGATTTCTGAGTATTCATCTGGAACTAGAGAAATGGAGGGAGTTTTGCCATTATTTCTTGACTACAACTAGATTCATCTGAGACCACTCCAAAGGCAGAGTACAATCGTCCACGGCTGGAAGAGCTACAGAAACATTGGGATGTTTTCCAAGAGCTGCTCCAAACATCACTGCAGCTAGCAGGACTGACTCCACCTCCGGTGGGAGGGAGCACAGGACACAGCAGCAGATCTCAGAAACAGGACTGGGATTACTTACGTGTATTGTAAACTCAATGTTGTTCTTTTCATCTCAGCCAAGTTGTCCATTTTATACTAGTCCATAGGAGATAACTAGACCAGAAGAATCGATGGAGAAGTTTGTGATCCAAGTCAGGGCCTGAAGTCTTTGTAAAAGGATAACATTTTAGGCCAGGTAGAGAGGACAGAGAGAGTTAAACAGCTAGGGAAGATGCCTGGGAATGAAATCCATAAGAATAATTTTTTTCAGCTGGCCAAGCAAGGATTCAGCTGACCTTTAAGCAGAAATTAGGAAGGACCACGTAGCTGAAAAAGTTATGAAGCCACAGGATAAGGCCAAAACAAACAAAACAGGCAAAAATCGGCAGGAGAGCTCTCATCCAAAAATGAAGGACTATTGCAAAAATAAATCAGAAAAGGAGACCCTGTAGCTTGGAACAATACTTGAACTTGAAAACCCGAGAAGCCACCCCCTCTCCCAAATCCGAGCATGCACTCCAGTGTTGTCCTGACTCCATATCAGGATGCAATTCCCTCCTCCCAGGCATGCTATACCCAGGTTTACACGGGAAAAGACATCAAACCTGGATGCTGAGATGGAGTGACAGTACTCCTCAGTCTATCCCTGGTTTGAATGACTGGTGACCAGGTTTCCAGCTACCCTGCAAAGACCACACAGCACTCGGAGTGGGTCTGATGCAGATTGTTGAGGCTCCTGAGGATACAGAGGAGGAAAGTGGTACACCTGCTAAGGCAGTGGGGAAAGCAACCCTCTTAACCAATGACATTTTGAAAACTCCCTATTAAGACTGGGGTTTTTTAAGCCAAATCTGTACAACTGGTAAAGAACATCTTGCTGGGTACAAGCCTAAGAGTTGCGTTTGTAAGAATCATCATTTGAAAATTTATGCCTAATTGCTTCCACCAGTCCACATGACTTGATTCCAGTTGAAGTGGCCCAGAAAACACCCAAAGCAGACCTAGAGCAAGGTGCTCTTGTTGATATTAGTCATTGATGTGCTTCTATACAGCTTTTTGTCTGAAAAGCTCAAGGGCTGCACAGACATTAACTAAGCCTAACAAGACACACGTGGTGCCCGACAGTTTTATTCTCTCCATGCAAAGAGGGAAACTGAGGCATTCCCACTGCTACTCTTGGCAGTGGCACTACTGCCTATTGGAAGTATAAATAGGAAAAGAATGGCCATTGTACCCATTGTGGGTTCCCTTCCTAAAGAAAGACTAAGAAGCAAAAAGAGAAAGTATAAACCAAATGCAGTGTTGTAGAAAGCGAGCAGCAGAAGTTAAAGCATTGCTCCTCCCCAAAAAATCCCCAAATGATCCCAGAAGCTGGCCTATGCTTCACACCACAGAAAAAAAAAAAGTTAGACCAAAACAAAAAAGTCTAATCTCACCTTGCAAAAAAAGCTAAATCTCGCCCCTAATCTAATACAAATTTTGTTCTAAATACACAGTAAAAACACCAAGTAGATACCTGTGGGGTGACCTAATGCCAGTATAAAGATCACTACGCTTCATTCAAACTCTCCATCTCCAGGCATGGCCTTTTTTATTCCCCAATACTTAAACTGCTTTAGACAGCATAGTCTGACCTATATCTTCTGCACTGGCTGAATCCAACAGCTCTAGATCATAGGATCAGGGTTGGGAGGGATCTCTGGGGGCCATCTGGTCCAGCCACCTCTTCCAAGCTGGGCTGGCCTCAAAGCTACATCAGTGCTAGATTATATTTTTGCTACCTAGCAAACATTTTTGCTACCTGATCGTTCACCTACCTGCAGTTGCAGTCGCAACTCTGTACGCAAACTTTACACGAAAGCAGTTTTATGCAACCTCTTGCCTATCAAGAGATAGTTACTCCTTTCAATATGAAAACATGGGTTGCTTCAAAGATAATAAGAAATATTTAAAGTATTCACTGGAAGGGGTAGGATTGGAAAAGAAAGTCTGATGGGCTGCTCGAGGCATTTCCTTCCAGGGTACCTGTGTGAGTCTATACAGAAGCTTTTCCTCCTACTTCAAAGTCACATAAAAACTTTTCACGCTTGACATTTTTAAATTTTAAGCTCCTGCAACAGAGGCCCAAAATTGCACGCCTCACATGAAATTCATGCTCAGCCACAGCTACTTTCTAGAGAAAAAGCCTCAACATAGAACATATTTTAGGATACATTTTTCATACCATAGGTAACAGTCCCATGGAAGTGGGGTTTTTACTATGTTAAGGTAACAAAGCTGGGGCTCAAGCCCCTTCTAAACTTGCTTATCAGTAGTTTATATGTTTTTCCTTGCATAAATATTTTTAAATATTGAATAAAAGTTTAAGATACACAAATAGATATTGTAACTCTGGGCCTTTTTTATGTGCAAGTTTTCCTCACACCCTCTCTCAACCCACTCCAGTGGCAGAGTAGACCCCATCCTCAAATTATCCAGACTTCAAGTAAACCAAGAGTGAATCCAACTAAAACCCACAAATAGTACCCCAGGGTTGAATGCAACAAAATCACAGGGGAGCCAAGCAGCTCCCACGGAAAGTGCAAAAACCAAAATTATGGAGAAGATTATAGCCCCTTCCCCAGTACTCGCATTTGCAGATTGTATTTTTTTTTATCATTTCCTACTGTTCGCAGGGTTGTGGGCATATTTTCTCCCTGACACAAAGTCTAAAGAGAAAACTGTCTGTGCTGTTTCATCAGGACTACGGTTGGTAACTCGGACAGGCTTTATTTCTGTCCATGTTGTGAAAAACAGAGCGGGTTGTAACGCTATTAAAGCAGTTATGCTGGATTTGCATTGCAGACGTGGCTGTAGGATGAGTAAATTACATTACCGTAGCAAACTTCCCAAGCTACCCATACGGTTAAGTAGAAACTAAGAGTTTATAGCTTAATTAGAGGTGTGTGTAAGTGAGAATCAGATAAACAGATATACAACTTAAAAGAGTGCATTGGCCATAAATTCTTTCATTCCAGATTCAGATCTGCTAATATATGACTGTAAACACCTTTGACAAGGTTATTTAAAAGCCAGGCAATCTTATTTCCTATGCCTTTGGAACCTGAAGTGGGAAGAAGTAAATGAGGGGAATCATGCAATGCTGGCAGCACAGTCTAAACATATTTAGATCTTAGTGATAAGCGCTACAGAAATGCTTGAATAGGTGGCAGGGAAGAACAGAGGACAAGGGACAAAGAGCTCTACAGCAGCAGATGGCTACAAGCAGCCCTTTTGCCATCTTTGCCACCCTTTTCTTCAGATTCCCTTTAGAACAGATTCATTTTTTCACATTTCTACTTCATCCTTTTTTTTTTTTTTTCTTAAATTGTAAGAGACATCCAAAGTAATTCTGCTGGAGAAGTGATGGAGACCTCTTGTAATGAGGTTTCACCTGTCCGTACAAGTGTCTTTGCTTTCTCTCCGAAAACTTCCATGCCGATGCAATCTGAAAATGTTTATTTTCAGACTTGGCTAAGATTTAAGAGGAAGCGTTCAGCAATGTGATGGTGACGCTATATCCAGGCTGCAAGGAAACGGCCGAGCAGAGCGCCCAGGGTTAGACTCCCAGCTGAAATTTTTAAGGTGACAAGTAGGTTTAACACTCTTGCCTGTAATAAAGTTGTAGCCCAGAGTTGTAGCCTAAAGTTGTTTCCTGTGAGTGCTACATTTTTTTTTTTTTTTTGGATACAGAAAGATGATTTTGACCAGATTGGATTCCAGACAAAAGACTTTGCTAACACAGGAAAACCAAGTGTGCTTCAAAACACGAAGGGAAAATTGCCATTTCCCAACCTCAAATAATTCCTTGTTTAGAGAATCAAGAGAGACACTGCCAGACAACAGACCAAATCTCAGCTTTATATTAAGCTTTCACGGTTCCAAACACATTTGTTTCACCAAAGCGGGGAGAGTTTGCGATCGCTTAGGAGCCACTCAGGTTCAATTAACTCACCCTCCAATTTGCATCTATAGAAAAAATATAACATAAACGTCTTCATTGTTACTTTTTGATTTTTTCATAGAGGGTTTGAACACTGCGAGACCACCAGAGAACCGGGAGCTCAATTAACATTGCTTCAAGGGTGTGAGGTGTGAGTAATTGAGACAAGGACGGTGAACTCCAACTGCTTAAACAGATGCCGAAAGTGCCGGTACCAATATAAGGGAAGGGACTTAAAAGTATACCTGCCCGCTTCAGTGTCCCTTGAATGCCTACCACATTCGTTTTGCCATCTGATTTACGGTAACACCGGGGCTGCTTTGCTTTGGGAAGTGCCCACCCCTGCCAACCCTCTCAAGAAGCTTTTCTAAGCCTGGTGGCTACCGGCTCCACACACCCGGGAGGATGAGGGCCGAGGGTGACAGACGATGGCGAGGGACGATGGCCAAGGAGGGTGATGGCCCCGTTCCCCCCAGCAGTGCCCCGGGTGCAACTGGCGGGTACGTGCATCCCACCGACAATACTGTGCGTCGCAAGTACCGCCGGAGCGTGCTCCATTGTCCACCTCCGCATAGCTCAGCGTGAAAAGTTTTTAATTAACTTTCCCTCCCTTGCTGCCTCGGTGAGGACCCAGCAATCGGCCTCAGAGCTCCGTCTGACCGGGGAAAAAGGGGGAGGGGGGGAGCCTGCCCGTCCTCCGCCCGCTCCCCGCCCTTCCCAAACCGGGGAGAGGGGGGAAAAGGGTTTCACAAGTTTTGCCATATCCCCACAGGCTTCAGTCGGCACTGCGCCGGCTCCCCCAGAGCCTCCGCCGCCGGCGGGCACACGGGCGGGGCGGGGCGGGGCGGGGCCGGGACGGGGCGGGCCCCGCCCCGTCCCGGTGCCGCCCCGCCCCGCCCCGCCCCGCCGGGTTTTCCGAGCCGCCGGCCGCCCCGGCCCGACGGCGATTGGCGGGCGCGGCGGGCGGCAGCCAATGGGGGCGGCGGGAGGTGCATGTCGCCGTCCCGGGCGCGGGGCGGCGAAGCCCCATTAGGGCGGGGAGCGGGCGCGGGGCTCGGTCACTCGCGGCGGGGAGGCGGCGGCGGCTGGCGGAGGCAGAGCAGGCTCCGGGCGGGCGGTCCCCTCCGCGGCGCTGCCGGAGATGCGCGTCTCCCGCCGGCGTTGACTCCTCGGGAGCCCACACCTCCCCCGCCGTCGATGTGACGGACCCGCCGCCTCGGGAATACGTCGCCGTGGTTCGGCCGCGCTGCGGGGAGGGTAAGTGGCGACTCCCCGGGGGGGAGGGACTGACGGGCAGCCTGCGGCGGGGTGCACGGCGGGTTTGGCGGGGCGCGACATCCCGCTCTGCGGCGGGGCTCCTGCCCCCCGCCCGGGGTTTGCACGACCGGGAGGTGCCCGAAAGGAGCCCCCGAAACGCAGAGCCGGCGCCGCTGGAGAAGCGCCGTCCTGCACGGAGTTGTTGGACGGGGACTGCGGGCTCGGGAGAGCCGGGACTGAGGGGGGGGGGGGGTGTCCCGGCGAGCCCCGCCGCGGCTGTCGCGGGCGGGGCGGAGGGGGGGGGGGGAATGGTGCGGCGCCGGTTCGGTGCGGCCGGCGGAGCGAGAGGGGCGGCGAGCCGGGGGCCGCCGGTCTGAATGAGGGTCCAGATGCGGGAGCTCAGCTGTTGCCTGTCAGCGGGGTGACAACTGGCCTCTTCCAGGCAGCCTCCGCCTTCTCCTCATCCTCAGCGAAGTGTCTGCGTCCGGGCGCCCTCCTGGCCCCGAGCCGGGGGGGGAAAGGGGGGGCGACCTCGGTCTGCCCATCCTGGCGGCATCCTTCGGGCTCTCCCCGGCCGGCGCGCTGTGTTACTGGGGAGTAACCCCCCCCCACCTCACCCCCACCCCCGACAGCGTCTGAGTACGGATCTTGCCGAAGTATGTCTTTATTTTTTCATTCCTCCGTGAAGAGAGCTCTGGAACGGCGATGGACTCTTCCCCGAGTCCCTTCTCCCAGAATATTTAATCCCACCGCGGGATTTCAAACTCCGGTAGCCACCATTTATCATCCGGCCGGGCCGGGCTGAGTCCAGGGCGCCTTCGTTGTGGTCCGAGCCTGGGGGCCACCGGGTCTGGCCTTGGACAAGAATCTGTCATTGTACCCCAGCGGGGTGGCCGAGGAAAGCAAAATAAAGCACCCGCCGGTACCAGTGTTTCTAAATGCCATCAACCGGAGAGGCAGGAAACGCGGCGGGGGGATATTTTACAAGCTCTCTGAGAAACGTTTATATAGAGGATTTAAAGGTTAACAATGCGTATTCCCTATATGCTAAAACCTAAAAGGTGGCAAAAATAAACGGCTAGCGTTACTGCCGGCGAAGTTCCCCATTTTCGCTGTTTAACTGGTAACTGAGGGCTTTAAACTGCGTGTTTTGCATGGCAAACTCAGAGTGACTGCTGAGATTTTCTGGCAGGATGTGTTTTCTCCCACTTTGGCTCTAGTTATTACTATTTTTAGGAGGAATTATTGTTATTTGTGTTACTTCTCTACAGCACGGGTTTATCACAGTGGCCAGGTTTTCATCCCAAAAAACGTCAGCGGGTCAGAGTGGGCTTGGGAAGGAAGGGGAGAGGAGGGAAGGAGAGCAGTTACTCTGACTGCAGTGACAGATCCTTTCATTTCTCACTGCAGAGCCCCGGATGAGCTGGGCTGGTGCAGTTCTGCCAACAACACAGTTAATTGTGTCCTGTAAATCAAGGTCCACGGAGCTGCTCTCTTTCTGTATAACAAAAGGTTTTGTAATGAGTAAGCCCAGATCAGTCATATAAAAATTTTAATGTCAACTGGGCAAGGTGTGTGTGTGGGGACCTTACAGGGTTAATAGCTAAACTATTAAGATTGGAGTCAGATGTGGGTAAAAGCAACAGGAGAGTCTGGTTTTTCCTAATATCCTGTAGTATGATAACTCTGAAGAAGGTAATTGTTTAAAAAAAAAAAATCTGTTTCAATTTAAGATTTATTAAGCAAGAAGAACCTTGCGTAAACATAAGAATCCTTTTCTTGTTTGGAAAGGCAAGAAATGGCTAGAAATGTCAGCTGAACTTAAAAGTGAACGACTACAAACTATGCGTGGATTTTTCATGCATATGTGCAAGAATGTTATTAATCTCATTCTCAACTGGTTTATTCTGCATCTTGGGGAGACTGGGGCGTTTAACTCGGGCTTTTGGCAAAACGGCTTCTGCGCTGCTTTTTATTTCCTAGCAAACAAGTTCTTTCTAACATTTAATAAGATGTTTAGAATACAGGAGTAGGAGATAACAAGTGTCTTCCAAAGAAGGAGAAATGGAGGGGGTGGGAGGGGGGAGCCAGGTTTTACTTACATATATAATAAGTTGGGAATGTAAGTTTGTATATAAGGCGGAGATCTGAAGAATGACTTGGCATGCTAATGACCTGTCTTTTCAGAACTTCAAGAGTTTGGTCTGTCTCCCCCTATGGTTATAATAAGAGATTAAATGTATTTGCCATATTTAATTAATTAGCATATGAAAATCAGATGGCTTTTACTTTGTCATTGTTTTCCTGTGAAACTTTTCTATGTTAATGAACATCTACATTTTACAGAGTAATTAAAATGGCTTTGATTCATATTATGTCTTTGCAGATAGCTTTGACCCTTTCTAATGCTGCAGCTTTTGTGTCCTAGCCTAAAAGTCCTTTCCCTTTGTAATATGCATCTGGCATAATATATTGTCAGTGGCTGCTATATGCAGCTTCTAACAGAGCAGACTGAGAGTTGCACTTAAATTTAAAGCCTCTGTTTGCTTGGATGCCATGTCTTGTGCATTCCAGAGTTAATTGTATGTGCAGTTGTGAAGTCCATTTAAAACAAACAAACAAGCTGGGTTTTGTTTCTGTTTTCCACCACTACCTTATCCTAAAGTAAAGAGATCCCTGCTGTTGGGGTATAAAAACATGCTCTGAAACATTACTTTTTTTGTTTAATGATTACAAAGCATCATTTGTGTTTCTGGGAAAATTGTTGTACAATACAATGCTGCATTAGGAATACTTGATTATGAGATCCATGCCTAATGACCAAGTGGCTTGTATCAATATTCCGTTTGCCCCCTTGTATTAAGGCTTAAGCTTTAGTTTGGCCAACACTGTTTTCTGCTTATTCTGTTTAAACAGAGGTAAATTTGAGGTTAGCTCTAGTCATTAGTGTATGCTTGGTGTAAGCCGTGCATGCTTAGGTCCTGCTCCTGGAAATGTTTACAGAAATGAGTAGCTTTTACTTGTGTGCTTAAATTGTTTGGATTAAGAGTTGTATAATGGGAAGAACCAGCTTGGAAGGATACAGCACAGCTATCGCTCATCTTTTCCTCCCTCCTACCTTATGGCTGAAGAATGATGGGAAGAAATGTGTTTTGCAAGTAACAGCACACTGAAGTCATGGCATTTCTGGAAGAAATTCCCAGATAGACTATCAGATCACAATTTGCCAAAATGACACATTTTTTTTTTACGGAAACGGCTCTTTGGCTGCTGGTTCATTGTGAAAGGATATTTCCAGTTACTGAAGAAAATTTCATAAGTGGTCTGCTGTAACTCTTCCTCCTTGTATTTTGCTTGTTTATATTGTGCACTAAATAAATTATACTACTTTTTTTTTTGGCAAAGCTAAATGAGCAAATGACTTCTCAGCACAAACTGACAATGCTTCTCAAGCATATTCTCGTGCAAGGAGCTTTTGTTAAATGCACGAAATGAGTGAAGTGCTCAGATACAAAAAGTATGAGCCAATACAAACATTTTTAGTATTTTTAAAATATCTGTAAATGACAGCTTTTTGCTAGTTTACCTTTTCTTGGAACTATGCCTGGAAGGCTAACTCCTTAAAAGTTCTTAAATGTAACCATGAGATTGGTGAGTTGCTTGTCAAGATCATTTTGAACCTATCAAGCTCAGGGTGTTTTGCTGGTTAGTAAACCTGGGGTAGACAGTCTCTCAGGCAGGCCTTTCATTTCCAGTGGATTACACATCAACAAAAGCTGGAACTGTGTTATTTCAGTTGTTCTGTACCAAAGTCATGTACTCTTGTCTAAGGTTTGTGTTTGAAACATTGATTTATAGCACCTGATAGCTCTTGCTGTTCTGCCTTGTGTGCTTCTCGCCTTCGTTTTCCTTCCCTCCCCCCTTACTCCCTTGCTCTCTAGTTCTACTGAGTTGGCGATAAAGCGATAAGAGTATTATGGAGTGTGCTTGTAGGTTTATATCTGTAACAATTTTATTTAGTTGCCCCTCCTTTATCTAAGCACAGATCCCACAGCTTGCAATTACGGTCTTTGACTTCAGTAACAATTCTGTTTTTTTGAAATGTTTCCAGTTATACACAATATTGGCTTCATGGAGCAGCTGCATGCCAAAAAAGCATTTCCAACCGCCATCCAAATATTGAAATATGATTACTTTGCTTTTATTTAAAATAAATTTTGTTTCCTGTGATGTTTTTATAACCACCTTTTTGAGCTTGCTGCCTTCTAATCTTGCATCAAGTAGCCCCAATCTCAATATTGCATGATTCCAGAACTAGGCTTCTCTAAGGGCAATGTGCCAAATCCATGTCTAATGTTTGTGTTAATGTGGTGTATATGAAAACTGACTTCTCGGTGAATTTGATCGCTGATTTGTATAATTGCAACCAGCATGATTAAAAATCTGCATGTCAATATCATGATGCTTATATTAAAACTTACAGACTTTTTTTAAGCAGGGTGATGTTAGTCCCTTAAATTTTCTTAAAGGGAGTCTTCATTGTCCAAACATCTTCATTTCTGAAGGTGTTTGAGTGTTTTAAAAAGAAAATAAGAACATAGGTGCAGTTTTGCATGTAGCAATGTAGGCTTCAGGTCATGCTCTGTGTTAGGACTCTGGCACCCTCTTGTTCTGCATCTTCTCTCACCAGTTTTAAAAAGACTGAAATAAGAAACTTGCATGTTAAGAATTGTGCAGTTGAATCTTTTAACATATCTGGACAGATACTGCTATACCGTTTCTCAAAGCGCACATCTCTTCTGTATTCCTGTGCTCCTCATTGGAGCAACGTAAACCGCCTCCGACACAAGCACTGTAATTGTTCAGCTTTACCTGTTTTACCCTCCCCTAATCTCTTCATTAACAAAGTACTCCTGTGACAGGGAGAGTGCTAGCTCAGCAAGAGGCACCCAGGCACTCTTGCTCAACCCGTCGAGCGCATGGGCTAGTCGGACACTGCCCTCACCCATGGCCCACTTCTGTAGCAACACAAACGCACAATAACCATGGCACAAATTGAAAGCCGCCTTGTGCTTTCAAGTGTGGATCAACTTGTCTAACTGCAGTAAAAGCCCATGTGTTTTCAAGTACGTTAAAAATTAGTGCATGATTAGTGAAGATGTTTTTTAAAGATCTCTTTTTGTAATCAAGTGTTATAGTTAATCACCCAGAAGTTCTAAAGTGTTTATGTAAAGAAATTGCATGTGTTTGTGTGCATACTTTAGCACTAATATTTTTACTTTTATTTCAGCCTCCTTGCAGGAATTGGTGTTTTCGTAGAAAAATAAAAGCTTCACATGCCGAGATGACTATTCAAAGTGTGAATATTTATGTACTTTAAAATGAATTTTATGAAGGCATTGAAGAAATGTCTGAACCTAGTGTATTTGCATCTATATATACAAACTGCTAAATGAATTATGCTAGGTCTAGAACCTCACTGGTGAATTGCAGATGTCTTTTGTAAAAGTATACATATGGCTTTCTGAGAGCTTTGAACTGTTTTCTCATGCTTTGCTCATCAGAAAGATCATATGGATAACTTCATTGTGAGAAGGTTTTTCAGTCTTGTTTGCAAAGCATGGTGGATCTGTGTGATAAATATTGAGTTCCCATTCATCCTAGGCCTGAAATAAGTTTGTTCTGTGCATATGGAATATGGGAATAAGACACACAGAGGATATGTTTATATTTAACAAAATTAATAGTATAAAGCGAGTGCAAAGGAACTTAGAAGCCTAAACAGCTTGGCAGGCCAATAGCCAACGAATGTCTTAGAGTACTGCCAAACATGTAGAAAGCAGACCAGACTCTCATCTGTACCGAGGTACTGGAAAAGTATGTAACTTCCAGCCTGGTGAGGATGTTGTTACCCAGGCTGCAGCTTTGTTCTGTCCTCTCAGCAGCTCAGTGTAGGACTGGATTTTGGTAGGTATCTACTAGGGGGTACCATCACTGTATAGGAGAAATGTGAGCTGCCTAAAAAAGCAAGCGGTTGTGTTACGGCAGCTCTTCTCCACAGCCAGATCCCAGAGAGCGGGTCCCCTTTTGTAGGGCACTGGCCTCCTGTTAGGAGGCTCTGCGGAAGGCAGCAGTGTATTAGGGTGAGGCTGGAGAGAGCATCCACATGGTAAGAGGGAGCCCTACGGATTGCTATTGTGTTCAAGTATGAGCTGCCAAAAAGCTGTGGAAGCGCTTACAGTGAAGGATGCTGCTGAGTAAGTTAGTGAGCTGAATGGTTGATTTAGCTGTTTGTGAATCCAGTCAACGTCAGGCTTTACCCCCTGACCCTTCATACAGACAGTTTGCTCGGGCAATCTTTGCAGGGGATTTCGGGTGGTGCAAAGCTGTAGTTCAGTGGTCCAGGCTAATAGCCCATTTCTTTCTCAATACATGATTTTGCAGTTACATGAAACTGTTGATTTCATGCAAGAATAGCTCTTATGGTTTTAGAGTAGCCTGTTAATATATTGAGCTTGAGCAATGCAGGTATTTGATTGAACTGAAGTGACCACAGTGACAAGCAGGCATCTGTTTCATCGCTGTAGATTTATTGCTTTTCAGATTTCTTTGCAAAATCTCCCCTGACACTCAGAGCTCTATTGTCTAGTTCTGAATCTGCCATCTTTTAGGCTGTAATTCTGGTAGGTTAGTTTTTAATGTCTCCTTGTCTGTCTCATATTGTACTGTAGCTGTTCATAAACCTTTTTGACCTATTAGTTGATGTCTTATTAACCTGGAGCTGATGCTGTAAAGAGGTACTGATACAATGAGGGTTCTTGGACTGTGGTGTAGTAGCACAAAGGTATACTTGTGCTTGGTGGCCTTATTTTTCGGAATTGAGGTGACACCAGGCTCCTGTTCATTTAAGGCTTTCTTTTTTAACTTTGATGTGTAAGTCAGTGTTCAACAAGTAAATGCTAACTCCAAAACACTCAAAGTTGTATATTCAAGGGCATATGTGTTTGTTCTTGGGCCTCTTTCTGCCTTTCCATGGCATCTGGAAGGAAACTAATTCTTTGAAAGAACAGGTCTCATGAAAATCAGCAGGTATATCTTGAATTATGCATCACTTTTTCTGCAGGTAGGAGTCATCCTTCTTTGTGCAGTTCCATGCATTTACCTTCTTCCTGCTTTGTCACGTACTAAATCAGCCAATATTTAATGCAATTGAGAGAACAGACTCTAGGCTTGTTTTTAAAAGGAAACTGCCAGCATGTCTTCCTGGTGGAGTGCAGGGGGAGACTTAAAAAACAGTATGTGAGCTGTGACACTGGTTGTGCACACGAGTGAAGGTGGGGGAGAAGCATTTTCAAACAGGCAGTTACAGTAATATTCTGTCAGTGTTGGACTCTGAATGAGTATGAATGACTTCAATCTTGCATTGCTATGGTACGTAAACCCCATAAAACAATGAAATATGTCTGTATTCCCTCTGTAAAATACTATGTCCCTTGCACTTAGTTGTGCTGGCACAGCTTGAGCAGAGACGTGGGGATGGTTTGAAAATGTTTGTAGGTTTTCTTGCTTTTTGTTTTAAGTGAGCTTCCCAAATCAATACAGACTGGCACAATGATTGTGTTAGTGCACAGAGTTGCTCAACAGAGTGGTGAAAGAGGAGCTTCCTAACCGCATGCTGTTACCCAAAATAATAAACCGTAAATCTGTAGCTTCTGTTGTGCCATAGGTCCAAACCATGAAGTGGTTTTGTAACCTCTAAATCAGCTAGTACTTTCTCTGACTTGAGTTCCGGTCACAAGTGTTGCTTTTTCATCTGGACAACTAATATTACCATAGTTAGATTGGGAAGAGTTTTGGGAGATCATCTACTTGAGCTTGGGCTTGAGTGATGGTTAGGCACCATTTCTAGTGATGCAAATAGTTCAGACCTCCCTCCCACTTCTCAGTTCCTGGGAATGGAAAGTCTGTGTCCTTCACAAAGAAAATGGCCTGCTTCTCATTTTATGGAATAACTGTAGGAAAATACAAATCAATGATGACTGTCAGAAAGGAAATACAATATTTACTTCTAAAATTTTATCTTAAAGCCAGTTTACTGACTGGGCTTCTGACTTCTTAATTCAAATCCCAAGTCTTCAAAAAAAAAAAAAAAAAAAAAAACCCTGGGTAAGCTGCAAGTTCCACACCACCACCCCCAGCTAGAGCCTCTTTGCCTGCCTTCGCTTGTGTACTCTATCGGTTTCACAGTTCATATACTTGTGTTTTTTTTAAATCTCCCCATGCACTCTGGTGGGAAACATGTCTGCTGTTTCCTTTCAAACACACAAGGCTTGATTCTCCTCTCACAATGGCATAAATTGTGAAGAACTCCACTTGAAATCAATGGAAGTAAAGACATGTAAAATGGGGTGAGAGAAGAGCCCAGCCTCTGGTTTCTATTTTTAAGTGAGTCTGGTTAACCTAAAATTGTTCAGTGTGCCACTGTGACTTTAGTTTGTAGATATCAGTTGCTATGCTTGTTTCTCTTCATACATAATATTTCATTTTCATATATAATACATTACAGCTAGTACCCCTAATCATGATGCACATTTCTTTGATTTAATACCTCAGTACTACTACATCAGTTTTGGTAGTTAATAAGCAATATGCATGGTAAAGTACTTACCTTACTAGGGTCAGATCCTACAAAAAGTCTGGGGTGTAGCTGTGTTTCTGTGCAAGTCCTGAAGGAAGGCTGAATTGGTGCTATCCATACAACTTATTTTCTGTTGCTTTAGTAGTTCTAATCTGTGAATCTTGTTCCCCGTTATCCAGGTTCTAGACACTAATTCTACATAAACAACATTTTCTTGGTTATTATTGTTTTTCCTCTGACTGTAAAGTTTTTGGCTCCATTCTTGTGTTTTGTACATACTCAAGAACTTACTTTAACTTCAGATTTTCTCTGAAGAGCTAAGTATTTGCCAATAAACATGGAATATCCACACACAGTTTCTGCCATTGCCTAAGTATTGGTGGTTGCTCACATTTGTTTATTTTTTGGCGGTGGATTATGGTCCTTAATTACCATCTGTAGTCAAATAACTGAAAGATTATACAGCAGTGCTGTGAAAACTGTTCTTGCTAGCTATGATCTGTACGTGTGTGGATATCTTTGAAAACAGTCACCTCATTCATTAACCAGCGCAGCAGACTCTAACTTTACCTCTATTTAGTTTTTGAAATTAATGCAGCATTCTCTACCTAACTGAAACGTTGCTTTGACTGCCTCTTTTTACAGTTTAAAAAAAAAAATGAAATAGCTGACTCTTGTAATGTATTCTAACTTGGAGTGGATCTATTGGCTTATTTGAATTTTTGTTTTCTGCTTGAGTAGCAAATCACAGGTGTCCACAAGAGTCTCTCTGAACTTGATGAATCTGGCAGGCTTAGTATATCCCTTAAATTCTATCTCTAGCTTGAGTATGATGAGAGTGAAAACCCTGTGGTGTTTAGCCTTTTATGCTGTTCAGTCCTTGAGCTTTCATCTTCAAGTTTAACACCCCCCCTCCCCTCCCCCCCCCCCAAAAAAAAAAAACTGCTTAGCTAGTATGTAGTGGCCTTATGTATCAGGGACAGAAGATGCTACAGAAGCTTGCTGTGCTGCACAGGTTTTGGTGTTGCAGACCTCCATATTCAATGTGGCTTCCCAGCCACAGAGGTGATGTACAACCAGCTTTTGACCTCTTGATTACAAATATTAATTCCAGTAGAGAGTTCTCACTTGTCCCTGCTAGGTTTTGCATTATTTGCCATGGGGAAAAAAAATCAAGCATTTTAGATAATTGATTTATCATAGTGAATTGATTGTAGTGTTAACTGTGGCTTTTTTGAAGTATAGTTGTCCATCAGTGAGGCAGCATGATGATGGAGACTAAACCAAGGTGTGGTGTTCACTGCTGCTGTGAACTGCTGTGGTCAGCGCAGTAGCGTTGGCCTATAGCTGATGTGAGGAGTGGTAGGGGCGGAGAAGGGTGGATGATAGGGATATATATGCTTGTCAATCAAATAAGCTCTTCTCAGCTGGAAGCTGGATGCTTCTCAGCTTTGCTCTGGTAGAGCAGTCCTTGTTGTGGAGTAGAGAACTGACAGCTTCTGAATGCAGAGATGTGCAGGCGGTCTTCCTGGTGGCAGGTTTTACTCATTTTTAATCTGATGGCTGAGGCTCATGCTGTCATACCACTTTTGGAGCATTTTTAAGCTCTTCTGAGAGTTATTATTGTGGAGGCTGCAATGCATGGATGGAAGAGAAACTAGTTTCGCTAGTCTTTTCAAAGCATAAGGTCTGGTGCAAAGTCATCTTTGGGTACAGGAGAAACAAAAGGATGCTGTGGCTAGAATATGAGAATCTCTGGGAAAATCAGTCTCTCATCCAAGTTGGTATATACAGCAAGCTTGAAGAAAGACTGAAATCATTGCCAAGCAAGATGAAGCACATTATCAGTTTCATGGACAAGCATTTCCATTTAAAAAGATATGGGAGTAGAAGAGCATCCTTCTGTCTCTTTATTAGTTGTAGTGGTTGACAACTAGTCAAAGACAATATCATGTAATAAGGCTGGTGACTAAAGTATCTGAAGAGATTCAAGTAACTTTCTGCCTGTTGGGAAACTGGTGAAGTAAGACCAGACCTCAGGAAATGGAGATGTATTTAGAGATCCAGAGCTTGACCTTGTTTATAGATAATTTTGAGGACTTGTCACCAGAAAACACAGAGCTGATGGTGCAACATTTCTGCAAGACACAAATCTGTTTTGGAAGTAGCAATAAACCCCAGGTAAATTTTAGAAAGCAGTCCTTCTGGTAGATAATTCCAGAGCCATTTGCTTGCAGTCTTGATTTGTATGTAGGTCTTGTCAAAACTATGACTACTGAATAGATCACTATGAACCTATTTCAGGCATCCTTAGCTCGCTTTTTCTCACGCAAATGCTTTCTGACAAGATGCCTCTGATAGATGATTAGTACCCATGTTTTCTGCAGCAGTAAGCAAAAATGTATGGGATGATGAGTGTGAATAGATTACTCTTGAGTAATCCTCCTATTCGGTTACAGGTCTGTGTCATAGTGTACACTGTGAGAAAATGTTTAGAACTCTTTAAGAGTATGCATGTGTTAAGGACAAAAGGAGGAGTAAAGCCATGTTTTAAATAATGCCAGCAGGCTCTAAGTTTTTATCTTTGTGTCACGTTCAAGGAAGGTAAAAATGATTAAAAATTGATACACTGTGGAAAGTTGCATAGAAAAGAGATATTTCTTGACATCCTTCCAAAATTACTGTTTAGAGACAATTTTGTAATATTAATATCTAACAGCATTCTGGTACCCTCAATTTTCTTTCCTGGGAAACAGTTCCAGCCCTTGCCTACAAATGAGTTTGTTCTGTGATACTTTACAGAATAAAATAAGTATGAGAAGGATACATTGCAAAATAATTATCTCTAAATTTCTAACAAAAGTATGCACATGGCTTGGTGCAGGTATGAATTTGGCCCTTAAGAAAAACATCTCGGAAGACACGTGAACCTGTGTGTGCATGCTGCAACCGTAACACCATAGATACACACCAAGTGCAATTCCAAAAAAAAAAAAAAAAAAAGGCTGAGATCTTTTGGGCTTGTGGTTAAATTCGTATTTCTGAACTTTAGTTTGGGGAGGATCTCCAAAACTGAAGTGTTTCTGTAGCTGTTGGGCCAATGGTGGAAGGTCTATTACCAGCATAGAGGGCAGAGCGTACCTGCCGGGGAAGGTGGATCTCATCAGTGCTGGCTGTCTGCGGGAAACATGCTTGGGAACCTTGAAACTGCATAGATGAAAAATATGTAAAATTAATGACAGTCCTCGACATTTTCACTTAAATACTGAAATATGGGGTTTGAGCTCTAACTATGTTTCTGGTTTTGCAAAGAAAATCAGACCAGTGTGACAGCGCCTGCCTTGGGCTCTCTTGCAGCTGATGACTCCAGGGATGGGCTGAGGCAAGGTGCTGCAACGGGGAGGGTGGCAGCCAGGTCTGGTCAGGCAAACACCACGTACCGACTCTGAGATGGCTGGAGATGTACTAGTTGACTGGTGGGGTATGGAAAGCATAGATGGTGGTGTTAGGGCTCTGGCTGCTATTAACTTCCAGTGAGGGCCTCACGGTCCTGGTGGAAAAAATGCCATGTGCCCTTATCTCCTCTACTGGGAGAGGTGTGATGGAGTTGCAGCCACAGAGTTGGTGTGACTTGTGATGGTGGCTTAATGTATAGCTGAGTGAAAGGTCAGTGAACGATGGAGAGCTCTTTTCATAGAATGGTTAGAGTTGGAAGGGACCTTAAAGATGATCTAGTTCCAACTCCACTGCCATGGGCAGGGACACCTCCCACTAGACCAGGTTGCTCAAAGCCCCATCCAGCCTGGCCTTGAACACCTCCAGAGATGGGGCATCCACAGCTTCTCTGGGCAACCTGTGCCAGTGCCTCACCACCCTCATGGTGAAGATTTTCTTCCTGATATCTAATCTAAATCTACCCTTTTTCAGTTCAAAGCTGTTACCCCTCGTCCTATCACTACACTCACTGATAGACAGTCTGTCTCCAGCTTTCCTGTAGGCCCCCTTCAGATAGTGGAAGGCCCCAATAAGGTCTCCCTGGAGCCTTCTCTTCTCCAGGCTGAACAACCCCGACTCCCTCAGCCTGTCCTCATAGCAGAGGTGCTCCAGCCCTCGGATCATCGAGAGGCCACCTCGATCCGTGAGGATTCCCCGGTCACCTTGGAGGAGACCGGGTGTGCGGGGGGGTAGGCAGGCCGCGGGCAGGAGGTGCGGCTCTCCCCGCCTTACGGCCCGGGCAGGCCGGGAGGCACCGGAGGCGGCGGGGAGAGGCTGCGGCCCCCGCTAGATGGCGCCCGTGGGCTGGCCGTGAGGCGGCTCGGGCTGCCGCAAGGCCGCGGGTCGGTGTGGCCGGGCGCTGTGGAGAGCTGCCCCGGGAGGTCCTGCGGGAGGAGGTGTTAGAAGCAGTGCTGGGTGCGAGGAGACGAGGTCGTCGTGTCCCCCCCTCCGTGCCTCTGTCGGTGCGCTCCGTGGCGCTCGCAGCGCTTCTGCCCGACCGTGTCTCAAGACTGAAGTTGAAGGCTCGTGTGAAAGACTTGTTGGCTGTGACACTGAGAGCAAACTAAAAACCGTGCACTCCCTCCCCCTCCGCCCCCCCCCCCCCCCCCCCCCAAATTATTGTAATTCTAGTTAAATGGGGTGACGTCTCGCTTCATTTTTTTTCTGTGGGGAGAAGACAGATGTGACCCTGTGGGTAGCGCTGGAGAATGTGAAGTGGAACAAAGGCTTTGGCCTCAGGTCGCCCCGGCTGACCGCAGGGGTATGGCAGGAGCCCGGCAGGCTGTGGCACTCCGTGACTGGAGAACCAGCTCTTCCTCTCCAGGCTTTCCTTCTCCAGAAGATCCTCTGGCAGGACGGGGACGTGCGCTGCTGGTGGTGGTGGCTCCATGAGGGTGTAAGTGGTCTGATTGCGTAGATGGAGGCTGAAGGCTGATAACTGCCCCTCCACAAACACAGGAGACAACAGAAGAAGAGCAAACACTTTGTCTCTCTCCAGGCCTCTGGTAAGCCGCCCAAACTAGTTTAACCAGGCCCGCAGACAGCGGAGGGAGGAAGAAATGGGCTCTGCTGAATAGCCAAAGGAGCGTTCCCTTATCGCCCTCATTCCTGGGGAGCTTTTGTGCTGAAGTGAGCCTGTCCTGCAGGTATGGGGGCGAGATAGGCCTGCCTGAGACCACAGGAGAAACGCCTTTTGTTGGCTTAAGGATTCACGTGTCCCTGTGCATGTACTGTTAACATTAGATAATTGTGTGGAGGCTGTTTGGGGTTATAACTGTTGGTCCTCCTGTTGAAGAAGGATGAGCAGGTGCTAAATTCAGGTCTGTGGAGGAATCCTGCTTAAGATGCAGGCTGAGGCTGCCACATGTTCCCTCTGATGGCCCTGGAAGGAGAAGGGGCACCTCAGGAGGTCACTGAGACTTCAGGTGGGTTGTGCCTTCCAACAACAGTGTCTGTCTCTTTCCACTGATGCAGGGTGGCTGTCAAATAAGGGGGGGATGAGACTCACCTGGCAAACAAGAGAAAGGATGACAGCCTGTGCAACCTGTGGCCAGAAGACTTGTGGATCAAAGCCATCAAGCACAGAACCCTGAGCTGCGTGCATGGTGAACTCCTCCACTGAGATTAAACTAGTCTAATTGCAGAAGAATTACACTTGGGCAAAATACTAAGTATTGAGAAAACCTTCTGCAGAAAAGAAATAGGGAGGAAATTGGTCGCCAAAAAGGCCAATGGAATCCTGGGCTGCATAGGGAAGAGTGTGGCCAGTAGGTCGAGGGAGGTCATTCTCCCCCTCTACTCGGCACTGGTGAGGCCACAACTGGAATACTGTGTCCAGTTTTGGGCTCCCCAGTTCAAGAGGGACAGGGAACTGCTGGAGCGAGTCCAGCGAAGGGCAACTAAGATGATTAAGGGCTTGGAGCATCTCCCTTATGAGGAAAGGCTGAGAGAGCTGGGACTCTTTAGCCTGGAGAAGAGAAGGCTGAGGGGAGACCTTATTATGGCATACAAGTATCTAAAGGGTGGGTTGAAGGAGGATGGAGCCAGGCTCTTTTCATTGGTTCCAAGTGACAGGACGAGGGGCAATGGGCACAAGTTAGAACACAGGAAGTTCCGTTCAAATACACAGAAACAGTTCTTTACGGTGAGGGTGACAGAGCACTGGAACAGGCTGCCCAGGGAGGTTGTGGAGTCCCCTTCCCTGGAGATTTTCAAGACCCGCCTGGATGCAGTCCTGAGTAATGTGCTCTGGGCAATCCTGCTTTAGCAGGAGAGTTGGACTAGATGATCTCTAGAGGTCCCTTCCAACTCTGATAATTCTGTGATTCTGTGAATTGCTGGCACTGCAGAACTCAAGCATCTGGCCAACTTGACCAAAAAATTGTTTAAAAATAAAACTATGGCTTTATCAGAATTTTAGGCATATGGTTTGAGAGTTTTTAGTTAAATTGTTGTGAGCATTATACTGTTAATGTGGAAAGTGTTACTAGTTTTATAGATGTTCTGATGAGGCTGTGAAACAGAGGTGCTAATAGTGAATCACCCGAGTGGCAGGTGTTGAAGCCATTCTGAAATAGACCAGGAGGCATTTTTTTTATCTTTTACAAATACTGGCTAGTGCTACACCAAACAAGACCTGTCTGCTTTTGAACCCTTCTTCCCACAAGAGAACGAAAACATTTTTTCAGGGGTGTTTTTTTTTGTTCCTTGAATTCAGTCTTGGGAAAGGAAACCCTTAGTAGTAAATAATTAGGTTAGGAATTAGCAGGATGGGCTTAAATGAAAGTGCCTCCTTCAGCGATTCCTCTCCCTTCTTAATTGTACAATGGACTTTCTCAGCACTGCTTCCTGGTATTCATCCAAGTCCTCCAGCCCTGAGTACCTGTAAACAATTAACATTCTCTTGCATGGCACAGAAACCCTTGATCAGTGTTTAACAGGGTATTTTTGTGTGGCAGTGGTTTAACCTCCTCAAGGAATCCTTCTGTCCTCCTCTGCCTTTCTCTTCCATGTCCTTTCCTGCTAGTTGTTTGTTGCTGATGTATTCAGTGTATATGCAGACTCTAAATACAGCTATTGCTATGTGATACTACTGTTTCCTCTGTCCTAAGAAGCTATAATTGCACAAAAATGTCAGTTTTAATTGTATATCTACTACTCTCTAGCTAATGTTGTTCACACCTGATTATTTGTTTGTTAGAAGAACAAGCTGCTGATGGGAGCATGCTGTTCCAGTCTCTCATACTGGAAAAAATGAAGTGATTCTCGGGCCTCCGGTAAAGTTGGTTTTTTATTGCTGTTGTTATCCTGTTCTGGGTTTGAATAGAGTTTGTTGCTAGTTGCCTCTTGATAATATAGGGATGTGGAAGCAAGAGCTACTAAGAAATGTAGGTTAACTAGGATGGAGCTTGTCCATGGGAGTTAGACCTGTGGTGCTGAGCATCTTATAAGGTGTTAAAATGGATTGAAACTCAAGGTGTAATGAGAGAATCTCAAAAGTATGTTTCCAAATTGCAGGACTTACTAGTGTGGAATATGTACAAATGAGCAGTCTGGAAAGTACTTATTAGCCAGCAGCAAAGGGTAATTAAGTAAAAACAAACCACCACCCCCAACTGAGAAGTAAACATGGTTGATTCGTATGCAATTCTAGAAAATGAGAGGTCTGTTAAGTGACAACTTTCTTTGCGTGAGGCGTTGCTCAGCCCTGGTGCTAGTTTTATTGAGCAATCATGAGGCCTCAAAATTGCCGGTGCTCAGTGCTGCCATACTGCTTTTAGAAAGGAAACCAAGCCCTAATATTTTAATATTCCATTAGCATTCAGTTTTCATCAGATGATGCACTGCTTCAAATATACCTGAATGATAAGTTTTTAAAAAAAAAAACAAACCAACTTCTTTAAATGTGAGGAAAAAACCCTTGTAGTTGCATCTGAGATGCCAATCCTTTGAACATCAGCAGCAATTGGAGCACTTCAGGATTCAGTATGTAATGATAAAGTGTGTAATGCCTGTGATCATCTTGGTCTTGAGCAACCTGCTCAAGAAATGGACTTCAAGGATCAAAGTCACCCATACTTTACACCAAAAGAGTGTGAATGACAAATAGTTAGAAATAATTTTGCCCATTAATACTGACAAATAGACATAGACCTTCATAACAAAGGAGGAATGGAACTGGCCCTTACTACTTTAACGTATTTTTGTTTTTCTTACTATGACTAAGGTTTCTTAACAAATGTGCTTTGCGTTTAAAAGTGTAGATACTTTTATTTGGATCTTAGAATACATAAGTCTTACTGCAAGTATGAACTGAATGTTTTGTCTGACCATTTCTTATTAATTACAAACCTAGAAGTAGATTGGATTGATAAGGCATAACCCTGAAGCTGCTTCCTGTACATGATCTTTAGTGGTTTTAAAGTTCTTCTCTTATCACATTCTAATCATGTCTGGCAGCATGACACATGCCTTCAGGGATGACAGACTGGTCATGTGGGATTTTTGTTTTTAAGTCTTATAGCGTGAATTTTAGGAAGCTTATATTGACTAGGTAACACTTCTTTCACCTCTGAGTGGATAGCCTGCTGTCTGTACCCCAATGTGTAAAGAATAGTGCAACAATACAAAAAACTGACAACACAGGCAGCAGTCTACAGTTGATATTCCATAGTTCAATTTCTGTGCTGTGACCAGAGCAATCTAAGATTTGGCAGGATTGTTAGCTCAAGGAAAGCCTAGTGATATAAAACTATTCTCATCTCAGTGTTGCTTCAATCTTAAAATGTCTCTTTAGACAGCTGTTCCCCTTCACTGAAGCTTGCACTAAATGTCAAAGATGTTTCTTGAAATAAGACAAAATTCATTGGAAAAACAAGGACAGGGTGTTTTTGTTTCTTCTGGAAGCTCAAGTTCACTGGAGGGCTTATATTACATGAATGGCTACTGCTCATTGCTGTTTCCACACAGCACCTCTTTGCTTCGTAAAACCATTTTTTAATGAAAACCTAAAATATCCCCTGTAGAATGTATAGCTCTGGTGCCACTGGCTGGCTTTTTTTTTTTTTTATAGGACTGAATTAATTTGATAGACCTAGTTTGTCAGCTTCTTCTGTAAAGCTACAATATGGTGCACCAGGGCAGCATCTGGACAAAATGCTTCACAGAAGTATGTAGTACTGCTGGGGAACATACCTCATAAACCAAAAGGAAGATCTAAAATACTGAAAAAGGCCATTTTCTGTAGCATGTCCAGCTGTGAAGTTCTTAACTCTTCAAGATGATGTTTCATGAAAGCAACTCCCAGGCAAATTCACCTTATGTAAAAATAATCAGACTTAACAACTTTTGGACTACTGCTGGCAATGTCTTTGGAAGCTTCTCCCTTAAGACCAAATCCGGTATTGATTACTGAAGTACTGATTACTTTGGCAGATTTACACATGATTGTTTATTCTAGCAAAAGCACATTTTTCCATCTGTACTTTAAAAAAAAAAAAAAGCATCCATTAAAGAATTGAAGAATTTCAAGTATGAATGTGCTTTTGTTTTTCCCAGCAATTTTTTTCTTATTAGTAGAGTCTGTCAGGAGGATATTTGGAAAATTAAACTTAATGCATAAGTAGTCTCATTTCCATCTAAAGTATTGCATATGTTCTTTCCTGCTACTGGTTGGGTAGACTTGGGTCTTCTCTTCTTCCACTCAAGGACTTGAGTCTGTGGTGATTACGGAAGGAAAATGGTACTCATGGGAACACAGTAAAGATGCAAAAGGTAAAGGTCAACTAATTGAGAATCTGGAGAGACAGAAAAGAGAAAGTAACCAGGCCTAATGGAAGGTGTCTTGGTCCATGGCAGGGGTCTTGGAACTAGATGATCTTAAAAGGTCCCTTCCAATCTAAACCATTCTATGATAATCACCTTATCTACTCTTCAAACAGTTCCTCCTTTCCTTTGAATAGAAACAAGCTTGTAGTGACCCAATACAGCTGGTAATGAAATAGCAGTATCGTTCTGACCTGAGTGGGAGTTGTACACTTCAAAGAATAACTGAACCAGGGTGTTCTACTCCTCAGGAAACAAAGTTATTGTATGAGTAGTGGTCATACATCTGTACCACCTATAGTTTGCTTAAAAAAGCAAATGCAATGGACATCATGCTCAAATTGTTACAAATCCATTTTAATGGAGGACATCAGTTCTGTAGCACTTCATTATGGAGACTGTCCCTTGATTCATATGGCTCTTCTGGGCATCTGAGGATGGTTTAGAGAACTGTTCAAGGTACCTGCACATAACAGGCCTATTGCCAGTGAGTGCTTGAGGGTGATACTTCGAGGGTGGTAGAACACTGGAACAGGCTGCCCAGAGAGGTTTTGGAATCTGCTTCTCTGGACATATTCAAAACCCACCTGGATGTGATCCTGTGCAACCTACTCTTGTTGAACCTGCTTTAGCAGGGGGGTTGGACTATATGATCTCTGAAGGTCCCTTCCAACCCCTACCATTCTGTGATTCTGTTGGTGGCACTGGTAGGCAAGATGGCCTTGCAAGTAAAACATGTTCGTCTGAGGAATTCCACTGTTCTGCACTGATGCTCAAATCCAAGGTCTGAAAAAAACTTGTTCTTTTTTTTGTTACCATCTAGCGTGTGAGTATATTACTGTTTAGTCAGATTACATTGTTCCAGATAAGTAACACTTTTTTATTCTTTCTGTAAGTTCTTAATCCCTGCTTAATTCTGTTTGTATAGAGCAAGGATTCAGATGATACTTTGGCCACAGAAGTTCATATATTATACTTTAAAACTCCGGTACTCTTTTCTAATGCAAACAGCCAATTCCTACATACAGTAAATTTATCTTTGTGTCTTCCTCCTCCCCTACCCCAGTGGGCAAATGCAAAAGAAGAAGATTCAGGGTGTCACTCTGAATGTGAAAGTGGAATCACTTGGCATAGATACAGCGATAATACTTTGAGAACAGCAAAGGGAAATGTGCTCACAGAGGCCCCGGTTCCACTGGCTTAGAGCACTATTTAGGTAAGTGCTGCTGTGGTCTGTCTTTCCCCTTCCAGTGGCATTACTGCTTGTCTGACCTCATGGTGAACTAGTTTAAAGAATCAAATAAACAGGAAATTTTGCTTTTTTTCTCTTTTTATTTTGGCAGAGTTAGCTTTCTGCTTGTTTAAATTCCTGCACTGTTCCGCCATGCGATCAGCTGAGCACTAGTGCTGGCACAAGAAGGGTGCATCTGGTCAGCACAGATGAAGAAGGCAGAGTCCCTGCAGCATCCCAAACATAAATGGGTTTAAGTTGTGTCTTAAAAGTCCCCAGTTACCAGTTCTTGTGTGTCATGCTTTGTCTTGTTCTGCAGGTATGCCCTACTTCTCTCTTTCTGCTCTTCTTACTTGGCTCGCTTTTATGACTTTCCTAATACCAAAACGGTCCTCGGAGATGTTGGCATGTGTTAAAATAGTTCGGAATGCTACTTCACATGGTTATGGCTCTTGGAGGTGCAGTGGTTATTAGAGGTTGGAACCCTTTGCCTGCCTTGTCTACATCAGCACAGCTGTCACCTCTGGCCTCTCTGCCAGAACTTACTGCCCCTCACCAGTGGAGAGGGTGGGTTGGGTAGGTCTCAGTCACTTCAGGGGAGGTTTCAGTCTAAACCGTGGATAAAGATGAGCCTAAACCCAAACGGTAGGGAAGGAGTACATGTCCTGAGAAGAAAGGGCATATCCTCAGACCTTTTAGGTTTAGGATGAGGGAAGTAATTACTAAAGCTAAAGTCTCCTATGTGACAGACTTTTTTTTTAAATGTTTTTCCTGTAGATAAAATCTGAGAACTAGTGCCTTTCTTTAATGTATGATACACTGTGAGATGGAATTAATTCCAATGAAAAAAAAATCAACAAAATATTTTGTATGTAGTCAATGGTGCGTTTGGTTTTTAGTTTGCCATCCAATCTTCTGAGTCTTTTTCTAGGGTACTAAAAACCCACAAATAAAAATAAGTTGAGGGGTTTGGTTTTTTGGGTTTTTTTAAGGTGCCAGGAAAAGATTCTAGCACTTCAGTTTGTCTCCCAAAAGAAAAGAGTTTGGCTTTTTGTCTCATTTGTGTCATATTGATCTTAATGCACATAAGGACAGTGGCAAGAGATTTAAAGATGCTTTACGTCAACCTCTCAAAATTGCTGGGACTTGCTAGATCTCGAATGCTAAAATTAGTCTCTCTTCAGTGTGATTGTGCCATACGCTTTTGTAAACATCTCCTGTGTGTTCTGTCCTTAGTTTGATCGCTTGATCTGTATTGTACCCACAAATGCAAACTCAGGTCTAGTGTTTATAAACAGCTTCTTGTATACATCAGGTCTACAAAAGTAGAAAACCAGGAAGGCTTAAAAAAAAAAGTTTAATGCATTCCTACTGTGTCTGCTACTATGCTCTTAATGAGGATTTCGGGGGTCCCACATCTGAGGGCTTGTAGAGGAGTGCAGTGTCAAATTGTGCGTTGCTTCCTCATTGAGCTTTACTACGTACTGGGTTTTGGTATTGACAGAGATGAGTTCCTCAAGGAAGGGAAGTATTATAAAGTATTAAAGATATTTGACTGTTATTTAAAGTATGGTGCTCTGATGTGAATTTGTATTTTTAGATATCTGCGTAAAATATTTTTTAGTAGTTCAGCTTTGTGATCTAATGGTTAAGTTTTAAAAAAAAAAAATACAGTAAGTTCACTGTGTTTTTAAATACTGCGAACAGGACTACATTTTTAAAATATCAATATATTCTTTCAGAAAGCAGACTTCTTGATTGCAGTATGTTATTGTGAGTCTCAAAAACTGGTGATAACAAACTTCATACATTTTTGAACTAAGCAGAGATTAAACTTGATTTAGGCAAGTTGTGGCTATGAAGTACTTGCCAAAAATTGTTACTTCGTTAGATCCTGCTCTTAGGGAAGGGAGGTCCTGATTGCAGCTGTGTAATAAGTAGGCCACACCATGCTTTAGCAAAGAAGCCAAGAATATAATAGGTGTAGAAAACAGTTTATTTGAGGTGATACCTCTAAGTGGTGATGAGCTGATGTATAAACTCTGTATTGCCAGTGATCTGTGCTGTTATTACTGTGTTTAAATTTTCCTATGTACTCTTGTAAATATAAATCTTAAGAAAAAAGGAAAAGCACCAGATTTATTCATGCAATTAAAAAATGCAAAATGGGTCATGCATCTTCACATTGCCAGTTGAACTGTTAAATGATCTCTTCCAGTGTTATACTGTGTGCAGAAAGTCTGGATGTTCAAAAAAAATTATTGCACGAATACAGAGCAGGCAAGGACTGGAAAATAAAGTAGTCAGATTCTTCAGCTGCAGTAAAAAGCAGACTCGAACTGTAGTTGCTGAGGTTTCTACTGCGCTTGGCTAGTAATGCATTATCTTGCTGTATTCTTGACTTTAAGCAGCTATTGTGCTAAAGTGTGGGTCCCGGCTGTTGAAGTCTTTCCCAGTTTCTGCGTGCAGGAATGGCTGGAGCTCTGAGAGAACAGATTGTCTGGCTGTTTTTTCTTTTTTTTTTTTTTTTTTTTTTTTTTAGCCAACCTTGTTTCCAATCTGGTCTGAATGCAATCAGTTATCTGTAGATAGCAAGCAGTGACTGGCTATGAATAATGTCTGTGTTACTTAAAAGTGACATCTGTGACTTGCCAGACTGCCTACGTGAAATGCTTCCAATGATCTAGCTGTTGCTTGTGCACCCGTGTAGGATGGGATGGCAGCCTTCATGCAGGGCCAAAGTGCTCTGCTTCTCTTTGTTGACCTCGGTCATGCTCTGCTCTAGCCCGAGATCTCCAAATTCTGGTATACGTGATCCACTTTGAAATGGTGCCCAGGTTGGTGCAGGGTCACAACCCACTCCTGTTGCTAATGGCTGTGCCTGCCATCATACAAATGGTGGTACACAGGAAAACCAAGACTTTGGAAACCCTGTGTTTTGACACTTCAGAATGTTTCCTTTGCTGAAAGAGCTTATGTATTGAGGTCGACTTATGAGGATTTCACAGAGAAAGCTGAATTTTCACTTCAAGGGTCAAAACCATGAATCTTTTGCAAGTGATAATCATCCTGGTGGTGGCTGAAGAGTGTATTTTAAGAGACTTCCCAGCCTCATCTGCCTCTAAGAAGGGAACAGAAGGATAGTTGCTCAGCTGTAGTTAAAACTAGAATCTAAAAGCCTCTAGTCCCTCTGAGGTGAGGACTCACACAGTGCAATATAAAATAAAGTCTGATTCAGAGGGCTGCAGTTGCTTACTGCTTGCACTCACAATCTGGAGAAGATGCTGATGACAGATTGCTCTCACTTCCATGGCAAATTCTTTATTCCACTTTATTTCATGATGCTGCTAGGCTTCAGCCTAGTGATTGTGGCCTCTTTCCTTACCTGCCCTTGTGTGTATTGTTTGTACTGTTTATGTTTACAGGTGAGTCAATGTTTGCAACCATTTAGATGTGATGGAAATACCTTTTTTTAGGAGGGAGGAAAACTAACAAAGACCACTAACTGAACACAATCTACTTACTTGTGTCACATCTGTCAGTCGTCCTGAGTGTTGGTTTAACAAGGGATCTAGAGATATGCTCAAGTACTGAAGAAGGTTTGTTTGCTCTGCTCACATCTTTCTGCTGGGGTAGTAGAAATTAGGAAAATTACTCTCGTATATGGGTTGTAAATGTTGTGCACAGAAGTGGTTTTAGAAAGAGTTCTAATAGTGACTTCTAGCTAAGAAACAGGAATTCCAGCTTTGAAACCTACTGAAGCGACAGACTGAATGCAGTCTAAGGATACTATTATTTCTATGATTTTTTTTTTTTTTTAAAAGCAAACCCACACCATGAGATATTTAGAAACTTAAGTTAACATGATGAGTTTAACCCCATTTAATCACATAGCCTGAACAGGATCCCCAAAACATAGTTAATACCTCTTTTTACCAATTGATCATGAAAAGTCAAGGTAAATGAGTTTAATTATCCTGGTGTTATGCCAGAGGAAATCAGACAGTGTTGTGGGGTGAGACACATCATAGTACTGACCAGGTTTGTGTGTGATTTATCTCCTGCACCCTACATATTCTTCTGGGACTTCTGTTAAGGACAAATAGATAAAGCTTTACTGCTGTGTCAGTGTTTCTCAAGCCAACAGGAGAGGTTTAGGGCTTGGGGTTTTTACTGCCGAGTTCTTAACTTCATGTCTGTACTATCCAAAAACCTAGTAGCAAACAGGATGGGTTGTTCTCCATCATCCATGTAGTTACTAATTGATTGCTTTGAGGAACTATAGTATGCAGATATGAAGACTATCCTTTGCAACCAACCCTTGAATCTGCACAAAGGATTTCTCTTGCAATGGATGAATAGCTTGTTCACAGACATTAAGGTGTATATTTACGGAAGTTCCACTTACTGTCTAGCCAGGAGATGGCTCTGTCTATCCATTCCCAAAGGAAGTCAACATTTCTGAAACTGGAGATAATTAGTATTCCTTGGGAGAAGTGTGTTTAAACTGCTATTTTTATGCATCTGTTTCATGAATTTCAGGATATCTGGGTGGGAAAAGCTTGAGCGGGGAGGAATTCTGAACAGAATTACAGTAAAAAATGGATGTATACAGACAGGTTTGCCTGTAATTGGAGATCTGTTTGTGGAAGGCCAAGATAAAGGCCGTACAGTAACCAGAACCTGGCTACAAAAGCCAGGTAAGCACTTGCAGGGTTGTCTTGCTGCTGGAAACACAGCCTTGGGGCTGAAACATAAGCAGCTGCAAAGCATGTTTTTCCTATTTCTCTACAAGTCTTGTTACACCTAGTAGCTACTTCCACTCATGTTAAAATAGAATAATGATGGTACACACTGAGTGGCCTCACGCTGTTAAGCCGCTGATATTTCAGTCCATGTCACTCACAGGAAGAGAGAAAGGAGGGCTACTGGTCCACTCTTTTTGGTACTTAGTGGTCCAGTACAAGACTGGGGGACCCAAGAGGCAGGAAAAGACAGACTGTTTTACTAAATTGAAGCAGCAAGATGAATACTTGGGAAGACCCATCTTCAAAGAGCAGTTGTTTACCACTGTTTAATGTGCTGCAAAAAGTGAGAATGCATGTTGAGAGTCTTATGTGCTGCACAGAGTGAACTATGACATGAAGGAAAGTGTTAGGCATACATAAATTTTATAGTTAAGGGACTTAGCTGAAAGAACAGATACAACCTGACCATGAATTGTAATTTTGAAATATTAATGCAGATGCTGGTGATCACAATTCTTACACCACCATAATTTTGTCATCTAAATGTGCACAAGTGAAACCTTGCTGATTAGGTCAGGTGAAGTAACTACTGGGTATCTTGTCTACAGTTGTAGACTTAGGTCAAAGAAAAACCATAGTGGTTTTCTGATGGGCGGTAGGTTATTAACTGTTACTTTTTTCTAAAATCAAATTAAAACAAGGTAATTGACTAGTATAAAACTTCTGACTGTTCTTGAGTTGTCTCCTCTGCTTGAAGATGACTTGCTTAATTTAGACCCACATTGATAGATCTATAAAGTATTCACCAAATATGGGCCTCTTTACAACTAGAAGATTTCTGTCTAGTTGTACTCTTTACTGGTAACAAATGTTGCTAAGACTTTGCATAAGCAAACATTACTGAAAAAGGAGGAAACTGCAATTTTCAGCCCCTAAGAATCTTGACGAAGCCTTAAGTTCCAGGCACAAAAATGCCACATGATGTATTTGAAAGTATTGTTGTAAGATTGTCATAAAATGGCCAATACAGTATTATTTTTTTTTTTAGTTCTTAATATTTGGTGAAACCCTCATCAGTGTCTAATGCTGAGAGATCAGCCTTCAATTTGTACATGAAAACCTATACATTTAAACTCAGGCAAATTTCTACTGAAAAGAGAAAAGCAAAATATAAGCATTTTAAAGTTGCAATAAATATGGCAATGTGACCAGTAGCATCTGTTCTCTGAGGATAGGACTCAATTTAGGACTTGAAGGTGCTTGGTTTTCTGGTTTTCTTTATTTGCTGCTTCTTTTATAGAGAAGATGATTTACATTTTTCTTGATACTAAGGTGCTTATGTGATCTTGAAATAAAAATCTTAAATTATTCAACACTTCTGGGAAATCCTGGCTAGTAAATACGAGTAAGTTTGGCATTGTTATTGTCCCAGCTTCTGAAAAGCTGAACTTCTCTGTGAGGTTTCAGTATGGTTAGTTTTGGTTTGGTTGGGAGATGTGAATTTAGTTGAGTATTTTTACCCAGGGGTTTTATGGCACTGAGTAGTTTCTGGACACACAAGGCTGACTTGTTTGGATCCTTTTTTTTTTTTTTTTTTTCCATGAGACTTGATATTTAAATATTTATATAATAACACTCAAGTATTTCTGACCTCTTATAAAATCTGTATGGCTGAATGATCTTCTACATATGTTTTGCAATGAGACAAAGTATGAAGATCTAATCAGTAGACGGAGCTGTGTAGAAGACCAATGTTTTCTTTCTTTCTGTGGTCCAAGTTCTGTGAAGCAAGACAAGACTATTTAAAAAGCCTGTGAGAACTGGCTGACTTGCTGTAAAATACCACTGGCTGTTTACTTGAGGCATTGGTGTAAACTAATCTAAATGCTTTAAGGAAGTGCATTCCTATACAAGTAGGTATAACTAATTATCTTTTTTCAGATGTTCACGAAACCATAGGCTGGCTGATCATAGGAAAGTAAATTTTGAGATGCAGATCCCAACTTGGGCCGTACATATTTTGAGCAACAAGTTGCAAAAGAAGATGAAAAGCACCCATTTTAAAGTCGCTTTAATATCTGTAAGGCTTCAGTACAGGTCCTTGTCTTAAATTTTCAGAGCACATTTACAACTGTACAAACATTCACCCACTAAGAAAAATAATTGTACTTGATTTTTTTCCCCCACCCTTTTTAATCCTTGTACTTTTTATAGCTCTAAAGTAGGACAGTTTAACAGCTGCCTCATGAGCAGCTGAGACATCCTTATTATCACTTATCTTAGAGAAGGGTGGGTCAGGCAGGTGAGGAAGGAACATTTACAATCATGTAAAGATAAGTTATTCTGAACTCCTGGCACATCTAAGCACAAGAGGATCTAGAAAGCAGTCTTAAGCTTTTTGTGAATCTTTGATTTACTTATGAGTCTTCTAACTCTATGAGAATTAATAAATGGGGCTTTTAGTGCAGTACTGTGATACAGAAGGTTTGCATTAGTAAGCTCTTCACTTGAGATGCACAACAGCTGGTAGTTGAACATGTAATTTTGCCAAAGTTAAAATAAGAGATTTAAGAAAGAAGCTTTTTTCTTGTGCATGCATATAATTAGTAGTTTTAAACTTTTCCATCTGCATGATTGTTCTTTTGCATTACATAAGTCTTCAAGAACAGGTTTAATTACCTAATTAAGGCTATGGTTATTATTTCCTGTGGAACATTTTAATTACAAATAAAATCTGAGGTGAAGTATCTAATGTTGAAGGAGAGGGTTTGTTCTGAGATTTTTACAGTCATTTATGCTGGTGTAACTTAGTAAATGTTTCCATATGAAACCCTGAGGAGCAGGAATTCTTATTTACATATACCCACCCACAGGACCAATTCCTCTAAAGGTAGCCTGCAGAAGACATTTTTTTAAGTGGCTCTCAAGCCACCTTCACTTCATACCTCGAAGTAGGAGGCCTAAAAATGGTTACAGTTAAGTGGTATATGTTCTCTAAATAATTACTTCTTGTGTTAGGTACAAAGGGTGTTGGATTAGTTACCTAGATCTTGATGGGCTGGTGGGCAGGTCCTCCACAGCATGTGTTTTTGAAGGTTTACCAATGTATGGGTCAAGAAATGGAATTTCTTCAAAATTTACATCCCTGGAGTATTAAAAGGTATTAATTAGTTCTTTAATGACTAAAAAGAAATTCTCCTTTTAATACACTGGTGTTTTCTTCATGATGAGAAGGCATTAGAGTAAATACTTATACTTTCTCCAAGTTCCAGATTCTAAGGAAAGATGTTCATCTTTCAAATGAAATGCTGGAGCCTGGGAGCAGTTTGGCTGAACTGTTTTTCTGGTTCTTCAGAATTTAGACTTTTCAGGACAGCAGTGGCATTTTATGTGGGAAGATGCTCTCTCCTCCTTTTCTAAACCCTCAAGAAAATCCAAACATCTGAAAAAAACAAAACCTGATATTTCTTTTCCAGCTATTTTTCAACAACAACAAAAAGCAGATAATCCTGTGTTTATGACAATGGCACAAGAACTAATGCTTGTACAATCAGCTGAGCTTTCTGTTAGACAAGACCTGAAGCTTTAGTGTGAAAATTATTTGAAAATTAGAAAAGCTTACTCAGAAAAGGACACTATAAACATTTAGTCCACAGACTGTTTTTGTGAAGTGGAGGAAGCCTTTTTACAGTAAAGAAAGTGAAACAGATGGACCGAGTGGTTTGGCAGAAGCAGAAAGTTTTATTGTTGGAAAGGATTAGAGTTTAGGAATTTCGGTTTAGTGGCTTGCACACACCCTTCTGACTATTTACTTATTAATTTTTTTAATAAGGATGTGGTTTGAGATGCAGGATTTCTTGAGGGTTTTTCTGGAGAGGTAGGGGAGGTAGTCTTGCTTGACAATTTAATTTGTATGTGCTTAATGCTATGCACTGTAATGCAGCACAAAGCTCCAAAGATGAGCTCCCAGCAAGGGAGATATTTCTGGAAGAGGAATATCCATGATTTGTTTGCCCTAGTGAAGTGAAATGTGGTCGCAGATATGTGCTTGCTTTCAGGCTTTCCAGTGACTGGGAGAGTTGTGGTGGAAACAACACAGATCTTTGTGCCACTCACTAGAATGAGTGTGGGTCTGCACACAGTAAGCCTGTTTTGGGGCTGGCAATGAGAGAGGGTAACCTTTTTCTTTGTTGATGAAGCTTTATGAAATGGTAGTTCTGTGGATGGTTCTTGGTCCAAGTGGAAGAGGATTTGCTTCTCCTTCAACAGTCCATGTCTGGCTTGGAGCTATGGAGTACAGCAAATCAGGTGGCTGGAAGACCCATGTCACTTGGCTTCTAGGCTAGCGCTTTAAGAAAAGCAGTCGTGGCTTTATACAAAAGAAAGCTATACCTATTTAGGCTCTAGCCATAGGATACAATAAAGAAAAAAACCCAACTATTTAAGGGTTGTTAAGCTTGGCTGGGATTTCAAGTTAACTTATTTCAGGTCGAACTCATCTTGTACCCACACGAATAATTAAGAAAGCTATCTGAAGCCTGTTTGCTGCATGAATTACTCCGGAAACAAATTTAACTGAATACAAAATGAATTATTCCACCATAAAATAGATGGAGGTACTTCTTAGAATAAACTGCTTTGCATCTTTTAGCTGTCAGCTTGCTCTTTTAAATTGTATTATTACTTACTTGTCTCAGCCTGTCTACTGTTGTGTCCTTAAGTGCTCTGGAATCATCTTGCCTGCATATAGTCTTGCCTGTGTATGTATACATACATCTATATACATGTAGTGTATATCTTGTATATGTGTGTAGTGAGAGCATGCAGCCAAGTGTGTATTTGTTGTAGCTCACAGACTCTGTGCTCTGCTTCTCTTGGCCTGGCTCAAGATCTTTCTTTCCCTGCACTTCTGAGACCTGTCCTGAGAATAGTAACCAAAGGGTTGAGATTACTTCATTTTACACCTTTTTCAAATGAAAGAGAGGGAGTGTAGCAACCAATTGTATTGCATTGTAGCAACCAATGATAGGACAAGGGGTAATGGATTCAAGCTGGAACACAAGAGGTTCCACTTAAATTTGAGAAGGAACTTCTCAGTGAGGGTGACAGAGCACTGGAACAGGCTGCCCAGGGAGGTTGTGGAGTCTCCTTCTCTGGAGACATTCAAAACTCGCCTGGACGCCTTCCTGTGCAACCTCATCTAGGTGTTCCTGCTCCGACAGGGGGATTGGACTAGATGATCTTTTGAGGTCCCTTCCAATCCCTAGCATACTGTGATACTGTGAGTGTGTCTGGATCAGTAATGCAGTGAAGTTGTAAAAACTGAGGTGGCCTTGGGGAGAGAAATCGGAAGGCCTGTATGTGTCACTTGGAATAGTAAGCCTGATGATGGGGCAGGTCCTCCTTTTGCCAGGCAGGCTGCCAGGGATATCGTTGCCATCACAAAATAGTTGAGACCTGAAGCCCCATTAGGTCTGAAGCAGAAAGAAATCTGATGCAAAACCCTGTGGTGGTGCTGGGCATCCCTAATTGCTGGGCAGAGAAGTGAGCAGGAGGTGTTAGGCTGTGCATAAAGCAGAGTGTGTTCTCCATGGAGCAGCCCATCTTCTCTAACCACGGTGTACCACGGCTTTCTGGCTTGCTGTTCTGAAAGCTTTGCCTTTTAGGGGAAGGTGGCTCTGCCCCAGCAGTGTCTCCACTGCAAGGGCAGCCTCTGGAAGTGTAGATGCTGCTAGTGGTCCCGCTCCTGCTGTGCCTCTCCCCTGCCCTGGGATCTCCTGGCACTGCTGGAGCCTGGGGGACCAGGGTCCTCCAGACCAGCACAGTGGGGTATGGGGAGCAGAAGTGGGAGGACAGCATGATGGTGTTTCTCTGCCTCCTGCCCTCTATGCTCAAAAGGAAATCACTTCAAGTGGGCAAAGCAAATTAAGTGTGCTTGTATTGCTTCAATATTAACTCTTTAATATGAAAGAAAAGGGAAGGGAAAGCAGTCTCAAACAGCCTCCAGTCCATGGCCAGACCTCTCTTCCCAGTATTTTTCACTGCCTGTAAGTAGTTCTAGTGATTTACGTAGTTTAATGGAAGTTGTCTTCTGTTGCCTTTCCCTTCCCAGCTCTGTGCAGCAGTGCTTTGTGTTTTGGCCTAGGGCTACGTGCCTCCCTGAGAAGCTTTCCTCCCAATTTCTGAGTCCCAGCTCAATCTGCTGCGTTGGTGTTGGCTTTTTTCCCAACACTGCCAGCGCTGACTGTGCTGCTTATTTATCCCATTGGACATCATTAAAATAAAGCTTCGGTATCGTTTTTAGGCTATCCAGTGCTGTTTGTCATAGTCTCACTGATATTCAAAGGTTCAAGTGAAAACAACAATCTTTTCTGAGTTTACTCTAATTTTTGTGAAGGACTGAAGTCCTATTTGAAATTTACCCTCAAACAGCTTTGCACTTCTAACATTTTCTTTTTTCTTTGGTATCTTTTTTTCTTCGGTGAGTGTCTGTTTCCAGATCCAAACTGTCTGCATTAACTCTCCTGGTCACCCGAATCCCCCCTTCTGCTCCTAGGTATCACAGCTGCTCGTTAGGAAGGGGGATGGGGAAGGAGGTTGGTTGTTAAATCTCTTCCATCCTTCAGCTGGTTGGAAGATGGTGATTCATCCTGTCAGCTTTGACTTGGAGGCTTTCTAGACCCCAGATGTGTGTTCCCAGTGTTCCCAGTTTGGCTGCACTTCCTTGGAAGCAGAAGCTGGGGGGGAATGCGATAGAGACATCCAAGTTCAGCGGCACAAGAGCTATGTAAATGCAGCTATATCGTTGCTGGCCCAAGCTGAATATCCAGCTGCATGGCATCATGTGGATTTATGAGCCTGAGTCTCCACTAGCTCATGAATCTCTGCTTCTGATCTGTTGTTGCTTGGTGTAGGCATGCACATCGTTGCAGATGCATGCGCTCAGGGGTCCGGGCTGAGACAGTTGTATCTTACCATCTCTCATATCTGAGACTCTGTATCTTAGCTCAAGAACCAGTACTTGAAATGGTATGACTGGCAAGGAGCCCAGCAGCTATATGGAAAGGGTATGTTGCCTAATGCCTAATTCTCTTCAGTGACTGCATTTGGAGTTGTATTTAAGTTTTGAACCCTCCAGACTTTTGGATGGACTAGCCTGGTCTTCCACTTTGAAGCACTCTCCCAGGAAACAAGTGGGCAACTGTGAACCTTAAACTGCAAAGGAGGATGTAAAACTTTCTTCTTACTAACACCATGAAAAAAAACTTTCCAGCAAGGCTTTTCTTAGGGAGGTATGCTCAGGAGGTGATGAACAACGTGAGAAAACCCAAATGGGTGATGGAGTAACTTAAGATAATGACATTAATGAAAAGATCGGTTCTTGTAAATCAGCAGTAACTATTTTAGAAAACCTAGTCCATCAGTTTCTGATAAAACCTCACATACCAAATCTTGTTTTGTTTGGTTCCCAGGGCTATCCTTGCTTGCTTATATGTTACACTATAAAGTTAGACATGTAGTATTTTTAATAAATACTTATTCCTGTATCTTGGTCCAATAAAGAGATTTTTCAGGAGAAGTTGAACACTGAAAAATCTTATTTCAATGTTTTGTTTCTTTTTCCTCAAGGAAAGTTACGAAATGACAGGTTGCACTGCAGTTAAAGCAGTGTTGTCAAGGAGAGCTGTCTAGATACCATTTGATGAGTTCTTAACTAAGTTTTTCATGACAGAGCTGTTTTGTCAGTCAAGTCCTTCCGTTGGAAGAGTAGCATTAAATTAACTGTTCTCCTTGAGTTAAAAATTACATGTGCATCTTAGCCTGCTATCTCATAGTTTTCTACTATAAAACTTGCCAAAACCAGTGCACAATGGCATGATGATCAAATGCCCTGTAAATCACTTGTTTTAAACAGGCACATGCAGTATAGGTGGAAACTCATGGCTCTGGAGTATATGCAGTGCTTACTAAACTTGAAGTCTTAACACTAGGTTTTTTTTCTTCCTGTAAAACCTACTAAGCATTAGAACCCTGAGGATCGTGGGTCATTTTTCAGTAATACTGGCTTAGAATCTCTTCTAAAGGGAGAAATTAATATGTTGTATCTAATTGCTAATGGAGGGGAATGGCTGGGTGGTCCCTGGCAACCACTGGAATAATAAACCCTTCCTGGAGCACAGGTTTAGAGGTTCCTCTGGCAGAGGGTTGTAGTGGGTGGCTGGGAAAGTACAGCTGGTGGGGCCAAGGTATGGGTTGCTTGGTATTATAATGCTTTCTGTTTCAACATGTGTACACCTAAACCAACGTGTTTACAGAGGCACAAAGACTTATCTGTAGGGGTTGCCTCTGACACTCAAGTGTTGAGAGCTAAAGAAACAAGGCAGCTCTAGAGAAGGGACAGCTGGTGTACATGCTGGTTGTGTTAGCATACTAGTACTTACCTGGTAGACTTACACACAACTGCTTGCCTTTTAAGCTTTCAAGAGAGTCCTTTCTGAATATGTTTGATGGGAATAAGACCATAGGTTTTATTAGGGGGTGATAGCATAAATATTTAAAACATCATCTACCTAATTCCTCCAATTTTGTTGTCTTTTTTCTTCTCTGAAAAGCACGTTCTTTCTGGAGAGATTGGTTCTCCTAGAGAGAAGGCAGGTTCTAATGTTTACAGATAAAAGATCATCTAAGAGGTCAGAGAACTGTGTGTTTTGCTGTACTCCTGTGACTAATTGAAAGATAATGCAGTGGAAGGGAGAGGACAAAAGAGAGGAAGAGAGACTGTGTGTGTGCGCAAGTCACAACCACAAGCTGTACTTCTTTGCTGCTGGGGGCATGGAAAGAGAGTGCATATAAATGTATGTTGGTCGAGATAGAATAAAGCCCGAAGACAAAACTGTTTATAACTTGTGTGTTATTCATGTCAGCCTGTGAGCAGTGGAGATCAGGGTTTTGTTTTGCTCTGGTCAATTTTATTAAAACTACAACATGCTTTGTGTTACGGGCATGCACTGGGGAATACTTCTGTTGCTGCCTGTTGGCTAAACCAAGGGAACTGCAGCTTCTGCAAGGTGTCATGCATTGGCATAAATTGCTCTTACAGCTTTGCTGCTGGGACAGGTGGGAAGTTTGAGGGACTCTGCTGGCATGGTGTAACTTGCTGGGGTGCGATAATACAATAGCTTTCGTTTGCATCCCATGTCCTTCTTAACCGTGCCTGCATAAATCGAGCAAGGGAAAGTTTCCTCTTTCCTTCTGAAGGGAACTAGAGTAACTAGAAAAAGGGTCATTCCTTCAGTGAAGATTGACTCTAACCCCTGTCTGAGTTTAAACTGCTTCCTAGAATTAAAATGTAATTTAGTCATAGTCTGTTTGTGCTTTCAACAGACTAGTTTTAGGGTAGATGGCCTTGGTTTGCTGTGGGTCACATGTTTACTCCTATGTGTAAACTGTGGCCTGTTGATCAGACAGGAAATGTTTTGGGTTGAAAAGCTTCCTGTCATGTCCTCATTCATGTGAAAACGAAGCTTGTTGCTGTTGCAATCTTTTCTGGCACATTTTGTTACTGGTTTCCCAAGGGTTAGACCTAACAGGTCGGGGGAGCTGCACTGCAGACATTCGAAAGAGATTGCAGAGCTCTTTCCAAAGGATGCTGCTCCAAGCAGATGGTTGACCTGAAAAAACAAGGCTGGGACTCTGGGACATTGCTCCAAAGAAAGTGGGGAGAGAGCTAAGTGAAAAGGAATTTTAAAAGATGAATGATGTGCAAACTTCTTGCTCTTAGGGCAGGAGAGTTTTACTTAACATATGGTTTATGTGTGAGGAAAGGTCACAGATCAAATGCTGGGAAAGGTCTGAGGCTAGTTGTCTAAGATCTAGATAAAGGTTCGTGTATCCAGCACTGATGCGAACTGGCAGATGTTGGATGGCCACATATGCACCTTAACATTTGTGATCTGTATCATGTGATCCTGTGATAACTGAAGAATGACCAGTCGGTCCGTGCTGACTGTGCCCGCTCTCCTCGCCTTCATTCCATATAGCAAGATAATGAATAAGCCCTGTGTCTCTTTAATCAACCAAGGCAGTACTGGCTCTCCTGCCTACTCAGCCAGCTTAAAATGAATCTAGGCTGGTGTGTCAGACAAGCAACTAATCAATAGATCTGCTCTTCCAAATGTCCGCTCCAGCAAGTTCTTCTCAGTAATAGTACTGTCTGCGTGTTTTCTCCTGCGGGAGAGCGGGTTGCAGGTTTGTGGGATAGAAACAAGTCCTACTGGTGCTGGCTGCCTGCTACAGCAGGTTAGTTGAACTTCATAGCTCTATTTCTCTCTCGGTCAGGTACGGGCTTCTCTGTACCTGGGAAAATGGGAGGACATGCTTTGGGAGTAGAAGCACGTGATGGATTTGCTGCATTTCGCACAACTTATTTTATTACCTGCTTTTTGTTTGCCTAGTGAAGACTGTGACCTCTGCATAAAAAAGTCTGTTGGATAGTGATGGCATAGAGAACTTGGCAAAATCAAAGCGTTTACAACATCTATATCTTTGAAGTGCCTGTTTAATAGTGCCATTGTCATGCCAGTTGGAGGCAACACTTCTCTTTGCAATTGAAAGGCTCAGCAGAGCTAGCTGATAAGCGCTGGTGCCCTGCTGGGAAATTGACCCTTTGAACTGGGAAGAATCCCTCCAGATAAGCAAGTAATGGAATTTTTATCAGGTCTTGCTTTTTATTGTAGTATGTTTAGAATTGTTAGTCTTTCTATGCAGCAAAAGTGTTTTCTCTCGGGTTCTGGTAGGTGCATGGATAATGTGATATTCACACTTTAAAGATGCTGCTTCCAGGCTTGGAAGAAATAGCCATGCCGTACACTCTCGGGAGAACAGAGAGGAAGCAATGACAATATAACTTAAATAACAAACATATGTTGATTTAAGAGGCAAACTTGCTGAGCATCCTAACTCCCAAGGGAAAGGAGTTATAAGGATAGTCTTAGCATCTTCACTGGACAGATACAAAGCTTTTTTTCACTGTTAACTTTAAAAAAAAAATAATAATTTGGAAATATATTTAACAAATTTTTCTCATTTCACTATAGAAATAATTTCTCTCTTCTACATTAAACCTCATAGATACATTTGTTTCTTAAATTATATCAGTTGTCTCAACAACATAACTAAGTTTGCAAGCAAAGCACTACTAAGCACTATGTTTCTTCTGTGTCAGGGAGAATCTGCTCTTCTTTAAAGCAGGGATCAAGCTTTTCAAGGCTTTTCTTTCTAAGCCATAAAATTGAGCCATTAGACTTCTTGTCTCAAATCCCAGTACCAAAAAAAAAAAAAAGGCAAAGAGAGGGAGACTAAAATTCAGACTTGACCTGGTTTTGTGCCTGTACTGAACTATTGATATCTGCAGTTTGACCACCCCAGGAAACCTCAGTGGGTCCTGTGGGAAAGGCTGCTGTCGTCTGTGGGAGTACTTGAGTCGGCTTCGTGTGTTCTGGACTGGGACTTTGCAGATTCAGCCTGCGCAATCTGTTTGGCAAAGCAGCCGTCTCTGGCAGCCTACACATCAAATACAGATGGTTTGGGTTTCAAAGTTTGAGACAATAACAGAAGATACGGCACTACTAAATATATTGATCCAAACAGATCCATCTCATGGATGACCTATAGAACAAAAGGAAACTGTAAGGAAGGATATTGCAAAGCAATGTGGGAAGCTGTTGCCATTGGGGGGTGAGGGGGGAGGGACAGGACATGGACAGTCGGAACACATTGCTCTGAGTACAAATTCATCAAGTTCAGGCTGACATTCCTTCGTGTCAGGTTTCCCCTTTGGTCTCCCTAAGACACTGCTGCAGTGGAAAACCTTTCTCTCCAAGTAGTTTTTATCCCACTTAATTGCTCTTTAAAACGTGTTCTATTCCTTGCTAACAATATAGCACCGCTGTGCTATATTAATGAATTTGTAATTTAAAGAAGGGGGGCAGGGATGACATATGGCAAATACATGCTTTAGTTCTGGTAAGCACATGATTTTGAAGATAAACAAAGCTGTTTCCTTATCCTCAGCATGTACTTATTTTGTTTTGCTGATAATGAGAAAAAATTAACACTGTTAAACATGATTGAAAACAGCAGTATCCTCTGAAATTAATGTCTGCGTGAATGACATTGAAAGTCTCTTTGCTTCTCTGCATTTATTCTAAACTAATTTATGGCTGTAAGATGCATTAAAAAAAATCATCCTAACTCCAAAAATTAGTTTCAAATCTCTCAATTTTGTTTTCAGTCTTGTAACAATGGTCTTCCTGCATTTGCTTCTCAAATGTGTATAGCTGAAAGCTATTTTTATTCAAAATTGTATTCTATCAAAAAGTTTCCAAATGATGGAAGAGTTTTTAAAAGTATTTTATAACAGATGTCTTGCATTGATATTTGTAACTACTACCAGCACTCAGGTTGAAGTAAATCATAGTTCCGAAATTTTGTTTTATAAGGAAACTTATGTAAGCCTAAAAATTGAAGGAAGGCAGCAGTTATTCTGCTATTCCACATTTTAAACATGTTTATTAAAGCTAGCAGAAGACTTTTCAGAAGCCCAAGAGCACATCTGTCTGGACAGTGTTTCATTTAGCAGTAACTGGTCCCTTGGCCCCTGAGACCGGATGCCAGACTACCCAAATCCATGTTGCGTAGCCCTTGCCCATAGTGCACTGCACTGTGCGCCCCACCACACACACGCCCTTTGTAGAGGCAGTGCTCTTCGGTGGATTGTCTTTTTCTTCCATTCAGCATCTCTGAAATACTTGCTGGGTAGCTGAGAGTGCGTGTTGCATACATTGGGGTACTGCCTGAAAGCGTGGGCCAAGTGGTTCAAAGCCTCTTTGACCTAGAGCTCAAGGACTGTGGAGAGAAGGTGAAGAAACCCAAACACAACTCTCTTCTGACCTGCCTAGTAGGAACGGTCCATGGCTTTTCCTATATCCCACACACTGCTGTGATGTAGACACTGTGTCCACTTACTCAAAACCACGCCATAGAGTGTACCATCAGTGAAATGGTGTAGGTGACTGCAGGCTACTGCTTGAGCTTGTTCCCTGTTTTATTTACTGGTGCAGTGACGCTGGAGTGTCCTTCCCGTTAAAGGAGGGCTGATACACTCTAAGTGCCTCTTGGCTCTAGTGGCTGGATGTATTTGGCACTGCTCAGGCTGCAGCTGCACCGAAGGCTCATGGCTCATGTCTCACTGGTCCTCTCAAGCGTGCTCCAACCTCAGTGCTCTCCAGTGCCCTCTGGGCTGGGGGCTGAAGGCTGTTAGCACTATCCTCTAGCAAAAGTGCTCAGTGTGATCCATGCACTACAGCTGTTCATTCAGTCTGTTCCTGAAGGCTTCCTTTCTGGTGACTGCCTGCCTCCAAGGGGACAGCAAGCCAGGAGTCCCCAGAACACCATTCTGCATCTACAGGATAAATACACAGTTAGATTATTATGCACACACAGTATGTGAGAAGTTAATCTAGGGTGTAAAAAGAAGAGCTGGCATGAGGAGGTACTATGATGGATAACCCTTTGTGAGACTGAACTGAGATCAGTGGTCTGTCCAGAAAGAAAAGTTGTGTGCCACTGCCTTGCAATACTCTTGCAGAGGTAGCATCATCTCTAACTTTTTACTGAAGCGTTCTAGCAGAAAGTCTCATTGAAGTCCTGGGGAGAGAGGTGGATGCCATCAAAACTGGGAACCTAGTTTATAAAGATCTTTAGGTCTGTTATCAGTTTAAAAGACAAGATCCCTTTTATTACAAAGTCCAGGCTCTGAAGCAGCTTCTTTCCAACAAATCTGAAAAATGTCTGTGTGCCCTGGAGGAGAAGAAAAAGAGGAGAACATGCAATTTGGAAACCTTTCGTTATTTTTTTTTTCCTTTGTCTTTTAGAGTACTTAGCTGTTTCCATGGACTGAGCTGTAGATGTAAAATTTTTTGGCCCCTGTTGTTAATGCTATTGCATTCTCCCACAAGATGACTGTATTGTGAACAGCACAGAAAAAGCAGTGGGTTGTTTTACACTTCTTCATCATTCTTCTGATTAATGATGTCTGATTTCTTCTAACACCCCTCATTACGAGGGTTCTAGCTCTGCTCTGTGAAACAGATGTGCAACTATGATGGTAATTAGATCAACTCCTGTGACCAAACTTGGCCCACTCTCCCCAGAGGGGTTCTTCTGTTTTGCTTACATCAGCGCTTAGGAGCAAGAGCGAGCTGTGCTGAGCAAAACATGTTATTTGGCTGGAAAAGTGGATTCTGTTGCCACATTGGTCTTCTCTAGAAGAGATGTGCATGCTGAAACCTTTACTAATCAAGTTCCAGTCATTCAGAACAAACTAAGCTAATTGTCAATATTTCATGGATACTGCTTTGTGGATGAGTTGAGGCTGCAGTGCTTTTGGCATTCTTGCATCGTTACCCCTTATCACGAAACATGTTTTCTTGTAAAATAACCAGAGTTTCTCTATAAATTTGAATGGTGTGACATGATTTCTCCACTGTTGTGAAAAGCTTTTCTTTGCCTCCATTTAGTACTGTCAAAATATTGAAATGTTGATAATACAATGATGCACTGTTGTCAAAGTAACATTCAAATAAGTAACGAGTCTTTGCAAGACAAGGTGGTGTCAACGCATTTTTCAGAGGAGCAAAACTGACAAAGTAAAGATTCTGCTGGAGATCTGTTAGCAGTCACAGGAAGGTGATACTAAACCTTGGTCTGCATTCGAGGAATTGCGTTTTTATTGTGTACTGTGTTTTCATAGCTGCTGTGTCTTTCTTTAAATGTTCTGTGTAGGTCTAATGATACTGAAGCTTCATTCTGTCTCATAGATCAGAACTAAAAGGGTAATGTACAAGTGTCTTGCTGGAAAATGTGATTAGACTTGATTATTTGGCAGTGGTGCTATTGCTTAGAACAACCAAGAAAACATACGGCTCTGCCTTAGGTAGTCAGCCTTGTCCCAAAAAACGGAATGCCCGCTGTTTGAGGGGTTCAGTCTTTCCCAAGACAGACCATGTGCCTTATTATTGCCTTGCTGTTCAGAGCGGAAGCTGGCTTTCTAAACAATGGGATTTGCTTTGGGTTCTCATTAAATGTTGTATGCCGTAGTGTGACACACGATATGCCCTGCAGTGTGTCATGTGCTATGATGCTAATCAACATTCAATACCAAAGGAGGAGAGCAGCTGCTCCGCAGTCAGCATGTCTGAACAGTCCTGTGCCCAGCAGGGCATCGCTTAATTCACGCTAATGGATAAAGAACTGGCCTCATAACACTTATGTAAATGAGGCTAATGATCAGGGAAAAAATGCAAACTAGTTTTCATTTATTCATAGAGATAGGTGTAATTAGAGGTAATAGCTGGATCCAAAAACTTGCTCTCCAGCATTTATTTGTTGATAGTACAAAATGTGAATGGCTTGTTCTGCTGTTTGTCTCTTGTGAAGTTATTAACTTCATACAGAAGTCGAAGTATGTATGCTCTTAAATTCTCATTGAGAGAGTGACAAGTTCTAATGGGGAAAAGCTACAAATAATTGCACCTCCTAAACTGACCTCAGTCATTTTCACTGTGTGGTGTAACAGATCTCTGTTGAAAATCCACTGCTGGAAGGATCAGTGTATTCATTCAGTTTTTTGACCTTTTTACATTAGCTCCGCTGTCTTCTGTAGATCAAAGAAATCAAGAGGAGGCAGCCTGTCCATTGCAGTTGTGGCAGCTGAATAAGATCATAATTAGGTATGAAGATCTCATTTCAGCATCTAGACTGTACACTACTAGCCTCCCTCTTTGATTCTCCCCAAGTATTCTTCCTCTTTCTCATTCGTGGAGTCTGTTGTTCCTCTCACAGGTGTGTCATCCCAGTGGCACAGCTGACACCAATTGATAATTCACATCTCGAAGAACCAATCAGTTATGGTGACATAGTCTACTGGTATGAAGCAGAAGCTGATCTAGCTGCAATTTTAACAAGTGATCCTCTACTTGAGTGCTTTAGACAGCACCAAGTGCACACTTCTGATCCTACACTACAAGCTGGTTTTGGCTAGGCAGATTTCTCTACCACTAGCCTTCCCGGTGTGATGTGTAGTGAAGAAGTAAATCCAGACTTAATCTCATTTACAAGAGGAAGCTGAGTAACACTTGAGGGTCTGTGGTCCCCACACAGAGCTGGTCTGGGTTGGTATGGGCGTTTGTTATTTTCTGTAGTTTAATGTGGTGCAAACTAGCTACGTAAAATTCTGTGAGAGCTGGTTTCACTCCCACTGAGTGGGCACCTCTCTGGACCTTTGCATGGTAACTAAGTATTGCCAAAGTTTAGATATCATCTGATCAGCACACCAAGAATTGATTGAGGAAGGCCTTTCTAATCCAGTTGCATAATGGCACCAAGTTGATTGAGAAAGCAGTGGCAACACTCAAAGCCAGGTCAGGATTCTCAATCCTGTAACTGAAGTCATCTTAATGAAACTAGCTAATTTAACTAGTTTGTCTTTTTAAACCTTTTAGCTTTTCTTTTTTTTTTTTTTTTTTTTTTTTCCTTTAATGTGGCACTTAGTAACCTGTTAAGGTCCTCTTTCTCTGAGTGAAGCTTCCACCAGTCTAGAGGTGTGTGTGGAGGGGATATCTGCTGATGAACACCAGTTGTCCAAACCTAAAAAGTGATTCTTGCCCAAATACCCGCCCTGCTCTTTGTTGGAAGAAGTGTTTCATGCTTTAAAACTTGCCTGGTGCAAGGTTCAGAGTGCCTTCAGGGGACTGGAGTTCTTGTTATGATGTTGAAAGTGAAGTCCAGGACAGCTGTCAATAGATTGCATTTACAAAACCAATATAATTATCACTGAATTATCACTGACTCATTACTTCTGCTATCACGGAAGGAGAATTATGAAGGAGTACCACTGAAGAGAAAGTAGATGATGACTGAGGAGGGAGGGATGTGTGTGTAACACAAAAATCCAAAGATTACATCAAGCTGGAGAGTCATGTGTATATGGCTGTTGTGAAACATTTATTCTCATCTTTCCTCTGCTTACTAATTGTTTGAGAGTTAATCTTGTCTCGGCAATAATTCTTGTACACAAGAAAGCAAGTCAGGAGAACATGCAAGTTTAAAGGTACTAAATTGTTGAAAACTTAAAGGAACACTAAACATACATTAATATACTCAGGACTTTTATATGACTTTGTATGTGATAATTGCCATTTCTCAGACCTGCAAAAATGCCATGTCTTGACAAATCACCTGTCAGACATAACTGAAGTCATATCAAGCAGCTCTGATATTCACAGGTTTTACTTAGCAAAACCTGACTTGTTGAAATTTGGGGTTTTGCCTTGAGTTCACATCACTATCTCAAATATTTGCTCTCAAAACCTGTTTAAAAGGTGCTGAAGCATTATGTAGTGGAAAGGTTGCATGTTTTTCTGCTGTCTCATCCTGAAAATGATTGAGCTTTTTTCCTTAGAAACTGTAGAACTGAAGAAACTAATCTTGAACTATCTTTGTGAAAGTGGCCTGACACTTCAGCGGTTTCCCTCAACCTCTGATGTTGGATCTCACAGCCATGGTGAAATCCTTCACTTCATAGTGTATGTAAATATATTCTTAAAAATGAGGGGGAAGTATTGTCTATTGTAGAAGCATGCGTTGTCTATGGCCATAGATTGCATTAGCACTTGTTCGCTTCCATTAAATTCTGGTACCCTTTCAAAACTAGGCTATGCATCTGAAGGAATCCATCCTCCTGAGCAAGCCGGTGAGAAAAGCTGGGACACGCTGGTGAGCCCAGGTGGGTGTAGCTTAAAGCTGAGAGAGTGCCAGCTGAGCATCAGGTGTCAGGTATTGTCAAACAGTTGCTGTTTCAGCAGCTGACAGTACCATAAGGACTTAAGGATAAATGGATGCTTGTACAAAGGTTACTTGTGTCAAGGGTACCAGTTGAGTGTTCTTAAAACAGTCTTTGTTTGTACTGTGTGCTTCATACATAAGGATTTTCATTGCTGTACATAATCTAAAGTCTTTTACTCTGAAAATGTGCTTATGTATTCTTAAGATTCTGCAAACATTTCTATAAATACAGTTAAGGAAATACATATGTATTGGAGGCTCTGGACTTGTCTGTAGTAATGTCATGGGGGTGATGAGACGAAGCTTGATATTTAGAGAACTTAAACTGATTTTTACCTTGCTGTAGTTACAATTGCATATCTTGCCGATTGGTGTGGAAAGAGTAATGACTGCTACCTAAGGAACCTAATTCACTTGATTTCTGTTTGAGATCTTCACTATTATCCTACTGAAAAGCAGCATAACTTTCATCTTGAGCGGACACTACCTGTCCACTTGGCCTTGAACTTTGAGTGCAGTGGAGATGAAGAGAAGGAAAGGAGCACCTTTTAGGTCTCCAACCACCTCATCCTAAGCATCTAGCTCTGTGGTGAATAGAATACTTGGAGGAGAAATTTGACTCTTTCAGATGCCCTTGGACTGTGACTCTACTAGGTCTGGTTTTTTTACTGATCTAGCACTTCTTGATTAATCTTTATCCACAGTTCGTACCTGTGTGTCCATAATCCCAAGGGCCCTTGGCACCGAGAGAAATGCTGGTGAAGCCATCTTCCCTGGCTGCCTTTTGATGTGGTTTTGATGTATAGGTGTAGTTATAATAGCTAGCTACTGACCAGGAGTTGGGACCGTCCTTCTGGGCTTTCCTCCTGTCCCCTCCTGAATGCTGACAATTACACTGCGTCCTGCAGTAAACCAGTTCTGGGAGCTAAACCAGCAGAGAAAAACGAATCATATTCGGAGGGGCAAAACAAAGAAAAGGAGCAAAAGGAAAAAATAAGAAAGAAGGTAACCTCTCACATCGGCATTCCTCACTCTGTTCAGTGGGAAGCCTGTTTGGGTCTCCTAGAAAACGTGCTGAATCATAACCGTCCTAGGAAAAAGAGGCAGCAAGCATAAACCCTGCATGTTTACCCCACATCTTATTTGGTCATACACAGTTAGATTAATGTTAGTAAGGTGAAGTTTGTACTGAGGGCAAAACCCCCTGCACATTGATTTTTACTTAGCCAGGCATGTAAATAGGGGCTGGTTTGGTGCGTATTTTGGCATAATGGGTTACATTACAGCATTTGCATTGGGAAACATGACAGTGGGAATTTTTTTAGCAAGGTGCCAGCTTATGGAGATCTGTAGCACATTAAAGACAGACATGGGAGTGAGGGGGAAACCTTCATAGTTTTCACAGAAGGAACTTCAGTTAGATGGAGGACTTTCTCTTCTTCCTCTCTTTTTTTGTTCCCCCATTTTTGTTTTCCCCAGGGTGGGGGAGAACAAGAAGGGGAACGGAGGAGGTTTGAGTATCACTTCTGTTTCAAGGCAATGACAACTTAAAGCATGGAAACTCATTGTAAAACTATGCCTTAGTGTCTGGAGTCAGTGTCATTTGGATGCTGCCTAGCCCATGACAAGCCTTCTTAGGTGTGAAGAACAGGAAACATAAAAATCAAGACACGTACAGTAACAGTAGTGGCAGAGAGCATGAACTGAACAGATATGGAAGCGCAATAAACCTCTGTTGGGGTAGAAGCCTGCCCAGCTTTGAGACAGAGCTTTTTGTTCACTGAGCAAGAAGTGAGAGGACTGTTCCCAGGCTTACTTGGCTGGGATAATTATTTAGCCATTGATCTTTCTATGCAAAAGACTGAAATACTTATCTTTTTTTTCCAGTGATGCCTCATCAATCTGGTAGTCTCTATTTCTCTCTTGCAACTGCTGTACTAAAGAAAGCTAATAAAGGTGTAATGCATCTTGTTATCCACCTGATGGTTTTTTACGTCCTCCTTGCATCACTATCTGCCTTGAGGATGGCCTGTGAGATTGATTTGGTAAAATCAAATAATAGTTAATGTAAACATTGTTCTCTCCCCTGTATTTGTAGTGTGCTGTGAGTATGGCTTATGGAAACTGGCAACATAGGACTCTGCTGGTTACCTGTTTCTGTGACTGCTAGATTTACCTCCCCCTACAAGTTTTAAGCAAGAGGAGGTTACCACAAACCTTTGCAATTCTCATCTTTGGCTTAAAACTGGGTTTTGTTTTCTCTGGATATAATGCCGCAGCAGTAGTAGTAATCCTCCGTATCAAAATTTGCCTTCACTTTAACTCAGTCACCTGTTTTTTCCTAAGTTCATGCTGTTGAAAAGCATCACCAGCAACAAGGCAGACTGAGTGTAACTGCAGCATTACTCATGCAACAAAATTGTACTCACCAAGTGTTTGAAATTTGGTTTTAAGTATTAGTTCAAATATTTGTTTAAATATTAGTTTAAATATTTATTTCTTTATATGACTGCCCCACTCCTGGGGTGAGCCTCCCTTCGTGTGTGTATGTGTTTTGGTCATAGTAGAAGAGCCACACAGAGTTTTCACCATTTCCTATTTTAATCTAAATCAATTTCCAAACCAATTTAGATAAATTGCGAGGAGTTCTTCAGAGGCAAGGCCTGAGAACGGAGTTTGACACAGATAAGAGTGACATCATTCATCATCCACACAGGCTTTGGCACAATACTTGGCTGAAAAGTCCCTCAATAAGCAAACAGCGCATTAGCACGGGCTCTGCAATACCTTCCCCCTTGCATAATGGTGTTTGCGCTGGGGTGTTATTAAAAACCCAGGCAGCGATTCCACCCCGCGTCAGCCTCTGCTACCGGCAAAGCGTTGCAGGCGCGTGTTGTTGCAACGCACTTCGTTGTGCCTTGTGCAGCCTGGGAAACAGGGCGCTAATTAACCTGGGGTGTCAATGTGGGTAGGAGAGCCCCCCCTCACACCCGTCAGCCAGCGGTTGCGGCGGTATTTTGGGCACCCGGGCGGTTACCCCTGCCCTGTGTGACTGTGGGCTGCGCGGAGCCAATTACGATAAAATCAAGATTACTGTCTTCAGAAAAGCCTGTGGGGTTAAGTGTTTCCAGATACGGCAACAGACCTGTTGGTTCAGGAGCAAGTCCTAGCCCGATCCAACAAGGAAGGGCATTTTAATGAAACTTTAATTCTTTGCTGCTGAAGCGAAGTGGGATCGTGGTTTTAAAAGGTGTGTTGGTCTTCAAGTGAGAGAGCACTAAGGAAAGGAAATAAGATAAACCTCCTTTAGACGTGCATTCCCAACACACAGTAGCTGGTGCCGGCCGGTCCTCAGGCCAGCGGTCGCTGGTGCAGCTCTCCATAGTGGGCTATTCAGGCGCTGTTTCCCTGCTGGACACCTGCTTGCTGGGTGCCTCGGCAGCTCCCTGTGCCATTGTTTGGTGGGTGAAAATACAAATGAGTATTTCTTTTTATTTATTTATTTGTCTAGTGCCACTTGATTGTCTCCTAATTTGTTATCTGATGTTAGTATTTCCATTGGATGTTTTCATTTACTTTCAAAAGTTGTTTGGGGCGTTGTTGTCTTTTCCTTATTTTTTTCACTTGCTGCATTTCATATGCACGCTTCCTTTTAATCCCTGTATCTCCCACTCTCTGTTGCATATCATCTTTTGTCTTTTACCTGCCTGTCTCCTACAGAGCTGGTTGTCTCTGCCTTTTAAAATGTTATTTGAATGTTATTTAAAAATTAGCAAAGATTCAGACTCCGGAGGCATCAGGACTCACGTGGTGCTGTCTCTGTACCCTTTCTTTGCAGTTTTGAACAAAAAAAAAATATGGGAAGACACCAGTCAGCGTTCCAGTTGAGAGGCCTCATTACACCAGTAACAGCACTGTTCTGCCTCTTGTAGTTTGTACTCCCAGCGGGACGTTTTGATCCACTGTTGGTGCCAAACTCCCCAATTGGGTGGGCAGGAGGAGGCGGTGTTGAATGGGGAGAGCACAGGAAGGTTTCACCTACAGCTGTAGTCGTGGAGTGGCACAAAGAGGGCTGGCCTTGCTCTGGAGGCCCATTAGAGTCCTTGAAGGCTTCAGTTTTGCTTCAAGGGCATCCAAGTGTGTCTGGTGTCTCCTAGTGATCATATATAGCGGTAAAATTGTGCAAGCTATTCCCACTTACGAAGGCATACTTCCACACTCGTGTTCTTAACCTGCTAGAGGAGGCCTAGGGCCAGGTTTGACGAGACGTTCAAGTATCTAGAGATGCAGGTGGATGTCCACAGGGTTTTCTGAACGCACCGAGGTATACATAGTTAAATTTCACTTGTATTTGAGCCTTGTGTAAAGTGGTCTTGGAGGTCAGGCCATTTATGCACTGGCTGAACAAGACCCTCCTGCCCTTGTGTTTGCAAGTCCCATGACTCCCAGTTTTCCCAGAAGAGAGAGGGAGCGAAGCTGACAGCCGAGCCTGCAGCTCCACACCAGTCCAGCCTCACAGGAGTTGGTCCTGCTTTTCCTTTGGCAGGTCCAGGGAATTAAACCAGCATTTTTTCACTGGGTTGGGTTTTCCCTGTAGATCAGCTTAGACCATGGTGGAACAGCTTCCCTCACTCTGGCCTCTTTGCTCCCTCAGGGCATAGACCTGGGGCCAGTAAAGTTGGAAAGGACCTTGGTGCTGTAAACACATCCTAGAGCTCCCTGTGCTGTAGCCTGCAGGCAGGACCATACATGGTGGAGTCGACATCCCTAAAATTCCTGAAGGGCATACCCGCCTGCGTCTCTGATTTGTGCGTAACCCCTTGGGAAGCAGTTGTCATTTGTGCTCCATGGACGACTCCTGTGCTGGCAGAAACACGCAAAACCTTCCTCGGTTTGGGGTTGTGTTTGGTTTTTTTTAAACAACGAAACCTGGTTTATTTTGAATAGTTTTCCATTGACTTCTCTGAAAGAATTCTTACAGATATTTTATTTTTTTGTTCTAGCTTTTATTCACCTTACTGCATACTTTCACCTTTCATAGCTGACTCACAACTTTTTTTTAAATGAACAGGTGAGGTGATGCTTAATTAAAACTTGTGGAGCGGAGGTGGTGATCATTAAAGGGTGATGATGTAGAGGGTGACCTCCTCTGTTTATCCACAGAACTAATCGGGCTTGAGAGGTGGGTGTTCTGCCACTGTCCAACCTGGAGAAGCCGCCTCTGAAGCACAAGAGGTTAATTCGTTCTCTGCTCCTTGGTCTCTCTTCTGTAACTGCCAACAAAGGTAGCAATTACAGTGTTATCTCGGGGGATGTTCCCTGATGTGGATAATTGCGGAACTGGAAAACCACACTGATACGCTTAGCGAATTTCTTACAGGCCAGAGAACACCCCTGGCGTGGTCAGTAGTAAAAGTTGTTACCTAGACTAAATTTGTGCTAATACCTTAGGGCAAAAGGTTCCGTATCCATTACAAGTCCCTTGAACCATCTGGTTGTTTGAAGGATCAGCTCTACCCAGCCACAGTCAAGAATGTGGAACATGCCTTAAAGGGCAAGTCGGTTTGTGCCTGTCTTTTTTTAGCTTTTCTTGGGGGTGGCAACTTCTGTAGCATAGTTTATGCTTCAGATAGCAAGTATGTGTGCTGTCGTATTGGTTGTGTAAAAATAATTAAAAAAAAAAAATAATCTTAGCAACACATTTGTTCTTGTGGAAGCAGTCTGAATCAAAAGAGATAGTTAAGGAATGACTTTCACAATTTGCAAATGCCTAGGGGGAGTTATGATAGCTGGTTCTTTAGCCTAACATTCAAGGATACCATACGATCCAAGATCCAGCGTTTGAGCACTTAAACACAGCAACCTGAGATTTTTATTTAAAAAAAAAAAATTGTTTAAAATATTTGACTACTTGAAACAATTTAACAAGGGCTGTAGTGGATTTAATAGGAGTTGTCAGTTTTTCATTGCTGGTACTTTTAAATAAAAATCAAATGTTTTGCTAATGCAGACAGTAATTTTAGGAAAATCTTACGACCACATGAGTTCAAGTTCGAAGACTGAAGGTTTTTTTTGGCCTGATAATCTTTAAGTGCATTGCCCAGAACAATATAGTAGTTTCTGTGCTTGAGCCAGAAAAGTCCGGGGAAAAAAGAGCAGTGCAGCCAACTATCTCTGTACGCCCTCAAACACTTTGGTGTCGGGGAAAGTGTTAGCAAGATCAGGGACAGCTTGGCTGCCCAGTAAGGTAAGTGAATGTCTCTTCTTTGGTAGGCTCTAGGTCAGGAAACTTTGCAAACTTACCTGCAGCCATTGAGTTGGTTGTGTTGCAGGAGTCCCCAAATGAGATTCTCCTTGTTTGCAGTGTGCTGTGCAGACACAGTGAGCCCTCGCTGTGGGGTACTACTAAAGAAAAGGTCAGGCACCCCTGGAAAAGGAGTAGACAATATATTCAAATTGTTGGTATTTAATTCAGTTGTGGAGTGGGGAAGAATAAACATTATTCCTGACATTTCCATTTTTGATTAATGATGAATGGAGTTGGCAGATGTTCAGCTGGCCACCAGATGGGGTCTGCTCAGTCCAACAAACAGAATAGAAACAGTCTGGGTCTTGTAAAGCCAGGACTGACAAAAGCTCTGACAAAATCTCTGGTTCATCCAAGTGATACGCCAACTTTGACCTCAAAACAACTTGGCAGTTTAAGAATGGAGGTAGTACAACCAGCGAAACTGCTTATGGAAGTGAAATGGGGTGTGGAAGGATTGGAGCTGGTTAATTTGCTGGAGTTTCAGCAGTTTTTTTCCACCGCAGGAGCCACAGACGGCGGCTTTGATTTCACAGGGATGGATTCGTGCGGGCCCTCGTTCTTTCACCGACGGTGACAAGTGTCACTTTGAGGTCTCTGGCCGACGGGCTATTTCGAACGTCGTTAACCCAAGAGAGGCTTTGCGACCTGAGATCAGACAGCCCGGTATTGGTCCTGATCCATCGGCCTGCCTTTCTGGCGGGCTCCGTCTGGCCATGGTTAATCAGCGCAGGGCCGGGGGGCTCCTCCCGGCGCACCGGGAAACTCGTCTGTGCACGGCTGAGCGCCGGGGGGGGGGGGGGGGGGACCGGGGCGGCGGGATGGGGACAGGGACGACGATGGGGATGTTTCTCTGAGCGCCTCTGCCCGCGGCAGCCGCCGCGCCTTTACCCGTCAGGGCCGGCTCCCCTTAGCACCCTGCGGGCAAAGCCATTCAAATTTAGAAAGAATGAATTTATATTCATGCAAATTCGGTTCCTGGGGGAAGCGATAAGTGTCTGCGAAGTGCCCCGTCGCCGTCCCGCGCGGCGGGCCCGGGCAGATAAGGCGCCCCCGGCTGCGGGACCTCGGGGGGTGGTGGTTGGGGGTGGCCGGGGGGGGGGGGGGGGGAGCTGGGTCGCTGCTGCCTCTCGCAGGGAGGTGGGGGATGCCGCTTTGCCCCCGAGATACAGCGCGAATAAATTCCTTTTGATAATGACTTCCCAAGGGAGAGACAAAGAGCGGGAGGAAAGAGGAAATTTGACCGTGGGGTTCACGGTGACATTCACGGTGCCGGAGGGGAAGCTGCCCGCCAGCCTTTGAAGCCGAACCACCCGCCTCTCGGGGCTTTTTATGCCCACGCTGGGGGTGGTGGTGGAGTTGGGGTGGGGAGTGTTAAAGTGAGGGCTAGCAGTTGTTTGCCCGGGCGCATTTAGAAAGTGCCCCAGTAGCTCGGGTGTTACCCTTCTGTGCGTGAGCTGGGGCTCGGACCCCTCTTTCTCGTTTGAGATACGCCGAAGAAGGCAGTGATGGACATCTGCTCGCTGTGCTCCTCAGCTTCGGATTGATTTTTTTTTTATTATTATTTTAGTTATTTTTATTTACACACAGCGATCTAGAACAAATGTATTCCCGTCTTTAGCCGGGTCCTTAATGGCTCCGTGCGCTCGGGTGCGCGGGGCGGCAGGACGGCGGGGGCCGGGCCGGGCCGGGTCAGCCCGGGGCGGCCCCGGAGCAAGGCGGAGGGTGGGGTGGGAAATCTATTTTCGGGCGTAAACGCGAACAAAAGCGTTGTCGCTAAGCCACATTGTCTGTCGTGTCCTGAGCGCAGAAATTTATTGCTTCTGCAAACGCTTGGTTCCCCCGGGTAGGCAAGGCGGCGGGGCCGGCGACCCGTCCTGCCTGGGGCTCGGTGGCAGGAGCGGCTCCCTTCTTCTCTCCCTCCCTCCCGCCCCTGCCTTGGGCAGCACTTCGAAGGGAAAGATCGCCGGTGGGAAAAATTCCTCCCGACGGAGAGGAGCGGTGAGGGGCGCCGGGGGCCGCGCTCCTGCCCCTGGCGGGGGATGCCGGGGGTCGGGGGGAGCCCCCCCCCCGGGGGGCGGTGGACGCTGCCGGTGCCGGCTCGGGGGCGGGGGGGGGGGGAGGAGCGCTCGGAAGGCTGCCCCCTCCCCGGCTTAGCAGCCCCGGGGAAGGGAGGAGGAAGGCGAGGGGGGGGGGAGCGGCGCAGGTAGGTCTCCCAGCAGGCGGGACGAGGAGGGGAAGCGGCAGGGCAGGGCAGGAGGAGCCCCCCCCACCCCCTGCCGCCGCCGCCCCGTTTCCTCGGCGGGGCCGTGCCTGGCTCTGGCCGCTCCTCCGAACCCGCCCGGGGAGGGGATCCGCTGTCCGGGCCGAGGTGAGCAGCGCGCCGGGGATGCTGCGCCCGGCGCCCGTCCCGCCGGAGCCGGGGAGCTGCTGCGGGCGCCTCGTCGGGTCTGTTGGTCTTTACAGCCCCGGGGGCAGCGGGGAAAGGGGCTCGGTTTGAAACGGCGAGGGGGCCTGGGGTCGGGTCTGCAGCGGACATCGCCTCTCCTGCGGCGCCTCCTCTCCCGTCTCCGCCGGCTGCATTGCCGCTGTTTCGGTGCTGCGAAGAGGTATTTTGCGGTTGCTTGTATCCGCTCTCCTTCGCGACCCGTCCGCCGAAGAGGCTGGGTGGGTGCCGGGGGGGGAGGGGGGGGGGCGGACACAGGACACCGGGGAGCCCCTCTGACCCACCATAACGTCCTGGCAAACTTGGGCAGGACGGGGGGCAAACCCCACCTGTCTTTCAGAGAGCTCTTGCCGCTGAAGAAGGTACCGGTTCCGGTTCCTCTTGAGATGAGCGCGTATGGCTACGCGTGTCTGTCAGAATAAACCGGGCTATGCGGGGAATTTTGTTTTTACAACTCCAGTCTTGAGACTTATTGAACACTTTCTTAAAGTGTTTTCTCTGGAAACTTGTCTCAAATGAGGGTTGTGAGCCCTAACAAAGAAGGGTGTTGTTCAGGAGCCAACAGGTGACGGGGTGAAACCTGAGTATATGTGTACATTGGAGTAAAGTCTGGCTGCTGTTTAAAATAGAATTAAAAAAAAAAATCAATGGGAGACTGTAAAAGGCAAGATTTCTTTCTTTCTAAATCTGTACACCCTCTTAAGGAGAGAGGGGGGGAAGCATCCGTGAGAATACCGCTTCCTCGGCTAGAGGTTTGGTTCTTGCCTAACTGCAGCGTGCGCTTGTATTTCCATCCGCCTTACACAGTGCCAAGCATAATACATCCAAATCAGATGTGCTGGCGTGGGGCGATGCTTTGTCACGGTGCTTCCTCCTTTTGTTAACGCAGGTAGCCCGTCTTTGCAGTATGGCTCGTCAAAAGAAAATACCGTGAGAAGGATCGCCCGACTTCCAGTTGGAAAAGTGATCTTTGCGCTAGGATGCTAGAGGAGGAGAGCAGTTAACTCTTCTGTCGGTCCTCGTACACCGGCTAACAAAAGGCAAAAAAGTTCTTGTTTTGCTTGTAGTGTCCATCTAAAAGTCTGTTGAATGAACAAGCATACAGGCTGTGTTCCTTCCCCCACTGCTGTGGATAATTCAGTTACTCAATGGACCCGAGAGCTGAAGAAGTCGCTGTGTGCTGGTGCTGATATACATTCTGCTCATCAATTCCGGATCCAGATTTCCCCAGTACAGAGCTATCGAGCTGTCTGAAAATACATTACGTGTACTGTGGCGAGGGAATGGGACTTTCTGATTGTTTGCATAATATGTAATAGTTATCTTATGGTGGTTTATTGCTGCTGTATTACACCCTTCCTCTTCTAATGTAGTTATCATGCACCGGGGATTAAATAAGCAGGTGAATGGGCTGGCCATGCTAATCTTAACTCGTTGAGCCTTCATTGTGAATGGATGCATGTGATATGCATCTTGTATCCCCTATAGCCTTGTTAACAAGCCTTCTAACAAAAAAGTTGTTAAACAATTTGCCCTGCAGGACAGAGTAAAACAGCAGGGGATGGGCAAGGAGATGTTTGTCTAACTGTGCTCACAAATCATGACCTTTTCTATCTGGTCAGGGGTGAACATAATCAGTGAGCTGGAAATCCTACCACGGGGATAACCTTCATATGGGGTTCAGCAATAGCTTTGCTCTAAGTTTGATATCCTAACATTTTATGTACCCGTGGGTTTGTAATTAGGAGTGTAGTTTGTCTTCACTCCTAAGAACTTTGTCATAATAATACAGTCGTTTTAATACATCAGTAGAAAAAAAGTATGAATTGCTTTTCTTTTTAAATCAAATTTAGCTGTTTAATTCAATTATGTTATTCATAGTTGTCAAGCTGCCAGTGAAACACCTCCTTGTAAGCTATGAAGCTTTTTTTGAGAGGTAGTATTTGAACAGAGTCTAAACCTCAAAATGTTCCACAAGCTTTAAGAAAGCAAAACATCCTTGCTGTGTTTTGTAGATGTCATGGCAGGAGCAGAAAGACCACCTTTCTACTCATCCCTCAGAAAGCATTTATTTTTTCAGCTGTTGTTTATATTCGTTTGAATCCTCCTTAGGATGTAATCATTTTAAACAGATCACTTTGAAGGATGAGTGTGGTTGGGGGGGTGGGGAGGAAGAACCCTGTAGTTTTAAAATGCAAACCAAATTACACTTGAGCAGGAGAGGAAGGAGAACTCCTAAACAAGCAATTGCTAAAATAGTTCTGCAGATCGCCTGCTGTTAAGCTGGACTGGTTTAGAAACCTCACTCTCAGCAACACCACAATATTTGTGACATGGCCGTATTGATATATGGTGTACTCTCAGTCATTTTATAGCTGGTTTAGCATTAGCTCTATGGTAGTGTTTTTCTTTTAAAGTGAATGCTGTCCTTTGAGTAATCTCGGTTCATTGAGATTTATGAACCTCGCTTTAAACGTTTCCAATCGCCTTATCTGGGGAGGAGCACCATGACTGTAAAGTTGCATTTTACAGTTGGAGGTGAGGTGTTTTTTTCCTTTATTCTCTACCAGCCATGCTTTAAACCTGCCCTGTATCACCGGGAAATTGGGCCCGTGGGTCAGTGGTTTTCTCTTGTTGGAGCTGGAGCGCGTGCTGTCTGGAGCAGATGGGTCAGAGGTGGTCCAGGCAGGATCAATCTCCGTGGAAAAGCGGTGTGGTCTCTCTTGTACCAATGCCTTGTCTTCATTTGGAATTCGGCAATGCTCCTGCGCTTACATACCTTTGCTATAGTTGAAATCCTAACATTAGCCAGCGCTGCTTTTTCTTGACATGTAGAAGTAGCGTGTAAGCTTAGTGATCAAAAATCCTCAGAAAAGTTAATAAGTCTGCATACATTCAGATGTTGTTTTGTTTCCTTGTCTTTCAAGGGAAAAAAGTAAGTCAGAGAAGTTATTCTTCGATCTTACCGAGAGAGGTTTTTGAACAATCAATATGAAACAATTACGCAGTTACCTGTGTGCTTGTGCGCGTTGGGTGTCATGTGAGGGGGCCGGGGCACACCCCGCTCCAGTGCCCGGGGACTGGCAGAGCTGAACCAGTCTCTTTGCCTAAATTACATTTCAGATCTGCTTCCTGTGGTGCGGTTGAGATATAATGAAATGTTGGCAAGGGTGTTCCATCTAATGACTCCTTTTATTCCTGGGTAATTGGGCAGGAGTCAGTTCTTGAAAAGTGACAGGCTGACCAACACAAGTTCTTGTGTTGCAATGCCTTAAGAATTGGAAATACCAGCTTAGGCGTCAGCGAGTGGCACATTATTGTAAACCAGATAGCTACCTCTCTCTGAAGGGAAACTGTAAAACAGTTCATCTGGAAGGACTTGGGCTTCTCAATTACACTCATAGTGGTTTTATACTTAAGAATTATTTGGGTATAGATGATGCGGGGCACAAGCTGCCAACCCGAGCATCCCCATCCGTCTGCAACTGTGAGCACTGTTGCCTTTTTTGCTAGCAGTGATTTCTTAACTGCATCTAGGTATTCCTCAATCCCTCCTCCCCTGGCCCCCAGTTTTATACAAACAATAACAAAAACCATGGTTGACTTCACTTCCACTAGAACGTGGAGAGGCTAAACGGTTTTGTATCACTTGTCTTATTGTCTGTTTCTGAAGGAAATTAATTCAGGGGATCTAGTATGCACCAGGATATGTGCCTTTATATTTTAAGCATACAGGATTGAGCGTTTAGGACTGAGTTTGGTTTTACTCGCCTTTCTTGACAGAGGTTGCAATACGGTGATGCTAAGCTCGGAAGCTGTTTTGCTAACCTTCAGTTGTTCAGCTAGAGTGAGATTTCAGAAATTTGCCTGACAGCTGACAAGCTTTGTGGAAATAGCCTGTTCTCAAAGGGGAACTTAGCAGGTTTGCTTGCCCCATCAAATGATAAATTAATCTTTTATTACAGTGCAGCTATGCAGTGTAATAGAAGTGTGTTGGCATCTCAGCAGTGCACCAAAAATAGCGTGTATGTTTTCAAACCAGAAGCTTTTGGAGTAAAGTTAACAAACAAGTTAAATTTTTCGAGTACTAGCCCAGTGGAAGAGTGGAAGAGTTAAGTAATCCCATCTGGTTTTATTGGTTGTTGGAATGTAAAGACTTATTGAAAATGGAGGTAGATAGACTATGTAATACCAAATATCGTCATTTCTCCAAACTTGTAGCTTTGGATGCACGTGGCCACTTTTTATGGAGCAGGTTTGGGTTTATGTACTGAATCAACAGATCCTGGCACTAACCAGTGCCTCATGCCTGAAGAGGGATAAACTCCTGTTGAGTAACTAGCAGAATATTTGGGTATGCAGTCTTAAATCTTTCTTCCATCTGTGATATAGCAGCAACTTACTTTCTGTAATACGGTGGTGATGAGACCGAAACTGTAATGTGGGACACACCAGAAGTTTTTAGATTGCTCTCCCTTTTAGACCCCCCCAGTGTGGTTACGTGTCAAGGAGATGAAAATTTTCTACAGCTTAGATCTAGCACTGACAAAATTGCCTCTATGTTTAAATGGATAGGTGAAAGAATTGCCTAAAATGGGGAAGGCACAACTCATGTGTAATGTTGTACTGTAAAAGCAAGCTTGTTTCCAACTCCAGTCAGTGGTCAGGGTGTCTGTCATGGTAGGATACATCCTCTCCGTTTTTGGTTATCTGTATTTCACTGAAATTCCTGGTCTGAATTTCCTAAGAACTTCTGCTAGAATGAAAGTAAGAAATTTATCTTAATAAGCTTTTTACTGCAGAATGTTATGGATGTTGGTGAGAGCTCTCTTTGCCAGTTGTGACTCAAAATGATCCCACCGATACTAAGCTTTGCAGGCTTTGTGAATCAACAGAAGCATCTCCCTGTAGGGTTTTAAATTAACAGAACAATCATGATGTATTTTACAGAGCCTAATATGGCATAATTGGATTTCAGATATTTAGCTGGACCAACGCCCTTCCGGCTCTGATACAGCTAAAACAGTTCTCAGAGGAATCCAGCAGACGCTCACTGCTCTGTGCCTGCCTTGTGAAAAACCGGATGCTACTTGCACAACTGTCTTTACCCAACAATTTCTTTAGTTTTTGACAAGCGGTTGTCATGTCTTTTGTGTTACTGGATTGGTGGTAGTAATGACTTCAGGAAGAGCTCATGTCGTTCCTTTTGTTAATATCTGCTCAATGAGGCTTTCCTAGATATACCTATGTATAACCTGCCACGTGAAACATGCAGAAGTGTAAAAGGTGACAAGTGTTAATATTGAAATACATTGTGGTTGCCAAACGTGGTAGTGTGGGTCTAGTTTTCTTTTTCTTGAGTAGTTTTATTTTTATAACTCTTTTAAGTGCTTCTGAATTGCTTGTAGCAAGTTGTAATGATCCTTCAGTCATTTATTGTTCTGAGCAACACAAAGAGTACTAAACTGTTATAAGATGATTTACGCTGGTAATTAGTTGTTGCATGTTCAAATTTATGAGAGCTTTGTTAATCTCTTCCTCCAGATCAATTGCTTGATGAGCTGCAGCTGAAATATTTAACGCTTCACACCTACGCCATTGAAGATGGAGCCCAAAGCCAACAATCTCGTTTTTGGGTGTCAGCGAAGCTCAACATCTGACGACGACTCTGGCTGTGCCTTGGAAGAATATGCCTGGGTCCCCCCAGGCCTCAGACCAGAGCAGGTACCAACTGTGCTTCTGCATTTTTCAAATAAGCCTTGTAAGGACTGTCCAAGGGAGTGATATGTTGCCTCTACAAGTCCAACCAAATGCTTATAATGTATAAAATTTAAATTTGTCTAGAGCTCTTCACTTCTTACTTTGTTTCCTATTCCAATGAGGCTGTGTTTAGGGAGCTTAAAGTCCTCAACACCAGGAAGTCTTATGTTTGAAAAAAAAAAAAAGTTCCCAGTCTAGATTTTTCAATAAATATGTGCTGCAGAGGTATGTATTGTCAAGTCTAAAAGCAGTGTAGAAATTTGCTTTCTCTTTGAAATAAGTTATTAGGTTTGTGGCATACCTTGTGGTATTGTGCTACTTGGCCAGTACTTCACTGCACTTGTACAACTCTTGAAAGAATTAGGCATTTGACATCTAGAACATGTAGGTTACTACAGCGCGTATAAACAAAAATGTTCTGTCACTATGACAAGTAGTAATGTATTTTACGCTTGTTTAAATAGTTGTATGCCTGCCATTTCTTCATGCCAGGATTTCTCTTGTACAGTCTCTGGAGCTGACATTTGTGGGATGGTTGGGCTGGTCCTTCCCCTCTCCCCTTTCTTCTTTACCTTTTATAAGATGACCATAATGGTGAAATTATTGATGAGCAAGTTGCTACGGGAGATCAAAATGAACCTCTCATGGTATTCATTTACTTGATGATACTGCAACTGTGCTGAAGCTGTGTACTTGGCAACATCCAGAACTCAGACTTCAGGGTTAAATGGACAGAGTGGCTCTGTAGCATCTGCTAATGGAGGCAGAGCAACCTTCCTTCAGCTGGCAAACATAGTTATAAAGGTGCAGAAGATGTCTCCTTTTTGCTACGCAGAGATTTTCTTAATCATGAATAAAGTAAAAAGTCAGCAGGAATGGCAAATAATGGGCTATTTTTAGGGAAACACTTTTTATCACTTACTTAAGCATAAATAAGAATCCTGATGAATCAGACCTTAAGTCAAACAGCTAGCTAACATTCTGCCAGAACAATTAAATTCCCTAAAATATCCTCATAATCCAGCTAGCTCAAACTCACTGAAGATTTTTTTTTCCAAGGAGAATTACTTATTTTGAGAACAGTGCAATAAACTTGAGAAAAGGGCATAAAGTATCTTTAAAGCCTCACTTCTTACTGCATGTTGTTATCTTTTTGTGCAGCTTTTTGAAATACAGTCAGTAGTAAGTAGGTTTACAGTGGATTTCTGATGTTTAAATTTTGGTTAAAGGAAGACCAAGTCATGTTTCGTACAACCTTTCCCATATAATTTTGATTGCTTCCTGAGTCAAGTGACTGATTACTGCTTCTTTTTCATCTGTCTTGCACAGTAATAAGCTGTTGACCTGAACATTATTTAAATCTGGATGGCAAGTAATATTTTTGCCAATAGTCAGCTCTTATTTACAGCCCCAGGCCTCGTGACAAGCTGGAAACTGCATAGGAAAAACAATAAATCTGTACCTGTTCCACAAAAATATTTTTTTGCCATTGGGCTTTGTCACAGTGTTCATTACAGCTTTCCTGTCATAATTTTCTTCTGAAAAAAAAAAAAAAAGAGTGAAGATTGATAGGTGTGTACACCTAATATTGATTTCTGTATCAAAAACATGCAGCCTGTGAAAATTTCATAGCTAATTTGCATCCGATTGAAATGTGGCTGGATCCAGCCTTCTCCCAAGGGAAGGACGTTTCCACCTTCTTACCAAAGCCCACATGGAAGCAATGAAAGCTGATGCTTTGGGTGAACCTGATCAGCAGGAGACTACAAAACAGCTTTTGTCTCAACAATGTGTAAAATGCAGAGAGCAAATTAAATTTGTTTATATAGTGGCTGTTTTCTGGAGAGCTTCGTGCCTTGTGTGGTAAACTGCAGAGGGAAACTTGGAATTTCCACGGGGTTGTTGACCAGCCCTGAAGGGGGTGGGAATAATGAGAACATTAAATGTGCATAATTTATGATACCCCCCCCCTAATTGTCACTGCAAATTGCATTCCAGAAAAGCAATTCAGCAGCTGGGTGCTAGTTTTATCAGAGACAATTCAGGTTTGCTGAGCTGGTTCATCTGGGTCTCGTATTTTCAGCACAGACCCTGTCACCGGTCTAATGTAGCGTAACCTTCTTCCTTCGTAAATGAGACCTGAGATAAAACAGTAGCTGAAAGGGGGCTTGCAGCGCTCGGGTGACGCGTGTCCCTCGGTCTGAACTCTGCGTTCCTCCTGGTCAGGTCCAGCTGTATTTCGCCTGCTTGCCAGAGGAGAAGGTCCCTTACGTTAACAGCCCCGGAGAGAAACACCGAATTAAACAACTGCTCTATCAGCTGCCACCCCACGATAATGAGGTAAATACAGAATTTAGGATGCACCGTCAGGGCTTTAGGTCTCCCTGGCGGCTTTTAGGTGGAGAATTACCTACATGAGCATTTATGACAAGCCTAAACCGTGGCCTGCGGTGGCATCTGACCTATAAAGCAGCACGGTGTGTACACTGAGTCCATTGTTTAGCTGTCCGGTTGGCTTGTGTGCAGATAAGAGCTGTCTGGAAGGACACTGCCTTTGCTTGTCAGGGAGGCTGCTGTCGCTGCCATAAACTTAACACAAGTTGGTTTTATAGTGTTTGCAGCCACCCACCAATTACCAGGAACCTACAAATTCCTGGAATTGCGTTGCAGCGCACAAAAAGGATGCTTTGTGATAGTAAAAGGTTTGCATCTCAGATATGCAGTGTAATTTGGAGGAGAAGTGGAAATAACAAACAAGCCCTTTGTGAGGAAAGGGGGCGGGGGTGTCAGAACTTAAGATCTTGTGTATACTGCAATACTTAGTTGTGGGCACTTAACCATAAATCTAAAGGACAATGTTGTGGCTGATTTCGGTTCGTACCATTATTTTAGAATAGCAGCAGGTTTTGGTTTGGCTTTTAAAGTCTTATTTCTTATCTAGACAACTTCTTGGTTTAGTATGGTGGGATTTTTCCCTGTAGTGCAAAATCTCTCTCCGTACCGCTTTTGCGTTATGCCATATTAGCTAAATATTAAGATGGTAGTGGAGACAAGCCCAAAAAGGTTAATGATGATTGCCAGCATGCCTGATAAGTTTCTTGCATATATGCGCTTACTAACCTGCTACTTTAAAAGCACAGTATCTAAAACAAGTTCTCCTGTGTTTTCACTGGAAGGTGAGATACTGCCAGTCTTTAAGTGAAGAAGAAAAGAAGGAGCTGCAGATGTTCAGTTCTCAGCGCAAAAAGGAGGCACTCGGTCGAGGCACTATTAAACTACTCTCAAGAGCAGTGATGCATGCGGTTTGTGAACAGGTAATACTACTGGTGCCACAGGCCAAGTAGAGGGCTGAATAACGTAAAACTACAGTATCTCAATATTATCTTTATGTCTGAACACCCCAAAAAAGAAGTATTTTTGAAACTGACTGTAAATAGAAAGAAGGTATTGCTTGCTTAAGCAAAATACAGTCTTTGGTACTGGGAATGAACTGAATTTTTGATATATTTCCTACTAAAAAAAAATGTTGCTGACATATACTAAAGTAATGACAAGTGAAAAATGGGCGTATGCTTAAAGATGTTATTATGTATAAAATAAACTTCTCTTCACAAAAGGTTTGTTGATGCAGAGAGTTTGTCTAGACCAAGACTGAGAATATTTTTTCCCCCCTCTTGTCAGAATTTTGGAATAAAACCTGGATATTTGGTTTGTTGTTTTAACTTAGCTTAAATGCCTGAAGCTAGTAGTTTGGCATGGGAAGTGTGTTGACTTTCTGGGTTTGTTCCTAGTGTGGTACAAAAGTAAATGGCGGTGAAGTTGCAGTTTTTGCCTCAAGAGCTGGACCTGGAGTGTGTTGGCATCCCTCGTGTTTTGTGTGCTTCACGTGTAACGAGCTGCTCGTTGACCTTATCTACTTCTACCAAGATGGAAAAATCCACTGTGGCAGACACCACGCTGAACTTCTCAAACCTCGATGTTCAGCCTGTGATGAGGTAAATAATTCACATTTTACAGCCAATCTACACTCCTGTTGTTCAGTTAACAAATTGGATCGCTTGGGCAATTACTAACTTCAGATGCATTAGTTTTAGAAGTCAGGAATCTGCTGCATAGATGCGTTTGAAGGCTGAGGGGCGTTTCATTTCTTGTCAAATTGATGCTGCAAGTGCTATGGGACATTGTTGTTTCTATCTTTGTATTCAAAAGGCAGCTAAATAAAAATAAATTCAGCGTGTGAACTGCACAATTAGGATATTTTGCATGCTCTAACTCCCAAGGTGAGGTTTTGGCCACTTCACTAAAAGTTTACTTTTTATCTCTGAAAAGATCATTTTTGCCGATGAGTGTACAGAAGCTGAGGGTCGCCACTGGCACATGAAGCACTTCTGTTGCCTCGAGTGTGAAACAATCCTGGGTGGACAGAGATACATCATGAAGGATGGGCGACCGTTCTGCTGTAACTGCTTTGAATCTCTGTATGCAGAGTACTGCGAGACCTGTGGGGAACACATTGGTAAGTATGTTCTTTTTAAGCATCAAACCTACAAATGAAGGGAAAGCCAATTTATGATATTTCACATTCCAGAAGTGTGGATTCTCCAAGTAATTTTTTAGAGAAAACCAAAGCATTGCATTTTTTCCCCTTCCAGGTGTTGACCATGCTCAGATGACCTATGATGGACAGCACTGGCATGCCACAGAGACTTGCTTTTCTTGTGCTCAGTGCAAGACCTCTTTGCTTGGCTGCCCTTTCCTTCCAAAGCAAGGGCAGATTTACTGTTCAAAAACCTGCAGCTTGGGAGAGGATGTTCATGCCTCCGACTCTTCTGATTCTGCATTTCAGTCTGCTCGATCCAGAGATTCCAGGAGGAGCGTCCGCATGGGAAAAAGCAGCCGGTCAGCTGACCAGTGCCGCCAGTCTCTCCTCCTGTCCCCGGCCCTCAATTACAAATTTCCCGGCCTTTCAGGCAATGCCGATGATACTCTTTCTCGTAAGCTGGATGATTTAAGCCTTTCAAGGGAAGAGACAAGCTTTGTTAATGAAGACTTCTGGAAAGGAAGAGTAGAGCAAGAAATGCCTGAAGACCCTGAAGAATGGGCTGAACACGAAGACTACATGACTCAACTTCTTCTGAAGTTTGGTGATAAAAGCCTCTTCCAGCAGCCCACTGAAGTAGACATTAGATCAAGCGAACACTGGATTTCTGACAGCATGGTCAAGAGCAAGTTGGACTTGAAAAAAAATAATCCGAGCCTAGCAAGTAAGAAGTATCAATCAGACATGTACTGGGCCCAGTCGCAAGACGGCTTGGGTGACTCTGCCTACGGCAGCCACCCAGGCCCTGCCAGCAGCAGGAAAATCCAGGAGCTAGACATGGAGCATGGGGCGTCAGGATACAAACATGACCAAACACCATGGTATGGAGGTTCACTTGAATGTTTGTCTGACCTGAAACAGCAAGAACACAGTGTTCGAGACTCAATGGATTCTTTGGCTTTGTCTAACATAACAGGTAACGGGGGAAAAAATGACTGGGTTTGATGGAGAGGTCAGCCATGTGGGAGTAGTTTGAACTTTTCATATCTGTGATTTCTAAAAAGCTTTAGTACCAAGAGATGCATGTAAAGTAGGAAATAGCTTTTATCAAGCACATATTCTTCCACAAGATACATTTCTGCTACTTAAATTCTATCTAAATTCTTCTACTTTCATTTTGAATTCTCTTTCCTTTGCTCATAACAAAAAATCCATAATGTTAAACAGAGTAAGAATGGTCTTGAACTATGCATTTGTTACATACAAACCACCGCTTTAAGTAAATTAAGATTATTTTTTTTTCCATACCTTAAGTACAAGGAGTTGCATTATATACTAGGATAATATTAAAGATAATCTGCAAAACATTTTAGGTAATTTCCTGATTTGCTTGTAAAAATATGTAGAAAATCTTAAAGGATGGTAACCTTCATAGCCTTAGGAAATGAGGTTTATGAGATTACCTTTCTCCATTGACTAAAGAGAAACCGATAATCCACTTTTGTGAACCTCTGAACCTCCTTGTCAAACGTGATTGAAATTAGCCAAAGGGATAAAAGTTAGATATGCAAGTGTACGTGTGTGCGTGTGCATGTGTATGTGTAAACCTTCCTTTCCTATTTCCCTACTAAAACCCCAAACCTGAGAGTTGGGTATGAGAGACCCATTGTAAAAGTTGTCCCATCCTCTTCTCCATTCCTTTCCTTCTGTAACCTGAGTTACTGTAGCTACTCGTGTAGCTCAGGCCCAATTACATGCTGCATTGCCCAAGCAGTAACGAAAGAACTGCTGGGGTTCAGGGGGGTGTGGGAGGAGGAGGAACCAGAGGTGTTGCACCCGGGAAGGCCACAGGGCCGATGACGCTGCTGTTGTGGGAATGAAGGGTCGTCGGACACAAACCTGGAGTAAACCAGGCCAGCTTACTGCTGATGATTTTTGGAGGGTAAGAATCCTTCTTTGCGAGGCAGTGAAGACCGGCTTTCCTGTAGCAGCAGCTGGAATATTGAATTTAGCAATACGAGAAACATGAAATATTTTAACCTTTAAAAAGGGCAAGCACAGACTGTAGAATAACTTTAAGTAATTCTTTCTTCTTAGTGGCTAAGCTATATGCATGTTACAGCTATTTAAAAATTTTAAACTCATTGAACTTCTTCCACTCTTGATGTCCAAATGTAGCTAATTCTTTGGCAATCAGAGCTAATACCTAAATATTTTAAGTCAAAACAAAACTTACTCTTCTATGGAGCTACTCCTTTTGGTAATAGTTCCAAAAAAACACTAATAAGGTCTGCTTTACTGGAAGTAAATGTTTAATATTTTTTTGTAATACTTCTCTCTTTGATAGTCCTCTAATTTTCTTTTCCTCCTTTCTCCATGCCCACTGCAGGGGCTTCGATGGATGGAGAAGGCAAGCCACGGCCATCTCTCTACTCTTTGCAAACTTTTCAAGAACTGGAAGTAGAGGACTGTGAGAAAATGAGCAACATGGGAACTCTGAATTCTTCTATGCTCCACCGTAGCACAGAGTCCTTGAAGAGCCTGAGCTCAGAGTTGTGTCAGGAAAAGGTCTTGCCAGAGGAAAAGCCAGTGCATATGCCTGTACTGAGAAGATCTAAATCCCAGTCTCGACCACAGCAAGTGAAGTTTTCAGATGATGTTATTGATAATGGAAGTTATGAGAATGTTGAAATACGTCAGCCTCCAATGAGTGAAAGGACTCGTAGGCGTGTTTACCATTTTGAAGAGCGTGGAAATCGGCCTTCTCATCATCGCAGAAGAAGCAGGAAGTCTCGTTCAGATAATGCACTTAACTTGGCCACAGAAAGAAGATGCTCTCCAAGAGAGAGATTCCGTTATTACTCCCCTCAGGATCATGAAAAATTTATTCAAAACAGAAGCTCACGTGAGATTCGGGCATACATTCAAAATGCAGAGCTGTATGGACAATATGCCCATACTAGGTCTGATTATGCACTGCGGAATCAGGTGGTTGATAAATTTTTTGGATTGTATGGTGAGGAAGATGACTCCTGGTGTTCAACTTCGTCCTCATCATCCGATTCTGAAGAGGAAGGGTATTTTCTAGGACAGCCAATTCCACAGCCACGGTCACTGAGATATCCATACTATACAGATGACCTTTCTGGTCCAACTACTGCGTTATCTAGTTCTCAGTTTGGACAAAGGACAACCAAATCAAAGAAGAAGAGGGGACACAAAGGAAAAAATTGCATCATTTCTTAGTTTGTTTTAACAGTTGGGAAGACCAGTCAACTCTGTAGCTACAGTCTGAACCACATCTTTTTATATTAATAATTGTACTTAGGCAAGTTGCTATGGTCCTTAATGCTTTGCCAGTGTAAATGATAACCCTGCCAGAGTTTACATTGTACAAGTAATGTTCCGAAATGTCACCATGCCAAATGATGATCTGCTCAGATATTGCTAGGTTTACATACTATGTTTCAGCTGTCAAAATACTGTTACTGCAGTTCTTCATACAGACTTTTTGTACACATCTTATTTTATGCTCGCTATTCACCCATGTGGAATTATCTGAGGGAGGGGATTCAACAAAGATCAATAAATAAAATTGGCAGTCCTGTGCTGTAGCTATATCCACACAAGGTAATCTTTGACTTTTTCCTCCTGCTGCCAAAAAAAAGAAGGCTCTATACTGTGCCCTTTCTTCATTGATAAAGCTTGCTCCTCCTCCTTCAACTTTCCTTACAAAAACTGGATTTTTTTTTTTTTTTAATTTGGGAAAATGCTCCTTTTCCAAAGAGTCCACTGTTAAGGAGGCAAAAATCAGAATGTGGGAGCTGCAATGCTTGAGGCCTTGAGGTATCCTAAAGCCAACAGTAAATGGTTTATACGTTTAACTTTCATGTTTTTCCCTCCACAATTTTTAAGAATTCCATCCCTCCGTAAGGGTTTGGGGTTTTTTTTATGCCTGTTTAAAGGAAGATATTAGTTCAGCTGCTGGAAATGGAGTTAGCTGCCAAGGAGTGGTGGTGCTTTTTACACCGTGCCCCCCCTGCCCCAGCAGTGAGAGAGAGAGGTACAACTGCGGCGTCCTTTGCTCGGGCACGTCACCCCATTTAAGTCAATGAATCTACTTACGTAACAAATACTTTCACAAGGGCTTAAAGGATTAGGCTCCAGAATTGTGTCTTTTCAAATGCATTATCCAGGTTTTAAAATGTATTAGCTGCAATTCTAAATAAAAAAAAAAAAACAACACACATTGATATTTATAATGTAGTATTCCATAGGCTTAAATGTATTCATAATTTAACAGTGCAAATACTAATGTACATATTGTACAGTTAAAATTTTAAAAGCTGAATATTTTTATATCCCTGAATTTGAAGAAGTTTGTTACAATATCAAACTAGATTTGTTAGGGGTTTAACAGCAGCATTATGGATGAAATAAATATTGCTTGTATTTTAGTCAGGGGTTTAAAGTTGAAAAATATTGAAAAATGTTTAGTGCAAACCAGCTTAATTTTGTCTACTAGGTATTAAAAGCTCTGTATGCATGGTGGGGCTATGTAAATACTCTCTAAACTATGGCCCTCTTAATCTTGCAAGTGTTATTTATGGGTCAAGCAAAATGTAAACTATATAAATGTAAAAACCACACACGCCTGGAATATATCAGTACAACAAATACACAACTCCTGTGGATGTGGATTTATTTTATTATTATTGTTCCCTGCCTTTCTCAAAAATAGTTTCTGAAGTTCGCCTACATGAAGGAAAAGAGATGCTGGGTGGCTCTGGAAGGCAAGCTGGCAAAAAATTATAAAGGAGTAGGTAATCTCAAAAGGTGCCTTGAACTCATATGTGGAGCAGGAGCTGTTTTAAGTTATAACCTTCTTCCACTGTTTTAAATAAAGGGCAGAAATTTGTTAGTTGAATTAACAGTGGCATCCACCAATTAAGACAGTAAATGCTAAAGCCATTGATTTTGCTTCAGGTGGTCAGAAAGCCAGGAATTAATGAAATAACAGATGCTTCTTACCAAAAAAGCTTGGGCAAATGGAACTAAGCTTGCCCTTCTTGAGGATACAGCAGTTTGGAAATCAAAGCAGCTAGAAGTAGAGGAGGGAATGGACACGTGAGAATTGGCTCACACCAAAGAAAACGAAGCTATTACTAAGGCTAAATCAAACTAGCAGTTACTTGCTTGTATTTTTCAGGGTAAAATAAGCAAAAGATCCTTTACTCCCAGAGGTGGTATTCACCATGTAAGTCACTTTTCTAGTACAAACAAGTCCTGTGTACCTGAAAGCTGATCAAAGTAGTATCGTGCTACATCGCATGGGCCAATGGGCGGCTCGTGGGATGCTTCCAGCTGGCGGGCTGCCCCGGTGGCTTAGGCAGCATTTGCGTTCCTAGCAGCCAAATGCCTCTTGTGCTTTAAGTACATTACGAAAACCAGACTGCCAGGACTTACAGGACTCGAGGAGAGATGCTGACTTGTTAATGCGTTCCCCAGGATGCTCAAACAATGATTGGAACCTTCCCTTCCCAATACCGGGAACCAGGATCCTCAGAAACAAAATGTGCTGCTGCTGCTGCTTTGTCCTTTCTGCAGCGAGTAACTGTCTCATGGCGAAATGTCTCCACCAGTACTTCTTCTCATCTTACGCCATTTCCTGAGATACAGCATATGTACTCTCCCAAAGTGCAATGTCTTTATGGAGTATTAGAGGATAAAAGTTCTCCATAGATTGTTAGTTGCTTCTTAATACTTTCTTCTTTAAAAAAAAAAAAACCCAACTATTCAACACAGATCTCTAAAGTGTGTCACAAACTATCTTCAGAGTTATCTTCCATGTTACCTCCCTCAAAAACTCAAAAAAATAAATGAGCTGAAAGCTGTCTCTCTTCCCCATGCCCTTACACAAAACCCACGGATAACTTAGGGCTACAGGTGCCATCGCTGGGGCACTGCCAACTCCCTGCTCCTGCCGAGGGCTCTGCGCACTTCAGAATGAGTGATGTGAATAATGACACTTCCCCCCTCCCACTGTTTATATTGCTATTTTTCAGCTGGAAGCTTTGGCGACGGAGAGAGGCCCTTGCCTTGTCCTCAGGTTGACTCAGAAATAAATGGAGAGGCACATTTGTCTGCGCAAGGGGGGTACTAACCCTCCTGTATGCAGTTCTTCCAGCCCCAGGCAGGAGCTCCGACCTGTTTTCCCTCAAGACCAGATGGGGCCAAGGAAGGTGCCATGCCCGGGGGTGGCAGTGGGAGCAGTGTCCCAGTGCCGCTGCCGGCCAGCGGCTGAGCAGCTCCTTCAGAGCTGGTTTAGCTACCGCTGCTCTGAGGCACATATATCGCCCTTACCTATGCCGGGATGAAGGACGACAAGTAATTAAGAGCGTTCGTTAGAACGCTTTGTTTTGCTGAGGAACGGACTGCTAAGAGACATTCATGTCAGGGGAAGCGTAACAGGTACTTGTAAGCAGGCTTAACAAAAGAGGAGCTGACTTCTATTTTTATCCACTTTAAAAATCACACACAAAGTTTAAAGACAGCTATACAACTTCGTTTAGTTTTTTCAGCTTGACATAAATGATTTCTACTTCATTATTTTTGACCACTTATTACAAGAAGTGTTTCTAATTGATTCTTCCACCTTAACTACGAAGACACTGGTATGGGATATAGTGTCTGCGACCTGCACAAGACTCGGATGCAGTCACCAAAGCTGTAAATTCCTTCTGTTTTGTGTTATTAGAAGTAGTACCATTATTCCAAGTGGAGCTTAAACCCTGGTAGGCACCTAAGCATCACCCAGCTGCTCACTCGCTAACCCCCAGTGGGATGGGGGAGAGAATTGGAAGGGTAAAAGAAAGAAAATTCATGGGTTGAGATTCATAGAAACATAGAATCATAGACTAAGACAGTTTAATAAGTTAAAAAAAAAAAAAGCCCAAAACCAAAACCACAACCAAAAAACCCCAACCAACCATCCAAAAAAAACCCCCAAACAAAAACCCCTGAAGCAATACAAGAAAACTCAGCTGCTCAACACCAGCCAACCAATACCAAGCCAGACCCTGAACAACAGCAGCCCTGGCAAACCTCCCCCCACCACCTCCCCGATTTTATTGCTGAGCACAACGTGATATGGTCTGGAATATCCCTTTGATCAGTTGGGGGCAGCTGTGTCCCCTCCAAAACCCAAACCTCTCTCCCTCTCGCTGGTGGGGTGGTGTGAGAAGCACTGCTCAGCAAGAACGAAAACATCCCTGTGTCACCATCACAAATCCAAAGCACGGCACCACCGTACCAGCTGCTATGGAGAGAATCAACTCTAGCCCAGCCAAACCCAGTACAACCTTCACGACAGTGAGATGTATCAGGGCTACGCGTTAGCCTCATCCTCATCAAAAGAGGAAGCCTTGCACAGACAACAGGGTCACAAAGAACAGGTCCTTCTCTGATACGCGGCATTAGCTCCTTTCATATCCACACTGGTTTTATTGCTGATTTTCACCCTAACCGCTTGCGTTGGCGCCGCTCAAAGCTGCCAACTCTCCCAGTGAGGTTACAGATCCGTCCAGAACCATTCCAGCCTTGGCAGATAGCACTGAATGCCCACGAGCCTTTCCTTCCTCTTCCCTTCCTATTCTTTTAAGGGTATCTGCACCTTAGTGAGTGCTGGGATTAAGTTTCCTTTTCAGGAGCTCTTAATTCGACGAAGAAAATAAATTCCTCCAGCACAGCACCTGGTTCCTTCCACCAATACTCTTCCTACCCCTTTCCAGGAGCCCCACCGAGGCTGCCCACCAGACCAAGGACAACTTTTTACACTGATATGAAATAAATCCAAAGCATAGTCTTGTTTCCTGTAGAAACAAACATAACAGTCATGTTTCTTCCTTAAATTAAGGGACTGGCATAATATTTTACTTACATCAACAGAAAGCATACATCACAAAAGGTTAAATGTGAACGTTCAACATAATGACAAGTATTACATGGAAAAGCAGTTACCTATCGCTCACGAATGTGAGTTAAACCTTTCACAGAAACAGCGCTTATGAAAAATTCAAAAGACTCCTTAGTTCATGAGTAAAATTTAATCCATACAAAAGAAAATTTAGATTAGGCTAAGGACAATCTAACAAGCTTTAGAAAGACCTTACTGACCTCTTAGCGAACCTAAAAAACCCAAGAATATCGGCTGACAGGTTGGGCTCAAAGAGTTATAGGATATGGGGCTACATCAGGCTGGTGGCCAGTCACCAGTGGGGTTCCCCAGGGCTCAATTTTAGGGCCAATGTTCTTTAATGTTTTTATAAATTATACAGACACAGGAGTTGAATGTACATTAAGTAAGTTTACCAACAATACTAAACTAGGACTCCCTCAAGGGTAGAGAGGCCTCACGGCGAGACCTGGATAGACTAGAGAGCTGGGCAATCACCACACCTATGAAATTTATCAAGAGGAAGTGCCGGATTCTCCACCTGGGACGGGGTAATCCTGGTTAGACCTACAAACTGGGGGATGAGAGGTTGGAGAGCAGCCCCCCAGAAAGAGATCTGGGGGTTTGGGCTGACGGCAAGTTGAACCTGAGTCAACAACGTGCTCTGGCAGCCAAAAGGGCCAACTGTGTCCCGGGGTACATCAAGCACAGCATCGCTAGCCGCTCGAGGGAGGTGATTGTCCCACTTGACACTGCACTGGTGCAGCCCCAGTTTGACTGCTGTGTGCAGTTTTCAGCGCCTCATTATTAGAAGGACAAACTGTTAAAGTGTGTCCAGAGGAAGGTGACCAAGATGGCAAAAGGTCTCGAGGGCAAGACTTACGAGGAGCGGCTGAGGTCACTTGGCTTGTTCAGCCTAGAGAAGAGAAGGCTGAGGGGTGACCTCATGGCAGTCTACACCTTCCTCAAGGGGGGCAGCAGAGGGCGAGGTGCTGGTCTCCTCTTTCTGGTGACCAGAGATAGGACACAGGAAATGGAATGGAGCTGTGTCAGGGTAAGTTCAGATTGCGCATTAGGAAAAGGTTCTTCACTGAGAGGGTGGTCAGTCGCTGGAACAGACTCCCCAGGAAAGTGGTCACGGCACCAACTCTGTGTCAGCGTTCAAGGAGTCTCTGGACAATGCTCTTCGTCATGTGCTTTAGTTTTAGGTAGTCCTGCGAGGAGCAGGGAGTTGGACTCAACAATCCTTATGGGTGCCTTCCAACTCAAGATATTCTATGATTCTATCATGCTAATGGTCTTACTTTACAGAAAAACACTTGAAAAATCAGATACTTTTATCAAAGTAAATTTAATCAGGCTTCTGACTCCTAACAAACTGGACATTTTTAATCAAAAATATATTAAACATGATTTCAGTATTATTTTCATTAGCATTTCTAACCCAAAGCAGAAACTCTGATGTAACACCCTGAAGGCTCTCGGTCCTGCAGGCAAGTAGCGAAGCGCTGTAGCTATGCTTCTGCCTCAGGGAAGACTTTGCCTGTGGTTTCATGACTGATCTCGGTAAACCAGGTTGTTGCCAGAAGGGGCGGGTCAGGTCTAGCTCCTGTGCCACAACAGGTTGCCTCTCTTCCCCTCTCTCCTTCCCCAAATTAGCATCCTGTAGGATCCTCGAGCTGATTCCCACTCGCTGCGCAACCCACACAATCCCGGCTGCCAACAAGGTAAATGGTAGGTCATCTCCTTTGAGTAATGTGAACTCTTAGAAACCAACAAATGCCAACTGCAAAACCACACCCTACTGACATTAAAACTAATCAGGCATCTCAGGAATCTGATGTAATACTTATTTAATATACCATACCAAGATTTGCATGTGTAAGATGCTGTGATACACACGGTGCCTCGTACATGCAAAATCATTGCTATTTCATGTACCTTTCTGCAAACCATTCTGATGAAATCTGAGAAGCTATCTTGGTAAGGGGGCTGAATTCACTGTCTTTTTCATTTAAAAATACTGTGGACTTTGGAAACAGTGAGCTTTAGTCATTAGTCCTTTTACAGAGTTCCACGTGTTTCTAAATGCAAGTGTATACAAAACAACTTACCTCTTTGTGATTATGACTCAAATTATCCCGTGCCTAAAACGTTCATAGAAACCAGTACCTTCTTAAATGCAAAGCTGTACACAATCCAGTAGTCAGGATACCACCAATGAGTCCTCAATAGTTTTCATCTCCAAAAAGTAATCATGTAGCACTGGCAGCTTCTTGACTCTCCTCAACCACGAGTCGCTCTATCAGGCCAAAAGCAGCATTAGACAGAATCACCGAGGCTTGAAATTATGATGAATTTGGGGCCATTGGGTTCACCTTCATGTTACACCTAATCCAAAGCGACCTGGAGTTACTAAAGAGACGTTTCTGCTTGCTTTCCTTGCCCCACCTTGCCACCCCAAAGCCCTGCACCTTCTTGATGTCAGAAGTAAAGATTACACGCAGCCTCCTAATTGTTAAAGCTGATGGATGAAAAGTGGTGAGAAGACGTAAGGGGAGAGAGGCAGAGAGTAAGAGAAGGGACCTTTCCCTGCTCAGTGGCTGCCCACAGTTCCACTCTGTAAGGTGTGGTAAAAAGCATAACAAAGAAACCATTTAATTGCAAATATTAACAAAAAATGGAATTAATCCTACATAATACTGCTTACTAGTAATGACTCATGATATGGCAAACACCAAAATTTAAAAGGCATTTGTAGAACCTGCAATTAGAGCAAAAATATAGCACTTCTTATATCCAGTAGAGTTGCTCTGGCAGTCAGACACTAGAGATAACCCCTAGTGTGATTTTACAGAATGAATCTGAAGTTTAAAATTAAGAATGAAGTTTAAAATTAAACTATAATAAATAATTCAAAACACAGTTGTGAGAGATTTTGCAAGTCTTCCCTTCCTATAGTATATAAGAAAATAAGACATATTTCTGCATAAGTTGAGGAATGAAGAGCTGCTTCTTGTTATTTTAATAAAAAATACAGTGTTTGAAGTTACAGTTATAAACATCAAAACGTAAGTGTACATACACTGGACTGAACATTTTTTTCCTCGGTAAATGTGTAAAGGTTTCAAAAATAGTTTGTCACTTTACAGCATTTCTGAAAAGAAGCATCCTTTCAAAGGAATATATGTCAACGAGTACAGGTAGGAAGAATACAATTGTGGAGACCACAGTGACCAAGATAGAGCCACCTGAGCTACGACGAAGGAGCGCAGGCCTTGGGTTCCAATCTCCAACTGGATCTCCTCTTTCCCCACAAAAAAGCAGATTTATGTATTATGGCATACACAACACAGAGGACCTAAAAGCATATTTTTGTCCTTAGTATGAGCCCTCTTTGAAGGATTCCGATAGATCTTGATTGGCAGCATCGTACTGAGCGATGAAATGTTTGAGTTCTTCAATGCATCGCTCACCTATTTCATGCAAATTCTGCCTCAGGGCAAACTGAATGGATTTCTCTAATGATGGATCTTTATCAATTAGCATCTTCACTACCATGCCAAAGGTTTCACAGTCTTGTCTGTAGACCTGGAAACAACACATTTTAGAAAACTATTAAATGCACAACTCTCTACATTCGCACACCAACAGCCCTCATTGAGTTAGGTGCTACTGCAGACCCAAACAAAGAACATTGGCTTCACCCCAAGTCTGAACTGTAAGAGGTATTTGCCTCTTCCGCTCTTCTGACCTGTGCTAATACAAATGTAAATAGTTGAGAACTATCTGGACACAGGAAATAATTCATGTTGGAAGAAATGCCTTAAAAAGAGTTATTACGTTCCTCTTGCAGCAATATTTAATAAATAATGGCAAAGTGCAAATGCTAAACCAGATTTTCATTGTAAAATTAATTTAACCGTGGCATGTCTAGCAATCTCAATCTTTATACAAAGCAACAATAACTTAGTTTGTAATCTTTCCTAATACTTCAAATACAAGTTGTATTTAAATAATTTCACCAAATTATATTTGTTTGTTGGATATCTGTATCTCATAGAAGTCCTTGACAAATACAACTTTAATTAGCTTGACTGCATCGGTGATTCAGCCACTAAGGATAAGAGAAATCCCAGGAGCAGTTTACACAAACCCGTCTGATCTTGTACTGCAAGGAATGAAGGATTTGCAAGTCAGCTATGTACCACAGCCGAGGAGAAATAACTTCTCATTATCACTGCAACTGTTTTTCAAACAAACATCTGAGTATGCTCTTCGGTGGTTTTCACAGAGAGTCAGTGGCCCTTCAATTTGCTATTTCTTTTTCCAGATTCCAGCTAAATTTGTTAATCTAAACACCCACCATAAAAGGAACTTGTCCAAGTCTTCCAACTGCCAGATGCAGCTCATTTTCACACCTCTTTGGCCAATTTCCATTTAGAAAATACACTGGCTTTCTGAATGAAAATAAGTTTTATATCTCTGTACATTTTTTAGAAGAAAAAAAAAAAAGCTAAAATGTTGATATTCCTCAAAGTATAATTATCTTTTAGTACTGTGAGCTTATGTTAGAACTTGGTTCTTTACAGAGATGTGTGACCCTTTCCTCTCACATTTATCTACATTGTGGACACATGTGATACAACTGTATATAAGCAATTCCCCATTAGTAACAAGAGAAAGAAAAAAAACAAACCGAAAACCCCCAAACACCACCACCGAGGGCAGCTCAAGCATATTCATGTCAGAGAAGCAGGAAAAAAGAAAACCAAAACAAAAAACCAATCACCTAAAACATTCTGCACACAAATTAAACTATTGTCTGAAACACAATGATTTAACATGATACCTTTAATAAAGATACACTCAAATGTTTGATAGTATATTCTATAATAGTAGTTTAAAACAAGACCTGCTTTTCAAACACTGGTGGCAAATAAAAGGGAACCTTTTGGAAGAAACTCGTTTTCAGTAGAGATTAAGACATCAAAAAGAAGAGTGCAGCCCAAAACAAACCGAAGCAAAACATCTTAAGCGTGGAAATGGTGCGCACGTGGCAATTTCTCTGGGAGGGAGTTTGTTTCCTGCTTTATACATTTAGTTCTTTGGTAGTAAAATATCAGCATGAAACCCAGACTCTCGGAGTTCATGTTCCACAGCAAGCCAAACATGGTATTTGCTAAGAGAACTTCAAACAGAGCAAATTTGGGTTTCTTTTTTTCCTAACTCCTTCCTAGGAAAAAGCTCAGGAAGAATTGCTGTCTCTGATTAGCCATATGACACGCAGATGGTATTTCACTTTGGATAACCTGTGGCTTTCAAGTACTTGCAGCATGCTTGCTAGCACCTTCAGAGAACGATTTCCGAAAGGTTTTTTTCTCCCCAGAGCCATTATGGTTTGGGGAAAATAGTTCAAAACTACTTTTTTTCTTTTTTTTTTCTTCTTCTTGCATGTCTATTTGTCCTATTTTATCACCTTTGAAGTGGTCAGACCAAGGATGTGTGAATGATCTTCCACAGGTAAACGAACCTGGTAACTGTCAGTTTGCAGAGGACGCTGTGCAACACCGGCACGAGTGAACCCCTGACACTAATAGAGAACACAGACGCATCGCTTTTGGGAAAGCACCCAAAGCTACAACCGAAGGAAATGCTCTACTTTTAATTGGTCTTCAAATTAATGGCAAATAGTGCTATCTGCTATTTCTCTCACACACCACGAAGAACGAACCCAGATGAAATTCTCTGACCCTCAGCATATAAATATTGGTTCAATCTAAGCACATTTTTCTTCAAAACTTTTACAAAAGAAGACTTGGAGGAGAATCAAGAGACACATCGTTGTCACTGCATCTGGAGTCAGAAGTCACTTTTCTGCCACAACAAACTGGAAACTAAACACTTTCATACGTGAGATGAACGTTTTCAATACTTTCTGACAAAAGACTAAAAACAACAAAAAAAAGGGTTGACCTAAAATAGGGGAAGAGGGCGAAGGTGGAGCAGGAAGGCAGTTCTAACAACAGAAAACAAAGGAAACGGCTCAGATCCTCTAACAACAATTGAGCAATTTTCCCTCAACAAGCTTTCTACCCCAGCTGCTAATTCTGATCCTCCTGGTGCAATCTGCCTCCTTTTCAATTGTGCTGATAAACCTATTTGTATAGCTGCGACGTAAATTGCATCACTGAGATGATCCCTTCTAAAATTACTTCCCCCCCAATTAATGTGATTCAGTCATTCAATTATAAAACCAGATGCATCAGCACAACTGAAAAAACTGTGAGCCACAGTCGTGAAGTGGAAATAACTTCATAAACCAGTTTATATTTGAAGCCAGTGAGCAACTACTAATCCTCAATGAGAAGTTACTATGCTTTGCTGAAGGGAGTAGAGACTATCAATTACGAGAATACCAATTACAGAAGAATATTAATTACAGCTTAATCAACTATTTGAAAAAATACAATCACCTATTTGAAAGAAACATGAAAGCACTCAAAGCTCTTGAAAAAAAGGATAGTGGCGTGGCATATTAAAATCCATCTTCTCCAAAGAAGAGGAGGTGGCTATTTCTGCAAAATAAGCAGAGAATGTGATGCTTAAGGAAGAAAGAAAAGTGCAGAAAAGACTCTAAACAAGCAAAAAAGCTCTCTGTTGGAGGAGAATACTGGAAGAACTTGTGACCCAACAAGGTCTGAAAATATCCCTAGCTTTAACATTCCAGCTGATATTGATTTTGAGCTCAGACCATGGAAAGCTCATCTGTAAACATCTGGAACTAAAAACTGAAACTGATTCCATGTGTGGGGAAAGAAGAAATAATGCTTTCATATTGAAAAACAAGAAAGGGAATGATACCAATGACATGATTATTCTGTCTGATATATACGTCAGGTAATCCTGAAAACAGCTAAAGCCATAGGGTGATCATTTACCAAGGCTACAGCATACTTTTATTCTGTGACCTAAGCTACAGCACCAGCATAATGGAAAGAACGTGTAACACTTTAGTAAGCAGATGAAGGAGAAACAGAAACAGCTGTTCTATTCCCAAATATATAAATACATTTAGATTTATTTTATACACACAGACTATATATATAGTCTTGATTTTCCTACAAATGAGAAGTATATAAGAGTTTTCCAAAATCAGCATATCTGGCATCTATGAGGTCAGAGGATCACAAATATTCCTACTTTTATATTATTCTCATGGCATTTTAGCTCTTTTTATTCTTACATGATAACACCATAGAAGCTCTAGCTGAGATCAACTCTTCACTGTGCCAGTCTCTGTACACACATTTAGGCTTTGTCTGGACGGAAATCTAAAGGTGTGACGCACCTGCAACATGTTAGTGAACACTCCTCACATATTTGAGAAAACTAACCCCAAATTTGCACTTAGAACTGTTTAAATATAGCTAATAGACATTTACTTCCAGATCTAGCTAGAGCAGCAGGGATGTTAGTCCCTCAGGTTGGAGGTCATCAAGCCTTAGAACTGACCAGGTAGAACAAAACTTTTGAGAACTCCCTAATCTGCATCTGTGCAAAGTTTTCACAGTTAACCTCAAAGTGCCATCAACAGTGACTTAAATTACAATGTATGACACTGACATGGAAGAGATGAAGGATGCCACGCGTTCTCTTCTCCCAGCTCAGCTTTGGGACATTGACCTCTGATGGGGAAGAAAGAGGGGCAGAAGCAAGCATGTGGGGACTGCTCATTTCTTAGACTGCTATATCCCTCCTGCAATAATAATCTAAAAATGGTCTCGGCTTAAACCAAAGAAAACGCTGAATGGGTGGAAAACACCATCACCAAAACTCTGTTGTACATCTGAACTCTGGGCGTGGATGAAATTATGCCTAATTAGGGAATACCTTGATGACTTGTCTACTACTCACTGACAAAGTCCACATCATTTCCTTTCTCTGCCTAGCACAGCCCCATGTTCTTCTCCAAAAACTGTTCCGGAGCTGCCCGTGTATTTTACGCAACAGAGCTGTTGGGACAACCTAAATAGTAACGAGGACAAAACTAGAACTTAAGATGTCCTCCCCTGCCAGTGACTAAAGTCTGCAGAAGAGTCAGAAACTTTGTTGTCTTGGTCTCAAAGTCTTGTATACCTAGCCAGCTTCAACAGCAAGAGTAGACACAATATTCAAAGGGGATGTGGCCAGGAAAACCAGAGAAGTTAAAATGGAGATACTCGCAACCCTTACTTCAAACCATAGCGGTTTCCCCAGCTTAGCTCTACAGTCTGTGCAAAGAAAGGCTTTTTAACTTCTCAAGGTGATTCAGAACAGGTAAAACTACAGCTTCTGCTCTTAAGCAGCCTTTGAAGAAGAGGGAAACAAGAGAGAATTTCCCTGATATCTGGAAAGACTCTCAGGAAGGCTGGTCCCACCAGGCTACAAGTGAACTTCTGTACCTTCCACGTCCACAGACGGTAGAAAGTACAACTGAGTAGCAAATGGGAGATGCGAATTTACCCTCTCCATCTCAGAAAGGTCTCAACTCAATCTTCACTTCTCATTTCTGGGAGAACTGTTCTATTGAACCTGCTTTATTTTATATAAAGGTAGACAAAATTAACTATCTTCTCCAGCTATGGTTTTGAATGAATATGACTGTGGCACGTTTTTTGAATGCTCTTGGCTTTATGCGCATGTAAAAGCCTCTTGAATAGGAATCATCACGAGACTTGGGCATGCAAGGCTCAAGCAGCTTTATGCAAGAGGTGGGCAAATTCATTTCAATACAGAAGGTGGTACTTCTGCTCACAAACACAAGCAGGACCACCAGGCATAAGAAGGACCACATCCATTAAGTGGATGTGATGATTTCGCAAGTGAAATTGATGCCCCTGATTTAATCTGTAATTTCCAATCCCTTGCTCTTTTTCATCACAATCTTTCCTGCATTTTTGAGCATTCTTATCATTCCATACTTTTACAGATTCATCTAACGCTCTCTCACCTTCGCCAGTATTCTTTCTTCACAGCAACACGACGCAACTTTAGGGTCCCTGAGCAGCTCTGAACCATATGCATACAGTCCACCATCAGTGCTTGCGAGTCAGTGCTCATCTTCAGAGATGCCTGTTCTCAGCTCCTCATCCCGAAGGCCAAAGACCCTCAAGGCTCAGTTCACACGGGGAAAGGAGTTAGGGCTGTGGCTCTGAAACCACGTTCAACAGCCTGAAACCCTTAGATACTAACTCACCCTTGAGAAGATCCAACATGCCCAGCAATCACAATCTTGTATCTGTGATTCATGCAAGTATTCATTTAATGTATTATCTTTCAGAAGACAGAAACTTTTCAGTTACTAAGGGTGCACTTCCCACAAGAATCAAATCCCCCACGCGAGGAGAAAAGAAGCAACATGCTCACTGGTAGTTGCTTGATTTCTGACAAAGACAGAGCGCATGTATAGCACAAGTTTGAAAGCGATACCGTATCCCCTCCAGACACCCCATTAATGAAAGAGCAAACTGTCTGAAATCTCTCTTGCTTCAGTGAAGCCCCAGGGCTCCTCTACCCCAGACAGAGGTAACAGCCTTTGTTCCCCCAGCTAAGCCACTATAGCCAGGTTGGTATAGCCCTCTGGTGGTATAAGCCAGCTTCGTATTTCCCCTCCTCAGCAGACCTACAATAAGTCTGACAAAGCACTCTTCTGTTAACACAGCCACATCTATGCCAGGTTTTCTGGCATGGGTAGACAGCCTGAGGTGTAATTTTTCTTTCTGAGAGCTATGCTAAAAGATTTGGTAAGGCAGAGCTAGCTCTAAGCTGACGGCATACGCAGTAAGATTTTGCATTGCAACTCTGCATGTAAACTCCAGCAAATTGGGAAACTACTATAAATTGAATGACTTCAGTGTTGCTGGTATCAAAGTATTTTCGTTGCCAAAGACATCTTTTAAAAGGAATTATTACCTCTCCCCAAACCACCAGTTTTTAATTTATTTACATACTATCTTGGATTTTTCTCAACCATGCAAATTAGACTTTATTAACCTACCCGAAATTTACTCTCCTCAAATACAATAAGCTAATCCTCTACTGAAAGAGTACAGAGAAATTTTCATTGCTGCAGCGGCAATGTAATTGTACTGTTATGTTTATGAGTACAATACACAAATTTATCGCTCCACAGTGCAAAGAATGCACAAAACTGTCATTAAACCACTTGCAGACAATTCCCATGATCATAGACATTTAAAATTGGTTTTCAACCAAGATGAACTCTTTTTCATGGTTACAAAAAGCTGAATTAACGTATAACAAATTGAATACTTGGTTATAATAGCGGTATACAAATTTTAATTATAAAATATCAACAAGTGTACTCTATTCCTTTCTTAAAAATGCACTAACAATTTTGCCTTGAATCTATGTAATAATTTCTGCACCCATTAATCAATGTGTTTATAGACCAATTACATATTCATTGAAATGCAAATTAAGGGAAACAAGTTACTTGATCTAGTATGTAATAATGAACAATTTCATGTTAATTTGCTACTTACTGAAGATATGCAAAATATTAAAGTTATTTGCACTTAAATGCAGTTCTGCCTCCCTTTCCATTGAAAGTTTCAAGTGCCTGGTTTAGCAGATGTAGTCAGCTTTCAGAATGTACGCCCACCATTTTTGGCATCTAAATACCTGACGGAAAGGTCTGCTGGAAGTCCCTCATGCAGAACAGATGCTGATACAGCCATCCTTTTAAAAGAAGCGTGAATTCAGATTTGAACTCTGCTTTCCCCTCAAGGGCCGTGACTGGCAAGGTGAGGGGCAGCGTGCAAGCCCAGCGCAGCAGGGACGGGCGCTGGGAGCTGCTGCGCCTCAGGGGACCTCTGGGAGAAGCAGCTGAGGCCACCCAGCTCTGAAGTCCCCAGGAGCCGGTCGCTGCTCGGGGCGATGGTGGTTGTGTTCAGCTGGCCTACAGTATCTCGCTTCTAGGACACAGCATGTCCTGCCAGTGTTTTTATTTGTTCCTTTGATTGAACTAATTTGAAAAAGGAAGATGCAGTCTAAAACAACGGCACTGCAAGGCTTCCCGCTTCATTTTCAAGTAGAATTCCAGCATGAAAAGAGGTGAAAAGTGCCCTGTAAAATTGGGGGAGCGGGTGTCTATGTCTACAGTAAGTGAGTTTACAGTCTGCTGAGATTACACGAACATTTTAAGGCTGAATACCCTGAGGAGTTGGCTTGGGTCCTGAGACACAACTCTGGTCTTTTCCATGCTGAGGAATACACTGGGAACAAAACACACAGGCCAATTTATTTACTTGCCCCAGCAAAGCCACACTGCCTGGTCTTCCGCACCGCAGCCTCATCTTCCTCCGACTTCTCTTGCACAGGGCTCTGCCCTTCAGCAACCATACCTCTAATTATCATCTCTGTAGAGAAGCGCCATCCCTCATCAACTCCTTTCTTCTGCCCTTCACCATTCAAACAAAAATTTACACGTTTTTGTGCACTTACTCAATGTTTATAAAGCAATCTGAAGATGGAACATACAGCTTTTGTGTGTGTCATGGTTTAACCTAAATCCAAAACATAGCCTCCCACTAGCTACTATGAACAAAATTAACTCCGTCCCAGCCAAAACCAGCACAGTATGACAGTTGAGCAGAGCCCAAAATAATAAAAATAAAAAGCAATTAAAAAGACAAGTCCTCAACAACAGTAGTAAGTATTTACTGCTCCAGTAACACAACAAAAACAAACCTGTGGAGCAAGGCTATATAGCTCTGAACAACCATGGCAAAAGCCAACCAAGTTGGTACCATTTAGAAATCTGTTCATATGGACTATTGAACTGTCTCAGCTCTCTTCAGTCAAAGTGAACAGCATCACATACAAAGTGTTCAGCACAGTGCAAGATAAACCTTAAACTGCTATGACTTGCACTGCTTCGCAATTAAATTAATATCCGGAAAGTTCAGCAACAGAGTTTTCATTTATGAAAACTTACATTTTCCAAATAGTCTCCCATGGCTTTAAAATTATTAAAAACAAGTTTTCAAAAAGAAGCAAGAACTTTCCTTTAAATATATTGCTAGGAAATCCATATATTTACTTTAATAATTTTTAATACTACAGTGGCGGACTTTAAGCAAATGGTTAAATGAACGAGAACTGATACACAACAAAAATGTACATGACGATACACTTCATTTACTGTTTCATTTTGGCAAGAGCAAGTGCATTATTACTTCTTCAAGAAATGTCTTGCTCAGTCAAGCAGAAGTAGCTCCCATGTGGGAGAGCAAGGACTATTATGTTACATGGTTTTACTGGAGATAATTCTTTACTAAACCAATCAGACCACATAATAACAGCATTCTAACACCAACTACAGGTCCCTGGAGACCAGTTTGTGTGTGGCCTAGATTTCATAGGCTTCTTTACAACAGATGTGTTGGATGAGGGTAGTGTTACTTCATATATTAACCTGTGTGTTCCTTAGATAAAACAGCAGTATTAGTTTTAAGTTCTACCTCTCACATATTCTTCTTATTGAAAAAGTGTGCCTTCTGCAAACAGATGATAAATCTGAATTCAAATAATCCATAGCAATTACAATTCATCAGTTTCTAAACCTTACTAGAACTAGTACTGGTAATCTCTTAAAGGTAGGTCAATGACACCTTTTCAGCTCGTGTATAATAATACCCAGCTATATGTTTAAGAATGTCCAGCTACAAACAATTGTGCAGCTACGTCCAAAAATTGTCTGAAAGAGCAACAATTTATATATCTATTAATTTCCCTTTGTTCTATAATGATCTTCAAGTCTAGAAACTACATTTTCACAGGACCATAAATGAAAACAAAATCCTAAAAGTTCTCCTCTCTGATGGATGGTAAAAAAATACCATTACTTGAAATGCAACAGTTCAGGATCAAACAGGAAATAATCAGCTTTATGCCAAAGGAAGGACCTCGCCCTGCAACTTTTTATTTATAAAATACTGAATTGATGGAAAGCTATTTCCTAAATCTGCTCCGTGGTAAACTTGTTGCTCCATCCAAAACAGGAAGGGTGAAGTTTATCTACAAAAGACTCTGTCTATGTTAATTCTCTTGTTAAAAATGCTTTAATAGCTTTCAGTTATGTCCACTGACAATAAAGGAAAGCGATATTCATTTAAGCTTCATCAGAATGGGCTGTATATTAACGACAACAATTACATGACAAACCAATCTTCCTTGTCATAAAAACATGCAAACATTTTTGTACAGAAAGTACAGTAGTTTCAATCTGCTTACACGGACTGTGCTGCAGCCAAGATCAGCAATGACGTGTGAGCTTTTACCAAGAAGTGACTTGTAGCGATTCAGTTTTCCCCCAACACAAGTCTTCACACTTTCAATTTCAACAAATATCCTCAGCTACAAATGTTCTCGGATTCAACATTCTGCGTTAAGAGGGCTCATTTTTGTTAACGGGCTCAGAATTTTATCCTGAGGTGTGGATCACCTATATTTTCTTCAATGGCACAACAAACAAGCAGCAAGAGAAGAACACAAATAAATAAATCTTCCTTTTCCAATTAAAAGCAACTCCCAGCAGATCAGTTGCATGATTAACTGGCAGCAGCGCTGTTATTGTAAACTCAAAGTTTAGTGGATCGATGAGTTTAAGAACCAGCCCTTAAATGAGAAGGCTTTCTCATCATCACCATCTAAAGAGCAACTTCATATATTTTTTTGATTCTTTAATGGTTAAAAAAAATTGCTAAAGCAGGTTTGGATATGCATGCCAAAGGCTAGTTTTTTTTAAATCACATGTGCAGCATAAAGAAAATACTACACAAAATAAGTACTGTATGTAATGGACAACTTTTCAGAAAGGAAAAGCAACAGCTGCAAGAAGAAAAACAATTACTTAGATTACCAACATTTTATTACTTAGTTTATGTTAAACCTTAAGGTTTCTGAAAGTTTAGAATTACTTCACACATTATATTGGCCTCACAAATCAGTTTTATTAGTGCCTCAGTAATGGATCAAATTTTTTTCATGTCCAAGTCATGGTCCTGTCTCTACCCTCTAAATAGTCACTCTCATCATTTACTTTAAGTACTCATTTCAAATATAAGCATCAAATAAAGGGAAAATAAATTAAGGCCATGTTTTTGAGACTTCTGTAAGTTCTCCCTAGTTTGTGAAGGGATATCTTTTTCCATGTGCAGCTGTAACGGCTGAAAAGACTATTCCCCCTTCCCAGCTGTCGCCATCCCCATGACAAATACCATCTCCCTCTTTGTTTGTGTGAGCCAGTAATATACAGGACTACTGCTAAAATTCATTTTTGGGCAAAATCAGCCTGATGAGGTCGCACGCTAGCACATCAGTTGGGCTGCAGGGAGGTATCACCTATTCCTGGTGAGAAGGTGGCAAGCAGCTGCAGATGACATCTGAAGAGGACATCTATCTACAGCCTTGACGTTTATCTACAGCCTTACTAGTGTGTCCAGTCTCTTTGAGCTCACCTGGGAACACAGACAGAACTGCTACCGAACCCCGAACCCAGGCAAAGCACACAGGATCTGTGTGCAAGTGTTTGCGTATCTCAGCCCCTATCTTCAAATACAAAATATATAAAGAAAGAGAACATAAAGCTAGCACAACGGCTGGGGATGGAACAGGTCAGAAAAGCTGTATGGTAAAGCCTCATTTCTTATTGAAAACATCTTCATTCCTTCTGTATTTTTAGCATTCAACACTCAAACCCTCTCTCCAGAATTTGTTCCCACAATTTTAGCTACTTCCACTTCAATTTCAAAGCAGAAATCCAATCCAAAAAATTGGTAAAATTAGAAAGCATGTCTCTCCCCAAAGAGAAAGCCACAAGGAGTAGAGATCGTCTTTTATGGTTAGTAAATCATATGTCTTAGGGCACTGATTACCAATTATGGTTCCAAGGGAACGTAGTAGGAGTTCTGCATTTACTCAGTGGATACACCGCTGACTGTATCCCACAGTACTTGGAATTAGCTATTTGATAAGTTTGGGTTACAGCTCGTAATATTGAAGAATCACAGCGATTAGCTCGTTCAAAAAAGCTTGGGAACCACTGTTTTTTTCATTATGAACTATTTTTCCATTTTGTATACCATTTCCATTTTCCATACCGATTTTGTGTTTTAAAAGATCTTCTGAAACTAAGAACGTTGGCTTTCTATTTCCTTGTTACAAGCCTTTATTAATGAGATAGTTAAGCAACGCTGCAGCATTTCAGCACAAGAACTGCTACCTATCAAACTCATTAAAGGAATGTCTGACTTGTTCAACCCGGTGTCACTGAACATTTTCCAGAAGTTGTCTGATGGGGTGAACTGACAGAGGACAGATTTGGAACAAACTTGGCAAGATATGCGAACACATTCATGACTTTTTGAAGTGTTCACTTGTCTTCAGATTCTGGCATCCACTGAAAAGCTTTGATTCTTTTTGAGTCTGGCTTCAGTCAGTCCTTATAAAAAGTATTACAACCTATCGAAGAAAACTGGGACCATCAAATACTGTTTTGTGTTGGGCTGGGTTTTTTTTTTTTTTTTTGAGACAGATTTTGAGAGCTTTAGCTCTGTATTCTTCAGACAGCTTAGAGCAGCCTTCTGTGATCCCTGTCAACTATAAATTGTGAAAATGGCACAATGCAACAAACTCACTAAGTTAAAAAACCCCAGAGACATTGCTAGTACTCAAGATACAAAACTTCCACAAGTATACAAGAGCTCTAGACTCAGTCCTCTGGGATTTACTTCATGAAATATCTTAAAAACAGGCAGGCCGATTATGGTACCAGTATTTGTTTACTAGTAACAACGGTAAAGCATTGTGTAGACTAACAAGTCAATAAAAAAAAAAATTAAAGCTAGAACAAATTATCAGCTGCCCAGCAACTCAGTCAGCTTCCTTCAGGTTAAAGATTTGTTCAGTATGACCAGCAGCATTACGAATTGTGGCCACTTAAGAGATATGCAAGTTCTGCCTCTGGCCAACACTCCAGTGCATAGAACTTCACTCTGGCAAATCACGCAGACAGCCAAAGGTATGGTGTCTGTGTGTGTGAGGGGGGTTGACCCTTCAACTAAACACTTCATAAAATTTCAAATTACCACCAACACCATGACAATTTGAAGATATCCTCAAATTATTAGGAAATCTGTTAATATCTGCAAATATACTTACTTTGCCATATTGATCTTACCTTTAGAGATACATAGGCTATTGTTTCAACAAACTAAAATAATTCACTTCAGGGCAGACACCAAAACAAACCATTTTAAGTTAAACAGCTGGGGAGAGACTGAGCTAATAAGGAGGTAATAAGACTGAGCTTAAGTTAATTCTGGGGAGAAACTGAGCTAATAAGGAGGTAATACAAAAGACAATCTAAACTAGGTAATGAAAGTGGAAACCACAGAACTATATATGGAAGTATTTATTGAATAAAACGTACTGTTACAATATAAATGAACTTTTTTATGCTGCATCTCTAAGCAGAATAATAGCTGTTGCTGATAAAGTCTACTGATGCTGGATTGATACAGTGTGTTTTGGATAAGAACAGCATGGAAAGAGAGCAGTGAAGTCTCTTTTGATAAGCAGAACTAAACAGTTTACTGCCTAAGATAAAAATAGGTTGCTAAAGGTCAAACACTTTAATGCAATAGCCAAAAGAAACAGTACCATGCCATTTACCTTTTAACCTTACTTCATACAAGATTACCATGTGCTCTCAAAGATACAGAATAGAGGGGTTATTCGTGCAAACACATCCTGAAAAATAAGGCATTCCTCCCTTCATGCAGCCTTCCAGAACTTTTTTTTAACAAAACAGTTCATGCTAATAAAGATCTGGCTGAACTATACTGTCTGGAAACAGAATTAAATGAGGAAAAAATTTTAACTATTTAGAATAGAGCAAGCCAAATTAAATAAAAAAACACAATGAAAATTAATGACATTTTCTCAGATAATTTAGAAATTCCAATGTGCTTTTTTTGTTTGTTTGTTTTGTTGTTTTTTTTTTTTTAAATCACATAAGGGTATAAGTGTTGCAAACTTTCTATTTTCAAATCAGCAGGTAAGACATTTTGTTATTTCAAGGATTAGTATCCATAAAAAATTGATTTACATACTAAACAAAGGATTATTTCATTTATTTATTTATTTAAGAGTACCATGGACCACATCGGATTATAACAGCAACTGTTTCATTTTAAAGAAAGAAAAAAAAAAAAAAAAAAAAAGTTGCCTTCTGCAGGGTAAGCCAGCAGCTTACACTCTTAATGAAGAAAGTACGACTAACGCTTTCCAGTTGCTGGTTGCAATGCACTGAAACCAGATCTTAGAACTATTGCTTAGTTTTAATACGATCCATTGACTCACTTCATCTTACCTCAACTTAGTATTAACCTCTCTTTCACTTGTTCACCTCTTCTCTTTGTCATTGCTCAGCAAACTACACTGTGGACAAAGCCAAACCAGTCTTCCTGTTCCAAGGACCCTGCAGTTGGCCAATACATATATAGTAAAGGAACCACTACTGCCTCTGACTACCTTCACTTCCGCTGCCACGGTTTTATCCGAGTCTTCCCTGTTCCCTTGGCAACTCCTCACTCAAGCTCTCACATAACCTAGCTCTCTGAAAAATCAGAAATTCATTGAAAAAATATTTCACGTCAACTGAATTATCTAAGCATCTTTGCATATCACCTTGTCACATAAACGTATTTACATTTCACACATTTCTATCAAAAACAAAACACATAAACAAAAGGTATGTTTCATAACTAAATGGAAATATAACTTAAAAAACAGAAGCAAACACTGTTTACTGTTACACTACAGACATGCGCGCACAGGTTCTTTCAGAGCATTTAGATACGTAACACAGTAGCTTTAAGGAACACAGTAAAACACTACCTGCTCACACGTTACAACACATGCTGAGCAATTCATATTGAAATGAACTGCAATCATACCAATGAAAGCTTCTACCCTTACGTGCATAAGGCCTTACCAGACAGGAGAACATTGAGCATTCAGGCTCAGTTACCATGCTAAAGGACCTTGCCTCTTTTAAAATCTTAGTTGACCCAGGAAGGACAAAACCAAGCTCAGCACTTTACCCCTAACAGACCTCTGCATATCTTATAATAATGCTTCAGCAACACGCACATATATTTTTCATGAATACTTAAGTCTTACCGTACAGAAAGGCTTAGTCAAACGGCAACAGACTGAAGAGAAATCGGAGCCCAAGAGAAAGAAATATGACAGGAGCCATGTTACTACAAAGTAACTTAGTAATTATAAAGTAACTAGACTCTCAAAAAATACCCAGTATCATTTTAACAAAAGGGTTGTAAGTGATCGAATCTTGCTTTTCCTAAGGTAGAAAGCATCATTTTTACTCTAAACGTCAAGATTCAAAAAAGCAAACAAACTGGTCCACACACGGAGCAAAGAAAGAAGGTTGTGCTGCAAACCAGAGGTTACGTTCTTGGAAGTCCCCAGTGTAGAGCACAGGGTAGCACAAGCAAGGAGTAACCTTACACTTTCACTGCACTGTCAGAAATACATACATGCAAAAATTTTGTTTCTCCCATCAATAAAAAAAATATGTATTTGGATCAATATAAATGAACAAGGAGGGAATAACCTTTACAGCAGTTGAGACACTTCCATTCAGAATCACTGCTGTGGCTGCTTACCACCACATGAGTAACACCTACACAGATTAAAAGGCCTTAGAGACAGCTCATTATAATGACACATGCTTTTCTTAGCAGCAAAAAGCCCATCCCGCTTAAAATAGAAAGGAACACTCCTAAAACAGAGTTTCTTTGCTAACTTATCTGGGTCATGAGAGACCATGTAATTACTTTAAACTCAAGATTTTTTTGACCGGCCCCCATTCCCCAAATACTGCCTGACAAACGATATAGAAAATTCACAGACCAAGAATGCATACTGTATTTAACTAATCTTTTAAGAGTCCGTCTTATCATATCACATATAAATTTTCAATTTTAGATTAATTACATCCGGATTCGGTCTGTTAATGACTCAACACTACAACCATTTTACTGTCTATTTCCTAGCGTACAGATGATAATTGTCACATTTGGAATGCAGATGCAATTCCCAATCCAAAAGGAGATTGCAAGAATAACAAGACCAATAATTTTGTTGTATGTATTATGAAACATTTCACTGCGTTATTAAAAGCACCTATCGCTTACACGTGGGCTCAAGAAACCAACAGCCTAAACCAAATGAAGGCTGAGTCAGAGAGCTTTCCAGAGCTCGGAGTTAAGCATTTGAGTATCCTGTTACTAGAAAATCAAAGGAAAAAAAAACATTAACTGACCTCAGTGAAACAGGAAACAGAATGTTAGAGTTTATCTTTGCTTCTGATTTTAGCAAACACATAGTTGCAAGAAAACATCCTGCAATAGCAATGTAAGAAAAAGGAAAATTGTACAATGAGCTGTAGTTATGCCTAATATTAAATTTGAGGAAAAACTAAGAAAAGTATCTAAAAATTAATCAGGGCATTTCCAAGTTGTGGCTAGACCTGCGCTTGGGGAAGCAGATTAATAGTTTCATTAAAAAGTCATTTTTTCATTAAGAAATTAATAATATTGTTTTCATTTTTAGCTGATGAGAAACACAGTAAAGTGAACCAAACGGACAACAGAACGATGAGCAGTGACTGACATGTTTATCAAATTCTTCAGTAGGCGATTTCAGGTACTCAATGCAGGAACGCTGCATGTCCTGCCTTACCATTGCAGCTTCCTGCAGACACCTCGAGGGCATCCAGAGGGGAAGACACCAAGCTGGAAGCACCTGACTGCTCCCCACTTGTTTCTGGCACCAGAAATAGCAACGAGTTTTCTTGCATGATGTAGCGTCTCCACCCTCCAGCCAGGGAGAAACTCCACTGCATTTGCCCATGGGCTTCAGAGCTGTGGAATTAATTCCCATCTCCACCCATGTTCCTCTTGTTCCCCATCTCATTCTTTTCCCCACCCTCTTGGCTGCAGTTCTTGATCTTGGCACAAATATTTATCTTTTTTTTTTTCAAATGCAAGTTCAGTCCCACCCTCATTCATTGCTTCCCACACTCCCAATTCCCAACCCTACCTCTCCTGTCACCACAAATCCTTTCATCTCTTCCAGATTTCCTCCACCCTCCAATTCAGAGGTCACCTCATTCCTCAGCTTCACCTCATTCCTCAGCTAGACATAGTTCTACTCCGCCTCTTCCTCAGAAACTCTAGTATCCTTTTGCCACTGTCTTCTGGATGCTCTTCTGCATCCAGTCCTCCTCCTATCTTCCCTTTGGCATGATCCACCTCTCTCCATAGAGAAGGAACTTTGACAGGAAGATTCCTAACTTGAGATTCGCATGCCTTACACACTGGTTTCTCTCCTTTCAACTGTGTGAAAACAACTGAATTTTTGTTGGGGATGGAGGGATGCTTAAGTTATTGCCAAGAGCTGGTGAAGGTAACAGTCGTCATCCAATTGCCAGGAGAGACTGTCCTACCAGAAGAAGTCTGGTAGGACAAATTACAGATTTCAAGGAGGCTGCATCCAGCTCACAGGTCCCCCCAAATGAACAAAGAGACATCTTTATCTTAAACTGTAACAGGTCTTTGGTGCAACTTTCCTGTTCAGTGGCAGCTAGCGGATGCATTCAAAAGGGCATTCAGCTTTACTTCACAGTGAGTTGTGCCTTGGTGTGGGAACATTTCTCTATAATTGCACACTTCCAGTTCTTCATCACGTTAGCTGACAGGCAATAAATACATAAACCATTCAGAAACCTTTTGATCTTCACTTTCCTAAAAGTGCGAATACTTTAGTGAACTGTAAGAGGTTAGAGTTTTAATTAACAGGGACCGTTTAGTTCACAAAACTGAGCTATCTCAGTACCAGAAATACTGGTTATTGTGACTGCTCTTTCCTCTCAAGATCTACCCAAGAACTTTAGGGGCTGGAGCAGCTGGGTACCACCTTGGTTCACAACTAGATCAGAGTTTGGCTCCAAGAGGCCAGCTGGAAGAGACTGTCATGAGGGTGTCTACTGATGCACTAGTGCTCACAAATGAGTAAATTCTCCCAAGCATGTAGAACCAAGGCCATTGAAGCTAGAAGACAGTGAGGTGGACTAAAGGTAGAAGAGAGTTCTGGTCATGGCAGCTTTAGATAGAAATTAAATAATTTTTTTTTTAAAGTTTTATCTACCCTATGACAAAAGAAAAAGTTACTATGCAAATGCCAAAACTATGAAAGACTATTGCTTTCTATAGATTTCTGCCTAATGATAAAATAACTTTGAGTGCCTAAAGCAGTGCTTTCAAGATATTAAATGTTCAGAGATGGTAGTAGCTCAACACAGCTTGAGTACTCACTTGTGGCAGCAGGCACATTTAAGGAACCATGATGTGAATAAGAGAACTGGTTAAAGAAATATCTGCAAACTTTTCATTCTTTTTCCTGATCTGATGCATAGCCAGGCCCCCTCAAAGACTACTGTGCCAGCACAGGGGACAGTGCAGCACAGGGACGTAATTTCTTAAACTATGGTTGCCACCAAACTCTTTGTAATGTGCACCTGAGGTATACAGTGGTACAAGTTATTTTTTTGTTTTGTTTTTGAAAACAACTGTAGCACTTACTTAAGGAGACTTTCCAATATCTAATGAGATGCAATCGTACAACAGACTTTCTCCACCAAACTTGTAGTTGCTGCTACTGCCTATTTTCATAGAGCTTGTAACAACTAATCATCTTGGTTTACACCTAAATTGAATTTAGTTGAAACCTGACAATAGAGTCAAGAGATACAGAGCACAGACACACTGCGATTGCATAAGCTAGTTTCTCCAGGAAGCCAAGTTAGAAAAAAGTAATCAACTGGAAATTTGCCCATTTTAAGATGATCACCAAAACCCTTGTGTCAGCATACCCTAATCTATTCTGATTTTGTGTTTAAAAATGCTTATGTGGACTTTTTTTTTTTTATTTAGGAAGCACGCGACCAAAAGTTTATATACAAATTATCTACTACACTAAGGTGGCGAACTGCTTGCGGGGAGTAATTATGGTCAAGTAAGTACACACAGCACCCACATAAGTACAGCATTTTATGTTGTAATGAAACCAAGTATTTAAGCTATCTGGGGGGCAGGAGAGGGGTAAAGATTGCTAGCAAGCCAATTAAACCATGGAGAAACAGTATCAAACCTATCCACTAAAGGTTATTAGTGTCATTCAGGGCAATACTGGAAGTTCAATAGTTCAGAAAATTCACTTATAAACAGTCCTTCTCAAGAAGCATAAGAAGCTAAAGAACCATGAGCAACATGACTCACTTGATTTTTTCAGTATTCAACTTTTGTGATTTTATAAGTCAGGTTGACTCTATTAGCCTTTCAGAGTCCAAGTACCACAGCAAAACAGGCACACTATAACCTTTGTCCTGTGGGGAATCTTGGTCCTTGTTTTTCTGCCATATTTTGTGAAGCATGCCATTGTGACATCCATACTAGTGGATGTCCAGACAATCACTGAGGACCGAAAGTCACAACATCAGTGCAAATAAGAGTCAAACAAAACAGGAAAGTGATCCTTGTGGGTTGGTGATAAATGATGATGTGCGTTAATCATTTACACCCCAAGATAAAAAATCTAATGTTTTTATAATCTTAACTTACAGAAGCAGCACATGCATAAGCAATATATGCAACTAAAGATTTTTCCCCATATAATTTAGGAAAGTAAGTTCCCAATTCTGATGCCTTATGAAATTATCTTTCTAAAAATAAAAAAACTATGAAAAAGAACTATAAGATTACCTTATGTTTTAAAGGTCAGAGCAAGTGAATACTTTCTATGCCAAGCTTTTAAGTAAAAACCTATATAAATACTATACGCGCTCAGAATAATTTCAAAAGGCCCATATAACAGTCCCCTGTAAATTGTAGCTTTTCCATTTTAAATAATTTGCTTGCTTTCCAAATGCCATCCAATTAATGGCTGTCAAATCACTAATGTTCACAGAAAAGAACAAGCTATTAAAAGAAGTGTAGCCTATCCACCTTTAAAACATATTGAAATTAACCTACTCAGTGAAACAACTGCCAGAGAAGAAAGAATACATCAGGCTAGGTACCGAGATACAGAATATAAAAAGAAATAGAAACTTAAGAACCAGGTGACAAATACAACCTGTCACCAAAGTGTCTTTGGTCACAGATGATCTTATGTTTATACATGAATCGGTGTTGTATACAAATCAGATTACAAATGGATTAGAGGATTAAACTACACCCACCAGCAAAACTGACATCTACAAAACAAGTTTCTGTTACATTAAGATCAGTCCTACAATCTGGAATAAGACACATGAAAAACCATAAAACGAGATTCACGCTTTTGCAGATTTTCCCTACCTACAGGTTGTCTGTGATACTCTTCTGTCGCTGTCTACTCCAGCCTCCTGAGGCCTGAAAGCTCCTGTCACTGCAGGAGAAATGGAAACCAGTTTCCATGCCAAACATCAAGTCCTTCCTGTCACCTACCTTCCTGCCACTACCTTTCCTTTGCCACTTACCAGTGGTTTTTGCATGTATGCTCAGTTACCACCTTCCCATCATCACATATGGTTTTATGAAACCTTTCCTTCACGACACTGTTCTCCCTTAGTCCTACATACATCCTATTTTAAGGATCATTGGGATTCATGTTTCATCTCTAGGCCTGTCAGAAGATCAACACTCAGACTACATCAGGATAGAGCTGATGTGAAACCAATGTTGGGGGGGTACAGATGCTACACAGTAGTCTTTGAACTAGGGCAATTTCTGAGGCAATTTAAATTTCTGGATTTAATTATTAGGTATATGGGACTGACCCTATTCTCGCTCTGTTTCAATCCAGGAAGCAGCAGGTTTCCTCAGCAGTAGTGCAGAAATATTTCTCCAAAATTCAAAAGATGCCTTGTTCAAAAGACACTAGGTTATAAGAAATAAAACCACTAGAAGTTGAAACTTTAAGCCTCAGTGCACTAAGTCAACTCAGAGAGAATTTTATCTTCCACTCTTAAAACAGTTCAAAAATAAAATCAAACAACACTGCTGAAACCACCTCTCAAGTCTTCCAACGCCCTTCTGTTAAAGCAAGAATAAGCTGGAGACAGAGTTGGAGAGGAGGCTCTCTCTACCCTCTAAATTAAATTCAAGTTATTAAAACCAACAGCAAAACCCCACTGCCAACAAAAAACACACACACAAAAAACCAATAACTCTCACTCCCAGAGAAACTATTGCCTTTATCAAGGCTCAGACTATTCATCATTCCTTCAGCTTTCTCAGGAGGTTCGCCATTGTCAGTTCTGCTTATCCTTCCAAGCATCTTAGATTCTGACAGCTTTTTCAGTAGGCAATTTCTCATAATTAGTTCCTAATTATACATCAAGGCCCACACATTTTTAGAGAGTTTCTTCTCTTCCTAATGTCTTTTCCAATCCTGTTCACACCCATCATGTCTTGAAACTAATCTTTCTTCTTCCTACTCTACTCGGTATCATAGTTTCCAAGTCTTCTTTCATCCTGTTGCTAAGCTCTTCTGGTTTCTCACAACAGAACAAGAAATTTTAAATCAAATAATCACTGCTAGCTGTTGATTGAAAAAATACTATTTAATGGACAACATAAGAAAGACATGGACCTGTTGGAGTGAGTCCAGAGGAGGGCCACGAAGATGATCAGAGGGCTGGAGCACCTCTCCCATGAAGACAGACTGAGAGAGTTGGGGTTGTTCAGCCTGGAGAAGAGAAGGCTCCAGGGAGACCTTGTAGCAGCCTTCCAGTACTTAAAGGGGGCCTACAGGAGATATGGGGAGGGACTCTTTGTCAGGGAGTGTAGCAATAGGACAAGGGGCAATGGTTTTAAACTGAAAGAAGGTAGATTTAGATTAGATATTAGGAAGAAAATTTTTACTGTGAGGGTGGTGAGACACTGGAACAGGTTGCCCAGAGACGCTGTGGAAGCTCCATCCCTGGAGGTGTTCAAGGCCAGGCTGGATGGGGCTTTGAGCAACCTGGTCTAGTGGGAGGTGTCCCTGCCCACGGCAGGGGTGTTGGAACGAGATGATCTTTAAGGTCCCTCCCAACACAAACCATTCTATGATTCTATGACAATTCATTAGATTTTCACTTTATCTGACCAAGAAGTGGATCTTGTATTTCAGATTTGAACGGCTGGGCACTGAGTGAAACAGGTACAACTTGCACATTTTCTTTGGTTTTAACTAAGTCCAGCAATTTTATCAAGTACCTAACTACTAACAATCTCTCATTTAAGTCTTCCAGAGATCTGCCATGAAATTATAACATATGTACACAATCCCCTTTAAGACCATCTGTAAGCAAACAGTCCTCTTTGACATCTTGCAATCTCTAGTATTGCTTGATCACATAAACGAAGCACGACTCCATCAAAAACCATATCCATTTATCATTAAATACATTTATCAACAGGTTGAGTCCCCAGCATTCACGAACTTCAAAATCATGTGCTCAGCACAGGCCAAAAACTGTTTACATTAAAAAATTTAAGGCAAAATGAACTGTCAAACACAAATTCTTCCATAGATAGATAATGATAGAAAGCTACAGGTGAATTTTATCTAATGTATTTGAGTCTAAGAATGAAAATACTCTACTGTTACTGTATGGTACATTTATGGTGTTCGGTTCTCTTAAAAGTATCCCTCTGAGTGTTGCATATTAAATAACAGTCAATTTTTATCAGCTTTCCAATGAAAAAAGCTGCTGGCAAAAAGCTGAAATGTGGTAATACATTTTCTTATTAAACTATACCTTCAGGTGCTGAAGCAAAATGAGTGAGGTGCACTGAATTTGCATATTCAGCAGTTTGTAATTATGAACACAGCAGTGAATGCCAAATAACCCATTAATGTCCAAGGAAAGAGAAGAGAACACAGCTAAAAAAAATGAAAAGTGAGGAATTGCAACGTAAAGCATGGTGACCCAAACACAATAAAAGGAAAGTAGTTTAAGTTTTCACATCCTCTTAAAAGTATCCAGCTTTAAATCGACATATTTGTAAGGAAAATAAATGATTCTATGAGAATACTGACCAAAAGCTTTTATGTTGTCCATCTTACAGTCCCAATAAATATGTGCAGTCCCAATAAACGTGAAAATGCAGATTTCTAACAAGCTCAGATTTAGAAAACTGAAAGACTGCAGCACAAAAAAGACTTAAGGCAAGTGTGAACTATAAAGATGCAAATAAGCATAACAACTTAATTGATTTAATTTTGCAATGGTAAAAATTAAGGAGGTCTACAATAAATATTAAAAGCAGAAAAATCAGCAAGTCAGAATTAATATGGAAGAAAAAGTGCCTAAGAATGTGTAAAAAGTAATAAATGAGTTGCCTTGTATACAAAGAGAGGGGTACTGATAAAAGGAAACTAACAAACCACAAAAGGATGAAATGATCACAGGCAGATGATATCATTAAGTAAAGGAATCGTCATCAATTTTTCTGAGAAGCCTAAGGCAAAATACCAAAACCTGAGACAAATGTTTTCTTGATTAGGAAAAAATAAATTAACCTGCTTAATTACACCTTACATTTAAATAAAATAAACATAAGCTCAGAAGAGACATGATACATACTATGCTACCAACCAAATTAGACTGATGATGATGATGAGTCCATCATTAAGACCTTGCTACTGTGTATTAAGTACACAAGGTTTGAAGGACAACAGAAAAGCTAGGAGGGAACCAAAATCTACAGCTTCCCCATCTTTTACTGGCCTGTTACTTTTGTCTGGTCTACTTCCGTCAGAAACAAAGCATGTCTGACCTCATCCATAATCAGAAATAATCCTTTAATGTGTTCTCTAGCTACTGTTCCAGTTCCCTCAGCTTCGTGTAACTTACCAACCTCTTAACTCATATTTTAATTAGGGGATTTTTTCTAACCTAGATAATTTTGCCTGAAATGAGCAACAGCACAAGCAGACAAACAAGCTAATCTAAGGAAATGGTAACCTGTTTCCCTGGCTCGGCTGAAGTCAAAAGAAAAGGTACGTCCAAGGCCAGGTTTGCCAGCCTCCTTCATTCCTTCTTGCATTCCCATTAGTCCAATTTATTAATTTATTTTACTACAACTGCTAAAACTTACATGTTTAATCTAACATATCCAGAACTTATAAAACTTCTCTGATATACTTGCCATGGTTTCTCATTAGTTTATTCCTAGCCCAGATGTGGAAGCTACCTTGTATTTACATCTTCTTTCACCTTTACACTGCTGAAGCACTGTAAAACAGTTCTGTTTGAAGCAAAACAAAACAAGCAATGGACACAGGACAGGGTGGGGAGGAAGGCATACAGCACACTTCCATACATTACAGAAATTGTAGCTCTTTTACCGTGACATAAATGCCTGTATATATTCTTTACGGTCTGACATTAAAACCAAAACTTTAACAACTCAGTCCTCACAACGTAAAGTTTCACTTCGTGTGTTGTCGGTCTTCCCTCAGAGCAGCACCTCCAGGGAACAGAGTCCCATTAAGGAGTGTTAAATACAAAGACATTTCAGTTATTGCTATATAGAACTTATCAGAACAAGAGATCTGACAAAGTAGGAGAACAGGAAGCTTCTGAAACTACACGCACTACAACTACTAAAACCTAACAATTTTTCTTACTTAACTGCAACTTCTCAGCCACAAATTTAAGTAATTTGCCTGAAAATGAAAAGCAGTTAGACAGCAGATCTGGAAACAGAATCTGGACAGCCTGTTGAGCGAGCCACACACCCATTTTTTTCCTTCTTTCTGTGCACCATATCTATGAAGTTTCAAACGCAAGCTTTAGAAAAATTTGTGATTTTCAGCATCTTCCAGCAAGAAGGCTATCGAATTAGGCTAACAGCTCATTAATACTACTGAGGGTTGTTAAATAATATTAATTTAGTAAGTCAAGTGAACAAGCAATTAATCCAAATGTTTGAACATTTTAAAATATTATTCTGCTGAACATTTAAAAATATTGTTGAACTGAAACCATCCAGTCAGCCAGTAATTCCATTAAGAAAAAAAGCATTCATGAATGTATTAAGTCCTACGCTTCTTTCTTAGATGCCAGAGCTCTGTGGTAATAACACAAATTGAGGTCTGAGTGTCAAATCTCATTCAGAAACTTAGAGGTTTGACTTTTTGCCAAAAATCCGGGAAGGTACTTGGCTCATTTGGTAAAATTTGTCTTCAGAAAATAATAGATTTTCAGAGGTAACCCATGTCACTTCAACTTGTATATGCAACATTTAAGAAACTGGACACATAATAATGGACTAATTAACACAGTGTTGCAGACTTGATGTCTAGACAAGATAAGACATTTCAAGAATCCCTGCTACTCATGCTCATAAAGGAACAACAAAGAGATAGCCTTTTGTGTAACACCAACGCTGAATCGCTCCAATTGTGAATTTAACACCAGGGACATTTGTCATCACTTCCGAAAAAAACCCACACTTCAGCACATTACGTGCTAAAAGCATAAGCTGATTCTTAACTATATAAAAACAGAAACTAAACAACTCCAAAACAATATTTGAATGTATATTGCATGTTATTAAATGCAAAAATATAAAAAAGTGCATGAAATTGTCACACCAGCAACCTATGGACATTCACTGACCTTGACATGCCAATGCAAGATTCTCTGCTACACTGTTTTCAAGTACCCAGACCAATCTTTTAAACACCTATTTGATGGGCTTCTACCCCACCATGCTCAGACAACATATAACACCAAGTTTCAAAATTGTAATTGTGGAGGGAAGAGGGAAAGGCATGTTCAAAGGCACAAGGAAATACCTAGCTTCAAAAAACCAACCAACAAAGACCAACCAACCCAGAAAGCTAATCACCTCACCATTTTTGTTTTTAACATCAAAAGCTACATCACTGATCTACACCCTGCTTCACGGGATATATTAAAACACGAGACACACATTAATGCAGCAGGATTTTCATTCAGTGCAAAGAGGCACAGAGATAAGACAGGATGAGGCACAAGGACGGAAGGGATCAGTTTTCCCAGTCCCTGCCATGCAGAAGTGCCAGGAAAGCTCCTGTTCTACCAACCACAAAATGGCAGAGCCAGAGGGTCCTGGGAACTCAACGCTTCCTTGAGAGCAGCTGAGCCCACTCCAGGCAGAGCAGGTCCCTTACAGGCAGGTGAAGCCAGTCAAAAACAGGGGACCACAGCAAGGAGCTGGGACTTCGCAATTCAAGAACAAGGATGGGAAACTGCTAAGTGGAGCAGGAAGCAGAAACCATGCCCTTGGTGGAAGGAAAGCACGTTCTGGAGAACAGCATGCAGGACTGTGATGGCAGCTGAGCTCAGAGAACACCGAAACAGGCTGTCCAGAGAATCAGTGGAGTCTCCCTCACTGGAAATATTCAGGACTCAATTGACAGAGTCCTGAATGACCTGATCATTTTCAAGAGAAGATTGGGCCAGGTAAGGTCCCATCCAACCTGGACGTTTCTCTGATACTGCCACTATGCCTGTCATTTCAAAGAGGAGACTAGAGACTTCCAGGATCTCAGTCCCAGTTCAGCAATGTTCTCAAGTGCCTGCACATCTTCAACCATGTTCTTCCTTCCCAGATAATATTGGCACACCTCAAATCAAACATATGCTTTGGAGTTTTTCTAGTTTGGGAGTCAAACAGATAATCCTTGGTTCTGTTCGAACAGTGTCCGTATTCTTCCAAGCACACCCATTAGCACAACTTCTATTCTCCTCTCTATGTCAGCTTCAGTTAATACTTGCAAAGCAACTGCAGACTCTTAAAAGACAGTCACTAAATAGCAAACAGCAACTAGGACTTGTTTGACAATTTTCATCCTGTCATAGTCAGCACACAAAGAATTCTATTTTTCTTCAAATTACACAATTTTACATGAATGCTTGCAGTAAGTCCCCCATCAAGCAAATAATACACAAATATTTTGTTGATGAGCAGAGCGACCATTTACATCCGCATTCCATCTAAAATTCTGAATTTGGTGATTATGTTATTGTAACTTAGAGGGAAGGCAGAGGGAACTTTACAAAAGAGTGATACGAGTGATACGTATGACACGGAGATGGATTTATTTAAACAGAACACCTGTATGAATATTTCATTTAATTGCTTAAGGGTTGTTTTTTTTTGTTGTTGTTTTTTTTTCTTAAGAGAAAAGACAGACTACATCACAAGCTCCCACCCCCTTCTGCCACCCAGGGCATCAGGCTGTCTGTTTCTCTGCTGTACAGCAACGAATTTACTCATTGCGACACTGCACGTGTTCTGTCAGCACATTTTTTTGCCTCTGGGTTTACCTGAAATAGTACCATACTATGAAGTAAAAGTACATATTTGGAAAATTTTACTCCTCTTCCTGGATGGAGCTTTGGAGACAGATGGATATGGAGAGGAGTTTGGAACAGCAAGAATACCTTGGAATCAGGATGAGAATAAATATGAACTGAAAAGCAAACATCACTAAATTGGGCGCTCCAAGAGAAAGCAGAAAAACTTGGGAGAAAGAAGCAGAAGAGGTCTGATGGGTCAAGCCTTCTAACCAAGCCTCGCTTTCTCAGACACTAGCTGGACCCTCACCAATTCTTAGACACATACCCAGTGGCACAAGAAATTATTTCTACCCTGCCCGATTTATTAATTTATTTAGTGTATTACAGCCTACAGTTCACTTTTAAGATTTAAACGTTATGTCTATATAAACAATACACCATGGCTAGCAATAGTATTAAATTTGCATGTTAAAGACTAATTTTACTGTGTAAAACCCAGAAACAGACTTTCAGTTACACAACAGTAAAACCAGTATAAATTATATTGAGAAGTTAATCCAAAGAACCTTTAGTAAGCTGTTCACCACAAGACTGTAAATTTAGTTTCCATTCCACTCTTTGCTCCCTCTCTCATTCCTTGTCAAAGGCGGAGAACTCAAGCCACACAGAATTAAACCAGATTTACTTTTAGATGCTGACAGCTCAAAGTCAACGGAACAGTGTACAAAATTCTAGAGAGAGACTGCTTCCATATACGATAGGAAGATTCACAGTATTTCACGATTATGAAAAGCATCAGGATCATCACAACAATAAATTATCTGGATTTTATTTTTTTAAATTGCTGAAGCAGAAGTTACTTTTAAACATTTATCTGAAAAACACACAGGTCATTTTACAGTCTTACGTTTAAATGATTAAATACATATCTTGTCTAGCTCTCAACAAATTCACAGTACCTGATTTTATAAAAAAATAAGAATCTTGTTCAGTTTAATAAAATGTATTGAATATGCTTCCAGTATCACTCTAAAACTTTATTTTAATTCTGCAGAAGCTGACAGCTTCAATATTCAAATCAACAACAGGAGAAACTAGTTCTATGAAATCCAAATATTTTAGTGTTATTACTCAGGCTTTTCTGAGCTAAGTTCCTAAAAGTATTCTGTTTTACAGAAGATAATCTAGATTTCCTTGGAGATAAGTGCAAACTCTACCAAACATAATAACATTAGATCACACTGAAAACAACATTTGGTTTTTATGCCCAAATTTTCATCTGTCTTCACTATAAACCTGTCCTGAGACCTAGGGGAAGATCTTAATGGGAAATAAGCGAATCACGGATTCACCAGCATCAGGCTAAATAATCACAATTTCTACTTTTTAAAAATCTGCTCCTAGTCTTTTCAGTTTGTCATTTTTAAATAGTCACAAGTTTATGCATTTGGTAGTAGGTGATTTAGGCCATGTACAACCTGGTGATCAGACACACAGGGAAAAACCGCATCGCAACCCTCACAGAGCATGTTGCGGTTAACTCCATCCCAGCCTGACCCAGCACACATGCAAAGCCATGGTCACCAGGAACATGATTATGCAAAGTGAACTTTAAGAGAAAAAATAAAAAAAGAAGAATCAAAAAAATGGAGTAGAAAGTTGTTTTTCAAGTGTCAAGAAAAAAGGAACACCAGTATTAGAGTACAAGACCAGAGACCTATTTTCTTGAAGATGTTACTATGAGATAATCATGAAGGGGAAAGTGATCTGTATTTCCCTTCCACGCACCTCAGCCTCACACTGAAAACATTGTAAATAAGAGCAAGTTTAAAGAAAATCATCTCTTTCACCCACCCAAATTATAAACTTTAAATGAAATTTCCAGAGTTAGACAGAGTTGCATTTACGCCAGAAAGATCAAGCCAGAGAAATGTCCAAACTCTCAATTTAAAGTAATAAAACTATGGAAACAAACAACTTTGTTTATGACAAATAGAATTGAAAAGGTTATTGTGGATAATTTCCTTACTGTGAAGTGACGTGATATTAAAGATTAATATATGAACACACTTCAATTGAAGCTCCTCAAAACCTCCATGTTAAAAGAAGAGTAACAGAAATCTTGTTTTGTATTAAATCAATCCTTAAGTACTCAACACAAGAGACAAGAATACAAATTTTGAACATAATATCCCTCCCTCATCCAGATATAAAACACTGCAGTCAAAGCAAAACTTAATGGTACTTAATCTTCAGAGAACGACAAAGACACCGAGATTCAAAGCTGATTTTAAAAAACCCAACAAAACAAAATCCCCCGCAAAAACCCACAACCAGAAAACCCAACCCAACAGGCAGCTTCCAGTGTTCAAATCCAAACTGCATATATTTAAGGAAATCACAGTGTAAAAACAATTTTTGATAATTCGACTCATGTAAAGCCTTACTTTTAAATTATATTTGAAACCATCTGTATTATATTTGATTTTGAAACAATTAATTCGAAGAAGCAGTCATTTTCTTGGCTTGCAAAACAGCAGGTGTTGCATCTAAGTTACAGAAAACTACCACTAATTCCCACGTGCAGCTAAATGCCACACTTCAGTAATGTACAGAATTAAATAGCTGGAGATGTTATGATCACATCATCTCAAGAAATCAGATTACATCCATATTACGCTCCAAGGAGGAAAAAAATAAATCAACATATTTCTAGCAGATCAAACCATTACACAGGTATTGTATCAGTGACAAAACGCCAAGAGGACTCACCTGTTCAATCTCCTTCGTCTTAGTTGCAATTGCTTTTGAGCGGCCAAGCAGCTGACCATCCTCATATAATTCTGTACTATCCATTATATTTGTTTCTGTTTCCTCTGTTTGTTCGACGTATAACGGAGCTGAAGATCCAGCCTAATAAAAAAAATAATAATTCAGAGTTTTGAGAGCAAAATAAAAACTTTAAAGTGCGAGAGCAAAAATAAAAGTCCAAATATAGTCATTCAATTAGATATGACTTTGCTCATTGAGACTATTAGTGAAGTATTATTGCTACAATCTAACTGATATAGAAATACAGATTTTTAACACATAGAAAACGTGACATCACAAAAAAACCTTTGACTCAGTCTTTACTGTGTAAAGACAATGATGTCAGATAGCCTTTAGCTACCCTTCTGCTGAGAAGGAACTTGTATATGTGATATTTATAACACCAGCTAGCAAGAAATCCACAATGAAAGCAGGATTAGCTTTCTGGGGAAGGATAAAAGTAACAAAATCAAAGGTAAACAGGCAACGACAAAATCAAAATGCCATCAGAAAGAACTCTTGCAGCACTCACGGCCACAGGTTAAACATTAAAGGAAGAGAGATACGTACTGCATAGCAAAAGCAAGCATGCGCTTAAGTGATTCCTGATAATATGAGGAATCATACTGAAGTACCACAATTGTATAAGCTTCTCTCTAAAACAGAGACTAAGACAGTATCCCTGCCCTAAAGAAAACAGACTCCCACTCCAAGGAGTCCATATAGATGATGCAAAAAGAGAAGAAATTACTACAGCATATTTATATGCAATATTATGGAACAGATTTTTAGGATAGTTAATTTTGGGGGGCGGAATAAGATTTGAGAATTGAGGAATATGCATAAAAGTTTTTTCTACTATTCAAAAATAAGAAGGTGGAGAATCTTAAGACTTAACTAATGTGAAAGAGAAAAGCATTAGACAAAAAAAGAAAGCTTAAGTGGTCCTACGAGCACTAGACCAATATAAACCATTAAGATTGCATCCCAAATTTGCCGTAAATCATGAAATGCACAAGATGAAGTAAAGGCTGCTGAAAAGTTCAGTGCCACACAAAGTTCAACTATTAAGCACTATGTAAGATAAACTGGAAAAAGTTAAAAAGTGTTGCAATTCATACATGCCAGGCTACTAAATCAGGGCGAGAAGGATCCTTTTTTCCAAGACTCAAACTAAGATGCCTCACCTCCTTCATTAGCATTCCTGTAGCACACTTCCTTAGGCAATAAATCACCTCAGACTCTGCCATAATCAACTGCAATTGTTTAATTTTGAATCTTTATTTTGAATCTTTTTGCCACTACAATTTTCTCTGAGGCAGAGAAGAAGCTGTAAACAACTCTCCTCCATGTGGCCAACTCTGTTCTTTCCTCCCTTGCATTATCTTCCCCTCATCGAGAAAAGGAGTGACATTTCTCTTCACCGTTACTCTCCTGAACCTCTCAGAAATGACCATGCATGTGTTCTCCTCCATAGGGCATTCACGCTTCGATCAGTTTGCTGCTGCTTTTTCCTCACTCCAACTCCTCCCCCCATTATTTTTTTTTTTTAATTTATTTTTCCTGGAGGGAAATGAAGAGTTTATTTATCCAACCGGATCTTCCTGTCCGCTATCAAGAAACTGTTGATGCTCTCAATCATTACATCAATGGACAGGACTTAAAAGTTCAGATAAATATGGATCCAGTCAGTTCATTTCTCTAATCTAGCCCTTAGGTTCCACGAGAGCAAAATACAAGGAGGAAATCTGATGCTTCCCAAGATGTTTTTATTTTCCCCCCAATTATTTACAAACAAATACAAAATACAAAGTCAATTATAAAGTTTAAGACACATGACTTTGTAAAGTAAGTACTATTTTGTTTTTGTAAGAGTGCCTCTGAAGTTGAACAAAGTGAAAGTCGAAGAAGAAATGATCAGAGAATTAAACCAGACTATTTTACCAAAAGACATTACGGGACATTTAGTTTGTTTTAAACAACAAATACATCTTCTACCAACACAGCAGAAGCCAGAAAAGACATCCTGTCCAAAAGCAGCATAACAAAACAAAGACTGAAAAGGGCTATAATCACACTTCAATTTAGCAAGAGGTAGAAGACAAGGAGGGGCAGGAACGGATGGGTATAAACTGGCAATTAAATAACAATGATTAATGAAATAAAGGTTCTGGGGAAAAAGATATCTACCTACTGCAGTACTTTAAATTTTATGCTTAAATTAAATGCTTAACTTTAAATTTTAGTATAGAGGAAAACTGCTTTCTGAAATGGAATACATGACGTGGCAGGCTGCCGTGGCATGGAACCGCACTCAATAAACCAGAGTTTCTTTTCTAGTCTTATGTTTTACATGTACACTTGTATTTTGACTCAGAATTCCCTTGTTAATTTTAAGGAGTTCAGTAGACATACAGACTTAAATTAATGCAAGAGTTCCTTGGAGAACCCCTGGGAGAGCTGGAGCCTTATTTTGTCAGTTGTAGCTCAACACAAATTCAAATCATACTAACAAAACCTACTCTGCTTTTGTGTATTTTTAAAAATTAATAATTCACAAGGCTTTAGTCTCTTTCTCACTCCCTTTCAACAAGCATTTAACTAATGACAAATTCAGGGGTAAATTACAAATTGTGCCTTTCAGGAGAGTACAGAAAAACAAGTCTATTGTTGTAACACTTTAAAATAAGCAGATTAATACTCCTGTCTTACATCATACTCTGTTATTTCAGGTAAATTGGTTTCATCGGCCTTCTCTGACTTTTCAGCTGCCCACTTGCTTGCAGCTTCCGCAAGTTCCTTTTCTGTTAGTCTGTTGCTCTTCTCCAAGGCCTGTACAAAAACATTATTCAAAGTTTAACATTAAGTGTATTTCCACGGGGCAAAACATCTTCAAAACGAAAATAAACATTTATTCAGATCCCTGAAACATTTTAAAATAGGGAATAAGGAAGCTGAAGCTATTTCATTTGCTGACTGATTTATTTAAAAAGAAAAGTGTGTGGGGACAGAGCAGAGAAAAATGAAAAAAAAAAAAAAAAAAGAGGAAAAAAGGTAAATCAATGAAGGTCAGTAAAATGTTAAAAGAAGCACCATACTTTCAGAACCAGTTTTATTAAATTCACGGGACAGAAATAACATAAAAGTTATTTGAGACCATTTGAGTTTAAAGAGACTTGGATCAAATGAGCACTAAAAAGTCAGATACAAATGTGGAGTGATCCAATAATTCAATGTGATTTTCAGGCATAAAAGGTTGTAACAAATTCAAACTAAACTATTAAATACTGTGTAGGGTATAAAACCTAAGCTAATTAGGAACAAAAAGATTTTATATATACTTTAAATGATCAGAGCTGCTACCATTAAAGTTCGTTATTTTTTATTTGGGGGGAACATTGACCATTTATAATAGAGTCAGTCATGGCTTTATGGGCTTTTAATCTACCTTTTCATATGGAAATACTCGTATAAATAATATTTTAACATTGATTTCTCTCTAAGAATACGATTTGGCTTTTACTAACAGAGCAACCAACAGACAATGACAAACACCCACGCATCAAAACCAGTTTAGGAATAGCTAGCTTTGTAAATCTTGTTACCTTATATGCGTATTTCATTTGAATTAGCTGTATGTATAGAAGCATCCATCCAAGAATCTATACAACTCTAGTATTAAAAACTGCAACACTAAGATGGATATCTAAAAAAAGATACAAAAATCCTACCGCCTGAAAAAAGGCATTCTACCCAATTTCTACCCAATGCTTCTTTCATTTTAGCATGTAGATGTACAAAAAAAAAAAAAAAACACAAATAAAAACCCAAATGAAAAAAACCAACACTCCCCTCCTTATCATTAGTTCATTCAAAATTACATAAACAACCAGAAGCAGCAAACACTCTGATCCTTAAAAAACCTGCTTCATCTTCAGACCTTTTGCGCTTACCTCAAGTAAAACTAAACACCTCTTTGTGCTGTAGTATGGCATAAGTATACGGTTCACAGAACCCTTCCAGGATTCTGCGTCATAAAGACACCACCTTTATCTCAATCCAGAAGTACAACACAATGTTCAAATGGGAATCCCTCTTTTGTATTTTTGTAAATTACAGAATTATAATCAGTGAAGTCAGGAGGTGACAAAGTTTGATATGCAGGGGTACGAAGAGGATTCTTAAAAGAAAAGGCTAATATAATTCACAGAATAATTAGCCCAGCTCACCTTTCCAAACTCCGTGATTATTCTTACACTAGTCTCACTATAAACTATTGTCTGCCAAGTTTTTTGCCCTATGTTCTTATTCTGCATAGTATGCCTGACTTTTACCTTTAACCTGACTTTTCCCTAGCTGCCAAAAAATCTGTTGTGGTTCTATTATGAATCTCTCCCTTTCCTCAAATGTAGCTCTGGCCAATACCAGTCTATTTGTCAATGACAGTTGACTTTGCACGGATATTTTTCAGAAGCCAGAAACTAACCACTCTAGTATCTACCGGAATACAGCAAAAAAGAATATATTTAATTTAAATAATAATTTTAAATTTAAATTTAATTTAAATAATAAATTAAATAATTTAAATTTTTAAAATTTAATCCTACTAAATGTAATTCTATAGGTAGCATGTCAATAAATATGTATTAAAAAATACTGAGTGCATTTTATGTAATACACTAATGGTATTTCCACTGGTACATTACAACTGAAGAGAAAGAACAGGAACATATTTCTTAGAGGAAAATGTCTGCAGCTACTGAGGCTGCAAACTTGCAAGAAATGAACAACCTAGTGTATCTCATAAAAAACAACCAAACTCTCCTCCCTGCCTCAAAACAGAGGCATCTTCTTTTCTTGTTTTAAACTTATGCATAAGATAAGAACAGCAAAAGTCTGTTAGTTTTCTGCTTTGCTGGGAAGCTTTCCGTCTCACACATCTGCCTGTTGCTCTAATTATGTTGGATACAGCCTCCAAGGCTTGCAGTCCAGACAGCTATTAAAGAAAAACACAAAAGACTTCATGCCATAGTCAATTAAACAGGTGGTTAGGATCAGATAACACCAACATGTATTAATTCACACGCATGAATATGTAAAAAAATAATTATAAGACAGATAAGAATACCCTTCCAGATTTGCATACAGTTACTACAGTGAAAAGAGATATTGCTGCGGAAGCATATAACTTTGTAAGTATTTCAAAGCTAAATTATAACTTAGAGCATTGAAAATTATCTCCTTTAATCTATAAAGTAGATAACTCATTTCTCAAGTCTAAGTAGATTGTAAGACCCTGGCCTTACAACATTCATCATGTTTTGCCAAGACTTTTTCTGTCGCTATTTCTATGTTGGTGAAGCACTTCTATAACTTAACTGGTCAGTGTAAATCCAGCCATCACCCCAAGAGTCTTCACTGACACAAGACTGTACATTACAAGCACAGGACTTCAAGAGAAAAGCAATAAAAGGTCACTGAAGTAATTCCATTTCTGCAGCTGATGCATACCCAATAAATATATGCATTGTCTGGGGAAATGATTTCCATGAAACAGAAAGTTGAATTTTGTATAGCTTACATCACGTGGGTATCCACTGCCAGCAGATATATGCAAACAAAAAAACCCACAATATAGCATAGATCAAACCTGACTGAAGAAGAAAGCAAAACAGTTAAAGAACACTTTATAGTTCAAGCTCACATCGTATATTAATACGAGAGCAAGAGATTTTGCAATGCCTCCTTGTTCTCAAAGAGTTGTATTAAGCAAGGATTTGCTCTTAAGCTGTAGTATGCTGAATCTGTAAGAAAAATAGGTGAACTAACTATAAAGTTTATTTTATAATCCAAATCAGTGTAACTTGTGCGTAACAGCTTTTACCTTACTTTCCTTATTTACGTGGCTGAAAACGTATTGCTTGCCTCCCCCCTTAAGGACACTGGCAATCAGCTAATGCCTAGCACAGCAGTTCCAAAAGAGCTGCATAAGGGATAAGTACTTAGAATGACATAGCACAACTAAAACCTGATTTTTTCCCAACCTAATTATTTCCTTCAATCTCGCCTTCTCACAACAAAAAGTACCTTTCTTTCTTCCTTATTTTGTTTTTTTGTTTAGGCATTCCACTGCTTTTATTAAAAAGACCTCAAGAACCAAGCTAGTACACCATGCTACTTAGGGTGAATGCTACTTTTTAATAGGACCTGATTCACTTAGAACAATAGAATGCATTGTTTCTTTATTTCTCATTAAAGTATTTCACAACAATTTAGAGAAAATACTCCTGTGGAAGTGTTCATTTTAACCTCAGATACAATTCACAGGCAAGCAGTCTGTGATGTGAAAATGTTTTTGCTGCCACAGGACAGACAGAACAATACTGAATGTGTATTGTTCGTTACTGTTTATTAGCTTGTCCGTTTACCTAATTAGCAAGATTATGTAGCTGGTGCTCAGCCCACAAGATTTTTTTGGTGGGAAATTAAACAGCACCATTTAGAACATAAAACGGCGTTTACCAAATGATCTTGAGATGTGGCTCCCTCCCCAAGTAAACGCTATCATTCTTGCTACATCCTCGAGCAGCACTGCTTCCAAGTCAACTCTACTATTCATATTATCTTCCCAGCCCATCAGACACTTCACCACACTGTTTCCAAATCCACTCACAGCTTAGGAATCACTAAAGGATGGAGTTCAGTGCAAGTACAGGCTTGTCCAATTGATCTGTCGCTCCTAAAAACTGCTTCCCCATTTTTCTCCTTGCCGTTCCTTTTCTAGCACACTCGGTACTTGGGAAAATGACAATTTTAAATAGATACAAAACTCCCTTCCTCCTAAAATGAGACAGTGAATACAGAATAAAAAGGTTTGTCGGTGTCATCATCAGATACACAGCATCATCTGCACCTTCCTGCCAGATAAGGGAAACCTATCCTCTGCTGGAATGCAGAGCAATTCAACATGCTTCTTTCCTTAACAGCTGCATAAAGTATCTCCTTCCAACCAAGGAAAAAATCCAACTACAATGAGCAATCTGAAACCATGGTGAGAAGTAGTCGAAAATTTACCTTTGATGAGGGTACTGCTGTGGAGCCTGAAGGTGATGCATCCCTTGATGTTTTCAGTGACTGAATTGACGTCCTCTCTTTACCTACAATTAAGAAAAAATTAACTGTAAAATTATATTAAAGATATACATTGCAAATATAGTTATTGGCTTAGAAAAATTGCAATGAAATTCACTCAAGTCAGACATGAAATCTACACGGTCCACCATCTGATAAATACTGATAACACTTTCTTCTCTTTACACAGAGAGAAGAGATATAGCTATATTATTTCACATATTGAGGAAAATCCATTGTCCTTTTTTTTCAACATTCTCTGAAAGGGCGTATCAATACGATTTGGCGAGATGATGCGGTTTTCCTTTTTAATATTCCTGTAATAATATAAACAGGTGAAATATTAGACACCAGTCAATCACTCCAGGAAACCAGGCAGCAAAGGAACTGGTTTAGCAGGCCACAGTATGTTGAAAAGCCCTGCCATGGGAAACAGTCCTGTTTTGTATCAACCGCAGGCTAGATGCTCTTTGTATTATCACGTGTTTTTCTTTTAAGAGTTAAAATCAGCAAAATGTGCTAATCACAGCTGCTACTCACAGCCTGTGCATAGCTTTGCCACAGATGGGCTACAGGCAGCCAGCAGCAGCAGAACCGGCTGCAGTGTAAACTACTAGTTTTCAACCTGCGGTCCATGGATTACATCTAAGGGATCTGCAGAAGGTAAATACAAAAAGCAAATGTGTTGTCAGTAGGTCTAAATTAACTAAACTATTCTCACTCACTGGGAAATGGTTGACTGTTCACGAATGGAAAACAATATAGACTTACCTTGGTTTCCATTAAATTTGTATCAATACAACTAAGAAATGGATGAATTAAAAACGTTTATCAAATACTTAAGAAAATTGGGATATAAATTATTTTAGTAGAACAACAAACAAATACGGCTTTAATTTAATGAGTCGAAGCAATAAAGAGCAAACATGTCATCTTGCTCCTAATAACTGAGCTATGTTCTTTTTTTACTTGATGCCATAAAATAAGACTGCATCGTGTTGCATATTTTGAAATACCACTACCTACACAACAAATGTAAGGAAAAGTCTATGCAAAATGCATACTTTCAACAATAGGAAGTGTTTAAGAGGTATTTGGAGAGTTGGTGTTCTACTCTTTCCCCACATTTTCATACCATATGTATAGCGCAGACTTAATACAAAGCAAAGATCAAACACCTGCTCATCTCTGCACATTGTTAGAGGCAAGCGAGTTACTGCTATGATGCTGAAGGACTACCAATCCACCCAAAAGCATTCACAGCTACTCATGGGGCTTTTGAAAACGCTATTGAACATAGTTGGGGAAGTTACCCCGGCAAAAACAACATTCCAAATTGCACTTTAACTCTTGATTTGAAGATGATGCTAAATGGAGAGGATACTTAAATAAGGCTGCTTGCTACGTTTTTAAGAATTTCTAGCAGCCATAAAACAAAAGATGAATTGTGAATTACCTTTAACTAAAGAAGCTCTTTGGCAATGAAAAGAAATAGCAAAAAGGAAAACTTGTACAAAATTTAAAGTTCCTATAAATACAAAGTATATGACAAAATCAAAAACGTAAGGATAGAAATAATCATGCCTTTAATCTGTCGCACTCCCCAAAGCACAGAATCTCTCCCTTGACACCACCAAGTAACACAGAGGTATCCTGTGATACCTGCTTTTCAGCCCCATGGATAAGATACCTTCTTTAAAATTTACAGGCCACCCTAACTCTACCTCCTACATGCCTCCTTCATCACACTGCGTTCTTTTGAGATTATCTCAGTTGAGTGGATTATATGTATCTGCTTGAATAGACGAAATAAAGTGATGTAAATAATACAAAATTATTCAAAGCTAAGCAGAGAGCAAAAACACCATTTAATTTGGAGACATTATTAGGAGGCCATTTTTTCTGAAACATGAGGCTATTTTGAACCCACAAGCCCTACCTACACAACTGAACATGATGTTTCCCAAGCGCTACTCCTTACCTTCTTGCATCTCCTTGGCATACCGCTCTACAGAGCCCTTACTGACTGGCCCAGTGAAGGAATACCACCTTGCTTCTCTCCGTCTCCTCTCACCATGGCTGAATGCCTGTCTCTTCCCACAAGCCCTTTCTCTCCCTTTACCAAGCTTCTTTATGCCCCCAGTTTTATTTGTTCAAATCCTGTATTTATCCTGATTTATAAGGGCTGGAGAGCACGGGATATTCCTCCTTCAGTGGAAGTCATCAGGCCAAATTGATTCAGACAGCATAATTTTAAACACTATTATGATATTTAAAAAGATGCTGTATTTTAAGTTCTGCATGAAATAGTATATACTTCACATGTTGTAAATCCATTTAAGCACAGACTAAAATGTACTGCTGATATATGTCTCACTTTATGTTCCTTTTAAATATGCAATATATGAGCTTACCTAAGACAAATCACATTCAAACACAATTCTAAAAGTATTATTTGAGCTATTTATACTATCTGAACAGGGCATTTTAATTTAGTCATCTAGAGGAACAGTTTAGTAGCATTATTTTCCAGGGAACAGGCAGTTATAAAGAAATAGTGCAGCGTACAAGCCACCCAGTCTCTTAAAACTGCTTTAAAGGCGATGGGAGAAGTGTTTAACCATGCAATTGGAAAAAAAAAAAAAAAAAACAAAAGCCACAGACCTAAATGTACCCTCCTCTCTTGACCAGCATCTTTTCTGGCTTGTGAAGATGTCTGCTTCTACTTCGCTAACTCCACTGCTGTTTGAGTAATTCTGCCAATATATTGTAAATGTGATAGAAGTTGGCTCAAAATTTTAGGAAACCCGTGAAACATTCCAAACTTTTATAAGGTTTCTCACAACAATTTTTTCCTGTTCCTGGTAATTGTGATCTGCACATCTACAATGTTTCTACAAATTTAGTTGAATATCATAATTTTCTCTTCCTCTCCTACACTTACAGGAATTCATAGTCACTAAGTATTGTTACAAAATGTTAGAAGCACTACAATGATGAGGTAGAAAGATAATTTGTGTTCTACAAGGAGTGAAGTGATTCCTCAATATTTAAACAATGTTAACTAAACTGCACAAGATCTTTTTTGACAAGAAGCGCAAGCTAATGGTCCAGCATGCCACTCTGGAAACACACAATATGCCTATCAGTGAACAAAAAAAAGAACCTAATTTTTTAAAAGCTGCCAAAATGAACAGTAGGTTTGTATAGTTCATTAGAAAGCATTTGCAGAAAGAGATATCAAATCAGATTAATTTGCATAAGCTATACAAACAACAGTGGCTAAAATTGTAGTATACTAAAAAAGGCAATTTTGCCTTTTTTTTTTTTTTTCACAGATTACTTAAATAGGAAAACCTTAAATATTTTCAAAACAGATGGTTCATTAGATTTCTGGGAAAGGTTAACAGCCAAGCTTTTAAAAGGCAAGAACATACACAGTATAGACTTAACTGAGATACATTTCACATTTCCTTGAGGAAAATAAGATTTGAGAAAAATCTAACGACAAGATGAAATTGCTAAAAAACAACCAGCTTCAAACCCATAATAATACAGTTCTAAGAACATTTTCAGAAAATGTAAAAAGTAGCAGTATGTACTTTAATTTCTCCAATTTCTTTAATCTTTCTTTTCCCCTGCTTGCAGGAAGAAAAGTCTTCAGCTGCTATAGATGACAGCAAAGTTTCTTGTAAGGGAATCCAGTGAAGCACATGAAGAAGGAATAGAAAACAGTTGATGCTAAAAGGATATTAACATACGATACTAGAAAAAGCTGTGCAGCTGAAACTCCTACAGTCAGTCTAGAGCTGCTACTGACATAACACCCACAATCTCCCACATGAAACACATAAGGGAACAGAGAGTACAATGAAACAACCAAAGAGCAGACAACACATAATTGGTACAAACCATCTAGCTTTCTCATTGTAAAAGACAGCATGTACAGAAAAAGGACTTATACAGCGAGATGCAGTTTCACCTCACTAACCAGTTCTCATCATTAATCCAGCATTACCTTGCTGAGAAGAAATATTTCTTTTATGTAAAGATGACATACTTCTGCTATGCTGGGACTGGTGGAAAGGATAGGCTTTGCTTCTTTCAGGAGAGTAGCTCCTGCTGCTGACACTAGAGCCAGATCTGCTGTGCGGAGAATCCCTTCGGCTCCCTGGTGATTCCCTGAAGAAAGGAGAGTCCCTCTTATGAGGGGATCGCTCTCTCATATAATGAGGATAGAAGCTTTTTCTTCTGAAGCCATCTCTGACGTCCCTTTGAAGACAACAGAAAAATACAAGTTACTTGGTTATCCTTACAATGTTTGTGGAAAAGCACTAGATAATAAGATGGCAACATTTTATGTCTGGTAAACACAAATAGGTTAGCTGTCATCTGCAGAACACATCTGAAATCTTCAGCATTGTTACAGTACTAGGCAATGAATGAAAAACAAGTAGGAAAGCAGAAAAAAATTGTATATGTATGTATTTTTTTCAGATTTCATTCAACTACATTGCTAGAAGCTAACTCCTTTTTATTTCTCAATAATACAGCTAAAATATAAGAGACCTTCAAAAAATTGGGACTCTCACATTTTATTTCTTCAGATTCACTCCACACCCCACCAGGAAATTAAGCCTTAATTCACAGTAATGAAAGATGCATATACAAATATTGCTCACACTATTTGGCTGTTTTTCAACTCTATTTTTCTCTTAGCCCTATTTTCAGGGGACTATGTCCCTCATTTGATTTCGCACACCTTGCTACGGGAAATATCACTGAGGGATTTCAGTTTATATTCAGCATGGAAAAAAAGAAAACTGCAGCGTACCTATCCTCATACCTATGTATCAAGGTCAAACACTGAAGGAAAATATGAAGATTTATACCTACTAAAAGGTTTACGTCTTTCACAATATACAATATTAATTTTGAAATTTACTGTAAAATGCCACAGACACACTCAGTATTACATGAAATCCAATTGATTTGAAACCATAATCTAGTAAACACCAAAACCTTCTACTAAATTTATATATTGATACTCCAAACCATACCACAAATGTCCTGGCTACCTGCAAATTATATTAATATAGATATATATGTACAGGTCATAAAACCAGTATCAAATTGAACTTTTCCTAAGCTAACAAACATGCAAGCGAACACCTTCTGAATCTAAACTTGTGACATTTGCCTTGGTCGGAAGACACACAGAGGCACGACATTAAGAGAGACAAGTACTCCTCAGCTGCTCCACAGCATTGCTAAGCACAAATAAAGACTTCATAGCATTTACAGTAAGCCAGATTATACCTTATTTCACCGTTTTCCTCTCCTGTTTCTCATCAGAGTCCAATATTTTAAATAAGGGAGTGTCTCACAAAGATGAGCAAAGATCTGGTGGTCTCATTTAGCACAATGTGGCTATAGCTAATTTTATGTTGGCGGATAAAGTAAAAAAGCCCTCTAGTGTACAATTCCTATAGCACGTTACAGGCCCACATTTGTGACAGGCAACAAAGGACTTCAGTGTGCAAAAGGTGTTTTGAACTACTGAAACGACACAGGTAGCACCACAGCAATACAAACCCTATTACACTGATGAGCTTTACACAGTGCTAATTTACTTTTTGCATGGAAAGCATATCTGCATGACTGGTTCTGCTTCGGAGTGCTAACATCCCACAACCAACACTGAGATTACTCTGCAACAGAAAAATGATCAGGGTGGGGCCATAGCCAGTAAAAATACAGACAACCCTTCAACTTATTTCTGCAGTTCCAGATGGAATAAAGTGTCAGGAAAATAAAACAAGGTTTTATTTTGAAAATTTTCATACAAGACTGAAGTATGAATCAATAGCTCTCAGCCACCCTGGTTTTCAGTAAAACGCTAGTGAAGTAAAACCAGGTTTTAGAGACAAATAATTATTTCACTGTTAACAGACCACAGGCCTTTTATAGGTATCTTATCTCACAGAAAAGCTATTTTACACATCTGCATACCAAAACAGATATAAATAAGTCTGTGTAACACTGTTTTGTAACAAGTGTGTTAAAAATCAATATTCATTTCCTTTCTAAACACCTTTTCTTCTTCTGTTTATTGTGACATTTTCCTCTCCCCAAGCAAGCCGGCACAAAAAACAATTAAGGAATTGTTAAATAGTACTCTATCTAATAGCCTCTACACAGTAGCCATTGTATAGATACTTGCATCAAAGAATGAATAAGCCCAGAATACACAGAAGGAAAATCCTCCTGATTTCTTCAAAGGCCTAAGAGCAATATTCCCCCACTAGTCTTTAGGAAACGTATAGATTAACAGGAGACTTTCCAGAAGGAGACAATTGAAATTATCAGAGACTGAGACAACACGTTTAGCAAAGAAACACTCAAACTCCTCTGTCCACTTAAGTCTAGCAAAAAGAAATCTAAAGAAGCCAGGCACGTTCTCAAAGCTATGAGATGTAGTTGAACATGGGGAACTAACGCTTTATCTACATTACAGGTATGAACATTTCATGTAGCAATAGACTTAAAGCAGAAGTTCAGACTTTACGAATACTAGAAAGATTAGCTAAACACTGAACTACTTTGTCAAGTGTTTTTTTTTTTTAAATTTATTTAAGAACATATTGATCAAATATTTATCAGGAATGAGTTAGGTACAGCACACTTTTTCTTCAGTTTCGTCCTAATCTCTCTCTTTAAATAACCTTATTTATCTTTAAAGCACAAGCTTTCTGGCAGAGCAGTACACCACTTGTATGCCCAAAGCATGGTTTTATAAGCAAGTTATTAAAACCTAGTATACAGAGAAGTTTATTATGGAAATGTTTACAGAGCCCCAGCTACTGCACACATATAATAAATCCTATAGTATCCACAGAAGAATTTACAAAATATCATTGAAACACACTTATAAACAGGAAAACATTTAAAAGCCTCATTCTACAATAATATTGCACACAAAAAAGTAGAATCTCACTTTCAATTCTTAAATTTTCTTTTCATCACTCCATGTTAATTCTTAACTGGACCCTATCTCATACTGAACACTCAAGCCATTAACTATATTAAATCAGTTTTGGACAGCATAGCAAGAGCACAGCATTTCTGATGTTTTCCATCAGTGTAACAAACTACACTGAACAGAACAAAATAAGCATTGTTTTACTTTTTTCCCTCCCTGAAATACTTAAGCTAACATACACCTGCAATTTGGTAATGAAGGCCCCAATTCAGCAAAGCAGTTAAGCACATGCTTCAGATTCCAACACGTACTCAAAAAGTTTATTGAGCAGGGACAATATTTAATAGAGATGCAAAATTCTGTGCTCCGCTGTAACTTTAAAATAGAATGACTGCTCTTAATAACAAATACAGGATTAATCCCTTTTATATAGAATCCCTCTTATCTTTATGCTTTGTAGTCACATCTCACACTTAGTTGTGAAAGCACAAATCAGTCCTCTCAGCAGGATTGCAACAGGAAGTATTTGCATTTTTAACCTCCACGAAAACTTAACCATTAAATTCTCACTAAAGCTGATAATCTTGGGTGAGCTCCTGAAATTTTATAAGTAAACAGCCATACCCTGATATATCATCCACCAAGGGTGGCTGAGGGAAGAGCACAAGCCTGAGAGCTATTTCGGTTAACCATCAGTTGCAGTTTCCTGGAAGAAAAACCACAATACTGAATAGGCAAAGGTATGGCTTTCTGCATAGCAGGAGACCAAAGGAATACAACACGGGAGATTTTCCGTTGCCAAAGGATCAGAGACACCACCTTTCCCAAGCTACCACTACCACACTGAGTACTTCTGGTCTCACCCCTCCCTGCCATTTTAAGCCCAGAAAACCATTCAGCAGCAATGCTGTGGGAAAGTGAGGGCTACTGGAAGCCTTCTAGTTTACAAAAGGGAGTGGTACAGCTCAAGCTATGTGAAACAAAGACTAACACAAACTAATGTGTCAGTTTCATAATTTAAGAGTACACAGAGGCAGAATTCAATCCCTAGCTAGATGCGAAATGCCTGGAATGGAGGTGTACTTGGGTACATGGAAGCACATCACACGCTACACGGGAAAAAGTTTTGTTTGTAAGAGGAATCTTAGTTTGCTCTCATTGAATTCATGCTACTGGGCAACTGCACAATAATTCATGCTTACTGTTCTCTTGTACTTCTACATCCCAATACAGACACCTATCTATTCAATTAAAACATTAATCAATCATGTGGTCCAGCCATAGAGGACACATCTCACACATCTGACACCGCGCTGAAGAGACTGGCAACTCAACAGAATATCGCTGGGGAGCAGAAACTGCAGGTTCTTTCAGTAACTCACAGGTGAGTGCAGTCTATCACCCAGATAAAAAGTCAATAGAGAAGCGTATGTGACCCTTTCCATCTCAGAAAGATTATTGTTAGTGTCAGAGGGGTTAGATATTCCATTTATAGGCTTGGGCTTGATTACTAACCTTGCCTAAAAGTAACTCACACTATTCTAAAAATAAATTGAAGAAGTTATACATGTATCTCCCAAGACACTAGGCTTCAATGCAAAAAGATGAAACAGACAAGATTTGAACTGTGCTTTTTAACTCAATACACTTTCTGTCTCATAATACAGAAGCAAGGGGAAGGGGGAGGAAGAGTGAAACAAAAATAAAAAAACCCTCTTGACCTTCCTTGTCAGGACGCTGCAGGGGATAGCAGAGCTACCAAAGTGATTCAGATGATGTGGAAACATTTAATAGAATATACTACACCCCTGACCTCTAAGTTTCATAGAAGATGTGCTCTGTTAAACATCCAAAAAGCAAACACAAAGAATTAAGAACACCTCTACTTTTAACATCTTCAAAGTATACGTAGGTGGTGGAAGATTCCAGCCACCATCCCCTCTCCCAGAACTCACTCCTTTTCTTTCCAAAGTACACAGTACATGTTTGTACAACAAACCAGCAATTTACTTTAGTTCTGCTTTAGAGACATATTATAATCTCTTCTAATTGTCCAAAGATCTTTACGCTGATTTATCATAAGTTAAAACAATACAATGAATTACACTATTGTAGATGTAAGTAATTGCATCTGGTTCCATTGGCTTTCATTTGAACATTTGAAATTACAACATATTTCTTATGACAACTGGGTTTTAAGCAAGTAACTGCAGTACTTGTGATATTTGCATTTGCTTTAAATGAAATTAACATAATTAGGTCTAGTCAATGTAATCTTATTAACAGCTTTTTGCATGAAGGCAAAAGGAAACAGACATTGCAACACAGTGGTAAATCTCATGTAGAAAAGGATAACTAGATATACCAAATGTACAATAAAAAAATAAAAATATATAAACGCTTCACGAATTTTATGTTGCATGTGGTACTACTGAAGTCATCATATGCAAACACCAAAAGTCCATACTGGTGCCACTTGTCCACCTGTCAATATGAAAGCTACTAAACTCATCTGCCCCCCACCTCGGGATGTCATAACAGATGAAGGAATGAAAACTAAGACAACTTGTATATTATAGCAACATTAGAGAGAAATACCCCTATGTCCTTTAACTAAATGGTAAAGCTATGCACTTCAACTGAAACTGGAAATCAGGTTACACTCATTTTTACCCTTAGTAAAGAGCACCCTCTTTTCTACTGTCATCGATAATGTACTTTTATTAAACTTGCTGGAAGATAAGACCACACTATAAAAGTATATTTTAACTCAAACTCTCTTTCTATTATCTGACAGAGAGAAACTATGCTCAAGCACACAGACAGGGACAGAGGAATAAGAAATAAATAAAGAGCTGGAGTCCAGAAAAACACAGATTTAAGTTCCAAAGAATTAAGAGCAAACAGCTTTATACAACCGAATGCAGAATAAAGACAAAATATGTTAATTAGACAAATCAAGAGCAAATTAGAGAAAATAACTGCATTCAAATGCATGTGGTCTTGGCTTATTTTTTAAAATGAGGGCTTAGTAAGGTCCCGGTATTTCTCTACAATAGAAAATAAATCATAGGTCTAAAGTTCCAGAGTGCATATTTGCTTAAAGTGATGGACCAGGTCACAATTCCTATTAACAGCTACAACAATTCAACAGCACAGAATTTCACTAATAAAAATATTTACTGACAGACACTACCATTGCCCAGATTCTATACTCTTGACTTTCTGAGCAGCATATCAACCCAGAACAGTCAAGCAGTTCAGATAACTAGCTCAAGGAATAAACTTCTCGATGTAGTAGCAACTGAATCAATTCCTAAACAGATTTAATTAAAAATGGAAACCATTCAAATCCTGTATCTCAATATACAAGCTTAAAATTGGAAGGAAGACAGGAAGCAAGATACAGTATCTTCACATAGATTTTTTTTTTTCCTGATACTATAACAGATCAGAGAAACTGGTTATCATCACTGCTTCTAGAAAAAGTTCTAATGAGAAAGACGTTGCTATGTAGGTGCTTGCACATCTCCTGTCATCCTGCTGCAGGCACTGAGACCAGCACATGGGAAAGAACCTTAAAAAGTTTCCCTGTGGTAGCAAAGTGCGTGGGGTTGATAGGGTGGGAGATGGAAAAAATTCCCAAATACTACCCAAAGCAAGAATAAAGGTATTGAGAACAAGCATTTGTGGACAGTAACATACTACAAAACACAGGTAAACAGTTCGAAGAAAATTTTTAAAGAATTTTTTTTTTTTTTTTTAAGAAGATCTTGTAAATCAGTTTGGAAAATGATGCAAGACTGCAGAGAAAAATATATGCTGTTTAGAGCCACACAACTTTATATTGCCAAATTTCTAAACAAAACAAAGTTTTGGGGGAGTTTGAGTTTGGGGGTTTTTTTTGTGGGTTTGGTGGGGTTCTTTGTTTTGTTGGTTTTGGGAGGGTGCTGTTGTTCTGGGGGTTTGTGGGGTTTTTTTGTTTGTTTGGGATTTTCTTGGGGTTCTTTTGGGTTCTTTTGGGTTTTTTTTGGTTTTTTGGTTTTGTTTTTTTTTTACTTCACAGTCAGTGCTTGCCAAGCAATTCAATGTAGGCAAGCATCTGTCTAATATACATACACACTAAGTACTTGACAGAAAGAAGGAAATATTTTTGCACTATATTTTTAGGGGCATAAGTTAATTTTACGTTCAGCAAGCCAGTACTCTTTTTCCCAAAGGTTATATTTAAAATTCTTAAATAGTAGAACCCAGAAACCATGAAATATCTGCTAAAGGAACTCTTAAGGCTTTCCATCAGTATGCTGCAGAATGCCATTAGTTCATTGACACTTAACTGAAAGCAACAAGTAATGTACTACTGTAGTGTAGACCAATTTCATCAGCTCTTGTGGTTGACTTTCTAACACTATCAATAAAAAGCTGCAAAAGGAAAGAGCAAGTTGTGGAACAGGGTTGTAAGCAGTAATACATCAGTAATACTAACAAACAATACCCTTATTATATTTAGTTTTCTTCTCTTTCCAAATCCCTTAAAGAGATCTATAAATCAGAAAAACACTCAATTTTTCTCACCAAATCACGATGGTTTTATTCTTAAATTAAAGTGAAATTTGAAGCAATTAGGTCAAATAGGTATCATTTGGTTATGCCCCAAAGTTTTGCAATAGTGGTATGGACTTCTGCATAGCAAATTTAAATAAAAGTTAGGAAACTACCTCTGCTTTTGGATTTCTCAAGACAAAAGACCTTACATGTCTATGAAGAAAAAATATTATTGTACATAAAGGTTTTTTTTCTTCATTTGATCTCATTCCTTCCTGTCAAGCACGTAGTTTGTTCAAAATCAGAAAGCTCCAAGTTAAAACAGACATTTCCTCTTATAAATTATTCAGTCATGTAGCTTTATCTCCCCCCTCCCCCCCCCCGTTTGCTTTTTCCTTTCACTTTGATTACAGTTTACAGTCACTACAATATACATTGCTATCTCTTGCCTTTTTTTTTTTAGGCCTTTTCCTATATATTACAACTAGCATATACTTGAACATATTTAACACAAAGACAAGCCATGCTACTTGGGTAAATTCCTTATCAAAAATCCTCTTGCAACTACTTTACACCTTCAGTTCTTTCAGTGATTTAGTAGGAGTTAACTTCAGAGCATAGTTCCACGACAAGTCACACTTATTTAAACTGGTGCTGCTAAAATCCTGATCTTCTCAACCTTCCTTGAATCCATATTCCCACTCCATGCCTAACCTGGCATTGGCATTTTCTCTCAGGCAACCAAACTGGTAGATAATTTTTTAATTGACTGTGGTGGGTTAGCATGCAGGACCAGCTCATTGAACAGTACAAACACCTGAAGCAGTACCAGGGTGAGGTAAGGACTGGAACAGCACCGGCTTAGTTACGTTTAAACTGCTGTGAAAATAGATTTTTACTGTAGAAAGATCAGTCTCCTTACTGCATTCATGACTTCTGTTTATTCATGATAAATAAAATAGGTCCCTTGGCAGAATTTTAGAGCAGTTAAAGTTAGCATCAGTAAGACTCAGAAGTAATGCATTTTTTTTCCTAAAAATAATAGACATATATATCTAAGCAACACTGAAAACACAATATGCTGGCTGTGAGTAATAAATGTAGATTCAAAGCTAAATTTTTAAACAGAATACTGTTTAACAGAGACAAGTTTTAGTAAGGGAAAAAAAAATTAACGGTAGCTGAAGAGTCTGTGAAGAAGATAATTCACTGCTTGTCACTTCAATCTCCTCTGTTAACATAATCCATTGTCTTACTTAGATAATCCTTATATAAAATTCTTCCAAAAATGCATCAAGTAAGATAAAAATTGTAGAACACATACTGAGTTTACTATCTCATCAAATGTGAGCTGATTTGTCTCTCTACTCCGCTCTGGCAAGACCCCACCTGGGGTACTGCATCCAGCTCTGGAGCCCTCAGAACAGGAAAGACATGGAATACGTCAGTCCAGAGGAGGGCCACAAAATAATCAGAGGGTTGGAGCACCTCTCTTACAAAGACAGGCTGACAGAGTTGGGATTGTTCAGCTTGGAGAAGAGAAGGGTCCAGGGGAGACCTTATTGCTGCCTTCCAATACTTAAAGGGGGCTTATAAGAAAGATGGGGACAGACTTTTTAGCAGGGCCTGTTGCGATAGGACAAGGGGTAATGGCTTTAACCTAAAAGAAGGTAGATTTAAAGTAGACATAAGGAAGAAATTTTTTTACAATGAGGATGGTGAAACACTGGCACAGGTTGCCCAGAGAGGTGGAAGATGCCCCATCCCTGGAAACACTCAAGGCCAGGCTAGATGGGGCTCTGAGCAACCTGATCTAGTTGAAGATGTCCCTTGGCAGGGGTTGGGCTAGATGACCTTTAAAGGTCCCTTCCAACCCAAACTATTCTATGATTCTGTAAGTCACACTAAAATTCCTTTTCCATTCTACTTCCAAATTGTATAAACAGGGTCTCAAACATAATTTTCAAAAATAATTAGGCATGCTAGACTAGGTAAGGTAGGACTTCATTCAACACAATGCAACTTCTAAAAGTCAGATTTCAGAAGAGACAGACATTCCTACAGCTGGCTGTCACAACATTGTTGTGTGTCATGGCACCAATACTCAGTTCCACTTAGACAAAAACATTTGTTATCAACTCACAAACTAATACTACACAGCTTCATATACAAGAGAAAGAACCTTGTATGGTTATGCAAATATATTATCACAAATAAGTGTCAAGACTAACATTAAGAATAATTTATTAGTATGCAAAAATAGCATCACCTTTTAAAAATAATACCAATGGCATGAAATCATGGAATTGCTTTATTGATCAACTTTTCCTCAAACGTAGATCATAACACACTCAAATGCAGCAATAGGTGGAATGGTTCATCAAAAAAACTTCTCTTTGCAGCAAAATGCTGAACAAAAAGACGTCTATACTGTCAATAACACCAAACTTTTTCCTCTCTACTGAAATCTACAGCATATTTTGTCAATTAAGGGGGAGGGGGAAAAGCAACTTGCATTCATATAAAGAAACAACATCTAAGCAAAGCTGATCCTAGTATTCCCACCCTCTCTCAATGGGAATTAAATTCCCTGAAATGTTTAGTATATTCAAAACATAACAAACAAGTCCTTGGAACTGAACGGATGAAGCCTTTATCTTCCTAAGGGAAATTATGTGCAAGTCCTGTGTGACAATACTCCCCATCCTGAGAAAGCCATGACTACATTCGTTAAGCAAATTCATTGGCTGGCCGCTGAGACGATTTAGGCAGATGCCATCTTAACAGTAGCTGTCTGGACTCGAAGAGAGACACCCTTCTCTTCCCCTCCCCCCTGTCTCTCAATACCTAGCTGGTTTTCAACATATTTATTAGGAAATCTTTCCAGAATAATCAAGTGTTATCCATGGGAGTTTGCCTCATTGTTTCCCAATACAGCATTAACTTGCTAGTGCGATACCATCTACCACCTGATTATAACGCTAGCTATAAAGCTGGACCAGCCAAGCTTGCTTTTTGAAGTCTTCTTTAAAGTGAGGTGTTAGCCAAGATCTTCAGCATACAGGTACATAATCTTATCTTTAAGCATACACTGTAAACAAAGGATGTTCTTACAGTTTATTAGCATTATGTAAACATCATTGATAAGAAGAAAATAATAATTTGCCCAAAATGTGACTTAGTTTTAAGCAACAAATCAATGTTATTACAAAAGTTAACTGAGTTTGCACACACTACTGAATTTTTCCTTACATGTATATCATAACATACTAATAGCTGTAGTAAACAGTTGTCATGCAATAACCATTGTTAAAAAATATGATGATGACATCAATTTAATATGACAATTTACAACCTTACAAAAACCGTAAGGGAAACAGTTGTACATACAAAAGGACATAGATCCATAAAACTTAACATAGCTTTGGGTCAAAGACAAGTTGAATAAACACAATAGCCGTTGAGAACCACCACGATGAGAACAAGGTTTTTTGCTACCAAATTTGGTGTGTTTACTGAAATTGTCAAATAAATACTTACAAGTCAATTTACTGCCTAGATGTTCTTCATTCAACAATAATTCAGGCTGGGTTTTTAAGAATATCAAAACATTCTTTTAGATGACTATAACAACCTGTCTTTAGTCCAAAGAACACTTTGTCAATCCTTTAGAGTCACAACATAGAAACTATATTTAAATGTAACTAAAACATTTCAAAGGACTGAAGTACAAGAAATACCATACACAGAGAATCAGACTGATATTACCTATTCATAATTACGCTTTTCCAAAACAATCTTAACCAGTTTTCTCTTATGGCTCTCCACAGGAGTTAAAACCAAGATTTAGAACCCTTCTAAGTTTCACACAAAAGGGTAAGCTCTACTGTGTGAGGCTGTATATTTACAAGCTCAGCAGGGGAAAAAAAAAATAAATCAGGTAGTGGGAAGTTCTGCTAATTTGACAATTCCCACACAGGAGAAACTTTGAAATGTTTTCATTAGAAAAACAAAGCTTCCATGACATCATTCTGACATTAAATAGAACATCCAGACTCCTCTATTACCAACAACAGTCAAAGGAGTCTCCCATCAACTAGGAGGAAAATTAAAAAAATCATAGCTCAGACTCCTGTGGGAGGTTCCAGGGTCCTGGTTGAATGGTAGAAAAACTGGCACTGACCTCAGAAGCTCATGAGGACAAATGGTCAAGAGAAAAAGAAATTAAGTGATCAATACAGCATATATTATGACTTCAAAGTTAAATTCCCCTCAACCTGAGATGGAAATTGCATAAGCAATTAAATCAGAGTTCTGCAATATCCCCTAAAAGGAACAAAATTATCAGTAAGCAATTTTTAAAAGCAAACATGTTTTTTTAGAATTGGAATTAGAAATTCTGCAAAGAAATAAAAGAAAATAGGTCTTCAATAAAGATCATGGTCAATAGTTATGAAAATAAAAATATTTAAAAATTAAAAGCAATCACTCAACAACCTCAACTCACTGCCAGTGAAAGCAACATTCTCCTTACAGAATAACCCCACCATTAGCTGAAACATGCAAAAAAAAAAAATCCAGTTGAATATAAGAGGAATTTTAACCTCCTCCCCTTATTATTACATTGTAAGGTGGGGGCACAAAATTCTATACAATTGAAACCCTGTCCACCAGTCTCTCCTTTTCTCCCTATTCTTCCAAGCGATAAACTTTTCAGAAGTAGAGTGACAGCAGTCTTAATTTGAATTAAGTTTCTAGTATACTTCTAGATATAAACAAAGCAGGTCCCACACACGTAAACAACAGCAGAAACTCAGTTTGACATAATATTTTTAGTAAGAAAACAGCCATTGTTCACACACATAGTTTTAAGTCTCTGGGTTCTAAGTTAAATGGAGGAAATAGGTTGATCACAGCAACAAAACCAGACTTGTCTGAATTTAAGTTTTTTTACTTTCAATTGCATTGACTTGCAAAAGTGGAAAGTTCTGAACTGTTCTTAATTATACATAGTCTTCAGTACAGGGCAGTTTTAAAACACTAAGTGATATCTGCATGAGAAGATTTGAGTTCTTTAAATTAATTCAAAATAAAAACTCGTGGTCCAAAGGAACCCAAAGCATTAGTAACACAATTAGACATATATAATTTTGGCCAAGTGAGAAAAATCAAATTATAAAACATAAATCTCAGTTTGCAAACAAATTGCTGGTCCCAAGCACAAAAGAGCTAAAGATGCGGTGGAGCAGAAAACAGCCCTCAAAGAAAATGTAGCAACTACTGAATCAATAAAACTGCTGCATAAGACATAAAGCTCAATATGAAGTCATTAAATATTTAGTGTAAACAAAAATCTACTTTTAAGTTATCTATTACCTATTATCTTGTTCCAAAAACGTTCTAACCCCCCCTTCCACCTCACCCCACCCCCCAAATACCATAAGCCAAGGTAAACTAATTTAGCTAGTAGCCTAAATACAATGGTTCTTCTGAACTAACGATTTCAACAGACAAGTCCTTGCTTGGAGTTGTAGACAGGTATAATGAATCTACCACAATGACCTATTATAAGGAAACCGTAATTTCATTTATGAATAAACAAGTTACTCTAGGAGTTGAATACCTGAGAGATTCAATGTTCTGGCAGAGGGTTTGTTTATTTATTTATTTATTTATTAAAAGAAAACCATATGTGTTAATGAATATGATTAGAACTCCGCTTATCAATCTCTGTCACAAGCAAGACCATTTTCTTTGGGTGACTGCCATATTTATTTCTCTCCACACATTTTTAATAAAGAATCAGGTTCTTGTACGGTGTCCCTTAAGACCTGTCAAATATTGCAACAGAACAGCAGACTTATGTACATTTTTAGCACCATCTCATAAATCCCTTTGGCTAAGTTTCTCCTCTATAAGCAAGACAAAGATCAGTTTACATTACAAGGAAGTTGAAATCCAAAGCCTAAAGACCTCCCACAATATAACACACTGTTTTAAATGAGTATAAAATATTTACCCAGGTTCACTGTTTCATTCACTAAAGAGTACATCAGGGAGGTGAAAAACAAGAAACGAGCTACCTTCTGTAATTCAAAGGTGATTGCACAGTGCTAACATAAAGATAACTGCCTTGGCCTATGACACATCTGAACCCTCAATATTAAATCCTGCTTTATTGAGAGCAGAGTCAGTGGCCCTTAACTTCTATCTGGAGACTCTCTCATCAATAGTTTTGGTTTAAAATAACCATTCTTGCCAAAGAACAGTTTTCTTCTTCATGTACAATCTTCAGACCACTCCTCTGGAATATCCTGTCATCGCATACTGCACCTGGAAAGGGTGAATCACCAAACAGAAGGGTACTTCAATCAGAGATCAGAAAGCCACAATTGCTGGGCTTCTATCCCCCACTTCCCTACCAATTTTCTCCATAGCCTTCAGTAAACACAATATCACTGTGAAGGTTTATGAATCTACAAAAATTCAGGTATATTATCCTTTCCACCCAAAAGAGGTAACTGTAAGCTTAATGTTTAGAAAGCCACATAAAATTTTCAGAGGCAAGGCAATGCGCTATTGATTTAAAAGATTTCCAAAACAGAATATAGAATGGACTGACGAATCTTAGTTGTTCATAGATCACTGATGGTTTAAAATTAAGTTTCAACATTTTGCCAGATAGTTTTATTTTTTCCTAGTATCAAAATTACTTTATTATTTCTATTTATTACAAAATATTGCCTGTGTACTCCACCAATAAGCAGGTCTGGTTTATATACACAAATGCATTAGTATTACAGATTGGACTAAGACTACTTCCTAATTTCACACAGGACATGGAAAAAAAACCCCACAACAACCAATAAACAAAAGAATACACGTAGTAGCAACAAGTTTCCTTCATTAACAAAAGAAAACTTATTCATATCAACAACTTGAGAGGAGATATTAAAAATTTCCTATGTAAGCCACTTCTTGGGAGTCTGTATTATATGAACCAACTTTACTACTGGTGCAGAGTACTTCATCTACAAATACGGCAATTCTTATTTTGCAAATACATGGACATTGGATAATTTTAAGGATCAAATTTAATGCATGTATAGCTGGGATTTACAAGTGCGTCATTTTGTAATTTCTCTTTGAAGATGAGTCTTACCCATCTTAAGTTGCCAAGTTTCACATATTTCACATCTTATGAACTCAATTTGGCTGAAAAAAAAAAGAATGAAGTAATGCTCTGTGCACTCAAAAGGATTAAAATTTGGCATGACTAAAGCGAACAGCAGCTAACAATCTTCTAAAGCTTTTCACACTGAAAAGTTCATCTGACTTCATAAAAATGAACTTGTATGCAAAATCCATTGCTACGAGGCCCATACAGATGTACTGCAAGATTGGAGTTCTACAACATAGTCCCCTGCAACTTTTCAAAAAATCTGACATACATAAAACAATTTGAGTGCTTTGATTAAATGAGTTTGATACATCACTAAAGACAAGTAATAATACAGCCCCAGAAATTATCAACATCAGTAAGAGATAAACGTACAAAGAAGTCATGTGTTATTTGATCTCTACGCCTCTCATAATTTCCAAGTTTCACAATTCTCATAGCATCAGCGACCAAGACATTAAAACTGTCATCATGTGTGCAGAAAATTCTCTGTTCTCCAAACTAAGAGATTCTGCTTTGATGTACAATTCTTTATACATACCAGGCTTGAACCAAGAGGCACTTCAAACCAAGCCATGACTGTAATGTTACACAATTCAGATCAGTTCCTGGAGTTCAGAAATCCAGCAAGAATCATTTAGGTCAGAACAAAAGAAAAAGTGCTAGAAACAAATTTTGAAGTCTACGCCCAGCACATCCTGTGAATTACTTTATTTTTTATATATAAAAAATGATATTACCATAAGGAAGTCATAGTCAGGATGCGAGTTGTTCGCTAAGCACATAATAAAACAGGGCTAACAACTCTCAATTCTTCAGTGGTCGAGGAAAGAGCAGTAGGATCAGTAATGCTCTGCTCAATGGTAGACTACTGGCAAATGACAGCTGCTTGGAAACTGTAGCATAACTCCATAAGAAAAAAGAAGGCAAGAAAAAAAAGACAGCTAGGCCATGTGGTAGAACCTCAACAGTCCTCTTGCAACACATGGAGAATTGCTGCTGGTCAGCAAACACATCACAGCTCAAGCCACAGCTGTGCAACTGCTAAGTGAGCATGAACTTGCTATTTTTAAGGAAAAGGCAAGAAGCTTAAAAAAAATCCACAAGAGAAACAACAGCAACAACAACAAAAAAAAACAACACTCAAAAAAAACTTAACAGATGGTTTCTTCAATATAGGAAACTTTCACCCCCAAAAAATCTGCATCAATTAAGGATTTTTTATATTCATAGAATCATAGAATGGTTTAGTTTGGAAGGGACCTTGAAGATCATCCAGTTCCAACACCCCTGCCATGGGCAGGGACACCTCCCACTAGACCAGGTTGCTCAAAGCCCCATCCAGCCTGGCCTTGAACACCTCCAGGGATGGGGCCTCCACTACTTCTCTGGGCAACCTGTGCCAGTGCCTCACCATCCTCAGAGTGAAAAATTTCTTCCTAGTATCTGATCTAAATCTACCTTCTTCCAGTTTGAAGCCATTACTCCTTGTCCTATCACTAACTACATGCCCTTGTCAAAAGTCCCTCCTCAGCTCTCTTGTAGGCACACTTCAGATACTGGAAAGTTGCTACATGGTCTCCCCAGAGTCTTCCCTTCTCCAGGCTGAACAACCCCAACTCTCTCAGCCTGCAGAAGATAAGCAGCTTCTTTTACCTTGGAAGAATCTCGAGTAATGTTTTTCAGTGCTCCAAAGAAAGATAGGGGGAACAAAAATGGAAAGAGTAAGAGAACAGGAACTACTTTTTCACAGTTATGTTGCCAAAAATCAAAGCAGGAAAATGTGAATGATTAATGCTTAAGAGGAAGTGTTAAATACAATATTGACAACAACTTCTTACAGCACATTTTCAGCTGCTCAATGGGTTTCTAAAAATACTCAAGAAAACGGATTATTTATGTCAATAAAAGAGCCATTCTTTTTAGAATTTATAGTCACTGTACTGACTACAAAAGCCCATTAGCTTTACAAGGCTCCTGAGTGTCTTTAGCTTCACAAATCTAACTTTGTTCTACGTTTTAGCTATGTTTCATGCAATTTTTCAAAAAGTACTTCTGGTTAAAGTAATCTTAAATCTCCTTCTACTACCTCAAAGAAAAAAAAACGTGTATGTACTCCAGAAGAGCTTACCCAAAATAACTTTCACCACGTCAAAGAGAAAGCATTTTCGCATACAGTAATTTTTTAATCTCATGTTTTTAGTGCAAATGTCTTTGAAATGGAAAGTAATTGGCATTTTCACCACAAGAGAAAACATATACCAAGTACTGTACTTTGATTTCCTCTGTTGAGATCCACAACATAGCTCAACAGTGAGCAATATGCAAAAAAATAATTAAGTTTATTACCAAGCATGCAATGTTACAAGTGTTTAGCAGACTGATCCCAGGATTTTACATCCAAGGTTATTTACTATTACTCTGTTCTTTTGTACAACCAGACTTCTGACATGCTAACACATATTTATATAATAAATAAGTAGGGCTTCATTCAATCACAAATACATTCTCATACCCTCAACTGAACCAAGTATCTTTATGAATTTCTTCCAGTGTTGTCATAGTTGTGTAACAGTTGCATACTTTGAAATACATAATAAAGACTCAGATGGGACTATCACCTGCCATGCAACCAATTTTTAAAGACTTCAACAAACCAAGCTGACATTTTAATCTCACAGTTTAAATGGAAGAAAACAGGATCCATTTAAGACAATTTTTTGACCACTGGGTGCCACTCTTGTTCTGTGTAAAACAAACTGCCTGGCACTAACTCAGTCTGTTTTTTTTTTCAGCTTTAATCAACTAATTCTTCCAAAGTGGCAGGAAAAGATGCAAGATTTTTTACACAAGTTTCTATAAAACACTTACTACTTTCCAAAACTCTTCATTGTAGCTTCTAGCCCCAAGAATGCAATTTTGAGAGAAGTCTAGTGCACACAGATCATTATGGTACACAAAGGATTTTTTTTTTTATGGTGAAGTTATGTAATAATCTAGTTATGTTACGTCTAAATTATCACATTCAAAGTAATAAATATCTACTGCAACCGTGCAGCCCTGTAGCACTGTATTGCCATTGCTACTAACAGCTTCATATTGAGTTTGCAAGGCCTCAAGACTGAAGCTTTGAGCAAGCTTGTCAGGCTTGCTCTGAGCTTTTCTTGACCGGCCTTTAGTTTCTTTTTTTAACTTGGTGCAGTTTTAACGGCATTTTTTGTAACTGACCAGGTAGCTAACTTGGTTTGCTTTTGTTGATCTTTGTATGGTACAATCATAGTTTTACATAGAAAGCAGTAACAAGGAGTTATTCTATGCAGAATGAGGTATTTTTGACTAACATGATGATGCAGTGTATAGAAACACAAGCCTAGTATAAAAGCAGACACCTTGAGCAGTGACAACACAGTATGTGGCATATAAAAGTATATGCCATGAGATTACATTCTTAGATTATACTGTTAATATTTCAATTATACTAACAATTAATTCTTGTCCAAATATTTAAGTTTTCATCCTTGTCCAAAAATTTTGAGTGTAACGCTATCCTGTGCACTTTATTTATCATATCAAATAATCCCATATCAAACATCACTGCAAGCACATGCATGTTCCAGCTCTACTGTTTAATATTATTCCTTACATTTCATAGATAGGAACTTGAGGTACAGACTAAAAAGCACTCACAAAAATGAATATAACATATGATGGAAATACCAGTTCATCAGTCCAACTGAGAAAACAGGGAGGTCAGAAGCTACAGTGAACTTCACAAACCCATTAAACACCACAGCAGCCTTTAAAATGGCACAGGTGTCTTTCCACTGTATTGTGGCCCCAAAGTATTTGCTTCTGTGACTGCAGTGTTAGACCAAAAAATTCTTTGAAGCTATGTAAAAAGTGTGATCGATCAGGGGGAAGCACTAAATTATTTAGTCCCAGGCTAACATCCTAAAGATGCTATCACCACGCCTCCTATTCTTACTAAATAGAGAATTTTATGTCGTACCATTTATTTAATTTGTATTTCAAACAATACAACCAGAAACTACTTTTGCACTAGCATCTTTTACTTCAATAGATGTCCTTTCATTGCTCTGCTCTACAAACTGTTTTGATAAGAAAGAAAAATGCCCTAAAGTGTCCCAGCCTATGCGTGGCACTACTGTAAATTCTTATAAAATACCTGTACTCAGGCTGCCGACTTATAGGATGATCATCCCTTGGCCATCTGTATCCTGATTCATCCTGCAAAACATACATGCAAAACAACTGCGTGACATGTATCTCAACATCAGATGTGATGTACAGTTAGTTACCAAATGGTACGTGTTTTTATTGCAAAACCAAAGCATTTAATGAGCTAAAATAAACATTCACAGCAAAGTTCCTCTCAGTCTATTCACTCTACCCCATTCCTCTTTATTTTCTTCCTCTATTAATACTAAAGACAGCGTCTTTGAAATGCTGTGCAAAATACAAAATCTACAAAAATTTCCAAACTATATACATAGGCCCTGACTTTAAAAAAAAGAAAATTTTCCTCATTGAAATGTAAATTATCATCACTAGCTTGAAATTACAGAATTTCAAACAGCTGGGTTGGAGGAGGCGGCAGTAATGACCTTTCAAAGGGAGCATAAATTTTGTACTTAAGCATAGCTACTGGAGAAAAAAAAATGCATTCAACATCATGACAGAATTTAAATAAGCAAAGAGCTGTGTGAATTAGAAGGATAGGTAGACAACATTCAACAAGCTGTGTGTGCAAGGACTTGTTAAACACAAAGATTTTGCAATCATTCTTCTATTCTTAGAGAGGACTTCAGCCACTTTTGTTTCCCAAGTTCAGACTCTGAGCTTTCCACAGAGCTGGACACGGGCCCTTTTCTACGTCAATAGAGTAGCTAGGAACCGTAAGAAGAAGCAAATAGGCATTACCATATAATCACAAGTCTTAGAAGCACAGTAACAAAAAAGCAGCAAGTATGAAAACCTTGATGCTTTTTCTATTCATTCTATTTCAGTTTATGAGAACAGCAGTAACAGCAATGTTCTGTCTGAACTAATACTTCAATTGTTCAATATTCAAGCATTAATAAGAAGGTAAACATCATAAAAATGTGAGAAGAATCACCTTACGTACACCTCGGTGTGGAGGGCCACTTCTTCGTTCATGGGCAAAACTGCGACCCTCTTCGTAGTCTCTGTACTCAGCGTGACTGTAATCATCATACCGACTGTAATTCCCATCCCCAGGTCTTTCGAGCAGTGGTGGTTTCTTGGGCACAATGTTTACTACTCTATGGTAATCATCCTAAACCACAAAAAAACCAAAATCATATCACTTTTAGCAGCTGCAAATCTGTAGTGAATACACAAAAGTAAAACAACCACTAAGTTATTTCTAAATACAGGACTATAATAATCATAGAATGGTGTAGGTTGGAAGGGACCTAAAGATCATCTCGTTCCAACACCCCTACCATGGGCAGGGTCACCTCCCACTAGACCAGGTTGCTCAAAGCTGAATAATCTTAAAGCTGAAATAGTACAGGGGAACAACAAATATTAAAAATCATGCCAATCTGATGGTGGAATAACTTATTAAATCTAATTGGACACAATTCAGATGCAATCCTTAGGCATTACAAGTTTTATTATTAGGAGAAAATTTGCAACATGGTTAAAGTTTCTTTTGAAAGTTTAAAGCAGTAGCACTAGCTACTTTCAAAGCATCAGCTAGTTTCTTTTTTTAAGCATTAGCTACATATATTTCTCAAGAGACTTGTACATGAACTTAGGAATTCAATACAGAAAGTTACATCTATAAGACTGTAAAACAAAAAGCCCATTTGAAAACACTAACAATTTTCTTAATGTCCATAACATCCTCCATACTATGGAAATTATAGCAAAGATGGTCCTTGATTCATAATCTGAATAGATAAACACTTTCTCAATACACTGCAGTAGGTGATCTGAGGATTCAGGTTTAGACAGACAGTTTTAACACTCTCTTTTTCTTTTAATACAAGTTTCAGATAGCATCTTGCTAGAATGCAAAATTACTTTATTGTATTTCCTTCAAATAAAACTTTGTACAACATTTACCAATTAAGGAAATCCTTTGTTTATTAAGTGAAATTGCACAGTTGCAAAAGATACATTTTCAATTTTCTAGAACCAAGTATTATATAAGCCAAATAAAAAGCAAAGGAAAACATGAATGCAAGATCTTGTATTTTAAGTCTTCCTTTAGCAAGATATTTTTTCTATGGGCCTTAAAAACACAAGCTATAAATGCAGAAACTTGAGTCAGCATGTGCAATTTGGAGGTGGGGAGAAAGGTACTCAAACTAGTTTTTTTAATAGTAGAAGTCACAGTCTAATACACCAATAGCTTTTATAGAAAAATACATCACATTCACAAACTGTTAAATATTAGCATGCAAAAAAAAAAGTTAGTTCTGACTTCAGAGACCACCCAACAAATTCACTAGAGGGCAATCCAAAGCCAGCCTACAGCCATACTGATGCAAAGTAGAGACTACATATACATTCATACACAGCCACAATGCTTGATCTACCTTCACTTCACTGAACATCCTTCATGTGTTAGGTTGTTGGGTTTGTTTTTTTAAGTTTGGTGTCTTACAAAGAAGATCTGTTCTGAAGCTAAAACAAAACTGCTCTGTGCTTTAATCATAGAATCCTAGAATTGTCTAGGTTTGAAGAGACCCTTGCGATCATCGAGTCCAACCACCTACCCTACTCTACAAAGTTCTCCCCTACACCATATCCCCCAACACCACATCTAAACGTCTCTTAAACACATCCAGGGATGGTGGGCAGTCTATTCCAATACCCGACCACCCTTTCTGTGAAAAATTCTTTCCTAATGTTCAGTCTAAACCTACCCTGTTGGAGCTTGAAGCCATTATCTCTTGTTCTGTCATAATCTCACCCAGAAGTCCCCATCACGTAACTATACTGACATACAGAAGGACAGTTACATGAAAGCTCAAGGTGTACCCACTTAGAGTCAATTGTGCCACCTGCTTGCACCTTTATGTTGTTTACCAGGATCTGAAAGCATGTGTTTCTACTACAATCTATACTCGATAAATAATTAGCACCTGGTTTAGCATAGGACAAATCTCTTGCTATCTCAAACAAGAGCTACTTCATTCTGTATCATTGGCATGTGTCAGTTGCAATGTATTAACCTATCAGCACATGTTAAGCATGTTCATAGATCGAATAAATTAATTCCATTTTACTAGTCTAGTCAAAATTAAGTCTATACGTAGACACAGACACAATGGCACAGGCTTAAAAGTACAGAAACTGCCTGCCAACTATCTTGAATCAGCAAAGCTGTAGAAGGAGCTTCGTATCCATCTTTCAGTAAGGCAGAGACACACCAGGTCTTGGTTTGCCCAACTACTAGGGGTGTTTTGGTGCAGATGGATCATACTGATTGTGATAAATTAGTGTATTCTGCTACTCCCTTCATCCCCAGTTCCAAATACATGTAATATAAAGCTAGCATTGAACTATCTACTTAATTCTTGCATCAAAAAGAGTGCATCACATCTTTTAAATTCTAAATCTTCATAATGCATATGCTATGCATTGTTCCCTGGTCAGCTTGAAAGACTAAAAGAATTTAGGAATGTCACTGTTGCAATGGTTAAATTAAATTATCAATATGTTAATCAAGTCAAACATTGATTAAAAAAAAAATATCTGTGAAAATACATTCTGCCTTTCCTCGTGTCCTATTGCTGATAAATATTTTGGAGAAGCAGCTGACTAAATACCCTGTGTAAACTTATCTGATCTCCATTTTGCTGAAAATGCAGAAATTTTGTTGTTACCAGTAAAAAGAGTTAAAAATATCACAGAGCAACCAAACACTAATTACTCAATAGAGAAGACTATGTAACTAGTTACCAAGATACCAACACTGGTACACTTCTGAAATGGCAAGCTCAAAATATGGTAGAGGAAACCCAGAAAGTATGCTAAATCAGCTACGCTATTATTCCAACATTTAAAAGACTTAACAGAAAAGCCAGATAACAGGCATAGGTACATGAAATTTTATTTTGCCATATATACATCGCACACCATGTAAATAGACACATCAAAAAGTATTCTTAAAGTTCTATTTAAGGTGTGATAGCTCAAGAGATAAATCTACAACCTGTTTGCTTTCTTCTTTAGAGATTTCAGACACAGGAGAAAAAAAAATAATTTTACCCAACTCTTTGGCACAGAGTTTTTCTAAAAGCATTCTAAAGTTATTCTACAGCAGAGTAAGCATAGCTTCTGTTTGTTTTTGCAAGCATAACATACAGTAGAAGTCTCCGTGTCTACAAAGTAGATTTCCATCAATGCACTTCTTGAAAGCATTTCCCTTACAAGGCTCCAAAACACAATTTCTTTAGCAAAGATGTATTTTCAACTTCTGTTATAAACATTTCCTTCTATATTAAAAAACTGCACCAGTGACAAGAACAATACTGAAATAAGTCATTTTACCACAGTAAGTCATTTCAGAAATGTATTAACATTAAAAAAAAAAAAATCTGGGGAAAAATATAACACAGTATGGCCTTTGGTTCTCCAGAAGTTATTAAAAATCCTGTGTTTAATAACACAAAGAATTACACCAAAAAAATCTATTTATCAAAATGCAAATATTCTAAAAAACTTTCAATAGATTTGGAAAAAAAAAAAACACAAGATTTAATTTTGTAGGCATCCTATTATCTCTGTGCAGATGCATTTGCTAGATTGTTGGCTTAAATGAATGAGAAAAGAATGGAACTTAGGGTATATTAGGAACTTAAAAATGTACATAAATCCAGCTCTTACGGTATAAGTCATGGTATAAAGGTATAATATAATGGTATAATGCTAAAGAAACATACTATACACTTACATCAGGATGAATCCTTGGAGGGAGACGTTCTCTTGGAACTCTTTCATAGTCGTATCGCCCTTCAGACCACATTTCATCTCTTCGATATGCCACTAAAGACAACAAAAATCTAATTAGCTAAAACCAGATTCATTATGAATAGAAAAAGGACAGTGAGCATAGAAATAAAGGTTCCTGGACTTCTCCCAATATAATGTGTCAGGCACAAGCCCTGTATGTACACTTTTTTTTTTTTAATTAGCCCTTAGTAAGTCTATCTAGTTATAGAAAGTAATTAATGAACTTCAAGTAAAAATAGCTCACAGTATGTGCAAGAACAACTGAACACATGGAAATTTGTGCTGTATAATCAGTATAATTACAGGACTTGCAGATACTATAAACAGCTCCATTGAAACATATGCATATCACAAATACCAGCTGTACATATAAATTCATACACATATACCTTACAGAAAGTTTGATATTACTTTGCTAAAAATATGGGACTTTTTTTTTTTTTTTTTCAAAAAAAAAGTCAACTCCTCTTGATTATATTGAAGAATTTCTACTTTTTTGTATAATATAATAACTTTGAATTATTTCATTATCTCAACCATCTGTAAAGAAGTGAAAACACAACACATCATTCAGTTAGTACAAGTCTCCACGTTTTGAATGCTTGAATGAAATTAATTCTTCACATACAGATTTTTCCTGTTTTAAATTGGGAGCCAGCAGAACACAAAAATTCCTCTTTTCAGAGAAAGGTGACTTTCAAAGTCAAAATTAGTTACTAAATACAGGTGGAAATGAACCATGACCATAAGAGATTCTAGTCACGCTATGTTAAGACAACACCAACTTGAGGAGCTGAAACCGTTCTGACAATTAAAGGTGCCAAATTATATCATTGAAAATAGATAGGAAATTGCTACAATTATCTTTTTCAAAGTTTCCCTTCACAATGGTAGTTTTAGCTATTAAAAATAATCAATAAGAAAAAGAAACACCAGGACATATTCAGAAGGAGACATACATAACATTATCTACTTTCACAAAATAAAAACACTTAACTGGAAATAGACTTATGAGGCTATATAAAAATATTGATTTTACAGATGTTAAGAATCAACATGACAAAAGGGTTTACTAACTGTAAACAGAGGTAGCACTGTCAGATATACATTTTTATGAAAAACAATGAACACTCGCATACTTTTTTGTCAGTTTTAGCAACTCAGCTTCTGAAGACCCATTCAGTTACCTACAAAAAAAGAAACTGAAGTTAGCAAAAACTGCACATATGCTCATAGGTACATTTTTTTCTTTTAAGTAAACCAGACATGTAAAATCTAAATCTTTTGACTGCCCATCCCCCAAGATCTGTCTGAATTAATATAGAGTAATTCACTACTCTCAGTTAAAAAAGAATATGAACGACTCAGCTGAATCCACAATATCAAAAAACTTCTCATGACAATACACTTTCCTAAAATATTCCAGAGTTTTCTTTTCTTTTATCATCTTTTACTCACTATCTCAAGTCTCAGTTTTTCTTCCTTTAGTTAGCAAAAGCTTTTGGAAAATACTGTAACTGCTTTCTTAAAAACACTCAGAAAAATATTTAATATATTCACTTAACTCATATTTATTTAACTGTCTTTCAATATCATTAAGTAGAGAAAAATAAGACTAGGTTGCATGTGATGAGACATTAATGAAAACTTTGATTTAAAAAATGCTTTTCCTTTGGTAATAAATAATAAATCCTGATGAAGTAGCTCTTTCCTCAACTGTAATAAGCCTTTACGTTCAGAGATTTTTGACCCTACCCTTGGTACAAATGAACCAGAGTATCTTCTTAAAACTTTGTTCCAGTTTATAACAGACTTGACCTTAAGTGGAAGTGGTCAACATGGATTTACCAAGGGTAAATCATGCTTGACCAATCTGATAGCTTTCTATGATGTTATAACTGGTTGGCTGGATGAGGGGAGAGTCGTAGATGTCATCTACCTTGACTTTAGCAAGGCTTTTGACACTGTCTCCCATAACATCCTCATTAGGAAGCTGAGGAAGTATGGGCTAGTAGACGAGGTGACAGTGAGGTGGATTGAGAGTTGGCTGCGGGACAGAACTCAGAGGGTTGTGATCAGCGGCACAGAGTCTAGTTGGAGGCCTGTAACCAGTGGTGTCCCCTGGGGGTCAATACTCAGACCAATTTTGTTCAATATATTCATTAATGACCTGGATGAGGGGACAGAGTGTATCCTCAGCAAGTTTGCTGATGATACCAAACTGGGTGGGGTGGCTGACACCCCAGAGGGCCGTGCTGCCATTCAGCGTGACCTGGACAGGCTGGAGAGCTGGGCAGAGAAGAACCAAATGAGGTTCAACAAAAGCAAGTGCAAGGTCCTGCACCTGGGGAGGAAGAATGTAAAGCACCAGTATAGGTTAGGGGTGGACCTGCTGGGAAGTAGCTCTGAGGAGAAGGATCTGGGGGTCCTAGTAGACAGTAAATTATCCATGAGCCAGCAATGTGCCCTTGTTGCCAAAAAGGCCAATGGAATCCTGGGCTGCATAGGGAAGAGTGTGGCCAGTAGGTCGAGGGAGGTCATTCTCCCCCTCTACTCTGCACTGGTGAGGCCACAACTGGAATACTGTGTCCAGTTTTGGGTTCCCCAGTTCAAGAGGGACAGGGAACTGCTGGAGCGAGTCCAGCAAAGGGCAACTAAGATGATTAAGGGATTGGAGCATCTGCCTTATGAGGAAAGGCTGAGAAAGCTGGGACTCTTTAGCCTGGAGAAGAGAAGGCTGAGGGGAGACCTTATTATGGCATACAAGTATCTGAAGGGTGGGTTGAAGGAGGATGGAGCCAGGCTCTTTTCAATGGTTCCCAGTGACAGGACGAGGGGCAATGGGCACAAGTTAGAACACAGGAAGTTCCGTTCAAATACACAGAAACAGTTCTTTAAGGTGAGGGTGACAGAGCACTGGAACAGGCTGCCCAGGGAGGTTGTGGAGTCCCCTTCTCTGAAGATTTTCAAGACCCACCTGGATGCAGTCCTGAGTAATGTGCTCTAGGCAATGCTGCTTTAGCAGGGGAGTTGGACTAGATGATCTCTAGAGGTTCCTTCCAACTCTGAAAACTCCGTGATTCTGTGATTAAGTACGTCCCATAACCAGGACATAGAACTAGTCTGATGTAGCCACAGATTATAAATCAAAAGCTGACTAAACCAATGGAGTTTGGTTGGTCCTGATTTTGGTAAGCATAAGAGCTAGAGGGTTTGCTGTCCCTGCCCTTGCCAGTATGCTCCACCTTGCAGTTACTAATTCTGAAACCGCTGCTCATTGCTGTATTTGTTGGTCACGCATATCCATCAGAAGCACCTTCTTGGCGCTTTCACACTAACTGCCTCAACTTTTCTTCATTCTCTACTTCAGGGACTTCTGCTAAAGCCTTAAAAATTTGTACCAGGAACTACACATGCATTAACTCTTCTCAGGCTGACCCTGTGCCCTCTCCATCCCACATCACTGGGAGGGTGCTCTATCTGCTCTTACACTGTCTCCACAGTCTTCTTTTCTTTGTATCTAGAATAGTACCTGAATACTCCTGTGTTTTACATGTACCAGGAGGGACAGAATTAGCTGAGACAAGACAAAAATCATTACACTGGAACAGCTCTTTCTCAAAACACTTTGCTGCTGGTCCTTCATGCCCAGCCCTTACCCCAGGGTGAACCATTCCTTCTGTCCATACCTGCTCGCGGCTGGCAAGTGCCTGAGCCTCCTCCCACCCCTGCTCGTCCACAGCCCACCCACCTCACACATGCACATAGACTTTGGTACCCAATGGCAAGCCTCATGCAGCTTTTAGACCAACAGCAAGTATCAGAAGTTGGATTCAGATAAGGTTTTCAAGTGTTTTGGTTTTTTTCTTTGCATTTTGACAAATACAGTAGTGTCCACACCCTACTGTCTGCAGTTACTGAAATTGTTAACTGAACACAATGTCCAAAAAGCAACACATTTCAGATAAGTGCTACTGAAGCTAGGTGGAAGCTTTCACATCATGCTGCTCTGTCAGTCAAGACACCTCCAGCATCCCAACACACATCACTGGCAGTAGGCACCAACATTCATGTACACACTTTGTTATACTATCAGCCACCAAGACTGATAAAAACATTCCCATTTTTAATCACTATTGATGGGCCTCACTGAAACCAGCAAGAATTACCAGCAGTACTTTGACAAGACAAAAACACAAGCTGGAAAAAAAGGTAGAGATATACTACCACAAAAGCCAACAGACTGAAAGAAAAAAAAAAAAAAAAATACACAGTTACGTCAGACAAGAAGTAAGTATGAAGGTAGAAGAAAAAAACTCAGAAGTAAGAACACTTTACATTTAGAGTAATGAAATTAAGAAAATGAATCAGATAGAATCAATCATCCAGCTCATTCCTCAAAATGCTGGTAAGGACAAAAAAGTAGGAGGTGACCAATTTTATATAGAAGACTAAACAGACAGATTTTAGCTGGGACCAATGACATAAAGTAAGGATGTATTTGAAAGTAACAGAAGAAAAAAACTGTTTAAAGGGAAGAAAATGCATTTCCCAGCATCCTGAGCACATTTCATCTATTTTTATAGAAAAAAATAATTTCTTAAATTATGCGACTTAACACATCTTTAATAACAACCAAGAGACTAAACTCTTAGGATCAATATGAGACGATTCCATTAACAAGGATTCAAGAGATCAAACCTCAAGTTTACTACGCTCTGTTCAGATTCATCCATCCTCTCAGTACAAAGTTGTTCTAAAACATAGATTGAAAAAAATAAATCTATTTTTGTTTCACACCTAACACCATCATCACTCAAATTGACTATTTTCTATTAGCATATACAGCAAAGGTAGTTGTCGATATTTCTTTAATATCATGATATATAATCACTTGCTATATTAAACAACCTCTTCCTATTTTTGATCAGAGGTGACTTTTCCCTAAAGCAAGGTCTTTATTTTCTCAAATAAAGACACTCCAGAGTACATAGAAGCCATACTATTAACACAGCACGAGCTGCTCTGCTGTGGCCAGGTGCCAAGAATGGCTTGGTCTGATTATCACAGCACTGTGTCTTGCTCTATGCTAGTATAACTGATGTGCTATAAAAAGAGTTTCTTCATCAAGCAGATTACACGGGTCACTTAAACTTTAGGGGTTTTCGTACAACTGGGTTTTCTTTATCAATCATTAACATTTTATTCTTTTTTGCTTTCTAAATATATATGCTAATAAAAAGCTGACACATTTGCAAAAGTACTCCAGTATTCTGCAATATTTTGTATACAACTCTTGCCTATTTACATTTATTTGCGATATCAATTTTCATCACAGCTAGAAATATCTACTTCTCCAGGATCCATAATTTTGCAGTGTGTGCTATCAGCCTTCTGCAGAATCTACTTTTTTGTTACAGCTAACCCAGATGGCTACATCTTGCCATATGTGAACAATGCATAAAACCAATGCTGTGCTGTAAATACAGAGCCAGGCAGCTGCAGTATCTCTGATGCTGCTGAAATATATCTGGTTTTATACTGTTACTTTGACAAACAGCAGAGACTGACAAGCGTGGGCCAGTTCTGTCTCTCCTTTGCTTTGGAAAGCTCTCAAAGACAGCTTAGATACTTTTGTATGAGTAAGACCTAGAGAAGTGTAAATTATTAGAAATTCTGCAACAGTTGCTGCTTTGAGGACATAAAGAATGATAGAAAACACCATTTTTGCTTTCAACAATTAGAATCTGTATTTGATAGTGCTTCAAAGATATTAGAATATCTCTTACCTAGACAGGAGGCAAGACAGATAAAACTGATAAAAAAAGTAACTTTCTCCTCCTCCCCCCATACTTGGGACAGGCAGAAAACACCAAGTAGACATAGTCCTCTATTGTTAAGATGAAAAAGCAGAACTGCAAGAGCAGAGGGAAAAATCTACCATGACAATATATAAAGTACTGTGATGGAGGCATTGAGAAAAAACAGAGGTACAAGGAGAATCCATCTCTTCCCAATAACAAATGTTAGGCTATATAATTTTGAAAAGCAATGAAAAGCATGACTGCAACAAGTCTAGGCATAGTAAACCTAGTACCAAATAACCTGAAGGAAAAGGCTTTCTTCCAGTCTTTCCTGAGCTGTTCACAATAATTTTGACTTAAAATAAGAGAAAGAAAAAAAGAAGAAAAAAATTCTTTATGAAAGCACCAACCACAAAAGTCAAATTAACTCCCACCTCAAAAACGAAAAAAGCCAGAAATGCATAAGGTGAATAAAATTTTTAACAGTAGTGGCATTCTGATGAGGATTTACAATCCCACTGGTTCAGTTTTCTTACCACATCATTCTAATATATCACTGGGAGCAAGAGAAATGGAGGCAATGTGCTGGGGGTTATATTAATACAGTGACTGATGTATTAGTGCTTATCTTTGCCTGAACACCTGCAGTTACCAACGTCCCATCCTTCATCAGTGTCAATGCTATAAAAAGAATGTTCTGCCAGGCTGCCATGGGGCTGCTATGCTAGCAACATCAATGCAAACAACTGCATGGATCACCACCTCCACCTGCCTTTCCATCTTGCAGCACAAACATTTTGACAACAAAATATGTCAGCTCGCCATACTGTTGTCTCAACAGGTCAAAACTTGAATGCTTTCAACATTTACACTTTAAAGTACCAACCAACTCTGAGTATTTCACCCAAGCAAAACAAATGTATCAAACCCTACTCATTACCTGCACCATTTCTGCGCATTTCCACATCTTCTTGTGTATTTCTGACAAAGTCTTTGTTCCCCTGAAGTCCCAGAAACCTCAGACATAGAATTATTATCCATGAAAACCTCTAACAAATGGTAAAGAGCCTACTGAAGGACTATGAGTGAGAACAAACAACCATGGGGAGCAGATTTAAAGTGTTTAAATACTATTAAAGACTTTAAATATACTACAGGACAAACTACTGTCAAGCTAAGTGTAAAGATTTATTCTAGTACTTTTAAGGGAATCAATTAAGTGACACACTTATGTCTTATTTATTCTTCTAGAAACATAAAGATACCGACACTACACCGTCATACCCACAAGATGCCTCACTGAAAGTGTTTACAACGGGATTTATATAGCCTCCAAACATTCATTACTAGTTATTGAAGTTTAAAATAACTCTCAGGAGTATGCAGAAGTAGTAACATACTCCCCTTCAAAACAAAACAGCAAATTAAACTGAAAGTCAAAGTCTTCTGTCACGCACGGGTTTTAAAAAGGATCAAAAGGTAAGGTTTACAAAACCCACCCTCGGTGCTGACACAGCAGCCGCCCGCCCAGAGGTTATCCTTCCCTTCACCCCTCCTGCCCTGCCGCTGCCATTCACACCAGCTTCCCAGAAACCCGGGGAAACCAAGGAGCCCGCCCCAGGACAGGGGCTCCCCGCGGGGGCAGGAAGCGCCGTCCCCCCCCAACGCTCCGTCGGGGGGTGCCCTCTCCCAGGACGGGCCTCACAGACGCTTCAGCGAACGCCCGAGCAGCGCGGCGCAGCCGGGAGGGAAGCAGGGAAGGCAGGCCCCTTCCCGCGCCCCGCCTCGCAAGGCGGCCGAACAGTACGGCGCCGCCACAGCCCGCGGGCCGAAGCCGAGGGCCACGCGATCGGCTCTGACACGATAAGGTGTCGCGTTCGCTCGGCGGAAAAGGGACAAGAGACAACCGGCTCCGCACCAGCCCCCACGGAGCACAGGCGGCGGCCGCCGCCGCTACCCCGGCCCGGGCCAACCCCCGCCGCTCACCCGGCTCCCGCGGCGGGCGGGGAGGGCAGGCAGCTCCCCTGGCTGACGCCGCGGCACACCTCCTCCTGCCGCTTCCGGCGCTCCCGAGACGTTGCCGGAAACGCCCGCCTTCCTTCCGCCATCGCCACCACCTATTGGCCGGCGGCGGCGGTAGTCGCCGCGCGTCAGCGGAAGAGCGCCGCCGTGCAGGGAGGGCGGCCGGAGCGGCGGCGCGGGAGGGGTGGGTCCCGGTCCCGGTCCCGGTCCCGGTCCCGGTCCCGGTCCCGGTCCCGGTCCCGGTCCCGGTCCCGGTCCCGGTCCCGGTCCCGGTCCCGTTGGGGCCTGCGCGTCGTCTGGTATCTCGTCGCACCATGGGCGCCCGGGCGGGCTGAGCCCCGCCGTGACGGGTAGGCCGGGGCGGCTGGGTAGGCCCCGTCCCCTTGAGGGAAGGAGGTGCGGGAGCCGGTGGGCGGGTGAGCCCCGGCCCGGCCTGTCCCTGCCGTGGTTCGGTGGCGGCCGGAGCGAGGGCCCCGTGGGTGGCAGGAGCACTCGTGTACAGCCGGGGAGGCTGTTGGCCTGGCTGCTGTGCCTGTCGGGAGGGACTAACGTGAAGCGGCGCTTCGGGGCCGCGCTGCGGTAGAGGAACAGCCGGGGGATGCTACTGGCAGCAAAAGGCTTTTGTGCAACGTGTGGAAGTTTCTGAGTAGCTTGTATAGTTCCCTTGCCTTAATACCGGTTTGCTCCTGCTGAGCTCTGAAGTGGAATTTCTTGTTTCGGCTGGGGTTTTTGGGAGGAAGGGGCATCAGCAAGTGAGTTACCTGGGTGAACTTCTGGGTGAGACTGGGTGCAATTGAACCGCTGGAAATCCCTTTAAAATGAACCTGTTGCTAAAGTTCTTGCTGTAGTTCCTGTAGGCGGCCTGCTTTTCCAGTCTTATTGTCCCAAAGTTTTTGTAGTTAGATTAGTAGATAAGAGTAGTTTGATTCAAACCATGGATCCTTTTTGTGTACATCTTTAGATTAGGCAGATTGGAAGAGTCTTGTACTGTTTCTGCTGAGACTGTCAACTTTATTTACCAAATTCCCATCCTGTTTAATGTTTGTCTTGTACTATTTAAGTAACTATGTAGAGATAAAACCAATTATGCTCTAATAGGTTATTATGTACCCCTTGTGTGGGACAGAATTGTAGCAAGAGGTTAATACCCTTCTCTGGGACCGAGAACATGGGTTCGGTTTCCTCCTTTACCACAGACTTGACTATAACCCTGAGCCAAGCTCCTGCCACAACTAATGGTTTGTTGATTTGGATCTCAACACTGTTGATACTGCTAAATCAAAAATAAAATACAGTGTTAAGGTTCAAGATAGAAGAACTCAAATGAGTTGGCCTGAGTGAGCATGTCTTGTGTAACTTACCCACAAATCATTTATATGTACTTTAATTGATTAAATCACAAATCTGACCTTGCTGCTGTGTACTTAAAACCAAGCAAACACAAAAGTTTGTGCTTGCTTTGAAATGTTGATATTAAGTCATGAAATTATCAGTAAATTCAGACTCCACTTGATGCTTTAGAGGCATCTGAACTATTTTGGTGGTGTCTTCATATGTTTTGGGACAGAGTAGAAAAGCCAATTGTTGAAATTAATCATTGTCTTCTCTTACGATGCTCTCAATGTGAATGACAGCTGCTGCATTAAGCATATTGGATTCAAGCAAAACATACTTGTGTACCCGATATATTTTGCAGGAAACTTAATCATTACTGACAGATGGTTCTTGTTGAAGAATGGCTTCTTTTAGTTCCAGTTATTGAAAAAGACAAAAAAGATTGAATTCGAGAAGTCATACTAATGAGGGACAACTCCATCCTGAAAGTTAATATGTGAAAATGATAAATCATAGAATCATAGAATTGCTGAGGTTGGAAGGGACCTTTAAGATCATCAAGACCAACCATGAAGAAGGCATTAATATTACAGAGAGGCTATTACATTAATGGGAGTTGTGCTCAACCCCATGGAGATAATGTACTGGCTTCCAGCTGATGCTTTAAAGTAACTCACCAGGTAATACCTTGAAGATCAGGGAAGCCCCATAAAAGCTTTCTGTATAAAACAGAAATGTTTCAGTTTGTTGGGGAGATCTAGCAGGATATAGAAGCCAGGTTGTGCATAACTCTCAGGTGAGTCGCCTGCAGCAAGCAGAAATCTCGGATGTATTGGAGGGGTTCTTTTGTTTGTTTTTTGTGTTTGTTTTTTCTTTGTCAGCCTGTGAAGTGAAAACCTGTAAAGCAGAGAGACTGGTGATCAAGGAGAAAGAGCGTAATGAAAATGTTAAACTTGTATTGCATAATTCTATGAAGTTGGAAAGTTTCTGAAGTAAAAGGACTCTGAGCATGTAATGAGGAGCCTCCAGATGACATGTCTCATCTAGAGAGTTAACTTAAAGCTGAAATCACCTTTTTTTTTTTTTACCATCCCCCACCCCTCCCAGCTAGAAAACATCAGAGCAATGAAGCTGGTATGGCAAGGTTGGCATCCATAAATGAAGAGAGAGGGAAAAAGCTATTGTTTATATGGTGTTGGCACTTGGTATCCTCACAGGGGCTCCATGATGGTTTAAAAAAAAAAAAAAGACTAATGGATTGGTTATTGCAGAGTTAAAATTGACACATTATGTTTTGTTAAGGTTTATTGGGGTGGGAAGAATTCTGCAGGTAGCTGGATCTAAATTGCATTTATACCACGGTATTCACAACAGATAACCAGAAATCTATATTTTAACATGCTCAAGCTTTTGGAGAGATTGCTTTTGGTAGAATATTATTTGTGATTGTTCTGCAGAAGACTTAGTAAGGACCACCAGGCTTTTACATAGATAGATGAATGGCCCAAATGTTGCTGTTGTGGAAACCTGTCACTGTATCTGCTGGCTTAAATAAGATGTATATAAACCGTCCCAATGACTGCTTGGTATTTAGAAGAGGAAGTCCTCCTGCAGATCTGGGGAAATAGTCTTTCCTGGAGTGGTAAATTTGAACCTTTGCCATTTTGAACTAGAGCCTGGCAACAGCTTTACTGTTACTGTACTTCCTCTTTTACTAAAATTGTGCTTGTCCAGTGAGTCAGGGGTTAAAAGTAAGAAATCCTGGCATAATAGTCCTAAACAATACAAATTGCTAAGAATATTTGGGCAGTCAGAGCAGCAAGACTGTTTCACTTAAATTTGTCCAGGGACTAGAAACAAAGCTCATCCTCAGCTGTCTGGCAGCCAGCGCTCCAGGGTGCAACTCTTTCAGCTTGCTTCTGGAAAAAGTAGTGTACAGCTGAAAATAGCAGTTCTGTAGCTTGCATTCGTTAATAATTTCATATCAACTGAGCTGTTAGGCCTGTAGTAATCTTCACAGGACATATCACCCCCTCTTTGGAGGCTTGCACTGTGGTGGTATGGAATACGTGAGCTGACTGCTCTGCAGTTATGCCATCCTCACTGGTGTCTGTTCATTAATATGGGGCCTGCTTGGTCTCTTGTTACCAGGTGCTCTAGCTTCTCTTGTCTTTTATGTGGAGTTAAATTGCTATCTATACCCATGTGAGGTTCACCTCCGCTGTTGCAATATACTAGCAGCACTAAGGTAGCTCTTATGGAATCCTTTGTATTCACCATACATCTGGATAACTGCAATTCAGCCCATCTATTCGCATGGCATATTGCCAGGTCAGTCTGGTTAGGCTTGTCAAGGATACTAATGCCAAGCAGCAAGGAATCTGGGATAATGAATCCCGTCTGCGTAACACCAGATGCAACGTGTGGCCTTTATTGCAAATTTATTCTGTTTTCATTTGCTTAACCTTTATGTTGCCATTTCTGCTCATGCCAAAAAACACAGTCTCTGAACATGGAAGAACTCAGAATTCAATCACTTGGAAACTGCCACTCAAATGAATTGTAATACAGTAGGCATGTCAGGAAAAAGAAGCAAAACACTTGGATAATCAGCATCTATTGGGAATGTCAGGTCTTCAGATGACTGAATCATGAAATGCCAGAAAATAACCACAGCCGGATTAGTGTGTGATATTAGTTACTTTGTTGGCACTTGGCCAAGCAATCTGCTCAAACTCACTACCCGAAAAGTCCCCTAAGAAGCTGTGTGTGCTATGACGGATGTTGATTTCTAGTACTTAGTTCCTGTCATCCCTTCATCAGCTTTTGTCTGCATTTTTAAAATGAGTTGGTCTTGCTGAAGAAATGGCTTGATCCTCAGTGAGGAATCGGCAAAGCGGGAATAAGGCTGCAGGAAACTGGATAAGTAGGTAGTAATTGGACTGTGAGGGAAAGGTTTTGCTGTACTGTTTGCTGTGCCCTCTCGTAAGGGTAGTGCTTTATTCTGATCTTAAATTTTACTCACTTAGCTCTTGGACCAAGCCATGGCTACAGAATGGATCAGAGGGAAGAAGTGTTTTGCACAGAGCTTAGCATCACTTAAAATTTTGGGATATGTCCAAACACGAGGAACAGCATAGGCTGTTCTTTTCAAGTTAGTTCAGTTACTCTTTACCTAGTATTGGATAATGCTATGCAGTTGTAACAAGGCTTTTGAATTGATTCATTGTTTCTAGGCATATTCTTGAAACTAAGTAGCCATGAACTTTAAAGAGATTGGAAATGAAAATGGCTTTCAGATTTCCCTGGTTCCTGCCAGAATGAGAGCACCTTAATCAGGAGGAGGAGGGGGAAGTGCCTCTAGGGGAGGTGCCATCTATGTTCAGCTCTGGACAATTGTGGTTCCAGAGCAGTGTAGAAGCCTGAGCAATAGTTACAAGAGGAAATGCTTGTTGCTTTAGCAGCTGGGATATATTTTAAAGCCAATGCAGTATCCTTTCCCCCCTAATAATTAGGACTCTGCTTTAGGGAAGCTTCCCGCTTGCCTTCCTCTCCCCCTCACTTCCTTAAGTGAGTGTGGTTTATTCTGTTTTGAATGCAGCTGAACTGAAAATTTGTGTAAAGAATCAGAACATGTAGCTGCTTCAACAAACATCATTAATTTCACATATTGGCCAGAAGATTTAATAAATGGTGATTACTTGTTTCTTTCTGGACCTAAACCTTTCTTTACTGCACAAATCAGCAGAGGCTTATTTTCAGTACACTAACTTGACTGTTTTTTCATGACTTACAAAGTGACTTGCATACAGCAAAAATATGTTTTGGATCCAGGGGAAGGGGGAGGAATGTGTGTCTTCTGTAGCACACGAAGGCAAACACTAATTTCATGTAAAATGATGAATGGGAAATGAAAGCTATTCTTTCCTGCAACTTTATCATGACCATCTGGGCTAGGTTTGAAAAACAGCTTTTTAAAAGTCTTGTAACTGTTTTGTAAATGATTGCTCGGTTGAATACAGTTTAACTCTTCTCTCTTTCTCCTCTTATCAGAAAAATGAGTGGCGGGTTGGCACCAAGCAAAAGCACGGTGTATGTGTCCAACTTACCCTTTGCTTTGACAAACAACGATCTATACAGGGTAAGTTTTTAAGAGTTGCATTGTGCAAATTAAACTTGTTAACAACAATTTTGAGTGTAAATACAATACTTATATATCTCTTACTTAGAAAAGTTTGTCTTGATAAATTTATTACTAATTAAATGCAACTGTCTATTGTTAAATCTTTTTATTTTGTTTTATATTTCAGATATTTTCAAAGTATGGCAAAGTTGTCAAGTAAGTGACCTGATACGGCCTGCTATTTTTGTAGCTTTCATTTTGAATATTTAATGTCTTTGCTTCACTTGAAAGTCTTGGGCTTTTTATAATTTAGGGATGAACGTGGAATTGAAGTCCTGTTCATTTTTAATAAAGTATAAATTTAACAACTGGAAGTTCTTGAAGTTACACACATAGTGTAAGAATATTTGTGTTGAGGACAGGTTTTGCTAACTACTTCTTAAGAGCAAGTAGAATGTTGTTGTATACCAATGGTCTTTTCTCTCAAATAGTTGAAACAATATCCTTCTAGTAAGTGTTGTTCCCCTTGCCTTGAACACTGCCTGGGACACAAGTGGATAAGTGTAAAAGTGGATAAGTAAAACTGGGAACTTCTGCTTCTGTGAACTAGATGTCACAATTCCCACAAACAGTTCCCACAGTTGCAATTTACAGTTCCTCTTATTTGTGGTTCTAGGGGGACTTGTTATTGTGACTGCTTAGTGTTACATTTAAGATTAGATATAAGGCTGCATGGTAGTAACTTTTAGTGCATGGGGTATTCATGAACAATACTTGTGAATACCTGCTTCTGTTCAAATGACAGAAATAAATGCTGCAGTAAGGAACTTGCTGGTTTGTTTTGTTTCTTTTTTTAACTGGTCAGAATAACGAGACTCAAGACTTCAGTTTTCAACCCTACAACAGCAAATATCTACTCTAGCTTTTAGTAGCTGCTGTAATAATCTGTGAGATACAGAGCTAAATTCAAAGTTTTTGAAGTCTCAGGAGTATGTACCTAAACTCTGTGTGTTTGGGGGTAGGGGTCTCCTACTGTCTCGGCTTTTGAACTTATTCGATAGGAGGATGAGAATTGTATGAAGTATTGGCTGTATGATGCATTGCTTATTTTAAAGGTGTCATAGCAGCATTCTCTCTTTTTTCCTTTATTGATGGTTTCTAGTGTTTTATTTACTTTTGGGGGGACTGTCATAAACAACAGAAATGGTGTTTTCAGATTCCTGTGTAGAAGAAATCCTGTACCGTGTCCTGTGTGAAAGTAGCTATTTTAGAACTTGCAATTCTATTTGCACAGTTACTGTTTTCCCCACCTATATATTGCTTTGCAAAAAATTCACTTACTGGTACCTAATTTTTCCTGACATTTTGTCTAGTAACTGCCAGAAACTAAACCAAATGCAAAGAGTCACAGAATACACAGAATGCATAAAATACTACCACGATTTTTTTTTCCTTTTGCCCCTTTGCAAGCTGGCCTGACTATAAACAGTGCATATACTATGGGGTTCTACTGGTATTCCTATTTTGCTGTGAAACTGAGGCTAACAAGGATCAGTTTTCCTATTTGTAACTAGTTATTAATTTCCAAGAAAAAAATTCAAATATTAGCTTGATTTCTGTAGAGCTTTTGTTCAGGGCCTTTAAAACGCTTTGCAGAAAGCATTGCGATGTCATCTAGGTCAGCTTTAACATAATTAAATAAGTTTTAATAGCCTTTTTTTGAAGTATGTCTTGACTCAACAAAATCATGCTGACTTTTCTTCTGTACTGCATTTCTTACCCCAATGTATCCTGATTTATTATGATTTCAGCTCAGTTTGTTCAGTGAGAAATCAGACTTTCTAGGGCTCCAGGAAGTTGCTGACTTTTTAAAGATTTGTCAGGCTTGTTTCTTTCTATGCTTGTGTTATTAACTGATATGTTCAGTATCCCAAGTAGAAGCCTGACAGTCATATTAGGGTTCCATCAACTCTTGGAAGAGTAACTTAGCAAAAGAATTAATAGAATTGGTCTAAAGTCAGTTTTATTGATGCTTCATCTCAATGCATTCAATTAGACACGTCCTTGTCCAAGAGGCTTTGGTAGAAAAACTGTTCTAAGCTGTATCTTTCTGTGCATGTATTTGGGGGAAAATTGAGTTTTCTTTACTGAGCTTCTATTTTATACACTTTTTACTATGTAGGTCAACTGTTACCTATACAGGTTCTCTGGTAGGCCTTCTGCATTGAAGTGTGGTTTGTTTGGATATATTTTGGAAAAATGTCCCATTACTTCTTACAATTTTGGCTTGCCTTATGGCTGAACCTTGTTCTGCCTGTGGTGAACACAGGGAGGAGTTTATTCCCTACTTTTTTACATGCACTTTTATTTTTATGTACATGCAGACTGGCATCCTGTTTCCCACTGTTTTTCTGGGTTTTGGGTTTTTTTTAGGGCTAAGTACAATTGACATTAAGATTGAAGGAATTGAGGTGGTTTGGGCTCCCTCCACCTTCATCTCTTGTCATTCTTTTTCTTTGTCTGTTGTTTTTACTGCATCTAAATCTCCCTTGAATTTCTCAATATGCTACTGGAGCTATTGATTCCAATGTTAGACTGAAGATTTAACTTTGTATGTCATGTATGTCATGTCATGTAAAATAACATGTGGCCATGACCTGGTTGGATTCCAGTTGGAGATATTTGTAGAGTAATACTACATATACTTATTTATTGTTTCCTGTCATGAACCTGTTTAGCTGATTATTCCTACAGAAACATAGAATTCTCTGTTTGGATGCAGTTCAGTACACTGTGTTTTTCAGTAATGATAGCAATGGTCAATACTCATGAATTTTAATTTCGCCTCCAGTACGTGTAGTTCCTTCCAGTTATGTTGTCTGCAAATCTGAAGAATATGTTTTCCGTACTTCAAGTCATCCAAGGGAATAAAGAATGATACTAGACCCAGAAAGACACCATATGCTTTTAAAATCATCTCTGCTCTACCTGTAAGCACATGGCCTGGTTAGATGTTCCTTTAAATTTCTTTTTAATGAGTCTTTCTATTGTTAAATATACTTTATTTCTTTTTTGCTGTATAACAAAGGTAAGATCCCTCTGAGATCCTTAAGGAAAAAATGTCTCTGAAGTAATTTCAGTGTATCAATACTGTGGTTATATGTTTTCAGAGTTACTATTATGAAAGACAAAGACACCAGGAAGAGCAAAGGAGTTGCCTTTATTTTGTTTTTGGATAAAGAATCTGCACAAAACTGTTCTCGGGCACTTAATAACAAACAGGTAAACTGAGGAAAGTTGTTATGGTAGGAGGGTTGGGTTTAAAGCCCAAAAATATTTACCTTTGTTCTCCAATTTGCTGTAGTTGTTTGGAAGAGTAATAAAAGCAAGTATTGCCATTGATAATGGAAGAGCAGCAGAATTCATTCGCAGGCGTAACTACTTTGATAAGTCTAAGTGTTACGAGTGTGGGGTGAGTAAAACCACAAAGGAACTACTATATTCCAGTTTGTTTCTTCAGTTTGGCCATTGCTAATCCTGCCCGTGGTGTTAAAATAACTTTTTCTGTTGATACTATCAACTTGCATAGCAGTTGTACCATTTTCAAGAATCTTAATACTCCTTATTTGGGGTCTTTTATTTGGGATTTTGGGGATGTGGGAAAACATGTGTTTATAATAGCTGCTTAACATGCTGATGAGCAGACAGAGCTGAGTATCAATATAAAGCTGTATGAGAAGGAAAACCTCCTAATCTTTGGTTCAACATACTTGCTTTTGCTATGTCTTTGGAAGATCATTATATAGTTGGCTGTAAAACAAATATTGGAAACAACTGTTTTTACACAGAATGTGTGTCTTAAATTTGAGGCTATTCCTCACTTTTTCTTAATATAATGGCATAGGAGGTTGAGATTTGGATAGTTTTTTAACATCAAATACAAGCTTGATCTATATTCATAACACTTTTGAGAGCAAAAATGTTGATGCACTCATATTTCTTAAACTGTTAATGCTGGCATGTCTTGAAAATAAACTGTGCTGTAGTGTATTCAGCTATTGCAGCAGCCAAAGAAAATCTACTTTGCTCGTAGCTTGTTCACAGCTTGCAGTTAAACATGCATATCACCACCAATCTCTTCGTTTCCATGGCAAGCTTATAGAGAAGAGTTTGTCTTCTGTGTGCTAATTCAGCATTCCATTTATCTTACTAATTGCTTCCATTTTTTTTCCCTGTGAACTGTCTTACATTAACTTTCCTCATGATGTGTTTCAACCTATAGCTGTTTGTAATGGTTTCTGTTAAGCAATATTTCTTTTCTCCAAGGAAGCAGGACACTTAAGTTATGCTTGTCCTAAAAATATGCTAGGAGAGCGGGAGCCACCAAAAAAAAAAGAAAAGAAGAAGAGAAAGAAAATAATTGAGCCAGAAGAAATGTATGTATATTTATTTACATGTTAATACTTCTTTTGGGCAGCTTTTTCATACTGAACACTTAAACCAAAGATCTATGTCTTTTTTTTCCCTCTGCACAATGAAGTGAGGAGGAAGAAGAAAGTGAAGAGGAAGGAGAAGACCCTGCTCTAGACAGCCTCAGCCAAGCCATAGCTTTTCAGGTACAATATTGAAGCATTGTGTATTTATTATTATTTAAATACCACTTTACTTCCTTTTTTCAGCTGCTTTTCAAAAGCTCCAAGATAAACCTGTAGGTCTGTCCATTCTGTAGCACTCAGGGCCCCTTTGCATGATAATAGTTGGTGACTATAGTTGTCTGCTTTATATTGCAGGCGTGTTCATTTTTTGGCTTTTTGTGTTTGTGTTTTGGGGGCTTTTTTTCACTGTTGCTGTGGTTTTGCATTGCAATTCTTTCTTTCCTTCAAGCTCCTTTGCTGCTTAGTTTCCTGTCATCTCTGCTGTGATGCTCCATTAAGTTTTTGGTCCACAAATCCCTCTTAAATCTGTTAACTGAGCAGCCAGAAAAATAGTCATGTATAAATGATCAGGTGCATCCTCTGCCTTCATTTACTAGAATATCCTTGAACAACATCTGTTTCTGGAGCACTTTGCCTAATACAGTCCATCGTGGTCTCTAATATTTTGTTGCATTTCTTGTTATGTAGATAGGTAGTCTGACAGCTGTATTACTGTCTTATTTAATATGTCTTTACAGGCTTTTGCTTCACTACACAGAGCAAGCTGGAATTGATGTTCAAATTTCATGGCTCCCTAGTCCTCAGCTGTCCCTTGTGTGCCTCTATGCCCCCCAAAAAACACTCAGAGTTTTTACCATAACTTTGTCCTGAATATGACTGTAATGAGTGCAAAACTTTTATATGGTGTAGTCGAGAATAATGGTGCAAATATGCACAATTATCCACACACACAAGTTCAGAAAACTTTGTGATTGGAAGTAAAATCTATAAATGCAAACAAGCCAGGAAACACTCTGATTTCTCTTACCACCTAAAGATTTTAACTGGAATAGCATGTTTCCCAGTAAAAATACGAAGCATCTATTTAAACCTTTAGTTGAATAACCTTTACATCCGTGAAGACATTAATTCCCTGAATGAATGACTGCAAAAGGCAGCAGATAGAAAACTTGTTAGTGGAACAAAGCTGATTCAATAATATCAGTTTAAAATGCGATGCATTCTTTGCTTCAGATCTCAGCTGCTCTATGGTTCTGTAAGTTTGCCATGTGCAAAGTCCCTCTCTCTGAAATGTGGCCTGCATTGGTGCAGAAGATTTACTGTTTGCGCGTGAGAAATACTTTCAGAAATGTTTTCTAGTGCATTCATTGTACAGTTTATCAGGAAATGGAGATTAAACCCCTTAAATTCTTGAACTTATGAAATAACTCAATGCATATAAATAATTAGCATTATTATTGGTAAAGCATCTTAATTGTTCTTGAGCTTAGCTAATACTTTTTCTTCTTTTGTTGTAGCAAGCCAAAATTGAGGAAGAACAACAAAGGTGGACGCAGACTGCAGGGGAATCTTCAATTTCAGATGATTCAAAACGTCCACGGATTAAGAAAAGTGCTTATTTCAGTGATGAGGAAGAACTTAGTGATTGAAATAATATTGGTTTATATGCATATATAATATATATAGTGTACATTTTGTAAAGTGCTACGAAGTTGTCTGTAATACAGGTTTGTCTTGGTGTTGAAGACACTGAAAATCATGTTGTAGTTCTACCCTGCCCCTCAAATCTCCCATTTTTTGATATTTCTCTCTCAAAACTTCACCCTTCGAGGCAACTTCTTAAGAAAACAATGTGTTTCTACACTTAAATCCAGAAAAATATCTGGGAGAATGCTTCTTGCAGTTAGCATCTAGACCCAAACCCTGGGAGTGAAATCTTTCATAACAGAATTCCCTAATATTTTTGTCCTAAGAGGAGTTCCTCTTAGGATCAGTGTTAGCACCACTGATGCTTTATATATTTGTTCTGTTTATTGCCTGTTGGAAGCAGTGTGTTAGTAGTACTTCAGTAGTATATGTATCTTGCACTAGCTCCTCTGCATAGGGTTGAATTTCAGCCTTAAGCCTTGTACTGGTCTTCTAACTCTTCATGCAGTAATATAATAAATTACTGTCACATAAGCTTTGTCTGTGAAATCATTTTAGACTAAACAATGCATCTATGTGCTTTCCAAAAGGAGGTTAAGATGTTGATCTTCTGACTTATGCACAGTTTTAGTAACTTGCTGTACACTTTATAGTGTCATATAGCCTATATACGGTATAGGCTTCATAGGAGGTGCAAGTTAAAAGTGATGTGGTGATTGTTCAGTCTTGAAATCTTCATACTTAATATATTTTAAGATTGATAGTTCTGTTGCTCTTGCATTAAAATTGAGAATCGCCATATGTTTTAAAAATGGGAATGTCCATATATTTTAATATGCTCTAATCTGATATTGAAAGTCTCTTGCTGTGATAAGGGCTTATACTGCACTGTTTCTCCTAACTACACTTCGGGTGCCTAACATGTTAATTATGGTTATGCACAGGTTTTTAAATAATCTTGTATCTAACATGGATCACAGTCCTATCTTCTCAGGCATCTGAAGCTGCTGGCAAAATCCAGAGGGCACAGAGTTTCCTATGTGCTTAAAAATCAGCTTTCATGTATGTTTGGAACTGTCACGGTCTCTAAGCAAAGTGTGTTTGCACCTATTTTGCACTTAAAGCTGTTCAGATCTTTAAAATAGAGTCTCCATCCTTAAGTCTCTGTGGGGTTCTCCTCACGTTCTCCTGAAAAGCCTCATAGACACATTAGGAGAACAGTGAAAAGCCCTGCAGCAGTGATCACACCCCAAACCACAGACATGTGGTGATGGTGGTAACCCTTTTATATTGGCCACTTGCTGCAGTCAAAATTTTCATTTTTAGGAGGCACGATATAAAACACATTCACACTTGGAAGAAGACACCAGCTGGCCTCTGTTTCTATTTTCAGCTCTTCCTGTTGCTCATCAGGACTTGGTTTTCTTCCAAATACAGAAAACATAAATCCAAATATACCATTACATATTCTTAATTAATACCAATTTACACTCAAATATGTAACTGGATGCATAGAAAAGACACGCACACACACCCCCTCTAAGCAAATATAAAGCAGTCACATTCAGAAGGTCATTCTGCGGTCTTACGGTGCTACTTTCGCAAGAATTCAGAAACAAGAATGAGGTAATAAAGTATAAGATTTTTCTGTACAAACTACTCCAGCCATAGAATGGGGAGAAATATTGGACTTTATACACAGGAAGGTCTTGGACTCAGTAATCCAAAGAATGTTTTTAAGACTGACTTTGTGACTTTCTCCTGAAAGCACTATATATATTCAGGCTGGTTAAATCTGAAGCTTCCTTTACTGAATTTCAGAAACATCTCTTGATACTGGATAGCCAAGTGCTAAAGTGCCAGGTGTAACTTAGTGTTAATAAATGCAAATCACAGTACATCATGTGTGTAATAATGAAGACTGAGGAGTTCTAAACTCTGCTAAGGAAGAAAATCTTGCTGCCAGCGTGCTTCTCTGCAAATGCTAGGTTAGGGCTCAATGGCAGTAAAAAGAAAAAGAAAAGCAAAATGGAGAGCAAAACAAACAAAAATATTATGCCACTACTTAAAATCAGGGTCTGTGATCTTCTCCAATACCATGTTCAATGCTGATTTTAAAAAAAAGATAGAAAACTAAAATGCCACAGATGACCAGTTTGACATTGTCCATGACTTTGATTTGGGAATGTTTGATAACTTGTAAGAATTAAGATTTCAATTAAGTGATCAGGCAGCAAGTTTCAAACTTTTATTCCATTACGCTGTGTAATGTAGTAGCGGAACTCACTGCTATGAGACTTTTTTCAGTGTCATAGGGTCAAAAGGATTAGACTTATATGTGGAATGTGGTAGTTGTTTAAAAATGATAGCTTAAATACAGTCTCCATTCAGAAATATCCTAAATTACTGACTACCTTTAGCTGTAAAATACATAGGAATGTTTTATTCTTGTACACTTCACTGTTTCATATTTGCTACTGGTGTCTTGTCAGAAAGAATAAAAACAAAACTGACCTTTGTTCTGACCTAATATAGTACTTTTTCAAGAGCTCCAGTAGCTGAAACATGTTGATATATCTTTCTACTCTGCTGCTTCTGCCTCACTGCTTTCCCCGTAGGATTTTCTTTTGTCAGCATGAAGCAGTAGCTCAGTCCAGGCTATTACAACTGACCCGGTGGTGTTCTTCCACGCTCTTTTGTTCCAAGCATAAAGTCACTTGAGGCTAATGACACTGGAAAAGAAACAGATAAAAATGAGCCTGCTGCTGTGCAGAATTGGCATCTAGAATGCCTTACCTTAAATCGTCTTCCTTTAACAGTTTTCTTAACTGTTTGAACTTCTTAGCAGTACTTACAGTTTGTGGCTTAGAGTCAGGGTAAAGAAGAAAACACCTAGTGCCTAAAACAGGACCTAGAGGGACTTTGGAGGAGCAAGATTTTTGTACTTTGGTCTCCTGAATCATTTTAAGTTTCTATTCTTTGTTAAGATAACGAAGCATCTCTAGGTGAGAAACTCAGAACACTAGCGTTAGCATGAATACCTGTTCTACTTGTTTAAATCCAAAATTCTTGTCTGCAGCACCAGACCAAAGGCCAAAACTTGTCAACTAAGTCCCTTTTTGGTCTTTGAACGGCCAAGGGATTTGCTCCTGTTCATGCCCAACGTTTCCTACTCCAAGCAGGTTTCCATCTGAGTCCAATCAGCGCTGAGAAGCTAGGTGGAGTGTTAACTAGGCTCCTAATTTAGATCAGGCCAATAGGGTGCAATTAGTTTACTAAACTTGAGCAACAGAGTGCTGCTTTTGTCTGGTATCTTAAAGCACCAGCTCAGGAAGCAGAAAACAGCTTTGGTGGCTGCATGGCTCTGGGCCAGACAGATGAGGCTACATAGCCGTGTTATCAAAAGAGAGAAGAATAAAAACCGTCTGGTAGAACCCCTTCCTGTTGTTGTTAGAAAAACCACAGGGGTTTGTGAGTGGGTTTTCTTGTGTTGGTTTGGGGGTTTTTTTTTGGTACTTTGAGGACCTAGCTGAGGCTAGCAAGCTGAATGCTAGTTTTAGAGTATGTATAATGTGGCTCTGATCATAGAGAAAATGACATTAAGTGGCCGACAGATTTTTATTTTTTTTTAAATAATGTCAAAAATTAGGCTCTTTCTGCTAGCGTCCACTTAGACTTTGTCTTTCATATTATCAAAACAGCTTGAAAATTGACAAAATAATGCTTTCTGGGTCGTGGGACCTCTTGTCTATTGAAATGGCTAACCGAGTAGCATCTCAAAAGATGACTTTTATCTGTCCTTGGGGAAAAGGGGACTATGGAAGGGGGATAAGGATGATTAGCTTAACTGATTATAAATGGTATTACTCATACTGTGCCCGTGCAGCACTTGTTAAAACCATTGCAGCTATGAGACACTGGAGTAAATTTAGTCCATGTTTAGCAGGTTCCCACTATGTTCTTGGCATATTCAGGTTACTACTCTCAGCAGAGCAATAGAAGGGGCTGTAGATATAAAGAACTATGTGTAGCTAAATAGGTGATGTCTGGAACAAATTGTAAACACTTTATCTTTGGCTTCTGGGTCACCGTGCTCTCTGGGATAGCCCTTTTTTAATCTGCACAGATGACTTATTGTAACATGGGAAGGTGAGCTGTGCGTGCTGTTTTGGCTGTAGTCCTCTGAGGCACAAAATATTGAACCGCTTAGAAAAGCTAGATGTAGAACGTGATACTGAAAAATGGGATTTATTAAGTTCTACTGTGAACATTTAGAAGTAGCTAGCATAGAGACCTCTTCATTTCCACTTTCTATTCTATTTGGTATCTGCAGTGTCAGTATGGTAATATATACCATAATTGCACCACTGCACATCTACAAAAATATTTCTAATAACACTCTTCTAGATGTGTTAACTTAAAATAACTGGCATTGGATAGCTGACTGCTTCTTTTTAGGATAGATTACAAAAAAAAAAAAAAAAAGGTGTCCTTAAAATGTTCATACTAAAGAGCTTTGTTTATCTTACAGATCTTAACAGGGTGAGTTTTTTCTGTAGCTGTCGATGGCAATATTAAAAATTACTACACTGTTCCTTCTTTAGAGAAAAAGGTGTAAAGTGAAGGGTTTAGTCACTCTTGACGTAGATGACCTTGTTTCTTGCATCTATTCTGGTGTCTGTAAAAAGTATCCTAGAAAGGATAAACCAGGAGATTCTGTATGTAAAAGAAAGCAATGTTTTTTAAGTTGAAGAATTGTACAGGTTTGCGAAATAATGTGTCATCCGTGCCAGGCTAACCCCGACCCTGCTGTGCATTCAGACATAGAAAATATGTGCTTGTACAGGTATTTAATTGATGCGATAGGTAACGCAGCAAGTAAAGACTTACAGAAACTGTGGCAGTAAAATGTGATAAAAGCGTGTATGAAAAATCTAACCAACCCGGTGAGGCAATGTAGGTCACAGTGGCTTGAAGAAATACCACAGTTACTAATATGAGAACTTTCCTGTCTGATTAATAGGATCCTCCAGAGAATCAAATGCAACTCAGAGATTGTGAGTCCATTAAAGGCAACAGCCAGAGGCCTACGTTAAAGATGAGCTGATCCATGAAAATTCGGTTTTATCAAAATGCAGTTAAAGGAAATTAGAAGGCATCCAAATTTAGATACTGCATCAAGTTTGGTGCAGTACAGCAAAAACCGTCACTTGGTTGCAGGAATAAAGAGGCATTATTGTAACTGCGTATATGGTGGCAGGGGACGTAGACATGTTCTGCCCAATGAACAGATGTGGCTATGGAAGAAGGAGAGACCCAAAATAGAACCAAAAGGGATATTAAGGACTGTGTGGGTGTGCTGTGAAGTTCCAAGGCACTGAATTGTATTTTTAGAGTGAATGGGATAGAACTGCCTGTACTATGTTGTGCTTAATTGGAGAACGAGTGTCTTGTATCTGAAAATTATGAACCTTTTGGTAGTACAAGTTTGTACTTACGTGCAAATGTTCAAGGAAAGAAGAGGAGCTAAAGGAGGTTACAGTTCTACAAAAGACCTCACTTGGGATGCCCTTGATGTGCGAATTGTATTAGGTGGCAAAGAGCCACCTGCCCATGAAGCCTGCAGCCAGGAGGGCGCATATAAAATGAAACGACTTAGTAGCATATGGCAGTTAGGAAAGACGAGAACATGCAGTACTTGGACGTGATGGTTTTGAGTTCATGAACCATCTATCTGGAATGAGTGATTGTAGTCCTTGAAATTATGTTCCTTCGAAGAAAGTTTTGGAAAATTCAGCAGCTAGATTTATTTTCATCTGCTGCAGCATAATGTTTTTAAGAAGTGTTTCTACCGTGGGAGGCTTTCATAGGAAAAGCTTAACAGAGGAAACTCAATTAATTAACATTTGGAACACCATTCTGCAGCAAGGGTGGATTCTCTGCAAATCCCATGCCTGTGGCATTCCAAAGAACGCCCGGCCCCAGGGCATTATTCATGTTCATATTCAATTTAGCCAAAGCTGCTGGAGAATGTCCAGAATCCTCTCCATTTGCTGCACAATTTAGGTCAAGCCCACGATGGAGTACTTGAGTTCAGGACAAAGTAGCCTTTGAAAACTTTGACCTTTTTCTCACTCTTCCATTATTTGTGCTAGGCTGGTGGATTCCATACTATATTGCACACACGTTGTATGCCCGCAAAATATTAAGAGTACAAACTACAATATGTTATTACTACTCCTGCCAACTTACTGAAAATTTGGTTCATCCTTAGGATTTCATATGAGTGCAATCATTACTTAAACCTTTGGAATGGCAAACTGGTTGATGGGAAGGCACTGAGCATCCTTGATCCGAATGTGGTAGGAGCACTGCACACAGATTACTCTGCTCCTTTGAAGACAGGACAATCAGTAATTATTAAAACAGCATTCTCTGGATGCAACTTCATTGCTTCTAGGGGCTGGGAGAGGAATGGGTAGGCCTAATGTCCATCCAGAATGACTATATATGAATTACGCTACATATTTTCAGGTTTCTTTCTACAGATTCCCCTCTTCACAGAATCACAGAATGGTCAGGGTTGGAAGGGACCTCTGGAGATCATCCAGTCCACCCCCCTCCGCCAGAGCAGGGTCACCTACAGCAGGTTGCACAGGACGGCGTCCAGGTGGGTTTTGAATGTCTCCAGAGTGGGAGACTCCGCAACCTCTCTGGGCAGCCTGTTCCAGTGCTCTGCCACCCTCAAAGTAAAGAAGTTCCTCCTCATGTTAAGATGGAACTTCCTATATGGTAGTACTTAAGATCAGAATTTATGAGGATTGAATTTATATGGCAGTCTGAAGTAAGTAGGTGTAAATTCTAACAGCAAAGATTTGATTTCAGTCGTGGGACTGTTTCAGAAGTATAACCAAAGCACTGCATGGATTATATTAGTGCAAATGGGACTCACTACATCTTCACGTTATCTTCATGCTTTAACTGGCTTCTCCTGGGGACAATGACACCTGTCTGTCAGTAGAACTATTTATTGTAAACTATTTTACATAGGTGTTATATTTAAATAGATTCTGACATGAGAGGCTTGAATGCAGACAGCACAGCGGCTTTGTGTAAAATAAGAGGGTGTATTATGCTTGGGAGGAGGGGGAGGAGAGCTTCAGAAGCAGGAAAAAAGGAAAAGAAAATTGGCAGGTGAGACTGAGAATATCGGTAGAGCAGAGACCAGCATCAGAATAAGGGGCAAAAGGGAGCAAAAAAGGTCAACTAAAAACCAACACACACAATCATCTGTAACATTTATTCCCATCTATTTAAAGAAGGCTTTTATAGGAAATGAGTGGTTTTGCATATTGCAGTGAAGGTTTTTTGTCACATTCAACTCTAAACTCAGTTGTCTGATTTTCTCAGGTGCTAAACTTCACAGCAATATGGCAAAGGTGGATGCAGTTCAGCTTTTTTTTTTTTAAATAAAGCCATGAATTACTTTCCAATCTATCCTTTGTGTCACTGGTTATTGTTCAAGAGTTCTTCACCTGATAAACAACTTTTAAGACCTAACGTTGCATCTGAAAACCAGTCTCTTAAACTGACTTCCCTTCTCTCCTGTCCCTCCTTCCCCATGGAATTGTTATTGTTAAGAGCTTTCACCAGTTTTTCCAACTGTCTGAATGAGAGAGTTCTCCTATCTCTATTCGCTTCAGCATTGATGTGATTTGTGCTGAGGGGTTTTTTCCTCATTCATGACTTGCTGGGTTTTTTCTTCTGCCTATGGTGAAGGTCTCCTCCCTACATTTCTGACTCTTTCAGATGGAGAGATTTCTGTTGTCTGGTTTTTATCTGTTGATATCCAGTCTGCAGATAGGCTTCAGGGTGTCTCACTGTAACTATGCTTTACCTGCAAGATTTTTTTAAAAAAAAACCAAAACAAAATCATTGCTTTCCAGCTATGCCATTCATTCAGTATTCTGTCCAATTGATTTTCCACTTTTATTATCATTGACTATTATTTTATTGACTATTTAATATCTAAATCAAGGCCTAGGTTTACAGCTGAAGGAGACTTTAATCCTTGTTCTTTTTCCTTCAGTAAACTGCTAATAATGTGAGAGGTTCAGTTATCTTCTATCGCATTTAGCCCATCTATTTTTGAATTTTTAATTAACCAGAAAAACATAAAATGTTTAAAAATGGACAAAACCCTAGCAAGCTGACGTGAGCAACTAATCATAAAAGTTCATCCTATGTTTTTTTTCTAAAATTACTCGTATTAATAATGAGTAAAGAACAAGAAATTAATTCTAAAATTTGCTGCCAGGAAACTTTCTTCTGCTGTCTCTGTTTTTCTCTCTTTTTCCAATATAATTGTTACAGTTCCTTGACATAATATGAACAAGTTAAACTGAATTCACTGAGATGATTAAAATATATATGGTCATCATTAACTGAATTATAGCAAAAACAGCAATGAATCACACAGGCTAATGTTTGCTGCCATGTTTGATGACAGATGTATCATACTTAGGCTTCAGCTGATGAGAGGCCAACAAACGATATTTCAGATGTCTAGACATATTCCTTTGGAGAATACTCAAGTATGAGTTTCATGCACGCCTCCAGTCTGACTGATAAGTGCATTATTCATTGATAACTGGTTTTAAAAGATGTATTTTGTGCCACAGTATTTTGATAGGCAGTATTTTTTGCTGTTGCTATCTTAAAAGGTTTATTAGCTGTTCTGTTTTTTTCTTTCTTTCTTTCTTTCTTCTTTTCCAACTTCTTTTCAAGGGTTTAAGAGTTCACTGTGGAACTCTGCTGATGTTTGGCAGAAAATACTCACTTTAGAATCATGTCTTTATTTCTAAAATAGAAAACAGTGTGTGTGGGAGGAATCTCTAATATTTTTATATGATTTCAGAGATACTGTCTTAAGCTTATTCAGTTCATTTATTATATGTTAACTCGTTTAGCAATAAAAATTAGCTGATTGTCCCATTTAATAAGAATAAACCAAGCAGCAGATAGTAATTCCATATTTTGATTCATATTTCTATAATTCCAGACTCTGGTTGTTCCCAAATGTTTGTATTTTTTACTAGTACCACTACATCCACATACTGGTTTAGGGAAACTGCATTTCAACTCAAAGAATCACAGGAGGGAACTGAGAGCCTCAGAGGACCCTCAGTAGGTTGTTATCTTTTACATGGCATAAACAGTTTGATAAGAAACAGGAAAGTCATATATGAAGTAAACCAGCCACCTCACTGAGGAGAAATCCCACACGACTGATCGTTCACTCTTACTGGTTTCCCAACCTATTTTTTCTCATCCAGAGGCAGTGGGTCGAGTTTCACGTGGTAAAAGTACTATTGATCCTACTGAGTTTCAAATAGTGTCACAACAGGACTGAAGCAGCAGGAGATGAGAACTTGGAGCTCATGGGAAGCAGTCAAAAGCAAAAAAAGCAATTCCTTAAAATAGCTGTGATGAAAGCATTATTGCAAACTACCCCAAAGTGGCATAATATGAGTGAAATAAGAGCCCAACTTAACTAAACCATGAATTCTTCAACAGTATTAAAACAGAAGAAGAAAATAGGGAAGCTAAGTCACTTGGCTAAGTGTAATTAGCACAAGGATACAGAGGCAAAATCAAAAGATCAGCCAAATCAAATGAGAAACAGTAATGAGTGTTGCATGAATAACAAGAAAAGAGGAGTATGTTCACAGGAGGGGTAAAAACAGGGGGTGAGTTGATCCGCCTTTCAACAGGGAGGAATCCTCAGTGCAGCAGCTGAAAAGGCGGAGGGGTTTCAGCCCTGGTGGAATGAGCCCTCACTAATAAAGTCAGCGCTCGTGCTAGCAACCATCTATCAGAGTGCAAGCTGCAACTGGGAAAGAAAGGGATCGGGGATGCTTGGCTTAGTTAGATGATGTTAAAATGGCCAGGTCTACCAGAGTACCTAGAGAGCCTAGGCAATTTCAGGAGTTGTTTTTGAGAATTTGCATTTACAAGTATACACGCAGATTCTGGTTTTTAAAAAAAATGGGAGCTGGGGAATTTTAGACCCATGGTTAAAAAACACCCTGGAACAAAATTATCAAGCAAAGGAGCGAGAAGTAAAAATCAATATGGACTGTAATCAGTCTGATGCCTTTCTGTACAAGGGTACAGATTTTACATGTTAAAGGTGGTAGATATCATTTATCTTGACTTCATTACGATCTGTGATATTGTGACATAGTAACAACATGATCTAAATGCTACAACTGTAACCTGAGTGAAAATTTTGGGGGAAAACTGCTCTCAGTAGTTCATAGACAAACTGATGAGACGTACTGAGTGGGGTTCTGCAGAGATCCGTCACGAGTGTGATGCTGTTCAATGCTCTCTTTAAAACCTTGGATGGTGGAATGGAAAATATGCTTGTAAAACTCGTGAATAACGAGCATCACGTAGGACACCAGCTGTCTCGGCTTTTCATCTGATACTGCTGAATATTGAATGGGTATAAGAATAGCTCTTCCTTTCCTGGCTGTTCCTGAGCTAATCAGTTACCTCTGATGACCTCTGCGAGCACCTTCTGCTCAGCCCTTGCTTCTCCCCATGGTTCCTCCACACTGGCACGAGCTTCTGCCCTCTGCTCATCACAGCGATTTCACCACCAAACTGACCTATGCTCAAGGCGTATGTGCCTTTGTCCTATGGGGACATTGGCAAAATGATCAGTAACTAAGCACATCTCCGAGGCAGAATATTTTAATAAGAGCTTTCTGGATAAAAATGGGACTGAAATCTGGTTTCACACACCTGACCATTTTTTCCTGGCTGATCTAAGTTTTCAGTAGATCCTGTATCTCTTTCGCAGAAAATGGTAGGTTTGGTAATGTTTGACTCACAGGCACTTTAATATTTCAGGAAGAGATCCTTTAAAGCTGCATGTGGTGTTTTGTTTTGTTTTGTTTGGGGTTTTTTTTGTTTTGTTTTGGGGAAGGGCGCTGTTTCTTTTAGGGTTTGGGTTTGGGGTTTGGGGTTTTTTTAATCTTCAAAGTCCCTGTCTAGCAAAACAAGACTCTCTTTTCCTTAGAGACGTGTTATAAGATCTTCAAAGCTAATAACTGTCCTGTGTCTTTCAAGGCTATGTTGAAGCCTGGGGCCATAGACTGTGTTTCCCACAGCCCCCAACAAGCTCTATTTTGCCTCTGGCTGTGATGCTCCTCTAAGTATCAATAACCTCCCATCACTAACAAGGTCAAATACCACATTTATAAAGTACTTCAGTGATCTTAGATTGAGGGCAATCCTATCTTTGCCTGGGTTTATACTCCTTTACAGCAGGAGGCTGGTGCTCTGGTGAAGTGGTAGGGGGAGACGTCCATTGCCAATGTATTAAACGCCAAAGCTGAAATACAAATTTTCAGGGCTCATTTGAGTTCAACCCCCTCAGTCTGTCAGCATGGAGTTTATCAGCGTGTGGGGGAAAGAATGAGAAACAGACTCTTGAGCACAAACAAGTGACAAAACTGAAAAAGGGGCTTTTAAAATGTGTTCTTACCCTTCAAGATTTTTTGTTAATTGGAAATAGAGCCTTGTGTGGGATCATTATTTAAAGAGGAGGCAACTGCAAGCAATTTCCATTAGACACCAAGAGACAGTAAACCTGGGTAAAGCGTTGGTCATGTTTATTACCTTTCTTATCTAATTGTGTGATACTATCAAGCACCACTCACTGGAAACCCATCCACTCTCGTTATGTATAGAGTCATGGTGCTAAATAACAATGTGGTTAGGTGAGAAGAGTCAACGCGTTAACAATTTTGCAGCCTTCCCCCTGTGTTTGTAGGGCAATAAGATGAAAATTTCCAGGTCCTGCTTTGATAGATCACAGCTTATAATTATAGTCACGTTGCATGGGAACGTGGGCACAGCGCTGGCTAGATTAGAGAAACAGACAGACAAGATCGAAGCCTCCCTGTGTTTTTTTTTTCCTCTCAGAGTATGCTAACATGTGCCTATTTTAGGAATTTTGATGAGAATGTTTTCATACTTTTTCTCCATTCTTCGTTTTTATAGATCCGAAGGTTTCGCTGGTTCTGCTTTGTTTCACTTATAATAAATTCTTCTTTTGCTTGACCTTTATCTATTTCCTCTGTATTCAGTAGACTGTACTGTATTCCTTTCCTCCCTCCGCCACAATCAGAGCTCTCCACCCCCTCCAATGCTGTCTCCACCTCCCTCCCTGGAGGCAGCCCCTGTCATTATCACCTCTCCTTCACTCCTCTCTTCCCTGACATAAGCGAGAAGCTCGATGACACACAGTTCCCTGCTTAAGAAGAGGCTGTTCATCGCCAGTTTTTATTTATTAAATAACCCCCTTTCACAACGGTGCCTTACAGCTGATTGTAGAAGATATAGGAAAGAAAATTGAACAGTGGTTTACGGAACAGCGCGGTAGAGCTGTGGGTCCACCCGCCGTCCCCGGCTCCTGCTCTGTACTAGCAGATGTGATAGTCCGGTGGGCTGAAGGGCTGTGGGTCATGGCCTGGCAAAGCACTAAGCCTGACTTTTGAACGCCTTGCACCCCATCAAAATATTCATAGAATCCTAGAATCATTTAGGTTGGAAAAGGCCTTTAAGATCATTGAGTCCAACCATTAACCTAACACTGCCAACCAAGTCCACCCCTAACCCGTGTCCCTCAGCACCACGTCTACATGTCTTTTAAATACCTCCAGGGATGGTGACTTAACCACTTCCCTGGGCAGCCTGTTCCAATGTTTGACAACCCTTTTGGCGAAGAATTTCTCCTAATATCTATCCTAAATCTCCCCTGGTGCAATTTGAGGCAATTTTGTCTCGTTCTATCGCTTGTTATTTGGGAGAAGAGACTGACCCCCACCTGGCTACAACCTCCTTTTAGGTAGTTATAGAGAGCAATAAGGTCTCCCCTCAGCCTCCTTTTCTCAAGGCTTAACAACCCCAGTTCCCTCAGCAACTCCTCATAAAACTTATGCTCTAGACTTTTCACCAGCTTCGTTGCCCTTCTTTGGACACGCTGCAGCACCTCAATGTCTTTCTTGTAGTGAGGGGCCCAAAACTGGACACAGTATTGCGGTTACATGATACAAAATACCAATCGGGTATAAAGTCAGTCCAAAAGGTGAAGTGTTCCCAAAAGGGCTAAGTGTTTGCTGACAGGTTTTACGACAGATCCCATTTTTTCTTTTCTCACTAGGGTTTTACTGCACCTCCCATTTCTATCCTCAAGTCTTTTCTTGGTCAGTTCTTTGCCCACTTATAACTGTTTTGCCAAAGAGTAAGTCCTCAAAGCACCCATCCAAAAGGAAGCACCCCTGTCCTTTCTTTTCCTGCAGGTGCTGCAGCTGGGTGGTCTCTACAGCCTTTACCTTGGACCTGGCCTTACACCAGAAGTCTCCACTGCCATAGTAGCCAGCAGTGGCACTGTCACCCATCAAAGGCCATAGAAATGTCATTTGTTTTCAGTCTTATCAGCTGTGATCCAGGGTGGATCCAGGAAGAGACCTGCTGAGGCGCTGGAGAGGAGCTGCTGGGCAGTAGTCCTTCACTGGCAAAATGGCCGGGGATAAGGAATACAGCGCTGTTGCCTCATGCTTGCTTAAGGAGAGGCATCAAAAGAACTTAGACCAGTGGAGCATCTAATCAAGGCTCTGAAGGAGGTCTATAGAAAGTCTAAGAATACTAATATATGGTCCCGTGCTGGGGGATGTTTTGTTTGTAGCAGAATGAACTTGGCTGCAGTCGGTGGGAGAGTGGGGGGCTGCAGTTCTTGAGTGCAGCAAGAGTTTGGTGGCACAGCCCCAAGCCTCCCTTCTGTAGGAGCCACTTCCCCTCCTCAGAAGAAGGGCATCCCTCTGCACTGGTCGGAGTACTTTGAGAGCAGCGACGGGGAGCACAGTGGATAAACCAGACTTCCTCAGTTCCCAGGTACCCTTGAAAAGGTCCCAGGCTAACAGGGGGACAAAATGAGGGATAACCCCATTTGTGGGTGCTTTCCTTCCTTTTCACGGCAAGTCTTATTTTCTGGGCTCACTGCCAAGGACCAGGGTTTTCCAGCAGGGCTGTCCTGTCTTCTCAGTTATCCTGCACCCTGACCTTTCTGCAGCAGAGATGCTCCCTTCTCTGGCCCATCCCACCTCAGAAGCTTTGATCAAGACCGTGTCACATCTCCATCCCTCTGTGGTTGGGCAACCACTTCTAAGCACTTAGGTTTTGCTTGCTCTCTCTCTCTCAAAACCTTTCCTACTGAACAGGCGTAGACACAATTTTTATAGTGATGGCAGACACATTCACACATCTCACACAAACCCAGGGCTGTTTATTACCGTCAGAAAGTGTTTTGGCAATGGATGGACATAGAACCAACCCAGCTGTCCATCCTTTGGCAGCTTTCAATGTTTATATATATTTGACTTAAGCGATACCAGAAATTAGATGATTGATTTTTGGTGAAAACTAGCTGTACTGAGACACCTTTGTGACCAAGATGTTTTCTTGTGAATTACTTCTTTTAGTTATGTGTTCAATTCCACCCAGAATATAGTTTAGTTACCTAACAGGCTTGATTATTTAAGTTTAGGTGTAGGTCTGATTATTAACTCAGAAGTAAGAACTGCACAGTTTACTTCGTATAGAGCTACCGAGCTCCTTACAGAGCTACCAGTTCCTTTTAATTTCATAGGGGGAAACGTTTTCTTTTCCAAATATTGACCTCAGTTTAAAATCAGCCAGGCCTTTTGAAGATACTAAGCGAATGCACCTAGACAAAGCAGATGCAACGATTGCCCACAGGAAGATCAGCTGAAATGCTGCCTCCCAGGTCATGTTATTCTTATCCCTAACCTCTTAGGTGAGAGAGAGAGACAGAGAGACAGAGAGAGATGAAGAGATGCTGCAATTTCACCCACCTATCCTGCTCCATACCTGATAATTACCCATGACAACAAAAAATACAAGGGGGAAGACGCTGAATATGCACTTCTAAGAGATGGATGCCCTGGAGCAACAGAAACACAAAAGCAGCTCCCACAGGAGAAGAATAGGATTAACGATCTTGATTGTTTTATAATGGCCTCTGGTATGTTTTTCCTGTTTTGAGGCAAAAAAAGCTATTTGCTACACAAAGAAGAAACAAGTAGAGCCTACCTGGTGCAAAAAGGCAAGGGCATGAAGTATAACTAACTTGGAAAGGGAGAGAATAAGTATGGGAAGAGTCCTGCATGGATTCATCCAGGCACGTGTTAGTGATAGTTTAGAGAAAAAAAAAAAAAAAAAAAAAAACCACCTTAGTTTGAAGGAATTTTTACACGTATCTGATTTCTGAATTGCGTAAACTGTGACTCCAGCTTCAGAGAGGGGAAAGCCAATGAAAGCCAAACTAAAAAAGCCAAAAGATGTGGGAAGTAGCTTATGTTACTTTATAATATTGTATTTTCCCCAGTAAAGAGATTGTGGTCAACATGTTCTTCTCCGAGAGTGGTTCACGCTGCACTTAATCTGGTACAACTGTGGGCTGCCACCAAAGATGGCAGTCTTTCTGTCTTCATGTCCCCACTCCCACGTGTGTCCCTGTTCTCTTCCTTACATCACATTGAGGGATTATGCAATTTGAGGGTGAATCAGCTCCCCTAATCCCACAGAAAATGAACAGGTTTTGGGTGGGATAGTTTGCTTTGGGCTGACCCAAGAGAACTGAGCTGGAGGCAGATGGGGGGAGGATGGAGAACAAACTGATGAGTGCGTGGGGCAGTGACCTCTTTATCTCCATCAGCTTTAGCCAGAGCAACGTTTCTGACTGCAGTCTTAAGCAACTTCAAAACTGGAAAAGCACACAGGGAGAGCTGTTCTCTATCAACATGCTGCTGGACCAACAGCAAAGATCCGGGGGAGGAGGAGGTGGCAATAAATGGCATGGAAGAGAAAGAATTCTGAGGGGTTTGAACACTAAAGCATATGGGATGTTTGGAGAATGGGAAACCACCATCTCAGCTCTTTCTGGAGAACGGAAGGAGCCGGACTGATGCAGCTTCCATAACCTAGCGGCTGAGGAAATGAAAATCTCACTTAGCTTCAACCAAGAAATATTAATTGTTGTCTCATTTGCTGTTGTTCAGATATTTGCTGCTGATCACAGTCTAGCAGATGATGTGCTATGAAAGGTGGAGGCAGCATAAAATGCCTTGCTGAATAATTGATCACCCCCCCTCCAGGCTATGTCTATGGATGAATGCATATGCCAGTTAGGATGACTGTGTCCACAGTTAATGCTCTTAATTGACAAACACTTGATCTGAATTAAAATAGTATCTTTAAAGACATCTTATTTATGTCAGAAGGGTTTTCTTATTTTACAATTTCTCTTTTTTGTGTGTTTTTCTGATTAAATGCAGTTACCTTTTGGCCCTTTTATTGCATGGACATTTAGAAAGGGATGTGTTTTTTAAAAACAGTGGTGTAAATTTTGCTCACACCAAGTCAATGGGAAACCTCCTGTTCACCATCCCACTGTACTTTTTCATCCAATATGTGTTGCTACCAACATGTTATAATTCCCCCGTTTTCTTAATAGGAGTTAGGAGACCAAATGAAAGCCAATATATCAGGTCTCCGTATCTCATCTGCAAAGGCAACACAAAGCAGTAAAGGGTCAGAGGGCTAGACAACAGGGTTGCTGAACTCAGTCAGTAGCAGAGATTTTCCACCTTTAAGTCCATTCTACAGATTTCTTGGCCCTTCACAAGAATCACAGGAGGATAAGAAATTTTACCTGAAAATAGTCCTGATTCCTAAACATCTAAAATTTTCTAAAATTTTTAATGTTGCTGATGTTATGCGCGTGTTGTCTTCTGCAATTTACTGCAGGCTCTGGAAGGAGGGGGGAAAAAAAAAAGGAAAATTAAAAAAAAAAAAAAGAGGAATTAAGAGAGTTGGAAAAAAGGCAGCATTAGTACCAAACGGTGCCACCATACATGAGCTCTCCTCTCAGCTTTCTGCTTCATCCCAGCTTCCTCAGTGTTGCTTCTCCTGAAATGCACAGGGACTGGCTCTTAGAGGCCCTAGGCCATTCTCTCGTCTGTTCGCCTTTGGGAGGATTAATGGTTATTTGGAGGCAGCTGCCTGGATTTTCTCCCCATGTGACTGTTCACGCGGTCACATCCAAACACGGTCATATTTGGTTTAGATTTGCTATGATAAGCTGATTTACTGTTTCCTATATAAATTGTTTAACATGCTCTTGTAAGTCCAAAGTTAACATAAATTGTAAAAGGAGATACTATCAAATCTCATCGTTAATCATTTTATTTTTCAGTCTTTTTCAAGGCACTTTTACTTTTCTTTCAGGTGAGACCCTGATCCAGAGTATATAAAGGTGTGTCTACACATATCATGCATACTGCATGTAACCCTCTACATTACAGGAATATTAATTGGGGTATAAGGTCCAAGGTGAAGCTTTTGAATGTTCGAAAGTGGCAAGTTTAAGATCCCCTTATTACTCCTTTTTCATCTGTATTCTGCACTGAACCAGACAGAGATCCCATGGAGGAACACTACGTGCTGATACTGCATAATTCAATTGGCGCAGGGGACCAAGTCAAGGTCGTCTAGTCAGCTGGCATCTTCTGGCTTTTGGGTAGCTGACTTTGCTACCCACAGGACTTTCTTCTTAAGTAGCTTCCTTGCTTCTTTTTTACAAAAACTCTCAGTTTATGTTAAAAAAGAAAATACAACCTTGTTTGTCATGTGTCCCCCAGGCTATGGACAGGTGCCCTTTTCCAGATCCAGCTGTGCTGGGGTGAAGAGTTATCCTCCCTGCAGCTTATAGTCACCCACCCCTTCCCCAGGAAAAAAAACTCCTGTGCCCTGGTACCCGCCGGCTGAGCCCGCCCTCCGCCTCCGAGGTCACGGAATCACGGAATCACGGAATTTTCAGAGTTGGAAGGGACCTCTAGAGATCATCTAGTCCAACTCCCCTGCCAAAGCAGGATTGCCTAGAGCACATTACTCAGGACTGCATCCAGGCGGGTCTTGAAAATCTCCAGAGAAGGGGACTCCACAACCTCCCTGGGCAGCCTGTTCCAGTGCTCTGTCACCCTCACCTTAAAGAACTGTTTCCGTGTGTTTGAACGGAACTTCCTGTGTTCTAAATTGTGCCCATAATGTGGGGCACAAATGAATGAAATCGCTGCGGGTTAAGCAGGGTGAGCAGGAGGCTTCGCTCACGTGCCTGATTCAGACTGAGACAGCTAGGGAAAAGTCACGGGTCTTGGGGTGGGAGTTCGTAACTCTCTCAGTGGACCCCAAGGAATGATACCCAAGAACCGGTGCCTTCCGACAGATGAGGCTGTGAGTGTGTCAGTGTGCCGTTTGCACGGACGCATTTGCGGAGTGCCCTTCTGCCTACACCTGAGCAGCCCAGACAGAAGGACATTTGGCATTTTTTATAGTTCGGTTCTCTGCTGAAGCTGCGTAGGTGTTTTTGTGACAGGGGAAAGGCATTTCCCCTGGAAAATATCACAAACTTTATTATATAAACTGTGCGACTTCTCAAATAAAGAGAATGATTTTTCAAGGCAAGAAAGGACAAAGCCCTGAGCAACCCGGCCTGACTTCAAAGCTGACCCTGCTTTAAGCAGGAGATTGGACTAGAGACCTCCTGACATCCCTTCCAACCTGAATTAACCTGTGATCCTTTGATTTTTTAAAGTGAAAAATAACCAGCTACAGGTTTGCTGTTGCTAGTGCTAGAAAGGGAATGAAAATAATTCGCGCTTTGGAGCCCTGTTGGGAGGTTTCCCATTACAGCTGAGGCGATGGGATGCCTGGCTGCCCCCAGAAGGACAGTTTATGCTCTGCCAACCTTTCTGCTTTCCTGTTACTGCTCACATCGCCCCACGGTTTGTTGGATCCCCTGCCTGAGCTGGCAGAAAGCTAGTTTAGTGAGCTGACCTGGCTCAACCGTGGGTCAGACAGTGCCAGAGGGAGGAAAATGGGAAAAGGTGGAGCCACATGGCCGGGATTAACCCTGGGAAAGCAGGGCCTTAGCTTCTCACGTCAGCAGGCTGTGAGCTACTGCAGTTTTATTCTTGTAAGTTGATGTAGATGTGTCTAGTCACTGTCTGGGTCAGTTCTCCCACTGTCATGTTTAATTATTTACTGTGGGCCTGATCCTTCAGGACTGCAGCCCCACGATGTAGGCTGGTCTCCGTGCCCCCATCTTCCGATGTATGTTTAAGCTGTGAGTGCCAGGAATCAAGTCCTATATCTGGGAAGTACCACTTACACGTCTGCTGTTAAATAAGTGATAATCTACAAAGAGCTTTTTGCTTCCCAGTAAGTTGCCCGTTTGGCGTTTTTTCAGTCTTTTGATCGTAGGTCAGATTCATGTCCTTTTTTAGGACAATTGCTTTTTTGAGTGATTGTCAGTGCAACCTTATTGCTCAGGTTACCTATTTTTATATTGCCGACTTGCGATGTGCGCGATGAAGCCTGACTCGCCGCAGCCTGGAAAGAGCGGTCCAGCTCTCTCCTCCTTGCCGCTGGTTACAAGCTCCCGCTGCTTCCAATCAAACAGCTGTGGGCTGAGTCAGACTAGCTCACAGATCAGAGCAGAGAAAATGAACCCTGCAGAAAACCCAGCAGAGCCGTCACTGCCAGCCCGGCAAGCTCATCCAGCTCACCGTGCCCTGCTCTGCCCATAACGCAGCCAAGGCCGGGGGGGGAGGCAGGGATGGAGCCCTGGGCAGAGAAGGGGAGTATAAACTACAAAGTGATCGCGGAACTGCAAGATCGGTCACCTTTTGCTCTTCAGAAGCACTTGCATTCAAATTTTTCTTCAGGTGATTTTACACTGGGAGTTCCAGGAGAAATTCCCCATGAGGCTGCAGAACCAGTAAAAGACACCCGACCGTATTTTTTTTTTTTTTCCTCGAACAAATGTAGCTGAAAAGAATGATTGTTTAAAAATTATTGCTTCTTCTGCCACAGAACAAGAGCAAGCTGGAGAATATTCATCAGTTAAATATTTACAATAGTAAAGTCAAGCGGTGGTTTTCTTTTTAGCTTTCGGCAACAAATGCAAAATTGTGCAATGATTTGCTTTACATGGAGTCAGTGTGAAAGAACAACAGTATTTTTAAGAAGCTGTCAGTGGCTTATCTCACAGCTGGCACCTATTAATACAGTGAGTAATTTCTGCAAACCCAGATAGGCTCCAAAATTAACGCTATCCATTAAGAAAGACCATGGAGTGCTATAATTATGTCAGAGTACTTTGGCTGGCAATAAACAAATCATCCTTAATGTTGTATTCACATACATTAACACAGGTTTCTAACCAGAAAAGCTGCAAATTTATTCATTTTTAATACAATTTAATCCATACATAGTTTAACATCATCAAGAAAAATAACAATTTTTCTATTATTTCCGCATCAGCAATTTTTGTGGGAACTAGCCAGTTTGACATCGCACTTTTTTTCTAGTAACGTTCCCATGTTAATGTGTGCTTTCACCCAGCCTTCTCAGACTGCTCAGAAGTGACACAATTACTTCAGACTCAGCAGTGCAGCAATAAATTACAAATTGTCCTCTAGCTTGTTTTTGCACACCCACGGAAAACTTCTTCCCTGCGGTTGCTCTCAAAAGACTTGAGATTCCATCTGCTTATTTTATTTCCCAGGTGGAAAAGAAAGGGGAAAAAAAAACCCAAACAAGATAAAACTGAAGAGGCTGCATCCATTTAAACCTGTTCAAAATCCAGACTGGGTTTTGGGTTTAAGCAGAGTCACTGAAGATTTACAGTGACAGACAGACAAGAACTCAGTATCTTCATCCGAGGCTGAGTTAGGAACACATGTAAACAACTTGGAATAAGGATTAAACGCGAAAGAACTTGTGCCCACTGTTTATTTCTCTGTAAATACGTAATGCTATCTTGAAATAAGGTCTGTCAGTCAATTCAGGCAGTCAATTTGACCCTTCTGACTACCAAAAGAAGGTTCCTCAGCTGGGACACTGGAGGAGTATAGAATACTAAGCTGCAGTGCTGAGCTGCTAGCAAGGCGGGAAGCCAGGCTGGAGTAAAGGAGAATATTGCCGTGATTCTGGGGATTTAGGTGCTGCAAGGGCAGCCTCAAAAAAAAAACACACTGAAACAACAAACCAGCTCTAAGAACTTATCTTACTTGACTCATTTGCTGAAAGCACCAAGAGGCTACTACAACTGCAAGTTACTGGACAGGTAGAGGCTAGTAGCAATAACTTTTTCTGAAAACGTAATTTAATCTTCCTATGGGGACCTCAATGCAAACATTTGCAGAGGTTACTGGTATCCTGCAGTAACGTATCTGAGCTTTCCAGCTGAATAATGTGGTTTTTGTTTTTTTTTTTTTTTCACCAATACAGCAGTTATCCTAATACAGCTGAAAAACATGGTGTATCACTAGTTTTTACAAATGCTCTGACTCTTCCCATCTCTATTTGATTTCAAACACAAAGAAAGTGACTGTGCAGTCACATTCTCCCGTGCAAAATACTTCATGTGCAATAGAAAAAAAAAACAACCCAGTTATTACATAGTTATTACCCTCTGTATAATGTTCAGTTGCTTCTTAAAATAAATGTGTATCTAATAAAGCAACTTAGCAGCTTATTTCCAAGAAAATAATAAAAAAAACCCCTATGCTGACTTACTTTGTCTATGACATTTCTTGACTTTTGGAAGGCTCCTGGTATCAGGATATGACCCCTCTTCCTCGCCAATTAAAAATGAAATAAACCAGCAGACAATAAAAGAAAAATTTCTCCCAGACCATCTTCTGGAACTGACTGCCTCTTTCTTTTTAACTCCCTGGCTTTCCCACTGTCCGGGTACAGCTGCAGCACACTCATATTATCACTGACGTTCCTGCTGTTCGTCTTTATATGGGTAACATTAGCTTTACAATACTTCCCATCTTTGATAGCACTGGAAACAGACATTTCAAGGTTGCTTCTGAACTTGGAGGTTTTGTACAGCAACAGCATTTATCAGCACATCTAAGACAGTATGATTGGACTGGCCAGAAATAATTCTTCCAAGCTCTTAACTGAGGACTTCAAACTGAAGTGGCAGCATGCTGTGAGAGATCATCCTGACTATGCCTACTACGCCAACCCTTCCTGCACCTTCTGAACATCAGAGAAAGCTTATATAAGTTGTAATATCATCACCATAGGTGATATTTCTTTTTTTTGGTTGCATTTCCAGAGCTTGAATGTACTGTAAGGAACATAGAGAACTGGCGTGTTTGTGGTATGTGTCTTCTTATAGATATCTGACTGAATGGTTCAATACTTAAAACTTCTTTGCTTTGTACACATCAAAGTTCGAGATCCTTTCAAATGGATTGTAGGATGGATCACCTAGGACATGGCTTTGATATGATGCATCACCTATGTGTTGGATATAGCACTTTTTGTGACAATTTACAGATCAAATGTTTCAATTAATTTTTAACTTCAAAATTAAAACAAAAAACACCCCAGTCACTTTAGAAATATGCCATTTGCCTGTCTTTTATCCCACACCTCTGTGCAATAATACAAAAAACATCAGCGCATTCAAACTTTCAGTAGAGTTAAAGCTCCTGAAATCTCACGTGTAGGCTTCAGCTGGAGGACATACATTGACAGTGTGTTATTAATGACTGGTATAGAAAGTGCTGTAGGCGATAAGCAGGTGCAGATCTACACCTCGATGTATAACGCTGGAGATAACAAAGCCAAGCGTCATCCTTCCTCACTCCCTGATTTGCATGATTCGGTTTAATTGGGCAAAATCAGTTGGGGACACCGGCCTCATCTGTTAATAGCTCTTTCTGACAGCGTGCACAATTACCACCCGGTCCCCAATGTCACTCTTGTAAAGGATCTCTGTGCCTGACTGCCAGTCAATTAATGATCAGGCTTATAAGGTCTCTTTGGCTGGTGTTAGTTCCCCCAGTAATGCACAGCAGCTGTAGGCCGGGCCTAGCTTATGACTGTATTTTGTTTGCTTGGCATTGCCACGTAGCAGCACAAAGCAACTAGTGCCTGCTGCTGAATCTGTCTCTCGACTTCAGATGACGTTTTCAGCTAGGCCAAGGTTCTTCACATATATCTTTAGTTTATGGCAGATACTAGGCTACCGTTCTTGTGTCTTCTTAGTGGGTTTCTTCCTGGGTTTTCTTGTTAAATGTTTGCGTGTAAAAACCTTTTAAAGAAATTCTCAGCCAAAGATCAGTGTTAAATTGGAGTCGATATTGAGAATGTGTGTCACTAATTTAACTGAAAGTACTCCCAGAAAAGGTATGAATTGCATCTAGCGATGGCTACTCCCATCAATATCTAGATCCCTTTTTTCACCGATTTGGTCATATCTGCAACTGATGAACTGAATGTCAGGTCCTGAATGGACACTACCAAAGAGACTAAAAGTAAATACACATTCTTGCACAGATGTCTGCTAGCTATTTTACTGTCGTAAGCTAATATCTCAAATGTAAGAATGCTTTGAATTATCAATTGGATAGTCAGTTTTATTTCTATACTATTTTATCCTTTGATCTGTGGATTACAACACTTGTTAAAAGATACAAATCTGCTGTACATCTAGGCACAGAGAGAAAAACTGTTAGATTGCTTTGGTCTTTTTTTATTGGTGTTGATAAAGCAGGCAGTTTGCTGTCAGTTACAAAGTGTTTAGTTTACCTAACCCTATATCCAGATGACCAATTAGTCATGCATATCAAGGTGATCTGATGATTGAAGACTTCTGTATGTCCATCCCCTGTCCCAGCCAAGCCAACTAAAAAATCCCAGTGGTTGGTCCCTTACCAGCATGATAAATTGAACTTCAAACTATGTCATATTACTCTTTGAAGCTATATCATCCTTGATTGCCACAGCGTCTAAAATGAAAATTGGAAGGATGATACTTACTGTGGTACCCAACCAATTCTATCGCTTCAAAGATTATAGATTAAGTAGATTCGTTTTGGAAGATTAGCCTATCAAAAATGCTAGCATTAATGAAAATAATACCTTTCTGCCCTGTAATAGGCTTTCTTCCAGGTCTAGTCTGCCTGCCTTCTTCCTCATATCTAAGAAAAAGGTTTCAAACATCAAGAATTTCATATTCCAAATGCCATTTAAATAATTTATTATCAACGCTATTTTGAAGGCTTGTTTTTTGAAGCATTCTACATTTTCCCTGCCTTGTAAGAGTGTTACAATGCCCTTTATTCTTTTAGACTAATCCAAAGAGCTCACTCGATATACTTGAGTGTTCTGCTCTGTCAGAATGATATCTTATCCTGGCAAATGTCCAGCCGGTATTTCATTTAAATTTAAACAATAGAAACCATGATGATTTTGAACTCCCTCCACTCAATTCTCATCACACAAACCCAAGTTTGTACCCCAGCACAAATACGTGACCTTCCCACAGCACTGTTTGAAATTAAGGGATAGGTAGCTTTTGGACGTGCCATCAAATTATAAACTGTAATCTATCTTAAAGCTACAAGTCGAATAAAGCTCGGTTTGGCAGACCAGAGAGATTATGATTCATGCTTTAATTTTATCTGTCAGGTGCTATTGCAGTGCTATTCTGGCCAGCGTCCCAGGCAAACTCCTAAGAAGACAGAACACAGCTCTCAGAATACGTGCACTTTTTAGACTTCGAAGCTCCAGGACCTCCCTTGTATTTGACCTCCTGAGGTAACCAAACAAACACAAAGTCAATCAATCATGTCCTGCCCCTGTCTCGTTGAGGTGCTTTTTTCCTACATCTACTCTACAGTTTGTTATCTTCTAGTTACACAGGGACAGATTCTTATCTGGACTTAAGTGTACAGGTCAAACAGCTTGCATAAAGGTATGCTGGTTAACCCAAGCAGAGTATCTAGCTCATTTTACTGCACCTTAATGAGAGACATGCTTAAAGAGTTTCTGCTACATGTCTCCCTTCTTAGCTGTAAAATAGCTTTTTTACAACAAATAAATCCAATTATAGGATTTTTTTTTCTTTCAAAATATTGAACTACAGATAGAACTACTGAATTTATTTGAAATCTTCTCACATGTGCAGCTAACAAATATTCTGTTGTTACTCTATAAGCTAGGAACTCACATTATTAATTACTTTATCTGCTTAAGTACTTCCCCAAGGATAAGGGAAATGGTAAAGCCTTTACTGTATGTTCTACTGGTATCATAAAAAAGACATTCAACACTTCATTCTTAGCAATATTTATCAATGTTTATATGAAAAGGGTAGCAGTTAAATAGACCTAGTGAGGACAAATTTGGACATTAAAGTTGTCTAGAATGCTACAGAATTTGCAATTAATTAAAAACAGAAGCTTCTAGATAGTCCTTTCATAAATCCAGTCTTCAGGAAAATGTAATTCTTCTCCAAACCATCTCATTTAATAGAGTATGCATAGAGATTTTATTCTTCTGGGAGAGGTATATTAAGGCACTGCATGCCCTTATGTATTTTGCAAGTGGTAACTAACAAACTGAGGCAGAGATCTGTGGGTACGTTTGAAAGCATAAATCAGAAGCTGTCACGCAAAGCTGGCTTAAAGCTTGTGCTTACACTGCCTTGATCCCAGGGTTTCTTTGAAGATTTCTTTGTAAGGCTGTGCCAGAGCATTCTGAGGGTTAGTCGAACGTACGTAACGGCTACAGATGATGATAACTCCAATTCAGAATTAAGTAGCGAAATTTGTCATTTTTCAAACTCCCTTGTGTGTAACTACATTGCCTTTTCCTCCTTAGCAGCCAGAGAGCGGCAGTTTAGCTTGAGAAAAGAGCTTTTGCATCAGCGGTGTGCCTGTGCAGCGTCAGCCGCACAGCCTCCCCCGTCATTTTGCAGGCTAGACACCAGTGAGACCGTGCGGCGCAGCTGCTTCGGGAAGAAGTCGTCTGGCCTCAGTGTTCAACTTCCAGCGATGGCGATCTGTGACCATCATCTTGATAACTGCAATTTTATTTTTATTTTTTTTCCCGGGGCGCTTTTTTTTTTTTAAGGTTTAAATCATCTTAAAAATAGCAGCGCTGCAAGATGAGGTAGTCTTTTATTTGAACAGTTCTTCTTGAATCCTGAGCAACTGGGAGAGTCTCCTACTTGAGCAATTACTTAACAGGAGGAATCAACACCAATCCATGTTGACTGACAGGTTCCTCTGGGAGATTTCTGCTTCTCCCGGCCCCAGACCACCTGTCAGTGCGATGGGCTCGCTACAGACGGTGCTCTGAACCTACAGGCAAAGCCTGAGGGTACACTCCACGTTAATTAGACAACTTCGTTACTCATTCTCTCTCTCATTTATATATTCATTTATTTTGAAAAAGGAGCGCTGTAAAGGGCTCCGACCCAATATTGAGTCTCCACGCCGTCCAGCCCTGCGCTTGGCGGCAACACAAGTCCAGCCAAAAGGATGGGGAGAGAGATGAAGGGGTGGTGAGAGGCAGCGCCTGGTTCTTCGGGGAACGCTGGCGTCGCAACAGCCTCAGCACAGCGGCAAGGAAATTGTCTTCTCCTCAGGGGAGAGGCTTCCTCGCCTGGCCTTGATTCTGAACCCACACGGTGTTGTGTTCTATTAGCTGGATCTGATCCCTGAGCTTTTATTTTTTTGTTCCTTTTTGTTGTTTAGATGCTATATTTTATGTTCGTTTAATCAAAAGGAGGGGAAAAAAAAGGAGGAAAAATGGAAAGGGTAAGGAGGCAGAGGACACTGACATGGATTATGTCACGATATAATCTTTTGCCAAACTGAGACAAAGCCAGTGATTCCACCACCACCCCCCCCCCCCCGAAAAAAAAAAAAAGTGAGATCTCTTACTGGCACTCCCGCATGCTGCACCTTTATTAAATCCATCTTTCTCTCCGTTATCTAGAATAGCGTGGAAATTGAGAAAAGGGGACTCAAGAGGTTTCTTATGGAGATCTCTTACCTCAGAGTATTTCATAATGAAAATGTAGTGAGCTGATATGGAATACCTTTTAAGAGAAATTTGCGACTGTTTTGAATATTTATGTACCCATGTCTCTGTGTGTTTATGTGTGTATATATAGCCATGAGCAGTGAAATACACTTTTTATTATACACAGCAAAGGAATTCTTCTTAAGGATTCATCATCTTTGTATGTTTGGTTTTTTTTTTCTGGCAGAAGGTTGGTTTGTTCATTCACTCCTATTACATCTGAAAAAAAGCAGTACCTCTGCAATATCCTTTTTTCCTCCTGATGCCACAGTGCTACACGTTCACCCTTTCCCTTCGTTTGTCAGAAATAACGCCCGTAAGTCAAATTCTGATCTCAAAGTAAATCTGGAGGAATTTATAAAAGAGATTTACAGTGAGAAAAAAAAAGAATGGCACTTTTGATCCAAAGGTGGCTTATGGCACTTGTGAATCCAGCCGTGGCAGTAGGTGTTTGCGTGCTGACTGACACGGTGTTGGAGAACTGAGCTGAAGCTGGAACTTGCTTAGGGGCTTTAGTTCCAGTATTTCATTTTTTTGCTCTGACAGCTTTTAAAAAAATGCCGTGTAGGACCAGGAAGCTATGTGACTTTCAGCCGTATCCCCTAATCAGATTCAGAATGCTTTAAATATCGCTGCAAAGTGTGAAATCTCCTCTGGGCTGCTGTTCTTCCTTTGGCACTGTTTCCACTGGAAGCCTGCCACCTGCACGACACGAAAATAGGAAACCCAATCTCTGGCCAGATTTTAATGCTTTAAAACAACTCCTAAAAGAGAGAGCATCAGTGAAGGTGAAAAGCAAGCAAGAGAAGAGTGAGACATGACAGAAATTGGAGGATGAAGCAGGCAGAATAAGCAGTACAAAGGACCAGCTAGAAAGATACATCTCAGATGTAAAGAGAGGGAGGAAAAGAAAACAGGAAGCAGGATGGAGGAACACATAAAGAGAAATAAGAAAAGGGAAAAAAAAAAAACAACAAGGAAGATGACAAATAGCAGAAAGGGAAAGAGGGAGCAAAGTAGGAGGGATAAAGGCAGATGATGAAATCGAGGAGCAGACCTGAACACATAGCGTTGAGAGCAGGCTATTTTTTTCTCTCCTGTAGCCCCGAGGGAGCGTGGCTTGCTAATCAAGGTATGTATGTGTTCACCCCTGCAACCAGCTAGATCTTATGCTGATGTCAGCAAGAGCTGGCAGCTGAAGACAGAGGTTGTTTCTCTTTAAAGGAGCCTCTGCAATGCATACCCATTCCTCCTCAGGGGCGGGGGGGAGGGGGTGTCTGGCTTTGCCCAAATGCATCCCCCTTGGCAGAGGATGTACTGAACACTACCTCAGTTCACCCTGATGGGAGGAGCCAGGGAAAGATTCAGCCCTAAATTTAAATAGTTGATAATGGCAGCTTCACTCCAGTTCCTTTAACCCCAAGAGATCCAAATTCCCAGAGAGTAGTGAGCCTTGCCTCCCTCTCTCCCTTTAATAGATGGTTCAAAGCAAGACCCCAGCTTTGCCACTGTGAACCGTTTGTCCTGAAGAAGCCAATTTTTCACCATTTGTTAGGAGGGAAACTTCCACTGGCTCCTCAAGTCCAGACATAGGGTGTGTGAACACCTTTCCAGCATCTGAAGCCATCGCCTGACGTACATTCAGTCGAGCATTCACAGGCAGCTTTTAGCACACCTTTCCTGGGGGAGGTATGATAGAAGAATTAAGTATCAGTATTATTTATTAACATTCTCTAGAGACGTATCTGAGATGAATTACCATCTTCAGTCTAAAAGACCGTCATGTGTGCCACTGTGCCTGGGAATCTCAGCAAAAGGGCCAGAAATATTTAATGAGTGTTGAGAATGTTCTTTTATTCCTAGCAGTGATCCTTCACACCTCAGATTACCTCTGAGAGAGGCTGAATGGAAAAAGTAGGGAAACTTTAAGAGTTTTCTGTGATGAAGCAGAGGACTTACAGAGACTATAGAGCTGAACATTTGTCGTCTTCTAAATTCTGCAAGGATAAAGGCTGGGCCCAGACCAGGAGAGTGAATGGGAAGTAGGTAGTAAACGAAATGATTATTTGATAATTACCAAGCATCTGAAATTAAGTGGTTTGGTAATTTCATTCCAGTCCATAGAGGACAGATATAAAAAATGACCACTATGGTCAAATTTTTCATGATCCTAGACACACAACTACCGCTGCTGCGTTATAACCTGCGAACGTTCTGTGTACAGTCCTCTGTCTTATGTGTTTGGAGCCAAATTTGCACAAACATACAGTCAAATTATGGCCCTAGAAAGACTGCTGGACTTATTCACCATCGTGTTACTCCAGGTTCACGACAGAATACCCCTGCTGATGTCAGGGCTCTTCTGCCTGTGTGAAACCTGAAGGATATGGTGGTGAACCAAGTCTCATGAATGCAATAGTTCCCTAAAAATTATATAATGTGCTTAGGTCAGGCTTGTACATGCAAGCATGCGCAAACCCTTTTAAACCATGTTTTAGGCTCTCTGATGTTACGATGTACTCCAGATGTGGTCCCTCCCTGTCCCAGCCCTTTCTAAAGCAGAATTTTGGTCTCCTGCCTCCCCACACCAGTAAGAGCAGTGTGGACTGCCAGGAGCCACTGATATGTTTTTCATAGCTTGGGCTCATCCTGAGGCTGAGCAAACACAGGCTGGAGAGGCAGTTCTCACTGTCACCAATCTTACTGTCTTTATTTTAGGGTCTGAGAGTATCTTTCACTTTTCATGGAATCACGGAGTTTTCAGAGTTGTAAGGGACCTCTAGAGATCATCTAGTCCAACTCCCCTGCCAAAGCAGGATTACCTAGAGCACATTACTCAGGAATGCATCCAGGCGGGTCTTGAAAATCTCCAGAGAAGGGGACTCCACAACCTCCCTGGGCAGCCTGTGCCAGTGCTCTGTCACCCTCACCTTAAAGTTTTTCCGTGTATTTGAACGGAACTTCCTGGGAACCATTGAAAAGACTCTATCCTCCTTCAACCCACCCTTCAGATACTTGTATGCCATAATAAGGTCTCCCCTCAGCCTTCTCTTCTCCAGGCTAAAGAGTCCCAGCTCTCTCAGCCTTTCCTCATAAGGCAGATGCTCCAATGCCTTAATCATCTTAGTTGCCCTTTACTGGACTCGCTCCAGCAGTTCCCTGTCCCTCTTGAACTGGGGAGCCCAAAACTGAACACAGTATTCCAGTTGTGGCCTCACCAGTGCAGAGTAGAGGGGGAGAATGACCTCCTTCGACCTACTGGCCACACTCTTCCCTATGCAGCCCAGGATTCCATTGGCCTGTTTGGCGACAAGGGCACATTGCTGGGTCATGGATAATTTACTGTCTACCACGACCCCCAGATCCTTCTCCTCAGAACTACTTCCCAGCAGGTCCACCCCTAACCTATACTGGTGCTTTACATTCTTCCTCCCCAGGTGCAGGACCTTGCACTTGCTTTTGTTGAACCTCATTAGGTTCTTCTCTGCCCAGCTCTCCAGCCTGTCCAGGTCACGCTGGATGGCAGCACGGCCCTCTGGGGTGTCAGCCACCCCACCCAGTTTGGTATCATCAGCGAACTTGCTGAGGATACACTCTGTCCCCTCATCCAGGTCATTAATGAATATATTAAACAAAATTCACAAGCTCTGATTTTTTTTTTTTTTCCAGTGCAGTAGCATATAGAAGCCTGACAGGATTCTGGCCTCATTATACCAAGCATGTTAAAAAACCTCACCAAACAAATTGCCATGAATTGATTTAATTGTGTTGATTTTATTATATCAGTGCAACCCAAGCAAAACAGATACACTGTGCTGGAATAACCTGCATTTGTTCCAGTGCAATTTTATACTTACGTAGTTTTCCTTTTTATAAATAGGGATTAAAAGGTGGTTTATCTACAATATAATGATCATCGTCTTTATGGAGAGTTTTTTACACTTAAGCAGTGACAAAGTGATTACTTAATTGCTGAAGATGCCGGTAATGCAGCAACTGGCATAGGTTTGGTGTGTGCAACAACGGTTCAAGTATTGACTAAATGGCAAGTCTTCATAAGGATTTACACAGCAACAGCCTATTGTTAAATAACAAGAACACATTTTTTCAGGAACAACTGTAATTTTCTCTGCAGCAAGAATTTTCACACAAAAAGATATTTAGAAATTGCTACCATCCCCTTTCACATCCTCTTTAATATGAATAAACTTTTAACTGAGAAGTCATGCATGCCAGAACATTTATACCATAAGATGCTGAAAATATTATTAGACCTTTAACTTCCACAAAGCTATCGGCATAATGTCATTTTCAATGTCATAATCATACCATGAGCATTTCCCTAGTACAATGCTATAAAAATGTCAATTTTGAGATAAGAGACCAAACACTAGCTAGAGAACGACTGCTTGATGTACAAAGAGACAATGATAGTGCCGATCCCTCCTGTCTTAAAGATGTGTTTACTTTAGCTCAGCTGAATTAAAATATGGTGCAAACAACTATTCCAGAACAACTGTACTTCTAAATGAAACCAAACTTAAAACTAAAGGAATTCAAAATGAAGGTTTATTCATCCCCTTTCTTTCCCTGAAGCATTCTTTTAAAGACTGCTAATACCGATGCCATCAATTTTGTCATTCAGACCATCTAGGTCATGTCCCATACAAATATTTAGCAGAGACAGATGAGTTTTCTGCCACCATTTCAGTTGCAGATGACATGGGATGGCTTGGCACTTTCACTGATGTTCTCCTGTGCTCCTATTTCAGGACACAAAAAGCTGTGAGGAAAACAGCCTTTCTTTCCTCTTTAGTATTATTCAAGAGTAAGACCCATCCTTGCACAAACCCATGGGCACCATGGGTGGCACCATGTGGAGGGCACCATGACCCATCCACCTGAACTCTTGAATGCACCATCCCAATCACCTTTCAGCTCCCAAAATAAGGGTTAGTTGGGAGTTCAGTGGGAAACAGGCCCAAAGCTGCTGGGAAAACACCACGATCATTAAGCACAGTGGTTTGGGTGATGGCCATGCAGCAGAAGGTCTGGAACACGACAACCAGAAAGATTACTCGCCTGTTAGGGATAACATTTGTGGCTGGCAGTTGCAATTCCCCCTGCTGATTAGAAACAGTTCTCTCCAAGAATGGTTCCTGTGGGATTACAACATATCCCAGCATTTTGTAACCATCAGTGGAAGTTCTGTTTTGCTTCTCACAATTGGTATGGACAAAGTAGGCTGCGACAGAGGAAAGGTCAAGAGCAAGAGGTCATTTCAAAATAATTGCTTTCTGAAAGTGGGGAAAGAATATGTTTGTTTATACAGTAGAGAGAGCGCACTGTGGAAAAGGGCACAAGGAGACAGGTTTCTCCACTGCTTCCTGGCTAGAGATTTCATGTAGCATGAGGTTCAAGCACAGGTGAGTCACCTCATGTAATTCTGTAATTTTAAAGAGTAGATGTCCAGCTCTGGACTATTGGTGCAAAGCTCTCTTTAGAGTCAACGGCCCCTGTTGGAGAGAAAATCATGTGCCTGTCTTAGCATCAGATCCATCACCTTCAGCAGGAGCTTGTTTCTCCCCACTGGGGGTTGGGTCTGGGCACCTACTTCATGTAGATGTCTAACTAAATACCAACAAACCCAGGCCAGCTGCCTCTGCCTGGCATGGCCTGTCCTCAGATGTGCAATCCATCCATTTTATTTATCACTTACAGAAGGCTCTATGAGAAGTATAAAAAGAGAAGAAAGAAAGAAACTGCAATAGAGGAAGAAAGGAAAAGGCAAGGCAAATATGGGAAAAAAAACAGAAGGCAAGGAAAATTACAATACTGGAAGTAGAACGTGAATGCAGAATGAAATTAGGATAAACGGCTAACCACAAGTGGGAAATACTACACAGGCTTCAAATTGCTGGTGTACAAGATTGCTAGAGAGATGCAGAAAACTGTAAATCTTTTAAAAGTATTAGTACTTTTACATAAATGTGATGTCCCAACTAACGGGTCTTTCATCACTTCCCTAAGTCAACCTCAAGCACTTTACCTACATTTTTCTTTTCTTTGTCATACCCCAGTATTTCTATCTGAAATTCTTTTTGACAACTTTGCCTTCAGAATCAGAAAGTTTCTCCATTGTTCACTTGTTCAATTTTCAAAGAAGCCTACATCTTTGGTTATGCTTTTTCACACACTTGGGTAAAGAGTCCGTCCTGTCCCGTCCGCCCCCGGGCATATTTTGTTCTCAAAATCTCATCATTTCTTGACAAAGACAATGCAGAAAAAACTAGATTTGACCACTACGACGCTGACCAGTACCATTTCATTGTCTGCTTGCACTCTGCCATCTACCTGCATCTAACTGCCGTCTTTTGTTACGTACTTAGGACATGTGCTCTTTGTTCCGGTTGTACAGCATCTTGCAAAATGGCATCCTAGCCTGTGACTGGGGCTCCGGTGCACTAAGATGATATAGGTAATAAAACACCAGTGTTTTGTTTACTGTTGCTGCGCTGCACGTGAGCCACACCGTACCTGTAAGCTTTTGAGCACAAAAGCACCACACGGTGCAGGGGGACAAGGTAACACCGCTCTCTCCTGCTTCTCTACCCATACCCATCAGGTTCTCCTCCCGTCTCAGACTAACGGGCCGGTTTGGCCCATGCTTTCCAAGCAGAACCTCATGTTTAGTTTTTTCCCCTTGTTTCTTTCTCGCTGTAAAGAACGGCCTGGAGCAGACTCTTTGGGAAGGAGAACAAGGCAATCTAGATGCTACAGCGAGCAATAGCCTGCGCCACACAGCAGCTGTTCCCCAAGGGAGAGTCGTGCAGGCCGCTGTAAACCGCTCCATCTCCCGGGCAGCCCGTTTTGCCCTCACGCCTCCCCGCCGGGGACAGCCCCTCCGCCGGTTCCGCGGCTGTACCATCGCCCCCCGCCCCCCCGGCTCACACCGCCCGGCCCGCTCCGGCTGAGGGCAGCGCAGCGGGCCGCCGCCTCCCCGCGGCCTTCCCTCGGGCCGCGGCCTCGGAGACGGGCCCCGGCCGCCGGCTCCGCCCGACCACGGAGCCGAGAGGCAGCTCCTCCCCACCGGGCCCGGCGCAACCCCCACCTCCCCCGGCCGCTCAGCCCGCCCGGCCTACCCCGGCGGCGGGCAGAAGGCCGCCGTACCACCCCCCCGCCCCGGGGCGGCCCGTCCTCCCCCCTCCCCGCTCCCCGGCGGGACAATGGCCACGAGCCGCCCGCACGCCAACCGGCCGCCGGGGCCGCCCCTCGGCGCCGGCCCCCTCCCTCAGCGCCGCTACGCCGCAGCTTCCCCCCGCCCCTCCCGCTGCTGCCGCCGCCGCCCCCAGCAGCCCCCGCGGCGCCCCGGCCCCGCCGCCGCCCGGCTCGCAGCTCCTGAGCCGCCGGCGGTTGCGAACCTGCCGCCGTGCGCGGCCCGCCGGGCGCCGCGGCCTGCGGGCGGCCGCTGGTTGGCGGCGGGGGGACACGTGAGGGGGGAGGGGGCAGCAGCAGCAGCGGCGGCGGCGGCGGCGGCAGGAGTTTCCCCGACAGCTGGAGGTTGCGGCGGCGGCTCCTCCTCCCCGGGTCCCCGTTAGAGCCGAGAGACCCCCCGCGCTCCTCCTTATTGACAAACACACAAAGGGCCGGGCCGGGGACGACGTCTGGAGCCGGCATGGGAGACAAGAAGAGCCCGACCAGGTAGGGGCAGGGGCAGGGGCAGCGGCGCCTTCTCCTTCTCCTCCTCCTCCTCCTGCTCCTTTCCCCGGGCCCTGTCGGCGGCGGCCGGGTGCGCGGAGCCGGCGGCGATGGCGGCCGGTGGGGCGGCCCCGGGGGGGTGGCGGCGGCGGCGGCGTGAGGGGCGTCGCGCCCGGTGTTGCCCCTGGCGCGCGCGCGTGTGTGTGTGCGCGCGTGTGTGTGTGTGTGTGTGTGTCTCTCTCTCTCCCACCGCAGGCCGAAGCGGCAGCCGAAACCCTCCTCGGACGAGGGCTACTGGGACTGCAGCGTCTGCACCTTCCGCAACAGCGCCGAGGCCTTCAAGTGCATGATGTGCGACGTGAGGAAGGGCACCTCCACACGGTGGGTCGCCGGCGGCGGCTGAAGGCGCGGGGGGGGGGGGGAGGCGGCGGGAAGGCGAGGTGAGGGGGGGGAGCCGTTGAGCGGCCTCCCGGGGTGTGAGGGAAAGCGGCTGTGACAGGAATCGGGTCACGTTTACTGGGGAGCCCAGGGGAGGGAGGGAGGCGGGGGTGGGGAGCGGTGGGTGTCCCCTGACCCGATTCCTGTCACAACCGCCTTCCCTCACGCCCCGGGTGGCGGGAGGCCGCCCAACGGCTCCCCCCGGCTTGGGTCACATTTACCGGGGAGCCCCGGGCCGGGGGGGGACCCCTCGGCCCGGGGCTCCCCGGTAAACGTGACCTGTGCCGGGGTGTGCCTGCTAAGACACTCACCCTTTTATTTATTTTTTTCTTTTAAAATCTTTTTTTTTTTTTTCCTATGAGTTTAACTTTGCCTCATAAATCCCCCCACCCCTCCTTTTTAAAAAAATTATTATTATTTTTAAATTCGCTTTTCATCACAGAGCATCACCGTGCGTGTTTCTGGGGGCTTGCTAGGGGTGGGTTGTAACCCTCGGCTGTTTAGGGGAGGAATTGTCGGTTAGCTGAATTGCGCCCGTATGGAAGCGCCCACCCTGCGTATCCCCGACTTCCCAGGAGGACCTTTTCCCTGTGCCCCCGTTGGAAAGCTCACGGTGGATTACCTGGTTCCTGCGTCTGCCGGTGGTTTTTTTTTCAGTATCGTGGCCTGAACGTGCGTGCTTGGGGAATGGAGGCTTTTTATAAAGCCAACAGGAGTGCACTTGTAGCTGTTGCGTGCTAACCAGAGAGAATATTGCTAAAGAATCCTTTGTTATGGTTATCATACCTATGGGTTAATCCCCTTGGCAAGACAAGTTTGAAGTGGCAATAAAAGTTGCAATTCTATCAAAAGCAGCAATTACGTTCTAGGTACCCGTCAAAGCAGTGCTGAATATGACTTGCAATAAACGTTACATGTTTGAAATTATAAGTGCGAGGTCAGGTCCAATTACTTGACAGAAAAGATTCATCTTTATTTCTAGAGTTGATGTCCTAGACTTCTGAAAACCAGAATGAATCTTGAAAGGACTTCTCATAACTTCAGTTTTGAATACTAGTTGATTTTTTTATTTTTTTTTAACCAAGGAAATCAGTGAGGTAAATGCACTGAGAGGAATTGTATCTGTCACGTATACTGTGGTTTCCAGTTATAACAATGACATTGTGTTTCTGTTATTGATAGATGTGTACAGATAGATAATATTCAGCAAAATAATACTGCTGAAATAATGAATGCAAAATCTTTAAAAGAGCGTGAATAAAGCCTCTTTAACCTCTGGTCAGTTTACTAGGCAAAGTCAATTTAAAATTATGTTTTGTTGCACTGGAAACTCAGCTGGATAAAAGCACTAAAATTAAAAAAAAAGTGTGGCAAAAATAAATAGTCCTGAGAAACCAATATTACCATTGCCTTCTTTTTCCCTTGCTTGAATATTTCATAATTTTTTAATATTTTAACAACAAAATGTCTTTTTTTGTTGTTTGGGTTTTTTTGTTTCCACTTTCTCCCCCACAGTGATCTGATACGCAGAGCTTTAGTTGATACGTTTATTTTTGTTTCTTTCCTTAAACTCTGAAACAATGTGTAGCTGAGTACGTTTATAGGTTTCTTTTCCCCCGTAAGGTTTAAATGGGTTGCATTTTCATGTTTGCAAACTCCAGGGTTTACACATGGCATGAGATAAATACAGGTTAAAGTTTTAGGCCAGGCAGTTTTAGACCCCAATTCTGAAATTAGATTTGAGCTAGTAAGTAGACCTTTGTGTCTATGAAGGGAATCATTAGGGTGCCAAGGAGACACAAAAGGCCATTTGGGTGGATTTTTTTTTTTTTTTAAAGGAGCTGGAGTCCAAGAGACCAAAGTGGGGCCTTGCTAAAACTTTTGCTGGTACTACCTATACAACAAAATGTTTTTCATCAATGTTCATCGGAATAACTATACTATGGTGGTTTGATGACACTGGGTGCTTTTTTTTTTTTTTTGTCTTCCAGTTTGAAGATTAATGTTAGATTAAGTTGATGCCTTAGCATGGTTCTTAGTGTGCAATGGTTCTTTCTTAAAAATTTTTACTACTGTTTTTACTGATGAGAGCTTTGTCTATAAGACACTGTAAAGTACTGGGTTTTTTAGTTCAGAGAAATGCATTTCTTTGTGGTGGGTGGTTTAATGACTCCTTCTGTGTCGTTAAAATTCACTAAATGCGACCAGATTTGCAGATGGAAAAACAGGCAATCATAGTCAAGTTTAGTCATTTTGAAGACCACTGGAAATTAGGTGCAAAGTTGATTAAAACAGTTGTATTTTTTTTATACTAATCATGTACAATTAACTTTACAGAAATATTTTCAGGTGCAGGGTAGGGTTTGTGGGTGTTTTCACTGTTGAATAATTTCTTCTGTCTGAAAGAATTATCTTTTATGCCAGAGGCTAGACATGGATTATGATCTTTAACAACTGGTAGAATTGTTAAGATTAGTGGAAATAATTCTTACGTCTTCTTGATTATATTTTAATATACTTCTAGACTGAATTTTCAAAGCAGATTGTATCATGGAGTTAAATTAATTTTGTTCATGGCAGTATCTCTGTGAATAGTTAAAGTGGGTTGTGCTTGGATGGGAGATGTCCAAGAGAAATCCTGGATGCTGCAGGGAGTGGTGTAACTGATTCCTGAGGTGGCACAGTCTTCTTTGGGTTAGCACTAAAGGAGTGCCCCAGTGTGGTGCCACTTAGATGTGCCGTGAGTCAGATGTAAAACTAAGCTCCTATCTGCCAGTTGGAAATCCCTGTACCTTTTGCTGTAGAACTGTTGCCAGACTTTAATTTGGTAACGTCACTGAGGATCTAAATTCTCCCTGTAGACATGGCTTTCTTACTTACTTTCTAACCTAAATTGTTCTGTATTGTTGCTTGGGTACTGAGAAATTACTACATTCCTCTTGATAGGAGACTGTACTGAATATAGTAATTTTCTATATGTGACCTTTAAAACATTTTGAAATCTTTCTAGATGAAAGGTGTTGTATAAATGTAAGGAACATAGAGCTGTAATAATCATTCCTTACTTGGACAAATCTGCTGAAGTTCATTAGAAACATAAGTAAGGAATGCTGAATAGAACCCAAACATACTGTGTTATAGAGGGAACTGGTAACGAACTCTATATTTAGGTTGCTTAATAGTTTCCATTATAAAGAATTTGTATGATCTCTTTGAGAAGCTCTATTGTTTGCAAAAGCCATTGACATTTGGCAAGAGGAAGAGTCCTTAGGCTAAATAAGTGGTTTGATTTCCTTGCCCCATGAAATTGTTTAAGTTTTGCTGAGACATAAACACTTGAAAATCATCATTCCCCCTCTGTCACTCGTGTTGTATGGGAAAGTAAAGTAATTGCTTAGAACACTGAAAAAGCCCTGACTGGCATCACTGTAAAAGCAACAGTGGCAATGATATTATGCTGAAGACCCAGGACAGGATTGTTTGGCTCCTGGGGAGGTTATAGCGGGGTTGCTGAATTTGGTCTGACTCACAATTGCTGCTTTGCCAAAAGGAAGTTGCCTCCATGGGCACACTACCGTTTCTTTTCTTTCTTTCCTTCTGCTCTTCATAACACTATTGGAATCAGGAGTACACACACCAATACTGGTTGATCTTCAAGAATTGGGCTGGATCCTTGGACAGACCTTGCTGCAGCAAGTATTTGCTCCCAGTTTGTCTGTCCTTCAACAGATATTTGGTTTGTGGTTTTGATTTTTTTTTCTTGCCAGCTAACAATGTTAGTCATTGTAATTTAGACGCATTGTAAAGCTGCAGTTTCAGAGTTTCAGTCTTGCTGGGAAGAAATATGCAAGAGGACTATCATTCTCTCTAAAGGGATGTACGTTTGCTACTTTCTTCTGTCTTCTAGGAGGCTGCATTACTGTTCCATCCCCTCTCTGCTCCATCTTCCTCAGATCATATTAACGCTCTTGTTATTCACTTAGTGACAGCATCCAGATTTAAAATTACCTGTCACTTTGCTTTTCTTCATGTGGTTTTTATGCATGCATATTGTAGTCTGGTCTCTAGTTGCAGGATCCCATTTTTTTTTCCATGCTCTGACAAACCACTTCTCTGTTCAGTGTGAAGGACGAGCATCCAGGGGAGTGTAGTGAGAGCTACAGGAGGAACTGGAAATCCAGATTTTTAAACTTTGAAATATTTGGTGTGATACTCTGCTGTGTAAATAAGAGGAAAAAAGGGGGGCAGGGGTACGTGATCCAATTCTCCTACCCAGAGTCCATAGCATTCTGTGCTTTTCAATTAGGAAAAAGGGCAGAATTCCAAAGGATATTTTCACTAGTGGTATTCTCTTCGCTAATAATAGGAAAAGGATTGTTGTACAAAGTTGTAACTACTGTATGCTTGTTATGGTTTTATTTCATTTTATTTTTTAGAACTACTTTTATTGCCTTCTTTGAATTCAGTAGAAACTTAATCTTACCTATGAATCTATGAGACTTAGTGCACACTATCCAAGCCCAAAGTATTTTTCTTTCTGCAGGGGGTAAGAAAGACGAGGATAAGGAGATAAAACAAGTACAAGTGACTTCTGTGAAGTGGTTTTTGGTTTGTTTGTTTTTTTTTTATTCCTCTCTGATGCACTTGTTGGGCGAGCTGTTATATGCAGTATCATTTGTATAAAATAACCCCTGAAATTTGTAGCCAGAATGAGAAAGTCATCTCAAGTCAGGATTAATTTCTGTGGATTTGGGATGTATACCTCTTAACGTCCTGTACTGCTGAAGTAGAGACATATATAACCAGCTGCCTGGGGGCATGGCTTCCATGTCCTATGCTCTATTGATCTCCATTACTGAATCGTTCCTTTTCTCCCAGCCTAAGGTATGAAAAGCCAACTTTAAATCATACCAGACAGAAGAGTCTGAGGTATGAGGAACTGGGAAGCCATCTTTCTGTGTCTGTTTGATATTTGGTCTGTGCTCCTTGACTGTGCCCGAGAGTGTGGCTATTCAATATGTACGTGTATTTTATAAGCATGTCTGACAATCTCCTAAATATGAGATACAGGTCTCTACTTGAAGCTGTCATGAGTTTGTTTTATGCTTTGAGAAGCATAAATAAAATATTTAATTTTTTTAACTTGGATATCAAGGTCATTTTTCTTCAGAAAATATGTTCAATTTGTTTAGTCATGTACCATCTGGATGTTTATAAGCACAAATCAGTTACATTTAACCAAATCTGGTATTTGTATTTCTGTTGAAATGCAGTACTGCTCAGGACAGAGGGTTGTACTTATCTTGTATATCTGGTTTAACATGTCTGTTTTACAACAGCTTGTTAAGGACTCTGTCTTCTGCTTTCCAGTATGCAGCCTCTGTGTGCGCACATGCGCATGCGTGTGTCAGGGGGAAGGTTGTGAAGGAGAAAAAGAGGAAGAACTGCCTGTCATGCTGATTTTACAAATACATGACTGAATCAAGCTTAACAGACCGAAGAGCTGTTCGTAACTTGTGATAGTTTGGAGAAGGAAGTATTTGCAGGAATAAAGTGAGTGGAAAAGTCATATATAATCCATATTTTATCAAGCTCTGTATGACAAGTTTTATGTTTTAGCTTAAATATTAAATTATGAAGGGGAGCGTGAGTAAATAGTTGTCTTTTGATCTGTAGATAGCCATTAGGTAACCTGGTCATTCTGGACTTCCAGTCTTATTTTTAAATAGAGGTTTTAAAAGTAACCTTTGGAATTATTTAGGAATTTATTTAGAAATTATTTTCCCTGAAAAATATAGTGCAACTTAAGAATTTTGCACACATCAACTTGAATGAGATTTTGTTTTTCCATATAAAACAATGAAGTAATTTTTATTGATTGGGGTAGCTCTGTTAGATGCTGTTGATAGGCGTGCCTTGTGTGGGCAATAGAGAATGAATGGTCAGCCAATCAAAAAAAGATAAAGCTTATATTTCAGGAAGACTAAGTAAGCGGTTGGTTTTGGTTTGTTTGTTTTTTTTTTTTTTTTTGGGGTGGTGGTTTGTTTTTTTAAGGTTAATTCTGTTGTTAAATCTTTGTAGTTTTGAACTTGACAGATATTTTAATCCATTACTCTAAGCAGCTCATGAAAAAATGTGCTTTTTTGTTTTAAGCATGTGCTTGGTATTTTTGGTTTGATGCTTGTTTGGGTTTTTTTGTGTAACTCTTTCCTGATGTCTGTTATAGTTTGGGCTTTTTTTTCTTTTTTTCCCTTCTTTAATGCAGTCTCCCCAGAACAAAATGAACAGAATTTCATTTGATATTGGATTAAGACCCAGGAGGGCCTGTTTGATCCAACTTTGATAGTTGATTTAAACCTAGTTTAGTTGTTTCTTTTTCCATTACATTGAAAAAAGTAGTTATATCAGCAGTCATCTTTGGCCAGAAATTTAGGTAGCTGTCATTGTGACTTGGCCTTCTATTTGTATATACCTTATGTAACCAAAGAAATAAACATGGAGCAGAAAGAAACCTATCGCTTTCTATAAACTTTCTCTCTTCTCCTGTGATAACTAATGACGTTTGAGCTGCTGAGCCCTCTATTTCCAAGATCTTGGATCTGATCATGGATTGATGAGATATGTTCTCTAGAAGGCCAACTTTGTTAGTGGGCACTGCAGGGCCAGAGGAAGGTTATGCCAGTTAAAAATGGCTTGTTTAGCTGAATTGTACCAAAGCCAAGCAAAATAGATTAGCATTTGTTTTCCACAATTACTAAAGTACTAAAAGCTTTGAATACATTTGGGTTTGTGATAGGGATGTTTCTAAGAAGGCTAACATGCCTCATTTGGCTTATCCGTGTTGCCGTAGCAACTCAGGATGGAAAAGGTCTTCCAGTGAGTTAGACCCTCTCCCATATTGAGAGGGGATCAGTAAACCTGGGCAACTTCTGACATAATCTTTGTTCTGACAAGTCTCCGGTGAAGGATACTGTGACCCCTTTGGACAGCATGTTTACAGTGCTTTTTACCCTTGATGGTTTTCCAGATTTCTAACCTTTGTGTTCAGTAAGATAAATTGATTTATACTCCCTTATCCCCAGTGAATTACCCACTATATTTGTAGTTCTTTGGTTATTGTGTTATGGTTTCCATGTTCACCCATTCTTTTCTCTCTAAGTCTTTCTTACAGAAAGAAAATTGTGTCAGCCCTTTCTTGTAGGTGGCAGTTTTCTTCAGTTTATATCATTATTCTTTATTCTTGATTCTTCAGTTGGCACACCTGTTTCTTACAGTAGTAGCCCAGAACATTGACAGACCTTCAGCTGAGTCATTTCTAGTGGAAGGTGTAGTGGGACTATGCCTTTCCAGAATCCTGCAAAATTATATCTGATGTTGATACTTTCCTGAATGAGGATTTTCCTTTTGTGTAATAGTATCATGATGTTGGCTTCTCTGTACCTTGTGATCTACTTGATCCATTACAGTCTGGTGTCTTTTTGTGTCCCATTGTTACTAAGTAGGGTGTTTTTTAATGCAGTCATGGGGCCTGCGGTACTTTATGCTGCCTTTCTTGGATTTCATTGTCATCGTAACTCAGGATGGTCTTAGCAAATAGCTCTCACCACCTTTCAGCTTGGTGCTGTTTGCTTGTTCTATTCCTTATTCCTTCATCCAAAGCATGATTAAGAATATTAAATAGTATACCTGCAGAACCTCACTATAACTGTTGTCCTACATCTGCAGCTGATGGTTGAGAACTATTAAAAACAAGCAAACAAACCCTGATTTTGAACTTCATCCTGTGCAACTTTGTCTCATTCATAGTCTAGCTTGAGTGGGAGAATGTATTTTTACTGTGTCCCAGGTCTGGTACTGCTTTTCTCCTAGTCACTAGGACAATTATTCCATTAAAGAGAGAAACAAGACTTTGTCAAGCCAGTTGGCTTTATCCTTTAATGCTCCCAATTGTTAACTAATTTTGTTCCAGTACCTCTCTGAAATTTGAGTTAGGCTCAATCATCTATTACTTCCTGCATTTTTATTTCCCCATCTTGTGATTTCTCTTTTACTTTTCTTTGCTTTTTTTCTTTTTCTATTCTGCAGTGCTTTGTGACTTCTTCCATCTTCCTGTAGTTCTCTAAACAATTTGTTTCCAAGGGTGGCTTTCATTAGATGCTGTTGACTGCCATATATGACATTCAGTAGCCCGGCCTGTTTCTTATTCTAACTTGTACTCATATCCCCTTGTTTAATTTGGTTATATGGAATTAAACTTTTGTGTGGAGACTGAAGCAAAGAAGCCTTTATGCCATCTGGTATTTGGTTGCTTTCTGCGTCTGATAATGGGTATACTTCTTTTTTCTATTTCCATGATTAAGTGCTTTCCTTTGGGGCATAAGTAGTGCGTGTTTCAATGTGCTTAGCTTTTTTCTTTTTTTCCTTTCTGTCTTTCTTTAGTGGAAATGTCATCTTTGTTTTTAGTGCCACCAATGGTATTCTTGCTCAGTGATTCTTTTCTAGGGAAAATGATAGCGCTACTGGTATTTTAATAAACACCTAATTAATAATAAGATTAAGTATGTTAAAAAAGAAGTCTAGTTGGTAAGAAGAAAGCTCTTGTATCACCTGTAGAGCGATGAGAAGTTGCATCTTCTGCCCCATGACTTTTTATAACAATTTTTCCTTTACTGTTGTGACAGCCCACTATGCCTGTTCCTGTTTAAAACTCGATACAAGTCTCTACTTTTCATCTTGAAAGTCAGGTTAGGACAGTATGCTTTGCAGAAAATTTTCTTAGAGTATCAAATGATATCTTGTCTTGTTGGCTGATACAGTCAGCTACAAAATACTTTCAAAGTAGGCTAGTGGAACAAAATATTAGGTGTTCATTTTTTATGCCTTCATGCAGTAGCTTATCCTGGTTTAACTAGGACAGAGCGATCCTGAGGATTGTCTGTTCTCTCTGAAGTGCATTCCACTGGTATGTGGTACATTGATGTAGAGCAGGCTTGAACTTGGAGAGTTCAGCTGCAGAATGTTGTTGGTAGGCTTTTGGCTGGCAAACTTTCCATCAGAAGCCAGATCGAAGAGTACAATATACAACCTTGACGTCTGCTACAAGTTTTTTCTTGTTTTCTTAGGAGTTGGGAGGTAGGGAGGAAATGAACAATTGAAAAAATTACCTTTCTAACTTACTGGAAGCTTGGGACTTATCTTTAAACTTTTCCATAATGCTTGAATATACTTTATCTGAACTGCACAGTTCAAATGACAGCACTTCATAGAAAGAAATGTGTGAATGAGTAGGGTTTTTAATATTTACTTTAAAAATAGAATTCCTAACTCTAAAAGCTGAAAAAAGTTGGGTTTGACACATTCAGTGAAAGGAAAGTTGTTTCTTACAGATATCACTGAATTCTGTGATAAGGGTCATAAGCTAGAAGTTCTGTAATTGAATAAGAAGGGGGGAAAAAAGAAGAGGTGAGGGCTGATCATTATGTGGCATTTTTTTTCTATTAGAACACATCTTTTCTGAAGAGCATTATGGAGACTTGATTTTTTTAGGGAAAGTGTGTAGTCTTTTCCCCTACTTAAGGTGGACATCTTTGTGGGGCTGGCTCTGAATGGAGGAAGTTTCTAGAATGCTGCAACCTTCCGGGAAGATTACACCTGCAGCGCAGAACAAATAAGATAGGTCAGAAGCAAGCTCTTTCCTGTTTGGTCACAAAACTACCTGTGCCAAGTATTCACCCTATTTTGTTCAACAATAACTGTGCTGCTGCATCAGTATGAACCTCATGTTTTGCGTGTGTTTTTTTGCATAGGTGCAAGAAGCATCACTATTTCCACAGGAAGGGGACAGAGGAGCAGCCTGGAGGATCCAATCCTTTGTGGGATTGGAAGTTGGGAGAGGTCACTTCCCCATGAATCCCAAGGATCTCTAGGGGTCTAAAAGACTGTAACCACTGCCTTCTCTGCAGACTCCCAAATACTGCCTCCTCAGGGGATGTTGTTAAGGAAATTGAGCTTCTTGACCCCTGCTTATGTGTAGCACATTGTCATCTAGGAAACACAAATTTGTTGATAGCCGTATGTTTCTCAAACAGGATATTTTCAATATAGCTGTCACTTATGCTGAGCGTCGGTGAACCACAGTTTGTGGCATATGGGGAAGAATTTCTAAGTGTGTTGAAGCCTTAAAACTGGTTGTTGGAAAAGTACCATTTGATGGCTGCTTTAAAAACTATCCGTGAAGGTGAATTTGGGCTTTCTAAAGGTCCTGATAAGAATATTTCTTCTTAGGGCAGACTGTTGTGCAGTGTACCAGTTGTCTTCAGGAGACTTGCTGGCCTCATCTGTTAAATGTCATCTGGAAAATAGGGCATTCCCTTTAAGGGAATGATTAAATAGGGACACTGCCTCAAGGGGTAGTTTTCCGCACATTTATACAGTGACTGATAAAACCATATGGGTCTTGTAAGTCTATTCTAATTGAATCAGCTTTTATTGAAAGACAGAATTGCTAGAAATGCACTGAATGGATGAATTCCAAGTAAATGATTCACGCTGTAAAACAGCTAGGAGCATGAAAGCACTGGAAATCAGAGCTGGCTGAAAGTTAGAATTCAAATATACATAGGATGTGTAGAAATTGCATTGTTACTCTGCCATATGCATATGGACTATATTTTGTTTTCCCGTACAGACCACTAGCTCCATTGTTTGCACTGTCATAATTATTCAGTTGTATTATTTGCAGAGGCAGTGTAATGTACTGTTAACACTCTAGGATATGACAGAAAAGATGGTAATGAGAAAAAATAATTTTGGATAACAACGTAAATTATCAATGTTGAAGATGCATTTAATCATGAACTGCTTCAATGTAGAAATAAAGACTAGTTTCTCACAAGATGGCTTTGTGTGGTGATTAGCATGAGCATATTCATGTGACATGGCAAGCTAAATGTAGTTTAATCTGATAGTTTTTAGTCTATGAATAGCTTAATAGAGTACTGATGACTGAGGGAGGCTGAGCTGATCTGTGTCAGAATCCAAAGACTGCTTCTGCTGCTAGTGATTTAATTTAATTGCTAGCAACTATTGTGCTTGCATTACAAGAACTGGTGATAGGAAATATTTTTTGCTTTTCATAATGTGACTTCAGCTGCTAAAAATCAGGAGTAGCATTCTTATGTGAACTGCTAGCTTCTCTGTAGACCATGTTTTGCGAGATCTAATTGGCCACAGTGTTTGCAATACTACTTAGTGTACACAGTGTTCCTGATGCTTTCCCGTTTGCTTTAAATAATGTCACTGATGTGCTCATGCAGAAATGAATCTTTTTTTATTATTATTTTTTTTTTATTTTTTCTTTCTTTGGTATTAGGAGGTAAGTTGTGGTATGGTTGCAGTTGATCACAAAAATCAGCAATGGTAACAGAACAAGTGTTTGTGCTGGGTTTTTAGTGAAGTTGAAAAAGCAGTTTCCTTTGTTCTGGAATATTGTTTCCTCAGTATTTTGGCAAAACCTAGAAGCTCTTGTTGCACAAGGTGCTGCACAAAGAGCTTGTGGAGTAGATGTGATAGTCCATTGAAAGATAAATGTGATTTTAAAAAAGTAAATTTTGCTTATGTATCAACTCTAGAAAAAATAAAATGTTAAGTTAGTTGAAAAATTGCCTGATAGAAGAAAATAAAGTCTCAAAACATTGTAGCTACTAATCTGCAAATATGTGGAAGGATATATTAAAAGCTGGTGTGTGTTTTGTGTGTAGAAATGCATGAGAGTTCTCTCTAATTATTTGGGAAGGAGTGTTTTGCTTTTGACAAAAATAGTCCTCCACTGTTGAAGTTCAAAAAAATATTTCATGCTTTAAATGTTTACTGCCAAACTAGCACTTGAAAAATTCATTGTCTTCTTGAGGCATGAAGAAAGATCAGTAAAAAAGATTGGGAAATTGATAGGGTAAAGATAAGGGATTTTTTTCTTTACTTCTGTACAGCCGGATTACACGTACTTACCCCTTAATGATAGGGATTTCTGCATAAACTGGAATGAATGGGCTAAAATGTAAGACACAAACTTTTGCCTTCTCACTTAAAGTTTAATAAGATTCTGCCATTCGCTATGTGTCAAGTTGACTGTTGACTGCATTATTACATGAGGACAGTTACTGCAATGATTTAATGCATGTATATGTGTCTCAGTTCTATTGATTTCTCTCTAGATTATAAAGAATTTAAGTAAAAATTTCTTGACTCCTTGGAAATTCTTCACCTGTTCATTTGTAAGCCATGATAACAAGATTATGATGCTAAATTAAATTTTGTTCCATTTGTTTTATTTAAAGCTGTCAACACCATTGCAATGTCTGTATAAATATCAACCTCAGCCTTCCAACATTTTTCATGGATTCCTAGGTTGTTTTTTTTGTTTGTTTGCTTTGTTTTCTTTTTTTAAAAGAAATCTCTTTGACATTAAGCTCTTTGCAGGCAGAGGTCACCTTAAAACAAGGAAGACTAGGGAAGCTGTGTATATGTTTAATTTTTCCCTCTGTTTAGGTGAAGTTGCTTACATTTGATATTATTAAAGCCAGTTACAGTGTGCGGTGGGGGGAGAGACTCTGGAAGGGGCATAGATGCAAAAATCACTTGCATTATTGTAACCTGTTTTGCAGCAAAACTTACGCAAAAAAGAGAAAACATGCCCAAGAAACTTAATTACTTGATATTTGTAAAGTAACTTGTTATCAGTATATGGAGGGAGGGATCTAATTGTATTAAAAAGAATTGATGGGAGGAAAGTTTATTTACTTTTTAGTAGCCTCTACTTCAAAGTACTGTATTACTTATTACAGAAACTGAATTCTGAAATATATATATATATATTTTTCATTCATTCATTTCATTTAGACCTTCTGGCATCTAAACCTACATCATCAGTCCATCATGAAAAAGTCACATTCCAAAGCTGCTGGTTGTAACCTGTCCTATGATCTTCAGAGTAAAAACCTGTCTAAGCTCTATCACAAACTTACGGTTAGAACTTTGCATAATTAATGTCTTTTTGAAAACACACAGGAAGCATATCATACTATAATATTGCTACAATATTTAACTGTAGCTGTACCCTGTAATAGTTACTGAAATAAATGCCATAAGAATTGCTCAATATGTTTCATACCTAAGAGAAGATATTCTCCTAATAATATGTGTTACAGAAGTAGTCTTTCACTTACAAAATCTTCTACCTAAAGCACCTTTTCACATCCTTCTTTTTGTCTGCTTGTTTAAAAAGCTGTTTACTGTAAAATCACGCATCTTTCCAGCTGATTCTCTGTATGCATCTCCTTGCTTTGGAGATTAGGAACAACATTTTATTTTTAAATTAATTGCTCTAATTACTGTGTTAAGGTATATTTGAGAATGTAGACCTTAGTAGTTAGACAAACGAGGACATGTTGTGAAGGAGATTTGAGTAGGGACTAGCAAGAATATGATGATTAAGTAGAAAGTATGCAAAGATAAGCTTTTCTTGAGATTTCAGTAATGACTGCGAACTAGAAAAATGGAGATTAGAGCATTACTGTGGATATCAGATTTCTATTAGCTTCTTGAGTCATTAATATTTAGGATAGACGTGAGTAGAAAATGATCTTCAAATAAATTATAAGATATTTAAAGCCTGTACATTTGTATTGGGAAATGGTCCAGTCTAGTAATGAAAGAACAGAGCAGGGTTTAAATGATTTGACTTTGTTCTCAACAAGATTTTAATGAACTTAATTGTATTCTGTTTAGACTTTTGAAAGTCATGTGTGATACATACATCAGCAAAACAAGATTTTTATTTGGGTTTGGTTAAACCTAATCTTATTTTGTCCAGTAGTTCTGTTTAGTTCACAATGGCATATTGTTAATTGAGTTACTTAAAGTGGAATAAACAATACAGTGTTTGAATTTTCTTTCTTGCTCAAGGAGATGAATTATTTAAGAAAAAATGAACAAGTACTTACTCAATATTAACTTTATAGGAGTTTGTCTTTTTGGTTTTGGTGACAGTTCCAAGAAGTGTTGAGCAGGGTGGTCGGTAGGCTTATTAGATGCATGGCTCTGTGGAATGAGCATGTGTGGTTTTTCTTGGTGAGCTGATAGATCAGGTCTTGTACTGTCTTGCAAGTGCCTTCTGAAAACACTTGTGGGAGTGTTGTAAACTATGTCAATTGTTTTTAACGTAGTTTTGCAAAATTTTAGACTAGCCAATACATGAGAGTCTTTACTTTTAACAGCTTTGTGAAATTATCCAGTCAAGTGATATTTATGAAGGGATATTTACAAAACTGTTTGATTAGCTATCCAATGGTAAGATTTGATATAATTTAGATGAAGAGCCAGTCATCATCATCAAGAGGTTGGCTTTGTGTTGTCTGGAGGTAAGGAATATATGATAAGATATAAAAATAAAGAAGCAACAGGGCGATACAGAATATTGAGTAACACAACAGCATACATTTCCAAGTACAAATATCTGAAATATAACCCTATATTCAAGATGCAGTACTAAAATTATGCTATGAATTTTCCAAGAATGTATTGCCTTGTTTGAGGTAAAATACATGTTTGCTGTTAGCAGATGAGTACACACTTTAAAAAATGGTCACTGGAAATGGCCTCTATCCTGTTATTTTCTGCATAAAGGCTGCATCTATAAGGAGAGGACTACATTGAATTAATTCCAAGGTCTGTCCTCCTTTATCGGGATCACTCTTATTTTCAGTGGCAATGCACTACAAAATTCAGACAACTAAAGACTTTCAGTCTACCTCCTGTCACAAGAATTAAATTTACTACCAAATTTTAAAAGAATTCAAGGTTGGAAAAGCTCGGGCATGTTAAATGAAAATCTGAAATCCTTGCTAGATGAGGGAATAGCAAAAGCTGATGGAGGAGAAGTATTGGCATCCTGGGCTGTATTAGAAGGGGGGTGGTTAGCAGATCGAGAGAGGTCCTCCTTCCCCTCTACTCTGCCCTGGTGAGACCGCATCTGGAATATTGTGTCCAGTTCTGGGCCCCTCAGTTCAAGAAGGACAGAGAGCTGCTGGAGAGAGTCCAGCGTAGGGCAACTAAGATGATTAAGGGAGTGGAGCATCTCCCTTATGAGGAAAGACTGAGGGAGCTGGGTCTCTTTAGTTTGGAGAAGAGGAGACTGAGGGGTGATCTTATTAGCGTTTATAAATATATAAAGGGGGAATGTCATGAGGATGGAGCCAGGCTCTTCTCAGTAGCAACCAATGATAGGACAAGGGGTAATGGATTCAAGCTGGAACACAAGAGGTTCCACTTAAATTTGAGAAGAAACTTCTTCTCAGTGAGGGTGACAGAGCACTGGAACAGGCTGCCCAGGGAGGTAAGTTGTGGAGTCTCCTTCTCTGGAGACATTCAAAACTCGCCTGGACGCCTTCCTGTGCAACCTCATCTAGGTGTTCCTGCTCCGACAGGGGGATTGGACTAGATGATCTTTTGAGGTCCCTTCCAATCCCTAGCATACTGTGATACTGTGTGATACTGTGATTAGTACGTGATCAAAATTAGAATTCTATTTGAAAAAATACTCAGTATCTTAACGAAGTCAGCTCAGTCGCACAGCTTGGAAAACACACAGCTCAGAAACACAGAAGCCCCACAGTAGCAGATGAAAAGGAGATAGGCAAGTCTGCAGGGCACTAGGGAGAGAGAGGAATACAATTTTTTTCATTACGATGTAAATCTATGGTAACTTCTAGGTGAACAAAATACACAACTTTTGTACATTTGCTATGAAGTGAGAAATGTTAAAATTTGGTGGAGAGTAGGCTTAGAAGAGTTTGATAGCAACCTCTAAAAGCTTGCATTTCAAAAAGAAGAGATACTCCTTAAAAAGTGAATTGGAGGGAGGACAACAAGGTACAATTAATGTAGAAATTAGTTGTGTCATGGTAACAGTGTTTTTATAACACGGTATGTATTACTGTGAATTGTATGTTGTTTTCAGATATCCAGCAATTTGATCAGTCTTCTAGGCAGCGTAAACTTATATTTGATGTATTTGAATCTTCTAGTATGGTCAAATACCTTAAAAATCAAATGTTTAACATATTGGGGATAGTATAGAAGAGTGTATCATTTTGGGCAAAACGAATATTTTAAGTATGAATACTAGTGGATATGGTGGGTTTGCAAAAAACATAGGAAGAGTGATTTATCTTTGAAGTATCATATAATTACTTGACTAACAGGTCAACCTCTGGGGAAGGTGCTAGTTCTGAATTTGAGAAGAATGTGTTAAATGCTTTCCTTGCATTTGGCAGTAATTTTGAAGTGTCCTAAAATTGTATAGCTGTTTGAGTTACAGTAATATAACATGTTCCTGTGCATCACCTCATTGTCAGAACTACCTGCAGGAAGGTTCCACAGTAACGTTGTTTTCTGTCCAAAGTTACTGAGCCATTTGCAGTGGCTTAAGAGCACACATAGCTGATTACAGCGTATCAACTTATCTATGATATTTTATATTCCTATAGATCCATGGGACACATTTTATATGGAAGTCAGGGGACAACAGAGCTGTCAAAGGAAGAAGCAAGCAGTGTAATTATAGGTAAATGAAAGAAAGGTTTCTGTAATTAAAGTAAGGATGAGTGCTTGAACAAAAATTTCTAGCTATGAAAGTAGAAACCAGCTGAATTTCGGCATGACTTAAAGTAGAAGTTGCATAAGCTTGCATATAAGATAAGATAGGATAATCATAGAATCATAGAATGGTTTAGGTTGGAAGGGACCTTAAAGATCTAGTTCCAAATCCCCTTGCCGTGGGCAGGGACACCTTCCACTAGACCAGGTTGCTCAAAGCCCCATCCAGCCTTGTCTTGAGCACTTCCAGGGATGGGGCATCAAAAACTTCCCTGGGCAACCTGTTCCAGTGCCTCACCACCCTCATGGTGAAAAAAATTGTTCCTGATATCTAATCTAAATCTACGCTCTTCCAGTTTGAAGCCATTACCGCTTGTCCTATCACTACATGCCCTTGTAAAAAGTCCCTCCCCAACTAAAGGGGTATTAATCAGATAAAAATGGAGGCATTGCCATGACGATACTGTAGTAGTCATATTTCTTTGTGACTGTCAGAAGTGTGTGACTTTGGGAAGGTTGCTTTTTAAGCAGTTGTCCTTCATAAGTAGTAAACAAAGAAGAAGGTGGGATACAGGAAAACTAGCAGTGGTTTGAGCAACTGACTGACTGTCTCTGATGCCTAGTGATGCCTAGTTCTAGGTATTTTTTCCTAGAAACTGACTGAGCTTGTTCTCTTATGCTTTCCCTAAAGATACCTAATTTGGAATGCCTGACTTTGATTTTAGAGTTTCTGCTACCTTAGTCAGAAGTGTGACAAGCATTCTGGATTTAATCCATAGGCCATCAGCATACACTGTGTTTATAATGCAGCTTTTGGAATAAACTCCAAGACTTTCCCATAAAAAAAACTCTGTGTGGAGTTTGTAAAGGCCAAAGCATTTTTTTTTTTTTGGTACTGATCCTATTCTTTAGCAATCAGCTTTGCAAATTTGACCAGACATGACTTGTATAAATGGATTAGGTACTGCTTGTAAGGCCTTTTGGCAATACCGAGTTTTATAATTCTTGAAAAACCACGGAGAGTGAAATTCAGGGCACTGATTGACTAGATTACTGGTTTCCAAAGAATGAGTTCTGCCATGCCTTGCTGGTGGGACAGAACAGATTGCAGAAGTGTGAATGAAGCCGATCTTCAAAAACATGCTGGACTCATTACCTGAGTCCTGTGCAGTGAGGGCCTTCAAGCAATAAGGATTACAAGATTTGGGAACTTCCATTAATTTGGAAGCATTTAATCAGTCCTCCTGAATCACGTGAAAGGGAAGAATATTTTGTATTTAAACAATAATGTGAATTTTTCATTTTTGAGGAAAGGATTCCGCGACCAAGGGCAAGACAAAATCAGTGAGGTTTCTGTTCTGGATATTTCTAACCTCTCTTTCTTGAGGGATGAATCTGCTGTCTTGAACAAAAGGTCAGCGTCTCCCTGCAGGGAAGAGAAGTTTAGATAAATGGTACTGCTTAAGGCTTAGGGGTGCCTTTGAATAAAACCTCTTTAAGTCTCTGAAACCTGGTGGTTTGTGGTTTATTGTGGGGGGTTTTTTTTGTTAGGTTGGGTTTTTTTTTGGTTAAGAAGTGATGTTCTTTTACAGTGGAGGAAAGGAAAATATTCATGTGCAAAGTTGAAATTATGGAATGTATGGGATACCGTCTAAAGATTCTGCCTAAAAGCAGGTGAAGAATTTTGAAAAAATACCACAGGCTTTCTTTTGCTCAGGAGCTGGTCTTTTCTGGGAATGAAAATATGATAGGAGATAAGATATTGCTGATCAGCCTGAAAGCTGAAACTGTTCTGATGAATATATGATTTTTGGTATATTATAGTTACCTGTTTTGTTTGATAGTATGAACATCTTACCTGTTTCATTGAATCCTTCTGTCATTCAAAAGGTAGCTTCTTAGTACCTGGAAGAGAAATTTGAATCCATGAACCAAAAATAGATCAATACCACATTGGACAGCTATGACGTACCATCCTTCTGCAGGAATGTTTCACAGGCGATTTCTTCCTGATTCTTAGGATAGGGCAAGATGTTTATAATTTAATGGGAAACCAGGTAGTAAGATGAATTTGAAAACAGAATTGTCTCAGCTCATTGATAGGTAAGTAAAACTGGACTGGATTATTGCTCTAGTTATTGGAGGAAAAGTGTGGCAAATAAAGTCCCTTGAGCTCAATAGCAGATGTAAATATCTGGCTTAACATGTATTCTAAAAGTCTTTGTATATGTTGCATGTGGCACTTGCTTTACAAAATAGATAATTTGCCACTCCAGAGAGGATAAGCCTCCAGCAAGGGGTTTTTGTCTGCATTGATACCAGGAGGTGGACTTGAGAGGAAGAAAGGGAAGGAAAGGATCATATTTGAATGGAAGCTCTGCTTGGCAGATATTATTCCAGATCCAGGTCATCTGTTGAAGACCATCTTTCAGCCTGATTAAAAGCTGAGGTGACAGTGTTTCCTTAATTTAGACTCGTTCTGTTAAGATTGGAAAATCATAATTTTAATACTTTTGCGGTAGTAAAACACACAAAGCAGAGGAGAATGAGCTTCAAGAAAGAGTGTGCCTTTGAGTATGTCTCCTTCAGAATATCTGAACTTTGTAAACTGTGCATTATAGATGACAATACACTTTCCCCACAACAGGTTGAAAAGATCTATATATTCAACAATGAGATTTAATTTTTAGAGCTGGTTTGACAGATAAGTGGCTCAAGTCTGCCAGAATTTGAGCTTATACTCTTAGTAGTGCAGGAAACATTAGACTGCTTTATGGACTTGTGATGGCTGTAGAAGCAGCACTGTGCAAATGTAGTTGTGCTCTGTATAAATTAAATAAATTCAGCCAGACCCCAAGATGCCTCAGCATTAAGCCAGTTCGGTTGTCTGCATGTTTGATGCACAACTCGGGCAACTGAGAGTTTACTGTGCTTCTGCTCCATTTGTTGACTATTAGTATTGTACATAGATTTTGGTTTTTTGTTTCTATTTTCAAAATGGACCCATTTTGGTGTAATGAGACCAAGTTATTCACCGTATCAAATTGGTCAAAATTCTTTTTACATAGATTATTGGTGAATACCAGGTGAGGGAAACTAAGGAAGCACGCACTGGTGTGAGATGTTCAAATTGATTTATGAGCAGGAAGGTACTGTTTGAGCTCTGGGAGAGGGCAATAGCCTGGAGCAAAAGTTCCAGATATCATTTGGTCTAGTGCACTGCGTGTATTCTTGAATGAGTATTTTTCATCTTTAGGCATGTAAATTGCTATGCTATGAAGCTTTTTTTTTTTTTTTTTTAAGAATGCCAACAAGGAAAACTAGTCCATCCTTCTCAGTATTAAATATTAGCTCCCTTTGAGAGCATCAGGGCTGAATGAGTTTCTGCACACAAAACCTAAATAGACAAGTCTCTGCAGCCTCTGTAAATATACCCTCTAAACCAGCAGCTAGATAAAATGAAGTCATATCCTGCAACAAGAATAGAGTTAAAATTATAACATCCTTGTTGTTTATCATTAATGGAAATTGTAGAGAAGACAAAAAAATGTATCCTTGAATGTTTATATTACTGTCTGTTGGCTTTTTAAAAACCAAAAATGTTAGTTTTCCTTATTTTTGAAGGAGATTATGAAGTGTGTGAGTATTTGTATGCAGGATCTTGAAAGCAACATTGGAATTAGATAATTAATAAAACCATAATGGATGAAGTTGGAGTGGAAATGTAGGTAGAAGTATGGCTGATGTTAACTTGGAAGAAAAATAACACTGGCTGAAAAGGAAAACTAAGTGATAGAGAAGGAGAGGCATAATATTCGGACGTGTATTGTTTAGTGATCTCTTGGAAGCTCACTAAATCAGTTTGTTGGTACAGCTGCAGTGCTTAGGGCCTAAACCATAAAATTCACCTTCGTTGGAAAGAATTGATAGCTTGTATCTTTTGCAGTAGTGTATGCCTCTCTTGATTAGTGTTCCACTTAAAATGACTGAAGTGAAATTATTAGATAAAAATGCAAAGTTCTGAGGGGCTGTCTGAGCAATATGTATTGTATTTATGAACGTTTCTGCCTGTAGTTCTGGATTGTTCAGTTGTAAAGTCACTCCCAGTGGTAGAGGCAAAAATGCTTGTAATCGTAATGCAGAAGTTCATAGAGTTTCTTTCTAAACACCACTTAGCTTCAGTGATCAAAAAAGAAATTACCGTAAATATATTGATGAAATAAAAGGTGGCGTTAGCATTGTCTGTGTCACCTTAATCTGTAGCAGCCTGTTGCAAGGAATTTTTAAATAACTGGTTATTTAAATAACCAGTAATTTAAAATACTGTATTTTGGCAAATCATCAAAATCAATTTCCTGTTACAGGAATAGCTTTTCTTACATTTATCTTCTCTGCAAGAAAGCCTTCTCTGTATGAATTCCTTCATGCTTGAATGACATGATTCAGCTACCGCTAAATCATGAACAATTCTATCAGGTTAAAGCTTCATGAGTGGTAGTTATCTCCTGAAGCCTGCATGGCTTGCAAAGTGCTTGGTTGCAGTTCAGTAGCCCATTTTGAGTACCTGGAAAAAAAAAATTGAACGCTTGAAAGACACTCTTAGTATTGAAAGATGTGATTTTTTTTTTCTCAATTTTTTAATATAAAAACATTGAATGCCTCATTTAAGAAATCTGGAAGTGACAAAGCAGACAATAAATTTTGGAACATAGATATAGCTGTTCGACAGCTATAGAAATAATTGACAACAAAAAGATGGATGTTTAATTGGGAAGAATTAAGTAACTGAGTGGAATTCCTGGTCACAGTGAAACCACATAGAACCTCTTGATTCATTTTTAGTGCATTTTCTCAAACATGATTTCTCAGTGTGTTTGTTTTTTGTCTTAGCTGACTTCTGTTCCTTGTGGCAAAGATATTTTTTGTCAGTCTCATTTGTTTTATGGTACTGGAAAAAGAAGTTCTAAACCTAGGACTTGGTTCTAAGCTTAATTTCCCAGTTGTACTCTAATAGAAATTATCTAGTTTGCCCTCAGAAACTGAAATTGTTGTAAATTGAGAACTCTTAATATAGTTGGCTAAGGTTTTTTTTTTTTTCCCCTACTCTGTGCCTTTTTAACAAATTTCCATGATTGTGATGTTGTCCGCAGCCCTGGGCAATAATTAATTCTGTGTTGAGAAGTTCACTACTGTCTTTATTTCATAAGTAACATGTCAGATTATTCTCTCAGGTCACTATGTAGTAATAATGGAATTGTACTTGGCCGTCACAAGGAATATTAACTCCCTGTATTCCTATTTCCCAGAACAATCTTCAATTCAAGACAGATGATCAGTTTTGTTTATGTATCACAGGTGTTTTCCACCTGAAATGATAAGTTTGTGCATCAGTTACACCTTGATTCTTCTTGCTTTGTTATGAACTACTATGACAAATGGTTGAAACAGTTCTGAGGCAAGTTTTCTTAAAAATGTCCTATATAAACTGTTAATGTAAACAATTGTAGTCTATTGTGGCATTTCGGTGTTTTTGGACTCTGCTGTGTGTTTTCCAAGGTCCTAGTTGCAATGCTGACCTGAAAAGCATGTAGTTATGTATTTGCCAGTTGATACAACCTGGGTAGTTTTCATTAAGTGATCCGTTGCTGATCTTCGTCTCTTCATGAGTTAGCATGGGCTTAGTTTATGAGTGGGTATGTGGTAGTCTAGTTCTTACCCCAAAGTTCTATTGTGTTGACATTTTTAATAGTCTTTATTTTTACTTTAATTCATAAGAACTTGCTGTGAAGACTCATGAAATCTCAGCTGGTTTATATTAGCTGCCTTTCCACACTTTATTGAGTCTTGTAACTTGGCTTTCACTTTGTAATGTGAACTTTTGCAATCATTACTGAAAATATAACTTGCTAATGGGAGCTGCCTTTATTTTCTGTTTTTGTTATTTTCCTTGTCACTTCACCTAAGCAAGAAGTGCCAGTAGTGTGATCCTGTGGGCTGGGATAAATAAATATGTGTAAAAGCTGATAGCTTCTGTTGCTTTAATAACGGCTTTGTATTTTCAGAGTATCACAGTGCATATAATTTGTGCTTTTTCTATTTTAAAAAAAGCCAACAACACAACACAACTAACAAAACCCAAGAGCTTGGCAGGGTAAACATTCTTTTGGAGAAGAAATTTGCATCCTCAAAGTCTTAATAGAATCACAGAACCTTCCTTTTTATATGTCATGACTTCAAACTTCTTAATTCCAAAATCTCAAAATAAAGAAATGGCTTTGCATTGGAAAGAGTAAAATGTTTCATTTCACATTAGAATCCTTGTGTTCCAATACAAAATAAAATAAAATAAAACTGAAGCGATTTCAAAATAGTATTTCAGAAAATTTAAAAATAATACATTGTTTAAATTCTTTTGCCTGCTGTTCCTCTTCTCACACTGGTTTTAACTTTGGATCCAAACTTGAAAGTGCAACCTGCGCTGTATATACTGCTGGAATGTGGTTGGAAGATTCTGTTGCCAACTTTTAAATTGTATCTATGTTCTGACAGCTATATCCTACTATTATTAGTGCAGTATATTTTTTTTCCAGTTAACAACTTGGTAGTAGATACACAACTTAGGAGGATTTGACATTGCTTTCAATAAATTTGTTTGAGCTGAAAACACTTAAGTTTTACTCTGTAAGGCTAACAGTGGCTTTAGCTCTGCTACCTAAAAGGTCAGCTTTTTCCTATTTGTGATGTGGATTGTATACTTCAGTATTGCAGTACACTCACAATAGACCCTGTCATCATTTGAGGGGGCTGGAATTGGATGGTAGAATATTCCCTCTGGAAGCTTCATCTTTTGGAGTTCACTCCGTGTAAGCCTCTGACTGAATATGACAAGTGGGAGAAGAGGGGACACTGCAAAGTTTTGCCTCTAAATCCTTATAAAAATAAATAAATAAAAAAATCTCATTTGTTGATAATGCAAGTGAAACAAGACTGTAATGGGTTTAAATTTGATATGCTATTTTAATGAAGTATAAGCAGCAAGGTAAGTTTTTGCAGTATTTCTTTTTATAGTGATTGCAGTGAATCTACACTGAAGTATATAGAATTTCAGACTTGTTGTAAATTCTACGCATTATGCGTGTCTATATGTTGTCCCAAATCTGGGTTCATTACCTGGTGTGCAAGCCAATAACACTCAGAGCAGAGGTATTTCCAAGTTTATTCCATTAATGCGCAGAAATGGGGTGCTCATCCCAAAACAGGAGCACGCCTTAGTTCCAAAAATCTCCACTTTTATACATTGATTATTACATGTTCAAACAATTAATATGTATTCATTATTATTCTCTTTAACGATTGGTCAAGATTTCTTCGCTTCCCATGTAAATTAGTGTGCAGACTCTGTCGTCTTCTTCCAGTGTTCTCTTTTGAGTAGGTGGTATCATTTGGGTAAGTGGTCAATGAGTTGGTGGTCGTGATCTTCCCCTGCCAGAATTACCTTTTACCTACTTCTCCTCTGATCTTGGGAGTTCCAAGTGGTTTCCTCAGTTTGCTGACCGGGCCTACAGTTCATCACTCTCTTGACAGGATACCCTCCTTATCAACAATGCTACGTTGTGTGGTGGTTAGTTCCTTTATTGAATCGTAGATAAATCATGTCTCATTGCTATTTATCTATTTTAATATTAGGTAAATTAAATCGGGTTGGGGCAGTATAGAGGACTTGAGCAGCAGAAGGTTTCCTTGGTTGCTTCAATTAAATTTTACATTTCATTTTCCTGGTTAATGTCAATTTTACTACAGCAGATATATATATGTGCACACAGGAAACCTCGACCTGTCTCTCAGCTGGTTGCACAACAGGTTCCTCAGCAATTTGTGCCCCCTACACAATCAAAGAAAGAGAAAAAAGACAAAGTAGAAAAGGAAAAAAGTGAAAAGGAAACAACAAGCAAAAAGAACAGTCATAAGAAAACCAGGTAAGAATTTCAGTAACTTTTGCGATATTGGTAAAACATAATTTAAAAAAGAAAATAGGAAAATGTTCTGCAATTTTACTGCTTTGTAAGTGCTGTGGCAAACTCTTTCAACAACAAGGCTAAATATTTGTGCGTGAAGTTTTATTGGTTTAGGATGCCTATTAAATGTGAAGAAAACCTGCAGTTTGTAATTTCGACCAGAAGATGGAGACCAGCTGAATATAGAGAGAGTGGCTTGTATTTTTTGTTAAGGGTTACAGGTGTATTTCTCACACCACACAAAACTGTAGATAGGCAAACGGATGATACAAATCTCTGAAAAGAGAGGGGACAGGAGTGACTAGTTTTCATGCAAAATAATAGGAGAGAGAGGGAACCAGTACCGGACTGCAGAAGTGTGGGAAAGTAGCATGGTTATTGCCATCCTTGCAGAACTGGAATAAACTTTGAAGAGCTGGACTAGGATATAAATTAATGCGACAGGATAAGGCATATATATTACCTAGCGATAAAAATCTCTGTGCTACATCTGGGGTGCTGAAGGAAACCTTGGACTCTTAGAACTGAGAACATGAAATATTACAGTACAGACAAGCAGTGGTAAAAGCCTTGATCTTTCTGTAAGACCAGGTAGAGGGAAGGTGCAAACAGCAAAACAAAAGCGGCAAGCTTAACACAAGTATAAAATTATTGTGGCAAGAATGCTGTGCTAAAAAGCTCAGAAGTGTACAAGATCTGTAGTCTAATCGAACGTGGGAGGAACTATTGATTTGTTTGGGGTTTTTTTGCTTCTCTTGTGCCTGGAGCAAGATCATCAGGATCTGAACCAGGGGGAGATTGAGAGTCAAGAGAGAACGGTTGTTAAGAAAACCATGGTTAGGATTAAGGACACTGAGATGTTCCTTCTTTTTCTTTTTTTCTTTTTGTTTTATACTCAAATTTACTAGCTTACCTCATGCAGCTGAAGTACTTCAGTTATGAAGTATTTGAAGTTAACATAGTGAGTTTTAATTAAACTAATTAAAAATTTATAAATTGAAATATTGATGGTTGAATTGCAATAGTACATTAAAAATGCAAAAGGGAGGTTGAGAAAAAGGGAGAACATTTTAAAAACAACTAAAATAAAAATCTTGGACTGAAATACCAGTATTGAGATTTGCATTAAGAATTGCTATATGAAATAACCAGGCTGCTTTTTTTTTAAATGCTTCAAACAGTTCAATTTTTCACAGAATTGAGTCACTGGGTAGGATAGGAAGTTAAGAATGCTTGATTAATTTAAGCAGATTTCTTCAGTGTCCTTTGAGAAAAGGATATCCTTTTCTCTTTGCCTGAAAACTTGTATGTTATTGCTGGAAACGATCATAAAAATCTGAAAGCGCACTCAATATGATTAATAAGCTCCAGGCATGGCATTTATGCTAGTTGATAATGCTGAATTTTTCTCTCCATTCCCGTGTTACAGAGCAGCAGATTTTCAGTTTTCTTTTAAATTCCTCAGTCACGCTACTTCAGCCTCATGGGAACAAGATGTCAAAGCCTATCTCTATTCTAGCAGAGGAAAGGCGTGAGATGTTTCAGCTGAAGTGACTGGGAACCAATTCCACTTCAAAGAAAGTCAAATGACAGGGTAAAGGTTAGGGCTTTCCTGTTAGCACACCTGCTAACATGTGATGTCGTATTAATTTGTTTTATTGCAGCTTGCACCATTGAAAGCTGTGGAGTCAGTTAAAGCTATGCTTTTCATAACTGATTGTAGAAATTCAGCTGTCTGGTGACAGTTTTTCATGGTAGTCAAGGGAAAGTAGTAAATTGAAAGTACTTTATGCTTGTCACCAGCAAAAATGCGATGGCAGAATATAAGTCCGAGTATTCTATGGTCTGTACATTGTGAAAATCAAACAATTGAAAGATTAGATGAAGAGACACCCTATCAACACGGTGTATAATACTCAGCTCTGTGCATAATTTAAATCACAGCATATGCCAGCAATACCAGAGTTATACTGTGAACACAAAGTCCAGTTCAAATAGTATACTAGTAGTCCTAGTGAGGTTTTGAAATGAAGTAATACCTGCTGCAAGGTAACACTGTCTGTGATGTTGAATTCAAAAGACAGACACCAACATCTTCATTATTGAATATTATTCTCTATTTAGAATTGTTGCTTAAGGCTGCTGCAGAGATGCTTCTCTGGATTAATTTCATAACTTTCTATAGCCACAATAAAGACAGACTTAATTTTTAAAAGTAAAAGCCTTCACATGTGCAAGACATCCATATTGCTGCACAGTTACATTATTCATAAGGTCAACTTTTAAATAATCTTAGGAGAAGGTAATGTGTTATGTTCAGCAACTTTAATGTCAAACATACTAGGAAACACTCTACCATAAATACTTGTGGTATGTTGTTTTCCTCTGTATTACACATAGCAGTTTTATGTACACGTGTATGTTCTCCAGAGCTCCTAAAAAGTAGGAGGAAGACAAGATAAGAAGATGGTGTGTGTATGCTTTTAATACGATTATTTGCTTTGTTTAGGCCAAGGTTGAAAAATGTGGATCGAAGTAGCGCTCAGCATTTGGAAGTTACCGTTGGAGATCTCACAGTCATAATTACAGACTTTAAGGAGAAAACTAAGTCACCACCTGCTTCCAGTGCTGCTTCTGCAGATCAACACAGTCAGAGTGGCTCTAGCTCTGACAACACAGAGAGGGGAATGTCCAGGTCATCTTCACCCAGAGGAGAAGCGTCGTCACTGAATGGGGAATCTCATTAAAGTTTATTTCCTCCAGTTTCTTTAGTCTCTTCCAAACATGCAAATACATAACTTCTGTCACCTGTTACCACATTTTCATGACAGATTATCCATGCACAATTGGTATGTTGACTGGAACATAATTTATGCAGTTTGAAAAAAAAAAAAAAAAAAAAGTCCAGTGGTGGAAAACAATAATTTAAATGCAATCTACAAATGCTTACAAAGCATTTTCAGACCAACTTTTTAATCTTCATGTGTAAAGGTGCCATGAAAATGTGGTTTGAATGTTCATTATGCAGTGTTATTGGTAAGTCCATTTTCACTTTTAGTTTAGTGAATTCTAACACAACTCTTGGAGTCTCTACTATTGGCATGTACTGAATTTAAATTTTTATAACATAGTTCAAGCTGCCTAAATATGTATTATTTGAGAATTGTGAAACATAGTTATATGTATGCAAGTCAGAGATCAACTTAATCAACTATTGCTGCAACAGAATTTTCATAATAATTATCTTCTTAAAAACACCTGCTGGTACTTGGTGTGGTTAAATAGGAAAAATGTTATTAAATAAAACATTTGTATGAATTTTTGCCAATGTTTGACACATTTTACTAGATTACTGTTACTGAATTATGTTTTACCAATATTTTTTCACACTTAAAACACTTATTGTAATGTTTACAAGCAAAATAGAAAACACATTCTAAGCATTGATTGGTTAACCTTACAATTCAGGTAAAGTACTATATTGTCACTGTACACTGGTATTCTGTGTTGTGTAACAAGTATGGAACCTCAGATGACTATGCATTTGGCAAAAACTAATATTTGGAAATATGAACATTTGGAAAAGCTTTAAAAATAACAGAAATGCAGTTCTGATTTCTGCTTAGTGCTGTTTCCTTGCCCCAAAATTATCTGGTGTCATATAGTCACTTATCATTTCATTACAGGAATATTGGATGTTGCACAAGAATAAGGAAATAACAGTACTATTAATTTTTTGTTCCTGAATCAATTTCTTTAATTTTGATTTGGCCTATTAGAATATATTATGTCATAAATAATGCAAAAAACCCAGTACCCTACTTTATGGCATAAACTGTCAACATTTATGCACTTAGCAATATACTGATACAGAGCAGAACTATTTACAATCCCATCTGGTATTATGTAAAATTACCAATAAAATATTTTTGTGAATACAGATTTTGCATTTTTGTTTACAACCAATAAGTGTTTTGATGGACACATACAATCCATGTATAGAGTTTAAATTATAGATTCAGGTTCAGTACAAAAGTCCATTTAGCTATTTTTAGTGAGGTAATCCACTTACACTCCTGTGATTCTTTTCTTTTTCATTCAAAATAAATATATTTTTAAGCCCATGTAAAAGTTGAATGGACCTTCTTGGTGGTGAATCCAGCCCCAAATTATTACCGACATATGATACGTCTTCTTAACAGCTAAAGCAATGGATTTTTGTAGCCCCTGACAATTGTGATGTTTGGTGGTTTCTTGTAGTAATGTATTTTTCTGTTTTTAATGCAGTACTTCTACAGGCACAATGGTACTGTTCTATTTTGTAAGATGCTAGTTGTGAAATACAGTTAGTTGCATAAAATGAAAGTCTGATGTGATATCTGAGAACATACATACCTCATTCCTTGGTGTTGCTGTTTAAACTTTTTAGACATCAAATGTTAATTATAGGCTATTTCAGATGGATAACTACTGACCTGTTTATTATGTATTCTGCTTTATCTTACTAAATAGGATGTCTGTTCATTGCCGTTACCTGGCCAAATCTTAGTATCTGTAAAACAATGCATTTCAAGGTTTTTAAATGTTTTGGGGGCTGGGCTGGTGTTCAAAATAACATACGCTAGTTTTAAAAAGAAAAATACATGCTTCTCAACTTTATTTTTTTATATTTTATTTTTAGGTGAAACTATTTGCAGAATATACTGAAGTAATGGATTACAAGAAAGCTGAAACTGTTTAAAGTAAGCAGTTTAATGATAGCAAATCTCATCGCAAGATGTTTTATGAAATGTGTTTCTAATTTAAAACGTAATGAATGCTAACACATTTCAGAATTCCTTGCAAACAAATAATAATCTATTACCAGTAGTTCACTAAATGGGAAACGTATTTTCATTTAACTTTATGTGAATAAAACACCCAGCACTGCCAACAAGAGGTCTCTTTGTATCTTCAGAAATAAGTAGCCATTTGGTTTGAAAGGAAGGGAGGATGAAGTGGATTTTACTATGATTCAACTGTCTCTAGAGAATAATCTCAAAAATGTCATACAAGTATGGTTATAATCAAAACGAATGCAAAAAAGTCTCACTGTTCTTTATGGCATAAGACATAGAAAAGCAATTTCTATCCACAGATACAACACAAGTCAACTAGGATCTTAAAACTGAGCTGTGGTGGTTTTAACTGAACTATTAAGTTGTCAGTGTTTACGTTGTTTAATGCCAAAACAGGCATCATTGCAAAGTTAAGAATTTTTGTCTGATTGTGATTAAAGGGATGTGACAATACTGACAGCAGAGTAGACAAATTCTAAGTAGAATATGGCATTTGACTCTGTTCATAATGTTATAATTTAAATGAACTTCACTTTCATAATTTCTAAATAATTTTGACTTGTAGTAATCCTAAGTCCTTTTTCTAATTGTAAATATATTTAAAAGCCTCTTTAGTCCATTTATAAAAATTGAAAATTTAATGTTGTAATGTGTTTTGATTAGCTATTTTTCTCTGTGACTGCTCTCAGCATAAGAACTGTTACTTGTTAAATTCTATATATGCACCAGTCTTCAACAGCCGTACATCCTGGGTTGTTCATGAAATGGTGACCCAACAGACACAAGTGTAATAGTGTTCCATATAAATGACTTCCTTTATGTGCTGATTGATTGTCTGGTTTCAGAAAGGAAAAGGGGGGAGAAATGGGGAAAAATTAAGTATAATTAGTTCATTGATAAAGTGTACAATAATTAAGTCTCTCTATCTTCCTAAATTTGCTACTAGTTATAGGTGGTATAAGGAAAAGAACAAATACACAGTTGTAGTCTATTATCTTTTTTTTTTCTGAAATTAAGTATGTATATTGGAGATAAACAAAAGTTGTTCTACTTAGTAGCAGGTTAAATTATGCAATATAAAATCTTGATTCTAAGAGAAGTGTTAGTAAAAAAAAATTTCATTTAAAAACAAAAATTCTTGATGTTAAAAGTCTTGAAATTAAGACTACGACTGAAGTTTTAACTTATTATATGTTTCTCTAGATATTTGTGGCATAGATTGTATAATCTGAAAATTTTTTTTAGATTTTATAATTTGTGCACTTTACTTTTTTTAATATTATGGGTAGCACATTTTTAGGTAGCCAGGCATATGTTTTTATAATTTTTTTCACCAGTTCACTATCGTGTTCAGGCAAGTCTTGTAAATCTGACTCAAATGTATGGCTCCGCATCTTAAATTCTTTAATTTTTCTCTCTCCTTGCTCAAAAGCCCACATCATGCTAATTGATTATACTTTGTTATACAGGATGGATTTGGCATGGAACTCTCTATTGTGTACTTCTTATATACATCCAGGGTTCTTTAACTGTATCTGCTTGGTTTTTTCTGTCACATGCCTTTTTTTCACTCTGCTCCCTACTAGGGAGTCTGGGTGTGCTTCCTTTCAAATATCAGAAACTATATGGAAATAGAAATGCAATTTAATTTAATTTCTCCAAAGGCAGCAGCAAGTGCTGTGCTTGTAGTAAAATTTGCCTGTGCTTACTCAGGAATAAGATAGGTAAGAGAAAAAGTTAATGCTGGTTTTGGCTACGATAATTTGCAAATGCGTACTTCTATCAATGTTAAAATCTGGGTGTGCTGGAAACACTGTTTGAGCTTTCAAAGGTTTTTTTCCTTACCTGAAATTATCCCCGACTTACATCAGAGCAGTCTCAATTTGAAAGGGTGTAACTTCACAAACCAGCAAAAGCTGTACAGTAAAATCAGTCAAACTGAGGAAGCTCGGTTGGTTTTCTTTTCTACTGTCAAAGTTTTAACAAGAGGAGAAACTTTCTCCTCTTGTTGAGAGACTTAAGAGATTTGTCTAAGACAACTTCAGGTACTGAGCTTAGTTTGACATCTAAAGAAGAACCCATGTTTTAATAAGGATTAACAGGACTTAACTACTAAAAATCAGAAAAGTACTTCACAAGTTAATTACATATCAGTGTTTTACAGAAATTATTGTAACTTTCCGTCTAGATGGATATGAATGGAGTAAATGGTCCAACAGCTATGGATAGCTGCACACTTGCTATAAAATGGTATTATCCAACAGCAAGTGATGTTTAAGTAACTCTCTGAAGACATTACATGAGAAGACTCTGATATGTCTATGAACAAGGCCTGGAAGTCCAGGTGTCCCCACCCCTGCCTAAACTATACCATTGGATTCAAACAGCAAAAGAAAACGCAGTGAACAAATAAATTTATTTTAGATCCTAGAGCCTTAGTAATGCAGAAGCTGTTGACAGCTTCTGTTTAACTGTACTGGTGACAACTAATTAAAATGAACCCCACTGTATAATACTTAATCCCTCAGGAGATGTTTTTGATCTTAATCTTGCCCCTTTTATTATGGGAAACAGATAAAAGTCATGTGAAAGAACTTGCTCCGTCCACTGACACAGGAGATTTTAAGAGGAGACAGTTTAATGTGCACATGAAATTTTAGCTGTACTTTTAAGGAGTTAAACATGGAAGACGAAGACCAAAAGCATATTCCATAGCTCAAATGAGTATTACTAAGAGTGATCACAAAAGATTGCTGTACCATTTGGGGTTTGTAAAAGACAAGATGGTAACACTATCTAATAATTTCTTGTCCCGTATGTTTAAAAAGAAAATTACCACCAGAAAAAAATATTGTTCTGGTAACAGTAATTTAAAGAATCGTTCCAAAATGTTAATTATTTTGTGGAAAGTATGGCATATCTTGACAGAGGTAGGAATATCTGAACAAGAAGCCATCCAGGACTACATTTTTCAGGATCTAGGCCACCTGGAAAAGCGTAATCTTTAATTACACTGTTCTCTGTGTATAAATACTGATCTTCGTCAAAGTGCTTGCAAAATGAATGAGGTCCCTTAAACTTTAAGATTTTAAGAAATGTGGCTTTAGACCAATGGAGCTCTAGCTTACAATGCAGTTATTGAGAAGACAACTGAGGAAAAAAGACTATTAATCTATTTTTTGATAATTTATCATAGAATCATAGAATGGTTTAGGTTGGAAAGGACCTTGAAGATCATCAAGTTCCAACCCTCCTTGCCATAGACAGGGACACCTCCCACTAGACCAGGTTGCCCAAGGCCACGTCCAGCCTGGCCTTGAACACCTCCAGGGATGGGGCCTCAACAACCTCTCTGGGCAACCTGTTCCAGTGCCTTACCACCCTAACAGTGGAAAACTCCTTCCTAATGTTTAATCTGAACCTGCCCTCTTCCAGTTTAAAGCCATTCCCCCTTGTCCTATCGCTACATGCCCTAGTAAAAAGTCCTTCCCCAGCTCTCCTGTAGGCCCCCTTTAGGTACTGGATCTCCTTGGAGCCTTCTCTTCTCCACGCTGAACAGCCCCAACTCTCTCAGCCTCTCCTCATAGGAGACCATGTGCTTGTAATTTTCCTCTTCTGTATGAAGAAGCAAAAGTATACAGAAGACTGAAATATATATAACCAGGGCTGATGAAATTTGGCTCTTTACCCCCTTCCCAAGCTTACTAGATTCTACAAACTACAAATTCTGTTTGGTTCAAAGGCAGTTGCAGGTACTTTTTCACTAGAAAAGGATGGAGTTGTTCAGTCATTTGTCATCTGTTAGTTACGATGAGTGGTCAGGTTGGTTCTGCTTTCTGAATACCCACTTTGGAAATACAGAGATCTAATTTGCTATTTATATGCATCTAATATATAATTACCATCCATGAATAATCTATTTCAAGCTGATCCTTCTTTGCACAGAATAAATCAACATGCTTCAATGCCAAGCCCAGTTCTGACTGCACAGATCTCTGAGCAAGGAAATCTGCCATCTGACTGATCTTCTCTTACTGTAACCACCTTCAGCTATGAATTAATCTCAGCAAGGGAAACCTCTTAAGATTACGTGTATTTGCTGGGTATCACTACTCCCCCTTCTGAAGGAAGCACATTCTGATTCCTTCTTCTCTCTTTTTTTTTTTTTTTTAAATTATGTCTATAGTATAAGTGGATGCAGCGAGTTTGAAATAATTTATTATTTTTAAGTGGGGAATTTGACTCCTATTCCCAGTTCTTCAACTATATCTTGGTTTCTGTAAGACCAACAATGGCTTGTGGAGCTTAAAGGTTGGCTAGCAATTATGTCACTGTTGTCCTTGTTTCTATATAATTGACTTGCTGAACAGATTCTTGCTGAGCAAACTTATTTCCCCCAGTGCTGTACCATTCAAGCATTCTGGCTGAGGTAGCTGGCATTCTGGGATGCCAATTATTGGTCTTCATATCTGCATTTCTGCAAATGGTCTGATTCTATTGCTGGGAGGCTTCCAAACATGGAAAAATAAGCAAAATGCGTTCCAACTGATGGAGGCATAATGTTGCCAAGTAACTTGCAGTACCTGGAGGCTTTTTGAAAGGTGCAAGAACATGCTTTTGGTGCCAGCTGGAGAAAGAGATCTGAGGAGCATGCACAGACACTGAGCGCTTTCTCAGCTTTCCTACAGAATTTCTGAGTAGCTTCTGTTTCTAAAATGTCAAATACCTTCAAAAACCCTCCGTCCAACAAAAAGACAGAGGATAAGGGGGAAAAAAGAACAAAGAAAATATGTTTTCTGAATAATACCTAGAAAAGCCACTATATAATGGCTTCTTCGTGTGTTTAGTGTTCCTTTCTCTGTGTACTGTATTGGAAGTAGGGAGGCAGCATCCCACACTTATAGGTATGTTGCTTTATAATTCTTGATACCTCTTGGTTCAGTGACTTTTGGCCTAAAGATAGATGTAGCTTTTTGTGAATTTCATAGTAAATACCATGAACGTTTCTCTCTTGGGTACAGGTCATTTATTGAAAGGGCAGTAGTTTTGATTAAAGAGCTAGTCAGGAACAAGATAGATTCCTCATGTACATTTAGACACTACCCAATCTTAAAGAGTCTGATTCCTGGACTACTAGAAAAAGGATAACTTTATGATGAAAGGGTAATAAGATCCCAGACTAGAATGGATGTGGCTTCTGAAGAGTTTTGCGGCCAGTAGTTCATATGGCTGTTCTCGGTGATTATTCCACACCTTAGCCCATTAACCTTGAGGCGTTGGTAGAGCATCCTCACAGACAAATCAAAACTACCAACAGCACCATCAGATGCTCTCAAAATTTACTAAGTGCCTTATACAGAGCATCACTGAGGCAATGGTTCAATCAAAAGGAAGCTGGATAAAAGATTTACTCCTCTGGATGGAGTCACAGGTTATCAGTTGTAACCAAGGTGATATTCCTGGTTATAACACTAGAATCTTATATTTTATTGCTGATACAAGTACCTAATAAGAAACAGTCCAGAAATCTCTGAGGCTTTCAGTTTGTGAAACATACGTTCTTCGGAGGAGATTTTTTTTCTTTTAGTCAGCTGTGATAGCCTACTGGAATATCACAGAAGTGAATAAAACTTCTGAGTGGTTCTGGATGCTTTCACACTTCCCAGTTTCTCCATCAAGGACAGTATTACGTTTCTTGGGAAGGGGTACATAGGTTGGTTTTATTCATATGGTTTATGTTTATCCAACAATAGTTTTTGATGATTTTATTGTCAGAAAAAGGGCTTGTTATTTTGAAAATAAAAATCTTACCTGCCAGGTGTCTTCCCCAAAATGAGTAAGTGCCTTTTCTGTTCTAACTCTTAGAAGTATTTACTTTGTCAGATTGAATCTGAATGTCCTGGATAAACCAACTATTAAGTACTGAGTGTTACCAATGGCTTTTGAAATCCTTTCACTGAAAGAGCAAGAGACAGAATGTAAGCCACTTGAATTATTTTGAGACCTGATGTTATCAGAAGTTTTATAACTGCTATGAGTAGTATACTTCTAAGAACAATGTAACTTTTCAGGAACTTGATATTGATAGGAAATAAATATTTATTAAAAGAAGTATATTAAATAAATATTTATTTACCAATTTAAGTAAGAGAAAATATTACACCGTGGGGGCAACAGTCTTGCTGTTAGCAGTCCTGACTACTTAATGGAAAGTAAAACTGAGGCCCTGAACTCTGGCTGTAAAAGAATGCATGGTATTTGGGGAGAGATTGGGACTGTGAATCTTAGGTCCACATTTTAATAAAGTAATTCTTCCTACCTAAGTTTTTACCAATTCTCAAGCAGAAAAGAAAGCATAAGCAAATATCAGTAAGAGGCCCTCTGGTTTTATTGGTGCTGCTTCCAATCTAGAGGATTTTTTTTTAATTTTTTTTTAAACTTTGCTCAGGACTGGTACAGCTGAAAGTATATTTTCCCTTCATTCTTAAGCCTGGACTTTGAATGGAGTTTCTCTGAGACACTTTTGTAGTGAAATCGTATTCCCTACAAACATTGAAGACAAAAATAAACATCTCCGTGAACAAAAGATTGTGTGTGGTTGTAATTTTTTAATATATACAATTTTGTTACAAAAATATTAAAGGTACTCTAAATAAAACCATAACCAGTGTTGGCCAATAGGCCAACACTTAAAAGGTCTCTTTGTAGCAGTCAGAAAATACAGTTTGCATCATGAGATGCTACAAATTTTCTGTCTGGTAAACTATGTTCAATTCCAGTTAAGCAGTCCTTTAAATAAAGACGACAATACACTGCATTTATCCAAGTGTATGGTAACCCATTAGGACACTGCCTTAAACTGACCTCAATTCAAAGACATTATTAAACAATTTAATCACAGTGAAAAGATTTTTTTTCCCAGAATAAATGCCACAGAATTAATGATAATGGAATTGTTTTAAAATTAACAGCTCTATAGTTATTTCACATTGTTTGATAAACATACAGTTGATTTCAGATGAGTATAAATAGATGTGTTTGAAGCCCAGAATAGTGAAACATATTGGAATGCCTTCTCCAGGAATAAATTAATACTTCTTGCCTGTGAAGAAACTGACAAGAAAGTATTTTTGGTGAAAACTGTTGTTGGTGTACTATATTCAATCTTAACTGGCAGTGGTGATGCTTAGGGTGTGTTATGATAAATGAAATGGTAAATAAATAATTAAATTGTTCAGAACCATTCTCTGAATGTGTTATTTGTACTGGCTAGGAAAAAGTGCAAGAAATGCAAGTGGGCAATTTGGGGATAAACAGCAGACACAGGCAATTTGATCTTACAATGCCAAAAGGCCTCTGCTATTTTACTGGCACAGGTACCATTACCATACCATATCATTACCCCTTTTGGCTATGATGGAAGTTGAGGTACTCCTGAGAGTACTGCTTTCAAGGCAAGAAACTTTCATCCATGCAAGTTTCCACGCTTGCAAATTCAAGTAACAACTGAGGTAAGAAGCTTGAGAAGATGGCTTCATCTCGTTGTATATAGAACTACCCTTTTTGTTACCAAAGCAAGTTCTAAAAAAAATGGTCCGTGTGGGTTGTCTCAAGTTACATACAGTTCCAGTATTCAGTTCTCTCTGAATGGTTTGTCATTTGTGTTGCTTTGCAGCGTGAGGCTGAAACCCTCGGGGGCGTTCTTGAAAGAAGCTGGTTCCCTTGCAAAGGCAGCCAGAGTTTCCCAGTTGTGTAAGCAGGTGACTGAAGCGTTGGCCATGAGTACGTAAACTCATCCTCACTCCAAGGAGGCAACGTGCGAGGCTGATAGATCCTCGGGCACGGAATGCTTTTAATGCCACCCTGTTAGTGCTGGGCGTAGATCCCGAAGTGCAGGCAGCGAGCGGTAGCAAACTGTTGATACAACTACTGAGCTTGGTACTAGCAGAAACACTGACTTGTACAAGACTAAATTGGCATCAGAGACCAGAATGGGGTTATTGTCACTAATTAAGGGAGTCTAATTTAGTCTACTTACTCATCTATTTTAGAAGAACAGAAGGAATTCAAGAGAGGAGAGCAAGCTGTAAAGCCCTTCTATCACCCTTCTATTCATTTCTTTCCTCTGTTGACTGTTTGTTAAGTCTGCTACACAATTATGGGTCTGAAGATGAAAACAAATTTCTTAAATTCCACACAAATGTTTTGGCAGCCATGGGAGATCACAGCATTCCACTATGTGCCTGGTGCCTGGAGATAGCTTAGGACAGCGTCCAATTTTATTTTACCCTTTCCTGACCTGAAAGAAAATAAAAGTAAAAAAAAAAAAATCTTTCTAAAGTTAGAGATAAAGGATGGGTGAAGGAAGGCTGAGTAATCCTTCCTTCGTTGCACTTCCTGTAGTAGTGCAATCATGAGCCAGCAGTGCTGGGTGGTACCTTAGACGTTTCGAGCTCTAAGATCTGTGCAACACAATATCCCAACCACTCACTGACTCTGCTGCCACTTGTGCAGTGGAATAATTTGAGAACACAATTCTAATGACAAATCAGATAAATCCGTGTAATGTCTGCACAGCCGGGAGTGTGCAAGGTAAGCTGACTGCCCAGCATAATTACTTCTGTGAACTTCAGACGTGATTAAGACTATTGACCAAGTATAAGGATACTTGGTACCTCAGCCTGTTATGTACCGTGGGGCTTTTGCCTTGTTCTTGGGTTGTTCTATTCAGTTTTTAAAGGGGTAGTCGGTACAAAAGAAAATATTAATGTCTTACCTCTTCTTCCTGATTAATTCAAACACTAAATGTTTTAAACAGCTGCTACTTTTGACTGCTGTAATCTGTTTTTTGAATTAGTAATTATGGAAATAAAGCAACCCCTAGAGAAAAGGATGTGGAAAGATGAACGTTAGGACTTCCTTTCTCTGTCCTTGACATGTCTCTACATTGGTTTACAATGTTAAACCCTACTTGAGGAGGACCAGGGAGCAACAGCAGCGTACAGATAAACAAAAGAAAAAAGTAAAACAGCAAGCGGGCTTGCTAGAAATTGACCAAGTAAATCAACTCTTCGCCTGGTTTGACTGACTGACTGCTTTCCAAAGCCTCTGCGTACTGAATGACTGACCGTCTGTCATCTTTTCCATTCCAGGCTGTGCTGCTGTTTCGAAATAGGGGCAACTGGCTACCTGGCTCACTGCCTCCAGTGTATCATCTGGCTTGCATTGCTGAACGGCTCTCGGAGCCCCTGCCAGCGCTCCAAAACCTCTGTTTCCTCTTGTAAGGGCAGCTGGCCATTGTCATCTAACATTTGGGGTTTTTCATTTTAGCTGTTTACTACATGCAGTTTCACTCTCCCAGCCGTGCAGGCTTTTTGCACTTGGAAATAATAAATACATAAAATGTATAAAATTTTAAATCAAACATGAAAAAATGAACCAAAAAAAGCAGTAGTTTTCAGTCCATGGTCTGAGGATCTCATGAGCTAATGCATTCCTTATACGAGTCTTCAAAAAAGTGATTAGGATGAGCGTACTTATTACAAGTAGCATTAAATTCACTGCGTAGAGTCTGCGCTGTTACTGTAAAGTGGAAAAGGTAGACAATACCTTACAGGATTCATTTCAGATTAGTTGATGTCCTTCATCTTAAAAATTAAGCTTTCAAGGCATAATGCAAAGTTGCTATTGTGTATGATTAGTGTTAGTAAATATTTATCCTATTACAAGAAAACAATTATGTTGTATTGTAGAAACTTAAAAGACCCTGAATCTGGGTGTCAGAGGACTCAGAGCACTTGATGCTGGAGCAAACAACAGCAGAACAAGATAAGGACTTTCAAACTTGAGTATAGTTATATATAAACAAACAAACAGCCAGGCCTGCTTGCCTTATTTCTATATTTTCGTACATGGTACATATTTGCATAAGCAGATAAGTTTGCTTTGACTCCTTCCAGGAATACTTTATACACAACTACCTGTGCCAGATATGGTCCTTGGAGAATTTTAGATGAGGCAAAGACACAAAAGCCCAACAGTGAGAATCCCCTTTGGACTGATGTTGTGGAGTTCCATATTTAGAAATCTTTACAGAAAAAAAAAAAAAAAAAAGGAAAAGGTTTTGACACACAAATACAGAAAAAGATTTAAATAGAAAAATCTCTCTATGCTTCTAGAAAGTATTCTTCCTGCTTTTTTAATGTAATAAAGCACTAAAAATTGTGCAAGCTACATATATAAATGCATAATGATGCATATATAGATGCACAGATTTATTTATTTAGTACACAGAAGTTGAACTTTTCTAAGAGGAATGATATAAATATTTTGACACTCTGCTGTTTAATAATTGTTCCCAGAGGATCCATTAAATAAATTTTGAAGTAAATTGTACTATTGATGAAGAAATAATTGATTCAACTTAGAAGAAATTAGGAATTTTGCAAAGTATCACACCACTTCCCAGACTGCTTACAATGCAGCTTATTTAATTTTGTGTACTGTTGTCCTCGGGTGTGTATATTGCTGATGCCAAGAGTAATTCCAAAATACTGTAAGCTCCTGCTTATAGTCTAAATAGGTTAAACACACGTTACAATGAGAGCTAAAAGGGGAAGAAACAGGGGAAGGCAGTAATATTTTGGTCATCAATAAAAATTTATTTTGAGAATTTTTATTAACATTTTTAACATTGGGCGCTGATGTAGGGCGATTTGAAGAGTAGATGCAAGAAGAGTAGAAGGCAGTTGTAACAAACCTTGTCTTCAAAATGAATTGGAAGGAAGGAAAAATGTCTGGCAGCAACAGAAAAGGGGCATTGCACCAAGAAGTCCGATGATACTATACGCACAAAACGTGGTAGTACAGCAGTTTCCCCCTGGTCACCCAACCTTGCCATCTATCATAGTGAAGTGTTGACACTGCAGGTTGTACGAAGGGGCACGAGAACATCAAAGAAAACGTCTTTGCCTTTGAAAACCCCTTTAACTGGTCTGCACACGAGGCAGCATTGACACAAATCTGTCAGCGCAAACTCTTACTGCTTTGCCAACTTAACTAATGGCTTAACTTCCTCAAAGAACAAAACCAGGAGGAGTGATACAAATGCATCTGATTAGGACTGGGTTTTTTAATTAGCACAAAGTTGGAGTGGAAATTGATTTCTCTCTTTGTTCTCTCTATTGCATCAGATAATCCCCTTCCATAACTGTGGATAATTATTTTTTTTTCTTTCAGTTGATCTGATTTATCTCTTCATCTAATGAGTTGTTAGAATTTTGGTTTCATTTTCTGGCATACACTAACTGCTCTTCTGACCCTTGAACACACTTGCAGAAGTATAAGATGCTGATTCTTTTAAAAAAAAACACTTGTCCTAACTACTTATTTAACATCTGTAGTTCACAAAGATTACTGTTTTCTGGATTTCAGCTATTTTCTGGGCATAGTAAATAGAACTGAATCCTAAAGATACGAAAGTTACCATGGCTAAGTAACTAAATTCCAGTCAAGAAAGGGATTTCAAGATTTAAAATTGGTAATAAATGGAGAGAACTTTGCGTCTAATTGCACCTCTTCATGTTTTAATTTTATTAAAGATTAGCAAACTTTATAGCATAAAATGCTATGTATTGTTCATTAACTGTTTATGGTGAGTAATAAAGATATATAATTATTTCTCTTTAAATAATTATAAAAGCTGAATTAGCTAATTGCATACCATCCGATCGTGGTTTTTCTCAGTCATACAACCTAGGTGTGACATTTCAGTCACTTTTGCTTATCTTCGTTATTCACAAGGCTGTGTTTCTAGTGAGCAGCATTTTATCTTTTATCAGACCAACTGATAGTTAGATGAAATGGACAGATTTTGCAGGGTGCAAAAAGGTTTGTGTGTTTAAGTTTATCTGGTTTTTCTCTCTCCAGTAGCATCAGATACCTTAACAAAAGATACTAACTTTCTCTCTGACCTTGCCTCAGTTATATTTTTAGAGCACTGCAGGTACATTCTCACTCATTAATTATTTAGGCATTATTGGACAGCACTGAATGAAGAGAATCCTGTAAATTCCTACTTGGGAAACAGTATGATTGACAATCCAAAAAAATTTTTTTTCTCCCTATGACACCTCTCTTAGCACTCCCGATTTCTTCTTTTCTCATCTAAGAATACACTTTCTTCTTCCGAAGCATGTAAGCGTTATTGCTGCCCAGCTGCCACGTTCATTCGTGACCCCTCTATAACACCCTTCAGACCCCATTTCCCCTGACTGGAACGCTCTCCAGTACAAAAGGCAAGTGTCACACCTCAGTAGGGACTGACCGGTCTCCGCTTTTGTGCTCACTGTCAGTAAATATTCCATTGTGGCTCTCCACTCCGACTCTCGTATCGCTGTGTTACTTATTCCCTGCCATACGGACATGATAGTATCCGTCGGGGGTTGTGAAACGAGACAGCGAGTGAATTCATGACGCGGGTCTGCAGGCAGATACGCAATGAGAGCCATAATCCAGGTTTGGAATGCAAACACAAATTCAGGAAAGCTGTCAGAATGGTGGGATCGTCCCTTGCGGCAGAAAGCGGGGAGGAACGGGAAAAGAGAGGGGCAGAAAGCCCAGCTGAGACTTTGAGCGGCACTTTCGGAGCTGCTTCTTTCTGTGATGCACACCAGCACGGGGATCTCGCTAACGTAAATTTCCCTTACCTCATTAAGCAAATTCTTTCTAGAGAGTCCTTTTTACAAATCCTCCTCCATTTCATCTCTGACTCTCCCACCATCACCCTGCCATCCCTGGCCCTGAATTCCCATCGTTGCTCCTCATCCTCCCTAATTCCTTACTTCTCTTGGATTCTATTTCTTTTCTCAGGCCCAATTTCCCTGCTTGTCTGTCTTAGTAATCACCTTGGTATCTGCACCCCAAACATGGCTGAGTATCCGGTATTTCTGAGGGCCACCTTTTTTCCTCCCTTCTACTTGTGTTTTGAGAAGGAGCTGACGAAGAATTTTGGCACGACAATTTTGTCATTACTGATCTTCCAGCTATGAGAGTTGCCAGCTGGCATTCTCCTTTCCCCCTTCTTTTAAAGGCAGCCAAGAGCAGCAGTAAGCTACGGCTCTGGTTTTATGGGCATTCACATATGACACACACCCTCAGGCCCCAGAGTCTACGACAGAACTATTTTTTTAAGCCCTATTGTAAACCATATTGGCATTTTTCTTAAAAATGCAGGCTCCTGAATTCATGCGATCAAGTGGGGATGTCAACACTTATTTTAAAAAAGAGAAAAAAAAGTCTGGTCTGTAGAGAAAACGCGAGCCAAATGCACCGTCAGGATGAAAAAGCAAGTGGAATTATTTCAAGTTTGACTTTTTTTTTTCTTTTTTCTAAACCAATGTCAAGAGCTGAGGGAGAAGCGCTGACTGGTGACTTTATAACACTTACCTTGGCAAGGGTGGGTTGGGCTGTCGGGCCTTTGCTCAGCAGACTGGGCTGGAGAGAGGGGATGTGATAGTGCAGTGGGTTCCGCTGAAACCCCCCCAACATCCCCCGTCTGGTCAGATGCACACCTGTGATTTCTTCTCCCCAGTGCACAGCTGTCCTGGTTTGAGCGACACAGGACTAATTTATCTTCTAATACTTGGGAAGACTGCACTTTTAGGAGACTCCATTTGTGACAGGAGTCTGAATTTGTGAAAATATTTACTTTGTAGCCAGCTATAGTGTGTGGGTCTCAAGGTCTCAGTGTTTTCGAGCTCACCAGGTGCAGGGATGAGGAGGAGCGAGAACTGAGCACTTGACCCAAGCTGGCCAACAGGATTACTTCATACCATCAACATCACATTCACTATAAATTAGAAAGTTTGCTGTGAAGTTTGCTCCCTCCCTTGATGGCTGCCATCCTGAGAACTTCATGCCCCGGTGCCGGACCCCCAATGCCTTCCCTTCCTCCCGAAGCCATAGCACTTGCGGTGTCCCACATCTACTGTCCACTGCTGGGAGTGCACAGCTTCCCATGGATAGAATGGGCTGAGTACAATCTTTGCATACTCTGTGTTGGTATTCACAGAATGGTCAGGGTTGGAAGGGACCTCTGGAGATCATCTAGTCCAACCCCCCCGCCAGAGCAGGATCACCTACAGCAGGTTGCACAGGACGGCATCCAGGCGGGTTTTGAATGCCTCCAGTGTGGGAGAATCCACAACCTCTCCGGGCAGCCTGTTCCAGTGCTTTGCCACCCTCAAGGTAAAGAAGTTCCTCCTAATGTTAAGATGCAACTTCCTGTGCTCAAGTTTGTGCCCATTACCTCTTGTCCTGTCACTGGGCACCACTGAAAAAAGACTGTTCCCATCCCCCCTGGCACCCTCCCTTTAAGTATTTATAAGCATTAATAAGAATTGGGATAATAATGATAATAATATTGGGATCAATGTTGGTTCTTTAGTATTGTTAATCATCTAATCTTTCTCTATTAAATCTGTTTATACTTCAGCTCCCAGGTTTCCTTGTTTTTCCCCATTCCCTTTCCCGGGTGGGGAGGGGTCATTGGGTGATAGAATGATTGTGTAAATGACAATAAACTGTCATGGGTTTCTCAAACCGTAATAGCAGCTTCCCAGACCTACTTCTTGTTCTCCAACAGCATGACATGGTGAGCCAAGAGAACCGTCTCTTTGCTAGAGACCACAAACGAATCCTTCAGGCCCGGTTTTACCAAGCTTCTCCGGCTCCCCGGGCCGTGGTGTCGTGCAGTGGCTGGTGTGCCGTGGCTGGTGTGCCATGGCCGGAGGAGGGAACGGTGCTGGAGTGCACAATGAGTTGGACGCTCAGATTGTGTCTCCACAAGAGACACAGTTGCGTAACCCCAGCTGCCTAAAGAACATGAGGGAACGTCCTTGTGAAGAGGCACTTGTGAAGCTTTTACACGAGGAAGTTGAAGACACCACAATTGAAAGCTTGAGTATGGGGAAACCATATAACCAGATAACAAGAATATTGGATGAGGGAAAGGCTGTTGATATTGTATACCTGGACTTTCAAAAAGCATTCGATACTGTCCCCCATACAATTCTCATGGAAAAACTGGCTTCACACGGCCTGGATGAGCATACGATCCGCTGGATCAAGCACTGGCTGACTGGAAGGTCCCAAAGAGTGGTGCTCAATGGATTTAAATCCAGCTGGCGGCCGGTCACAAGTGGTGTGCCTCAGAGCTCAGCGTTGGGACCATTTCTGTTCAATGTCTTCATTGGTGTTCTTGATAAGTTCATAGGGTGTATCATCAGCAAGTTCGCAGATGACACCAAGTTAAGCAGGAGTGTTGATTCCCAGGAGGATAGAGAAGCTCTACAGAGAGACTTAGATAGATTGGATCATTGGGCCAACATCAATGGTATGAGTTTCAACAAGGGCAAGTGCCAGGTCCTGCACTTGGGCCACAATAACCCCATGCAGCGCTACAGGCTTGGGGAAGTGTGGCTGGAAAGCTGCCTGGCAGAAAGAGACCTGGGGGTTCTAATTGACAATATGAGCCGGCAGTGTGCCCAGGTGGCCAAGAAAGCCAATGGCATCCTGGCTTGAAATAGCGTGGCCAGCAGAAGTAGGGAGGTGATTGTGCCCCTGTACTCAGCACTGGTGAGGCCCCACCTCGAGTATTGTGTCCAGTTTTGGGCACCTCAATACAAGAGAGATATCGAGGTGCTGGAGCGAGTGCAGAGGAGGGCAACAAAGCTGGTGAAGGGCCTAGCTGACAAATCATATGAAGAGCGGTTGAAGGAGCTGGGACTGTTTAGTTTGAGGAGGAGGAGGCTGAGGGGAGACCTCATCACTCTCTACAACTATTTGAAAGGACACTGTAGAGAGGTTGGTGCTGGTCTCTTCTCACAGGTAATTAATGACAGAACAAGAGGGAATGGCTTCAAGCTCCAACAGGGTAGGTTTAGACTGAACATTAGGAAAGAATTTTTCACAGAAAGAGTGGTCGGGCATTGGAATAGACTGCCCAGGGAGGTGGTTGAGTCACCATCCCTGGATGTGTTTAAGAGACGTTTAGATGTGGTGTTGGGGGATATGGTGTAGGGCAGAACTTTGTAGAGTAGGGTAGATGGTTGGACTCAATGATCACAAGGGTCTCTTCCAACCTAGACAATTCTATGATTCTATGAAAAAAGTGTCATTTTCAGGGGACTTTAGCCTCACTTTTGCCCTCAACAAAGACAAGGTGAGACATGAGCCTGTGACCTGAGCCTGTGGACTTCTGGTTTGTCAAGACTGGTCACTGCCTCTGCCTGGGACATTTCTCCTCTCCATTTCATCCCAATGAGGCATTTTCCAGAGGTCCAAGCAGGCGACGAGACCAGGCTGACCCCGGTGGAGGCAAGCAGCTTTTCAAGGGCCCTCCTGTGGTGGGTGGAGTGATGCGCTTCACTCATAGAGAGAAGCCGCAATACATTTATTGGTATAAAACAGGGATTTAACAAAGTTTGATAGTAAATGTGACAGCGTTTTAACAAGATTCAATAGCAAAGGCACACTTGGTTATTTACTGCATAGAGAACAGGGTCAGACAGAGCTGTCAGGGAGACCCTCCCATTGGGTCATGAGGTTCAGAGAGGACCCCCTCAACTTCTCAGACAGGAGTCCAGGTGCAGCTGGACCCAATCGTAGTCCCAGACTTAGTCAACGGTTTACATCAAAAGGATTATAGATGTGCAATCAATCCTTTCTATCACTTCGCTAAGAATTGAATGTTTAGCATCTCATTAGTCACTTACAGAGGATCTGTTCTGGCAAGGAATCTCCAAATTTTGAGGAGTAACCTTGATTGGTGTCCCTGCCCAAGGGGAGATCCTGGCATGCAGCCCACCGCCGGGCAGGAAAGCTCAAAGGGCTCTGGGGCTGTTCGCTACTTATGGGTGTGAGATGATTGACCTATAGTCATATTTGCATATTGACCACAGAACCAGCATTGCGGCTCGGTGGGCTTGTGGCTCAAGTTAGCCCTTGGCTACTGAGTCCTTATCTGTCTACCCAAAACCACGTTGAGCTGGATGGAACGAGATTCGCCCACTGCGACCACTACAGGTGGTTATTGCTTGAATGGGGTTACAGGAGACAAAGGTCAGGTTGGTGGTGGAGAGGACGAGGACGAGGACGAGGACGAGGACGAGGACGAGGACGAGGACGAGGACGAGGACGAGGACGAGGACGAGGACGAGGACGAGGACGAGGACGAGGACGAGGACGAGGACGAACCCCACGGGCTCCCTACCCACCCACCCCCAGACTATTTGCAACCGCGAAAGGAGACTTTTCCGCTCTTTTATTCACGTTTAGGGGCAATTAAAGGGTGATCTGTACCCGCCCCGCCCCCTGAGGCCCGCCCCGCCCCGCCCCGCCGCCGGCACCTGGCTCCCCCCACGGGCGCCTCCCGGCTGGCCCCGTCCCCCTCCCGACCACGCCCACTCCCGGCTCGGCTCCGCCCCGCCCCGCCCCTCGCATGCCGGGGCTCGCGCCGCCGCCGCCGCGTCCGTTGGGGCTCGCGCTGCCGGTTGGGCCCCGGCCGCCGCCTGGCGCCGCTGCCGGGGCCGGCGCGGGAGGATGCGGCGGTTCGCGCGGGTGGCGCTGCTGTGCCTGGGCTGCGGCCTCTGCTCGCTGCTCTACGGCTTCAGCCAGCTGGCCCTCTCCCTGGAGCAGGAGCTCGGCGGCGGCGGCAGCGGCCGGGAGCGGCAGGCCCCAGACCCCGCCGCGCCCGGCGCCCGGGGGCAGGCAGGCGGCGGCCGGGCGGCGGCGGGGAGCGCGGGCCGAGGCGAGGCGAGGGCCGGCAGGTACGGGGCGCGGGGGGTCGGGGCCGGGCCTCGGGGGGGGAGGCGGGGGCGGGGGCGCGGGCGGGCGGTGGTTCCCCCCCCCCGCATTCCTGAGGGGAGGGCCGGGGAGGCGCGGGACCGCGCTGGCCGCCCTCCCGCGGGCGGAGCGGAGCTCGGCGCCCGCCCTCCTCCCTCCCACCCCCCCGCGGGGTCGCGGGCGCCCCCGGTTGCTGAGTGGCCGCCGCTCTGTTCGGGCGGCGGGGAGGGGGCGAGGCTGCCGCCGCGGCGCGGGGTCGGGAAAGCGCTTTGGAGGGGGAGCGGGGGTGGCGGTGCCGCGGTGCGCTTCCTCCCGGGCGGCTCCGGCATCCCGCGGGCCAGTGAGAGGGGAGCAGGGGTTGGAAAAGCCTTAAAAAAACAAACAAAGGAAACTTTAAAAAAAGTGGTGTTGCAGGCCGGCCGGTGGCCGAAGCCGGGCCCCGTGGGCGGCCCCGGCGCGGGAGAGGCGGGCGGCATCGGGACGGGGGGAGGGCGGGTTGTGCTTCGGGAGCGGGCCTGACGCTCCGCACTGGTCCCATACTAAAATGAGACTGCTTCCTTGTTGCAGCGGGGTAGATGAAGGGAGGAGGCTTCATTTTCTTCTTCCAAGCTAAGAAACTTTCAAGGTGTTGCTCAGTTCTGAAACTTGGTTACTTAATGTCAAATCTAACTTTATTCAAGCAAAAATGCTTTTGAAGGGATCCTTTAATAAAGCCAGTCTTCAGACAGGGAACTGTGAGTTCGGTTCCACAGTTGAAGTGGTGTAAATCTGAGCAGCGCGCATTCTGCATAGCTGCATATTTCTGTTGCCTGCCTCCTGTAAGATATTTTTAATTAGTCAAGCGGTGAGTGACGGTATGGAATGAAAAATTGCTAGTTTTCCTTTAGTTTAGTTTCATGATCCTGTTCACTTGTGTCTACCAGAATGCTAATGCCAGGAAAAGAGGAGTGACAGGAGATCTGTTACTAAAGCAGGAGGAGAAATTAGCACTAGGCCTTTCAGGGCCAGCCTACCTCTAGCTCTGCTTAGATTCCACAGCAGTTTAAAGCAATGTAAGTTTGATAGTTTGGCGTCTGTCCCTCCTTCCCAATGCTGCACACACTCTGGCCTACCCCCCTCCTTACGCTGCTTGTGCTCCTCTGATCACAGAAGTGAGTTGATCTGGCACGCTGGCCTGCCTGAAAACTTCCTAGGTTTTGACCAGCTCAGCACTCTGAATTGGCTCATCATGTAATTACGAAAGTGTTGGTGCTGGTGCGAAGGAGTTATGGAGGATGACAGAAACTCTGATTTAATCATGTTAAAATATCATGAAACAGCATTCTGAGTTGCTCGAGGTTGAGTCAGCTGAAATGTGAAACCCAGCTTTTGACTCGTGTAACTACTTCAGAGAATGTTTTTTTCTTATGCTTTTGCTTTAGTTCACATTAATACAGAGAATGACTTCAACAAATGTGAGCGTGCTTGTTTCTCACTTGTTGACGATTAAAAACTCGTTGTGAAAAGTTGAAATCTACTAGTTCTAAAGATGATAACTGGAATAAAAGAGTTAACTTTAACAGTTTTGTGTAATATTTCATTGGTTTAGTAAATCAGTTTTAAATAGAAATGTGAAGAAAAAAGTCGTATGTATGATGCATATTTTCTTTGGTAAAAGAAGTAGTTTACCTGAAGAAAACTTGTGTTGGGTAAAAGCTTATAATCTAAATAATTTGTTATTAGTAAACATTGACATTACTTTCAGGTACGTCATGCTCCTAGTTGGCAAAAGAAGAACCAAGTTTATTTTAAAAGCTATATTTTTTTCTTTTTTAGTGTTCGTACTAAAGTGTAATTTTAAAGTCAAAGATACTGATGGGGGAGAAAGAAGCTGAGGTGAAATGAGAGATAAATCTGCCCTGTGGTGCAATGTGGAAAAGCTTTACAGACTGAGAAAGTTATTTTTCCAAAGGTCTTCAGTGCTGCAAATAATTCCTGTGCATACAGTTTCACGGGAGCGTATCTCCTTGCAAAATCAGTGTCTGTTGACACCTGTGTGGAAATTCTTTACCTATAAACTGCTGTCAAACTGAAGGCTCAGGATGAACATCATCCAGTTGTAAATTATTGAAGTTTTATATGCTATTTGTGCAAACAGTGTATGCAAAACTCAGGTGCGAGTCAGTCCCTTAGAACAGTCCCTAAAAGGCTTTTGTTTAAGGAAAACATCTGTCCTGTGGCAGTTAAACACCCCACTGAATGTTTCCGTAGATGTATGTTTCAATTATTCTCAAGTATTAAACCATGTTATGTTCTCCTGTGTAATTGATACTCATATCTTGGTGAATGTATTGGTGTTTTTCAGTTTTTATACTTCACCTGTTTCTTTAGTGGAGGCTGAACATGACAGCCATACGGCTGTTTTATGCCTGCTTCTGACTGTCTTGGGATCATGTAATATCCTAAAGGGTTCATAACCGTATAGAGTAAATTGTGTTCAGATAACCTTCTAATCCTTCTTGAAGTTTAGCATTTCATATGCATTAACAGTAACTTTCAGTAATGGGTTGCTTCAGCTGTTTTCATCGATAGCTTTAGAATATAGTTTGGCAAAGCAAATGTAGCTGCGATCTGAAGGCATTTACGTACTCAGCAGTGATTTCCTCTTCTCCTTAGCCGAGAAGGGTTTTCTTTGCCTGAATAATCCAGTTTACTATATGACATAAGGGTAGAAAGAACTCAATTGTGCTCCATGATGCAGGGGGGATGTTGAGATTTCTGGTAGTTTTCAGACACATACAAACATGAAATCTGCAAGCTTTGAATATAGCTTAAGCATATGGCACCTGGAAGAATTTTGCAATAATGACGATGCTTTAAGTAGAAAATATTTAATTAAAAAGGAAGTACCATATTGAAACTAGAATTACAGGTTGAGGCAAGATCCTCCAATAAACATAATAATTCAGGAGAGCTTCTTGGGTAATCATTTTGGTAAGGAGTTGTTTGTTTCAAAGGGTACAGTAGCCTGAGGAACAAGATGACTAGAAACTAAAGGCTTGTATCTTGAAACTTGATATAAATTGCTGAAAAACATTTCAAGAATTTATTGGCTTAATACTAAGGTTGGGTTTTAGTTGTGAAGAAGGATTAACGTTGAAGGTAAATTGTCCTCCTGATTATTCATTCCAGTGAGAGTAATAGTAATGAATAGTTAGTAATGTCATATATAAGAGCTAAATGAACAATAGATCTGAACTTGAAAAAAAGAAAATATTGAAGTTGTCTACTTCCAGAAGATACAAAGTCAGTCAAAAGTCAGTATATGTAGTCAGCCTTTTTTCCTTTGCTAGTATGGTTTACCGATGAGGAAGAAGGCTGTGAAAAAATGAAAAAAACCAGAGTGAATAAATGCATATTTGCTACATGTATGTCATTTAATAGTACTATAATCTGCTGTCTGTGGAGGATCCTTTCAAATCAGTCTTCCTCCACATACTTTCAGATCAGTTAATTAGCAGACTGTGCTTATGAGAAGTGAATCTTCAGTTAATTTTATCAATATTGCCACTTCCATTAGGCAGATAAGATCCATCTTTCCATTCAGGTCCAAAAAAAGTGCTATCCTAATGGCAAGTCTGAGAAGTAGAGCAGGAATCAGTCTGTTGTCAGTTCTGTGAATTCAGTGAGGTCAATGAATTTGACCCTATTAAAATGAAACATTTTTTCCATTATGCTGTAGTTAAACGTTTTCATGCAGCCAGCCATACTGTTTTGTTATGTGCGCACTGATACCTGACTGTATCTGTCTCTTGCTCTCTAATTATGCTGGCAAAGGGAGAGTTAAGTGGATTATAGTGCATGGAAAAGCGTAGGAGGTATACCCACAAGCTTAGGCAGCAGAGGAGGGTGGTTGTAATAAGTAATTTGTTCTTTCCTTGCACTGTATGCAGCTGTTTCTGTGTCAGAACTTAACCAGCAATTTCACCAAAACCAGCTTCTCAGCTGGTCTCGTGCCTTAAGGAATTGGTCTAGAAACTGTGTAAGCCTTCCAAAATATGAGTAAAACTTCTAAAAGGATGTAACATTGAACAATATGGAAGTTGAAGCTTCATTTAAAAAACAATCTGCTGAATTTGTGAAGCAGTTGACTAGCAAATGTTATTTTACATCGAAATGTTGTAAATTAATGAAACATTATCAAGATTTTTTCCAGTTAAAAAGTTTTTTCTGTGCCAGACATTTAACATTACATCTGCTGTCTCCTATCTAATACAGCCATCGCTTCTCTGACAAAACACATCATAACACGTGTGATATTGCTGCAAATGGTCAGGCAGAGCTAGTCAAAAGAATCAGAAATCCTCAGTACATTTGGGAGTTCTATTGAACATCTCTTAATCTTCCCAAATTTCTACTCCTGTGATTAGGAGCAGGAAGGAACTAAAAAATGCACCCTTCCTGTTCCACTGCATGTTGTGGGTCATGCTGGAGGAGAGACAGCAGTTTGGCTCAGTCAGTTGATTCTTGCAGTTGGTTAGACTTGGGTTGTTAATGCAGTACTGACAGGAAGGCAATAGTTGTGACTCCAGCTAGTTGACTGCAACCCTCACCATTTGGACATACTGCTAAATTTGCTGTGAAGCTACAGTAGTGTAAAAGATGCCACATAGACTGAAAAGTGTACTTGAAATCTGTGATCTCCATTAGTTCGCCCACTGGTGTGCTTAACAAAAGGACTTTTTTTTTTTTTTTTTTTACCACTGATTGTTGAGGCATTCCTTATGGTTAAAGCTTGACTTGCCTGAGCACGGGGCCTCAGTCCGTGTGAATGCAACTTGTGCATTGCTATGTATTTTGCACACAAATTTAACATTGTCCTTTAATTCTGAAAATAATTCTTTTCAGGTCACAATGTAGACACCTTTGCTAGGTCTGCAAGACTAAAATTTTTACTAACCAAGTTTTGTTGAAGCTAAATTACCTGATAAAGGTAATTATTAAATGTCTGGATGCCTAAGGGAGAGATACCTTGAACTGGCAAACAGATCTTTGAGGTCTTTGTCTATCATACCAATGACTTTTTAAACTTTTTATTTCTTTGTTTTCTTATTTTTGACAGTGGTTGGTCTTAGGAGTGTCATGGAGGCGAGGCTGCTGTCCCTGGGTGCAGCCAGTAGCAAAGCTAAGCCTTTATTCCCCATGGGCACATGTGCCCACTGTGCATACGTACATGGCTGGACACAGACATTAACACAGGAAAAACAGCACTTGCACAACCACAGACAACACAAGCGGCCTGATCCTGTTCCCTTCTCTGGCTGATCAGGGTGAAAGGATTTTAGTGAAAAATATATGAATGTATATAGCGTGGATCCTTCCAGTACCTGACCTTAGACAGTCTGTACAGGACTGGCTCCTGATCCTCCCGTCTCCCCTGTTGCTGGCCTAGGCACACAAGCCCATGAGGCTTTCAGCCCTACTTCAGTTGCTGGTACTTAGACCCTCTTAGACATGCACACATGTGCACAGATGCATACACTATGGATCCTTCCAGTTGCTGGCCTTAGCCTGTGTGGTGGCTGGCCACGGGATTGCCTCATGCAAATGGGTCTTTTGGATAGCCAGTCCAGACCTCTGGCCTTAATATTAGCCAACTCCAGGGCATCTCTGGTGGCTAGCTTGGACCTTCTGGTCTTTCCAGCAGCCATCCCTCAGACCCTAGTCTCCAGGGGCTAGGTTGAGAGAGGCTTTTTCAGTAGCTCAGACCCTGTGATCTCTGCAGAGCCTGGCCCAGCCCTTACGGCTTGACACCTGGCTCCCAAGCATCTTGCTCTACTTGCGGGCTCGTCTGGCTTGATACTTGCTAGTGATAATGTGCACCAACATGCACACCCGCATGCTGCATGCACACACGTCTCTCCAGTTTCTGGCACTGCAGGCTCATGGGTTGCTATGATCTGCGGCCACCTTTTCATTTGCTGGCACTTGGACCTCTGTGCACACACATGCACATGGAATGGAGCACCCCTTCACCCAGGAAAATAGAAATTGAGTTTAATAATGAGACACAGCATGGCCAATTATACTGACTACCTAACTGTTTGCACGTGACTGGACCCTCTTATCTGTCTGTTTTTGCATTCTCCTTCTTCCCTGATCCGCCTTTGTCCCATAGTGAGCCCCACACCCCTGCAGGCAGTAGCCCCTGTAGGCAGTTGGTAAGGTGGTCTGGAGACCCTCTCCTGTTGTCTCATCTGGTAAATCTTCTGCTTGGCCCATGGGCTGACTGCTCTCCTGCATTGGGGCTGGGTCAGGGTGCTGCTCAGTGTCCCTGGATTAGATTACTGGGTTTCCTTCACCTGACATTATTTTCTGCTTTCTATTTGTGAAGACTGGCCTTTAATCACATAACCTATAATAGGTGTGAGCAAAATATCCCTCCCTAATGCTGAAGGTGACTATTCCTGCCTGACTAGTAACCTCGCACAGGTAACAAGGACTGTTCTTGTTTGATGAACAGATACAGTGCATCTCCCTAGCCTTGTAAAGCACTTGTGGTGCTTATTTGTAGTCTAAGATTGTGTCAAGTTTTGTTTCAAGCAGAAAAAAGAAGATATTCATGAGTGGCATTTTGAATGATCTTATTGTGAATAATAAGAAGAAAACGCTGTCTGATGATTCCAATCTCTCAATACTTTGTATGCAAAAGCTTTATGGAATATGGTAGCATATGGTCAGTTGAGAGAGACTTCTGTTGGTGGGAAAAAAGTCTTAGTCTAACATTAGGTAAATTATATATGTACATATCCTAGTAACATTTTTGTTTCAAATATGAAATTTATGAATCAAATCCAAGGCTGACAACCTTGTCATCGTGGTAAATGGGATGTTGGAAAGGCCTAATGTGTCAGAGAAATTACTTAGGCTTTAATTCAAGCTTGCCTCTTACCTTGGTAGTCTGGATAGGGATAGTAGCTCAAGGCAGCAAAGAAAAACACAGCTCTTGACAGCTGGAAGAGGAATCCCCTGTAATAATAATAAGATGATAATCTTCCAAACCAGAAAACTGTTTTTGAGAGATAGTCTATTAATTTATCCTAAAAGTAATGAGAGACAGTTACTTCAAAAAGGTACACAGTAGAGATCATAAAGATTGTTCTTCAGATAAGCGCAAGGTCTTAATGTGCCTTGAAGTTTTTAAGAAACTTCAAAAGCCACAAAGATTAATGTAAGAGAGAATCTGGCAGAGAGAACTTGTGGTTTTATACCATTTAGTTTCCCCAGAGGAGTGCAGATATCCCGGTCACAATCTACATTATCCTTTTTTGTACCTGAATATTTATTTGTGGAAACCATTCTTAAGTCATGAGACAGAATTACTTGACTAATTCTTGCAAGCACATGTATCTACAGGATATGAGGACTTCCTGCAATCTGTACCAAAGAACTGCTCCACCCCCCACGATGAGGCTTTGTGAAACAGTGTGTTTACCACATCATTTTTCTCAAGTGTTGAAAAAAGAAGAAATTATACAGCTTGCCATTTTTGATGCTTCATTAATCTATTAAAAGTGGTATTTGCAAAACATTGGCCTTTACAGATACCAGATAACCCTACCAAGATGATGCTGATTAATTTCAAACTTGCAAAGCCAACTTCAAGTAGAGTTCTGAGCAGTAGTCCTTAAATACCTTGTCATCATCAAGGTTTTGTGTGGGTTTCCTTCTTGCACATCTTTCATTCACAGATACCAGCTTTCAAAGGAGGATAAACTATTGGCATTGTGTCACCAGGGCAGGAAGAGGGCGCATAGCAAGTGACTCAAGAGTATTCCCCTTGCTTTGCTCATTTAAGATTTTAAATCTTGATGTCGATTTCCTCACCAGAACCTTTGAAAATATACTTCTGTTGCTCTTTTTAAATATTTCCTGTATTATTGTTGCATAAGATGTAGTGGTGGACTAGTAGAACCTGCTTTTTTAGTTGTTAGTGTAGCACAAGTCAATAAATTATTTGTCTTGCCATTAGTATGGAGAAGGAAAACTTGCCAGATGTGGTGATTATTTGTGTATTGCATTAACCTTTTGTTATGAAACAATAGAATTCGTTGTTGCTGACAAGCCCTGTTTTTTTGTTAAAAATCAGCTTTGCAGGTTTGCACCAAATAATAGTGTCATTGATGAATAGGGATTGTGTTTAAATGGACAATGCAACTTTGAAAATGAATTGTTCTACTTGTTCCCCTGCTTGAAGTAGTCAAAGGTATTGCAAAGATGAAGGAGTTCTTTCAGGCAGTAAGTGTTGCCATTCACTCTATTATCTATGGACTTATACTAAGCCAAGAACATAGAATGACCCTCAAAAATCCCAGCCCCTGTTTTTCTCACTCTGAAAATATATGAAGAGGAAAGACTAAAGGATGGGGCCCATTCTTCCTTATAAAGAATCCTCCTGGTTAGCACCTAATACCTCCTCTTTTGTATTATCTAAGTTCCATTACATACCCAGTCTTCTGCCAGGTAATTAACTATTCAAGTTATGTTTGAGCTAGAAAAGAATCCATTTAACTTTGCCATAAAATCAGTAACATTTATATAGGCTATTTTTGTCTTATCCTGTTAGGTGTAAGAATTTGTCTGTATCTTTCTGGAATTCCTATTGGATGCTGCCCTCTGATGTTTGTGGAATGAACTGCTTTTGGGAAGCTGCTTTTAGGTAGGATCTATTATTAAATAGTACTTTATTATTTGATTGCAGACAGGTGTAGCTGATGAATATTTTTTGCTATTTAGCAAGGTGAAAAAGCAAAATATTTTGATTACTTCACATGCATTTCACCTGCTTATATTATGGTTGCCTTTAGCTGGGATTTTTCCTGTTCTATTATGTTTTTAAAATTGTAGACTCAGATGTTATTACGAAGAATAAATTTTTTCAGTTACATTGCTTCATTAAGTAGACACTTGCTAACATTGGTAAAAAGTCTATCTTAATATAGTCTGAAAAGTTACTGATGAATTAATTATTTTTGATAAATAAAACTTGCTGCACAGTAATGCCCATGATGTCACTTGTAATAAAAACTGGCAGATGTGTTAGTTGTTAAGTTTGGAGGGGTTTTTATTCAAGTTACATGTTTTACAGAATTTGAAGAGGGTATTTCATCCAAAAGCATTGAAACAACCATTTTAGAATGTGCTTTAAGACACAGTATATTAAAGCATAGAATGTGTCCTTTAAGTTGCATCTTTAACAATAAGTTTAAATGTTTTTATGTGGTGGTTCAGATGCTTTAGACTGTCAGTTTATGGAAGTAGCTTGAAAAGAAATGGAAAAAGCCTTAGGCTACTTGGAAGATATATTCTGTAACGTACATAGTTTTCTTCATTACATAATTAAGTTTGTAAGTTAATTTTTCTTAATATTTAAAATTTTACTGATTGTCCTTTGATATGGCTATCTCTTCCTCTTAATCTGAAACTTGAATATTTTTAGGGAAGCAAAGGAAAAAAACGTTTAGCTTCACAAGACTTAATGGATTTTTGAAAATTATGATTGTGGGAAAGACTTTGGATCTGTCCCATATTCCTCTGCTTTTGTGCTGTCAGTGCTTTTTAAGCTCATGGGTTGCCCAGGAGTTACTTGAAGAAATGGCTTAGATTGATTTTTAGTCTGTTAGTGAACTGAACGTGTGATTTGGGACTGCTGCATCTTTCTCCCTGCCCTTGGTAGCCAATGTGTCATCCTCTTTTGGCATAGGGATTCATCTGACTTTCCCTTTGGCAGATTTAGCTGTCTGAGTGGATTCGGTTCACTACTTTTTTTTTTACCTCAAAGGTTAGCTTTTGGGAGTTTAGCTTTATGAAGTTTAGCACGGGGGGTAAACCAAATGTCAGTGCTGTTGTGGTGGGAGGCATAGGGGCTTAGCCTATGCTTAGTGGAGGGACAGGATGTGATTGTAAGCTTCATTCATCCATGGACATCTGAGCCAGTCTAATAGTTGATTAGTACTGAGAGAAGAGAGGGTCTCACTGTCTTCTGACCCCATTGCCTGTGATGATATCCATGAATTCTCCACAATACAATGTAATGCACTAAAATAGCAGAAAACTTCCTTTCTTGATTTTCTGCCAGGTTTAAGGCAAGTGGGAACTTGGAATCAGAAGTGGAGAAACCCCACATGTATACCTTAAGATGTAACTTGTATTATTCTATTAAGCATGCCATATGTGGCTATGAAGACAAGTATGCATTAATAATGGTATCACTGGGCGAGTGCAGTTTCTGTCATATTTGCAAAATTTCATGTTTATACATTTTGAAACTGAAAGAAAAAATCTGCTTAAATGTGTAAAGGGGATGTAGTGTTCAGATTGAGTTTGATTATTTTATTAGTGTACTACTATTAAATTCATCCTTGTATGTTGTGCTGGGGTGCTTGTTGAATTCCTCAGTGAACTGCTCTAACTTCAGAGGGGCTCTCCTTGTCTTTCCCAAGCTTTATTTATTTCTTGCTCTGTTTAATAAGTTCAGTTGGTTTCAAAGAGGTGCAGTGAGTTTGTGTAAGAGAAGAGGTGGGGAAGATGGCAGAGAGGAGGAGAAAGTGCACCCTCTTTGGATAGCAGCAATCAATTACAGTGTCTCAGCATCTGAACCTGCTGCCTAAGCCTCATTTCCTTGTATGTGCTGCAGTAACAGAGAAGATAGTTGCGGTTTGGTTTCGGCTTTGGATATGAATTATAATTTTGTTTAACTCTCAAAAAAAAATTATGTGCATTGTAGTAGGGACACTGAGAAGTTGAAGGGTTTAGACCTTTGATATCATCTTGTGCTTCGAACGTGATGCTTAGTAGTTGTTCTCAAGCTCACAAATCAGATTTTTGGAGGAAGAGGAATGAACTTAATTCCATGCAAGTTTATTAACCACAGCAAATGAAGTCTAGCATTCTTGTTTTCTGAGATTGTACATCTAGGGCTACTTCAATATTCTTCATGAAGATAAATCCTCTTGAAAGCTTCTTCTCTAAAGAGGCAACATTGTGATTCTAAATTGGGTGTCTTTTGAAATAGAAAGTAGTGAGACTTCTATCACAGTGTCCTATTCCAAATAATTTGATCGTGGATTGACTAAGCCTTTGTGTTCTTGTTAAGTGCAGTTGGTGTAGTGAGGTGCAGAATAAAGGTGGACTTTGAAGAGACTGGGATAGGGACATGAGAAAAATGTAAAAAGCTCATGAGAGCTATGTATCTAATTGAAATCTTAAGATAGCTAACTCCGCTGCCTATAGATGTGCTAACGAAATAATGGGAATGCCAATGAGTTTGCTTTTAATAGAAGTGGCAGAGTCTAGTCATTGAACTGCACTAACACTTATCTTCAATCTTCTATTTGGCCTGGTTTAGTACATAAAATACAACACCACCACAATTCATCCAGATCATAAATCAGTTTGTGAATTGAGATTCTGGTGTTCTATTCTTGCTGTTTCAAACTCAAATGAGTTTGTTTGGAGGAGCAGATCATATGGCCAAAATTTCTCTGCCACTAATAGATTCATAAAATTTATCTCAATGTTAGAATGTCTCCTTTCTCTTTACCAGTGAAGTTTTCCAAACATTGGAAGGTAGTACTTCAGCTTTTGCATTTTTAAGTCTTTTCTTTGAAAAAACTTAGCTTGTTTTCTCTCTGTTTCTGACTTGAAATTCCAGTTGGCTTTTTTCCTCCTGGGTATCAGAACCACAGGGATTTGTTTAACCATGAGAGAAAGAACTGGGCATAGACGTTTTTTGAAAAGCAGATTGCTATGTCATTTCCTCTGAATAGCTGTAAGTGTATAAAGTGTGAAGTGACAACTAATATTCTGTGGATTTGTGTAAGACTCAAGTTAGTATAACAGAAGTGTTGAAGACCTGTAGAGGAATCCTGAAATTTTTTAGGAGAGGTGTATATATAGACTTCAGTATGACTCATGCTATAGGTAATTCAACATCATTTGAAATTGGTGAGCTTTGAGCAGTTGCTTATTCTAATAGTGGATAATAAGGAACTTGTCTCTTGAAGTTAATCAGTGTAAGATCTATTGCCTATGCTGTATGTGGGAAGGATTTTTGAGCTATTCTGCCCCCACATTTTTTATCAATATTCTGATTATGAGCATTATTGAGGCAGAATGTCTTGTGTTTTTGGTACAGAGTATTTCTTGTTAGCTTTCGCAGTGAGCATGAGATCAGTTTTGCATATAGTGGTATGGATTTTATAAAAAATTTAAAAAATGCTGATAAAGATAACATGAGGCTCAGTTTTTGCATGATCTAGATGATGCCTATCTTTTCTGGTATACCTTTCAAGGTGCCCAGTGTCATCTAGCTGCTATGGCTGCCTATTTCCTCTTGAGACTGATTAGGGAAAAATTCCTAGGGGTCATTACTGTGGCTGTCTAACCTGCCTCATTTCAATTGTTGGATGTTGCTTCTAAGTGGATTTTAACTTGTGTTGCCTATTAAAGAAAAAGGGCACTGTGGTTTTTTTTATTTTTTTTTTTTTTTATTTTGTAGTATATTGAGGTCCTGGTGGTGTGGATATATTGAGATAAATTGTGACAGTCCTGAAAAACAGGACTTCTCCTCTAAACTAGCTACTTCATTGGAGGATGGGGCTTCAGACCTTTATAGTAGATTTTTAAATGACTAATATATTGTAACTTCAAGCCTAATCTACTGATTGAGTTTGTAGTTGAATAGATGACATTTGGACATCATATGCACTGGTATCATTAGCATACTTTCACAGGGTAAGCTCTGATTATGACCTATTTTTAATTCAGTGCACTAGTAAAAAGTTAAAAAGCTGAGAAAAAACTAGAATTTTCATAGCTTTCAAATCCAGGTAATTTCTGTGTTTGCCTTGATCCTACTTCTTGTAAATGTGGGAATGTTAAACAGTTACATTTTAATCAGTATCAGCTTTGTTGACTTCTCGCTCTGCCTATTGGCTTTTCTTTTGGTGACTAAAGGCTGCTGGGTTAGGCTCCTTAAAGATTGATTGACTTAGATCAAACACGAAGCATTAAAAGGAAAAAGGATGCAATAACTAACCCATCTGTATTGTGTTTACATATCTGCCATTTGTTTTTCTGAGGCATATCATGGTGCCAGGTTTGAAGTAATACAGGTTGATTACATGGAAATGTTTTCTCTGCCTGTTCTATGCTAATCATCAGACAACTTGTCTGGGTAAAATATTTGCACTGATAATGTGGCTAGATTTTTATACTGAAGAAGAAAACAGATTTGCAATAGGCTTCTGTTTGTTCTTTTTGTAAGTGTGAACAACTTCTAGCACAGCTGAACCTGGCAACCTAGTCCATTTGGTTATAATATCAAGGAAAGTTTAATAATATTGTGGAAGAAAAGAGATTTTATTAAGCAACCTTGTTCAGGAAGCTGAATATTGCGTGCTTCTTGTATGTTACAGACCACATAGAGAAAAGATCAAAGAAAAGTGAGGCTGTAACTCTGTCAGAACCAGTGTAGGAAAACTTGTTTTGATGCAGAATAATTTTTAAAATGTTTTTTGTAACCTACAAAATAATTCCTACATCCTTGTATTACCATTATGTAATATAGTGGTGCTTGTACGTAAAAACTGGAGGTGCAAGTTAGGATGAGAGCAATTTTCTGAGAAAATGACATATTTTTACATTGGTCAAAACTCATGCAATTATATTAGAAAAGGTAACTCCACAGTGGGCCAGAGTAAAATTTGAAAGGACAATTGAGGTGAATTTATTGCTTCAGTTATTCGTATCACTCTGTGCTCTTAGTACCTGGATGCTAATCTTTCTTTCCGTGGCTTCCCTGACTGTGTTAAGGGAACAGGAGATAACAGTTTGATTGCCAGTGAAGTTGGGCAAGGAGCTTCCTGATGATCCCTAGGCATGTTCTTAGTAGTACATCAATGAATGGGGAAAAGGAACTCTAGTGCACGAAGTTTGTAACCCAGAATTAAAGCTGACTGTGGTTCCTTCATGGCTTTCTGTATTAAGTGCCACTATACTTGAATGTGCTTTAAAAACAGGAGAAAAATAAAATTGCCCGTGGTCACATTGGCAACTCTTTGAATGGTACCCAGGTCACACTAGATGCTGTAACACTGCTGCTGCTCTGGAAGGTTTGGAGCTCAGAAGGTGGCAGTGTGTGCACACAGCAGAAGAAGCTGTTGTACTGTGACCTCAATAAAGCTGGCTAGGATTAGGACAGGCTTAATGATCACAAATTAGATGGAGCTGTATACAAGATTCCTTATGTCTACCTGCATGTTCCTGAGGGTTTGGTACCCTCTCACCTGTGCTCTTAGTGTGTTAGGTAAGAATAAGAGAACCCTACCTTAAACGTATGCAGGAGACATCTCCCCCCCACTGCACTACCTTGTGTCAAGTCTAGAGGGCATAGCGAAGGTCTTCATGGAGCTGGTGGGCATTTTAGCAATGATACCATTTGGGTTTGGTTTTTTTTTTCCAGAAAGTTCAACTGGGATGCAATGAAGGTTCTAGAAGAGTACAACCCATCAAAACATACCTCTGTAGCTTACTAGACAATTATTACTCATAAATTTAAATGACCTAGAAATGCTAATTTAATGTACAGTGTGTCGTGATATACATCTTTAAACATAAGGCAATGTGTTGACAGACAGACTCTGTAAAATCTTGTTGTAGCAGATTCATTAAGTATATCCAGCTATGTTCCTCTGTCAGAGGTTATTAACCCCCCAGCAGAATTAATCAGTACAGAATGAAGGTCTACACTTCAACACAGAAATAATTCAGGGCAAGGTTTGTACCTGGCTTTACTTTGCTGCTGAGCAGCATGTTTTAAAGTATATATTTTTGCTGTCACGGTGTCAAAGTGGATTGTTTTTAATGTGTTTTCTAAACTCATGGGAGTACGTGAGGTGCTTTTGCTCAAGTGATTGATTTCATTTATTTTTACTGTCCCTACCACTCATGCGTAATTAATATCTACAGACAATTGAAGTTCTCTTACTTGTCCCTAAACACTGGAATCCTGTGATAGCTTCCTGCTCAGTATCTTCTGTTGGACTACAGGTGCATTCTTTGTTCTTCCATTTTAATTATCAGAGGGTTTTCTTTTTCCCCTGTAGGAGCTAGGATTACCATGTTATTGGAGATTTTTTTTTTTCTTTAGACATTAGGGCTCTTGAGTTTTCCATGTTAGTCTATCCAAAAGCCTTCCCACAATAGGCTGTTTGTATTTCACTCTATTGTTGCTTTTTCCAGCTTCTCCACTAAGTTCTCTCATACCAAAACATCAGGCTACTAGTAATTAGAAATGTGCATATAAAAATCTGCATTTGTATTTTTGTGTTTTCCACATTGCCTCCAAACGTTTTTTTAGAAGTATCTCCTTGCTTTTGAAAGTGTCTTAAGACTTTCAGAACCTGGATTTGAGGTTCAATAAGGATTATTGCTGTGATACCAGGGCTGTGAGACTCTGATACCAAGCTTGCTCAGGTTCAGACAAGTTGCAGTTCTTGTACAATACATTTTATTTTGCTCATGCTCAACATGGCTACTGAACTGCTAAAAAACCATATGTATTGCTGAAAAAGCTTGTGTCATTAGGTCATACCAGACCCAGGGCTGTCTAAATGAACAAGGTTTTCCTTCCCCTGTCTTCTGGTGAGGTAGGTGCATGACTAACTGCAGTGGAGAGCAATGTAGGGAAGACGGCGAAAAGGGTTACAGAGGGTGGAAAATTCAGGAAGAAGTAGAGACGGCAGCAGTTGGGAACAGGTCATTTTGAAAGGAATTAGCAGAAGGACCAAAGTCAATGTAGACATAACATTGAAGAAGGGAATGAGACAAGTCATGGCATAGATAATGTGCTCTATGGGTCGTGGCATGTTAATATTGAAGGTGAGACTGCAGAGCTCAAACTGATAAGCTCCGCTGGACAACTTAAACTTTGTGCTGCTTCTAGTGGCAGGAGGAGGGAAAAAGTGATGAAAGATGCTGACAGTGGAGGATTAGCACAAGAGGTATAAGTAGTCAGGGCCCCTAGATGAAGATGGGGTAATGCTTTCCCTCTGGGAGTGGAGGGATGTTTGTATATATGTATATGGAGAAAAGGAGCACTGAGGCCTGGTTATTAAAAAGGAGGCTGTGATTGCCAGTGGTCTGTATGCAGGGAAGTCAAATGCAACTTAAAATCACTGAAGGATGTCTTTGCACGGAGTCTGCAGTAAGAACCACAATTCTGGAGTCTTATAACTTCTCTTGCTGTAATATGTGTCTGAGACCTAGTATGTCTCATCCATCCCCTTCTTAGTGGATAGTCCCCAGAGGGAATAGTCGCTTGTTCTTTTCAATGGCTTCTTGCTTCATCTGCTTCAGGGATAAAGCTTTGTGCTGTAGACTTATGGATTTGAGTCCAGCTGTTCCCCATATTGTGCAAGTTGAAATTCAGTTGTTACTAGCTTTTTCTAAATACTTTTTTGCCTTTTCAAAAATTTATTTTTAAGCACAGATTTAAAAAATTGAACTTGTAAAGTCAGAAACGCATAGAAGAGAGATTGTGTGAACAAAGGGACTGTAAAAGCATGATAATATCAGTCTGTTTTTTGTTGTGTGGCTTGAAATGTTCTTTTATTCACAGATGTCACTAGACAAAAATAATAAAATACAGTCTTCGAATTTCAATGTGTTTTAGAGTTGCTTTGGCATAATTTTTGTCATATCTTATTCATGGAAAGCTGTGTGTTACATGTGGTTCAGGAACTTGGCTTTCAGCTATGCAGTTTGTGTAGGTTGTGCCCTTACTTATCACATGACCTTGCAATATCACTGCAGGCTCTCATGACTTCAGGGCTTAATTATTGTAATTCCCTTTTCAATGGATTAGTGATGAGGCTAATCTCCTGCTTGCAGCTTGTTCAGACTGCAGCAATGCACTTATTTGTGGATTTCATCTACCCTCATCACATTCAGCTTGCTTTGTGTTTTTTTTCCATTAGCTACTTGCTACATGGTGTAATGTTTAAATTAGCTTTATGTATAAAGGTCTGAGTGGGCATGCCTCAGTTACATTTAAAGATTCTATTTTACTTTTTTTCCTGTTAAGATGGACTAAATTTTCAGGTTTTGCTGCAAGATTTACAAAAGGTTTCAGTCTGTGGATAAAATAATCTGAATATAGATGTCTACATATAGGTGTCTGTCAAGTACGTCTTAACGTTGAAAGAGCATAGAGAATGATCCAGGTGACTAGCCATTAAATTGCTGAGAAGTAAATGGCCGGTGTTAATTGAGAAGCACTTGGGTATCCTAGATGTCTCCTTAGGATTAGATGATCTTTGAGACACACAGTCCTTTTGGACTGGCACCTGGAGGTCAGGTGGGATATTCTAGAGCATATTAAATGTCACTTAGACCTACGTAAAGAAATGTAATTAAGCCCTAGGTATTTACTTTGAAATAAGATGAATTGCTGTCTGCATTTCATATCCTGCTCACTAGATCTCCATTGGTTTTAATGAGACTTAGGACACAGTCTCATATGTCAGCATCTTCATTTAGGTGTCCTGTTTTGGATTAGAATCCTACCTATGAGGTCTTTCATCCATGTGATTTTTAATAATGGCCCAAACCTTGACTTAAGACTGACTGCATGTTCTAATTAAAATGTTATTAATCTTAAATCCCTGGGATGCTGGAGTTTTTTGGTTCCAAGGCATTAAACTTCCAAAACTCAGAATGTCTTGTTAAATGCAGCTATTATTTATGGCGTCAAACTTCAGCAGTCTTACAGCGATATCTTTGCTTATATTTTGCCTCATGTAACTCAAAATAATGTGGTTGCTCTTCCATGCCTTAAAGAGAGAAAGGCATATTTGCATAGTATCTTTTGTCAATTTAAAGGAAAGCATGTACGCATCTAAATATGTTTTAGTTAGTGGAGATTATGTGCTAAGAATCACACCTGTTAATTTCTGTTTTGAAGCGTCTCTGGCGAGTTTCTAAGAATAGGTGGTGTGTTTGCCAACCATTTTGCTACTGTTACTAGTTTGGAAAAGTCTTTTCTCATTTCAGGTTTTTATTTTTCCTGCATAACTTGGAATTGAACTTGTTATTTAAATCTTCAGATACTCTTAGTTCTGTTAGCTCCTCCTCCCCCCCCCTTCAGTCTGTGCCAATAGCTCAGGCGCAGAATATTGTTTTGCATGTTCGCTTTAAGTTGACCTATATTTAAAACCTTTGCAAGCTTTTCTGACTAATTAAAAACATGAAATCCAGGAGAACATGGTTTTAGGTTTAGTATGTCCACTGTGTTTGCTACCAAGCTGTGGTATTTAACTGAGGATATTTTAGAGAGATGGGAGCTGACCTCTTCTCCCTGGTGACAAGTGATAGGACAAGAGGAAACGGGTTCAAGTTATGTCAGGGCAGGTTTAGATTGGATATTAGGAAGCATTTTTTCACTGAAAGGGTTATTAAACATTGGAATAGGCTACCCAGAGAGGTGGTGGATTCACCATCCCTGGAGGCCTTTAAGAAAAGGGTAGATGAGGTGCTTAGGGACATGGTTTAGAAGTGGTGGTGTTTTTATCAGGGTAGGTTAACGGTTGGACTTGATGATCTTAAAGGTCCCTTCCAACCTCACTAATTCTATGATTCTATGATTCTATAATTTTAGCCTATTATATTAAAATAATGAAATAACTTTTAAATGTAACTTGAATAATACATGACAGGCAGTCTCACCATAACTGTCGGAGAGCTGTTCTCAGGGAGAAATGATGTCCCAATCCCCACACCTTGCAGTGGTTTAGCCCCAAGGACACAGGCAGTGCATGTGGTCAGTGTACCTGAGGGATTTTCCAGAACCACTGGGAGCACCAGGACATTTCACACAGCCATTTGAAATATTGATTTCCCCCTGTTTGAAACCAAGTCGAACTCCTGCAGGGTGGAAGGAGAGGAGAAAGCTTTTTGCATTTTGCCAGTGCTTAGGAGAAGCCCTGAAGCATGGGTTTGACAGAAGGACTTATTGTAGCAGAAAATAGACAAAATGCTTAGATCTCTTAAGAATGTTCTTAACAGAACTTCTTAAAAATAGGGGTTACCTCACTTTTGTTGTTGAATTAACTCTTCTATATTTATATCATGTTTACCTATCTCTGTACTGAGTCCAGGGAAAGAGGAGAAAATGAACTCATGCATAGACTTTTAACGGGCTGTCAGCCTTTCACATTTCAATGTAACTTCTCGTGATCTTTCTTTTAGCATAGCAATTTTGATGGAATTCCTTGCTAGTAATGGATAATAACATTACTAAGAAAATAAGTTTGTTTAGTTTCTGTATAGCGCTTCCGTACCTTGTTTCTCCCTCGTAGGCTGGGATGGTGGGAGTGAATATGAGAATAGTTCAGATTAAATGTAAAACTACATATGAGATGTAATGCTGTAGTCTGTATATTCTGTTTGAGTTATCTTTTGCTGGTTTAAATATGATAAAGGATATTTTTGTTAAATTACATGCTGCAGTAAATAGTAAAGCTTTTCTTTAAGCTTGTCCTAGAAATAATGTCAAATGAAAAAATATTTTTTATCAGATATGATTATATGGAAACACTTCCTTCTGAGGAAATGCATCTAGCTGTGGTTGCCTGTGGTGAAAGACTGGAGGAGACTGTTACTATGTTGAGATCAGCTGTTATTTTCAGCATCAAACCTCTCCAGTTTCATATTTTTGCTGAGGACCAGTTGCATGAGAGTTTCAAAGACATAGTAAGTACCCAAATAATTTATTTAATCAATTTATAGTACAGTTTCTCTGCTTCTTGGGTAGTAGTTGTTGGATATAGTGGCAGAAAGGCAGAAGTCTAAAAATACGGTAATATTTGCAAGTCTTTCAAATCTTTCATGGAGATTTTTGATTTTTTTTTTCCTGTGGCAAAACACCAGTTGCTAATATCAAAGCTTTTCATAGAGACAGACCAGAACTTCCTGATTTGTCACCTTGAATCTGTTAAATACAAACTTGAAGTTCTGAACACAAAACAGTATCTTGTGTGATCTTATTTAAAGTTGGTTTTACAAGGGAAAATAGAGGTCTGTCCATTTTTGCCCCCTTTTTGTGCTTACAATATGAGTCAGCCTTACATTGTCTAAACAAGGTAAAATGTCAGTCTTTGAAAATGGTAGATATGGTTATGCCTAGTTTTTGCCAATACCAGTTAATGAATATAACATGACTAGAGTGGCAGTATTAGAAGCTGACTAGTATATAGTTGGGGAAGGTTTTACTATTTTTCACAGAATCACGGAGTTTCAGAGTTGGAAGGGACCTCTAGAGATCATCTAGTCCAACTCCCCTGCTAAAGCAGATTGCCTAGAGCACATTACTCAGGACTGCATCCAGGCGGGTCTTGAAAATCTCCAGGGAAGGGGACTCCACAACCTCCCTGGGCAGCCTGTGCCACTGCTCTGTCACCCTCACCTTAAAGAAGTTTTTCCGTGTATTTGAACAGAACTTCCTATGTTCTAACTTGTGCCCATTACCCCTCGTCCTGTCACTGGGAACCATTGAAAAGAGCCTGGCTCCATCCTCCTTCAACCCACGCTTTAGATACTTGTAAGCATTAGTAAGGTCTCCCCTCAGCCTTCTCCAGGCTAGAGTCCCAGCTCTCTCAGCCTTTCCTCATAAGGGAGATGCTCCAATCCCTTAATCATCTTAGTTGCCCTTTGCTGGACTCGCTCCAGCAGTTCCCTGTCCCTCTTGAACTGGGGAGCCCAAAACTGGACACAGTATTCCAGTTGTGGCCTCACCAGTGCAGAGTAGAGGGGGAAACCTTTTGTGGTTTAAAATGTCATACTAACTATGACATTAGTATGTTATTCGTACTGATATCATAGAATGGTTTAGGAAGGGACCTTGAAGATCATCCAGTTCCAACCCCCCTGCCATGGGCAGGACACCTCCCACTAGACGAGGTTGCTCAAAGCCCCATCCAGCGTGGCCTTGAACACCTCCAGGGATGGGGCCTCCACTGCTTCTCCGGGCAACCTGTTCCAGTGCCTCACCACCCTCAAAGTGAAAAATTCCTTCCTAATATCTAATCTAAATCTACGCTCTTCCAGTTTAAAGCCATTACCCCATGTCCATTACCCCTACTACATGCCCTAGTAAAAAGTCCTTCCCCAGCTCTCCTGTAGGCCCCCTTTAAGTACTGAAAGGCTGCAATAAGGTCTCCCCGGAGCTTTCTCTCTTCTCCAGGCTGAACAACCCAAACTCTCTCAGCCTGTCCTCATAGGAGAGGTGCTCCAGCCCTCTGATCGTCTTTGTGGCCTTTCTTTGGACCCGCTCCAACAGATCCATGTCTTTCCTATGTCAGGGGCTCCAGAGCTGGATGCAGGTGGGGTGATAACCAGAGTAGACTAGAGGGACAGAATCACCTCCCTTATATATACACTAATGTCATGCAAATGGTAACTGGCAAAAATTTGGTAAGGTTATTTTAAATTGAGAAAGACTTCATTGGTATTTCTCCAGTGGAAACTAGTTAAGAGAGGAAAAAGTTTTGTTTGGGTTTACTTTTTATAACTACTAATTTATTTTACTTGCTCTTACTTTTGTATATGATCTGATAAGTTGTGTTTTCGTCATAGTGGCCTGCAGGTGCCACATTTTGTTCAAGTATTTTGAATAGTTATGGAAGCATTTCTGTTATGGGAAAGAGGTGCTGCAGTTGTGTTCAGTTATCAATTTGAGTGGGGGATTGATGTCTTTTTTCTAATAGAATTGAACTGAAGTAATTTTTGTGGTTTCTTCTTTTCACATAGCTTGATGACTTCCCCTATGAAGGAAAAGTTAATTACACATTATATCCAATAACATTTCCAACTGAAAGTGCTGCAGAATGGAAGAAATTGTTTAAACCGTGTGCTTCACAAAGGCTGTTCTTGCCAGTAAGTTATTCTGTAGTAGGACAATACAGAAGTCTGTTTATGAAGCACAAAGCTGTCCTTATTAATCTAATTTCTGCTTAGTTTTAAATTAAGAACTACTGCTATTTCTAAAACCTACTTTTGCAACATCCTAAAAAGCCCTCTGAATTTAACCTTCTTCTGTGGCACTAATGCACTATGGAATAAAAGTCCTTTTCTCAGTTGCTGCATTATGATTCAGTATCCTCAGTGAGAGGTACAGGTTGTGTCATCCTCTCAGAGGGATAGGAGCTCCTGTCATGTTAATGTTTCACCTGGCCTGCAACCTATTCCTGAGGAGCCTAGGGATATAAAATGTAAGCTGAGTGTCTTTGCATTACTATTCTATATAAAACTTCATTTTCACTCTACAGAAATTCTCCAAAATGAGAGAAGAGGGAACAATGACAAAGTTATTGACTGCAAACTGTCAGTCTAACATGAATTTATTTGCATATGTCAAAAATATATTAAACTTTATTGTGTAATGGCACCAACCTTTGTTTTATGAAGAGAAGCTCAATAAAACTTAAAAGTTTTGTTTTAAATTTCTTTCCCTCGCAGTTAATCCTCAAAAATGTGGATTCGCTACTGTATGTCGATACTGACATCCTGTTTTTGAGACCTGTTGATGATATTTGGTCTTTTCTGGGAAAGTTCAACTCCACACAAATTGCTGCAATGGCACCGGAACATGAAGAGCCTCGTATCGGGTGGTACAATCGCTTTGCTAGACATCCCTATTATGGAGTAACTGGAATAAATTCTGGAGTCATGTTAATGAATATGACGCGTATCAGAAGAAAGTATTTCAAGGTATGTGTGTTTCCTTGATATCTTCTCTGGTTTTACATCTTAAATTCTAATCCTGTTTCAAATTCATTGGGACAGTCTTTTTCAAAATATTTTTCATGTAAATGGAATAATGCTCTAAAAATATGCTGTGTTTAAAATGGTATCTAACTTGTGGTTTTAAATGTCATTCACTTTAAGACTTGGATTATTGCTGAACTTCAAGCATGCTTGATAGTTTTAATTTTTCTTAGTTCTGAGAGATCCTGTGACTTGATACAGTCTGATGTAAATTGTATTTGTCAGTAGCTATTCAGGTATTTTTTTCTTCTCTGTAGAGATCACTGAAGACTTAATGTATACCGTAAACTTACTTTAAAAATGTGTGTAGAGGTATGACCAGGAGGTGGTGCTAAAACATTTAGTAAGTTATTTTAACTGTACTGGTTCCAAGTTTTGATCTCTTAAATTGTAACCAGGTGATTATTACCTTAAATTTCTTTTGATTTACTTTGAAGTCATAGTTTTTGTAGAGAAATAAGTTCATCATGAAAGTGCTTACTAAAGTAGTGCATGCAGCAGCAGCAATGGTCATTGCTTCACAGATAGGAAGTTTTTTCTTAAGGGCTTGAAACATGGGTACAAAAGCAGTGCTATATGATTATGCTAAGGGAAAAAGTACTTCTCTGTTTAAGAGAAGATGGATTAGGGAAAAATAATCATGCAGTCAACTATTGGAAGGTGCACCAATAACAGGGGCAATATAAACTTGCAGTAGACATTACTTCTCCCATTTCTAATTTAAGAAAGATTTAGCTTTCATCTTAACATTCTTGCTATGTATTTTTGTTATGGAACTACAGAAAATTTAAGAAAAATGGAGAATATATTGGTTGTAGTTAAAATAGAAGGTTATAGCAGCTATAATATATAGCTGTAGTTTCCCCAAGAAAAACTTCTCTGTATATATCATCAGTGGAATCTTGCACTGTCTACTTTATTTGTTTGTTTTCCTGATTTATAGCATCTGAAAAAATGAAAATATTGGAAAGTGTAACAAGAAAAATACGGGACTGAAAACAGCGTGTATCTTAGTCTCTGACAACAGATTTCTGTGTAGTGAATTATTTTTAGTGTGGTAAACTCTGAGATAAGGTTAGTCTTTTATTCATGCTGTGCCAGAATTCTGGTTGGGCTTCTCAATACAACTTAGGTTATCAATTTATTGGAAACTTTATGCATTTTTACTAAAATAGAAGTTAACATTTTCAGCAGTATACAGATTATGTAGGATACTAAAATTGTCTTTCAAATTAACTGCAGTTTTCTAGAGAACAACATAAAGTCCTTTCTCCTTAACACCTAAAACTGGTCATTTCTTAAAATTTAAGTCTGTATATACAGATGTAAGTAGGTGAAATCATTCATTAATATTTTGAAATTCAAAATGGAATATTGCTGCTTTCCCTTGGTACTAGAGGACTGGAGTATTTTCCAGGTCCTGAAAATATCTACTATATATTCCTGCTGTTGCCATATTGTATATTATTATGCAATGAAACATGTCAGATTGCTAAACCAAACCAGCCTTGGAGGAAGTGATTTTTTTATAATTGCTCTTTATTATGGAGGTAAATACCTGTGATTTATAAGATTTTAGCTGTAAGGCAAGGCACAAATCCATACGCTTTTCTCGTGATCCTTCTGACAAACTTCAGTATACCTAACATGATGTACAGTTTCTGGCTAAGTGGGCCACTGAACTTTTTCCTGTAGTGAGGCAGGTTGTGTGTCATAACTGTTACAGGGAATCAGAACAAAAAACCCCAAGTCTTGAATTGTGCTGAAAGCATTAATCTTAATATTCTTTCTCAAATTGTTCAGTATGTACTGTACTAGGCAAATCTGCTTGATGAATTGCAGGCTTAGCATTCATAACATTAAGGGAAAGGAACTGAGACTGGAGTGAGCTACCCAGTGCTCTGCAAGTATACTAAATATTCAGAATTATGAAAGGGCACTTGAGAAAGGGAGGCAGAAACAGAGCAAACCTTCCCAATAGCAAAGCACATGATTTAAAGCCCTTTTTGATGGCTTTAGTTAACATAAATAAAAAAAGCAACCAACCCATTCCCTTACTCCACATCAGTTGTTTTAAATGTTAGAAATACAGCATTTTCTGCCCATAATCATTAATCATCATTCTTTGACATCCTTCCCAAAACTTTAAAGTTGCTTCAAACTTACACTTCCCCTTCTGTGTCTGATGCATATATACTTCTGGCCCTTGCTTTCACATGTCTTCTGAACTTCATGCTTGTCCAGGAATGTTTGTGTGTGCACTGTGGCTATTCCTCAAACATTTGGGACTAGTGGTGCATGTAAAGAAATATTCTTTCACTCTTACTTGATAGTAAGAATTAAAAAAGAAATAAAAAAGATGGTCTGTTCTGTATAAGTCAGGTTTTTGGGGGTTGGTAGGTTTTGTTTGTTAGTTTGGGTTTGGTTTTTTGTTGTTGTGTGCAGCTTTTAACATGGTTGCTGAGAACTTCTCTTGCGTGAAATTCATCTTTTTTCCTTCCATTGCTATATCCTTCCCCCCTTCCCCCCTGGTTTTCAACATCTTTCCTGGAGTCTTAGTCTGGTTACCTTGAGTAAGAAACACAGATAAAATATTTGGATGCATGGTGTTTTGACATACATGGATTTTCTGGTTCAGCTGAAGCATTTGGATCTTTGGGTATCTTTGGATACCCTTCTTGATTTAAAGCCTTGCCCCAGTATCTCTCAGGCCCTTATATAACAAATGCTGAGAATCTAGCTGTGGGCATTCGTTCCACCTCATTTTGCTTCTGTCTTTATATGTTTCTGGCAAGTGTAATGTTTGCTATGTGTTCAAACTTTGAATTTGTAGAGCTGGATACTTTCTCCAGCGTGACTGGCTTGCTAAGACTCCGTGTTAGACCTTACTCTCAGTGAACAACATACTTATCTGTGGAGACTTTCTGGTATTGGAAGGCTCAGAATTGTTTCCAACAGGAGGCTACCTCATAATTTCTAACCCATGCTACCAACTTAGTTCTTCCTAAGTGAAGAAGAGAGAAGTGTCCTATAGTATTGGGCTTGTGGTAGCGTGCGCAGTCCAGTCAGAACAGTTTGAGGATGTCTAACCAGACAGCTACTAGGTTGATACTGGGACTGGTGCTGTTTAACATCTTTGTTGGCGACACGGACAGTGGGATTGAGTGCACCCTCAGCAAGTTTGCTGATGACACCAAGCTGTGTGGTGCAGTTAACATGCTGGAGGGAAGGGATGCCATCCAGAGGCACCTGGACATGGTTGAGAGGTGTGCCCGTGTGAACCTTATGAAGTTCAGCAAGGCCAAGTGCAAAGTCCTGCACGTGGGTTGGGGCAATCTCAAGCGCAAATATAGGCTGGGCAGAGAATGGATTGAGAGCAGCCCTGAGGAGAAGGACTTAGTGTTGTTTGATGAGAAGTTCAACATCAGTGTGTGCTTGCAGCCCAGGAAGCCAACTGTATCCTGGGCTGCATCAAAAGAAGCGTGGCCAGCAGGTTGAGGGAGGTGATTCTCCCTCTCTACTCTGTTCTTGTGAGACCCCACCTGGAGTACTGCATGGCTCTGGGTCCCCCAACATAAGAAAGGCATGGGCCTCTTGGAGTGAGTCCAGAGGAGGGCCACAAAGATGATTAGAGGACTGGAACACCTCTCCTCTGAAGACAGACTGAGAGAGTTGGGATTGTTCAGCCTGGAGAAGGGGTCTGCGGAGACCTTGTAGCAGCCTTCCAATACTTAAAGGAGGCCTACAGGAAAGATGGGGAGGGACTCTTTATTGGGGAGTGTAGCAATAGGATGAGGGTTAACAGTTTTACACTGGAAGAGGGTAGATTTAGATTAGATATTAGGAAGGAATTTTTCACTTTGAGGGTGGTGAGGCACTGGAACAAGTTTCCCAGGGAATTCATGGATGCCCCCTCCCTGGAATTGTTCAAGGCCAGGTTGGCTGGGGTTTTGAGCAACCTCGTCTAGTGGGAGGTGTCCCTGCCCATGGCAGGGGGGTTGGAACTGGATGATCTTTAAAGTCCCTTCCAACCTAAACCATTCTATGATTCTGTGACCTGAAAGTTAGGAATAATAGTGGTTTGTCATTTTCCTCTCATGATGTAGCTAAACAGTTCAGCCTGGGCAGTGACAAAGCAGGAACTGAGTTTCTCTTACCCAGCATTGATTACTGAGGTCTTGGCTCCCCTGCTGAGTGGTCTCTAAGCCATTTAGTTTATGCTCCCTTAGGATCCAGGATGTGGTCCCACAAGCTTGCGGAGCATCACAGGACCCTAGGATGCACAAGCTTTAGTACCAAAACGCTGCTGTTAGTGGAGACTTGCGGAGACTTTGTTTTCATCTTCAGGTTCCTGGAATGTCTTAAAAGGAGGATACATCAATACGGAAAGTAGCAAGCCTCACAGCAAAACTTCAAAAGGGTTTAGCGCAGTTGAGACTATATACAGTATGCCTGAGAGTGTATAGCTTCCCTTGTTACTGATAGCAAAGAAGCTACTAGTCTTGAGCCTTTAGAAGAGAGACCAAATTCAGGGGTAGGGGCTGTGCTAATACCCCACTGCAGATGCTTTTGGACCTTACAGTACTGTCCCATGTTGTGTCCCCTTAACTATTCCAGTGAAGTACAGTAGAGCTAGAAAACATTTTGTTGTCTTATAGGAAGGTCCAAATTTGTTTATATTCATTCATGAGACAACAAATTCCTCAAGGAATATAAAAGTTATGGAAATTTGTGTATCTTTAAAAAGCTGCCTGTAGACCTTTATGTATGACTGTGGTGGCTAGAGCATTTGTCTAAAAAGTGGAAGTTTTGGATCAGTATATTCCTCCAATACAATGGATTTAAAACTGTGGGTTTTTAGGGTATTTAGGAGACAGATTCTCTATTTAGGAGACAGAAATAGGTGACTCTTTCTTTTATATTTGCATACATATGGATGTAAATACTTTTAAACTCAGAGAGGTAGCAAATACTGCAGATATGGCATTTTAACGAAAAGTCCTAGACCAGTGAGGCTTTATGAATAAAGAACAAAGACTTTTATCAAATTTATTGAGAAATTCAGTTGTTGTGATGCCTGAGATGTGGGCAGTCATGGAAGGGAATGAGCTCTTAAAAAAGCTAACAAGCCTCAAAGAAAAGAACTCCAGATAGTGTGTGCAAAGGAGAGATTCATGGGTATGCTTTATACAAAAAAAGAAAATTCAGAGAGTTTCTATGAGCTAAGCCATTATACACTTTTTTTTTTTTTTTTTTTTACCATTCAGTATTGCTTAAGGCTATAGTTCCAAGAAATATGGTGAGCCTGTGCAAAAGCTAATTGCTTCGAAAAGGAAGGTTCCTTTCTCTTACCAGCTGCATTTCCTTGCTTTTCTTATTTACTTTGTCCTAGCCTCTGGTGTTTGTTGGTCCCTTCTATGATTCCATTAAGTTTGGTAACAGTAGAAAAAAGAAATCCTTCTGCTGGGTTAGTGAAGTAAATCAGCTGACAAAAATATCTAGTTGAGTGTTAGCACTACACTTAGTCCGAGAACAGGATAGAGTCATGTAACCAGAAGGAAGAGGGCTTGCTCTCATTTGGCATTAAGGAAATTTCAGTTGGTCAACTGTTTGTGGGACAAAGCTGCAGTTTGTTTAGATATTGCTGTATGATTTGAGTATTTTTTCTCAACTTTATATTTTCTTACTAGAATTAAGAGACAGGTAATACTAGGTTGCTACAGGATAAATGTGACAGCTCTTCTAAGTCTGACTTAAGCCTTGGCCAAGCAGAAGTCTTCTGGGACAGAAATCAGTAATGGCCAAACTAATTAAAGCACAGCATCTAAACAAAAAAAAACTGTAGGAGAATATCTTAACATCCTTATGTATATTTTGTTCTTACACATTTCCTTCCATTCAAAAAAACTAGAATTTTGAGGGGTCATAAGAGCCTGTCTGTATCAACTTGACAGCATCACAGAAATGCCTACTACCATTGTGGGTTGTTTTTTTTTTTTTTCTTGAAACTTTTTTACCTTCTTTGCAACTTGCTGAATGTTGGAGAGGAAATTTATATTTTGGAAGTCCTTAAGTTGTCATACAGTTATTTTTCTCATATTTACTTGAGTAACTTGAAAAACAATTCTGTCATCAATTTTGATTAAAGTTGAGCATTCTATTTCACACTGTTTGACCTCACTGCAGGTTACAGTAGAATTTTAAAGGAGGAGGTTGTATAACTATTAAAATAATTTCTCTTACTCTGTGATTCCTACACTGGTTTCATTATACATCAGCGTTGGTAAATTAATATATAACTTTTCTATTTATGCAAAGGTTATTGAAATATTACAATTTCCAATTCTTAAATCTGATAGTGCTATTTGTCAAGTAGTATTGCTTCTAGACATCTGGCAACGTGATGTATGCTGTTAACCTGCTTTGCATCTCCTTGCGATATACTCTGGATTTCATTGCTATTAAAACTGTACAGGTTAAATGAAAATTATATGAAATAATGACTTTAAAAATTTAAAGTAACATTTCTATGGGATGCTCTAAAACTTTATTTACTACTGTATATTCTCTTATCATGATTATCCTATCACTGAGCTAATTTAATTCTGGTTTTAATTCTTAGTGTTGAGGCTAAATTTAAACCTTAGGCCAATATGTATAAATGGCAAAGGTCAGGTGAGGGAGTCACCTTTACCTTCTGTGATTCAGTTCAATTGATACGCTTTTTGGAAGGTTTTGGTGTTAAGCCTTTGTTTTTTCTTTAATCGCATTTCACTGAGTCTAATGATAATTCTTGCTAGAGAAGAATTCTCTTGGGCATTTCTTATGGCTGCTTTCATCAAATACTTGCAAGCAATCATAGTCATAAATTTTTTAGGACAGAAGGGACTGTAGTATTCCTTTTGGCTTCTTACATAATATAAGCTATAGATCTTTTTTGTATTAATTCTTGTCTGAAATCTGATAGTATTTCTTTCTTTTGTCTTCAATTCTGAAAGCTCTTCATATTTGATGGCTGAAATGATTTGAGGAAAGACTGAAAACTGAACTGCTAATTTTTGAACTTTCTGGTTTGTCAGTGGAAAGTTTGGAGAAGAAAGTCTTTGATACTGTAATTCTGAAAATGAATATTTTGCTGCTGGTAATATTTTCTGTTTCTCAAAACGGTGTTTCTGTATACGGATCCCAAACAATTCTGGAGTTCTAATTTTTTTTTTTTTTTTTTTTTTGGCAACTTGGTTAAAAAGAATCAAGGGTACAATCCTGTACTTGTTCAGGAATTTTCTGTCTTTGGGGCTTAACTGTTATTCCATCCTTACTCTCCCAACTGAAGTAGAAGGTATATAGTGAGCAGCCTTGTTCCTTTTCTGTTCTAATTGAGCTTAAATGTGATGTAAAGTAGCTTTAGTATGTAACCTGTTACGCTGCAGACGGTAACCCCTTTGGTAACATGGAGTTCAGTGTAGGCCAGTTTACTCCAAGTAGCATCTTCTCAGCCAAAACCTTAGAAGAACTCCTCCTTTTCCTTTGAAGTGATTTTGCTAAATCAAGAATTTGGGAATTAAGTAGGAGCGGTTGGTGTAGAGTCTCACTGCCTTTTGCTAGTGAGAAGTTGTGCCTTTGCTGTAGAAGTTCAAGTTCAGTAACTAAAAAAATTAGTTCAACTCAATGAAAATTCTTTTGAAAACCTTTGAAGGATTTCTGTATTTTTGTACACTGCTTTCTAGCCAATATTTTTCAGCTGTATGTGTTTGGAACTTTTTAATAATTAATTTTATATTGATCTGTTTTGAATTTTTGAAGTTAACTTTAAAAGCTATGAATATTATCACTCTGTGATAAAGACAGAGAAATTGCACAAAGTGCAGATATTTAAATAGTGCCCATCTACTTGCATGCATCACTTTTTTTGTTAGATCCTACTGCTGTATAAAGAAACCTTGCTATTTCTTAGAACTTTTGCTTAAGATGTTTTGAGGGAAATCTTGAAGGCAAAAATTTAATGTGGCAGTTACATAGAAGAGGTGCATATAATTTTCCTTATAACATTATAATTGAGAAATAAAGCATATTGGAAATGTCCATAACTATTTTCCTTAGATGTGCTCGTTCGCTTAAAAGGAAGAAATCATCTATACATCTGAGATTTGTAACTTTGAAAAGCAAATTATGGTGAATCTGTAGGGCATTTCCTTCTTTAAAGGTATAGTTGTTTTGAGTGTATGTTGTTTTGCTTTGTTTTGTCTAATAGAATGATATGACACCAGTCCGATTACAGTGGGGTGAAATCCTTATGCCACTGCTGAAGAAGTACAAGTTGAACATAACGTGGGGTGATCAGGATCTATTGAACATTATGTTTTTTCACAATCCAGGTAAATCCACATAGATTCTAAGTCTAACATGACAAAGTTGATCTTTTCTATAATGTTCAAAAATCCAGGAAAATAATCTTTTAGCAGACTTTTCAGTGGAAGCATTCAAGGGACTTTTCACTTCTTTCATTTTTTGAAAGTGTTTGCTTTGACAGACAGCACTGGAGCTTCCCAGAGTGTAATTAGCTGTTAGGTTTCAAAACAACTGTACAGAAATTTATGAAGCAGCCTTAAGAAAAAAGAGAATATTAGTGTATTTCCTGAAACAATTTTGGTACTTAATCCAGACTTCTCATTTATCTGCACAGAAAGTCTTTATGTCTTTCCATGCCAATGGAATTATCGGCCTGACCACTGCATCTATGGAAGTAATTGTAAGGAAGCTGAAGAAGAAGGTATATTTATTCTTCATGGAAACAGAGGTGTTTACCATGATGATAAACAACCGACTTTCAGGGCTGTCTATGAAGCAATAAAAAATGTAAGTGTTTTCAACATTGTACTTGCATGAAGTTATTTTTTGTGTATTTTTATGTACAGTGCTGCAAGTATTTTGTAGGTTTTGTTAATACTTACCTTGATTGCAACAACGTATTTTTCCCTTTGAAGTGTTTCACCAGTTTTTTGTTTACTGCTTGGATAGAATTCCAGTGTATTTCTTCTGTGATGAGCATCTTTTGAAACATGGTGTAGACTGTCTTGGTTAGGATTCTAAAACATTGCCTGTAGTTGTCAATGTCTATTTCAAAGGTTTATTACCATTCCTTTAATAAATACAACTAGTAAACTGTATGAGCATTTGGAGATCACCAGAACCTTAATTTTTCTAGAAATTTTTAAGATGTGGAAAAAAACCTTCTTCCCAAAGTTTGTACGTATTTACTGCAGCATTTCAACATTTAATTGTAGATAGATTTGGATTGTTGAAAATATTTTTTCACATCATGCTTTGACCTTTTCGAGAGATTCAGTGCGTTAACATGTTGCTGTTCCTTTAAATGCTAAGCACAGTGACTTCTTTTCATTCTGCAAATAAGTCATCTAATAAACTATTTATCACTGCATCAGTATACTCACTGAAGAGCTGTAAAATTTAGCACTGATGCACATCTTAATGTAGCAGGCTATTGTGTGTGTATAACCTTCAAAAATCAATAGTATATTTTAATGGTGCTTTATTACATGTTGTCATATGGATATAAAAATGAGGAAAAGTACTTTTGGGGGTCTGAGAATACATTGCAGGGAAAGTGAATGTGTTTCCATAAAAATATGATTTCTTTGTTTCCTTTGAGCATTGTCAAAAACAGAAGAAAAAATTATTTATTTTTATTTATGATCCCATTTGGTTTATGAATATGTCAGAGAAAGTACGTAAAACACTGCTGATTCAGTGGTAATAAGATGAACAAAATTACATTACTTTGAAATGCTGTTTTAGCTTATCATTTGTTTTTAAAAAATATTGCACTGTTGAATTAATGACTGCTTTATTTCATGTCCATGTTAAACATAGCATGTGTTTGACCATCATTCAGTTTAATGAAACTTCAGTAGTAACAATTTTCATACTGTTGTTTCATTATAATTTGACAAGAATTGTATTCCTTAAAAGTTATATGTCATTCAAGAAAGTTACTGTTCAACAAACAAATTACCAGAAATAGTTTTAGATCTGTAAGTTTTTTAATTTAATAAGGTAATTTTAAATTTCCTCCTTGCCTGTCTGGATATGTTCATTTGCTTACTTTTTTTTTTTTTTTAAATCTGGCTTGTTAGGCTTATTGAAAACATTAGACAATACTTCTGTAATTTATACTTGTTTTTCAAATATTGCATTCAGAAGCTCTCTAAGTTCTTGAAAACATTTAATAAGCCTATAGAAAGTAAATATGGTGTTCAAAGGCATTTTTATAAAACTCTTTAATAACTCTGAACAATGACGCTCCTCCCATATTGACCTTAAATCTTCTTTTCTTAACTTCTTTACAGTATTCATTTGGAGATGATCTGGTTCATTCCCTGTTGCAACCCCTAGAACTGGAATTACGGAAAACCACACATACATATTGTGGAAGAGTATACAAAGTGTTCATAAAGCAGTTAACAAAAAGCATAAGAGACTTGTATGCCAGAAGATCAAAGGGAAGGTGATTCTTACTCCAAGCTGTAAAATCAAGAGACTGAATTAACATACTGGTCAAGAGGAGCAAAAATTCTAATATGGCTTGAATTGGCTCTTAATGTGCCCAGATAAAAGTTTACTAGCATACATAAAAATGAAGAAAATATTCATGTAATGAAGAACAGGAACTTATTTCTGCAGAGGTGACTTTTTACTCCTTTGAAGTTTAATCACTGCTAATGTTTATCTTGGATCTGATGATTTGGGTGTTACTGGCTTCTATGGTCAGTAGTTCTAGTCTGCATAATTCAGTTATCTAATGATCAAATGAGCAAGGAAGAAATGAAGATGGCTCTATTTCGAAGTGTACCTCATATATAGTCTATAATTCTGTTAAACTGTGAATGTAGCAATAACTGAGTCAGCAGCACTAACCTCACTTTAAAGGTGTAAGCCTTTATGTAAACAAAGTTGTTTACAAGTGCAGAAAATACTCTGTTTTCAAAGAAATGTGATATCATTGACAATCTGTATGTGCCTTTATATGTTCATCTCTTACATGTTGAAGTACTGTTTTGACAATCTTGTTTTGCTCATCTTCGATGTAAACTGCACACTAAATACGATTTGCTGAGAAATTAATAACTAGTATGCGATGTGATACTAGTTTTCTCTGTAGATATGGAGACTTTTTAATATACAGTATTTGATTCAACATCATTGAGCCATCGTGGCCGAAAGGTAGAGTTGAGGTATTCTTTAGCAAAAATTCAATATGAAGTTGTCTTACAATACTTTTTTAAAATGACATGATTTTGCAGCTTTATAGGGCATTTTGAAAGTAGAAAAAAACCCCTCAAAACAGTTGTTGTATTTCCTTACTAAGAATTATTACCTAATGGTTATAGAGTATTTGGTACCTAAAAGCAAAGAGCTGTAATAAGAGTTCTGATGCTTCATCAGACTGTATATTAGATGTGTTTCTTAGAAAATATATCCTGTTACCATATTTTTTTAATAACATGGCTTTAAAATAGTTTTGGGTTAGACCCTCAACTACATGAATGCATTACTGTCAATAGGGTGATAGCGATTTACAACAGGTAAGCATTTCTTTACTGCTTCTTTAGTTGTCTTAGTGGGAGAAAAAAAAGTGTTCTGTTTATATAATACAAACTCTTTTTCAGAGAAAAACATGAAGAAAAAGGTTGAGTTCTAGTGTTACAGTAAAATATTATTTAAAATTGCATGGTATGAAATGTATTTGTAAAGTATATTTGAACTTGGATAACCTGTCTAACTGAGATGAAGTCTTCATAAAGTGAGTTTTTGGATTCCAGAAAAGTTCCTGTATGTTGAACATGGAGGATCCACTCGCTGACTTGCACCTTCATCCCATCCCCATTTTAGAAGCCTAACTTCTGTGGCTGTTTCTTTGTCAAAGGCAGGCTGGCTCTGACTCCCAGATCCATGTGAGCTGGATGAATGCTTTAGCAGTAGAAAAATGCACTCCACTGTAAGCAGAGTTTATGTTCTGCTCTTAATCTCCCTGCTGGCTCAGGGTGTAAATTTCTGGGCTGGAAACTAGAAAGCAGTCTGCCTCACATGTAGGTATGGTCTCTTCTCCTTGCTATGTAACCTTGCTATGTAACCATTTGAAGTCTGAAAATCTAGAAATCTGTGTGAAGGTGAATACTGTTATTGACTGATTTTACAATATACAATGCATTATTTTTTTACATAAATACTGATTTTTATATCAGTTTGTTGTCAGCTTTTTTTTACTTGTACTGTGTGTTTGTATTTAAAAGTTCTTTTTTTTGGCCTGTTTTTTGTATTTGTCTTTGGTGAAACTTTCACTTTTGAATTGATTTTTATTATGTTTTATGCATGTGAAGGTACTGCTTAAAACCTTATGAGCCATTTTAGAAAAAGAGTGGAATGTGAACATTAGCAGTAACCTTTCTACTTAAATTTCATTTTTTGTGGGGGAATAAAACAAAAAGGGTTAATATTGAAAGTTATCATAGGATAGAAAAAAAGTTTTACTTTGTGCTTATTTCAAGAGATGTTTACTTAGCTTATTACAAATAGCAGAATATACTGCCTTATGCTGTATTTCTTATTTAATTTTTGTTAATATAAACCTCAACTATCCAGTCCCAAGTAACACTCATGAACACTTTAGAAAACCTAAAAACCAGCAAGTGCTTAGTAGCTTCCAGTAAGTAACTCTTCAGAGTATTTGTTTGTTTCAAATAAATTTTTAGTTCTGTAATCTCTATGTCTTAAATTTAGAAAGATGACCTACTTTTTAAAAAGAAATCTGACTTACAAAGAAAAAATTTGGAGACAGTAAGAAGACTTAAAAACCAAGTGGTGGGATAGAAACCAGTTATATTCTGAAGCATTTCAATACCTGGTTTGTAAGGTTGTGCGCCTATATGTGTAGAAACTTATATCTACCCTATATATATATATCTATATTAGAGAATAACTACTTAAATTCCTACAAAGTTTTGCACAAATAACAGCCAAGTTATTTGCTTAAGTTGCCCAAGTGGGCAAAGCATGAACCCAGAAAGTCAAAATTAAACACTAGTGTATATACTTTAGGTCCCCTTAGAAAAAAGAAGAATGTTGTTTGATCCCAGTTTAGTTCTACAGAGAAACACTTAAACTTGCTTTCTGTATTTAACTGCCAAATCTTAAGTAACGCAGGGTAATTTTCTATAGAACTGCAGGTTGCTTCAGAGTTGCTTTGTAGTCCTAGGAGACTACTAGAAACTATTATTCAGGTTTAAAACCAGAAGATGTTTGCAGAGGTAATAGTGAATTTTCCACTTCAGGAAGCGAGGAGAAAATCTCATTTTAAAGTAGTTCTCAAAATATCTCTCTTGTAACCACTTAGTGGATCTGTATAAGAACAGCTTGTCCTCCAAGGTTGTCATAAAATTTAAGATTTGTGGTTCTCCAACGCATTTTTAAGCCTTTGTAGGCCTATTAAAATTTTAAGTTTCTTGAAGGAATATTAAGTAATCGGAAATTCTTGCTTTGAAGAAGTTCAGTTGTGTCTCTTCAGTTTTGCGGTTGCATTATGCACAGCTGCATTCAATTCTTTAGAGTCTCCTCATTTAAACTGTGCATCTTCTTGTATATTTGCTAGCAAATTTCTACAAGGCTTCTTTCTTCTCCCCTTCCCCTTTTCCCTGCACTGCTTTTCAAAGATAATCGCTAGTCTCTTTCATTTTGAATGCTTATAAAAATTATGGGAGATATTATTACAGGTCTCTTTGCAGAGACATGTAATTAAAGGAGGACCTGTAGTCCTACTGTGGTTGGATTTTTTTTTTTTTTTTTTTTTTTTTTCCCTTCAGATTGCTGTTTGAGAGTGTTTGGGTAGGAGGAATTTTTGAGCATTTAGTAAAGTCATTATGTTCCTTGAGTGATCATCTGGTAGTTTCTTCCCTGAATCAATTAATATTATCCCTGCCCTCTCTTATGATAGATGCTTGGCTGCTGTCTGCCTACTTGATCTATATGATTACAAGTTCCTTTAATCAAAGCAGTGACTGTCATTCTAGATCTGGATTTTAAATGCTCATCCCATATCTGGGTGCCATCTGTTTTAGCCTCCACTGGACCCATAGGGATAAAATACTGAGATAACAAGGAATGCAAAATTTTTAACAACAGCTTGGAGAACCTACAGATTTCTGAAAAGTAATTGACAATTTTGAAATAGTATTCTATCCTTGAGCCTGATTTCTGATTTGGTAGATGTAAGGGTTAGCATCCTCGGTTCAGTCAAATCATTTGACTTTTCCTGTGTCAGCCCCTTATGTGGAAGGACAGCCAGGTATCTCTTGAAAGCCTGGTTCCTTGTTTCCTTTGAACTCCAAGGAAAGGAACAGCAGCTCTTTAACTGTAAGTCATTGCTGTGTATTCCCTGAGTTAAACTCTTTGAAACCAGTAATAAATAACTGTCCCCTTACTGCTATTTAGTGATACTGGTTTTAGTGGGTTTTTTAACAGTCATGCTGAAAGGGGAGGGGAAAAGATGCAGTCATTCAGATCTCTTTGTTAGTTCCTGCCCTACTGTCTTTAGAATTCCACGTGACATTTAAAAAAAAAAAAAAAAAACAAAAAAAAACACACACCAAAAAACCCCAACTTTCTCCAACTGAGTCAAAGCCAGAGGAGAATAAACTTGATGGCTTCTCCTGACACATAAACACCTTCATTTAGGAACACGCCTTCACTGGTCATGGATTTTACTCATAGACTAAAAGTCAAGACAGTTTCCTTGGACTGTTTATCAAATCAGGTCTGCAAGAGCAGGACTCATCAGGTTTGATATAGTTTATTGCTGTTTTAAGAGTGCCAAACTTGTAAGATACAGGCATATATTAACGTCAGGATAAGTTTAGGATGGACATTAGGAAGAACTTCATGGAAGGGGTTATCGAGCATTGACACAGGCTGCCCAGGGAAGTGGTGGAGTTGCCATCCCTGGAGGTATTTAAAAGGTGAGTAGACATGGTGCTTAGGGCTGTGGTTTAGTGGTGGTTTTGGCAGTATTAGGTTGATGGTTGGACTTAATGATCTTAAAGGTCTCTTCCAACCTAGGCAATTCTATGATTATGTTCCCAAAGTAAGTCTGTTAGAAGCCTGTAAGAATATAATCGGTCTCAAGTGTACAGTCTTTAAGACTTGTTACTGTTTTTCAATGTACCCATCGAACTAATATTCTCACTCAAATTCTCCTTTCTTCCCTCTGTGCTATTTTCCACAGATAATCTATTTATTTGTTTATCTTTTTAGAATAAAGTAAAAATTTGGGAGTTTTCTGTAATAAACGTCCCCTTGAAACCAAACAGAATTTTGCTAGGGAAGGAGAGGAACTGTGAAGTTTGTTTGTTAGTGACCATTTCTGTGCTTCAGACTTTGTAAGGTCATGGAGCATAAATGTGAAACTTAGCTGTGGCTTCCTCACTGCTTGCAGAAGTGCTGCTAGATTGCACTGTCTTTAATGTCCTCACTTATTTCTAGCATTGAACACTGATTTCTAAGAATGCTCTTTTTGTATTCCTAAAGGGCCTTTCTGTTTTATCTAGTTTGTGATAAATTATTAAACCAACTGAGATGAACAATTTATTAGAATAGCCTAATGCATTTTCTACTACCTTCATATTCTGGGAGGTCACTTTCTCACCTATTCTTCTTTTGGGTCACTTAATTCTGAGAATGAGGATATGATATTATAATCTGGGTACAACAGGTTCATTTTTTTTGTTTATGTATGTCTTATGAATCTTAATGTTCTGCCAGTCATTTGTGTACACATTTTACTAGAGCAATTCACATTAAATCAGTCTGTAATATTCATATGAATTGCTTTGAAATACAAAAGTAGATGTAGAAGTTATCCTAAACTGCAGATCTTTGTGGTTGAATTACTGCATATTTAGGGCATGTTTTTTTAAGGCTTCCAAGAAAATTAAAGCAATATAATCAGTTTTAACTCCTGATTTAAGACTAGGAATTTAAATTTAATTAAAGCTGATGTTTTAGCAGTATAATGCTAACCTACTGTGTCTCACTGAGCAGCTGGTGTCTAGGAGACACTCCGCTTGCCTCTTGGTTACTGTGAAACTTCAGAAGTATGTCGTCATGCAGTTTCTGACTAGTCACTGGTATTCCTATTTTTTCATTTCAAAATATTCCACTATGTTTTATTTTATTGTTTTGTTTTACGTTTTTATGCTGTGGTTAATGATGTCTAAGGTGAATTGGGATTGCAGATCCAAACCCAAGAAACAAAAAACACTTTTGCTACACAGTGTGTGTTATATTACTATATTTGTCTTTTGATTCGATATTTTTCACTAGTCTAGTGGGTAAACTTGATGTATGGGGGGTTTACTGCCTGTCATGGGCACTCTTCTTTCCTGCTAGCTGTTCCTGGCTTGCCTCCTTTATCCACTACCCCTCCAGTTTCCTTGCTGCCTGTCTCTTCCAGGAGTTGGTGTCACTCCATCTGTTCTTCTCATGATGCTCTTTCTGGATCTTGGTGGCTGGTACGCCCATTACCCAATATTCCTTCTGGTGTGTGCTTTCAGAACTGGGCTGTTCACTGTGATAAGCTAACTTAGTATCATTTCAAGCCAAAAGCGTACCCCGGAGTGGGCATACTGCTTTTTCCACAGGGCTAATGGATGAGCGCATGTCTGGGCACATAAGCATGTTATTGACCTGAAGTAGGTCCTAAGGAGTGCCATGTGTTTCTTGGTTGTAGCTCAGGGAATAAACTTAGTTTTCCTTTCAACTTTGTGTGGACTATTACAAAACTTTAATCTTTATCTTTCTGTAGAGACAAAGGCTTTTTACTAGAGGCATGCTTTCAGGAAGAAAGCTTGGGCGATGAAGCTGTTACAATTAACTAGAGGTGATCTGAGCCATTCTACTTGCCTGAGGCAGGCAGGCTCAGTGGCTTCAGAGAACAGCATGAACAAAAGATGAATGCCAGGGCGCCTGGTGTGCAGTGGGGGACTTGGTCTCTGCCCTCTTCCTGTAGGTGCTGGACAACCTCTGAGGGAAAAGCCATCTTCAGTCGCCTCTTCTGTGCACGTACAAAGAGAGAAAATTGATTTAGGACTTCAAAAAGCCCAAACAAAGTTTTAGAGAGATTACGGAATGCAATAGAGAATGCACAGTCTGTAAAATTGTTCTAGTTGAAAAATTAACGGGGACAAGTAGCCCATTGAAACACAGAGTTTTGAGAAGTACATTCTTCACTGGTCCATAAAAACAATTAATAAACCAGCAAAAATAAGTAATGGTGGGATATGGCTTAAAAGATAGATCAATATCTTATTTTTGCAGTAATCCTGCTTGCCGAGCTTGATCTTTCTTTGGCCAGAAGGCTAGGGTGTAATTAATGAAAATTGATTTTAGCTTGAAGAATAAAGTGTGGTTGAAAAAAAAGTGAAACATCTAGAGAATTTTCTTTATTTTTGGTGGTGTGGACATCAGCCATTGTCTAAATTAATTAGAAGTTGCTTTGCTAATGTACACTCGTCAAATAGCACATTGGGAAGGACTTTTGTACAAAAAATACTTCTGCATTTTTATAATTTTTAGAGTCTAAGGTTGAATTAATACCTTTTTGCAAAATACATGTATTTTGAGGACACCATATCCTATAGCATAAGTTTATAATAACTGTTCAATATAAAAATCCAAATGCTTTGGAATGAGAATTGTAGAACAGACACATTATCCTCTTAGAGTGGTATCTTGTCTCTGAAAATATGTAATTTTTAAGGACTAGATTATATGGTGCGTTGGGCCTATACTACTCTTCCTTTTCATCTAAATTATGACCCTTTGAGGATGCAAACAATTTTTCTTGGGTGTTACCGTAAAAAAAAAAACATTGACAAGCCGAGCTCTTGAGACAGTTCTGTTGTGATACCCACTGGCACCTCTGCAATCATTAAGAAACACAGTCAGTTTTGTCTCCTCTAAACAGAACCGTTTAGCGGTACTATGCCTGACTGAAATCACTAGCTCACCGCTTCAAAATGCTATATGAGCACAAAGGAAATACAGTAATATACAGTCTATAACAAGTAGGATAAATACAGACCTGACCTCCTCTAGGAAAACTCAAAAATCCACCCCTAATTAGTTTTACTCCTAAAAGCAGAAGTTCCAGAAGCTCCTTGAAGTCCACGAGGGATTTCGCTATTGCTATTGATTTAATATGAAAGTGCTCAGATACTGTAGCAATGGATGGCAGCGTAAAGCACCGATAAATCGATTAATAGAGTTTAGCCTTGGGGTGTGTGTTAGTTCATCTAGTCTCATCTGTCATATATCACAAGCCATTAAATTTATCCCTGTTACCTCTGTACTGAATCCAGTAATTTGTTTGACTAAAGCATAACTTGTGTCCAGCTAAATCATACCTTTCCGAAAAATGTCCAGTCCTGGTTTGAAGGCATGAAGAGGGAAAATACTTCTCTTTGCCAGTTTGTTGCAATGCTTCATGGTTCTCACGGTGATGAGTGTGTGCCTTGTGCCTCATTTGAATTTTTCTGGCATTAGCTCCCAGCCATTGATTCTTGTTATGCCTCTCTCTGCTAGGGTAAAAAGCTCCTTAATATCCTGCAGTTTCTCCTTGTGGAGGTACTTGGGTGTTTTAATCAAATCACTTTTCAGTTTCCTTTTGGATAAGCCAAACAAATGGAGCTCATAAACTCTCTCTCACTAAAACATGTATGTCATTCAAGTTTTGTGGCTCTCTTTTTCTACTTTCGTCAACTTTCCAGAGTCCTCCTTGAAATACGGGCACCAGGACCGTATACAGGATTTCAATATAGTTAAGGTAGTTGGTAGTTTTAATACATAGGTAAAAATTTTCTAGTCCTTTCTGAATTTATAAGTTGAATTCTTGTGTTAGTTTACTTTCTATTCCTAGGATGAGATCTCCTTTCCTCAATGCGGTGGCATTTATCTTTGTTCAAATGAGCTCAGACTGGTGCCATTTCACCATAGTAAAGCAGATTCATCTGTGCAACTGATGTCATTATCACTTTTTATCATCTTGCCAGGTATTGTCATCTGCAAACTTCATCAGCCATGATTTTATATTTACTTCCAGATCACTGATGAAAGCTTTTAATAACGTTATGTCCTTTATAACATCACTGGAAACAGCTCTCTGAGAACACTTTACTATAAAAGCTTATTTGCTGAGAACAGCCAGTTAATCTTGCAAGATTTTTATGTTTCTGTTTTTCTTCTCTGCAAAGCGTAATTTCAGCTTCATGGAACAAAAAAATGTATTCAGGAATAAATAGCAGATTTGTTTGACAAGCTTTATTCTCCTGGAAATCTCATTGATTACTTCTGATTGTAGTATTTTCTTTTAATTATTTTCCAGTTGATTTTGTTGCAACTTTTGTAATTATTTTTATGTGGGAATAGGCTCACAGCAGTCTGACTACAAGTAATTTCGTATTTTGAATAACACCAAAATTATTTAGGTTATCTTCTGGAATTTTCTGGGAATGCTGAGATTTATTGGAACTAGTAAAAGCAGCATTCTTCAGGAAATTCTTTCATGGTTTCCTACTGTAAATTGTCTAGATCTGCTAGTTTTGAAATATTTATACCTGGTCACTGTTTGTTTAACTTCTCCTGGTTTGCTAATGTACAAGAAAGTATTTCAACATCCTCATGTGATGCAAACGTATTATATTTCTGAATGCGGAAGACTTACTTGAATGAATGTTTTTGCGTTATCAACAACGTTATCATTAGTAGTGAAACCAGCTTTATTTCTTTTGTTCTTAATTTATTCCAAAAATTACAGCATTGTGTTCTTAGTCCTTCATTCTGTCAGCTGCAGGGATTTTTTTTTTTTTCCCCAGATGTGATACTTCTCAATTTTGCAATATGAATATTATGGTAATTCCTATATAATGTATTAATTTATAATTTCTACGTTTTGTTATTTATATCTTGCTGAAACTTCATTTGGCACCATCTTCTTTGTGTCACTGTGTAAGAAGCTTGTCTGCCAGATGGAGTACTGGACAAAGCTGGCATATCTGCAGTTAGTCTCTGTGTCTTTTCACCTCCGGGTTTGGCGAAACTTTCATGAACTGTTCCAGAAGGTAATGCCTTTGCTTGCCAGTATTTGACCTTGTGTGTTCACACAGAGAATATGAAGCAGTCTAACCAACTCGGTATAGGAAATTTCCCTGAGGAAAATCCACAGATTTCAAGTCGGTGGGCAGGAGGAGGGAGATGTGAATGGGGGTGGTGGAAAGAAGCGTTGCCTGATAGATGGTCCTTTCAAGCCAGCTCACATTGGTAAGTGCAGATGCCATAATAGCACCTTAGAGCTAATGTCTTGGAGGTGTGTTGGAGTCTGACATCCTGTCAAAAAGAGGAGATACCCCAGATACCAGTCCTTTTTTCCCTTAGGGGTCATGCAACAAGGTTCAGAGAGACTGTGATATGGTATTAGATCAAACAAAAAAATTAATGCCCCCAACCCCTATCATCTTCATTTTGTGCAAAAAGTTGCCTGTACGTGTGTAGGATGATCAATACAAAGCCACAAGGAAGAAGACTCCCTCCCTCAGCTTCTAATGTTTTAATATCCTGATTGAACACAGGTATGACAGAGAACAAGTAACTTCTGAGACTAGAACAACTGATGTTGGCAAATGCTGAGCTCACTTTTCATGGATGTAAAATAGCTGGTAAACTGAATAAGAAGAAATACATCTTAGAGCCCAAATGCAGTTTAGGGATAGCAACAAGCAAAGTAGCTCCTACAACTTCTAAAAATTCACAGATGGGTTGAGGTTGGAAGGGACCTCTGGAGGTTATCTGGTCCAACGCCTGTGCTCAATGCAGGGCCACCTAGAGCTGGTTGCCCGGGACCATGTCTAGATGGTTTTTGAATAGCTTCAAAGGATGGAGACTGTACAACCTCCTTGGGCAACCTGTGCGAGTGCTCAGTCACCCTCACAGTAAAAAAAAGTCTTTTCTGATGTTCAGAGAGAACCTCCTGTGTTTCAGTTTGTGCCCGTTGTCTCTTGTTAAAGCTGTTGAAAATCAAACCCTTCAGAGAGGGTACATGACACCCATTCCCTTCAGACTGCAACAAGGAGAAACGTTGCTGGCCAGGCTGGCACCTGCTTCAGAACGGAGATTGTCTTGTGGTTTATTTTCTCCTTGAAGTTACCAGTCTAATTATGATATCTCAGCAAGTTACTAAGAAATAAACAGGTGATGAATTTTGGAGGAATGGAGATGTTCTTCCCATGCAAACGTTTCTGCTGCAGTGAAGGAAAAGATCCTAATGATGGTACAGTCAGAGTTATTTCTGTCAGAGTGCCCTTGCTTTTGCCTGCGGTGTCCTTGAACTGGCCTGTAGAAAACTACATTTTACATGGCAATCATTTAAGTTGCAACCCTGTATTGATACAGAAATATTTAACTATTCCTAGTGGTTTTATGTATTGGATAACCTGTTCTGAAAGTAGCCTATAGTTCTGTTCTTTCCATGTAAAATTTAGCTACCACTCAATTCTTTTTTCTCACTTCAATAATATTGGCACTCATAACTTTGTATTGGAAGAGAAGTTTTTTTGCCTGTTATTTCTACAGTATGCCAGGTACTGCTTTTCATATATTCGTTGGTACTACATAACGAAGGAGCCCATGCAGGAGGAAATGTTAGTTCCTTACTGAAGACATTTGTTGGATTCAAACTTCTCTGAACTAACGATGGCAGAACACCATTTAAATGGAAGGAGGAAAATAGGGATTTCCAGAATTCTGCAACATGATTCATCGCATGCTAAGGTAGACGTATAACATAAATCAAATAAATTGTACTCTAAAAATAGTTGGTTTTCCACTACTGATAGAGACTAGGAAGTTACCTTAGAAGCAAGTGTCACAATGCAGACTCTTAATGTGAGATAAGATGAATCCCAACCAAAGCTGGATCCATTTAAGATTTATTCATTGCCATTCCAACTACTTGTGACTATGTCCAGGAAATAATGTTGGTTTTTCTGAAAGATACTTCTTTGAAATTATTGCTTGAATGATTTAATCGCTAAGTGTTGGTCTGTAGTTAGTCTAAGAGAAGTCACTAGATAGTGATACGTGTTCTGTTTCCTGACTGAGCCGGAAAACATCCTGTAATAGTGTTTCTGATGCAAATAAAAATGTAATTCTAATTTTTTTTTCCTAGCTAATATATCTTAAAAATACACTCTGTGTGAGTTACTCTTGTTAGTAACCTCTAAGGTGATCTAACAACCATCAGAGAAGTTCAGACTGAACATTAAGAAAAGGTTCTTCACTGAGAGGGTGGTCGGTCGCTGGAACAGGCTTCCCAGGGAAGTGGTCGCAGCACCAAGCCTGAGAGAGTTCAAGGAGCCTCTGAATGACCCTCTTAGTCATGCGGTTTAGTTTTGGGTAGTCCTGTGAGGAGCAGGGAGTTGGACTTGATGATCCTTGTGGGTCCCTTCCAACTTGAGATATTCTATGATTCTAAAGCAAATTAACTTCAGTCAACTGACTGTTACAGCATCTGCACATTGCATGTGTAGGGTATTGTTGATTTGAAACTTTTGGCTGATATGTGAATTATGGTTACCTCTACTTCTGCTCCTCAGTCAGCATTTCTAATTCTAGCTGCCAGTTTGTTTGCCAATATTGTTTTGATCAGTAAAGAAGGCCTTTATGTAGGTATCGCATGATTGAAATAAAAAGTTTGAACTTCAGGGACTAGTGTAAGGCTCTTCTATCATTCATTTGTGGGAAGGAATCCATCTAGCCCAACAAAAACGACTAGGAAGTTTACAAAAGTTACTTTCTTTTCACGTGTGCTCTTAAGTACTGGCAGACAGCAGCTTGAACAACTCTCAGCCAAATTGTCATATTCAAGATCTGCATTCATTTTCAGCATTGTGGAAAAAGTATTCACTACTTTCCACCTACTTTCTTGTGATCCAGGGCTGAGTAGAAGCTTGAATCAAATAAGCTGTGGAAATAAACATTGTCTCTCTTTTTCAGTCTATTACAAGAGCGTAAATGTCAAGGCCATGTAAGGGATTTATTGAGTAAGTGGTCGAAAGAACTTTAAAGGAAAAACAAGACAACAATGAAGTTAATGACCTGAAGTCATTGTTATCCTGAAAAATTCTTGATGATGCAGTAATCAGTAAAAATAGTTTCATTTCACTTATTAGTCATGCTCTTCTGCTCAACCGAGCTATTTAAAATTAGCCCCCTTCAGTCAGCTAAAAGCCCACCATGTTTGATTGCTCATACATCAATGTTTGCATATAAATGTCCTCAAAATACAAGCAGAGTGGAAGGCTCTCCCTTATGCTTATGGCAACTCCAACTCAACAGTGATTCTGGAGTAATTTTTTCTGGGGCGGTGAACCTCTGGACGCCACATGGCTGGATCCAGGCCCTCCTGTCAGTCATTGCCTTCTGGGCAGCCTTAATGTTTTACGCTGTCAGATCATCAATGGGTAATGACACAATAGTCTAAAGATGATTTTCCACATGGGGATAGCCTCATATCAATTTCTCTGCAAGCTAGGAGGTTAGGGTCTTCTTGCCTGCACTTGTCTTTGAGACCTCTCAGACACTTTCCTGATTCCAGGGGGAGGCTATCTGGCAGGAGCCTCCCCCCTTGTCCCTCTCAGCCTGAGGGCACTACAGAAGATGAGGAATTAATCACCCTAATTACCCTGTGTACCCACAACATTCTCTTTCCTCCGCTTCCTTCATTCCCGTAAGCAGTCACCACAATTTCTAGTTTTTGATAGGAATCTCTAAGGTCTTGTCCCTGAAACTCAATCATCTTCATATTGTGGAAAGGTAACAGGATGGTCCAGGTAATTAGAGTGGGTTTGTTCACTCACAGTGAGAAATATCTGTCAATATCAAGAAAGACACTGTTAGGTGTACAAATATTAAAAAAGTGGTATAAATTTTGGGGATAGTATGTGGGCAGAGATCTGTTATCCCTGGGGAAACCTTCACTGTGTCAATTTAGGATATATGGAACATATGAAAAATTGGAATCTTTTCATTCACTTAGTAATATGTATTTTGGCAGTCTTTTTTGTCTCTGTGCCTGCTACTAGAAACGGTTTTGGTTTTCTTCCATGCTTCTGTAGTACATTTGCTTAAAGGCATCTGCTCTTGCAGTTAAAAGTCCTGTACCACCGTGAAATCTGAATTTGGGGTTTGAGTTAAAAAGCTTACAGGGACTCTTGTGGCTAATCTCTTGTATGTCAGATTTTTCTAGGATAAGGTTTCAGGATAAAGTCTCAACCCATGTTTGTATAAGTACTATTTGTCCTGAAGGATGGTCCTTCTGTGTTTCTGCCAAAACCCCATTAATCCCCAGCAAAGGATACTACATGCACTAAATATGAGAAGTCCTTTGGTTAGGACTCCTCCCTCCTGTAAAGTGAGTTGTCATTGCTTCTGCCACAGAAAAAGGGCTTTGGGTTTAGCAGGTCGTGTCTAAGGCCATCCTCCTAAATCACTTGTGCTATGAAGACTTACAACAATACAGAAAAGGTGGAAGCTGCTTGTGTAGTTCATGTTTATAACCTGCAACAGGTTTTCTGTACATACAATTACTTCCAGATTTGTAAAGCTGCTGGATGGGGTGCTGTTTGGGCACAGTCTTTCAGCTGAATTTTTTTAGACAGGAGGTTCGTCCACTCTTGCTTTCCCATTTTCTGGGAGAGGGCTCTGATGACCACAGGATCACCGTTCTCTGCATGAAGCTGCATGTTGACAGCAGGGCAGGAGGAAGATTTCTTAGAAGTAACCTTCACTGTGTAATCTTCACAGTGCACTTCACATAATTACCTTCAACGTCTGCCCACGCTCCTTTCTGACCTCGCCTTGTTTGTGTTTGGGCCAACGTTGACAAGTTCTCCCAGTTTATACCACGTGGGAAAGAATTACGGCATGTGCAGGGAGAATGAGATGTTTAAAGGTCTCTGGGCTTAAGCATGGCTGTACTCTTGGCACAGCGTGGATGGGAATGTAAACAGCAAATAGACTGTGAAGAACATCCACTTAGGGATAAACTGTCTTCCTTTTCTGTCATTTAAAGGACTCTACTGAAACAGATGGAAGTGTCTGTAAGATTGCTGTACTTGAATGAAAGGCACTTTTTGACAAGAGATTACCACTCTACCACAGGCTGCTTTTCTTATGGTCATTTTTCTTCTCTTCACAGTTTCCCCTTGCAGCTGACATCTGGAAATTCTTCCTGACATCAGAATGTGCATAAAAAGGGAAAACGTTGACAAAAGCAAGACTTATTAATACTGAGCAGTGGATGCCTGTGTTAAAGGATAACACAGGTCTAGTTACGGTAGCGTTCCCTCACTATTTCCAGTCCTGAGTTTTATAAGGAGATTGTGGAAGTAGCTTATGGATGGATTAAATGTTTTTTTTCCCTTTGGTACCGTCAGGCATTTTGCGTTCCCCCGGGCTGGCTCCGGTGAGCGCAGAGTCCTGTGCCGGCACCCAGTGCCCACCCCAGCAGAGCTGCTGCCTGCTGGTGGTCCCCTGCTGCGTGGCCACATGTCCCCGTGCAGCTCTGCACATCCAACACGCCCCACACCTCTGCTTCTCTCCTCATCATGCGTGGGTTGATGTGGGAAACCTCGGCTGGTCCGAGGGATCAGAACGCGTGTTTAACATTGACCTTGAGCAGATATCCATGTACCCTTGAAGAGCCTGGGGAGTCCTGAGAAGAGCTGAGTAAAAAGATAAGGGTTGGCAAACATCTTGGCTTTGACCAGAGCATGAACAGCGCATGATCAACAATTGTATTGGCTGGCTGGCGTGTGATGTGAGAGCGTACTGGGCAAAAGTAGAATGGTAGAATATATTCATAGATAAGCACCCGGGGAAAAGGATATAAAAAGCACTGCTTGTTAAATAAAGAAATTGCACTGCTGCAACTTGATGTTCAGTGTTGTGTCCGTCCCAACAACGACAACTGGTGACCCCGACGTGATGCTAAGGAAGAAGACGACTGGAAATAGTCGTGGGGACGGAGCTCAGTGAAGCTGAGGACAGCGGGCAGAGCTGTTGATGGATCCGGATCATATTTAAGAAGACACCTGTAGTAGGTGAGCCACTGGGGACATGGGAGGGAAGTTAACTAAGGAGGAGCAGACTATACTCTCCACATGGACGCTGTTGTTGAAACGGCAAGGTGTAATCCTCCCTGAAGTGACTTTGCGAAAAATGCTATTGTGGGGAAAAGAACGGGGAGTAGGAGTAATATCAGTTACAGCATTTAGTATAACGCAATGGACAAAGCTTGGGCAGACTTTATTTGAGGAAGCTACACGCGGCTCAAAAATGGCTGTTGAGTTGTTAACTACGTAGCAACTTTTATTAGAGACTTTAAAGAACTTTAAGGAGCAGAGGGATTTAGCGAAAGGGAGTGAACAGCCGTCCACAGCCCCTGAGCCGTTTGTCTCTAAACCTCGTGTTGATAATTTAAAGGGGCAGGAGATTGCTGCTGGGGAAAATAACGGACTGCTCCCGATGAACACAAAAGGTTGACCCCGTGGCATCCCCCAGCCAGGCCGGCTCTGTCGGCAGCACCCCGGCGTGGGCCACCTGCCCGTGCCGGTGCGAGGCAGGGTACCAGCACCAGCCCTGGATGTAGGGGGTTGGTGTGGAACCCCGGCAAATCACGGCTGTGGGTACTAAGGGTCCCCAGCTCCCAGCAAGTTCAGGAGTAGGAAGTGGTGCCCACCAGATTGCAGCTCCTTGGTCCTACGTTTATCTGCTCCATCATACGCTTGAAGACATCCTTGTGGGATCTGGCATCACAGGAAGGTTTTATTCTGTGCTGTTCCTTTTTCATCTGGAGATTACAGTAAAACACCATTGGGATTTTTTTACACTGGAAGGTGTAGTGTTTATATGGTGTCACTAAAACAGTTGCCAGCAATGCCTGTTTGGGTCTCTTTCTATTGGTCTGTTGTGTGTCAAACCGGCTCGCTTTGTAACAGCTTCTGCATTGGTATCTTGCTGCTTTGAATAGCAGGGGTTATTTGCTTTGCGTTGTTCAGTAACGAAGTAGCTGAAAGTCACCTTCAGTACTTTCCTTAAAAGTAACTAATCTTTTGATACCCTAGGGCTTTGAATCAATGGCTTAAAATCAATATTTTCTATATAAAGTTATTGTTTATCTTCACCCTGCGCTCTGCAGACTGAAAATCAATGGGGTACATTTGTGAACTGTACAGAACGTGGGATAGGCAAAGAATTAGACCTTACGCTGTTTTGGGAAATGCACGAAATTAAGGAAATTAAGTGGCACTCTTCTCAATAAAACTTCTCATAGCTATCGCTGTTTTCATGCCGTTTTGTTCTTAAATATCTCTTGGGCACTAATTGAAAAGGAAACAGAATTTTATTTTTTGGGACGCAGTGAAATCTTGAACAGCAGTTAACATACAGACTGTTTTGGCATTCTTTAATAATGTAATTGGTTCCACGGACGGGAAGAGTTCACGACCTACTTTGCATTTCTTTCACATTTAGTCTTAATTTTAAGAGACCGTTACTGCTTACAGTCATCTAGGAGCCCTAGATTCAGCAGAATCTCAGGGGAAAGAGAGCGCAACAGTGCAGCTTTAATAGCATCAGACGTGTGTTTACCTCAGGCTTTTTGTTTTGCTTTCTAAATTTGTTATATTAAGAGTACTACTACAAGCTGTGTTCTCTGAACTCCTTTTTCATCTATATTTTTAGAAGAGGTTACTTGGTCCAAAACTGAGTTTTCTAAGAAAACACATATTAATTTTACATAACATTGGTTTCTGTTATTTCATGAAATTAATACATTCCTGTGGTCTGGAGTAAAACAGAAGCATGGGCATGTTTTTGATGCCCAAAGCCTTCATTTTGTTACAGAAGGTTTTCACAGTGTTTTTTTTTTTTCCGGAAAACACTTGGTAAAATGGTCTACAGTTTCAACTGGTCAGTCGCTCCAGTGAAGTGATACAAACTAAGAAAAAGGAAAACAACTGTAATTCAACAGATGAGAAACTAGAAGTTTCCAGCCTCTATAGCTGCAGAATGAACTGAATTATCATATTTTGTTTTGGTTACCTGAACGACAGAAAAAAGAAGTTTTCATCCAGATATTTTCATTCCAGACTGGTGTGAAATGTCACAAGGCTGTACGTCCCTGGGGAAGGAGAGTACTCCTTCCTGGACTTAATGAGCCCCGTGAAGGTGCCCTATGAAAGGGAAGAGACAGGAGGTGCTGAAACGTTCTGCTTCCTTCATATGTCGGGGTCTCAGTTTTGGGGTGAAATCTGCCTGCTTTTGGTGGTTTTCTCTTTTTCCAGTTGCCTTCGCTGCAACCGCTGACAGCTTAACTGTTAAAGTAAAATCCAGCTGTTAAGTCTCTCCTTGACTGTGTATCAGAAGCTGCTGTTCTTTTTAATGTCCTCTATGGATTTAACTGTGTATTCCCTTGTCCCCTCTGACCAACTTGGGGTACTGCTGATGGAGCACTTCCATGGTGGGCTGCTCCTCTTGGGACTTTCAGAGGTGGTCTCTCCCCTGCCAGCATCCTCAGTTCTCTCCACCTGCCTGACCCCTTTGCCCCAGCACGACCCCCCGGCCCCCTGTCCTCTCCTTCAGCTCACCCTGGTGGGAACGTTTCTGCCGCGACTCAACCTGCTTGCTCAGAGGGTGGGAGGCTGCTGCCATCCCCTCTGCTCCTCGTTTCTTTCAGCCTCTCCTCATGTGTGTGTCAGCCTGGCTTGCCGAGTCTTCATGGCAAAAGGCAGCTCTTTACTGCTTCATACAATTTCAGCTGCCAGGCATCAATCCTGACTAAAACCAACCATCGCATCAATAGTGTCTTGACACAGCGGCAGCCCACACAGTCCAAATGAAATGGTAATGACGCAAAAGCAGCTGCATCCAAACTGGGATGGTGATCGCAGCTCCATCCTGTGAAGGGTTCCCTCCAGACCAGGTGTGACTACTTTTTCATTCTGGGGTCTTATCCAGATGCTTTTGTAAACTGGACCAAGCTGTGGGTTGTAGATCTCTTCAGGCTATTATTAGAGTTGCCTGACTTGGTAATGATTGATATGAAGTAAGTTATGCGAGGAACTCTAATTCCTAATTTACAGAGGCCTGTAGAAGGACACAGACAGTGACAAAGCACAGCTTTTCCCTCTGAGAGTAGGAGTCCGAAATGCCTTGTATTTCTTCTGGCTGGTCAATGCAATAAACTACCCTTACCCATCAAGAGCGTGATTTACTGCTCAGTGAAAACAATCAAAACATTTCTACTGCCCTTAAGAGTAGGCAGAGGTTGAATCAGCCTTTTTCATAGGATCACTGAAACCACTCAAAGTGAGCTGCAGGGCTGCAGTGAGCAGAACATCGTCTGCCTTTTCCACCAGGTCACGGAGATATGAAAGAAGCAGAGCAGTGTTGCTATGAAACTTGTATACGAGCTTGTATATTGGCTCGTGTATAAAAGCTCCCATGTTCACTGGTTCTGCAGCACGGGCGACTCGTGGGGTGAAAATGGGCAACACATCTGGCTGCCCGCTGCCGGCAGCATGGCTGCATGTTTGTGGCAGCTGTGGGAAACAGAGGGCTGGAAATTTCCCCCGCCGCAAAATTTAGTACAAGGCAAGAGTATTTGCAATGGGTTTCTTCAGCTTTTCTCAGGCAATTTCATGTTCTTAATCCTAACAGCAAAATCGTAATAGTTAAGCAAAGGGGCTTGGTGCATGGCTTGGTGCAGCCTGTCTTTTCAGGGAGGTTCTGCGTCTGCCCCTTGGAGTCGCGCTTTCTGCTCTGCCAGATGTTCAAGTCAGGCAAGTGTAGAGCTGGATGATGCCGGAGTGATGGACATCAGTCCAGATGTATTGTACACTGGCTTCTTGTGCAGGGTGGCTAAACAAATGTCATTTCATGATCAGATCTGCAGTGCTGGTTCTGGAGCTTTCTTCACTCAAAATGATGTATTATTGATTGCTCAGAGCTAATACTCTAGATGCATGTCTGAGTAGCTCGTGCATTTATGATTTGTCTCTGGATTCATCTGCTCGTAAAGGACTTGTAACTTTTGGTCTTACCGTTTCTTTATCTCTCTAAAAGTGTAATGCTGTTCTGGCTTATTTTTGAAAGCGTGACCTGCCTGGTACAGCCACAAGCTGTGAGTGCCACTACTGCGATGTTGCTCTTCTAGCCAGAAGGCCCTGAGCTGCTGCCAGCAAGTAAGAGTCATCTGAAGTTCCCTGGTGAAACTAAAGAAGTTCCTGCCTGTGCACTAATAATGACTCCTTCCCCTGCTTCAGGCAGAAGAACTGAACCACTGCTGGCTACTGTCCTCTCTTTAACACTTCAAAACCTCCCTCCCATGGTCCCCAAGGGAATTTCAGCTCAGTCTTCTAAGAGCTCTGAGAATGTGCTCTGATAATTTTGCATGCATCTGTGCTGATGTCAGCCCCACCCAGTGTCACTGGTACTATCGTCTATGTTTTTTTGGTGGGCCAGTGCAAAATTAGAGAGCAGTTAGACAGGCGCATATGAGAGACTGAGATTCACTGTATTGATTCCCCAGGAAATCAGAATTTAAAATCTCATCTCAAGCTGTAAAAGTCTTGGACTGGAGTCCATTCCCCTCTGGCTGCAGCTGTACTGGCTGTACGGCTATAGAAATTAAAGAGTATTTGATTAGCAAGCCTGTGAACACCCGCACAGCCTCGCTGTCAGCATCCCCCTGCTTGTTTTGAGCCTGTTCCCACAGCGCTTCCCTGGGTGGCACGCAGCGGAGCAGGCTTCACCCGTGCCGTTGCAGTTACTCCCAGGAACAGACGAAGGGTCTGGTCCTTTTTAATTTTTGATACCGATGTAAACTCTGATGGGGTTACTGACTTGCTGGCGTTAAGATTTCCCTTAAGGCCAGGATCCCAAAGGTTCAGTCAAATAAAAGGCAAAATGGTGAAATGATGAGTCATTGAGAATAGACAGAACATTTTGTGCCATGTTCTTAGTACTGGTTATTTACAGTTTTACATTTGACTTTACAAGTAGCGTTGTTCTCGGCTTATGGGATAAAACAAAAGAGTCTGATCTCTCATACCTGTTAGAGCAGCAGGAGAGTGAGTTCAGTAACCCAGACCGAGGGACAGCGGTGCGGACACCCGTTATCACACCCCACGTACATCACCAATAACGCTTGCCATCACGAGAGAGAAAAGGCGTTTACTTCTTTTGCTTAAGACCAGAAAGATCATGGCCAGCTGCCCCGGTACAGTTTTGAGCCTAAATTGTGTGTGAATAAGTTGGCTGTGAGGTTGGCAGCTGAACCCCACCTGCCAAGCTCTTTGGCACCAGTGTTAGTTGTGTCACCTGGGTGACCTTTTAAGTGAGGATTGAAACAAAAAGAAGTGTTAGGTATTTAATCTTTCTCAGCACCACTAATTAGCCTTTCTTCTTCCCTTCTGGACGAGGTATTTCCATAGACGGCTTTCTTGTTTATAATCCTTCTTGGTTTCTGACTATCATTTTTTGATTCAGTTGTTACATTTTTGTTGTTTTCTTTTATATTCTTTTATTCCTAATAATTTGACCTGGTTTCTACTCTCTGTGAACTTATTTGTGCTTGACGTCATTGAGGAAGGCATGATTCGACCAAAATGACTCTTATGCTTCATGTCTTTACATTAAGGTATTTTGTACTTGTGTGTAATATCCTGACCTTCTTCTGCAATTTATTTCCCAAAGGGCTTTCCCGATCGGTTACTGACTTTTTTCTGTGCCTTCTCAAAATTCACTCATTTCATTGTGGGCTGCCTGACACAGAACCACGGAGAAAAAAGTCCCTTTCCCCTTTTGCTCTCTGGAGAGAGTGTCCAGGGCAGAAGGGGGAGCGTGTGTGGGAAAATTGGGACGCATGGTCGCTCTGCTTCCAGCTTCAGCTTCTGCTTCTGCTACCTATTTAATTCATTGGTATCCGTTCACCTGGAAGGCTCCTTGGATTGTCCTCTTCATTCTTGCTCCCCTTGCAATGCTATACCAAATAATTAGTCCCTGTTTATTTGTATCTCCCTGCCAGGTTTGGGGTTTCTTTTTGTGCTGATCTTTGCAACAGCCCCGATAATCCCAGTCCTGTTCCCTAAGCAAGCCTTTGTTCATGGTTGCCTCATCTTTTGTAGTAGTTTTCTCCTGCCACAACAAAGAACCAAAGCCTCTTTGGTAACACTGTGTGCACAATCACGTCCTAATCCCCAGGATGTTCCCGTTCCCCTTAGGGCCTCTTCTTGCCAGTGTGAGGGCTGCAACCCCTGCTAAGCTCGTGACTCAGTTCCACTACCAATTCTTGGTCTTGGAGCTGTTGTGGATAACATCATTAGTGCTCATTTGGATCACCCAATATTTAGTGGATGAGTGTCAGTGGCTCTTCTGAGTGACAGATAAAGGCAGACGGTGCATGTCAAGATGTCAGGCTTATGGACGGTCCCTCTTCCTCTTCAGGACAGAGAAGGTGCTACTCCACTCCTTATTTGCTCTTTGGATTGGTGGCTTTGAACTCTATCATCCTCAGAAGAAGTAGCTTTTCCTTACATACTAGGGGCGATGGTCTTGGTTTTGATTTGGGCAGCTGGTAGTCTGAATAGTGAATTTTCTTTTCTACTTGTAGGACAGAAATCAATCACTTTCCATCACTCTTGTACTCATCAATGGCTCATGTTGGATGTGTTGCATGGCAGGTTACCCTCAAGCTTGCTGGGTGTTTCTGGAGTCACTGGCATCCCTTTTCCTAACTCTCGTATTCTCTGCAGAGTGTGATGGGCATGCCCAAGCCTGATCTGCTTTTTGAGATCCCTGCAAAGAACTTAAACTTCCCCAAATAAAAGCCCCCCAAGAGGCTCATCTTCAAATGGCTGCCAACCACTCACAAATGATGAGGAACTGCACAAAGATGCTGACAGTGGCCTCTGAGCAGAATAATTTTCCTTCTTCCTGAGGTGTAGGCACACTAACGCAACTTCCAGGCATTTTTTCCGAACAGGGCTTTAGCCTGAGCAAGTGAGTTTGCCAAATGGGATGTCAGTATAGTAGCATATACATAGATATACGCAGTCAAATTCCATACTTTTAAAAATCACAGCCATGGCTATGCCTCCAAAGAAACAACGCTCCTGACTTTGTTTCCTCCCTGTAGCTTTTGATGACTAACTGAACCCTGGCTCTTCATGTCTCTCTCTAGTTTTAGTCCGTGTCCATCTCAAGCTCATGGTAATGCAATGTTGGACGACAATGGTTTTCCATATGTCCTAACTATTTGGAAAGCTTAAGATAACGTTGGTGTTTTTGCAGTTTTTGTTCTGAAATGTTTGCACGGCTGTACAGCAGATGGTGCTCTGCTTCCCTTTCTTCTAGCACAGAATACTGTCATTAACTAAACTTTTCAAACCAAGACTGGGGATTATTAATAATCTTTTCTGCACTGGCTGAGCAATTGGAGTTACATATTTTCAGAGATGGTTTACTTAGCCATGCACTGATTTGGTTTTAAGGAGCAAGAAAGCATAAAGTCTGTTTGTGGGTTAATTTACAACACTAATCTATCTTCCCCATGCAGTTAGAGCAGAACAGTGACTTACTTACATTTATTAAGGGAGTCTTTTCATGTGTGCAAAACCAGTATTCGTTTCAAATGGGTAATTCTTTACTAAAATGAATGAATCAAGAAAGAAAATACAGGTTGAATTTAAGCAATGCACTCAGTGAAACTATCAGAACCTCTAAATCAAGGAAAGAGTTTCACAGCTTAATTAACTGAAATGTTTATCCAGCTACCTGAGGTTGGATGAAATAAAAAAGTATTCTCTGTTTCTATGCTGAATAGTTGAATTCCTGCTTTAGCTCTTTCGGCAGACAAAATGGTGTTTTCTGACACTTAGCACAGTTAGCCCAGGCTTTCAGGGGCTTCTTTCACAAGCGATAGCTCTTAGACAACTAGAAGTGGTGTTGAAAAAGTCAAATCCATTTCAAGGCTTTGGTGAGAAACAGGGCTGTAAGCTTTGAAATATTGCAGACTGCAGTAATACCGTAGTAATCTTCAACAGTATTAACAGCTTAAACAGACAAGCCTGTATAAATTGGCTTAAAACCAACCAGGTAGGAGAACTTCACTAATTCAAACTAATAACACTGTGGGCTGTATTGTGAATTATCAGCTGTTGCAAATTAGGAAGTAAAAGCATGATGCAAAGCTCATGGAAATCAAAGTAAAGACTTACATTGACGTTACTGTGCTTGCATTATCCCCTTACACAGATTTCCATAACAAAGATACCAAGGATAATGAAGCACAATAGGTAACTTATTTATTTGGACAATTTTGCTCTATTTGCTGTCATTTATGATACTACCTATTTCACTCCGTGGCATTGTACTTGATAAAAATATATTGCTATTTATGTGGTAGTAGATCTAAGAACATCAGCCATTGATCTAAGCCCATGGTAGATGCTATACAAACACAAAACAAAAGGACAGTCCCTGACCTTAGCGCTCAGCATTTTGCCAGTGTGAGGCTGTCTTATGAACAGTCTGTCGATAGTAAATTTTTCTGTGAAGTTTGTGAGTCTGTGTATAGTATTTCAGATAGATATCTCCACATTTGTAATTCAAACTGAAAAAACCCTACAAAATTAATAGTTTTCTTCATTCAGAATCATGGAGTCAGTCTACCTATGAAAAGGTAAAGCAAAACTCTATTTCTGTGAGTTGATAATTTCTCTCTAGCAGACTATATATGTCTTTAAAATTGGTCCAGAGTGACTATTTCCCATAGAAGATTTTATTTTCTATAAATAAATGGATGCTCTTTGTTCTCTTAGGTAGGGGGAAGGGTGGGAAGAAGATCATCAATGAGAAAGGGATCAAAATCTACTTTTGTCTTTTCAAGACTGTGAAAAAAATTAATTTTCTGGCTTGTAAAGCATTTCTCCCAAGCTATTATCTAAGAAATATATGTTCTGATTGATGGAAAGTGAACTATCAAATATCATAGAATCATAGAATCACAGAATCGTAGAATCATAGAATAGTTTGCATTGGAATGGACCTTTAAAAGCCATCTAGTCCACCCCCCCCGCAATAAGTGGGCACATCTTGGACTAGATCAGGTTGTTCAGAGCCCCATCCAACCTGGCCTTGAATGTTTCCAGGGATGGAGCATCTACACATATATATGTATGGGGCATGTATATGTATTGCACCATGTGTTTTGTCCCTAAATTAGAGCTACAAGGAGCAAACCATAGGGAGCAAAAAAAAAAAGGGGGGGGGGGGGGGAAATAAATCTCTTCCATATTTTCACATGGTTTCATGCGTAGACTTATAATGACAAGGTGACATGTTACACCAGTGTATAATTTCCATACTCTGGAGAGCCTGGACTGCTGAATTAAGCAACACAGGTCAAGGTAAAATCAATCTGGACTGGCAACAGAGGGAACACGGGGAAAGAAATGTGGCAGTTCAGAGTGAGGGAAGGAGGAAGAAATGAATCGGGCATTGGGTTCACTGCACGGGGTTCGAAACTGGGGTTGGAGGGGCCGGGGCTCTCCCTGCTGCTTGGCCTTCGGTGAAACCAGCTGAAATACAGTAAATGTTACGTATCTATCACATATACAAGCTGTACCATTGCCCTCAAAGAAAATGCTAAATGGATGGATTGCCTCTACGACCCACAGAAGAAGTTTTGTGGACACAGAGAAGCGAAATCTCACTCCCTTTGAGGCCCCATTGAATTCAGTGCCAATACATTTTAATCCAGTGCGAAGTGCTGATAACTCTATTCTTCCTTCCTCTGTTGATTTGATGAAAATTAACTTTCAACATTCACATCTGATCAAATCACAAGCTAGAATTATGTGCAAGCATGAAAAAGATGACACCTTATTCTATAAATACACACTTGGTAGTAACTTTCAAATTATGTTAACAGAGTTCACACAGTATTAGTCAAATCCCTGTCATTAAGAAATGGTATTTCATAAGAAAGCTGATAATAGGATACAAAGATCCTAATATGATTAGATGATGACTTGTTAATGGGAATTCTTTTTTGTCATGACTAGTGATTTTCAGTTTACTCTAACAAAGATGATCTCTCTGATGGGACATGGTAATATAATAAAAATCTGGAAATGGTGTAAGAAAATCAAACTGAAGACTCAACTGTACAGTCAGTAATTTTGTAGATCTGGGATGATTACATTTTAAACACACTGTTAGGGAAAAAAAGGCAATTCTAAAGCAGAGCCAATGCCACTGCGCGCCGCCTGTCTGTCAAAGCCCCACTCCTATGCTCTGCTCCTGTGGACGTATGATGTCTCTCTTTCAAAGCACAGCTAAAATCAAACCAGGGATTTATATGGGAAGCTTTCTGCCCCCTGGAGCAAGAGCTGTGGCTGGTGTTTCGACCACACTTCAGGCAATGACAAAGTTCTCAGAAACTTAACCGGAGGGAGTTTTACAATTGATGAGAAAAATATTGAACTCTTAAGATTTTTTTTTTCTGGTGATTGGAAGACCATTTTTCACCAAGTCCAATTATTCGAACTGACCAATATATCAGGATACCCCTCTCATCAACAGTTGCACCTTAACTTTGTAAGAATAGCTCAAAATTTCTGGGTCTTGACTGTCTTTGTTTTGGGTATACTAAATCAAGTAAATATCAAAAGACCAGGTTTTGCTGGCAATTTTCATGCATATTTGTGCAGTGGTAGCATAACGTAATGTTTGTGAGAGCGAAAGAAATGCACCTTCAAACTGCTGTCAGAATGCTTACCAGTGTCTCTCACGGGCCAGTGCAGCACCAACTATGGCTCAAACTATGGGTTAAAAAAGGACTTTGTCTTTACAGGCTGCGCGCACAAATAGTCTTGGTACATCAGCTTTCACCAACGGAAGTTAGCAACACTAAGGATAATCCTTTCATTAATTGATTTTAATGTAGGAGAAGGAATGCCAGCTAAATAATTTGGGCTCCTGAGAGAAGACCTATGTGATTTTTAAAAGAAAAACATTGTAGTCACTGAATGTCAAAGCTGTGATTAAAAAGCAAAAAGCTGACACGGATACCACTGTAATAGGGTATGTCTCAGTGGGAACCCACAGCCACCATCAGCTTTTTACGATTTTTGTATTGCTAATATGATAAGAAATGCACCACTAGGAATACTGTTGCATATCAGACTCTCTTATTTCATAAATTATTACTATATTACCCTCTAAATGTCCCAATGAGTATAACAGCATCAAAACACGATGTAAAAGCAATAAAACCATGCAAATAGCAATTATTGAACTGTTGGATGTGTACAACAATTTTTTCTTCCTTTTTCCTTATTTTTATCCTGAATAAATAAACAGTTTGCAACTGATAGGGTCATTCAACCACCTCTGCGATGCCGTTGCTTCTGAATTGGAACAGGGTAGCTAATTAGTGCTGGGAATGTGATGTGACAGGTTTTAAGAGCGGGTAAACCAGAGAATGACTTTTGATATTCAAATTTGCTCTCATCTTGTTTCCGTATTCTGCTGCTGGCACTAACGAAGGAGGATGTGAAATGTGTCTCATCATGCACTTGGAAGGGCTGAGAACTCACACATCTCCTTCCTTCCCAGCTCTCCATCTACGAGCCAGTTGGAGCAAACAGAACTTTGTCCAAGAACGATGAAAAAAAATCTGTAGGGTAAATCATATTCTCTCAGGTTTTCAGGAAACTCTGGAGGACAGTACTGCAGAAGCCATCACCTCTGCGGGGTGCAGAAGGTTCGTCAGTCAGCACTTGTGTCCTTAGCCTGGCTGAGCCTGTGGCCTCATAAAAACTGCCTATTCCGTTTCATGGCAAACTTTGCAGTTTAAAACAAATTCTTATCTTGAGCAAATATATCAAAAATTGTTTTCAAATTTCATTAATGTGAAATGAAAATAAGAATTCTGGATAATGTATTTTGGAATTTTTTCTTCCATAATTTTCCCTCATATTGTGTTAATAAGTCACTTTCAATATTTTGAAAGAAGTTCTTTTTAAAAAACGAAAAATGAATATTCCTCTTCAAAAAATCTAAAATGTTCTGTTGTTCCTTATCAGAAAATATTTGTCAAGGGAAATTAAAGTGAGATATTGTTGAAATAAGCAATTTTACCATTGGCCAACCAGCATTTTCTAATGCAGAAATAATTTATAATAAGATTTATGACTGTATCATTCATTCAGAATAATTTTAATAAAAACAGGAAGGTTAAGATTTATATGATTTGTCTGAAGGTGAGAAGTTCTATTTAAAACTGTGTCAAAGTTCATTCGGGAGATACTGACTCATCTTTACAGATAGCCCAGAATATAAATAATGTCCTGGCAAAGAGTATTAATAATGTCTTTCACAGAGATATCATTAATAATTATAGTTTATATGGTTACCACTCCGAAAAAAGGTTCTCATGGTGCAATAAACCAAAGAAGTAAGCTCAACTTGTTTATGACTTCATTAAAATGGTGAGCTATAATTGCAACCTTGCAATCAGCAAATGCAAATGCTCTATTTGTAGTACTGCCGGTTTTATTTTATGTGTAGCTTTCTCTTCAGAGAAGGGGACCTTATCCTATTTTTCTTAGGTTTTGGTGCATTGAAAGTTTATTCTTTGGAAATACATTAATAGCACAGAAATGGAATTGGGATTACGAAGTATCTGATGCCCTTTCCGCACATTTATGATGTGCCTTAAGCAATAGCACTGGTTGTAAAATACAAAAGGGCTAAAAAGAATGTAGTTGTCATGAGAGTATATGTGTCCAGATTGCAAGCCAGAAAACTGTCACTGATAGTTGGGGTATAATTGACCACAGTGCATGATAAGCACATTATTGATTGATTAATATGACCTAGTTGTATTTGAAATGTCAAAGAGGAAAATTGAGTTGTCATTTTATATCATGTTCTTTTTCAAGTAACAGATAAATATTATAATTAATGACTTTTCACTAAGGTTATCTAAAAAATTTAGGGAATATTAAACATCACATTATTCACAGTCATCATAGGTGAATATATTATTGATGAATATTGATAAATCTTCGCTTATATGAAACAGGGCCCTAAAGAAGTTAATCTATTTAAATAATGCTTTTTAATAAGGTATGTATTCTGATTACATTTTTTATCGTTTAACTTAGTACATTAACTAAATTCACTAAATTCCTTTTACAATTTGGTAAGGTTTTATTTGTAGTCAGTCCATGGCAAACTCGGATATTGATTTAGAAGGTTTAAGTTTCCTTCTGTTGAAGTCGATTGTAAAACTCCTCTTGACTAGAAAAGAATTGAGAATTGACCCATGCAATGCCTCGCTACCGTTTCCCTTTCTGTACGCGAAAGGACCTTGAATTTTCTCAGGTAGTTGAAAAAAAAAATGCTTTAGCAAATGAATTTCCAAAAAATGTTTTCAGCCTTGAAGTAAATCTCGAAGAATCCTCCAAGCTATTATGGATAAAACAAAGCCAAAAAGCATCTGCCGCAAGATGCTGAAATGTTATCACTCACCATTTGTGTGAAGTGTACCTGCAAAGGGGGCTGCCTCTCAGTAGGAGATTTTTTTCCACCAGAAAACGCAGCTCCATCTAAGTGTCTCGCATTTTTTTAGGAAAAAGAAACATTCTGGCAAAATTTTCCATAGTAAAAAGCTTAACTAAATTGTTTGAATCTTCACATTTAATTTTGGACTTCATAGTAATAGAATTAATTAAGTTGATGGCAATATCTTATGATGCAGTCCCTGAATGTCTGAAGTTATTTCAATGTTTTGATTTCTTGAGATCAATTTATCTGCATGAATGCAGGATTCTCATTCTACCTGAAGTGCCCCAGACATGGACGTGGGGCTACAGTTGTGATTCTTGGTCCCTGGGAGGCACGCACCCTCCAGGATCAACACCCAAAACCCGGCTGGGATCCCCCGGGGCTGCTCAGACAGCAGCGAGCGCCTACCTTCAGGTACAGGGCTGAGCCTAAAAGCATCTGTGTTAGGGTGGGCTGAATCCTCCTTATGCTCATTTGAGTGTACTGATCAAAACTGCAGGGATACGGTGGCAGCTTGGCCGTGTACATGCGTATCTGTAGGCATCCAAGTTCTCCTGTTTTAATCTGGGGCCGAATCCCACCCTTTGTTACAGGAGCCAAATTTTTCAGAGTTGTATGAATCAGTGGAATAATATTCTGATTTACCTGAGATTATTTAAAATATATATTTGAATTTTTAGCATCGGCCTTTTTGAAAAACTGTTAAATAGGCTGCCTTTCCTGAAGACAGAAGTACCCCAGAAGAATGATGTGTAGCGCCTGAATGATCGGAAAAAAGCCCCAAAAGATGCTGGTAATCAGATCCACCTGGTGTCTGAGGTGCTGACTTTGAGTGGAAGGCAAAACCTGCATCTCGCAAGTATCCATTTTGCACGGCAAGTGGTTCCAATAACAGAGCAGAATGTTACTGGGAACAAAAGACGGTGCAAATGGTGAGATCAGAAGCTCTCATGGCTTTGCCTTTAATTTAGTCCAGGAAAACCGTTGCCGTTTCAAGCAACCGCATTTGTGCTGAAGCTTAACCAGCTCCCACTTTCCCAGCAAAGCAGGGGCTGGTCTCCCTCAGCACTCGTCTTTGGAGAAGGGTGGGCTGCTTCCGAAGAGTGGGTCATTCAGAGAATAAGGCAAATCTACCACAATACGTTTTAAATTTTCTTAGATTATCCGTTTTCCCAAACAAAAAATACTAAGTAGAGACTTGCTAACTTGTTCTCTAAAAAACAAAGTCCAAGCAGTCTGCCTTCTCAAATCCTTCCTGAGGTTTCACGCGCTAGGTCACGCTCCTTCCTCAAGTCCAATATTATGCAAATAGCATAGTCTCGAGTCTTCTGTCTGGGAGAAGCTGCATTTTTCACCTGAGACTAAATGAGGAAGGACTGAGCAAAACTTCAGCCTCTCTCAACCAGTCAACGCAGCAAACGCAGCATGCAGGGCCAGTCAGCAGGGCAGGAATAAGTGGTCAATTCATTATTTGCTGTTCTTGCCCCCTGCCCCCCACTGGACCAGGAGATAAATAGGAAAGGCATCATTATGGTCCAGGAGTTATGTTGTCTGGTAGGATAAGGCAACACACCTGTCCTTAATCGAAGTGATGCCTAAAATACAGTCCAGCCTACAAATGTGGTGAAGATTGTGAGGATCTCCGATGCTGCTGCACTGGAGTAGTGGTGCCACCAACAGAAAACAGGGAAACCACAAAGGCCGCATCTCTTACTCGAGACCCGCAGGGGTGGTCAGCAAATGGAGCAAAGGATCCCTTGGCTGGGAGGGGGCATCTGGAGGACACCTCACGCAGCCTCCTCCCACTTGGGCTGGTGAAATGACCACTGGGAGCAAACAGATGCTGACCCTGCCTCTGAACTCGGTCATCCCAGGATACCCACCTTCCGAAGAGCTGGAAAACAAAATCGTATCTTTCTAAATAAAGGGCAACCAGTTGTTTGACACAGTTGTGCACTCTGGGTAATGTTTTGAGCAAATGTTTAATTACAAAAGGATGGTGCCTAAATTGTCATAATTAATCTGAACCTGTGCTAGAGTTCACAGCAGCCAAGACTTTTTACACTGGTGAATCACTCTCATTGAAATACTCTGTGCTTAAATAGCAGGAAAAGCTGCTATTAGAAATCTCTATAATAGCTTTCATGAAAGCTCTGGCTAATTTAGAGCCCAATTAAACCCAGAAATCCAATTATTTCTGAATAACATAATTGCAAGAAAGTAACTAGCATTGTAAGTATGCACTAGCTATTATGGAAGATGCTTTAATAAAAGAAAATCAGTTCTGAGCCGCTGAAAAGATGTGTTCTTAGTTATCATAAGGATGGTCTGCAAATTTCAAAATTCTTCAATTTTCACTGCTCTGCATCAGGGGCAAGTAAACCCTCTTCTTGGTGCTCTGTATCTGTTATTACATCCATTTCATGGGTCTAACTGGAGAGCAGATAAAAGATGTTAGAGCAGGGCCATTTATACAGGTGCTTGAATAATCTCTGTTGAATGAGACCCCTACCAGACAGGAAAACCAAAACCCCTCCAACCTCTCCTTCCCTTTCCACCACAAAAAAAGCCAAAACCCCAAACCCCAAACAAACCAAAAATAAGACTGCTGTGACTTTAACATTAAAAAAGATAGTCTGTGATAGAAAACTGACCTGATAATTCTGGATGTAAACTAACAATAAAGATGATGCTGGAAATGGAAAGCCTCAATGTAAATAAGAAGCAGTCAGATAATGTGGGCTTGAACAGTCGGGGATGGGGAACTACATTCAGCTGGTAGCTACAAGGGCTGATGTTTAGTAATTATTAATTAACTGTGGGTGTAATTGTGAGCTGGGCTACCTACATGCATAAAAAGCTTAGGGAAAATAAGGCAGACCAGGCTGCTACCACAGACTGACAGTTCTGCTACTGGTGGGAGAGGGAATCGCTTCCAGGCTGCCCGTGGCTTTGCTGCTGTCCTGATGGGTGGGCAGTGGTGGAAACCCAGCAGCAAACCACTGCCCCTGGAGCTCTGTGGCTGCAATCAGTGAACTCAGAGGGCCACTAACCTCATAGCACGTTTGCCTAAGCTCTGCGGTGCCTTAGCCAGGGCAGCACGGTAACAGCCTGCTGCTGGAAAGCTGTCCTCAAAAGCACTGACAGTAAGGCAGAACGGAGAATTTCTGCTTGTCTTTCTCAGCGTTGCAGGAGACACAACCTACAGCTTTGTGCATTAGGGCCTTTGCATGGCTATAGGTATGGCTGAGTGAGGAGGATCTATGATGGTGTTGTAAAACACTTTGTCATCAAACACATCGACATCTCTGCAGAAGGAAGTGAAGTGGAGCTAGACACTTCACCTAACCCTACAGTTATTTGCAGTAACTGTATGTTGTTTTTTTTTTTTTTTTACCCCAAGAGCCACAGTTCAACTTCCATTTCCTATTTAGGATAAATTTCCCTCTTGAATCAACCAGAGTTTTACTTGAGTGAAGATTTGCCGTCTTAAAATTTAGCTTACTGATTTCACCACTGTCTGCATCCTGAAAGACGAGAGGGGTAAAGCACTGACCCCAAGGAAAGGTGGGAAGAGGAGAAAGAATGGCCTACTGAAGGGGTAAGGATTTTTAATTTTTTGTATATGTTAATCATCTCATGTGCTCACCTGTATGCAAACAAAAAAATATTTAATGCAATAGTTGGGTTCCGTTACACAAATACTTGCTAAACAAACGAATCCCTTCAAATGGGTAGAGCGCTGATGCTATAAGGTTATCAGGTCAACACATCTCTACTGCTTTGCGCACAGTATCTCCCAATTTTGTGAAGGCCAAGGTCATTCAGGCAAAAGACTTTGTTTTTTTAAAGACATCTGAATTATGAGCACTTAAAAAAGTATCTGTGCAAAGTTGACAGAAGGAATTTATTATTTCAATACCGGAAACTTGATAAGAGAAAGGAAATAAAGTCTAACTCCAAAGTGTAAATTAAGAAAAGAAAGTGCTCGTCTTCCAGTAGCATATAAGCTCCTGTCTATTTGGCATGCTTAGACACAGTAACTTTGTTTAATACGTATTGGGACATAATTGCCCTGAAGGGAATCGGATATATAAAATGTAAGGCATTAATCTACATTTTTATTTGAGCGGGTACTAACCTTTAGGATTTACAAGAATAACTTACTGTTGTACCGTTTAGGAATAGAGCTCACGATCTCCGTTCGAGACCATTTCAGTGCTAGAGAAATCCATCTTTGTTAATGAAGCTTTTAGCATGAGAGAATCTTTGATAACGGCATCTGCAGGTATCAAGGCTAGATGAAGGATTCCTCCAAGGATGATCAAATCAATGATCAGGAAAGGGTTACACAAACAGAGTGCATTAGCATTGTCTCCTCGGTAAAACAAACCAAAGAAATCATCTCGGAGAAATCTAATGATTTTACGAGTGCAAAGCATAATGCTTTGTGTGGTTGGAGGAACTCAGCCAGAATCCAGTTTCAGTGAATTATAGGTCTTTATAACCAAGTACTTTGTTGAATTTTTTTTTTAATATGGTGTTGGCATCATGTCAAATTTACATGTTTGAGGTATAATTAGCCAGTCTGATTACAAAAAAATCGACTATAATTTAAAAATATAAATTAACATAAAATGACAAGCATTAAAAGTTAATATCAACTCAATGTTCATTCTTTTGCATTCAAATGAGTCTTATTAAGTTATTAAGTCCATCTAAATATCGGTATAATTTTCAACTAATACACGAGTTCCATAATCTGCCTCTCTCCCTAACCCTCCATTAGCTCTATTGTTTCTCTACAGTTTGTTACTCCAATAAACCATTTTAGAATTACGTTATTTCATTTTTCATGTAAAGCGCATAACTTGAGTTTAGAAATAAAATTTTGATGCAAGCTAGACCTTTGGTGACCATGTGCTGTGTTGATTCTAAATACACTGTTACAGCTCATGGCCTTTCTCTGAAATGCACGGAAAGAAGCAATATCTGAATTTAAACAAGCAAATCAAGCCAATTGGCTTAGAATTATGATGCTTGGTTTTCTAATGCATATTCAGAGTGGTAGAAACGAAAGTATGAAATTTAATTGTACCATAAAACTGTCAGGAGAAAATATATACTGAATATCAAGCAGGATTACATTTCTTCAGTAGTGATAATCTGTGGAAAACTTTTTATTTGAAGAACTGCTACATTTTTTAATGCTGTATTTCTGGACAGAGAGCAATTCGAAGAACCTTGTAAATGAAAAAAAAAAGAGACAAAATATGATGCGTTTTGGTCATTCTCTAGAGTAGAACACAGAATGTTTCTGCACACACTCTGTGTTACAGAATGTCTCTTTAGTACAAAAGGCAAAATATCGAAAAGGGTAAAGCAGCTTATGTAGCGTTTCCTGATTTTACAACAGTAGCACAAAACCAGCGGCAGTTTGCAAACTACAAAAACACAGAAGTATCAGCTGATATGCGCAAGGGCCCTTTGGAGAATTTGTGTTATTTATGGGCCAGAGAGCATAATCGTAAACTTTACACTATTCCCCATTACATGTGGAAACACACCTTATCATAATTCCTATTACAGCACCAGCAATTCGTTTTATGCACACACATGAACTCAGCCATTGAAACTATTTTTTATCTTCATACCTGTTTAAGAAAGTAAAATTAATGGCTGATACATACAAAATAAATAATCCTTGTGTGTACACCATGGCATGCGTACGCACACGTATCCTCCAAGACACCTCTGAGAAATGAGTTTCCATTTTTTAGTAAAATGTTTTTACATCTGTAAATGGACATGCCGCATGGATCTGACTCAAATTTCCTGGAGACCAAGGAAACAATCCTGAGGTGACTTGGATGAGTTTTGAACCGAGTCCTGCCTGTTACTACTGATTTCACCAAGCTGAAGACATAAATGAACCCATTAGGGAATCAGTACGTTAAATTTACTGATCACGCTTCCAGTCACATACATTTAAGCGCATAGCTAGTTACTGTAATCAGCTGTGATGACAACTAATGATCCAAAACCATTGAAGGGAAATAATATTAATGATATTGTATCTTGTCACTGCACCAGCACTAAGTTCAAAGGAAAGAAGATCCTGTACTCCTCACTATTTCCCTAGGCATTTTTTTCCACCCAGGAGACCCTCTTGTGGAGTCAGTATTTCTAGGTTACCTGCATTTTTTTTTCTTAAGAGACAGGCATCGCTCCCATACCATTTTTGTGGATGGTGGTGTTGAGAACAGGTTCTTTACTGCCAATGCTTTAATCTCAGAAGCGCAGGATTCAGTTTGAGTATCTCAGTTGTCATCGTGTGATACATTCCTCCTCCTGATACAGAGATGGGGCTATGGAGAAGTTGTGTTCATTATGTTCATATCTACTTCCGGGGCTGATTGCAAACGGGAGGTGCCTGGGTGCATGAAAGCGTCCTCCATGCTGTGGCCACAAAGAAAAAAAAACTGAATAGAAGTTTATGCTCCAGGCGGTGCGGACATGGTGCAGTTTTCCACAGGTGTAAAAAAAAATCCCTCATGAAAAACGCAGTGCCTGAATTTGGAGGAAGAGACTTAATGAGGAACTCCGGCATCTGCCTCCAGCTGCCTTTCCGCTAGCTGAGAAGTCTTCCCCATCACCTGCTGGTGACCTTGTGGATGTGAGCTGTCGGAGATGTAGTGAATATACCTGAAGAAGCGAAACCTGCCGATTAAAAAAAAAAAAAAAAAAAAAAAAAAAAAAAAAAAAGAACAATTTAATCAGTAATGATCTAGAACTGCCTGACAGAGATCATTATCTTCATAATAAGGGACTTAGGAGTTTGCATAACTTTCTCCTTGCAATGCTTTGTATTACTTGGACTTGCTCGCAAGCCCTACCTAATCAAGCGCCTTGGGTCTTTAGCCCCCTGTGGGATGTATTCAAGGGTTAAACTTTCAGTGTGGTCTTTGCTTTTCAGTATGCCAGAACAGAGCATGGTCTCCCTGTCAAATCAATGAGAAATAATACCTAATGCTAGGACACAGAGGTGCTTCTACCCTCAGGCCACTGGTTAAAATCCAGCACAGCATCCAGCCCTGCTCCGCTCCCAAGGCTGTTCCTAAGTGACAGGTGTCTGCTGGTCTGGGTTTAATGAGCAGGTTGTATTAGCCCTTTTCTAGCGGAAAGGTGCTCACGTGTCTGCTAACTGATCCCCTTCTCACAGCAGAAATACGGAGTACCTAAATGCCTCTGGAGAGTAAATTACTGTTTCGACCCCAAAGGAAGTCCTTCCATAGCAACTTTTCTTTAAGGCACAGGCCTATTTGCCCAAATCTTGGTTATCTTATACCTTTTCTGAAAGGACAATAGATTTCTCAACTGGCCATTTCATGAGAGCACTGTATGTATTTTGAAATAAAATATTTACCTTTTCCAACACATACTAAGGAAACAATATCCTTTATGCAATACACCTTTTATATTTCTGATATCTTGTTGCTGATAAGCTGTCTTCGGGTTTTTGAGAAGACCTACGGTCATGTGTTTGTTCACTAAAGCCACTTACTCCTCCAAGGAGGTGAGAATCTGAGAGAAGCAAAAGGCACTGTGGGAGAGATGAGGAGAGGTGGGAGCCGAGACAAGACCAAAGTGAAACAATCAAGTCACGGTGAGTTGTGTTTTGATCATGTATCAAGTTTCCTATTGTGCACATGACCGTTTCCAGACAATCCTCCACTCCCCACGCTTGTGAGGGAGGACACGCACGAATAGTGCTTTTTCTTCCCGCGGCTGGGGCTGAAGGCAGTGTTTCAGAGCTAATCTGCCCCACGAGTTTCAGCAGAGTCAGTACAGTGCGGTGCACTGGTGACCCAACACTGGTGTTAGCTGGGAAAAGACTCCCCTTAGCTTCTTTAAGAGCAAACCACAGATCATTCCCAGCACAATAGAGATATAGAAACTGCCGTATTTATTAAAAGTGTGGTAGCGTGCTTGATTACATTTACATTCATAGTTAATTCCTGGCACTGCCGAACACATGAAAAGATAATTATGACAATGGTGCCAGTTATTTTTAAATGGCTATATGAATATACATTTTTTAAATGACAACGTTAAGTGCATGTCTTTATCAAATGAAAAATGTATGTCTGCTATTCATTCATTAGCAAAAATTTGCATTGACTGTAAAATATTTGGCTTTGACTGAAAGAAGGTTCATTACACCTCCGAAGCAAAAGTGCAGAATGAAGTGGAAATATTCTCTGAGTTTTTGTTGGCAGTGTGCTAAAGCTGTGAGTAACGCAGCTGGGAGCGCTGAGGACTCCGAAGATTCCTAATGCCTACAGCCCAGATGTTGTTCATGCCTCTGCTACTCCCATTAGCAGAAGGTAAACGTGTTTGTGTAAGGAAAGGGCAAACAGACCACTCCATGTGTATTGAATTTTTAAAAATATATAATTGAAAATGTAGGCTGAGATCCATTTCAAAGCAATACGAGCAGGGCACTGAAAGTTATGTTCTAAGACTCTAGTTAAGCTTCTTACTTCTTAATCCGCTGTCAGAAAGATTGCTGACTCTCCTTTTGAAGCAATGCGAGAGTTAGAGGGTTGAGCGATAAGACTTCTGACCTCTCTGTCACACATGAGGACTCTTACCCGGAGGGAAAAGGCTTGTGTGTACTTAACTTAGGAAGAGAGCTTCACAGTCCAGCAAGAAGAAATGAAGAAATCTGAATATGCAAATATGTCACAAGAGCGTAGCTGAAATTTTTGTGACTGTCAGGCTGGCAGGCAAATTAGCAAAAGAGGAAAGATGAACAGTGAGTGTGTAGGGTCAGGGAACATCATGCTGGAAGGCATGATGGAAAGGATCTCCAGCAGTGTAGTCTCCATTCACAACATTAGTCTCCTCTGAAGCCTCCAAGCAGCAGTCACTTAAAAAATTATCTTCAAAAATCTCTTTCGTCATGTACACTGAACTGACATGGGGCAGAGAGAGGTATAAAACCGTTGCCCTGACGTACTGACAGCTGGTGTGCAATGCACCTGCTCCATTGCCCAAGAACACATGCCTTCAAACCTTCAGTAATTTGTTGGCTTTGAGTGATTCTATGAAAAAGTTTAATTCTGGGACATTTTTTGACAAATTCCGATTAAATATTTTTCTTTACCATTTTCTCCCTAGACAGTCCTGTGATGTACTTGGTGCTGCAGCAAGACCCTAACATTGAAATTGTAAGTTGAATTAGTAAGGGTGAACTTCTCCTACATGCTGCCACTAGGCTGTCTCCATGGTGTTTTATTGGTGTAGGACCGCTTTCGTCCCCAGAAAGGGTATGTACAAAGCCCACTGAAGTCAGGGAGCATGAATAGGCACACCGAAGGCAAAAATGATGTCCCTTAAAATGGGACCTAGTAAGACACTTCTGAAGCTGTCTTTCACTGTTTTCCAGCTGAAAGCTGGAACTTCTTCAGGCTCAGTTGACAGTACAGAGAGAACATATCTTTCAAAAAGTTCTTCAGAATTCATTTCTATAGAGTGTAACAACAATAATAATAACCTTCCAGTGTATTCTGGCTTACAAGTCACTTGCAGTTTTGCTAGTGATATTCAATGGCAATTGGATCAGCCTCACAGTGAAGGAAACCTTTACAATAGCAGCTAAGAGAAATGAGAGGAATGAACCATTCTGGTCCCTAAAGACTTTAAATCCTCCAAACATTTGCTTTATCCTTGTTCTCTTTTGGGGGTGGGTGGAATTCATCCTTGTTCCTGGACTTGCAGTAGAGCTCAGCTGCCTGGGTGATTGCACAAGGGATTTGGAGATCAATCAGGATCCAAACCCAAGCCTCAGCATCTCAGTCCCTCTCTGCAGTAAGTGACTCTCTTATATGAAAAGGCAGAAAGCTATACCATTGAAATCAATGAAAAAACTCCTGCTGCCTTCAGAGAGGCTGAATTTCATTCAAAAAAGAGCTGGTGTGTTTAATGCTGCTGAAACGAAGAGTTTCAGTAGGAATCTCCTAGTAAACTACATTTTGACTGATCCTGGACAGCACCTTGAATAAAAACTAGTTTAGTGATCCAGAATATGAAGAAAATGAGATGGGCTTAAAAATTCCAGGAGCTATAAAAGCAAAGAAATACATGCCTTAAAAGCCATCACCTTATGGCGCTGGAGCTACTCAGAGCCACTTGGTTACCTGCTCAGAATCCCCCCCTCACCCTATAAACTTGCTTATCCTACAGAAATAAGAAAATCAGTTTTCATTGGTGGCTTGAAGAACTAAGGTTTTAAAACTAGTGTTAAAGTCATGATGGCTGGCAGGTCACAGACCTCCAAGTAAGCCGCTTAACCTGTCCTTTCAGTTGTGTTCCTGGGCAGAGGAAGGGGAGCCGGAGCATTACCTCTCTGCACCCAGTGCTGACGCTTGGCTCTGGGGAGGGAAAGGACTATGGGGTGGGATAGTGGGAACCAGGTCCCTCGTGAAGAGCAGGTCCTGGGGCCAGGCACCTGGACAAGCAGGGCATGCACATGGGATCCTGAGGGGTGATTAGGAAGAAGGGCGAGGAAAACAGTGAACCAATATAAGCTAGGGCACGTAGATGATAACAGGGCCAGGACATGCTTGTCAGGGTTTGGGGAAGCAAGGGCTGGAAGTAGATGTGGCCCAAGCCCCTGCTCTGAATATTATAGGACAACAAACGCATAGATGTCAAACTCACCAGTTAAGTGTGTATCAGTAAATACAAGGGCAGGTGGGTGATGAAGGAGGCAATTTAGCAAGTACAAGTCTGGGCTGATGATTGCACATTCAAACCAACCTGGAATGTGAGAAATAAGGTTTCTGGTAGAAGCCGTGTTGCCCCAGTCAGCACACTGCCTGTGCACCCACTGGTACGTGTTGTGGGCTGTCCCTGGCCAGCAGCGGAGCACCCACACAGCTGCTCTCTCACCTTCCCCTCTCCCAGCAGGGCAGGCGAGAGAATAGGAAGAGCAAAAGCAAGAAAACTCATGGGTCAAAATAAAGACAGTTTAATAAGTGAAAAAAAGAGGAAAAGCCAAGTGATGCAAAGGTAACCACTCGTCACCTCCCACCACCAGACTGCTGCCCAGCCAGCCTCTGAGCAACATCTGCCTTGGAAGGCAAAGCTGCTCCACCTCCTTCTTTGTCTAACCCAGTTTTATTGCTGAGCAGGACGCTATATGGCATGGAATATCCTGTTGGCCAGTTTGGGTCAGCTGTCTCAGCTGTGTCCCCTCCCAGTTTCTTGCCCATCCCCAGCCTGCTCAGTGCGGGATGACAGGAGGGCAGAGTGGGAAAGAGGGAAAGCCTCGATGCTGTGCAAGCACTGCTCAGCAACAACCAAACCATCGGGGCGTTACGGACACCTTTTTAGCCACAAATGCAAAACACAGCACCCTATGGGCGGCTGTGAAGAAAGTTAACTTAATTCAGGGCAGACCTATTACAGTATGAATTGTATTATGCTGGGAGTAAGCAAAGCCTCACCAGAGCCTTATTAATTCAGAATAAACAGCAAAATTGATCTTGTTGTTGTACCCCGTAGCCCAATGCTACCTTCAAAGCTGGTACAGCCATTGAGCCAGGGGGTCTCAGGTGAGGCTGCTGTATGTCTGCGGGATTTCATGGACTAAATCTGTGCAGAGTTCCTCTGATGCTTCCAGTTCACATCATACTTACTGCATGTGCACGAATCATCTGCGTACCGCACATGTCGTTAATCTGGCAGACCCTGGGGTTGCCAGATTTCTGGCTAGTCAGATGAAGCTACTGTGTAGGTGTTCCCATAAGTTGCCACGTGTCTGGAAGTCCAGCAGTTGTCACAATTTCTTTCCTCCCTCAAATTCTTCACAGCTAAAATTTCCAGAAAATAACCACCGTGTCCAGCAGACAGTCCGAGGTACGGTAGCTGTACTTTCAAGAGCATTTTCAGTTTTAGTTTACTGTGTCAGGGAGATGGGTGTATGAGAGAAGGGGAAAAAAACGTGTACGGTTTCTAGATGGAAACAGTGGTTACTCCCGTGACTTTTAGTTGATGTGCCCAATTTTCTCAACAGAAAATTTTGTAGCAGATTTCTGTGAATGTGTGTGCGTGCATGTAATGAAGGCTTGAGAGAACAATACAACGCAACGTAAGAACGGTACGGATTACTCATTGCAAAGATAATACTAAGAAGATGAGACTATTTAGTTGTTGTATGTTCGAAAGCAGAACAAATGGCCATTATGTTGTGAAAAGCCTTCCAATTTTCTGTTGCGTGCTGCTTCGCAGGTGCTCTGTGGCCATCCCTGTGAGCTTAGGTAGGTAGTGAAACCTCCCCCGGGGTCTACAACAGCTCTGCAACACGTTTGCTTAACTGTTTGATCAATATGAAAGATGTGCTTCATTCAGCTTTAGCGTGAAGGAGGGTGGGAGCGCACAACTGTACAATAAATTTCCACCGCTCGCTTCACCAGCACAAGCAGAGGACAGCCAAGGCGGTGGGACTTCCTTAGTTTCTCCAGGCACTGCTTTTCCTGCCTGAGTTGTCTCGTGTGACTCCTGGATCAGCAGGGAAGTCCTGCTGAGGACTGACACAGAGATGCCGTGTGCTGCCAGCCCCCGAGGGCTGCGGTGGGGGCTGTCCCTGCTCAGTGCAAGGGAGAGTGAGGCACAGAAAGAGTTTACCAACAGTTTCAAGGCTGTGGCAGGGATGGATGTACCCCACTACACCAAACATAAGAAATGACGCTGGGGGGGGGGGGGGGGGTGGAATAAAAAAGAGATGTTAGACCCAGCCTGTAAAATACTCCATGCCCCTGGTATAAAATTAACAGTGATATTTAGGGGACACGTTGCAGAGCGGAAAGAGAGCTGAAACACGTATTTGATCCTGTATGCATTCATAGAAACAGGACAATGTTCTCGTTTTTTCCTGTTAAAGAGACTTAGACCAGACGAATATCTGTTTCCTTTTTTTAATTTCTTCTCCCTCTGACAGAAACAACCCACCAAACCCTCGGAAATTGGCTAACTGCTTAGGGTAACAATGACACAGTCAGAGGCAGATTTTTTTCCGGAGGACTCTGGGTCCATGCCGTGCAGAGAATAATAGTGAATCAAGGCAAGAAAGAATATACAGCTTGCCTAACAGGGATGTAGTTCATTCCTTAGTCCGGGCACGCTAGACATCCCGTGATGCAGGTGTGATGCTCACCATCAGCTTCAACACCTTGTCTGCACTCACAGGTTGATTGGTCTGTAAAACCCCTTCCTCTTGGCTGCCCGAAGTTGGAGGGGTTTTGTAAAAAATAGAAGTGCGATCTTGCAATTGAAGCCTGTATCATGAGGCACAGGTGGGAGAGAGGAGAAATTGAGGTTGCACAGAAGTACCATAAATCTCCTATTTTCTATTATTTTTAATTATTTTATTAGAGTTTTTTGCAATGTTTTAACACCATTAAGGGGATGGCAGAGAAAGGGAGGAATGATAGGCTAAGAGGATCCAAAAGTTTGGAAAGGCTGGTTAGGAAAACTTTTCCAAACAGAGTTTAACATCGTTGGGAATGGGTTGAGGGGCAGCAGGGGAGAGCATTTTTCCTTGTGGGTGGAAGTCAATAAACACTACTCATGCAGAAAATCAGTGCTTTACTAACTGTGCTGTACCTTCGATTGTTTGCATGTATTTTTCATACTGCTCATGAAAGTCCCATTTGAAAGCACTTTTCAAAAGGATTAAAGCTCATGGCCATGGATTACTACTGTTTCATACCCAGAGAGAGCGAGTTATTGATTCAGAAAAACCGAGCTTTTGATTTCATTGAATGTGAATGTGTGTTTATTAATATTTATACACTCCTCTGGAGGTGCGTGGTGCTGCGCAGACCACTGAGATGACAAGGTCCCTGCCCTAGGATGCTTACAAGACAGACAACACAATGAATTACGACATCGGCTAAGAAGGGTCACAGAGGGGGTGAAAGAGGAAAGGAAACAACAGAACGCAGAAGAAAGGGAATTTGTTTCATGAAAGAGCCGTTATTTACAAAGCACGACCATCAGGTAATTTGATTCCCTTTGGCTTTTATTTTGGATTTGTTTTTCACTTTGTTTTATTATGTTTAATAATCAGACATGGGTGAGATAGTGCATAACACTAGAGCTCAGATTAATGATGAAAGGCTAAGAGAAAGCTGTGGCTCTCGAGGAGGGATTTGAGGAAGAAAAGCATTTGGTTTTTCACTCATTAGAAGCAGGCAGGCTCAGGCACAGAAGAGTTTCACACTTGCGTTAAACTTTAAATTAACCACATGTGTAAGTCTTTATGGGAATAGGGGACTAATTGGGTAGATTAGAATACAATTAACTGTGAAGTCTGGCTAGCGCTAACTGACAGTGTTTAAAGAGTGGAAAAGCTGATAAAATCCTGCCTAGTTAAAAAAATAGCTATGAAGACATGAGGGAGGGGAAGGGAAGGGAAGGGAAGGGACCCGTTGCCATTACAGGATGAATGCCAGCAAAAGAAGTACAGATGAACTTGGTGCTCTGTATTGTCGCCGTAACCTTACTCAGCTATACTGATTTTTCTTCCAAGATCCATTTCAATTATCTCCTCTCAACTAAGCCCGTTGCTGACCCACAGAAACCTTCATCATCTTCAGACTTCACAAACAGGAAGATGCTGTCTCCTGAAAGGTCCCAAATGCTTTTAACTACTTTGGGAAATGACCACAGTTATCCAAAGCATCAGAGCTTTGTGGGCTTATTTCCCGAGTATTCAGCCATCTAATGAAACATAGCTAAAAAGTTATGCCAGAACTTTCTAAGAGATACCAGATAGCTTATTCTATTCATACATACAATTCAGTAATCCTTGAAAAAGCAGCGTCTTTCCAAAGTCCATATCTTCCATCTGTCAACGATGTTAAAAACCCTCTTCATCATATTTTTGAAGTTGTCTCAAATGTTATGAATTTTTAAAAGAATGCTTGGCTTTCTCAAGTTTATCATCAGAAAAGGCAATTTATAAATAGAGGTTTTATGTCCGGTATCTGCAGAAACTGGAACTTGGTGTTGTTGTCTTACAGCATTTGCAAAACAGGTAATGGTGAAAAGTGCCGAACCATTTTCTCTTTTGGAGGGATGACATGGAAGGGTGGGAGCCTGTGTTTGAATCTGTTTGACCTTCAGTGGTTAATTGCCCTTCACAATGCAGTGTGTAAAAGCCCTTTGTGTCTAAAGAAGATCTCTGACTGAAGGAGGAAAAGCAAATGTTGAAATGTCTTCGGTGATGGGACTGCTTGGAATAAGAAGCATTAATAGTGTGTGTGTAAGTTACATTTGAGCACTGTATGTAAATGACAATTTTGTTTTTATTTCCAAGATCATAAAGTAGTGCATTTAAATGTTCAAGCTGTACAACTCTTGCTCTTCTTATAGACAAATAATTATGTTTGATCTCTGTTTTGCCTTTTTTCCTAAATGTTCAGCAAGGTATATGACAATATAGGTAGTCACATTCACAGGTGTGCGTATATAGGCGTAATCGAAGACCATCATCTTCTATTCTTACATTCCAAGTTAAGGTCATAACTACCGTGAATCTGGAGAGGACAATATTCACCTGCATAGAATACAAATAATGTTAAAAATAATAGTTACGACATGCTATGATAAAGTACAAAATTTACATCCCCTAAGCAAAAGAGTCAAAATTACTTCTATTATCTCATCTGCCCTCAAAGACTTGACTTCTCACTGGAAAACTGACCAATCCAAACAGGCATTTAAATATGAGTCACTCAAGTTTCACAGTGATTTTAGGAAAACTAATTTGAAAAAATTAAGGTATTTCCAACAGAGTTTCCATTCTTTTTGCAAGTTTTTGACACGCTGTTAAAAATTCGGCTTTGTCAAACTCCCCATTTGGCAACATAATCTTTTGTAAAAGTGGAGCCCTGAGAGTTGTGTATTAATGGTGCTCCACACGTACTTTATTGCGTATTGTCAGATGAAGGGCCGTTCTCAAGAACATCTTTGCGCTGTCAAGTACTTACCCATCTAGGAAGTGTCAGTGAAACCAAGGTGTCTCCTGCTTCAGGACAGGCAAAGCAATAAAGGTGCGGGCTCCACCGCCTCCTCCTGAAGACTAGTTAATAAACGGAGAGGAAGTAATGTCTCCAGTTACGTTTTTCTTATGTATTATCTGAATTTTATGATGGCTAAAATTCACTTAAGAAGAGTCACCTCTGATTTTTATGTACAACATATAAAGAAATCCAGCAGCACGATTAGGTTTGCATAACATAATCTTAACACAGTCATGAATACGATGTCCCTAAACGTAAGCTGCTATTGCAGTGAATGCTCTTATTTTAGTGTACTTGGGTTGCTGTGTGCATTGTGTTCTCTTACTCCCATTTGTGTTTGCCAGTCTCAATCCTCTATACTTTCCAAATTAATGTAACTTTTGCCAGAATGTCTATTAACTACTTTTCATTAGTCTCCTCGGTATTGTATTGCCTTAAAAAATCTCATGCAAAAGATTAATCAGATATGGCTTTGAATTATACTAATGACAACAAAAGGCCTGAATATAACCAATTGTGTATGCTATAGAATATAAATGCCTATGTGCAGAGTATTTCACCGCTGGATTCGGCTATAGTAGGTGAAATCTTGTTATATACAACCTGGCTGTGTTCTCATTTTAAGCAGGGCATTTCTATTGTCAACAAAGGACAAGACATTTACAGATAAAGCAGGGGTAAAATTCTTGTCCCTCAATTTTTCAGTGATTTGAAGTATACTGAAATATTTTATAAAAAGATGCCTTTTCATAATAGGCATTAAAGAGAACCCCAACCTCTGACAGTCTTAAATAGGACTTTTTTTTGCTGACATAAACATCAGTTCTTAATGTGGATTCAAGCACTTGACTAATTTAAAATTTATTTTTAAACTGCGGAGAGGTTTATATTTGGAAGCAGCTGCTGAGCATGGCCCTGTAGCTACCTTTAGCAATGTTTTATTATCTTGACTAAGCTCATAATGGTGATTCTCTGCTCTACCACTGACATCTTAATGGCTGCCTCACCAATACTGATGTTGTAGGAAGTATACGGGACTGACTTTTACATCTGTAATGATATGGTAATGTGAGACATTACAATGTCAGTGGTGGTTTATTGGCATTATGGTTTAAGATTATGAGGGTATTACAATGCCATTGCAAACAAATACTGCTGTTTTTAAAATAAGCAGATGAAACACAGAAAAGTGCCAAAATAGTTGTAATATTAAATTCACAATAGCAAGATAGTGTTTGCTTAAGGCAGTCGCTACCCTAAAATTCATCTGTTATCTGCATAATTCAGCAATGCACACTGTGCAGTCATCTGCTGGAGATTCCACAGCATCAGGCAGAAATAACAAATGACCCAGGGTAAATACATTTGCCCATTTTGTGCTTTATAAGATTCAGTCTAATTTTAGACCCTATCAGCTGGGGGATCAGAGCCTGCAGTCAGAAACCGTCTGATACTGGGGAAAATATCTCTGTATTTCCAAAGCCAACAGCATACAAAATAGAACGGTCTCCCCCCCCCGCCCCCATTTTTCCAGCTCCAAGAGGAGGACAGTTAAAAGAAGAAATAGGAAACAGTAGAAATCAGACAACGTTGTCTGGTAAGGGCTTTTGTAGATCAAAACAGCAGATCTGTGAACGTGAACTCAGGCTAGACTGCAAACTGACCTGAAATTCACACATGACCTTGAAGTTTCCAGAGGAGGATTCTGAAAAGCATTTGAGAAAAGTCTGTTCCCATGCAGTCCCTGTTTACATGCTGCATTGGGCTTTCTTATCTGAACTCTTCCCAGAAAGAAAACGAAAAAGAAATTTTCAATTGACGTGCTACTAAGTACTTTGGTTGACGCTTTGCAGGAAATTCGGAGCAGGCATAGAGAAGAACTCCTAAGAAAAGGCCAAAGAAATGAGTTTTACAGTGATTTCCTGTCTTCTGAGGGACATGGTCATTTTTGTCTCATAAGAATATAGCAGCTTCATCTATGTAAGTGAGTACTGAGGCACAACAGGAATAGATCTACAAAGCAAATCAGTTGGGGCTGCGGAACCAGCATCCACACTATTCATGTTTTGGAGCTTTGCTGCAGATTAGTTTGGATCAGACTCTTCTGGTCTCAAGGACTGAACACTGGTTAGTGGTTGGAGAGCATCACGTGTACTTCTGGAGTGCATCCTCTGGTTTAGTTTCATCTGAAGTAAATCCAGCTGGTGCTTGTGTGTGTGTGATAGCTCTGCACAAAGTCAAGCACATTTAAGTGGGGGCAATTGGGACGTTCACTTAAAAAATGTGTTCCCGATCTGAGCTAAACACTAACGGAGATGTACCAAGTGAGTTCAATGCTCCTGATCCAGTTCTACAAAAGCTCATTTTTGTTGTGTCTCTCACTCTTCTACTCTCTCTCAGTGCTTTCATGTTTCTGGTGGCACATAGCTGTTGCAGGAAACCGGAGCTGATGAAAATGTCTCAGCCCTGAATTTGAGGACAGTGTTAGTTTTGCGGAGCGCTCTGAGCACAACAGGAGTGAAGGCAGCAGGAGACAGCAATCATGTACCACGATGTACAGAACAAGGGGCAGAGGATTCAGATGGACATCTGGAGTTAAGCCTAACCCCCTGCTGTCGCTAACCTTATAATGCTCTGAATAATCCTGCTGTGGAACTGATCGTTACATCCTAAAAATAGCTGAGATGTTTATCATCTCCATTGCGTTTACTCAGAGGTCATACCAGAATCCACTCTTCTCGTAGTTAGAAGCCTTTTAATTTCTGTATGAAGTTTATTCAGGCCAGTATATACCCACTGTCCCTGGCTCAGCCTTGCATCTATGGAAATAGTATTGTTTCTCTCAGAAGGATTTACCGAGAAGAGTCATGTCACCTCTCAGCCTTGCAATAGCAGACTGCCATGCGCAGGCTTCTTCACAACCTATCAGAAGATGGGCTTTGATCATCTCTGCACTGGTGAGCCCATCAGGATGAATTTCCCTTCCTGGAGCGTGACCCTGCTGGAAATACTGATATATCCTCAGATTCCTCTAGTGTCCTTTTATTGCCATAATATACAGGCACTTCACAGTCACCATGCATTTACCTAGTATAGCCAGGTCTTTCTCCTTCTCCTTATTTCTAATAGGGTTGCTCCCAGCTTTTAAGAGAAACTTTTTTTCTGTAATAGAATATCTTTACAGGCGTGACCTTTCATGTCTATTATTAAATTCCCTCTATTACTTAAGTCTTCAAGGTTACACAGCCCCTGCAGGATGGCACTGCACGCTAGACCTTTTCTGCAAAGGATGCCTCAGCAAATTTTAGCAGTGTCCACTTTTTCTTTTTTTTCCTGTGCCTTGTTCATGCGTAAAATTCCCTCCAGCTCAGGAATTCATTTTCCTTTACAAACAGTATCATCTCTCCTTCAGCTAGTTAGGTATGCAGTATAGAGATCTCATATTAATGTCCATCTTTTACTCTTTAATAAATAGCTTTCCATTTGATGTTGTTGCTCATACTTGTCTGAAGAATCTTGCTAACTGTGTTTAATCTGAGAACATACAGTACCTAAGAGTGTAACACCTAAACTGCTAAGCAGATGATATTAGCAAGTTGAACTATTTTCAATCCAGTGAAGTGAAACGACACACGAAAAAAAATGAGGATGGATGACCAGCTCTAGCCATGAATCTTTTAGGAAATATACAGTCTGCCAGTTAATCAAGGCAGCAGTGGACATTTTACCACTGAAACATTTTGGGTATCCAGAAAGTTTGAAGAATCTGGAGGCCTCAAAAATCAGAAGCACTTTGTTGGTAACCTGGTCTGAAGACGAAGGAGGTGGTGAAGAAGCTTTTTGCTTCATTCACCTGTACAACCAGGATCATCTCAGGTTCTGCTTATCTTTTAAATCGGATATGCTTTCCCCCAGTTTTTCGTTTGGGATATTGAAGGTATTTCCAAATGACTTATTACAGGGAAAGCAACACCACCAACACCGCCCCCAAAGAATACAGAGCGTTACTTTTATATTAGGCTCACCCTGATTACATTAAAGGTGTAACAGTTGTTCCGAGGTCCAGTATGGCAAAATAACCGCAGAATTTGAAGAGTCCTGTTCAGCCTGAAAAACAGAACAGGTCAGCAACTATTTGTTGATCACTGTTAACACACCCAGCTGTTCGCTATTTGCAGGTAACAGTCTTCACAAATAATTTACCACCATCAGAAAGGTTTTGTCAGTAACAAGGAAACAATAGTGTTCACTGCAAGCTTTGCCCAAAGGGGAGTTACCTGTGTGTATTGACTGAATTATGGCAGAGAAGACTGACCCGGGTAAAAGGATGTTCCACCCAAAGCACAAGGTCTTTCCATGGTGGCTTGAATGAGATCTGAGGATGGTGGCTGCAGGACTGCCGCGGAGATTTTCTGCTTTGGCCTTTGCAGTCTTGTTTAAAAAGGAGTTAAATCCTAGGTGGGAGTTTGCGAGATGGCACCGAGTAGTTAATTTTTGCTATTAAATCCTGGATGGACTATGGCATGATTGGAAAATAATCCTCAACACAGGAGATATTGAAAACCTCTGTGAGTGGGCTTCACTCTTCCCTTTTGTGTCATGTTTTCCCTTTTGTCTCTTGCAGTGGTTTTCAGTTCTTTAGAGGTGCAAACTCAGTAGAGGTATGGATCTTTGTAGACATTTCACATATACAGCTCCTTCTACAGCATGTAGAAATTAGTTTTTCCTGATCACTTTTAGCAAACTCCTCAGAAGCTGTGCACAGGACGCAAGGGGGTCTTCTAATCACTGGCTGAGCTAACTGTGATTAGTAATGCAGGTCATTTAAGTTAGGGGATGCTGTTTTTATGTGTAGGGGGACACAATCCCATCACAGGCTGATTTTTCCTGTAACGCAAATAATAATGAGGATTGCGGTAGGAAAGGAAGACTCTTCGATTATACTTCTCTGGAGGCAAGAAAAAAATTGGACCTGATACTTCCTTTCTGCGGATGGCACAGCCTTTTTTCAGACTGATGGGGACAGAAGTGTTGTCACTGTTGCCACGAATGCAAGAAAGGAAAGTTCAGGAAAACAGAAAATTCTGAAAAGTGGAAATTGTGGTTATTGGGAGGAGTTAGGCTAAAGGAACACTGTGGAGAGGAACAAAAGTCGAATGTACATCGTTGTTCAGCAACGTGGGAATCCAAAGGTCTTCTCTCTGGTCAAGAGGTGGAAAATATGCATTCAACAAAATGCCCCTTGCTGCTTTGTAGTGTTGAATGAGCAATTGCAGCATTTCTAACAACCCATCTGTAAAAACATTTATGCAACAAACCTCCAGGCAAGACGTAGGGAAACGACAAGGGGGAGGAGGGGTGCCAGCAAAACCAAAAAGAGAGGCTCAGAGGCTAGAAGAGGAAACCTACTGAGTGGCATAATATGCCTGGCATGTAGATACATATGCATAGCTCCTCATCAGGTCTTTCTCCTTTCCTCCATCTCAGCAAGGGGTAGCTAGTTATCTCACCCACTGACCTGTGTCTGTCAGCAGGCTGCTCAGCACAGGCAGCCGGGAAACTAATTCTTCTTTGCAATGAGAGAGGTGGGGGTGCTATGAGGGACCGCACGACACAAGCAAATAAAATGCAAGAGCAGAGGTAAGAGCCTGCCTGCAATGCCTAGGAAAAGCTTCACTGGTTTCTTCAGTCCTTGTATCCAGCTGAGAGCTAACAGCCCGAGCTCTGTCAGCTCAGCTGGGGGCAGTGATCAACAGAAATTGCCAAACAAAGAGCAAGGGGCACGGAGGAGGGTACCGGCACCCCAGAAGCAGTGCCACGTTACAGCCCACTAGTACCCTCCTCCTACTCGTTTCTCAGTGAAATAAAACTCTGAGCTTGGGAGCTTACAACCTCCTTTCAAAGCCCCAAGCTGTCACTAGCACGCAACCACATTTTCACAGGCATCATCTACATTTGGAAGTGTTGCTAGGTTGCTCTGCAAACCCATTGACAAGATGTTGCAGCTAGCATTGTCAAGAAAACTACATTTCTCTGAAAGAGCCAGCCAGCACATCTCTTTTTCCAGATTGAGCTGGAGAGGGAGAAGTTCAGTCATGTCAAACCTCTACTGTTTTAACAGGTCTGCTCAGACTGCCAAGGGCAAAGCTACTTCAAGGGCTCCACAAACCTTGCTAACAGGATCTAGCCTGGGAAACCATCAGCTCATATCACATACTAGCAGGCTACAGTACAGCCTTTGGACACTAACAACTTTCAGTGGCTACCAGATTAGATCAAATTCCAAGTAGAGGTCAAATGCCTTAGCACTCCTCAAAAGGACTCTTGTTCTTATTACCCCAGCAGAGACTGTGTACATCACCATGTTCTCGCACGGACAATCACGCACAAATAAATCAAGAGCTAAAAGTACAGGGTCAGCATCCTGCTTCATCCATGAGGGGTAGGATGACATGAGTTAGCCCACTGGTGCAGCAGAGAAAGCCAGAGGTATGTCTCCAGTACCTGTGCAACTCAAACAGAGTCTGTTATTGCTACTGAAAGAAAAAAAAAAAGTCCTCGGGGACTTGGTAAGTTCAAATAAAAGATTATTCCACCACCAACAAAAAAAAATAATCTTTTTGTTTAGAAATATTGTATAAATGGAAACTAATAATCCTCCAAATTCTGTAAATTAAGGAGAACTACATAAAGAATATGAAGCCTGTTGTTTGCTTTTGTTGTTATCGTTTATAAAATCATGGTTTTGACAAGGCAAAACTAAAGATGGCATTTTCTAAAGTGCCTGAATGATTCTGCTGGGGTATTTCTGAAAAATTGCGGTCAGAAGATGTAGCGTAAGACAGGCAAGAAACATTCAGTTAAAGTTACGGCCCCAGTCCTATCTGCCTCCTCTGAGAGATGAGTTCAGAAAAAAGTACAGACAAAGCACAACATTTCTCCAGGAGAGACCTGAAGCCGGGACCAAAAGAAAACAGGTGGTACCCACATGTCTGACTGTGTCACCTAGGATGACCTTGGCAGTTAACGTGGTGCCTTAGGAAGAGCCACGAGCACTTCAGGCAGCGGGCTACCCGGGGCTGCCAGACCCTAAAGCAACCAAAGGAGAGACGCAGCGGTCAGGTTGTGTCTGTAGATACTTTGCTTGGGCATAGCAGTTACCTCACTCCATTGATTAAATAAGGAGCTGAGGATTTTCAATGTGGGCCTTTCAAAGCCTTCCAGAGGGTAGGATAATATTCCAAATAATTCTAATATGGAACGACTTTCCAAATCCCTCAAGATTAGCAGTGTTGCTAACCTTCAAAGTAAAATCCCTGAGTATTTGACTCCTGAAAGCCTTTCAGAGAGTATTTTGAGGTGGAGTTGCCATTACATTAAGAGTATTCAGAAAAAAAATAAATATCAGCTTGATTGAGATAGCTAAGTGGTGTGTCTTGGTTATGTTTTGCACACTCTTCTACTCTTTGACTGCAGTCTACTTCACAGGATGATTAGGGACCTTTATTTGGGACTTTGGCTATTTCTTGTATCAGTGATCTTTCCTTGTATTTACCTTTGGTGCGCTCAGACACCACTGGTCTTTTAGTCTTTAGTTTGATACAGAGTGCTGAGAAATAGTTTATTGTCACTGGTGAGCAGGGTTTTGTGAGACAGATGTTCCAGGAACAGCAAACCTAGAAGGACACAAGCTCTCTATAGTCCTATACATTTTTTAAAGACTAAACAGTTATTCCATATTGTCTTTGATTGCTGGGGACCTGACTCAATAATCTGTGTGATCCCTTGCAGACCTATGCTCCCATATTCCCAGAAACGCAAGTGCTTCCTGTCCCTCTCATTTTAACCTATTAATTATGAGTTTATCAAATATGCTGGTCCCATAAGTCAAATGGCTAAAAATTCAAGTTCCACATTTCAGTAACGACATTAACCATGAAGCTGGTGGTTACTCTGGATAATGGCTGGGCAGCGAGAGCATTAACAGGCTGTGGCAAACCTTGTTAGCTCTAAGTACCTTGAGGAAAGACACTAGACTGCTGATAATAACGACTTTGTCAAGAATTATTGATAAAAGGATTTTTAAGGAATAAGAAAATCACTCACGGGAAGGAAGAGGGTGTTTTTCCTCTTTAGAGCTTTCAGGATGGTGGGAGATGATACTGAAAACCCAGGAAGCGGGAAGCTGACACTGATGATTGTTTAGCTTTAAGGATACTGAGTAGGGCAGCTGGTGTGTAATCAGGATGGCAGGTGGTCTGTGCTGTGTCAAAATTCATAACTACATGATCCTCATTCTTTCTTCCTTCCTTCTTTTTTCTAAGAGAAAAATAAGTACAACAAATTATTGAAATGAGAAGTTCAAATATTGAATGTGTTGAATTGCTTGAAGGTTTATGTTTCTCTTCATTGTGGCTACATATATCAGGAAGATGTGTTACTGGAGAACATCTATGCTGACACCCAGAGAAGTCTGGTTGCTGATACACAGCAATGATTTTGCTCCCCAGCAATTTCAGGAAGAGTGATTAACCCAGAAAGGCTCAGAATAAAAAAGATGTGCCTAGTATGCAGCTGAAGAGAACAGAATAGGCAACAGACCCAGAACTTTATCTTATAGATGTTTTCCAACACTTTATATATATTTTACTTATTTAGACAACTATGACGAGGTGGTTTTCACGCAGAAACAGATACGATGGTGTCATGAACAACATCACACTGTGCCCCAGAACCCAGATGAACCCTTTCTCTCTCAAGCTGGAGGTGGCGGGAGCTTTTGACAGAAACTTTTTGGAGAGGCAAGAGGAGAAGAAAAGCAAAGCTCATTTGTTTGAAAGCTGATTTTGACGACTCAAGGATTACATGGACAGATATTTGCCAGAAGCTGTAAGCAGCCCTCAGCCACCAGTTCAGTGGCCCAACTCACCAAAGAGCAGGGAAATACTACAGTTTGGCAAAATACCTCTTCCGAGGGATCAAAGCAGAGATGTGTCTTCTGTTTGATCTCTGTAGTTTTTCTCCACCGCTGAGTTTGCACATAGGTAGCGGGTAGATTGCGTGACAGAAAAATCAGATTAGGTTACAAAAATCGAGGCTGCCTAAATCCATAGTTAGGATTTGTATTGAGGTGAAATTATTAAAGAGTCTTTAAATCTAGAAAAGGCCTGAGAAGTGGAGTTTTGCAGCTGCTATTCACCACGGCAAGTTCTCGCCGTTTGAGAGATAAAGTTTGCATCCCTAATTTTATTTCTCCTTTGATGAGGCACTCTTACTGACTGGACAGCAGTATCAGTGGAGATGCTCCTGTCAAGGCGTTTGTTCAGGATCTGGCAGCTGTAACAAGCAAGTCCAATGATTGAATGGGGCAGGGGAGCTGCGCTAAATGGTTAAATCTCTTTCATGTCTGAATGACACTTGGCAAACACTGCCACATTCTCTTACTGATGTGCTTGCTAACTTCCTTGAATGTCATCGGAAAAGATCCGTGCTCACTGAGGAATGAAAGAAGACATATCTCATTTAAAGCAGATCTCTTGTTCTTGTTGCACGTGTTGTAACGTTTCTTCTTGCAGCCAAGAGCCACGGGCTGGCCTGTGTCTTCTGTACTCATTGACTGTGACTGCGTTTTTCAAGTAATATGTTGCTTAAAGTTGTATCTTACTGTTTTTCCTCGCTTTTTCTTTTCCTGCATCATAGTTTAAACATTACAACTTTTGTTAGGCTTCAGTGCTCTTTCTTTTCATGAGAGGGAGTAGAGATTTCAGTGTAATGTTCTCTAGCAATATGTATGAGCAGGGAATGACTGGATTGGCTGTGTATCATAGAGGAAGGGAAATGGGAAGGCTTTCTTTGCTTTCAAAATTTTTAATTATAGCCATGCTCTTTTATATTAACTTTAATTTTGCTGCTAGTAGTTTGCTATGCTGAGGCACCAGGCTACATTATAAACTGACAACTCATTCATGGGAGGCCCATCTTTGCCCACCATCGCATAGTCCCTGTCTCCTCTGAGACTGCCTGTGAGCTCTCTCCCACTCTCAGATCTGATGAGCCAAATGGCCGTGTCCACTGGTACCATGGTTTGTGGCGTATCTATGACTTGTGAGCCCAGTAGGCTCAGGTAAGTTGTAGGATCAGAAATAAGCCTCCCCTCTGCCAGCTACAGCGCCTGTGGTCCATGGGTCTGCCTTCTCCCCTCCCACAGCTTCAGGCAGGGGGAAAGCATCCGCAGCTTCAGCTCCGCTACCTGGGGTGGTGGGGGATGCGAGGACAGCCATCATTTGCTGCTGTTGCCACGCAGACAAGGGAGAGAGGTATGGGGAGGCTAGGCGAGCTGGTGCCGTGCCGGGGGTCATGGTGTCCTCCCAGGCAGGGCAGCTCTGGGAACCAAACCTTGCTCCAAGCTGTGCAGAGATCTAAGTCTATCCCCAGAGATTATGTGCAACATGGAAGAGGCACATTGCCAAACTCCAAGTCTCTGAATGCAAATTTTCATCCTAGGAATGGGCTCAAATGAGGTTGGTAGAAATAAATAGAATGAGTACGCAGGTGAGCATGGTGTTAGACTATCATTGGGAACCTGTGTTCCTGCAGAGCTAATTCCGCTTTCTAATATTAAGGGTCCCAAATCTTGTCCATATATTGACTTATTCATTAATAGTTTGTGTGCATGAATAATTCACCATCTACATACTATATCTCTACTTTAAATGCATTACAAAGCATATATTAGACAGAGATTGACCTCTACTGTGGTTAACATCAAGATTTATTGTTCCAGGAAGCTCCAGATATATTGACTTGAATCAAAGCCTGGAGGTTCAATTAAAGTTGATACTGTATTAACAAAAGGCCACAAGTCACATTTCTTCTGTACTCTGCTTTGTGAAGGATGTCAATTCTCTTTCTTTATTTTTTTTTCCACTGAGGCTGGAGTGTAACTGGAATCAAAAGCCACTTGCCTAGCTCAGCCTAGCCTTCCTGTTTTATTTAGCTGCCTCTGGGATCCTTGCTAAATCATTATTAATGGGATGCCTTGCTCTAGCCTGGAAATAATATTTGTATTTTCATCTACACTAATAAATGTTTTTCTTTCTAAATCCATTATTTTAGTGTAATGTGGCAGATTCTTTGCCTTTTTCCCTTTAACCCAGGAGCAAGCCTACTTTGAAAAAAAAAAGAAGATCCTATTCCAGTGTGCTAAAATGGAATGGGATTGCTAACAATAAGGCAGGAGTGGGGACAAAACACTTTGAATTTGCCTCCTCTTTTGTCCCTCAGTGTTGAAAGTAAACGAGGAAAGAAGATTTCACAGACAGGCTGGGGGAGTATGACCTCCTCTTTAGCTGCTGCATCTGATAATGTTCCCATTTCTCCACTGATTATTAGTGTGACCTTCTTATCCCTTTTCTTTTTCTTTTTAAAAAAAATGCTCTGGTATCTTTGCACCATCACCATGTGCTGCACATTTCATTGCTAAGCAACAATCAGCAGTGCACAGCCTGGGCACCACATACAAACTTTCACTTTAATCTCCAAAGCAGAATGACTTTCAGTCCCTATTGCTGAAGCTGTTCCTTGAAGGATGTGGTCCCGAAGTGGGGGAGTGTGGGGAGCCAACACTCAGACTTGTGCGTGTGCGCACTCTGGCTCCGTGACGGTGCTTTCATGAGGAAGCCTTCCTTAATTAGACACATTTCCACCCATGCACCAATGTGGAAGGAATATTAAGGACTAGAGTCATGCCCAAAGAACCAAGACAATCCTGGTTTGAGGATGGGAACTGTCATGGAAAGAATAATTATGAAAAACAAGGGGGAGAAGAAAGTAAATGCTGTTCCATTTCTTTCAATCCAAAGCCCTCTTAAATATACCAGCTTGGAGTTTGCATAAGACTTCCCTGTACTTCCAGCAGCACACAGCTAAAACAAGAAGGGAAACTAAGGTGTGTTCAGCAGGAAGTGGACTGAGCAGGGTCTTTAAATTCTGGCTGGTGGCAAGGAGGTTATTACGAAATTTACAGTTGCTAAGGAAAACAGATGTTACTTAGTGCATGAATATAAAACTCATCAGAGAGAATTTAGTCCTATCCATGAAACACACAAGAGCTGGGGTAAGGAGTAGTATTTTCATGGCAAATAGATGTTTTTCTTCTTGAAGACCCTACTGAAAAAAACCCCAAACTGCAGGTCACTCAGTGTCTTGAACCTTCTCAAGTTTAGTCCTGGTACAATAGTATTTTCTCTGATTTAGATACTGAATCTTTACATTTATTACAACACAAACAGGTCACAGAGAAGAAAATCAAACTGACTCTCCAGACAGATCGTTACCACTTCAGACTCTGCCACCTGATTTTGGTCGGAGACTCCAACATAAAGGGGGAGCGAGTGCTGCATTGGAGGCAATGCAGGAGGCCAAAATAAAGCAAACACCATATCAATATCTCTTTGACCATGCTGGTGGCTTCTTATACTGCTATGAATCCAAAGATGTGCTGTTAACAATATTGTCCAGGTAAAAGGCAACCAGAAGTCGATATTGGCTAACAGAAATGGGAGAGCTGCTGTAAGTAGTAGTTATCCCCATGAAGTCACCCACTGTTACACTTAGCTAGAGTGCCTGAACCTATATTAATCTTACTCAAAGTTCAGATTCTGGTCTCTTGGTGCGTGCTTATGACTCTCAGTGGGAACCGGTGTAAGATCCTTTGTATGGGACTACAGGGAAAAATTCAGCTTCTTGCCCAATATAAAGCAAGCGGGAGAAATTCCAGTACTGCAGGATGGATTCCTGATAATGAAGGGTGTCTGATATATTGCTTGTTGTAATGGATGGCTCCAAGCAAAGTATACTCAGACTGCTTTTAAGGATCTGGTTTAATTGCTTCATCTTGCACTCAGCTTGTGGTCTATGTGGCATTCCCCTGGTTATAAAGAACCAGGAGTAGATAACTGCAAACCACAGGCCATTATCTATAGCTTTTCTTCACGATGAGACTCTGCTGGGCAGATGGGAACTTTCAAACCCATTCCTTCGCTTCTGGCCATGATGAGTCCTCAGGGAGCATGTGCTTGCGTTGTCTCAGCTAGGATTTAAAGGTGTGCTGTGGTTCTTGTGAGCTGAACCTAACTAACATGTTCTCAAAACCTGCCCTTCAGAAGGCAATGCCCCTCAACACAGGTGAAACTGGTGCACACTCTTGCTAATAGAAGAGGCTGCACAGTAACTGTCCTCTGCCCGTCCTTCTCTTGAAAAATGCGAATGCTTTAGTATTTGGCTCATTCTTTAAAATATGGATTCCCATAATTTAATTGGATGTGCCAGTACTTTAGATCTGATCATAAATATCCCAGAAAGCATGGCTTTCGAGCAGCACCATGCTAGCTCTGCAAGAACAGTGTAGCTGGTTTTACTTCAAAGGCTGTTTTACAAACCACTGTTCCATTAGTAGAGCGATGGTATTGTTTCTATTCCTAGTAATAATTTAAGTTAACATTTTAGGGGAAAGCAGGAAGGTAAATTATAAAATCCTGATTAATTCCTTCAAACAGACAGGTGCCACAGCAGTTTCAAAGTCATCACCACAGTCACGTCTGGCGGAATTATGCTGTGAGGCTCATCTGTGTTCAGTTTTTAGACAAAAATAACAGATTACTCCCACTGAAATCAAGGCACAGGTATAATCTCAGGTACCTGTTACCTTCGGTGCAAATAGCGCGCACCAACAATCATTCTTTTATCATGAACAAATACTTGCGCTTGGCGACTCGTGCTTCCAACAAGCCTTTGGCACAGCACACACCAGAGACCATCTAACGAGTAACTACCATTGCCCCACGCTCCCACACAGAGCTCCGGCTGGGTTGCTGACCCCGGCGCAGGGTCTGACGTCCTGGGGTGGGCCTGAGGCCGTGGTGGCTCAAGCAGGGCGTGTTGATTTTATTAGGAGCAGCCGAGGACATTAATATTCATTTGCCCATGGCTGGGTGGGTTTGCCATGGTGTTGTACAATCTCAGTTTAAAATGCGGTTGATAGGGAGGTAGCTTGCTGACCTGTGAAGGCAAAATAATGTTTGTCTAGCAGGATGTGTCTAGCAGGTGTATTAACCTTTGCCAGTCCCTTTACAGAAAGCGTGAGCCATAACCCCCTGCTCTAAATGTGCTGCTGTGCTTTGTGATTCCCGTATAAGAGGAGAACCCCAAGGGCAGAGATCGTAATGATGCCTCAACCATGCATGGGTCAAATCCACAGATGAAAAAAATACGCGCGCTACCTCCAGAACTACCGGCAAACTAAAAGCTTTAAAAAACAGTATTACAGGCTATTTTTTTTTTTTCCAGGCTCTGGAAAAATTGGGGTTGGAAGATCTCTGAACTAAAATTGTCTGATAGCGTTTTTCGTCAGACTTTGTGCACTTTTTTTTTGCAATTCTTTACTGAGACTTTTGAAACAAGCAAGCTATTAGAGCCTTAACTTCTTTGTTTATAATGGAAATGCTCACTGACCCTTGACTATAGAGGTGCTCTTGCACCGTTGTAATAAATGCCAGGCACATCCAACATATATGTGATCCAGGAATGCTCTGGCTCCTTGCCAGCACGCTACTTTGTGCCTGGTATCTAATCCTGCTGTGGCAAAAACAGTTGGGGAATTAGATATATTGTGAGCAGTTTTTTCTTTTTAGTACCTGTGTGTGTATCTCAAATGCTACCTGTCTCTACGTTTTCATTGTTCCAAAGAACTGAGAGTAATATGGTTACTTAGCTCTTTTGTTTTTTTATTTGTCTTTCTAAAGCTTTTTAGTACTCTTCAGTTCCCCATCAGAAATTAGCAGGAAATTTTGTGCAAGACGTGGCACAGAATGCCTGTGAGCTCCTGTCTCCAGTGACACTGGTGGAAATTTTGACACTGTCTTTCAGACAGGCCAGACTTCTCTGTGGGATTTTTCTGTCCTGTTTGATAAGCTTTTCAAATCGTTGTAGCTTAATACTTCTTTCTGGCTGTGGCAAACGGTGTATCACTTAGGGTGAGCCAATCTAAATGGCTGGTGTCCTTCCATCCCCATTTTCTTGTTGCAGGCTGTGGTCTTCCACTCATTCCCGAATAAACAGACAAAAAAAGAGACAATTCTCCCTGCCCTCCAGGTTTCTGCCAGCTTAGGGAGCTGAATGGACTTATCAAGGTGTCAAGAAGGGCCAGGGCCATGGAGGCAAGAGGTGGGGGAGCAGCGCCACTCTCTAAGAGGCATCTAGCCATTACAGCAGCTCCATTACCATGTGAAACAGCATCCTTGGATACTTCCTACAAGCCAATGCATTTTCACCTCCCTTAACTCCTCCATTGGTGTAAGGAGTATCTGGATGCCCTTAGAACTATGTGGTGTTTTCAGACTGGGTGCTTGAGCCCTGAGCTTTGCGCTCAGGGTGCCCGCTCCTCTTGGGTCTCCTCTGAGCTGCAACATCCCATGAGGGATGGTGTCCCTGCTGCCCCCCAGCAACACAGCGAGTCCTCGTCCTTTCTCTGACATGTGTGGCAAAGCTGTGCACCACCAGAAATGCAGAGACTGTGTGAACTAGGTATCTGTGCAGAAGATGAGAGGAGGCCTGTGCATTTAGCACCATCAAGGTTCATCTGGGAGTTCAAGAAGAGCCATACCTTTCACCCCTTTTGCTGTCTATATCCACCTCATCTTCTTTACCCCACCTCGTATCTGGGCTTATACATATCAGGGTCTTTGGCCCTACAGGAACACTCTGGATTGATTCTTGGGGGTTTACTTTATGAAATTTTTGGAACTACATGCCTGCTTCTGGGAATGTCTTACAAATTCTGAAAATGTTTCCAACCTGGCTGGGAATTTTCTGACGTGTCGATATTTGCAGTCTTTTCTACCGAGACAAAGAAGTGTTGACAGTGGTTACCAGCATCTAGAGATCTATAGTTTCTTTAGCCTATCTGTAGCTTTGATCTACAACAGTACAGATGAAATAGTGTTAAATCAACACATATAAATATACCTTCCCCCCTAGAATTCATAACTGTCATAATGACCTCAGCCTTGGACCTCTCCTGAAGTTTAATGACCAGTTGGGGTTAATGGCCCAAAGTTCCACCTCAGGCTATTAACACTCTCAGGCAGTCATTAATTCTCACAAAATGCTCAGGGTCTTTATTGCTGTTAGTTAAGTGATGCTCAAATGCCTGTGAATATTTACACCCCTGCTGTGGATGTAAGAAATAGGACCCGTGCACAGTATTTCAGACGTCTCACTGTTCAAAAAGGTCTGAGTCCTTGGTAGTAATCACTTCCACATCTGAGGTTAATGAAGTAACTTCAACTGGCCACCAACAGCAGTAATCTAAAATTGTGGTTATTTGTATAGATGTGTACTTTGCTTTAAAAATAGCGAGTGTAGAAACAGACTCCCTGCCCTGAAGAGCTTACACCCTGAAATCCTTGTAAACATATGCTTTAGTGTATCTTTATTTAGAATAGTTGCAAGGGGTAACGGGCATGTGCTTGCTGTTATACAGATACTTCTAAATAGAAGTAAATGCTGCTTACAATTTTTTTTTCATCATAACACCTTATGTTTAATGTTTTCTTCAAGATGTGATGCAGGATTGAGCTGCTCAAGCTCCCTGCCACAACATATCCTCTTTCAACAAGACATCACAGCATTGGTTGACAGGTCACTTAAGCAGTCGTTTTTTTAAGAGACGATATTGTTTAATTACTAGGTATTATTATTTAGGAAGGAACATAGGACTGGGACTGGCCTTGTGAGGCACCGAGTCAAGTTTCTGTTGTCTTGAGCGGTGACGTTAGATCACTGTTAATAAACTGACCAATCTCAGCTTGAAGAGACACAGAGGTTTTCATCCCAACAGCCTTCTCAGCGTCTGTTTCAGAACCTCACTGCCCTGGGGACTGGAAACCTTCTTCTAATTCCCAGTGTCAATGTATTCATGGTCAGTTTGGGTCTATTTGTACTTGTGCCCGTATTTGCTTTTAGACTAAATAGCTCTTCCTTTCCCTGGTGCTTATTTATTGGACGTGTTTACAGAGAGGCATGACCTCCTCTCTCAGCTTTTATTTTCCAAGGCTTACCGGACATGCTCTTGGCTCTCTGTTCTCCTGATTATGATCTGCACCTGCTTTTGTCTGAGAGCCCCGAAAGGGCACACAACAGCCTGGGGAGATCTTCCCAATGCTCTGGATAGTGAAGCTCACACTGCTTTGTCTCTACTGAGATATTCATAGAATCATAGAATGGTTTAGTTTGGAAGGAACCTTGAAGATGATCAAGTTCCAGCCCCCCTGCCATGGGCAGGGGCACCTCCCACTAGACCAGGTTGCTCAAAGCCCCATCCAGCCTGGCCTTAAACACCTCAAGGGATGGAGCTTCCACAACTTCCCTAGACAATTTGTTCCAGTGCCTCACCGCCCTCATAGTGAAAAATTTCTTCCTAATATCTATTCTAAATCTACCCTCTTCCAGTTTGAAGCAATTATCCCTTGTCCTATCACTACATGCCCTTGTAAAAAGTCCCTCTCCAGCCTTCTTGTAGGCCCCCTTCAGATACTGGAAGGCCACTATAAGGTGTCCCTGGAGCCTTCTCTTCTCCAGGCTAAACAACCCCAACTCTCTCAGCCTGTCTTCATAGGAGAGGTGTTCCAGTCCTCTGATCATCTTCGTGGCTCTCCTCTGGACCTGCTCCAACAGGTCCATGTCCTTCTTCTTTTGGGGGCTCCAGAGCTGGAGGCAGTACTCCAGGTGAGGTCTCACGAGAGTGGAGTAGAGGGGCAGAATCACATCCTTTGACCTGCTGGCCACGCTTCTTCTGATGCAGCCCAGGTTACGGTTGGCCTTCTGGGCTGCAAGTGCACATTGCCAGCTCATGTTGAGTTTCTCATCAACCAACACCTCCAAGTCCTTCTCCTCAGGACTGCTCTCAATCCATTCTCCACCCAGCCTGGTCTATCTAGAATTGCATTTCCTTTCCCACAGTGTCAGCTCTTACTCATTCTCTGATAAACTTGGACTTTCTTCTGAGTTGTTTCCAGCTTGTATGTTCATGTTATTACTGTAATTCTTGTTATTAGCCATTATATACATCAGTTACATGCACTACCTTGAACTTAATGCTATGAGGCATCATCCCATTTCTATTACCCTGCAAGGTCATTTAATTCTTAGATCAAAACTGTACACTGCTTACTGCAGGTGGGATAGGAGCCACAGACCATCCCCTTGACAAAATGTGGAAAGTTGTAGGGACGTTTAAATTGGCACCTATTTAGGCCAGGACCTTGCTCCTGTTGTTATCCTGTGTATCCCCTGTGCTGTTCATACAGTCCTTTGTTTGCCATTCTGCTTCCACAAGGAAGCGTGTGGTTACACATCACATTTGGAGATGGCATCTGGGTGTATATCTGTGTTCCTTTGTTCTTTCCTTTTTGTTCTGTTCATACTCTTTAATGAATTATCCGTAGTAAGTCTTATTTCCTCTCCATTTTGTTCTTTACAGATATCATTAATAGTGTCATCAAAAATGGCACATATTTTAGGCCCAGATCACTTGATTCTGGTTCTGAATCTACTACAGATGCTTACCTGTGACTCAGTCACTTAAACGGTAAATTTAAGAGGAGGATAGTATTTCTCTACCTTCAAGGACCATTTCAACACTAAGATCTATTAACATTTTTAACAGTTCAGACACCAAGTGACCCTAAGGTGTGCCTTCATGCTGAAAAGCTTGATTAATTTTCCCAACTGGTGTAATAAAAATATTATCTCAACCAGCAAACTTCTCCTGCCCATGGCCCCAGCTACAGCAAAGTACCTGTATCTATAGTGTACCTGAAACAAGCATTTATTATGGGAAATATAGAGACATACACCAAGAAGCAAGGAGCACCCAGGAAATGCACTTTATTTTTTTGTGAGATGAGGGCCATGTAGAAAAGCATTTGGGAATGCTTTTAAGTCCTGACAAAACACTCCAGTTGCCTAAATAAAGCCAGATCCTAAGGTGGTGAGCATGGTATAAATACTTAGATAGAAAGAAGAGAAAGGAAAATAGTTTTTAATGTACTATCAAATACGATTTTAGAGGAAAAAAACACCCCACAATAGAAAAGATAACAATAGTAGCAGAAGCAGTAATTAACTGCCAAGTGGCAAAATGGACATTACAGAAAGGGGCCTTCCAATGAAGAAGAGTCTTTTCTAGGTATTTGTTCCACCTGAATCCTTGTATCATGGCTCTCCTAGGATAAAGTCTGCCATGATAGATAGCAAGAGCTTTAAATTACAGAAGACAGTGCATGGGAAAAAGAAGGGAAATTGGGGACATGGCTATACTACCGTCACCTTCTTTTAATACAAAGAAAGTAAAATCAAGTCAGTGAGGATATACCAAAGATAAAGGAATATCAGATAGCAGGAAACTCAGGGGAAAAAACACCCCCAAACCCCAGTGACTGGGTAGAAAATAAATCAGTGCAAATACTGTACTTAACCTAGCTAGGAAACCAGGTGAAGTCAGGTGGCAATAACAGATGCAACAAAGCAACCTGCACACGAAGATGGAAGAATTAGGCTTATTGGTGCATGACATGAAACAGGATATTAGAGGGATAACAGAAACTGGATAGAATACTAATTGCAACTAGAGTGCGAGTACTGTAGGTGCACGCTGTGAAGGGAATGCAGAAGGAATTGTCGAGATAATGTGGTAGCATTATATATTAAGAATATGGCTGGCAGTAAAGGAATGTTAATTAATAGTATGGATAAGAGAGGAACGGTTTGTGTCAAAGTATGTTCGGAAAGGACTCTGAAAGAGACTGTAGTGGGAAAGGGATTGGGCTCTACAATGAACATTGGACTTGAGATTGCTTTAGTACCATGAGAGAGATAAGCTACCAGGCGACTGTATCATTATGGGAGACTTTAAATTTCTCAGCCATAGACTAGAGAACAGATGTTACATCCGCAGTAGAATCCAGTAATTTCTCAGAGTGGAAGCTGAAAAACCTCCTTTTCCAAGGAGCTGTGGAACTGCTAACAGATTATAGTATTTTAAGTTGGTGATGGAAAAGTAGCAAAGATACTATAGAGAAAGTAGTAGAGAAAATAATATGCTATCAAGTGACAACAGTACTGACCAAATTTTAATTTAAATGAAATGTCAGTACATACAAAGACAAGTTGGTAGTTAGTGCTTTAAGCTGTAAAAGGACAGACTATATCATAGTGAACCTGTCTGAAGAGCAAAGGCACTGAATTGGGGTAAAGTGCTGGTCTGAAATTCCTATTCTCGGGCAAGAGAAGTCCAGACCTCGCTGGACAAATAATTCTAGTAAATAGGCTGTTAAGATTTGCCAGAGAGGCTTCAAGAATCAGAACAGATTTGCTCAGAAAAAGAAACCAGAACTTGGAGGATTTTTTTTTTCACTGTGAGGGTGGTGAGCACTGGAATAGGCTGCCCAGGGAAATTGTGGAGGCCCCATCCCTGGGATGTTCAAGGCCAGGATGGATGGGGCTTTGAGCAACCAGGTCTAGTGGGAGGTGTCCCTGCCCATGGCAGGGGGGTTGGAACTGGATGATCTTTAAGGCCCCTTCCAACCTAAACCATTCTATGACTCTATGAAAATGAAAGATCAGAATATGAATTGTGAACACTTTGGATAATGTAGACCTTGAGAAATCAGAAGAAAGTGTTAAATATTCTCCAGCCATAATAAATAAAGAACTAGAAAAGAGTAAGGATGCTATTTAAAGCTATTTTAGGGATGACCCCCAAAAAACCACTTTGTCTCTGCCTCTGAAGACAAGCAGGTGGAACACAGGTGTGATAGCAGGACTGTTTATAGGGAACAAGATAATGGAAAGTGGAAATGGCCCCACAAATATTGGATCAGAACTCAAGATGATTTGCCCATCTGAATGGAGGCTAGTAAGTGTCAGTTACAAAAAGCGGCTAAAGGCTAAACCTGGCAACGAATGACCAGCTATTCTGATGTGCAAGATTTCAGGGAAAATGAAAGACATGGGAAGTAATAGAAGGTGTCCTAAAATACCATATCAACTTACTAAAGAGGACTAAGTTTCAGGCTTCTTCAATAACTGATTTTTTTTTAGCCAAGGAAAACATAGTAACACGGTAGCTGTAGCCTACCTGTTCTTTAGTAAAATATTTCACATAATTGTTCATTATTCTCTGAGATGAGAATTAGTACAAGGAACTGTCCAAAGGGGAGACAGTGATGGATTATGCTGAAAGGGAAACTAGCACTCTAGAGCAAAATTCCGAATGATGTTCCTTAAATACTTTTATTAGTGATCAAGAAGTGGATGTGCACTAATTAAATTTGTTGATGGTGCAAAATTGGGAAGCACCCACCCATACCAACAGGGCAAAGTCAGTAGGAATCTATTTAACTTGATGCCTGCAATAACAGGGAGGGATTAGATGAACTAGAAGAAAACCCATGGTGATGCTTTACAGAACCAATAACAAGAATGGTTTCTACCCATTGAAAATGTGAAGAAAAAAAGGAAAAAAAAGATGGATTTGTATTTGTCAGTCACAGGATGTCTCTGAGCCATTGGTGTGAAGGAAAAAAAAAAAAGAAATCGCATACTAGGAAGTAGCAGGAGAAGTATTTCCAGTAGAGAGGGGGAAGCACTGATGCACCATAATATGTTACTTGGAATCACTATGCAATTTCTGGTCACGTGCATTCAAGACAGAAAAATTCAAACAAAGAGGTGCAGAAAAGTGCTGCATCATGATATAACAGGAAAAGAGAGTTTTCCATACAGGAGTAAGGGGGTTTTCTTGGGTTCATTAGTCAAACAAAACACAGGCTTAGAGGAGATAGGATTACTGCCTATAAATGCATTGAGGTGATAAAACCAAGGAGAAAAAACCTGTTTAGCTGAAAGGATGATGTTGACACACACACAAAAGCCCAGGAATAAATTTACGCTAGAAATTAAGAGAGGGCTACTATTTATGAGTGCATATGTAGTGGACAAAATCCTGTATTTTTTAAAGATGAAGTTTGATAAATGTAAGAAGGGGATTATGTAGGTGGCCAGAAAAATCAAAGGACTGGATATATGACCCAGGAAGTCCCTCCCAGCTTATCCCTGGCTTTTCTAAATTTCTAAAATGAGTAAATTCTGCACTTGGATTGTAGTCAACGGACCTGGGGAAAAACGTTATTAAGAGCTCAATTTAGCTGAGCTTAGTTGACGCCACAATATATGCACACAGGACTAAAACTTGCTTATGCTGTTCTGGGGAAGCCACACACTGAAATTTCTCTGTGCAGGGCTGAAGTCAGAAGAATTACTCCATTAGAAACCACACTTTCTGGCTGCACATCCCCTCGTGTGCAGATGGAGTGCAGAGCACTGTTTCCTAGCAACTACTGAGGACCACTGGCTTTATAAATCAATCTCTGCCAGGATATCAGAGAAACCACGATAAATGGGAAACATTTAATAGTCAGAAGGCTTTCTACTTCCTCCACTTTCTGGTCTGCACAGAAAAGTCTTTTCAAGAAGTAGATAACATCAGCATTGCTTCATAAGTGAACTGAATTCAAATCCTTGTTCAGGTGGCGTGTTTTTCGGCTCCCCTGGGGTACATGTCCTCATGTCCATGAACAGTCCTTCTTTAAGATGTCAGTTACCGGGCTTTCTCAAAGACAAAATTATTTGGAACTTCGCTTGAAAAAAAAAAAAAAAAAAGAAGAAAATTAAATGCAGATAAAGAAGGAATGAATAGCACGTGAAAAAACTCCAAAGAGCCCTGGGAAGAAGGGGAGCGATAACAGTCAGTCAAAGCTTACAGATGCAACTCTTCCCTTCTGTGCAGTAAATTAGCTTCCAGTGTCATGTTCATCTCAAAAATTTAAATAATATCTGATTGACAGCAACCTTCAGTTCTTCTGATTTTTTCCACTGTTAAAATTTCTACTAATTTCTCTGTTTATTCCTGGTCTCCATTTTGCAAGCTTCCAGCATTTTCTGACGCAGCTAACAGGCTAAGCTGGGAGCTTCCATGTTGTTAGTGCACTGGAAAATCCCGCTCTCCTTTTGTGTAGAGCACAGAAGAGCCGCTCTCCCTGTCCAGCAGCACTTTCATCAGGGTTTTGTTTCAGAAATACACGAGAGGTTTTGTCACTCTTGTAGCAACTGGTTTACAAAATCAAAGTGCTAGGAAGCTCCCGGTAATATGTAAGGGAAGAAAAAGAAAAACTACAATTCCTAGTGCATTTAGCAATAAATATTACTGAAGGGGTCATTAAATAAGCAATTAATATTTTAGTCTATATTGTGATTGCTATATGTTTCAACTGCCTGATGGGACAATCTAACTTCTATCTTTGGGAACAGTATTGATTATTTGATTTCTAGCACAGAGTGGTGTCCGTTGTGAAATCACAGCATCAGTCTGAGAAGGCTCTGTGTAGCATTTTTCTCATGAAGACTCGCAGATCAGGAGGAGTAGGTGAGTTAAAGCTTAGTTTCGGAAAGGGAGTACTCAGGACACTAAACTCTGTGACTGATGGTAGCATTTGACAGTTCTGATGCTTAGACTGTGAGCTCTTTAAAGTGGGGAATTGCTTATATATCACAGAAAAGAAGCCACGCACGTTTGTGGTGCCATATAAATAGTAAGCAGTCATTCTGCTTGTGAGCTGGAAGTAAAATTAGGAAGGGCTAACATTTTGCTTTTCAATTGTTTCCTCTCTTTTTAGAAACATTTTAGAAGATTCTTTTTCACGGAACTAATTCTGTTTTGTTGTAATTAGTAATGCATTGTTGTAGACTCATGAGATATTTCCTCTTTTACTGGTACTGTTTATAATTTCAGCTGAATCAGTCTATTCAGAGATGGGTTTGTGTTACACTGGCATCTCAGATTATTCTTTGCCTTTTTTGTTGTTGAGTTGTTTTGAAGAAGATGTGTTTATATCCCTATTGTTCAATCAACAAAGTATGCAATTACAAATCTTTGGTCTTCTGGTGTGTTTAGCAAATCTTTTCAGTGTATGATTTACCACCTGTGGCTTTTCTTCATCTCCAAAAAATGCTATTATCTTAAATGGCCTGTTTCTAATTGCAGTGGGTTTAATTGCTTGGATGCATAAGGGTCTGTGTTTGGCTACTGTTATTTTCTGGACATGTTCAGAAAAAATGGGTATCTGTGTACAGATGTCTCTAGAAGGGGCAGGAATTTTACTGCATGTTTCTCCTTAATAGCAATGGATGTCAGCAGGTTTACGATAACATTCCTGGAATTATTGCCCTCCTGAGAAGAATTTCCATTCCAGACCGTTTCTATGGGACATCTCTATAAAGATGCTGTCCTGCCATATCTCTCCTGCTTGGTACTCTGTTTGAAATGTGTGGTGTCACTGGAAAACTCTATCTTGAGCCAAATGTGCTGCTGCTCATTTCAGGAAAGTGTTTGACAGTGGCGTATGTAACAATATTTCTTTATTTTAAGGAGGGAGATGAAAAAATCATTCAAAAGGGAGGAGGTCTTGTAAACAGAAGGCACCTGGAAGCACAATCAGTTGAACACTGTGTCTATATATCCTAATTTTTTCCCAGTAAACGTATGGTGTCATTGTTATTTGTAGAGTCATGTTACTAATTTGCAAACATTTGGAGAACTGTCAAATGTTTGTGTGAATATTTATGAGTCCTCAGTGTTTCGCCGCTTTTAGCACAGGTGGTCATTTGCCCAAAAATTCCTCTAGGAAATGTACTATTTACTGTTCACCATTCATCTTTCTATTGCTTAAAAAGTTTGTCATCTAGTTAGGGAACAAAATAAGTAGGCTGTGATTCAGGACACAGAGCAACCCTTGCAGTGGACAGCTGAAATGAATAGCTTCAAAAAAGCCATGTGCAGAAAATTATTTCTCTAAGCAACTAAGCAAATATTTATCAACTGTAAGGCCTCCAGGGCACACGTTATCTTTTTTCTATTTATTCATCATCTACTACAATGGGATTGCAAACCTTGTAAAGGTCTTTAGGCGTTAATATAATAAAAATATACAATAACAGAGAATAAAAAAAAAAAGTCTGTGTTGATGACTCAGAAATAGAAATAAAGCTATATTAGAAACAGATTTCCCACAAGTAGCTTTACTTCAAAATAAAAACATTGCCAAATCCTTCTTGCTTTACTCACATGAGTCCTTATGCTGAAGAAAAGCTTCTAAGGCAGATTATAAGATTTCACTCTATAGACTGGGAATTTGTATTTTAACAAAACAGAATGGAGTCTGCAGAACTGTGAGCTGTGTGAAATGAGCTCCAGGAAGTATTTTTAATGATCATGAAAAAGAGAAAATATTTCAGAACACAGACCTAAATCCTTTGAAATGTATTTTGGTTTTATATTTTAATCCTAAGTTTTGATTTTTGTCCAGCCATTAATGTTCAATGACTATAATGTTAAAGAGGAGGAGAAAACTATTTTAAAATACTTTTTTCTGGATAAATCTTCTAACACACAAGGGAGCCTGCTGCATAATTTGGGCTTGCATTGTAACTACTCACGCACCGTATGTTGACCACCAGAGATTATGTATGCATGTACTTTACATCCTGTGGTTGCAAATGTTTATAGTTAGCAATATTTAATGAATTAGGTATCTCCTATAGTTTATGAGCTATCATAGGTCTATTAGATTTATTCACTTGTCTTTGCAGCAAGGTAAATATGAATTCTGTCTTACAGTTTTCTAGTAAACTTCCAAGCCCTTGTTACCCCACTTTGATTTAAAACTGTGGGGAAATTTTGTAATCAGAGATGGCAACAGTAATCAATCAGGCTTTTATGAGTCTTCCAGAGAGCCAGAAACCCCAAACAAAGACATTTAAATATAATCACTAAAAACATGATTAACTTCAACCTTTGCCTCTGCAATCCCCCATCCATCCAAAGGAACCTATGGTATGTCAGCCTTGTCCTAACTCTGTTCTGTGGAGAGAATGTTCAGAGATCTTTGCTTCTGTTCTTTCAGATGTTTGACTGGAAGACAGATAGCACCTGTGGTAGGAAACACTAAGGTCAAGATCTTGAGGCCTCCTGGGTCTAGCAGATGTCTGGTTTTCAGGCTTTCCCCACTCCATCCAATTGTGAGGTGAAGTCCCAAGAGATTTCACTAAGTCAGTTTTTGTAAATGAGCTGGGTTTGTGCTCTTACTGCTGCTGCCCTCACAAAGACGTTAGCTGCACAAGGTCTTTTTCTGGTATGTACCTGAGACCAGCACTGAATAAAAATCCTTACAAAATGATGCTTCTGTGTTTTTTTTTTTTTTTTTTTTTTTTCCTAGAAGTTCAGTTTCTAAAACATGAGTCAATTCAATTGCCTAATCACAGACTTCTACGTGAGATGGTACCACAGGTATGTGCACAGGGTGGCATCTATGACACAGTGCCTGCTGGGGACCCATACCTCTGGAGAGCAGGGATAACCCAGGGCATCGCATACACTACCAGATAGGTAACTGAGAGTCCTGGTCAACACAAGGAAGGGAGTTAGAGAGGCTCTGTTAGGTTGTGTTCCTGTTGTGTGCCCCCTGAACCAAGCCTTGGGTGTCTGCTTTGGGTCGGGCTGAATTGCTCTCTGGAGCCCTAGGCTCTCCTGGCTAGATCTCCAGGGACTTTAAAGGGAGTTTACATGCCCAGGGCACAACGAAACTCTGCTTTGGCTCTCCCTGTGCCTTTCCCTGGCACCTGCTCTTTGCTCATTTGACAGGATAGGGTACTTAGGGTACTTGGAGGGTACTTTTCTGAGGTACTTAGAAAGGACACAGTGTTCCCTCAAAAGCATGTTATTTCTACATTCAGTTTAGGTGTACACATCAGCCCATCAACATCTGTTTTGGGTGCAAATGTCTTATAAGGTAATTTATCCCGCCTCGTGGCTTTGGTTCTTCCACATCCAGTCCAGTGTACAGTGATTGGAGAGGGACTTTTTACAAAGGCATGTAGTGATAGGATGAGGGGTAATGGCCTCAAAGTGGAAAAGGGTAGACTTAGAATAGATATTAGGAAGAAATTTTTCACTATGAGGATGGTGAGGCACTGGAACAAATTGTCTAGGGAAGTTGTGGAAGCTCCATCCCTTGAGGTGTTTAAGGCCAGGCTGGATGGGGCTTTGAGCAACCTGGTCTAGTGGGAGGTGTCCCTGCCCACGGCAGGGGGGATGGAACTGGATGATCTTTACGGTCCCTTCCAACCTAAACCATTCTATGATTCTATAATTCTGTGATGTGAGACACTCTTATGAGCATCAACACCAGCAGTAACCTCACTATATTTTGAGTTGCCTAACCCTGTTCTCCTCCCTATTCCAGGTCCCAGAAGATGAAGTCTGTCTTAGGCTGAGGTCAATTGCAGAGGCTGCAGGACCACACTGGGTAATAGGAACATGCACATGGAATATGTAGGTTCCTCACGCAACAATGCTGTTTGCTATGAGAAAAGGCATCGTCTAGGGCTGGGGCAGCACACTGATGGCATCTATGCTGATCTAACTTCACTGTATGCTGTCAGGAGATGCACATCAGCTGTGGGAGATACTGCGTCGATCCCAGAATAGCTGCTGCTTCTGTACAGCCTGGGGAAATATGTCACCTTTCTCACCAGCTTCCTCACACTTCAACATACAGAGCCAGCATGAGTTATTTTTGTAGGAGCTTCTAAATCCTGCTTTGGTTTCACACAGCCAGGCTGAGTGTAGGACCCGTTCTCATTTTACTCACACTTCTTAACAGCTTTAGAGCCATCTTTTTTACTGCGTGCTGCTTCCCGTTTTCTTATAGAAGTGGTAAAATTCAAATCTATCCCCCTTTTAAGGGCAGGGGGTGAAAAAGCACAGCAAAGATTAGTTTGGAGCAGATTTCATATTCTGCTTGAATATGAAGGCAGACTTGAATGCTGCACAAAGGTGGGGTTGGAAGGAGGAAAGATGTAGGTTTTTTCTCACATCTCCAGTGCAAGCTCAATCCCAGTGAAACTGATGGAAATCTGACCAGCTTCAAGACTGGTTGAACCTGGGCATACTGAAGAGCAATTAAAACTCAATATATTTTACAGAAGATGATCCTGCCCTGAAGCCAGCAAACAAACCAAACAGAGGCTAGTAAATCCTCTCCTGGATAACAATGGCTCTCTGCTTATCAGCCCTTCAGAATTCCTGTTTATCAGCACCAGGTTGCCGCTGAACTCTTTCGATTCTGCTTGTTAGTGTCTGATCAGAGACTGCCTTTGTCCGGCTTTAATTATGCATGAAACCCGAACAAGCAGACAATAATGGATAGAATTTCTTCCATTGTTTTAAAAAAGGGTTGTATAATTTTGTGGGAGAACAAGAGAAAACACAATTATTGCCTTACTGTCAAACGTAAGAAATACAACCGGGTCTGGCCATAAAAATAAGTCTCTTTCTATCTTTTTTTTACTTTTTTTCTTGTTGCTGGAGCTTCTGTTTTTAACAATCTCCTGGTGAGGCAGATAAGCTGCTAATTCTATTAATGTTGTTATCAAAATCTGTAAGGTAACCGAAGCTTCCAATTTAGTGATTTATTATCCTGAGCAAGGTAGGTAGAGTGTGTCTTTCATGCTTTGAAATCAGAGCTAGAAGAGCATTAGATTCCTAAAGAGGAAACTTTCTGCTTACCATTTCTACTTGCATAAAACTCTTGATCAAACAAGTGAAGTGCCTTTTTCTTTGACTGAGATCACTTTTAAATAATAAAGAATCCAAATAACAAATTTATAAAAGCATGGGCTCTACAGATGTCCACTTGTGTTGATACAGGAGACTGTACATTTCAGAAATGCATTAGATCTGGAAAATACTGCTAACACTTAAAAATGGGTAGCATCACTTTCTCAAGCTCCCCAGTCTGAAGCAGGATTAGTAGAACCAAATTCAAATTTCCTTTGTACGTACTATTCAATCCTCTCACATCAGGCGTTTACTAATATAACTCCACTGATTTTACAAATGTACATCAGTATCATCGTAGGAAACATGGGAGTGTACTTAACCGATAGCTCTACTGGGCACATCCTGAGGGAAGAAACAAATTCCAGGACCTTTGAAAATCTTTTCTTTAACTTCAGCTATATGGAGAGAACATGCAAAGGTCTAAAGATTCTGCCTAATCTTGCTGTATAGGCATCATAGTCTACAAGAAAGACCTTTGGTTTGAATATTTCAGTTATGCATGGGACAGGCATGGGACCAGCTCAGAACTACTACTCAGAACTACTTCAGCACAGTCGTGTGGAGATTAGTCAGATACAACTGTTATTTGTAAAGGATGTACAGTGCCTACCAGATTGGAGGGAACAAACACTGATGGCAATTGCTAAAGTCATAAATTGGATGTTATCAATGCTTGGCATCTCCTCTGGGATTGAGGAAAAGTTCAGGAATATTTGTTGAGATGCTAGTGCAATTGCACTGACATCCCCTCCAGATATTGATTAGCTGCACAATCACCTTTTTTTTTGTGCTTTTGTGGTATGATGAAACTGCACAAAACCCAGCCAAACTTGTGCTGATACCCCCGGCACTTGTTGGTACATGTGTTGGTTGACCAATCAAGTTAAGAATCATAGAATCATAGAATCATAGAATTGCCTAGGTTGGAAGAGACCCTTGGGATCATCGAGTCCAACCATCTACCCTACTCTACAAAAAGTTCTCCCCTATACCATATCCCCCAACACCACATCTAAACGTCTCTTAAACACATCCAGGGATGGTGACTCAACCACCTCCCTGGGCAGTCTATTCCAATGCCCGACCACTCTTTCTGTGAAAAATTCTTTCCTAATGTTCAGTCTAAACCTACCCTGTTGGAGCTTGAAGCCATTCCCTCTTGTTCTGCCATTAATTACCTGTGAGAAGAGACCAGCACCAACCTCTCTACAGTGTCCTTTCAAATAGTTGTAGAGAGTGATGAGGTCTCCTCTCAGCCTCCTCCTCCTCAAACTAAACAGTCCCAGCTCCTTCAACGGCTCTTCATATGATTTGTCTGCTAGGCCCTTCACCAGCTTCATTGCCCTCCTCTGCACTCACTCCAGCACCTCGATATCTCTCTTGTATTGAGGTGCCCGAAACTGGACACAATACTCGAGGTGTGGCCTCACCAGTGCTGAGTACAGGGGCACAATCACCTCCCTACTTCTGCTGGCCATGCTATTTCTAATACAAGCCAGGATGCCGTTGGCTTTCTTGGCCACTTGGGCACACTGCCGACTCATATTCAGGTGCTTGTCAATTAGAACCCCCAGGTCTCTTTCTGCCAGGCAGCTTTCCAGCCACACCTCCCGAAGCCTGTAGCGCTGCATGGGGTTATTGTGGCCCAAGTGCAGGACCTGGCACTTGCCCTTGTTGAAACTCATACCATTGATGTTGGCCCAATGATCCAATCTATCTAAGTCTCTCTGTAGAGCTTCCCTATCCTCCTGGGAATCAACACTCCTGCTTAACTTGGTGACATCTGCGAACTTGCTGATGATACACCCTATGAACTTATCAAGATCAACAATGAAGACATTGAACAGAAATGGTCCCAACACTGAGCCCTGAGGCACACCAGTGTGGGAGCCAGTCCTTGGAAAATAGACCGTGTGTATAGCAAATTGTGAAGAACGCCTTAACCTTGAGACTAGATAACAGGAAAGTTGGCAGAAAGAGTAAAACAAGAGCAGGTGTCCGCAAGAAAAATAACGCTTGAGCAAGACTAAACAATATGCTAATGTTAACCAATCATGGGTGAAATAACCCTGCGTGCTCGCCGCATGCACAAAGCGAGACAGCCAATCAAACAATGCGTGATCGCGTGTACAAGATATGAATGACTATATATGTAACCCGAGTGTTAACAAGAAACGGAGCTTAGCGGAGATTGACGCTAACATACATCGTATCGGTGTGTTTGCTCCCCTCCACCTGGCCGCAACACACCAGTTGCTTAAAATGCACATGAGCACATGAAATCTTTCTTTGCAGTGAGGAGTAGATTAAAAAGACAGATTTTATAGGGTTAATTCTCTGGATAGAAGGATGTTATTGACTGATTTTATTTATGTCTATAATTCATACAAGGGATGCCTCAGACTTTGGATATTCTGTATATACTTGCATCCAATCTATGTCAATTGGAGGAGATATAAAATATGATCCCCACTATTTGTGGTCACTAAAGGACCACTTTTTATAGATCTGCTGATGTATGTTTCTCCTTGGCTTTACAACTGGCCTGCCTTAACATTACTTTTCTTAATCACAATTTTCTAAATTAGTTCCCAATATTCTCCTTAAAAAGACTCCATGGCAGTATTTTGCAAATATAGGCATATAGTAATTGCAGATGTATTTTAATAATGGTGAAATGATTCCTGTACATGTACCAGCTTGGAACCTGTCAGATGGGAGGGACTCCGATAAAGGAAAGCAGTATTTTTAATACTGGTAATGTTTTTTAGGGGGTGGTATTACCATTTCAGGAAGTTCTGATTTTTGACATGCAATATGACCACCTTCTGTTGATATCTTATATTAAATAAAAACACTTTCAAATCTATAATGCATTCTCTTTTTCATGTGATCCACATCAAAACAGAAAATCAACACTTTAAGAATTGAGAGGAGGTAATAGTACAGATGAAATTGTTCTCATAACTCTTAAGGTATTTTTTTCCTGAGTCTCAGTGAGGTGAATGCAAAGACGAAATTATCTTTTACAGTCAGCATTACTTAGAATCTTGAGGGCTGTGCTGTATTTGTCCCACTATACCACCGATATATGATGATTTAGACATTTGTTTTGGCTTTTAATCTTTGCTCATATATATATATATATACCTCCAAAATAAAAACCAGTGGAGTATGCACACCCATAAATCTGTTCAGACTTCCACTCTTCTGAGATATTTCAGAAAAGGCTTGACGCTTGTAATCAGAACTAGGTTTGGATGCTACCTTCAATTCAATCAACAAACACCCTTTCCCTCCCTCCCTTTGGTTCATTTTTAAGCCTGAAGGTTGCAAGGAGAGAAGAATTCTCCTCTGAAGATGCCTGAGGAAGAAGCCTGGCAGCAGTAGGAGATGCATTGTTAGATTAAGCATCAGTTATTTTCTTTTGCACCAAAAGCATGCTGATTTAATACATTTAACGTATTTGTTCTGTAGTGAACATTGCATTTGTTCCACTCCTCAGAGCTTCTCATCTCCAAACCCTGCGAGACACTTATTCCATCTTTTCAGCTACTGCCACCTCACACTGCCATCTCAGCTCTGCCCTGGGGAGGCTTTGCTGGGCTTATCAAGTCCGGTGAGAAGAGGTCTTGGGGCAACCCAACAGCTGCCTGCAAATACTGAAAGCCAGTTTCAAAGTTGATGGATGCAAACTTTCCTCATGAAATAGCTAATGATATAATACGGGGCAGTGGCCATAAATCACAGCTTACGAGGTTCAGTGTGGACATTAGACAAAACATCAGAAGGACACGGCAAGACTGAACATGTTACTCAGAGAGGCTGTGAAATTTCTACAACTGACCTCTTAATCCCGTGAGAGCAGGAGAAGTATGAACAATTACCTTAGCATAGCATCCAGCACTGTAGGCAGGAGGAGACCACCACCCTCTCCTAGGTCAGCCTGAGGCACGTTATCATGCCAGGACAGCATGGTTGGTGGTAGAAATGGTAGTGGTGGCTTTATGGTGATCATTTGGATCAGGTGGGATTTTGAAGGTTGTTGGATGATTCAGCGATTTATCTCTCAGGGAAGGACAGGATCTTTTGCACAGAGGTTATCTTTTCACAGGACTCTTCCTTTCGGCCTCGCTTCTCTGTATTTAAATAGAATTGAAACCAAAGGAAGGAAAAAAACAATCTGTATGCTACACATACAGCATTTAAAAGAGTTTTGCAATAGGTGTGGCTAGGCACATGCTCAGTTAAGTCAATGTTATGTGGTGCGTTCGGTATAGACAATTCATGCTTTGAAACACAAAAATTAACTCTGTGTAATCTATTTGTGCAGTTCCATTGGTCAATAATTCCTATTTAACCCAGAGAAAACGTCCCACTTGAAAGGAATGATTTCAGTTTAGTTACCCTGGATTTGAACAGTGTATCTGAGATCTGAACCTGGCCCAGAGGCTATAGGAATAAATGGGATTGGGAAAATATATTGTTTTGAAAAGGAAAAGGTAATTTGATATACTGGGCAGCAGGAGAACTATTACTGTGATTGAAGACTTTTTTCCTTCTAAGTTTGTGTTTGCTGGATGTATTATTTATTGCTGGGAGATGGTAGATTATTAGATTTTTCAAAATCATTTTGGTATTTGATTATGAAGCCAAGTTGCCCTTTTGAGACTTTCCTGGATACAGTGCTTTTTTGTTCAGCACAGAAATTTCATTGGTTTGTGTTCTTTAGAAACATAAACACATTGTTATTACCAATACTGAAAAAATGAAAGTTATATTGTATGAGGAAATGTTTTCTTCTTCTAAAATGGCATGTTCTTATTCTCTGAAGATAGAGGTAAAAAGTAAGCACAGATGCTGCTTTTTTCTAATTTAGGAAAATTTGAAGCTCTAATTAAATAACTCACTAAGTATTCAGAGCTTTCTTCCTGTTCTGGGATTTTCAAAGTTGTAATTTTCTTGCCACCTGGTTATTTTTTCAGGCTGCTTATTCCAAATCTGGTATTTTTCTTTGTATTTGGTCATACAGCAGTAGATTCTGCTGTAATGGCCTAATTTTAAATGACAACTTAAGAATATCACTAGGTATTATTTGCGATCGCACAATAGCCTTTTAAGTTCTTGCCAGATGGAGCAAACAAATCATTAGAAGTTATCCAGCAGACACCAGTGTCAGAGCACCACAGATTTATCTCTTTCATTTGCCTTTGGGTAAAAAAAACGCAGAACATTTTCTGTCAAAGCCTGTTTTGACAGAGCTGGCCAAAACCATGTTGATGAACAGTCTTCTCTCACAGACCAGTTTCATTTCCACTGAAACAGTCTGTGACAACCCATCCATTTCTCGCCTTTCTTTTTTTTGTGGGAAAATTTTGAAATGATGAGGTTTGACTTTCCCGTTTCATTTGGAGGTGATTTTAAGTTCGTGCACTTTACTTTGCAGCTGAACTGACCTAAGAGTGTGCATCCAGTCGTATATCGTTGCTCAGTGGGCATGTAGCATCTGGCTAAGCCATAGGAACTTGATTGCGTGTAATGAGCTCAGAGCCTTTGTCCGTGGTTTTGGAGGACAAGGGCTCGAACTGGTCTCTTCACAGCTAGCCGGTACTGACTGCCTATCAGTGTTCAGGACTTGGAATGCTCTTGTTTCAAAGAGGTGAGAAGGGCGGGTCTTGCGTGCTTGGGAAAGGGGCATGGCCCTTTGCATTGTTTTCCATCGTACTACTGTTTGGTGCTGGAGCCAACTTCTTCCCTGCTTTGAGGTAAGTCCTACCGATGCGTGTTCCTCAGTTTTAGGTGAAATTGCCAGGAGGCAGTTGGGAAGTTGCTGCTCCATGCTTATTTGGGAGGTTACACGCCAGCTAATACCGCGTCTTCAGTGAAAATCAAAGAGTTTTCCACAGCCAATAAACGAAACGGTTCCCCTAACGTGAGATTGCACTCAGACGAGGATCTGGAAACTTTACATTTATTGCCACATAAGAGAAAAACTGCTAAACCCCGCTGTTTGAAGGGGAGTGGTAAAAGCTGAGTCTGAATTAGCTGTACTGGGCCTGAGCAGCCTGCCTGCGTGGGGGGAGGCAGGAGAGTGATGCTGGCAAGCCGTCCTGAGCAGCGAGACGGCGGCAGAGCGAGACTGTGGGGACAGCTGTGAACAAGCGGGCCCGAAGGCATGCCGCGTGTTGGACTCTGGAGGGCCCTCGTGGGCGAGATGTAATGGGCTGAGGTGCTTGTGTGGGTAGGCACAGCCCTGAGCGTAAGTCCCTAAGTACCTCTCAAGGCCGGAGGGCCTCTAACTAGACTGTTTTCTCCCCGAAAGCAGACTTTGCAATCTGTTCCCATCTTCTCTGCGTGTGTGTTTGGAGAGGAATCAGAGTGACCGTGATAAAAAAAAAAAGCAATTAGAATGGGCTAAGGTGCTACTTGCATGCAATGTTAAAGAGTCCTGCCATCTCTTTATCTATTTCTAACCACACGTGAATTCATTTAATATTTAAAGAACTCCTAACCTTTGACACCAGCAATGATTTAAATTTTCAAATATATTTATAATGAAAGTTTCAACTGCCAATAAATCTTTTCTGAGAGGCAGAAGGTACAGGAGAGAAAAGGAGAGATAAAGGTATTGGAGAAAGATCACAGGGTCAATAAGGGAAAGACCTGCAGTCCAACCTGCCTGTTTACACACTAAAAAAAGCAGGAGTGGCATTTGTTCCCAATGCTTCACAAATCTTCATCGGTTCTTTGTCATTTCAGAGAAGTCGTCTGTGCTGCTTCTCCCAAGGCATGTCTGCAATCAGCCATTTCACTGCAGAACCTGAAATTGCACCATCCCAGAGCAAAAGAGAAAGGGGAAGGTGAAAACTTGGGAAGAAAACATGGAAGGGGTGAACTGAGAGAACAGCAGCTTCAGTCTTTTTCTGGCTCTATCTCTCCTCTGCTGTTTTCTGCTCATCCAACTCCCCAAACAGGCCTAACCCCAACTTACCTGTAGTGCTTAACCACCTTTTAACCACCTCCCCCTCTCCCCCCCCTCCCGCCCCCCCTTTATTGCTCCCCAGTTACCCTGTCGGGTGCTAAACTAGTTCCTATTGCTGATGGTGTGTCAGGGTGCTGCATGGGGAGACAGAGAAGGGCTGTGTCTGTGTCTGTGTCTGTGTCTGTGTCTGTGTCTTTGTCTGTATCTGTATCTGTATCTGTATCTGTATCTGTATCTGTATCTGTATCTGTATCTGTGTCTATCTATACCTACTCTTATACCTATATCTGTATTTATGCCTATGCCTGTGCCTGTGCCTATGCCTATGCCTATATCTATATCTATATCTATGTATATCTATATGAGATTAACCCTGCTTGTAAGTGAAATAACAAAAAGAGATTTGCCAACCGATGCAGAGAACAAATGATGAAGGCAGGATCTGCTTTTGATCGCCTGCTAAGCAGAATGTTTTCCATTCGCCTCTCTCAGTACCTGGATGTGATCCTGCACTCCCTACAGCTTCCCCAACCCAGGGCTCAGTTCTTGTCTGAGTGTGGCACCTGTATGGAACTAATTAGACTCATTCCCTTTCACGGCACACAGATGAATTGCTTTGCCTTCCTCTCCCATCCCTGCCTCCCCTAGTTATGATCCCCTGCACCACTCCTACCTTCTTATTCTGCCGATCTCACTGATACTGCCACAAATTCATTAAAGTGACTTCCCATTTAATTCCCCCTTCCTGGCTGCCAAGTCAAAGCAGGGGGTTGAGTTGAGTGACCCATTCCTGATTTTGCCTCAGAGTCAGAATAATATGTGATAAAAAGATTTCTAGTAGCAGGTAATCTGTCTGTCTAGAATGACAACATATTGCCCGGTGACACATCCAGCTTTGGTTTGGATGTCTGTGCAAAGGAAAGTTCTTTTGGCATTGGGTACCCATTTTACTTGTCCTTTCTCTCAGGTGCTGATTGACCGGCTGAGTTACCACTCTCTGTCTCTATGCAAGGACTGAGGGTTCTTAAAGTGTAACTAAGAATTGCCCATTTGTTTAGATCCATGTATCTGAGGCGCACCACGATAGGCATTTATCATTCCAGACAACGTAAGATGACCAACTGCTTTGCAGAAAGACCCTTGCTTTCTATGGGGGACAGATGTGTGATCTATAAAATCATAGGCAGGGGGGTCCACATAAAAAAAAACTTGGGAGAAACTGGAGTAGTTATGGCTACATGGTTTACGGCCCCAAAATCTACAGAATGCTCAGTAAAGTAAATGTTAAAAATTTCTTTCTTGTTAAAGAGAATGATGGGGAGTGATTTTCCAGAACCATATTCATTAAGAATGAGGAGCAAATTGTGAGGATGTGAGGATTAATTTATCTTTGCACTTGGAGCGGCGCGTGTCAGATGCGGTAACTATTTGCTGTGGTGGGGAGCACACCTCCTTGCTGTGGAAGAGGTGAGCACCTCAGGCTGACACATTAACCAAAGGCAGGCGCAGATTTACTGAACCTACACAAGGGATGAGCAATGAGAAGAGCGGACTTTTGCGGGGTCGGTGGTATGACCAGGAGGCTGGATAGTCCACCCCATTGCAAACACAAGTTCGTTTTTAAGAAAGAGAAATACAGTGCTACTCCAGACCCTCTTTGGAGAAGCAAACACTCATCTGCTATTACTGGCGGGGTTAACGAAGCCAGGATACTGTCACTGCAAATGATTTTTTCACATGTGTCAGCTCGACCACACAGAAACAGAAATGTCTGTGACACTGTGTCAGCCTCTGGGATGGGTTTTTTGCCTCTGGCAAGGCAGCCTTTGCCTTCGCCGTGCCACCAGCCGCAGAGCGGGTGTTTGCTGGCAGTGGCAGCCCCCCATGGTGTGTGTTCCCCACCGCAGGAGCTCCTCTCCAGCCCCGCCAGAGCTGGATCAGTCAGAGTTAGAAAGCATTTCCAGGGGGTGGAACTAGAGAGCAGGCATTCAGTTTACTCTGCCCGAAATTTACGTGTTATGTTTTCCTCCTCTAAATCTGAGTATGGTTTGGGTTAAACTTTGGAGGATGACACCAATTCTGGAGTTGCAGTCACTCCCCTCCCAACTCCACATGTGTCAGGGAGGGTCCAGAGCACAGTGGCTCTTCAAGTTTAATTATCCAGCATCAGTCCAGGCTTTTTGTAAATTAAGAAACACACAGGGTAAAAAACCTGAAAACCGAATTCTCCATCTCCTCCCCAGCTTTGACTCGTGTCTAACTAAATGTTAGAGTCAAAGATGGAACACCCACACCATTTTAAATCCTTTAAAGCCTTTTTCTGAAGCAAGTGTAGAGTCACATGTAGCACACGTCCCATGAGCCTCCGCTGTACAGGAGAGCATCACTGTTTACCTCAGCGTGGTCACTCAGTGTTCTGCTTCAGTGTAGAAACACTCTGCGGTGGTACCAGATGTATGTACATAGGGAGGCAGTGGCTTTCTGGTGGGCAGTAAGGAGATCTGGCGATTGAGCTTTTTTTCATCACCTCAGTCAGATCTGGAAATGGATGTGCTGGTCTGCAGCGTCAGTTTTAATTTCAGAATTATACAAACAAAGCTTTCTTAATTCAACTTCTCTTACCATTGCACAAAGGCAAGAGATCCAACGCCTTCCCAAATAGCAGATGTGTCAAAAGAAACTTAAGGCAGAGTAAGACTGCCAACGTGTCCAGTAGAGTGAGGGGAGAATTAGTTCTATTGACGCAACATCACATTAGACCCTTATCTTATGCTATATGGAGAAAAAATATTCCATATAGACGAGACTGTGGTTATTGACCTGCAAAAGCACATTTTTATAGAATATTCCACTATGCATCTCCACAGAAATGGGTGTTTCCCTTTCCTATGATTGGGCTTTTCTTCATATTGAAAGAAGATCCACATGGAAATGTTATTCTTTATTATTTTTATTTTGAGTGAAATATGCATCTTACAATAGTGCCCAGAAACTCTGCTAGCAGTATCAGTGCAGTATCAGTGATTCTGTATTGAGTAGTATTGACTAAACTGTGACCTGGTTTGCACTTGGTGTTCTGGGACGGGACAGGTTTTGCAAATTATGCTTACCAAAAAGCACATTTCATACCCACGAAAATCCGAAGTGCTTCAAAATGGTAATATCACCACTGCAGTGACTATGCAGGCAATGCTACAATATCTGCTTTGCAGTAATCCATAGGTAGCCAAAGGAATTGAGAAATCAATTGAGAGAAAGGTTAGCAGATTAGTCCCTGCGAGTACATTCACTCTTTTCCAAAGAATGCTGAGTACCTTTTAATTAAAAGATGTAGATTTTAAAGATTCCTACATGACTTTTGTATTCAAGGAAGAAGTGGGACCTTCACCGTAGAAGAGCAATACCTGTGTCAAAGCAGCCTCTGCTTGATTTTGAACTGTGGGCACTGGGTGAGACCTCTCCTACATGTACGGGAGTCGTACAGATCTGTACAGCAACCGCTTCCAAAGCATAAAAATCCTCTGATGAAAGGCCAGGTAATGGATGAATAATTCAGGTGGACATGATGTACAGGATTGAGTACTTCTGACTAGGCTGTGGAAACTACGTTTCTTATAAGTCTTATACCATTTATTTGACATTAGTAATTTCACATTTAATTTTTAGAAGGAAAATCACTTACATAAAAAGCAACCTGATTGTGCGTTTTTCACCCATGAAAATAATTCATGCCTCTCTTTACTTTCAGTTACACAGGTAAGGACTGCAGAAGAAACTGTAGCTGTTCAGGGAAATACTGCAGACTCTTTCACAAACACCTTCTCTGATTTGAGTTTTATCTCTGTGATCCAACGTGTGTGTCCCATTGTCCATACTCTTAACACATGAAGGGATCTCTTCAGAAAAAAACACATTTTTGCAAAAAATATATTGTATCAATCAGTCCTGGGTTTTGAAGTTTTTAAAGCTTGACACCAATCCATGCAGGGAGGGGGGAAGAGAGAAGGAAGGAAAGGGAAGGAAAGGTGGAAGGAACCTTCCAGAAAGCCAGAGGTCTTCTGAAATCTCGTTTCGTGCTTCAGACAAACACTTTCTTCACTCTCCTGCCTGGACAAGATCAAAGCAGCTGGTTTTTTTTGAAAAAAAAAACCACAAGTTTTGTGTTTCCCTGGTCCCTGGAGCCTGATAAAACTTTTATATCTAAAATTAGCTGAATAGGGGAGGAAAACCACACTCCTCTTCTTTCTGCCTATCCCTGGATCTATCAACACCAAAGCACCTTGATACAACATTACATTCTGGCCCATGCTGGTCTGAGAAGCGGTATGTTGCTTCATGAATTGTTTGAATTATGTAAATATTAACCAACTTTATTCTATATATAAAAGAAAACTGATAACAAAGACTGTGTATTATGCAAACACTGCACTACACTTGATCACTTTTAAACCCCATTAAAACAAGCTGTGTTTTTCCCATATGTAGAATAATTCTCTCAGAAGACTCTATTTTATTCATTGTTTTTGGCAGTCACAGCCACATAGTAAATGATCACGGTATATGCAGCATCCTAATGTTGTGCGGAATGTAAATGCTGAGGAGGATAATGAATAGGGCAATTGGAGAACAAAATTACATTTCCTACTCACAGCTCTGATCAGCCCTAGTTAGCACGCTCATAAGTAACGATGTAGTTATGGGAAGGTGGTTCGTGATTAAATGAGCGAAGAAACAGATTCGTTTTGACCAGCAGAAGACTGGTAAATAGATGGGTGTGTTAGAGCTCCCAATGGGTGGGATGCACAGGCAAACGTCGTGTAGAAAGGGAGCTGTCTTTTTATTAGAGCATATAGAATAGCTGTAGTTCACTGGAAGGTCTTCTCTGTTGTCAGAGCAGTTTCTGCATGCCACTCGGTATCTTTCTTCCCATGTATCTCCAACAGAATTCAAATCTCCCACTTGACCTCCACACAAATTTGCTGTAAGAGTCTTCATTTGATCATATTTCCTTGAGATATTCAACTTCTGAAGTAATGTGGAGAATCAAGAAGTGTCAGTGCTGTTCAGGGAGACAAAACTTAACTGACTCCATGCTATTATGGTACTGTTATCTCCAGAATGACTTTCCCACTTGTGAATACGGAATATCTACTGACTTCTGGCTGCAGCGCCTTTTCTGTGCTTTTTTTTTTTTTTTTTTTTTTCTTTAAGTTAGAGCTCAGTACGTGATCTTTGCAATTTCTTCCACGCTTCTCAATTCTTCCTCTTCACATTTTTGGCCAAGAACCAGCAACTGAGTGACTCTGACAGAAGGCAAAGCTTTGAAAGGGGATGAGAGGCGTAATTCATGAGTCAGCTTCATGCCCTTGTCAACAGCTACTGTACTGCTACAGCAACAAATTGCCCATCCTCTCAGATGTGACGGACTTTGCACAACCAGAAGCTGCCTTTGGGTGGGTGGGGACAAGGGGAGGGAATTGAAAAAGCCTGAAGAGTAGATGCCACCGTTTTTCATCCCAGCTCCAGCAACCACAGCTAGTTGTGGCACTGCAACGAGTGCGGCGGCAGGTTTTTACTGCATGGTAACCTCCTGCACCAATTTATTCCTCTCAAATACAAAAGAACTGCTTTGGAGGTCCAATGAAATACGTGCTACAGACGTGTAACACTGGAGCAGCAGCCCTTAATGTGCACCACTCATCTGGAATAGTTTTGTACTTAACCACCCCCTATGCCTGCAGTGGTGGCATCAAGTCTAAACCGCGTTTTCATGATGTAGCTTTTCCTGAGAGCTCCACTGTGTGGGAAGGGCTGGAAAAATACGTCTCAATGAACTAATAGTATCGGTTAAAATGGCTTTGTTAAACTGCATTGATCCCCATTATAGACATTCTTATTCAGCATTAAAACAGCCCCTAATTCAATTCAGTTTGATTCATATTGGCAGTGAAGTCGAGCGAACTGTGTTGCATTGGTTAAGTGCCCAGACCCTGCCGAATTCAGGCACTGAGCCGGTGCAGACCTCTTAGACCAGGCATGCACACATTTAAATACCCGTCCCAGGCTCAATATCCCTTAGATCAGCTTGGGCCATTCCTCTGTTAGGCATGTCGACTGGGATTTTACCTGAGAAGGTCTTTGATAATTGCCTGTTTACATCAGAAAAAGATTAACTGTTGAGCTGCTATGACTATGTTATTTCTCTTACAGACCGTGTTTTGCCTCTTTGTCTTGTGAAATATACAGCACTGTTAATGCACACATACAACAAATATTTTCTCGATTATTATAAGGAGATTAGAGTATTCCTATAGATGTTGATACTTAAATGAATATAAAACAAGCAGATGATTCTGGCAGAATTTGAGAAACAGACAGACATCAAGAAGGACCATGAAGCCTTCAAATGTCTTGACTCTGTTAAGCCATTTTGGACTGCTGTGGGGTATTTCTATCCCTTTACAAACACACTAGTGTGAGAGAGCTCATCTCACAGTGGAGGATGCTGTGCCAGGACATTCAGATCACTCCTCCTGGGATCACCACTTGTCCCAGCACTGATTTTCCTCATCCGTTTTTCTTAGACCCATAGATCCCATCTATGGATCACATCTGGGTGGTAGTGCTGCTCTTCTCCCACATGTTCTTGCAAAGGAAAAAGAGTTCCTCTGGCTGGAGGAAATGACCCCAGGAAATTAGGCACAATCCACTTTCAGTCCTTCCTTTCCCCAGCGATGGAGTGCAGAAATGTCTAGGTAGCATCATCCCTGCTATTGAAAGAGGTTCTGGAGTAGAATAGAGGCAAAGGCACAGGTAAAGGAAGGCCAAGAGAAGTGGAGTACGACGGTTTGGATTACAGAAAATAATGTAGAATGGGGCATGAAACTAGCAGTTTTGATACTGCAATGGTATTGATGTTTATTAATTCAGGTATTGTTGGGATTCTAGAGATTTAGAACAGCCTCTACTATGGAAATGCCATATAAGTATATGAATTTATACGTAATTTCTCTTTCTGAAATATCCAAACAAAACAAATCCAACTCCAACGAGCATGGAGATGCTATATTTTCGACTGAAACTGACAGCTCTGAAGCAAGTTGCTTTTACTGCTAAATTAGTAGCTGCTAATGTAAAAATTCTTACAGTCTCCAATCCTTTTTATGTTTCGCAACAATAATTGCACTGCAGATGACAGCTAATGCCAAGATGTTAACCACTTGTTCCTTCTCCTTCTGATTTGTGTAAATTAAATTAGGCACATAGATTTATATTAGTATTTCTGCAGAATTCTTTCCTCTTTCTAAAATGCAGAGGCTGTACTCATTTTTATTGCTGAGATCTGACAGCTACCCCTTGCATGGTGCCTTTGGATTAATGTTTCATGGAGACAAATATATTTTCTCCAATGAGTGTGGGGTGCTACCATTAGATTGTCCATGTTAATAGAAACTGCATTCACACTTCAGCAGAGAATGTTCTGTATTATCATCATTTTTCAGTTAACCAAATGGGAGGTAATCTAATGACTGCAAAAACAGTTGTACATTTCATACAACAGTCCCTTAAAGGAACAGAAGAAAGGGTCGGTCTCCTCTCCCAAGTAACAAGTGATAGGACACGAGGAAATAGCCTCAAGTTGCACCAGGGGAGGTTTAGGATGGATATTAGGAAAAATTTCTTCACAGAAAGCGTTATCAAACATTGGAACAGGCAGTCCAGAAAAGTGGTTGAATCACCACCCCTGGAGGTATTTAAAAGACAGGTAGATGTGGTGTTTTGGGACATGGTTTAGTGGTGGTTTTGGCAGTGTTAGGTTAATGGTTGAACTCGAAGATCTTAAAAGTCCCTTCCAACCTACATGATTCTATGATTCTGTGATTAATCATCACAGGCCAGATCCTGACTCCAGTAAAATCAACGGAGAGTTCCTGGTGATTCTGAATGTAAATTGACTCAAACCCCTGATCTTTGTCTCATCTATCCTTTCTCTCTGTGCCACATTGAGACGTGGGAACTCACTTGACTATAGTTACACTACCTCTTCTGACTGGAAAGAGACATTATCAGACTTTCAAACCTCCTGTGTCTGCAACAGCTCCCTTCAGGCTGAGTCTTGTCAGAGAGCATCCAAAAAACACTTTTCAGGCTTCCCTCTTAAACTTTCTGATAAGACTTTCAATCACTAAAGGGACAAGGACAAGAAAACTACTAACAATACCAATCTTATATTTCTCTGTCTTTGTAAACACAACATCATTCAATTTTTCAAGTCATTTTCAAGCGAGTGCATATGTTTTCTCTTTTACAGTTTCTTGTACTAAAGTGATGGAGCAAATAATCCTGGAAACCATTTCTGAATGTATGAAGGACAACAAGGTGATTGGGAATAATCGGCATGAATTTATGAAGGGGAAACAATGCCCGACCAACCTGATAGCTTTCTGTGATGAGATGACTGGCTTTGTGGATGAGGGAAGAGCAGTGGATGTTGTTTATCTTGACTTTAGTAAATCTTTTATGGAATCACGGAATCACAGAGTTTCAGAGTTGGAAGGGACCTCCAGAGATCATCTAGTCCAACTCCCCTGCTAAAGCACGATTGCCTAGAGCACATTACTCAGGACTGCATCCAGGTGGGTCTTGAAAATCTCCAGGGAAGGGGACTCCACACCCTCCCCGGGCAGCCTGTGCCAGTGCTCTGTCACCCTCACCGTAAAGAAGTTTTTCCGTGTATTTGAACGGAACTTCCTATGTTCTAACTTGTGCCCATTGCCCCTCGTCCTGTCACTGGGAACCACTGAAAAGAGCCTGGCTCCATCCTCCTTCAACCCACCCTTCAGATACTTGTACGCCATAATAAGGTCTCCCCTCAGCCTCTCTTCTCCAGGCTAAAGAGTCCCAGCTCTCTCAGCCTTTCCTCATAAGGCAGATGCTCCAAGCCCTTAATCATCTTAGTTGCCCTTCACTGGACTCGCTCCAGCAGTTCCCTGTCCCTCTTGAACTGGGGAACCCAAAACTGAACACAGTATTCCAGTTGTGGCCTCACCAGTGCAGAGTAGAGGGGGAGAATGACCTCCTTCGACCTACTGGCCACACTCTTCCCTATGCAGCCCAGGATTCCATTGGCCTTTTTGGCAACAAGGGCACATTGCTGGGTCATGGATAATTTACTGTCTGCCATGACCCCCAGATCCTTCTCCTCAGAGCTACTTCCCAGCAGTTCCGCCCCTAACCTGTACTGGTGCCTAGCATTCTTCCTCCCCAGGTGCAGGACCCTGCACTTGCTTTTGTTGAACCTCATTCGGTTCTTCTCTGCCCAGCTCTCCAGCCTGTCCAGGTCGCGCTGGATGGCAGCACGGCCCTCTGGGGTGTCAGCCACCCCACCCAGTTTGGTATCATCAGCGAACTTGCTGAGGATACACTCTGTCCCCTCATCCAGGTCATTAATGAATATATTAAACAAAATTGGTCTGAGTATTGACCCCTGGGGGACACCACTGGTTACAGGCCTCCAACTAGACTCTGTGCCGCTGATCACAACCCTCTGAGTTCTGTCCCGCAGCCAGCTCTCAGCTGGCTTCAGCACTGTCTGCCATAACATCCTCTTAGACAAACTGAAGAAGTACTGACAGGACAAGTGGACAGTGAGGTGGGTTCAAAACTGGCTGAACTGCCATGGTCAAAGTGTTGTGATCAGCTGCACATGTCCCATTGGAGGCCAGTCATTAGTTATGAAATCCTAGGGTGGGTATTGGAGTCAGTACTGTTTAACATATTCATTAATGACCTGGATGATGGGGCAGAGTGCACCTTCAGCATGTTGGCACATGATACAAAGCTGAGAGGAGTGGTTGACAGACCAGATGGTTGTGCTGTCATTCAGAGGGACACGGACAGCCTGGAGAAATGGGCCAACAGGAATCTTCTGAAGTTCAGAAAAGAGAAATGCCAAGTCCTGCATGTGGGGAGGAATAACCCCAGTCATCAGTATAGAGTGGGGTGAGACTGGCTGGAAAGTAGCTTGGCTAAAAAGGACCTGGGGGGTCTGGTGGACATCAAGTTGAACATAAGCCAGCAATATACTCTTGCAGAAAGGAAGGATAATGGTATCCTGGGCTGCATTAGGAGTGTGGTCAACAGATCAAAGGAAGTGATACTTCCCCTCTACTCAACACTGGTGAGACCCCACCTGGATTGCTGGGTCCAGTTCTAGGCTCTCCAGTACAAGAAAGACATGGACTTATTGGAGAGAGTCAAGCAAAGGGCCATGAAGAAGATTAAGGGACTGGAGCATCTCTTCTATGAGGAAAGATTGAGAGAGATGGGATTGTTTATCCTGCAGAAGAGAAGGGTGAGGGGGGATCTTATTTAGTGAATAGTTTGTATGATGGGAGTGTGTAAATAGATGGAGCCAGACTTCTCAGTGGTGCCCAGTTAATGGACAAGGGGCAACGGGCACAAACTGAAATACAAGAAATTACATTTAAACATAAGAAGTAATTTTTTTACAGTGAGCATGGTCAAACACTGGAACAGGTTGCCCTCTTCCAGTTACAGAGGTTACGGAGGTTATGGAGTCTGCATCTTTGGAGGTATACAAAATGGGTTAGACTAGGTGATCTTCAGAAATCCCTTCTGACCTCAACTGTATTCTGTGATGATGTGATTCTGTAATGATGGAAATTTCTGCATCTGTCTTCAGTGTGTTTCACATGATAAAGTATTTCCTGTGACATAAATTTTTGTGCTGTCCAGGTCTGATAAGCCTAAGTTGCCAATGGTAATCATACGACGTTTTTTTTCCCAGACAGCAATATAACCATCGTTGCCTACTCATTAGACATATGGTGAATTATTTTGAATAGAACTGACTAAATGAACATATGAATCATGGGTTCAAATACCCAATTTACCTCATGATCAATACCATAAAACTTTATTTTCTAGTATTGCATGAATCTCTGATAGAATGCAGAATCTTATACAGAATCATGAGCTGAATATTAGGTATGCTTGTGATAGGCTGGCCGTAGAAGACAGCAGTATATTTACCGGTATTATATCATTTTAAATAAGTACCTCCACATCTCTGGATGTTGTTAGGATTCTGAGCTCCCAAGTTGGACAAACTCAGATCTGGGTGATACGTCTTTCAGCTTCTCACCATATAACTGAATTTATTCCTGAAGATTTACTCCATTCAGTCCAGGGAATATGTCTTACTCTTTCATGTTTTAGCATCCTTCTGTCTCCACATGGAGACCTTCTAGATGTGCCCAAGACATCCCTTCCTGACTATCCTGGAATATCCTGTGGTGGTTTGGAGGGAGAACTGTTTCTTAGTTCAGCATCTCTTGCTTGACTTACTGAAGGTTACTCTCCTGACCAGGGAGCTCTGAAACCTGATGAGAACAACTTGCTCCACTGAGCCAAGTTACTGCACCATTAAGATTTGAATGATTATTTGTGGGGCACTCCCAAAGATGAGCTGAGGAGAAGTTGACTAAGCTGGTAGCCAGGAATGAAGTAAGGTTGAATAAATAACTGTCAGTAAAGACTCCTTCTCACTACACTAACAGAATTAAATTATATTGTCAATTTATTTGTCTGCTGGTTGCTCTTCTGATTCAATTAAAGCTCTTCTCATGAATTAAAAAGACAGGATCACCTTATTGAATTGAAGGAGACATGTTGTTTTACCTGAGTTATTAATAACACCTTATATTATTAAACCTGGAAAAAATTTTGTAAGCTAATTTACTCTCACCGCAGATGCTGCAGTTCATCAGCTTCAATAGTAAATGAAAACAACTCATTTTTTCTCGAGCTTGATCCTCTCTTGAAGTGCTCTTTTGGGCCCAATCCATTTGATATAGAAATCAGGGCAAAAATTCTATTGTTCTGAATGAGATCTGGATCGGGCCTATGGGACTACTTGAGACAATATGTAGTTGCAGGATTAGGCCCTTTCCGGTTTGCATCCATCAGCGAGACACTGCCATTTCTTCAGCAAATACTGATGTACATCCTCATGCCCCTATTTTTTATGTAATTTATTTTCCTTCCCAAGAAACTGAGAAAACGTTTCATAAAAAATAATTTTTCCCCAAAGTAATTTTTCAGCCATAAATAACTGTCAAAATCCTTTTAGTTGTGGTTTTAACAATATCTTTTGCATTCTTCCAAACTATTTTTTCTTTTCTCTGTATCTCAATTTGGTTTTAAAGGACAATACAGGTAATTTTTAGAAGATGTATGAAACGTATATGAGCTTAAGGTCATTCAAAGAAAATCTGAAATTAAAAAAGGAACTTTAAAGCATATCCCCAGTAAACCAGACATTAATCTAAGGGGAAAAACATTAATAACCCTTTATGAAGAATTTAGTCTTTTTGTTTCCAAGCTAGATCACAGGTCTACCCAGTTGAAAGGTGAAGATGGCTCATCTATTAAATAGCTATTGGAGCTAGATGATATATGATGATTAATTGTAATATGCAAAGTCTGTCTCAGGCGTACAGACCTCATAAAGCCAAAGATGACACAAGTGGGTTATTAGCTCCCATCATAGTGGTAAAATAAGCCAACTTGTGGTCTAATTATAATTGTATATATATATATATGATTACAATGAGTGTTCTGACAGTATGTAAAGACAGAATGTAAGTATTCGTGTTTTTACCTGTAGTCTTTCATTTGGTTTAATTTCAAATGTAATGCTTGATTTGCCAGCAAATCTAGAAAATATGGTTCCAGACGCTGTATGATTTTTACTGTATTACATGCTGAGGCTGCCCCTGGGAAGGTATTTATTTCTCTCCTCCTTGTCAATAATGAATGACCCTACATAGCAGAAACCTTATTAGAGTCTATGTTTAATGATTGCCCTAGTGATATGAGTGGCCTGATAACAAATTGAAATGTCAGACACTCTATGACCCTCAAATAATATTGAAATCTACCAGCCCCTATTAAAATGCCTTCAAACTATATTATCCTGTGGTAATAGATCAGTTACTTACCCCAACTAATATAGTTATCATGTGGGACACTGCAGCATGATCCTTTTAATCAAAGGAGTCAAAAAAAGCAGTGGAACAGTGGGTAAAAATGAGGTATTGTCATAGCAAGTCATGATGAACCTGCTTCATTAAGGTGGATAACTGCCCAGGAAGAAAGAAGGCTGTGATTGATATTCATGCGGTGTGTCATATTGTAAAAAGAAAGAAGTAACTTTCAAATTTGACTGAACAGGATTTTCTCTCCCTCTCTCGCCCTCTCCCTCCCGCTGTCTCTGTTTTAATGGATTATTTTATTGCAAAAACCATAAGCTACTTTTATTGGTCCAAGTGCCAGCCAACGTGTTCTAGTGTTGCTATAGGAAAAAAAACACCCACAAATCCACCCAAGAAAGACTTTTTCATCAGTATTTCCAACAGCTCCTCTGGCACTTTTACATGGAGAGCATGGCTGTAATTTTTTCCTGTTTCCAAATATATACACTAAGGAGTATCAATAATAAAAAAGTAATATTCATCACCATAATTATAACAAGGAAGGCAAAAGTAACAGCAATTGTAATAATTGAAAAAACAGTATTACGTCCTTCTTCCTTAGAACTTGCCTCTCACTGAATTGTGTTAATGTGTAGAGGTCATATTTACACGGCATCAATAATTGCACTTGAATTGGAGCATTGTACATAGATTTACCCATAAGATTAGAATGACAAAGAGAACTCATGGTAATCTCAGACTATCTCAAAGCACTTGATCCCCTTGAAGCTGATGGGAACCTGTCTTTCTACTGTGGAAGATGCTGAATTGTACTTGCCTGTGGGATTCTCTGTCCCATTCCTTACTATGGAAAAGAAGATGGGGTTAGACAGGGAGTCTGCCAAGTGATAACTTCCAGGTCCTCCCTTTTTAAAGGGAGGTCAGGGAAATTGTGACATTCTGAGCCAGAGTGTAGCTCCAGACTAGCACTTAGTATTTTTACATATATACACCGAGACTTCCAAGGCCAGATTTCAGACCTTATGACTTTCCAGCTGAAATACCTCTGACTGACTCTACAGCTGCTCTGCTGAAACGTCTAGGAGCATCTAAAGGTTGTACTTCATAGGATTCCCAAGGGCATACTTACTTGACAAGTGAACTGCTCCTGGGACCTTGTGCCTTTCTCCTCCCCACTTCCAAATACCATATCAGCCCTTCTGGTAAAGGATTTGTGGCTGATGTCAGGCAAAGCAACTAATTCAGTGTCTTTCCTAGGGGAGTCTTGAGCAGAGTAAGGGAGATGTGTAGGAAGCCTATGCTGAGCCTGAGCCTGGGTTTGCATACAGCTCAGTATGGGAACCCTCCGGGTTTTGATAGCATAGGATTTGAGCTTAAAGTCTCTATACCATAAACCCCTGGATGAAAAATCAGGATGGTAGTATTTATCTACTAAGGTTATGTGCATGAGCATGTACCACTTGTGTGGAGAGGAACGTCAGCCCGCTTCTATGCCTTCTTCCCTGCCCTGCAGCCACCTCCTCTAGCAGTGCCTTCTCCTACATGCTTTCCACCCTGCCCCAGTACCTCTATGCTAAAATTTTGGATGACTCTCTAATCAAGCTACAGAATCATGACTCCCAGTTATGATTCTTTTCTCCATAAACCACTTAAACTAACATCCCAGTGCAAGAGCTCTCTAAAGCTCACACAGTTATAACTGACTCTGACTTATGGCTATAAGCGAAGGATGAAAGTTGCAACCTGGCTTCGGAAGGATCTTCTGCAGGAGTTGAAAATTGTGAGAATATTTTGGCAGAAGTTTTGTATGAAGCGTGGCTATATTCAGCTCTGTTCTAGAGAAAAAAAAAAAGACTTTGTAAAAATAGCTCCATGTTTATCGTCTTTTTATCCAACAGAGCTAGCTTACAAATAAAAACATGGGTGCTGTACCTGCCATTCCCACAAACTTACTGTGGGCTTTTGCTGTCAGCCTTATCTTCCCTTCATTTCACCTATCATCAGCAGCAATAAAGACCGGCAGGCCAAATTAGCCCCCTTGAGATGACTGTGTAACACAGTGGCTTCAAATCATACTCTCGTTGACACCCCTGCAGCCCCCTTCACGTCAGTGGTTTTCCACGGGTAAAGTTGGCTGAGCTTAGTGAATATTTCACTGAGGATGTGCAAAAGATATCAGGCCCCGTAGCTTACAGCTCTTTGCTGCCTTACTCTGCAGTAGGGAAAGAGAAGTGAGCTCTAGAAATCAGTTATATCTTCATTGTCATGTATTGTATTCATATTTGATGAATTCTACAGGACTTCTTTCAGTTGTTTAACAGGCTTGAATTGCTTCTGACTATCTGAAAAATACATAAAAGCTTGATTTGTTTTCCCCCAGGGTCAGCTTTTGATTGTGAGCTGCATTTGGAAGGGCCCTACCCTACAGTGAAATCTGCCCGAGGACAGAGAGCGCCAGTACGGTCTCACTGCCGGGATGGGACCTACACTGATCCCACAGAGATGCATTCCTCAGCTCAGTTTCACACACCGCCAGGAGGTCCAGTGAGTTGCCTTTGGAGCTGAAGGCAATGGGACCACTTGCTGGGCATAAAGTTAAGCACATGCATAATACAGAACCAGTCTCGAGATACCTGTATTTATTCCATTGAGTCCAGAAATACTAATGGTTTGAATTTTCAAATTAAAATTTCAAATCTACTATCCAAGAATATTTGAGACAAAGTGCTTATGATAAATTTTTCCAGCTGAGATTTTCTTGGGGAGACCTTTCCATAACATGGGATATGTTTCCGTGTACTTCTGAATGCAGAAATAGTCAGGCAAGGCATAAATAGTGTCAGACAAATCAAGAACACACTCAGTCATGGATACAATTTTTTTCACACAATTTGTCCAGCTTCACTGAAACTCTTGACTTGAGTAAATTTGAAAGTCCAGGAAAAAAATATTTTGCTATCTTGTTGTCATGTACCTGATTAACTTGGTTAGAAACCAAAGGAAGTTCATAAATATTATTGTCTATTTTTGTATTCAGCATTCTGTATTAACCTATGTTGTTGACCTGAACATTTATTAAGTATCCTCTACATTTTGTCATGTAGTTCTTCATATAGGCTATATTATACTTCCAAATGCCCTCCTGTTTTGGTAATTTTCCTTTCATCCCTGGTGGCCTTTCTCACTCTTGCCATATCTATTGTGAGATGGCATATGTAACCTTCGGGCATGTAGAATATTAATCCATCTTTGATCGCATTCCCTTGTGCATCCTTCCCCACAGCTTTCTGATTTTCCTCCAAAATAAGCTCTGAAGCAATTCAACATCTTTATTTTTATTATTGTGATCAGTTCACTTTAGTTTTAGGTAACAACACTGGCTCTATTTTTTTTTTTTTGGTCTGGTTTTTTTTTTTTTTAAACATTTCTCCCATGCTTGGGTGCTGATCCTTTAGAAGTTTCTTCTTTTGCTGCTTTTTGTTTTTATTTCCCTGAATCCCTGTTTGCTTCACAGAAGTAAATATCAGAATACACAACCGCTAGACAGATTTTCTAAACTTGGTATAGCAGATATCAAAGGAGGAAAAGGCTTTTTCCATCACCACTTCCCTGTCAGTGCAGGACTGCTTGTCCTGAGTGATTTTGCTAGCCACCCCTACTCAAAAAGCATCCCACTAGTATGATCTTCTACTCTTTCAGAGGCTACAAATACTTTACTGTAGTAAATAATAATATGTTGTTCCTGCGTGTTAATCAAGGCAATGACAGGACTCCTGTGATTCCTTTCGCAGGATGTGATTGCTCCTTTTCCAGACATTTGTAGGACTTTCCTTCACTGTATCATACCATGTTAGCTCATAGAAGTGTCCTTTGTTCGTCACTTTCTACCATGCTTGAGTCGGTGGTGTTGTTCTCAGCTCACTCCACCTTGCCAGCCTTCAGACTCTGTATCCCGAACATCAGAGACAATTTACACACCAGAAGCTATTTGTAGAATTTTTCCCTCACAAATACATCTGAGTTAAGGCAATGTCACGTATATTTGTCTTGAAGCTAAATTGGTATCCTGAATAAAACCCGACGGCCTGAGTCTCTCTGTCCGTGAGCCAGTGCCCCTGTGTACACAGCCCACGATTGTGTTACCCTTTTGCACCCATCCGGGTAGGGGATTCTCCTGTGTAATTTGTTGCCCACTGTCGCCTTGAGGTTTTTGCCTCCTATTGAATTTGTGGCTTCCCCCAGTCCAAGTTATTCTTCCCCTGTGGCATGCATTAGCTCGCATTTTTACAAGCTGAATCTCATTTTGCTCTTCTCAGCCTGTATTTCTCTGAGCTGGAGAGATCCTGACTTGTATAGTATCTCCCAATTTAGCATCATTTGCAAATTTAATGAATGTGGGTTTATTTTGCCATCTTCATGATTATTAATAAAGGTGGTAAGTAAGTATTGGTCCTACTATAGGGCCCTGTGGCTCTGCTCATCCCCCTTCACATCCGTACCCCATCCCCTCGCACCCCAAGCTCTCTGCATTGCACTGGCTGGCAGTACTCCCTCCTTTCGGGAGCTCCAGTTCCATCCTTTGCGTACTTCTACGTAAATCTAGTACGCGTGTTAACTTGTGATATAACTGGTTTACCGAAATCCACATCTGTGATACAGACTGTACCTCAAACACTCAGAAGTTTAGGAAATATGACAAAATGTAATGATAAGTCTCACCGGTCTGTTACTCAGCTCTGATGTAATGTTTGCGTTAGACCACAGTACTGCAGCTCTGGTCTTGAAGTCAGTGACAGTTTAACAGTTTAACGGGTTTTGTCCCCTCATTGGTTTTGTTAGGTGTGTGATTTCCCCTCTGCTTATGTACAGAGCATAGTTTTGAGTGTGGATTCAGTTAGACTGTGTTGACATTACCTTGTACCCTCTGTTCACTTATTTTTCCAGAATAAGCATCTTGATACTGCTCCGCAGAAGGAGGTGAAGAGGGTGGTAGGAATTCCTAGTTTGTGTGTGACTTTGCTTACATCTACAAGTTTTGCTAGCATGGCAACACGTGGCTGAAAAGTCACCTCAATAAGCGGCACAGGATCCAAGTGTACATGGGTCTTTAATGGCAGAACAACCTTTTTCTACTGTTATTCTCTTCAGAAGCTTCCTAGAGGTTATGGCAAAAGAACATGTCTTTTTTTTCTTTCTTTTTTTTTTTTTTGGCATAAGTTGTGTTTTTCCAAGAAGGCTTTATGCAAGGTTAATAGGTGCTTAGCAACTTCTCTCAACAAATGCACCGCATATTTCGGCCAATAATTGGTAGGAAGAGACAATAAGTAATAAGTCGAAAGTAACTTAAGTACTAAGCAGTAGTGAGAGCTGCTTCTGCCTCAGTTACCAGCATTAGGATCAGGCAATTTCAACGCTGTGGAAACCACAAAAGAAGGAAGAAAATGGGATGGAAGCAGCAAAAAGGCCAGGTGCTCTGAGAGATGGATAGTTAGTTTACATCTTCAGCAAAATGCATCCATTTTTCTGTTAAGCACCAGCCTACAACCATGCCCTCAGCAAATTACATAATCTCTCTGTAAAACGGGTCTATATCATAAAATGTAGAGACTAATTTGAGGCCTGCAGATGTTGGCATGGACAGGCAGTAATTTTAATGTGAAGCTATCTGCTAGCTCTTGCAAAGGAAACATAGCTCAAACAATCTCTTCTCTTTTTTAGTAAGTGAAGGTTTTACAAAGTCAATTTAGTTACAGATTATATTCAAATCCTGTTCAAGCAGACAGGCTTCTAGCTACCGTCTCCAAAATATTCAGTTCCACAGTCTCCCTCCAGCTGTGGTGCAGACTGTTACATCAACCAGATACTCATGACTGATGCAAAGTATAACTAGTCTGCATAGTCTGTAGCTCCTCAGGTTTCCTATCTGTTACTCTGTTGTGAAAAACAGATTAAAACCCAACAGTATATTTCAGTCTCTCAGGCATTTTTGTGCCTGTTTATTTTTAAGACATCTTTTTCTTGCTTGCTTTCTTCTCTATTTATTTTTCACTGATATATTTATAAGTGTGCTTCTCTTTTCCTCTATACCTGTAGCTGGCATTTACCCTTACTTTTTCCTTTCTCAGCTGTGGTTGAATATTCTTGTTTCATTGCCTCCTTCCTTTTTCATTTCCAGTTGACAGCATCATTGTAAAGGTGAACTAAAAAGAAAATTGGAAATTCTGTTTACTTCACCACTATGCACTGAATGCCCCACCTATTGCAGTCTAACAGAGAAACTCATAATGAGAATAAGCTGCACCAACAATGTCTTTTCTCTGCAGATCTCAACATAACTTGCAGGGATGGTTAATGTTTAGCATTGCTGTTGTGTTGCTGCACAAACGTGGCCTTAAGCAGATTGCTATAGGACAAGATGCATTGGTGCTACCACATCGCATATGCATTTCAAATCTTATTTCTTATTTATACCTACTTACCATACTTACCATACTTACCATCCTGACCCTTTCCTATCAAATCTGTAATGCTTTTTCTGACTAAACTTAATATATACGGTGAGGTGAAAAAGGCTTCCCAAGGCTAGACTTCAGAGTGGGTTGAAAATATCTGTGGTAGAGTTATGTCCTGTTTCCAGGGATCTGTGCATCGGAGGAAGCAAATCTAAGCGTGCATCTGATGAAGCTCAGGTGTCACAGGTGTATCACAAAATATCTTCTGTTTTAAATTCCTGCTTCCATTTGGGGAGTATTTCTGGATGGTGGAGGCCAGAATGGAAGTAAATAAAAGGAATAACTTCATTTTTGGCCGGTCTATAAGATCTGTATCTTTCTGAGCAGTGAGAGTTATTTTTAGTGAGTTGCATCACTGGTTCCTGGCAGCCATAGCAACTAACATCCTCTTCTGCACAGCAAAGAGAAAACAGAGAAGCCAAACTTCACTGTTACCCTGGCCTCTCTTTCTGTCCCACCACTGCAGCAGGTTTAGGTTTAGTACAATTGCTTCACACGTTTCCCTCCATGTTCCTAGCTCCACCACAACATGAAGGATCAAACTTCAGCAGTGAGGCTGCCCCGTCTTGTGTTTCGTTATGTTTGCCAACTTGCCACCCGTATTTCCTCTTTATGATGATGATGCTGTCAGTCTTGGGTGAGAATATCAATGGGACATACACAGGACCATGGAGTAAAACCATGGCCAGTCCTGTAAGAAATGCCAAGAACAGCCTTCTACTTATTGATCCAGAACCCATAGCTCCTTTTTAAGTCTCTACGCCTGAAAACAATAGTTTTTTCCCCATAAATTAGCTCATTTTATAAAGCAGAAACCCAGATGCATGGGAATGGGATGAGCTTTGGTATTTCCTACCAGAAAGGCAAAGAATGAAGAAATTATTCTGTGGTTTTTTCCACTTCTAAATGTGTAAGTCTGTCACTGACTTTGTCAACACTTTAGCACAAGACACCAAACAGCTTGTGCAAGCAGTACAAGGTAATGTCCTTCAGTCACCATTGACTTGGCAGAATTGTAACTAACGGTCTAGAAATGACATTCCTTGTCATATTACCAGTCTATTAAATCACCGTTTTCCCCCATTGTAATTACTGGATGGCTATACTGGCTGTTATCGGTTAATTTATAAACGTCTTGTACGTCATCTGTTATCTATGACTGTGCTGATTTGTTTCTGTATGTTATTTGTTTCTGTAAGTTATTATCTTTGCAAAAAAATTTACTTAAAAAGGACAGCTGGAGAAGGAATCAGAGAAAGGCACACTATGATTGTTGGGAATAAGGAGCAAATGGGAAGAAGTTGGGAACAGACCTCTCCTATAAGCTCTGGGTGACTGCTGTATCTTTGGAAGAAGCGAAGCATCAAAGGCTGAACACAATGAATAAAGTTGTGGATTTGCCCGCAGACATTGCTATTACCTGGGCTTCTGAGGAAGCATGAAAAGGGCCAGTAGAGACATTTTGCATTGCTTGTGTTCAATGTCAATTCTATTTCAGAAGATCCAACATAACAGTTATTTCATGCTTTTTTTTTTTTTTTCTTGGAAAGAACATTCACAATGCAGATAACCCGTGTTTTCGGGAACAGATTATGCCAATTTATTGTATATTCAGTATTTGTGGAAGACACCACATGCATTCTCATGTTTTTGAGTGAAATTATCCACTACGAGATGCTGAAGTGACTGAGATTATTCAACTGACTCCTCAGTAGAGTCCCACCCATGGTGCTATTGGGTTGTGTTTGTCAGCAATTCCACCCTCAGAAATTGTCAGGTGCAATGCAAGAGACATCTTGTATGAAAATATTGTGGGATGTGGACTCCATGGAAAACCTGCCCACCAGAAGACTTCTTGTTCTTGACAATTCAAAATAACTGTAACATCTGAAAGGTGGCATTTTTGTATGTCTCTAGAAGTGGAAGACTGCTACAAAGATTTAACTCCTGTAAATATATTTGGGAAAATATCAGTTTAAAAAGACAGAATATAATTTGATCAGGGTGAGGAGATGAAATTATGAAAATTTAAGACAATCTGATACCCTCTGCAATGATGCTATTTGCCTACTCCTGCTTCTGCCTTCCAGATGATGTTGGACTCTATTCCTCTAGCCTACAATTACAATAAAGATATTGAATCAGATTACTGTACAATTACAGATATTGAGCTCAGGATTTTGTTTGTTGCCTTTTTGATGTATTTGTTGAGTCAAAGAAAGGGTTGATGGCTTAAAAAGTTAGATTTCCAGTAGGGGCTTAGAGATGGGAATTCTGGAGTGTTATAAAAGAGATACCATTTCCTTCCTGGCTAGTCTGATAGGATCAAAGTTAGGAAATACTGTATCTCCTAAGGGAAAGTGATCTCTGCTTTCCAGAGGGGTAAGAGGCTCTTTATGTCTTATCTTTCTTATCTGTCTGTCCTATCTCTAGCTATATTCATGTGAACATGATATAGGCCTGGGACTATGCTCATGAAATATACATTTTTGTGTTAACTTATTTTTCCTGAGTTGTATGATTTAACCTTGTTGGGGAAATATCTGTAAAACAAATTCCACTGTTTTAATAAATATAGGGAGACAGAGTCTAAATATTAGGCTTACCCTGTGTACGGGCACAAAAATAATATTGCCTGGACTAAACCATATCTCTCTGCCCCTCAGAACCTCATCAGAGAATAATTGTACATACCTAGATAAATCAAAAGAGAGTCACAGCCTGATGCAAGAAATGAGATTAGAGGCTATGACTGAAGTATCTTAGGTCTCCCTGATCAAGGCAAGCTATAGAGCAGTGGTCAGAAAAGAAAGAAGGAGGATGAGAGAAGCCATAATTGAGAATCAACGTCACAGACGATACAATAATAGAGGCAGGGGAGACCTTTTGCCACTCGCCTTGTGAAGAAATTCCATGCAAGATTGTGTTGTATACTTGTGGTAATGCTTGTATTTCCATGTGAATAGAAATAGCTCTTCGTGCAGGGACATTCCAAAGGATCAAAATTTAAATTTAAACCAGACCAAGATTTTCAGAAGTTTTAAACCGTTAAAAATAGTTTATTCAAGCAATAATCCCCTTAGAGTTGGTTATTACCACTATTAATGACTTGCTAGTTAAAACATTAATGGCCCATAACCAAAAACTGCTGGTAATGACCGATTTCAAAGGATATTATTGCTTAATTAATGACACTTCACCTATCTGCAGTCAGTTTTGTAGGTATCCATTTTACTGTCTGTTTCAGGCTACTAAAACCAGTTATTACATGTGAAGGAAACATCACAAAGAGGAAAGAAGTAGATGCTTATTTTCTGGTTGTTTTGCATTTTGTGGCCTGTCAGCTAACTTGCATCTGAATTAACTTGTCTCCTATTAGTATATTGCCTCTTATTAGGAATTTTATGTGCACTGAAATTGCATGTTGAAACTGCATATTGAAAAGAAATGCGTGCTTTTGGAAGAGACTGTTAGATGAAAATTTAAAATATGTATTTTAAATCATTGTTTTATAGATCACCTCTTTTCCGTCTCTTTGGTCTGAATGACAATTTCTTTCACAATATCCCATTTTCATGCATCGGTTTGTCATGTCCTGCCTTAGGAACCTTTTTGGCTTGTTGATACCATGATTGTGCTAGCTTGTAATTTACACATCATGTTGATGACAAAGGGCATGTTGTAGGAACACAACTAGTGAAAATGAAGTAAGCTGAAATGCTAGGAGGCAGGATGACTACAAAGTGTAAAGGGAGTGATAAAAATTGGATCTATTTACTCAAAAGTCTCAGACTTTGGTTTCCTGGGTGTCCACCGTTCCCTACGCTTGTAGCTGTCATGCTCAGGAATAGAACACAGTGCAAATCCCCTGTAACAGGCACTTTTAACATCAGTAGCCTAATTCCTGCTTGCCCCTGTACTGCCTCACACACTCAACAACAGAAGTGAGAAAAGACTTTCATACAGGGACTTTCCATGAGTATAAAACTAACTGTGTTTGTATTGTGTCATATGGACATCTTCAGTCCTTTTATGACAATGGTTTCTCAGGAGCCAGTCCTACAAACCCTTACAAGATTAATCTTATTCTCCCAAATGCTCCCAGGTCACAGTAGCAGAACAGTTCTGGGGACTGTAAAGATGATCATTCCCGTGACCATAAATCTGACTGCGAGCTCAAGCTTTTAGGTACTCAGTAATGCTTTCAGTGAGCCATATTCTTCTCTAAAAACTGTAGCAGCTCGTGGAATTATTGGCAAGGCATTCTAGTGTATTTCCGGTATTCATTCTTCTTTAGTGGAATATTTCAGAAAATACAAAACTTGACTGTACACAACTTCACATTGAATAGCTCTTTAACTTTCCAGTTATAACAATTTTCTTTTAAAGTCCATTTTGATCGGTTCTGCTGAACATCTCTGCAGCCCATCTTATTTCTAGATCCCAAGTTGAGAGACTAAGAGCTTTGCTAAGAGCACAGGGAGGAGTTCAGTGCACACACAGATGGTAAAACCTCAAATGAAATTACAATTAAAAAAATATTTAAATTAAAGATAATCTTTCATTGTCTAAGAAAATAGGGTAGCTGTACAACAATACGGTTGTTCCTTGCACTCCTGTGGGCTTTATTGCTTTCATTTAAACAAATTTTGGGCTACCAAAAGATGATAATTTTAATTTGAGATGAAGGCCTGCCATCTGTGTACATAGTGGACTCCTTTCCCTTATGTATTATCTACGCAAATAACACCCATTTTATTGTATGGGGAATGTGATGAAGATAATAAAAGTGAATAGAGACAGGTGCTGATCAAACAGATGTTATATTAGTCTGACTTCCTCTACCTGGCTCATGAGTGTTCTTCAACGTAGACATACATCACTCCCAATATTTTAAGTCTGAGCTAACCCTACTGACTTGCATTGTGATTTACTGGGTCAACATAAAGGAACAAACAGATGTTATTGAACTCCAGTGGCTTTTGTTGTAGATATCTGGAGGTGAAAAGCTACTGCAGACTTCCAGTGGGTCACTGCACCTTTGTCTCTTGCAACAACCGGCCTTCCATGAATCTCATCCTTTAATTTTTTGTCTGTGCTGACATTTTCAAATGAGTGAAATGAGAGGAACAGCATACAGATATCGAGAAACGTTTACACAAGTAACTCTGCTCTATAAAACCATCAGTACTGCATAATCTATATCTGAACTTCTTCAGATATAGAATAAATTATCTCAATGTAACCCATGTGGAATGTAGGCTAAAGCTGATTTTAATGCTAAACTGAACCTATTTTGAATCCATTTCAGTGAGATGGTTTAATTAACTAGACCACTTCTCCTAGCCCTGCGTACTCAATGCAAATTAATGGCACTCGGAATACACATTCTCTCAGTGTCTTGATGCTGTTTGCTGCCTGTGAATCCTATCTCCCGTCCCACACCTTGCACTTGCACGAATGATTAACTACCTCCAGAACTCATTTCCTCCTAAGTGGCTTCACAGTATTTTTCTTCCATGGAAGGAAAATATGGTGGGTGAGCCAGCACAAAGCCATTTTCAAAGGTGTCTGTACTATTGTGCCAGAGTCATTGTTTCTGATAACTTATGCTATAATATAGATACAAAAGACGTACTATATTACCTATTTACTTCATACTCTATCACTTACCCAAGGGCAAAGATGAGGGGTCTATTTTGTATTAAAAATATGCTCTTTGTGCTAGAGGTGGGGGTAGGAGTTGTAGGCAGACTCAGAACTGAACATTTATTTAAATATAGCAACTAGACAAAGACAGCATGAGAAATCATACGGCGTTTTTGCAGGGACACCAAGCAGCTCCTCTCCTGAATGTGAATGGTGTTGAGGCCATGATATGGACTGTGTCACCCTTGTGCCCTTTGTCGCTGAGAGGGAATGCAGTGTAAAAGCTGGATTTTCTGCTTCATGAGATTCCCACATGTAAACCTTTCTTTTTTTTTTTTTTTTTTTTTTTTTTTTTTCTTGCCAGAAGGGAATAAGAAACAGAACTGCTGAAAATCCTTTCAAGTCAAGTTCTGAGAAAATCCAACCTTCTCAGTTCCTACCTGAAGAGCACTGCCAAAATGTCAAGTTGAGATGAAACCCTGACAGGTCACTTTGGTGCGGGCTATAGAGAGAGACCTCTGAAAAGCTGTCTTTGTTTCCTTGTGAGCATCAGACACGAAATCCTATTCTCGCTCTTAAGCTCTTAGTATTCCTGGAGGCCCCTAGCAGAGAGTGCATCTCTGTCAACTGGGTGCTCTGTTAAATCTCTGTAACAGAGGGTTACCACCCTAAAGGACCTCACGTTAGAAGGCCAACATGACACAGGAGGTGATGTGGAAAAGCGCTGCTGTACTTACTGGGACTGAAGCAAGAGCCACCCGGATCCTTTCTTCCACTATCGGCAACAGGCAGAGGCTCTGATACAAACACATGAGGCCTCAGCAGGTCAAAAAGTGACGAGGTCTGATGCAGAAGATCTGCAAGGGCTTAGCAAGCTGAAGGTAGCCATCGTTCTGGAAGGAGACAGCAGAGAGTCAGGAAAGCCACCGCATCGCTGCCTAGAGCAGTAGGGTGGTAGATTCCTGCTAAAAGGAACCTCAGCCTGGCAGCCACATGGGGAAACTGCTGTTTCCGTTGCCCTAAAAACAGGAGCTGCAGGTTGCTGTCCTATGCTTCACCTCTAATGTCAGATCTGAAACATCAGCCCAGAGGGGCTGGTGGAGAATGGGAAACGGTTGCTTGCACTGGGAAGATGGCGTGCAGGGAAATAAGAACCCCCCTGGCCTCGTTACCACCAGGAGCACCCATAAGAGGTACTCCTTTCTGGTAGTAACTAATCCTGCTTGGAATTCACTACCAGAAACAGTGACTCAGTGTAATTTGCATTTCATAACAACTGGGCTTCTCAAATGTTTATGCTATATTAAAAAGTTACTATACTACTGCAGAATTTTGCAGAAAGGTTTGATTGAAAATATAGGAATGCTTCTGTGTCCTGCTTTGTAGCGTTTTCCAGATGTGATCCTTGTGGAAGTATTTGCCAACAAATGCGGTGTTTTGTCTTTAAGTTTGGAAACTTCCTTCTCGCATATGTCACAAGTACTCACTACTCCTTATATCTTTGAAGCGTTTATATGCAGTGTTATGTAAACTGTCTGTTACAAAGGAAAACGGTGTTTCCAATGTGCGAGTGAATCTCACATTTGCAAAAATGAGCTCCTAGAGTGTCCGGCTCATTCTAGACCCAGCCCGTGGCCACCTGGGCGCTTCCTCTGCCCACCTGGCTGCACTGGGGATCACGCGCTGGATTCGGTTCTTTCGGGAGGGGACTTGGTGCTGCTGCCTACGAGGATGGGGTTTTGCCCACGTAGCCCCCTTTGCGCTCTTGCCCTAATGCCATGGGTGGGGGTCAAGGCTGGGGCAGCTTAATGAGATTCTTTTGCCTCTTCCTGATTCCTCGGCTCACTAAGCGGCTCCTGCAAAACGGTATAGCTATTTATATCGTCAGAGTTGTGAAACAGGGAAAAACTGAGCTCTGTATAGCTCTACCCAATACGTAGTCCTGTACAATACCGCTAAGCACAGAACAATCCAAGACTCATTTGCATCTGACATTTTCCAAGTACCTACTGCTGTGCGGTTCACTTAAGCCCATATGGGCATACTTTTTATTATTGCTAGCTATGGCAACAAATCCAATAGTGTTTTATATATTGCCAGCATAGCTGATTGGCATGAAATAAAAAACAGCCGGTGAAGACAAAGCTAGTTGAACAAGGTAAAGTTTATTAATTTTTTAATGTTTTTTCTTGAGTAGGAGGGTACGTTAACTATCTGTTGGGAAGGCAGTGTAAATCAGTTCACATCACACCTTGTAAAAGAAGAGAAAAGATGTGTCTCTAGAAGGAAAAGCAATCAACAGAAGGGGTGGAGAAAAAGTATAAATCAGGATGGTTTATGCTTTTTTCCACCTTGTTGTAGATTGCTTTTCCTTCAGTAACCTCCCTCCCTCCTTCTCCCCCTTCCTCTGTCCTTCACTAACATCTCAGCTTACCTCCGTATACACCTTCTCACAACATCTGAATGTGTTATAAAAGTAAAAGCACAGTTTATAGTATGGGCTGAGTGTTGTGTTACCTCTCTTTTCATTCTAGACAGGGGAATGTCCAACCCACAGGAAGTTTTTGATCAATAACAACTTACATTGAATTTATACTCTGCTGCTGAGCTATGGACTGGAGCTAGCCAAACTTTGTTTCTAAAGTGCCTGAATCCCTGTGAGTCTGTACTGCTACGAGAGCGTGAGGCCATCTTGATGGTGTCTGCTGAAGAACTTCTGCAGCCCTTGACATGGACATCACCCTAGCCCAAGCCATAACCAGTGGGAGATCGCGTTGCTGATGTAACTGCTGATAGACTTGTGGGACCGAGACAAAAAGTGGGGTCTTACACAAGGGCAGTGTCCTGGTTCCAGCAAGGATGGGGTTAATTTTCCCAAGGAGCCGGCAGGGGAGGCAGGTATTCCATACCACGTGACCCATGCCCAGCCATAAGAGGAGCTAGCCGGGGAGGGGGAGTTACTCGCCACTTGGGGGCGGGCTCTGGCGGCGCGGGTCTGGTCGGCGCGGGTCTGGTCGGCGCGGGTCTGGTAGGCGCGCTGCGTGGCGGTACTGTAATCGCGCTCTTGTAATCCTTTATCGGTGTTATTGTTTTTCTTTCTTCTTCCCTTTGGCCGTTCTGTTAAATTACGCTATTTCAACCCACGAGTTTTGCCTTTTTCTGCCAATTTTTCCCACGGCTGCGGGAGTGGAGCGAGCGGCTGCGTAGTTCTTTGAGACTGGCTGAGGCCAAACCATGACAGACAGCTTGATTTTCTTGGCTGTATGATTATTTTTGTGTCCATTAGATTTAGGTGCCAAATTCCTGTTCTTCATCTTTTCATGAAGTATTGAAACACCTGTTTCAAAAAGGCTTGCTGCTGAGATTGTACTCTTTCCTTTTCCGCAGTCTCGGTTTGAAAGGATAATCTTAGTGGGATTCCAAGTCTTAGGCTCTGTCTCTGAATGATCTTATAGCAACGTGTGACAGTTGCAATCCTTTAGTTCTAGTAACTATAATTCCATTTAAATTCTGAGGAGAGAAATGCAGCATTCTCACATGGTCCTTGTGATCAAACTAGAACAACGAACTTCAGCTCTGTCTTCATAATCCTCTTAGGAAAAGGAGTGTATGATAGTGCTCATCCAGATATACCATTATCAGGCAGAAATGCATGTTGGTGTTTCAGAGAGGAGGATCAAGAGTTGCATTACAATGCTAAGGTAAGGCACACAATGATGGATGTACTTGTGCTAACACATCTACTGGAAACATGAGACCTTCTTTTAGAGAGATGAATACAGTCAATGAAAATAGAAAATGCAATCTGTGGGTAACTAGGAAGATGATTTCAGCTAGACTTTTCCTTTCTTGCAAGTCTTGCTTAGGTGCCTTGCTTAAAGAACGCAATCAACAAATTTGCAATAAAATCTTATAAATTTGCAGGTCTCAGCCTAACAGATACAATATATTGCACAGTAAGGTCTGAAAAGGGAATCTAAGTTTCCTTAAGATTGTTTTGTTCTTTAATTCAGATAGCAACTTTACTTTTCAGTCCTGTTTATTGAGAACATATTTCACAAAGCTGCTTAGGTGATATCACAGTTTTATGTTGAAATGTGAACATAGCTGCTGTAATGTGGCCTGATTTACTGAATGTCCACGAGGACAAGCAAAAACAACATCACATTTCATGGATTTTTTTTTTTTCCTGTGGGGTAACAAATACTTTAAAGAAAATGATGTATAGAGAAGCCACACATGGGACTCCAGCGCTTCGTCTTTTGTTATAAATCCTAGAGTGGCTCCTTTACTTCAAGGCGAAGAGGTCTAGGTGGTTGCTGATATTGCTCCAGAATGATGTATTAATCTATGCTTTTAAAATAGGCTTCAAGAGCTCCATTACAGGAAAATCTGTTAACTGGCTGCTATCAGCCGCAGTTATTTGTATTTCCTTTGGAACTCAGCTTTTGGCATTGCCACCCTAATCATATGGGATAAATCTCTGAATTTGTATAAATCAAAACCATATAATTTGTACAACTATTTCATCTTCCCTCCAAGTTCTTAAAACACTTCCAATCAAGGCTGAATTTAACTAGGAAGGAGGCAAGTGTTTCTATTCTCATTTTACAGATGGACAAATTAGGGCATGGATAAATTTCCTGATGTACGTAATGATGGCATAAGAGGTTTTTGCAAAAACAGGGGAAGAATCCAGACGAACAGGAAAAGAATAGTTTTCCTGTTACACACACTTGGAATATTCATTTTTTGGTTTTCTCTTACAAAAAAAGAGCAAGACGATTAAGAGTAAAGATGGAGAAATGTAACACAAATGTCTTTTTTTTTTCCATATGGCACCCCAAATACCCAGATCATTCAACTTTTGTGTTACTTTTTAAAATTTACATTTAAAAAACCCCATTACTAAGATACACTAGAAGGCAGTCTTTCCTATTAGGTATTTTAATTGTTAAAAATAAAAAGTGTAATGATTCGGCATGTGTTTTTGAGAAACTGTTTAACCCTTCCTATCACAAGAACTATGCAGCTAAGCACAGAGAAAGAGACAATAGGGAGGAAAGGAATATTTCTTTTCTTTCTCTTTATATGCTTTCAGAGATGAGACATAAATTACAGTGAAGTTAACAAACACCGAGACCCTTTGGCATTTGACACAAGAGCCTTTTCTCTTTAATTTGGCATCCTAATAATGCTCGGAGTCCGTTCGTTCGAGCAAGTCACTGGCAGATGCTTTATTGTGTCTGTTGTTTCTCCTCTGGGGCTGTACATTAGGTTAAAATATCACAAATAGCTGCTATTAAAGTGTGAGTCACAGTAGCTATAATTTTTCATGACAGCCAAAGAAAATGTGACATGTTTAGGAAACTCTGTCATTGATGCTAACACTCACATCTTCAGGCAAATGTTTAATGACATACTCAGCATGCTGTGCAAACTCCACTATCTACCAAACAAAAGGTTACTACTCGAGAACTATAAATATTCGGAAATGTCACTAAACAATAGGAGCTCTTTTCTTCCTGATCACTGAAGGCAAGATAGAAATCGGACTGATATGAACTGCAAAAAAGGAGAGGCTTTTTACATATGCAGTTATTTTTGTTTGGCTCCTGTAAACACTCTGTTTTAGCCTATCTACCGTCTGTGCTTAGTGCAGAACCACAGCTTTCCTCTTTTGTTTTGATTGAAGCTTTTGTCTGGCAGTGAGCATCCAGGCTTACTACTGTTCGACTGCTTTTATTCTACTGAACAGGAGGTAACTAACGCAGACATGCATACACCCTCTGAGACGGCACAGCATAAAGCCAAAAATCCTTTCTGCGAGCAGGTCTTGTGCTACCAGTAACAGTCCTAGTGAGCTTTCATGCTCACTGTCATTTACCTTCTTCCATTAGACACTGTGTATTTACTCAATCTTTATGATTACTGTTGGAAATGGGGCTATCTTAGGAATACCCGAATGACAAATAATGTATTGGGAAGACCCGCGACTTAGGGATTTTAACGCGAGGAATGCAAAGTGCTGTATTGTGATCTAAAAGTCATAAGGACCTGTGTAATACCGCAATGTAAGTTTACGGTCATTTAAAGTCACTTCAAATTATCAGCGGTGTGAAGGAGAAAAAGGAAATTATTCTATTGCATCCACAAAGACCGGCAAGGCTGTGAACAGCAGAACTAGAGGTGCAGAATAAACGTGGCCAGGGAGGTGGGCTATAAGGCTGTAAAATGCCATGGAAACTGCCCACTTGGCTTCCCGCTGTTTCACGTGGGGGGCAATTGATTTTGCCTTCCACTGAGCGAGAGAGAGTGGCCGGTGGTGAAGCAGAGATGGGCTTTCGAACCATTCAAATGTATGATGGGTCTTAATCACAGTATTATGACAGGTTAAGAGTTTAAGCCCGCACAGCTTGGAGATGATGAAGCTGCCTGGGGATGGGAACTCACTGCAGCATATTAGCACCTAAATCAGGGTTATGAGATCTTGGGCAAGGAGAGAACCGAACAAAAAAAGCAAGAGCGGAATGTACAGATATCCCTGTAGATTAAAGCAAAGGAAACAGTTTCATACATTTCTGTTCTTGGAGGGCAAGGTATCCCAGTTGATTTCCTCATCTCCAGAGAAAGGGACAGTTTTCCACATTTTAATTTAGAGGGGAATAACATCACCTGTGCAGAATTCTCTCCTTTAAGCTGTCTCTACTGCTCCCTCGGCAGGGAGCGTGGGAGCTGTAGGATTCATTGCAGTATTGTTTTAAACCCAGGTTCAGGGGGAAGCAAGGGCCTTTGCAGCAATTAACACCATGGCTGGCATGAAACACGTGGTATTTCCAGCGGGTCAAAACGAGCTGCTACACTTAGGTAGTTGTCTGCTTTTCTGTGTTTCTGAAGTGCACAGCTGAGCTACCAAACCATCCAAAAAGCCACATGAGCTGAGACTGGAGTGCGAGTTTGGGCTCTCACTCGAAGCACAGTGTGGGGTGCTCCTCTGCCCTATGTGGGAGCCCTCCTGGGAGTTTTGCCCTTGGTGTCAGAGTTGCTTCAGTGCAAGGGGTAATGTTCACCAAAGGGCAAATTTACAGCAGATGACAACTGTGGTGTTTGTCAGCACAGTTTCAAAAGCAAGCTCTGTGGTGGGCTCTTGGAGACTGCTAATATCTATCTCTAGATGAGTGTTTTGGGAAATTAAACTCCTGTGAGCTTCACATAGTTCAGAGATTTGCAAAACCCAGAGGAAGATGGGATTTAGGATTTGCGTGTTTCCTCAGAATTTCCTAATTGCACATTTTCCATCATGTTTTCCTAAGCACTGCAACATTAGATAACTACACACATACTTTTTTACTTTAGCCAGGGAAATCACATCGGGTGGTCTCATCACTGGATCTGGGTAGGTACTAACTGTAAAAGAAGCTGAGGAGAGAACAATTTCAAGCAGAGTACAACTGCTTCAAGGAGCTAATGAACAACTTTAGCAGTTGTAGTTAGAAGACAGTGAAGAAAGGGCAGGGGAGGAAAAAGAAGGTATTATTTCTTCTACTCTGTATCAGAAGCATGAGAACTAAGACGAAGGATGAAGGCACAGACCATCTTCAAAGAAGTGCAGAATGCAGGGCTAGGCTTTTTTCCATATTTATATGGCAGGAAAGGCATAAATGAGAATTACACTTAAATGCTTCTTGGCAAAAGGCTAAGCTTGAGCCTGTAGACCTGGGACTGGGTGACCACTTTTACATGATAAGTGTGGTTGGGACTAGTGACACAGCTTCCTTAGTAATTCTATATTATCTGTATGTAGAAGTGCCATGAGGATGCAGCCACGAGCCTCGTGTCCCAAACTGGACCAGAGAGGCTGGACTAACCCTACTAAATCCTGAAGAGTTCAGAAATCTAAAAGAAAAAATGAATTGGAGAGGCTGTTCAGTGCAACAAGTATGTCTTGAAGGCTGTAGTAGTTATCCAAAGCAGCCATTGGTATGCCATTTTTAATGATTTTTAGAGAATACAGAACATCCCAAAGGCCCACCTAAAAATATTTGGCGATTCCTGATGCCAGCACGCTTGTCCAGAGGTGCACTTCTGATATTACCGATGCCTTTGCAAGAGGCCAGAGAGAAGCACTGGGACCCCAGGAGGTCCCAGAGGCCTAACGTTGTGCTGCAAACAAAGTACAACAGAGGAAGATTGGCAGACATTAGAGAATTACTGTCTGAGCTAACATCAATGGAAGCTTTGATGCAAGCCTCTTTCAGGGAATTACAATAAAAGGTAGAGTGACTGAAGTTGAGGCAGGCTTAAACAAGCATTCAGATACGGTTCCTGATACAGATAAGAGACTTCAGGAGCTTGAAAGCAAGGACCTAAAAAATAGATAATTTGGAGAATTGAGAGAGAAGAAATAACACTGGATTGAAAGAAATCCCAGGCCAGACTGACATAAAGAAGGAGGAACTCTACAAAAATGTGTTAAATTCCTGCAAAAGGAACTCTTGAGAGAGGGAGAATTTCCTGGGCATGAGTAGGTGGGGCACCTCGTACACATTGCAGCCATGGCTTTTGCACCGTGCTGTGTACCACACTGTACTACTGCAAAGAAAACAAGTACTTAGCAGCAATCACTAAACTGTGAAAAAGCATATAACCCGCTTATTTTCTATGAGAAATAAGCTTAGAGTTCATCAGAATAAGAAGGGAAACACTGAACCGAGAGAAAGGATGCCCAGAAATGAAGGGAGAATCCTAAATAAGCCTAGCATTCAGCACATGGGGCTTTAGGTACCCCAAAAAGGCAAGCCCAAACTGCCAAGACATTGCGCCAGAAGCTTTCTGCTGAGGGTAAGGGAGCTAAGCACCATGCTGCCATACTGGGACATGAGTTCATGCCTCCGTGCTACCTGGGAACCCGTATCCAGCTCTTCATGGCAGATTTCCACAAATTTTTTCAATAGCACCAGGCATGGCTCATTTCTGAGCTGAGAGGAGGAGGAAGTGATCATGTCTAACCATATGTGCCCACAAAATGAGGAACCCTGAAACATTTCAACCCTACTTTTCCCAATCCAGAAGTGGTGTGACAGCACTGCTTTTCAATTTTCTACTCAAAAGTTATGGTCCTAGAAGCAGCAATTAAAATGCTGGTCCCTTCACTCCTGAAGAATTGCAGGTACTTTTAAGACACAGGTGCATTCCTTCTTTCTCCTTTTCTCTAGTCCAATAAATCCTGAGATTTGAAGGAGATCTGAATCCCCTCAGGCAGGAGGAGGAGTTGGGCAGGTTTCCCTTTTCCAGCGAGAATGTGCCAGCCATTAGGTCAATACACACAGAGATTTCCTATTGCTGATATAAAAGACAGCTTGGAACATACCTAGTTTGTGAAACGTAATTCTGTCGGTATGTGTTAGGCACGGTCTCAGAATGTCTACCAAGTCATGCCTCTGAGGGGCTGGGCAATGGGCCACCTGGCTTATGTGCCAGCTATTAGGTCCTGTAAAGAAGGAAGAAGCTAAACACTAGCGTAAATAAGGAAAAAAAGGGTTTAGTTAACCCAAGGAATAGTTACACAGAGACTATTAGAATTGCATTGTTTTGAATCAGTTCTTACTACACCTAGGAAGAAATTAGATTTTTTTAGGAGCGTAAAATACTTCCTTGACCTTAATGGTTCCATTACCACCATTTGACTTTAGCAAAACAGAAGGAATCACCATTTCCTACATTCAGAGGGGTATTTTGAGGTGTGTTAAACAGGATGTACTTCAGATGCATAATCACAAAGTGTGTTTCGTTTGCAAGTGGTTATTCCCATTTAGGCAAAACTGAGAGGACGGGTAAAGAAGTTTTGAAAGCTCAGACTACACACCAAGGTTAATAGCTGACATCGCAGTAATTCAGATGCTGGGTGAAAACCAGCTAGGAATGCTTAACAGAAAGAAATGTGAAGGAATATGTGAGGAAGTGGTAGAAGACTAAAAAACGCAGGAAGAAAAACCTTACTGAGGCATTAAATAGAGTAAGGGTTTGGCTCACAACCCTGTTAAGTTGGTTTCCTGGAATCCCAGCAAATTTCAAAATCAATAGAAGCCTGTCTTGAATTGACTCGAAACCTAACAAAGACAAATTTGATTTTGCATCTCATAGGCCTGTCTGCTTGTTCTATGTTGACGTTGAGATATTCACCAGCATGCGGGCTAATAGGTTGGACTCTCTGCTGCCTGATTAGTTAGCAGAGACCAAAGAAACTGTTTTCAAGGGCGTTCATTAGCAAATAATATCTGAAGAGGTGTAAGTGTATGAAAGGTATGCCATTGTTCTGTGGTGCAAAGGAAGTCTTAAAAGGAGCTGAATTAAGTGATCTAGAGGGGAGTCCTGGATTGCCTGAATAATGGGAAAATATCACGAGTATTAGATCAATAAGTATGGTTCCACTACAAAACCCCTTTGGTTGGAGTCAAAGTTAACCACACTTCTCTATATCTTCAGCATATACCTCCATTTTGCAATGGTCCTGTCACTTTAGCAGAAATTATCACAAAAATTCTATCTTGCAGGTATAAAATATAGGAGGTTTGGAGAACGAAGTCACGCAGAATGTAAATTACATTTTAGTGATGATTGCTGATCCACTGCTTGCACAGGCCATTGTAATGAAAGAAATTAGGAAAGAATTTGTGAAGTTTATAGAAGATCCAGGGTTAGTCAATTAAACCAAACTTCTGGCATTAGTATTTCAAACAAATCAGGCTACTCACAAATCATTACAAGACAAATGTGAACTCAGTGAGAAAAATATTAATCAGCTTCTGAGGAGTTTCTAGCATCCCCCTCCTGGGAGAAAGACATGATGCAAATTACATTTCTATAGCAGAAAAAAAGTGGGGAAAGGTTTAATACAAAGGAATGAGCCAATAATACTGTGAACTGCTAGAAAGGCAAAAGGGAATCTTCTCACCTTGAGTATTACTTCAGACACTTCCACTGTCTCTCCTTATTCACTTGGAGAGGAGCTGTAGTCCTCCATTTTAGATATCATTTAAGCAGAGGAGTAAGTCATCCTCAATTCAAATATTTATGTAGGGCAGAACTGAGGAGAAGAAGAAAAGGCGTTTGGAGTGTTAATCCTCACCGACCGTGAGTGCAGCCGGATCATAATACATCCCTTTGGAAAAGTCCACAGTACACAGCCCCGGTGATTTATACAGCTGCTCCTGTATCAGCTAATGCTCCAACAACATAAGAGTGTTAGAAGACAGTCTGAAACAAAACAATTCTTTTTTTCTATGTATGTAGTCGATGCCAGTAGGGTGTAATTACGCTATGGATGTAGCTGGGCTCTAGACATCTCCCCAGTGGGTCCTGGAGGGCAGGCCAAAAACCAGAATGTAAATGTTTGGAGTATTTTGCATGTAATCAAGACCAAAAAGAAAAAAAAAAAAAGCCAAATATTTAAGATTCTTAGTGGAAGCAAAAAATCTTTAGTTCTTTTATTTTGGAAACAGAGGAATGTTTTTCAAGCAGGGACATTGCAGTATCTCCAAAATGCAACATGCTCTTCTGCAATCTGCCAGGCAGACGGACACAGAGCCAAGCTGTCCAGGCAGCCAGCTTGCTGCCAGGACGGGGGCCAGCAAGGAGCCAGCCGTCTGCAAAATGGGGGTGAGAGCCAGCCAGGGGTAGCCTATCATGCTGTCATCAGCCATGATGCTTCCCAGGGATTCTTGTTTTCCACCAGACTTTTTGCTGGGGAACACAATGTCCCAGGAATATGGGAGTCCACCAGCCTTCCTGGAAAGCTCTAGAGACCTGGAGGATCTGCAACCCACTTTCAGAGCAGCCTGCCAAAACACTTGCTTGAGAGACAGTAGGTGGAAATACCTGTGGACTCCTATACTGGTCTGTTTTTTCAAGTGATAGCTGAGGAGCTGGGGAGGTGACACACCAGTTTGGGTGAAATTCAGTGGCCTTGATATCCTCCCAACACAGGGGAAAAAATCAACTTGAAAATGTCTAGCTTACTTTAAATTGCAAAGAGATACATGTGTTTAGAGAGCTGTGCCATCTTCATGTCTGGAAGTTGTGAAATGCTCTTCTCACCTATGGATGAGTCTGACACATTTGAGGGATGCCTGACAAGACAGTTGTAGTGACAGGTCTATAAAACTTCCATTTTCAAGCTAGAACCTTGTCATTGCTCTGGATCTTCGTAGTGGTACAAAAAAGCAATGAAGTCTGTCCTGCACATCCTGCACACCCAGAGCCTCTGCAGTAGAGGGCAAATGGGAGAAGTGGACTGGAACAGCTCACTCTGCAGACCCCAATGAGTCCTAGAGGCAATATCAAAGTGCAGCTGTCATACCAACACCTTTTACCATCTGTACCAGAATAACCTGTACCTCATATAATAAATCAATAGTTTAATATCTGTAGCCCTGGCATTCTGCGCTGCAGAATCACACTCTAGTGGCCAAATTTGTTTTCATTCAAGAAACAAATTAATGTACTCCCTCTCCCCCAGTTAAAACCAGATTCAGACATTGCTAGCAATTACTCTGTACAGGTTCTGTGCAGGCACAGGTTAGGATTGCAGTCAAGGTCTAAGAAAGAAACCCCGAATGGGATGCCCTGAAGGCTTTCAAAGTTTCAGTCTTCAAAACTCTCAGGTGGTCTCCCCCCCTAGCGGAAATTCTCCTCAATAAGGCAGCAAACTGCCTGGAGGGTGCTCAAGAGAAGGGACTCATCTCGTGTCGCTTTGCCCATCTGAACCCCCAAAATGAGCGCGTGTGGAGGACAGCACATCTCACACCTGCAGTCTGACCCATTGGGCTCATGAGCTCACCAATTAGATGGGACCCCCCAGCGCATGCAGAAAATGAAGCAGCATTGCCTTGGATTAAGAGTTTCGTAGTAGACATGTTCCCTGGGCACCGCTGTTCCTATTTTCAAGCACAACCTGGAGCCACAGCTCTCACATGGCTCCAGAAACCTTTTAGTCACCAGGGTACGCAGCCTTCTGTGCTGCAGGGACTGGTGGGCTATACGTGTGCCCGTCCTTAGCCCTCGCCCGAATGAATCGAGTATTTATCACAGTATCACAGTATGCTAGGGATTGGAAGGGACCTCAAAAGATCATCTAGTCCAATCCCCCTGTCGGAGCAGGAACACCTAGATGAGGTTGCACAGGAAGGCGTCCAGGCGAGTTTTGAATGTCTCCAGAGAAGGAGACTCCACAACCTCCCTGGGCAGCCTGTTCCAGTGCTCTGTCACCCTCACTGAGAAGAAGTTTCTTCTCAAATTTAAGTGGAACCTCTTGTGTTCCAGCTTGAATCCATTACCACTTGTCCATATTTATGGTGGGAAGAGGACAGCTGAAGCACAAGAAGTGTTTCCCATCAACTGGCAGCAAGGGTGTTGGGCTGCCAGTTTGAGCTACGGCATTGTTTGACGTGGATTGAAAACAGAGGACCTCCCAGTTTCATGATGGGAGTTGGGAGTGTGTCCCCTTTGGCTACCAAGTGTTGCTATACCACGCAAGAGCACAATTTCTTCCTTCCCCCTGTCCTGGAGCTGCCACCAGCCTGGTCACAGGACCAGTGACTTTGACAAAGCAGTTGAGGTGGGAACCAAAGTTCTCCAGGCAAAGGCACCAACTTGGCCCCGATAGTCACGGAATCACGGAATCATGGAGTTTTCAGAGTTGGAAGGTACCTCTAGAGATCATCTAGTTCAACTCCTCACAGTTTGGGAGTTATCTTGGCTCATCTCTGTCCTCGTGCCGCTGTAATGAGAAAGATCAGCTTTAAGACATGCCCTCTCTTCAATTTTTCCTCTTGACTACTTAGGACACACCCTTCCATCCTAAAATTTAGGCAGTGCAACATTTAAGGTCCTTGTATGGATCTGGCTGTAAAACTGTTGCTTTTTGGATATCAAAATTCTGCCGTACATTCTTTAGCACAGCCCCGAGCAGCTCAGCACTGTTTTCCCGTGTGCAGACAGACTGAAATTGCACTTCTCTCATGCCATTTAACATGTTAACCAGATAAGCTTTTTACAGGCTTGTCATTTAAGCTGAAACAGTCATGCTGAGTTCTGAATCCTGAGCCTCAAATAATTTCCCAAGGCTTCCTTAGTGCCCCAAATCCCAAATTATCTTGTAGCTGGTGTAACTAACTGCTGTTAGTTGCCCCTGATAATTTTTTGCCCTTCAGTTCTTCATTTCACGTACATTTTGGAAACAGAGGAGAAATGCAGGTGTAGGGTAAAACAAGTTTAATTTACTGTGACAAATAACGCAAGGAATTTCTTTCATGGATTATTCATTTTATATTGAATGCAATAATAATCTCTATTTTTAAAATTTACCTGAAGCTGCAGTATTTCCAGTTTGCTGCGTTAGAAAGTCAGAATCCAGGGGCACTTACTGCATAATTTAGGCCCCGTTTGTCACAGATTTTGCAGGGTTTTATCCATTGGAATTATGGGGAAACAGATAATTAGCAAGATCTATGGTAACTTCAAGGTGGTTACTGGATGGGAGCTGCCTCCTAGCAGACACTAAAGACAGGGGCAGTGAAAACCTAATTAGCATTCAAAAATACTTTAAATAAGGGATGTCACAGACAGTCTGGGCAAGAAGGGGGATACTTACACTTCCATCTAACTGTACAGCTACATAAAATACCCATATAAATGATAATGTGCTATATTCCACACAAAAGAAGACCGCCATTGAATAAAGAAGACGCTTAATTGTACAAGCATTTTCAGTGTTAGTGAATATCTCTTAAACTAATCTGCATCCCACAACACTGGTTTGGGGGTTGAAATTATGATGAGTTAATGGATCAGTTTTATTCAATGCTGGCTATTTCCAGAAGCAAGGAGACAATTAAGTTTTATCCGTACACGGATACAGGAGAAGGCTCATGGTTAAAGTGATAATTAATGCAACATAGTAATTAATGCAACACCTAAAGATTACAAAGGTGAATGCTACTGATAGACATGGGAGGACTTCTGAGGTTACAATGTGAAGAGAGAGCAGAAAAAAATCCTGCAAGAATCAGCATCAGAGACCTGGATCACTCCCTTCTTTGCTCACGGCTACCACAAAATACCATCTTTTATTTGCTTTGGTATAATATCATTATGTGAGATAGATTTAGCTGGGGTAACAATTATAGACTATTGCTCAATTTAAGACAATAATCTTCTGACATTTTGCCACAGGTAGAAAAGGGATGAAAGGTTTTGACTCAAATAGTTTGACCATATGATTGACCTAAATCTACTGAGATTTACAGAAATATTTTCGTTAATACTGTAGTATTTGGATCAGCAGCTAGTTCAAGGCATACGAAAACCATGCCTGCTTTCTGCTTGTTGTAATCAGGGTCCGGTATCCATGAACAGCTGCTAAAACAACAAAGGCTGAATGGTTTTTGTTTTCCTGCTCCTACAGGAATGTGATCATGATCTTTATGCTTCCAAATGAAGCTGTTTCTAACAACAAGCAGCACTTAAAAATGCAGGACTGTATTAAATCCAATACTGTAGCCAGCTGAATCTCAGTGTGGAATATTTTTTTAAGCAACGGGACTATAGGGAAAAAGGGATGGGCTACGTTCCCATGCCACTGCCAATACTGCCACATGATGATTTTAACTTACATGTTGTAATTTGTTTACTCACCATCATCCAAATTCTGATCTACATGACAGTAATGAAATTTTGGACTTCAAGACCATCATGTTCCCCTGCTTCAGGCCAAAGACAAAGAAGAACATTTGGTTCCCAATCACTAATAGCTTTTGCTCAAAGGTCTGGTATAAAACAAATAAATATGCCACACTGGCATTTATTTCCTGATTATATGCAGCAAATAAACACTTACCTGTTTAAAAGGGAACTTTGTATTATCTTGGCATTAGAAAGCCTTCTAAAGCTTTCTCATGAGGCTGCACAAAGTGACCTCAGCTAAAGGTGGACCAACCATAGATAATTGAGTTCATGGGTCTTGCAATAGATAAGGCCTCTTAATTTTTAAATGCTTTTAGGCTAATTGCATTATTTACTAATTAGGAGTGCTTGATATTTACAGAGATCATCCTGTGTGCCCACAAGCTCATGGGGAATAACGAAACTCCCATTCCCTCTCCCTTCCCCGACGTCCCTGAGTGGTGGCTCCACACCCCACTCCCCTCTCAGGAGCAGGAAAGTAGAGAAAGGGGGCAGGGGAAAGGACACCACGTTACTACTACAATGGCATTGCTCATTCTTCCATCCACACCACAGGTTTGCCACCACTGTCTGAGATTAATGTAATAATCTGAATTTTACGCCTTTAGAATCATAGAATCATAGAATTGCTGAGGTTGGAAGAGACCTTTAAGATCATCAAGTCCAACCATTAACCTACCCTGACAAAACCACTTCTAAACCATGTCCCCAAGTACTACATCTACCCTTCTTTTAAACACCTCCAGGGATGGAGAATCCACCACCTCCCTGGGCAGCCTATTCCAATATTTAATAACTTGTAGGGGGATAATTTTTTTTTTTTTTTTTTTTTTTTGCATAAAGATGAGATGGCACAGCCAGGAGGGCAATAAACTGAGGCAGAATAATAAGGAAGGCTGGTATGTGGTAGAGACTCTTAGTGCGTGTACATGTGCTCTAAAGACTTCTTTGGAGTAGTAGTAGATCCTTAAAGTTCCTAAAAAAATTCTAAATTAAAAATATTCTAATTCAGAAGCCACTACAAAGTGATTTTATTTTCAGCTTTATAATGGAAGAGGAAGGTGAATTAATCACTGGACTGAAAGACTGTGCTTGTATAGAGACCAAAATTGTGATGATTACATTTATTGTGGCTAAAAAGCAGGGCAGATCCAATCTGGAACATACACACTGGGTGTTTTTGAAGGAGTCAAAGAGAGCAGAACTAACTGGAAGAAAAAACATCGCTGTAAAACACAATCTAGATTTCTTCAAGAAGGTTTGTTATATGGTAAGAAAGCTGTGAGTTCACTGTCAAATGAGAAGCAACTTTGGCCCTAGATCCTTCTAATGAAGGAGTGAAGTGAAAGAAGCTATCATAAATGGGGGAAATCCAACTAAATGTAACACAAGAGAAAAGAAAGAAATGGATAATAATCAATACAATTTAAGAAGTGAACATAATTGATAAGAGAGGCTAATAACATCATGGATTTGTCTCTGGGCAACATGAAATAAGGAGCTTTTTAAAACTATATTAAGAACAAATGAAATCCCAGCAATAATACAAGACCATTACTAGAGACAATAATGCCATTAATAATGAGACAGGAAATGCAGGAGTATACAATAAATAAATCCCTCTTCTGTTTTCAAAATGAAACTAGAGGAAGTGCTTCTTTCACATGAAGATGATGAAGTACTCAGTTAAGAGCTGAGAAAGATATTAAAAAACCCCAGCCCTTGTGTGGGGGATAAATTGTTCCAAATCAGCAGGCCTGGATAGCTTATACTTAAAAATCCCAAAGAATTACTTGAAGAGATTTCTGCCCAGAACACCAGTAAAATCCTGGGAGGCTGGAAGCAAGCTGATCTTAAGAGAATTGTGAGGTTATCCAGGTGTCTCTGGCAAAAATAGTCTCCAGGCAATCCATCTCAGACAAAATATTATAAAACCAAGATGCGGCTTAGTTAATTATGACAATAAATATGATTCTGAAATAATCTCAATTACATGTGTGGGAATTATCAATTTGGTCGCTGCATCTAGTCTGGTGAAACAGGCTTTTGTAAGGCACTTGCCTTATTACTGCCAGGCACAATTAATGCCACCACTCAGCATGCGTGAAGTATGCATTAAATGGGTTACAGTCAGGCTGATAGACAGATCTGTGAAAGTTGGCACCAATAATTGTCTGTAAAGGTCGGTATTTCCTGAGGTGTTTTACAGAAATCAGTACAGAATCTCATGGTATTCAGTGACATAGAAGTAAACAAAAATACCACCACTGACAAAATGTTGACTGACATAAAGATTGAGTTGACCCCTCAAAACAAATTGAAGTGTAATATAACAAATATGAAGCTATGAATAAAATATGCAAGGCAGGCCTAAAGAGAGTCAGAGGTACCTCAATAACTGTGACTTAATTTTTGAATTTAATGTCTCGTTGGTTTTCTCACATGCCTATCTAATGTCTCGTTGGTTTTCTCACATGCCTATCCCAAATTCATGTCTTCTAAGATGTCCTGGGACAGGTGCAGGTCAAAGCAGTACTCAGAATATGGCATCCTCCATCCTGTCTCCTGAATGCATCAAACAGGGAAATAATAAAAATGGTTACTCTGTATCCCCCCTCCTCAGGTTAGACAGAACAGAAAATGAAAAAGCAGCAACCTTTTCTTTCTAAAGGACTTCTGACATGGGGGAGTACAGTGCTGCTCTTTAAACCATGACCGGGATTCATCCTGGCAATGGAGATGAGAGATTCACCTGTGCCGTCCTCCAGCCAGGGACTCACTGCCATCATTTCTCACTTAGTTTCTGAGGCACTACCTAAATGCTTATCAACAAGCTAATGTGGGTTATGTAAAAGGTATATTCAAACTCTCTTGATGAAACTGTCCCATCATTTGGCAAAAAGTGCAAAAATCCCTGGGTCAGAAAGTCAGAACATCTGCACCGTGGGGAGGCCATTCGCTTACTTGAGTGGTGGGAAGTGCAGGCTACGACCCCACTCCAGCCATTAGGAAAAATGAATGGGCCGATGACATCAAGGGCTGGAGCCCAGGACTGACTGATGTAACATATCTTGAGTGATCTTGGGTTTTTTTGTCTCTCCTTTGCTCTCACATTTTGAAGTCTTCTGTTTGGAAAAGTTTCATAAGGACTGCAGAGCAGTTCCCCACAGACAGGGGATGTATGCAGGCATACAGAAGCGGGGAGATGTAGGTCTAAATCAGGCCCTGTAGGAAGGAGTTTAACTGTAATTCTCACAGCCTGGGTTGTGCTGAGTTGCAAGTCCCCATGGGAAAGGAAAGGTGGAGTTGGACATGTGTTGTCTTTGCAGCTGGAAGAGAAAGGCAAGGATCCTGTTCATGACACCTACCTGCAGGAGACTATGGCTGGTGGTGTAATGGAATGTGGTCCACTTCACCTGTATGTGGTCACTGAATCTCAAAGAGAGACAAAATATAAGAAGTAGGGTGTTCTCTGTGAACTAATTGGAAAGGGTGTCACCCTACCAAACTGCCCACTAATTACCAGCTGACTTGACCGTGCGTAGCCTCTCCATTTACCTGTGTGTGCTCTGCTGACTTGTCACAGGCAAGACATAGTAAACAGCAAGTGGTGGTGGATATGAAGATCAGCAAGATTCAAGCTTTTGTCCTACCTGACTGTCCCACCCTCACTTGCTCCTCCCATTGTTACTTTTACTTGGTCTTGACTTCCCTTTCCCACGGGGCAATCACTGCTAGCCCAGAAAGGTTAGGCAGAAAGTCAGGTCAGTTCTTGTTGTGCCACTGCTCATGGTGGCCAATCTTGGGCATCACCCATCAAGGTCTCTGGGTGCCCCTGGCATTCATCTCCATCCATCTTACTGGTCTCCAGGATCTTCACCCATGTCCAAGATCTTTACTCCACCCAAGGTCTCTATCCCCATTCTGGGGTCGCTTCTTCTTTCTCAGAGCCAATGCAGTCTGTGTATTGCTGGAGCACACAGCCCCTAACTGGTGGTCCCGTCTCTTGTCTCCTAATGAATCGTGGTGTTCAAGACATGCCATGTCTGTTTCATCCGGGTATTAATAAAATGTATGACTAGCCCCGACTAGCTGCAGCTAGCGAGTAAAGAGGCTTCTGTTTAGAGTTCAGCAGCTCAGTTTTGGGCATTCACTCACACACACATATGCTTGTGTTGCCTGTCCACATTCACCATTTAAGCTATTTTTTTTTTGTCTACAACACTACCTAGTACAAAAGTCAAATTCTGCCCTGCATTGCTTTCAGCATTTTCCTACTGGCTGGCTCTAGGCAGCTCTGTGGACAAAAGTAACTCTTCTTGGTACTTAACCCTGACTCCACTCGGTCACCTTGTGGCCTAAATCAAGGGATGTTGCTATGGGACTGTAGGAAGAAAAACTCTTCTTTGGAACTTCCGTTAAACTCAAAGAAGCTGCTCTGCAGTCAGCACAATCCGATCTAATCTTCAGATAGTACATACTCAGGGGGAGAGCTGAAGAAGCAGGAAGTAGTCTTCCCGTTTTAGTTCCGTTATCAGCAGTTTCTTGGGGAGAAATTAACTATAATTTTCTCTTTCGCAGTGTGTTAATGTAATCCCCTTATTTCCTTTTATTATTTGTCAGTCCATCATTCAGAACATTTTTCGTGGTTGTATTTTTGATTCCAGTGGGATCTTCGACTAAGCTGTATGAAATGTGCATCTGTAAAATTCCGATGAGAGGTTTAAAGAATACAACACTTTTGCAAGTTTCTAATATTAAAAGTATGGTGAACAAAGATATCAGAAACTCAGAAAAGTATAGGTGGTAGAATAGTGTTTCAACAAGCTTAACTTCTAATAACAAAATAGAGTTTATATAATAACTTTTAAAGAAATCTTCTTCCACTAACTCCCCCTCTCCACTAATATATAGGACTCATGAGTTGAATTAAAGTTTGGAAACCGGCCAGCATACAGAAATGTTTCTCATGCAGTTGCATGTATTAGACATTTGCACAATTTTAGTCATGAACAAGATTTAATTAAAAAGAAAAATCAAGACATGAGTAACACCTTGCCTAAATGCCTTCAGTGCAGATTAGCACATGTTATTGAATCAACAGGTCTCACTAACAAATGTTAGTAAAATAACTGGTAGAATGACTCATGCCAGCGAGACAGATGAGTAAGTATCAATATCCCAATTTTGAAGAAAAGGAAAACAAAATCACAGGAAGCCTAAGGATCCAATCCAGAAAAGTTCGAGTTTTCTCTAAGTTTGCAGTCATTAAAGGGAACTGAAGATGCTCATTTCTTTGCTAAAATTAATTGCCACAAAATGTATCAGATGCCAAAATATCAATGAGTTCTGAAAACAATTGAAAACATTAATGAAAGGAAGACTATTAATTAACTGCAGAGATTAACTGGTTCAGAATCAGAAAATTTAAGAACACGAGGAAACATAACTGTATTCCTTCCCTGCTCTTCTATTTCCCCACTTATCCAGGATACTGGGGAATATGAACACCTGGTCTGACCCAATATAAGCATTCTTAAGCTGTGTTCTGTACTTCCTCAGAGAACCTATGATATTTCAATGTATCTTACTTCTGGAAAAAAAGAAATGAGAAGATGCAGATCAAGTGTCAACTGCGTAACCATGAGCCGTTTTCTGCTTTGCAAAGGCCGTTTTCTGCTTTGCAAAGGGAGAGGGCTTTCTCTATAAATAATTGCACACCAAGCATGCAGCAAAATAAGCTTCTTGGGAAGTAAATGATCCAAGAACAGTTTAACTATATCAGGATTACACACTCCAGGGATTTAGCTGAAGCAGAAGGATTTGCATGGTTCCTGAGAAACCTCTCAACAGAAACACAGCGTACTTTCTTTCACGTGGTGTGTGGTCCAGCAGCTGCTACTTAGTGTTTGTATTTTTTCAACAATCCAAATTATTGGAAGACACTAACTAGTCTGAAAGCCAGCTACATTTTTAATAAGCTCTGCATATTTTTTTTTTTAAAGTGCGGTCTCGGAGGAAATGGTTATTCAGAAGGGTCAGGCGGAGCTCCTATTCCATTGCTGAAAAGCCAGGGATTTGTAGAGCAAAGATGAGGACAACACTTCCATTTTCAACAAGTGGTGAGATTTGCTACAAATCTTAATGCAAGATAAAAGAGTGGGAGCTTTTGAAGCACACCTTTGATTCCATTTTGTTACCTGTTCTGGAAACCACAGGCATGGCAAAGTTGGTCAACAGTGCTTGATGTATTGGCAGTTCTCTGACAGGTCTGGATAACCAGTATAATGTGGGCATCATTCACCTCCATTTGCTTTAGGTCATGCATTATTCTCCAGTTCATGGCTTCATAAAGCTGTGCAATAGCCTTTCTCTAGGAGAACTCGTGAAAAAAGAACATAGTAAAAAGGGTTAGATGTAGCCATAAATATGATAAATGGCTTGCTAGAAACTACATTAAATAGCAGCAATATCAGCCCAGAGATGAGTTCTGCAACATTCTTATTGCAAGCCCGTGTGGATGGATGATTCACTATGTGCTTGCTTTTCATGGACATCATTTAATGGAATGTCCTATGTCAGTAGTCATTTGCACTCCAAATACAGAAGACTTGTGTGTTGCTGTTTAACATTTCATCACGCTTTCCTCATTCTCCAGACCTCTATTAAATTATGGGAAAGGAAATCACATATGGTACAAGTTGTGCCTCCCACTCCTTTCTGTAGTACTTTATCCAGAATCTTTTGACTGCCCCTGTTGGTTTGGTTTGGTTTTGTTGGGTTGGGTTTTTTTTTGTTGTTGTTGTTTTTTTTTTTAAATTTTCTAGTTTTTGTCCAATAAAGAGGTTTTTCCCACTATGCTTCTCTGCACCGTAATCCCCCAGATAGCATGTCTGGCTACTCAGCTTAGTGCTGACTCCTGCAGCAAGATCCTGAGTACTCGAGCACAAATTGTGCCACTGTTTTGCATAGTGACACTGTTTTCACAGTACTCCAAGGAGCCTCACTGAAAAACTACCTGTCGGGTAGGCTCGTGGATGAACTGTTCCCTGAGTTATACTGTACAGACCTAGTCCTTGTCAGAACTCAGCCCGCCACTGCATTTAAAATGAAAAGTAACACCACATACAAAACTTTAAAAAAAGTCAAGTTCCCATCAGGAATGCCTCCTGCTGTATTTTTCCAGAGGGTGTGTTTTCTAAAAACAAACTTCAAATATGACTATACTATAGATAAAGAAACTCCCGTTTTGTTAAAGAGCATTTACTTGACAGTAAACATTTCAGAGAGGAAAGAATAAAATTGGAGAGGAAGCCTCAGTGATGAAACCATCCAATATTACCAATTCTAGACTTATGTGGGAAAAAAGTTATAACAAGAAAGAAATACCACTTCTTTTGACAGTGACAGCAAAGATTTGAAAGTGGTAACAGCAAGCCTCCTGTCAGGATGACTTTATTACCATAATTGATAAGTCCGCCTCATGAGATCATAGCCTATTTGGGGATTTTTGTCTCAGAGCTGCTTGAAGCGATGCGTCTCATTCAGCCCCTCAGCCTCGCGGATGCACCAAGCTTGACCCTGTGTCTTGGAAATGTACTCTCTATCAGTCAAGCTTGTTCGCATTAATGTAGACCACTTTTATTTATCATAGTAATATACTTCATTTATATTTATTGCATGCTGCCTCCTTTAGTTGAGCTTTGACCTCCGATTGACCCAGATGTTTGTATACCGTACAGGGAGGTACGGTTACTTTTGTGGCTGACATCAACTGAAGAGCAGACCTGAAAAGACACTTGGGGCCAGGCAACGTGGAAAAAAAACAGAACAGACATATCAAATTGCTGTTAAATACAGCCACATTATTTACAACACCTCAAACAATTTTTTTACGCCTCAGGGCATTTATAGCAATTATTCAATACAGAGCGTGTATTATTTTAACCCCGGATTATAAAAGATTCGACAGCTTGTCTTATAGCTGGTAGTCATCACTAAAGCTATCCTGGGACCTGCCTCAGTGTGTAGAGGTGACTTGAGAAAGCTTCAGCCAGTAATCCCAATTTGTAAAACCAGCAGGTTTTATTTGGCTCCAATTACTTACCTAGCATACCTTCACTGATGTATAAATAAATAAACCAGACGTGTCTCAGTACTCATAGTGTAAAGCTACACGAGAGCAAGCCTTGTAGGTGTTGGCTGACCCCTCCTGCTTGGTGTGCGATGCAGGTCCTTACGTGAGAGCGCTGTGCTGAGAAGATGTGTCAGAGTAAAGAGAAAGAGTAAGAAATGCTCTCCACGCTCTCTTTTTGGAGGTTTCATAGTACTCGGTCTGTGGGAAGCCTGCCTCCTGCTCCTTCCAAACTATGGATATAGCAGGACAGTTGCTAGCAACCAAATTACTGAGGCGTAAGGAGTTACCAGCTGGCAGATAAGCTATGTTACCTAATTGCATGAATGCTCCTTTTCTGTTACAAGCGAGAATTAAAATGTGTTAGTTGAAATTACGAAGGCGGTTCGTATTAGAAATAAATATTTTATTTTACTGAGCCTCATCTCAATGCTACTTACACAAAATGGCAAATGTGACCTTCGCAATGAATTTAAGCTAATGCTTTTTCATTCCACCTATGTATAAGGTGACATACATACACACATACAGCCAGCCACTGCAGCTCAATGACAAATGGCAACCCGTGGAAACTCAATTGCTTGTCGTCATCTGCCTGTACCTAGTATTTGGTTCAGCTTGTGTCAAAAACCATAAGAAAGAGGTATACTTTGAAATTAGGAGAATTGAAGGCTGTGATAAGTTTTAATAGGATGTCCATATCCACAGCCTGAATTGTGTACAGATTCGGGGACATGGGCAATATAGCAGAGGCCGGAGAACACAGACATGATAACATTTATTGAGTTCCATCCACTCAGCAGACGGGCTACATTGCTAAGAATCAGCCTTTTTTTTTTTTTTTTTTTTAGTTTTCATCTTGGCTGTGGGAGGAGAATTGCTGCTGTAGGCCGGGAGATGGCTATTAATAGATCTAAAGTGGTTTTTCTATTTCAGGTTCAGCTCCTGTATGTTTATAGCTTTTATTTACTGGTTTGCAAAGTCCTTGAAGAAACCAGTGCTATGCTCTTGGAAATACCATAGTCTACTCAAGCTCAAGTCCTTTCTCCCTTTGCACAAAGGCCAATGTGGTGTATGACTACAGCTCCTGTAAGGGCTTTAGACTTCACAGATGGGCAGGATCTACAACAGAAGTAAAAAGAGAAAGTAAAAAAATGGAGACATTTAACTGTTAGAGCACTTTTCTTAAGTGAAATCCTAGGGGCCAGATTCTATGTCACACTGCATTGTGTGCGCTTAAGTTACACCGGTGGGTATGGTAAAGCCGATGTAATTTGCTTTCTGCTCTCAGTACAGCAGCGCTTTACATTGCCAGACACTGCTGTTGGGGGCTATTGAAGAATTGTGCAAGAGGTTTGTTTTTCCCCCTTAAAGATGAGAAACGGTCTCCTGAAAGAAATGGTGCAAGTGTCATTGTCTGGACTTTCTCTCATTAAATGAGTACTGGGAAAGGCTTGAAAATGTGTAGCAGTTTGGTGACCTAGGAGTCTTCTCCAGCTCTAATTTCTGTGATCAAGGAGACGAAGGATATAGGCGGTATTGAATTATGCCCGAGGCACAGGTATTCCTGGAGCTGATCGCCTCTCCCAGGAAAATGTCAGTCTAAAAGGTTTTCCAATACTTCTCACTAGCAATTTTGACATGTGAAATTCAGGTCTTTCTCTGAACTCTAGCTGATGTTGTTGATAATATTTATTATCACAAATGTCAAGGTACTGTCCCAGTTGCTTTATTATTGAACTTTTCTTATGTGACCTTCCACAAGATTATTAGTCTGCAGTGGTTTGTGATACTTCAGAAGGTCCAGCATGAGCTTCCTGTGGTGACAGGACAGTAAATGATTAGAAAGCCTCTATCTCCACAAGCCACATGGTAGGCAATACAAGGACTGTTAATACGACTCCTTTCTGGAGCTGCTTTTGCCCAGCTTTTTCTCTTTAATCTTTGACCTAAGCAGCTCAGACTGAATGCTTGGGATGCCTTTCTGATAGGTTTTTAGGAGTTACATTCGAGTGCTTGCAACCTGGGGAACTCAGGTACAAAAGGTTATAAACCTGCCTCTGGAGATATTGGACACATTCAGAAACTCCTTTCAAATCAAATGAGAAATAGGATCTCTTTCACTGCCCACTTGACTCCAGACAATGTTGCTGATTTACTGGTTGATTCTGCTTTACAAAGATTCAGATACCCCTTGAGCGCTTCTTTGAAAATTCTGAGCAAGCTACAGGGAAGAGGGCAGGAAAATGCTTCTTTGACAACCATGTCTTAAAATACTATTTAATGGTGTGGCAAAGAACTTGAGAATCTGCTTCCTTTCAGCTTTTCTCTGAGATGGCCATATACACCTCTGTAAAGCTGGTGCTGAACCCACTGTCCACCTTGGCAGCATTTTAACTTAGATTTGCTTCACTTGGGTTTCAATAATACGGCAGAGCAGTAACCTTGGAGAACAAGTGTATGTGTGTTTTTGAAGAAAACCTCAGTAACTGGGAAATTTTGTCATCTAGATCTGCTTTCCACATGTCCCAGCCACAGGACAGCCTACTCTCCTGCTGCTGACACTGCCTGGCTGTAACAGATGGTTTCCCCTGTCTTTTATGGGGTCTTGTCAGATCCGACAAATATCTTAGAATCAGGAAAAGCACAAGAGACATCTATTATTTTATGGTACTTCCTTAATTCTAACCATTATCAAAGCTTCAGTAACTGTGTCTATACCTTTTTTGGCAAGCTAATACAATCACTCCCATTCCTTCAGCTCACCTACTATCAGTAAAGGAATATCATGTTCCGATGAAATTGTTGAACACATTAATAAGCACAGTGTTGAAATATTAACCCGTTTTGTCTCTCTGGGGCATTATAATCAACAGATCGAGTAGGACTTAAAATGTACATGTGGAGATTGCTACAGTACATAGCACACCAAACTGGCTTAAAACACTCTGAAGAGACACGTTCTTTTCACATCCAATATGTAACTGGAGTGAGAATTAGAGACAGAGTGTTTAGTGATGTTTCACAGGAAGATGTAAAGAAGATATCTACTGCTGCACTATCAATTGTTTTATTCCGCTATCCTGGAAGAAACATAAATTATAAAGGAAATACCATAATGAACTTCCCACATAGATGAGCTAAATTGGAAAAGAACTCCCACCAGCGTGCATTATGCAAATCTCCTCACTCACATCTCTCATACGCTTCTGCACAAACACCAATCTTCTTGCCCTCAACTGTCCTGCTGTTTGGCTTCCTTAGTCGGGAAAATAAATTCTAGTGTGAAGCACGAACTTTCAGAGAGCTTTCACATTTCACCAAATCATTACATTAGCAGCTATAGAAAAGCCTTCTTTTGTCAAGAAAACCAAAATACACCGCAGCACTCTTCCAACAGATGAAAGGTACTGGTTATATCTCCAATAATGTGTGTCTGCCGTTAACTTTGTCTCTGGAAGGCCCCCGTAATGTGTAAGCCAATATCAGAATACTTGATGTGTTAGCAGTGTCATTTGGTTGTTAGGTTTTGTTTTGTTTTAGAGAACGGTGGCTATTTATACATAACTTTAGCAATCTGTATATACCTCTAGGCTGCTTTTCGTCTGATTTCTTGCAAAAAGTGGATGAGGTGAGCATCCTAGGGATGAGAAACCAGAGATTCTGTCTTGCTTGCCAGGTTCCATCTGTGCAAGGTACTGGGTTAGCCAGATAATCCTGCAAAAAAACGAGGTAAGTCATAAGGAAGATCACAGTTTGAATGTTTTTTGTCTTTCATTTATGTGACTTTAGATGTGTTAAGATACCATTATTTCTGGAATGCCCATGGTACATGACTCCGATAATTAAAAGAGGTATCTTGGCCTTAACCTCTCATTTTCACAGTGAGTGTGTTAACATGAAGCATTACCCAATTGTTAAGTCTAGGTATTGATTATTTCAAGCTGTACATGGGCTAATATTATTTTCCTCGTGGACAAACTAATGTATTTGTCCACAACAAAGGACAAACAGATGAACGTCTTTTCTTCAGAGCTCAGAGATTAATTTTCAGAAGGAAACTGGGCAAAATGACTTGGACTGCTGTTAAGCAGTTTCTTTCTTCCTTTTCTTTCTTCTCCCACTGAGAGGACCAGTTATAACAACACAACGCTTCCATTCTTGCCACACGAAAGGTAGGGAGCAGCTGCTTCCACGGCAGAGGAAACACATGCTTTGTAGAATAAAAAAGCTTGTGCACTTTTTATTAAAAACTGCATTTTACAACTGAAACATAATCTGCAGATGGAACAGCTGATATGGCTATTTTGCTGGTTGTTAAAGAGTTTATACTACATTAAATTGACTCCCATGGGTTTAATTTTTCAGTGCTGTTACAACCACCAACCTTTCTTATTGAGAAGGTCAATAGGCACAATGTGAAGTCTTGTAAATCATTGCCTTGCTATTTTTGTAATATATAATGTGACCCTTTTCACACACCTTAAAAATTATAAACCAGAGCACATACTGTATATCAAACAAATAAATCAGCTGCTATAAATACAGTCTTCCTTTTGGTTCTGGACAGATTAATTCTGCAGCATTTCATATGTTTTAAATTGTTTTTGGCTTCACAGGCAAGATCTGCTTTTGCATTCAGAAAGCAGAGACCCTGGATTTAATCTATTTAAAAAGCTTAATAGAGCTGAAATGACCCCGAAAGCATATTTTAAAATGATTCCACTAAAAGCCTTAATGACTATAAACATTAAATAAATTAAGTGATTATACTGAAAAAAAAAAATAATCTGGTCAGCTGATAGAAACTTTTAAAGTGAAATTTTGAGAAGGAGAAAGAACAATTGAGAATTAAGCATAAAGGTGACCTGATAGCCTATTTAGTGCTCCAGGGATGCGTTTTTCCTCAGGTGTATTTATTAGCCATGTTTCACATGCAAACTGAAAGTCTTGATATGACATCTGGGGAAACTGAGTCACTGCAAAATTTGGTTTATAATGGAAAATTGTAGTGCAGCAGAGCAGCATATTTATATCTCATATATTTGCATCGTTTCCTTCATGCTTATTGCCATCTGCATATCTCAGGTCCATGCTTACAATCCTCTTGCATCAGCTTCCCAACAAAGTTAATAGAGAGAAATAGGTGTCCTTGGTCATACTTGGTGTCTCGGTACTTTTCCTAGTCCTCGGGGGTTCTGCCTCCATTGTTGGAGGAAAAGGCATTGATCAGGAGCATATGAAGGGGAACATATGTAAGAAAGGGAAATTATAAGAATTAAGGCAACTTAGGTTTTTAGAAGAAAGAGCTTCAAAATCTCTGAGACCTGTGAGACTTTATGTTTCTGCTGTGTCAACACCACCCTCCATAAAATGTTTCTCAATCATCCCTCCGACGTGGTCTACAGAGAAGTGAGTTTGGCCTTGGACACTGACAGTTAGGGTAGAGGAAAGGAGGTGTGTACGTGCACGAGCATGTATGTACAGTGTCCATCTTGCAGGTGCCTTTCACAATGCTAGCAAAATCCATGTGTAGCTGAAACAACGATGAGATGTCACTTGAATTTCAGCTGGGTGAGTGTCCTACAAAGAAATCATAACTGTGTTCCTGTGATAAGCAGATCATCCTGCTACTGATTTTGCTGAAAAAGTTTAAGATAAGAATTTGCATGTTTCCTATTCACATGTTTTTATCTATGTAATCATGTCTTCATCACCTCACTGTTCTTCCTTCTGTCTATCTCCCCTACCACAGATTTTTACAGCATGTAAAAACAGAGCAAGTAATTTTTTCCTTGATTAAAATAAACACTCATGCTTACTGCAGTTTTCAAAGACTTGTAGAGACACTGCTCTGACTGAAACTCCAACAACAATCTGGTGCAAAACAAACCTGATGATGTTGGACCAGCAATCACAGAATCATAGAATATAGAATGGTTCATGTTGGAAGGGAACTTAAAGATCATCTCGTTCCAACCCCCCTGCCATGGGCAGGGGCACCTCCCACTAGACCAGGTTGTTCAAAGCCCCATTCAGCCTGGCCTTGAACACTTCCAGGGAGGGAACATCCACAGCTTTTCTGGGCAACCTGTTCCAGTGTCTCACCACCCTCGCAGTAAAGAATTTCTTCCTCATATCTAATCTAAATCTACCTTCTTTCAGTTTGAATCCATTACCCCTCATCCTATCACTATACTCCCTGATAAAGAGTCCCTCCCCATCTTTCCTGTAAGCCCTCTTTAAGTACTGGAAGGCTGCTATAAGGTGTCCCCGGAGCCTTCTCTTCTTCAGACTGAACAACCCCAACTCTCTCAGCCTGTCTTCACAGGAGAGGTGCTCCAGCCCTCTGATCATCTTCATGGCCCTCCTCTGGACTCGCTCCAGCAGGTCCATGTGCTTCTTATGCTGAGGACTCCAGACCTGGATGCAGTACTCAAGATGGGGTCTCATGAGAGAGGAGTAGAGGGGCAGAATCACCTCCCTTGACCTGCTGGCCATACCTCTTTTGATGCAGCCCAGGATATGGATGGCTTTCTGGGCTGTGAATGCACATTGCCGGCTCGTGTTGAGCTTCTCTTCAACTGACACCCCCAAATCCTTCTCCTCAAGGCTGCTTTCAATCTGTTCTCCACCCAGCCTGTATCTGTGGCTTGGGATTGCCCCAACCCATGTGCAGGACCTTGCACTTGGCCGTGTTGAATTTCATGAGGTTCGCACAGGCCCACCTCTCAAGCCTGTCAAGGTCCCACTGGATGGCATCTCTTCCCTACAGAACATTGACTGCTACACACAACTTGGTGTCATCAGCCAACTTGCTAAGCGTGCACTCAATTCCACTGTCCATGCCACCAACAAAGACGTTAAACAGCACTGGTCCCATACTGACCCCTGAGGAATGCCACTTGTCAATGGTCTCCACTCGGACATCGAGCCATTGACTGCAACTCTTTCAGTGCGACCGTCCAGCCAATTCCTTATCCCCTGACTGGTCCATCCATGCATCTCTAATTTAGAGACAAGGATGTCGTGCAGGACAGTGTCAGTGCTTTGCACAAGTCCAGGTAGATGGTGTCAGTTGCTGTTCTCTTATCCACCAATGCTGTAACCCCATTGTAGAAGGCATCCAAATTTGTTGCCTTTAGTGAAGCCATGTTGTTGTCACTAATCTCCTTATTTTCCATGTGCCTTAGCATAGTTTCCAGGAAGATCTGCTCCATGATCTTGCTGGGCACAGAGGTGAGACTGACTAACCTGTAGTTCCCCAGGTCTTCCTTTTTCCCTTTTTAGAAATGGGTTATATTTCCCCTTTTCCAGTCAGTGGGAACTTCACTGGATTGCCACGACTTCTCAAATATGATGGATAGTGGCTTAGCAACTTCATCCACTAATTCCCTCAGGACCAATGGATGTGTCTCATCAGGTCCCATGGATTTGTGTACCTTCAGGTTCCTCAGATGGTCTCAAACCTGATCTTCTCCTACAGTGGGCAGTACCTCATTCTTCTACTCCCTGCCTTTGCCTTCTGCAACTTGGGCGCTGTGGCTAGAGCACTTGCCAGTGAAGACTGAAGCAAAAATGTCATTGAGTACCTCAGTCTTCTCCACATCCCAGGTAACCAGGTCTCCTGTTTCCTACTGGAGGGGGCCCACATTTTCCCTAGTCTTCCTTTTATCACTGACGTACCTGTAGAAGCTTTTCTTGTTGCCCTCAACATCCCTGGACAGATTTAACTCTATCTGGCCTTTAGCTTTCCTGACCTCATCCCTGGCTGCTTGGACAATTTCTCCCAGGCTACCTGTCCTTTCTTCCACCCTCTGTAGGCTTCCTTTTTATGTTTACGTTTGTTCAGGAGCTCCTTGTTCATCCTATAGGCCTTCTGTTGTTTTTTTACCTAACTTCCTCTTTGTCAGTATGCATTTCTCCTGTACACCCTTCTCAACGCCCTAAGGATCTTGAACTCCACCATTTCATGTTCACTGCAGCCAAAGCTGCCCTTGAGCTTCACATTCCCCACCAGCCCCTCCTTGTCAGTGAGAATAAGGTCCAGCATAACACCTCACCTTGTTGCCTCTTCTATCACTTGGAGAAGGAAGTTATCATCGACGCATTCCAGCAACCTCCTGGATTGCTTATGGTCCTACAGGGTCCAAGCCAGCTGGGAGGTACAGTGTATTGGGGAACAAGTCTTTGCACTAGCTCAGTGAAAGAAATGAGATTTGAAGCACAGGGCTTCCTGCATTGTACTTCTATCCTTGTACAAGGCCAGCCAAAATGTGACATGCATAAAATACTTTCCCATGAAAAGCATTGGATATATCTATAGATTCTGTCTAGGCTGACAGCCAAGTTGTGATCTGCACAATTCACTGAGACAGACTTGCATTATTTTTTTAGAGAATATTTTTTTTTGTGGTAAGTTATAACTGACACTGTCCTACAAAAATTTGTGATCAAGTTGTGATGTAACTGTAATTAGGGAAAAGGGTCTGCTGCTTCTTTGTGGTTCATTTGATATAAGGACCAAAAAGTTTGAATTCAATGATCTCCAGATCAAGTCAGGTCTGCTTGCATTGGATATTCTAGTCATTTTAATTCATGAAAGTAATCTGTATGCTCACATTTACTTTTTCAGGCAGCAAAATCCCTTTGATTTAAACATCTAAGAGTTTTCCTCTTCCTTTTCCTTCACCTCTTCAGGGAGCTTCCCCAAAAGACTTGTCAGATCAACCCTTCAATTCCTAGCATTTTCTCTACAGTTCTTCCAAATATGTAAAGTAGATCTGGATCCCAATCTGATTTATGTCCTATATTTCATCTCAGAACGTGTTTAGAGGCTGAAGCTGTAATATAAAATGCTGGTAGTCCATGAGTTACACCAGTTACACCGTGTACTATAGATGTGGAAAATATTTCCTTTTTTTTTTTTTTTTTGTTACATTCCAAAATATACATTTTACAAAAAAGAGAAATAAAACTTATTTTACTGAATATACACAGCTGAAAAGTAAGGCACAGCACCAAAAATTCCTGGTTCTCAACCTCATCTGAAAAGTTCCTGAAATTTAAATACAGATATAATGATTTTGGGATAAAGGTATTTTGGATTTTTTTTTCCTGTGGCAGTCTCATTAGCTGTCAACATAATACATACAACGTGCAACAGCATTTGCCGTATGAATCTACAACAGGAAGGGTTAGAGTCTTAAAAATAACGCCACCGTTTTATTTTTCATTTGACAGTGTAAGAAGTTTGGTTGCATTCATGGGAGCTCAGGGAATGTGTTTTTGTAAGAAATAGGATTTGTAATCCATGCTTGAAAGAAGTAGTGAACAGTTAACAGGTGTTAGTGAACACAAGGCAGGTGGCTATGATGGATGGAAAAGGGATCACGAGGAAGGAAACAGTGACACAATATAAACACTGTGATGGGAAATGGCCTTTCTATGCCCATACTTACCACACCTGCAAAAGTGGGCTCAGCTTTGTTGCCTTCTCCATTTTCCTTTAATAAGAGCAACCCCCCTCAAAAAAAATACACCAAAAACCAAACAAAAGAAATTCAATCCCATAACCCTGAGATCTTTTACACTTTTACTGCAAAAAAGCTAGTCCCAAATATTTTAGTATGGTAGAAAAATAGTACCTCAGTCGATGACATAACCTACTAGTTTCAAAGCTAAGATTAGTTGGGGGGGACTTGGACTAAAATTCATTTGTAATATAACTATGGTAAGCTACAACAGAAAAAGAATTTCACATATCAAAGTTTTGTGTGAGACTTTTTGTGGAATTTTTGCAATGTTCTATCAGTACAATATCTAACACATTCCAGCTTGCCACATTTTAATTGTCATGCAAGGAATAAAAATATTAAATATGCTAGCAGTTACTACAGTAATAAAACCACAGGTAAGATCTTTTGGTAACATAAACAAGGAAAATCAAGACTGGATCATTTCTTAATTAATTTGCCTTCATCAAATTTCCTGCAGAAATATGTTCTATATAATGAAATACATGTGTTTTGTATGATAAAAAGTATTTTACTGACTATGAAATATCCATAGTCCAGCAATAAATACAGTTATGTAGGTAGTTATGCTTTTGACTGTCTTAAATTCAAGATTTTTAGATGTCAGCAATAATTATATGGTATATTCATTTATTTTCCTATGTTAAAGAATATGCAGCTGACTTTGAATGACATTAACAAGCCTGAAAGCTTGTTCAAGCTTTCAAAATATTTCAAACTATTAAAACGCTCAGTTCTTACAGTTTTTAACATAGAAATTCAAGAACGTTGGGATTTTCCATTGAAAGGAGATGTTCTAATATATACAGTGATGTTACTAGATAATTATGTAATTTAAAATGTAGTTCAGAATCTGAACTAACCTGCCCTCTCTAATCCGTGATTCAAAGGATGTTGGATGTTAAAAGAATTTCGTTAGCTGAAGCAATGTCATATTGATTGAGCGTAATAGTCTTTTGGGAAATTTCTCAGATGTTTAATCAAAATGGGAGCTCCCAAGGGTGCAGGAAGTTCTCATTCTGCCCTGTTGGTCCTGGAGACCATGGTGAGACCTCTTCAGCGATCCTGGCAATGATTCACAATGTGCATTTTATGTGGGTGTCTGAAACGGTATAGTGCTGAAGAAATCCTTATTATGCATTCTTTGATTTCCACTCCAGGGTTTTATAGATATCAGCAGTGCGAGGCACGGAGCAGCTGTGGCAAGGTGTGGGGACAAGGGTATTGCAGAGAAGGGTCTCTGCCTCTTCACACTCATATCCCCCTTTTTTTTCTCTCTCCGTCTTTCTGTTGCTTGCACTCCTGAAGACAAACATTACACACTGAAATAATGCTTGGGAATTTTTGTCACATTGTATTTTCTCATCCTGCAAGGAAATCCTTCAAAAAGGAGGATCCAGGTAACTATAGACCTGTCAGTCTAACCTCGGTACCAGGGAAGGTCATGGAGCAGGTCATCTTGAGTGCCATCAAAACCCACATAATGGGCAACCAGGGGATCAGGCCTAGTCAGCATGGGTTTATGGAAGGCAGGTCTTGCCAGACGAACCTATCTCCATGACAAGATTACCAGAATATTGGACGAGGGAAAGGCTGTTGATATTGTATACCTGGACTTTCAAAAAGCATTCGATACTGTCCCCCATACAATTCTTGTGGAAAAACTGGCTTTGCACGGCCTGAATGAACATACGGAATCACGGAATTTTCAGAGTTGGAACGGACCTCTAGAGATCATCTAGTCCAACTCCCCTGCTAAAGCAGATTGCCTAGAGCACATTACTCAGGACTGCATCCAGGCGGGTCTTGAAAATCTCCAGAGAAGGGGACTCCACAACCTCCCTGGGCAGCCTGTGCCAGTGCTCTGTCACCCTCACCGTAAAGAAGTTTTTCCGTGTATTTGAACGGAACTTCCTATGTTCTAACTTGTGCCCATTGCCCCTCGTCCTGTCACTGGGAACCACTGAAAAGAGCCTGGCTCCATCCTCATTCAACCCACCCTTCAGATACTTGTATGCCATAATAAGGTCTCCCCTCAGCCTTCTCTTCTCCAGGCTAAAGAGTCCCAGCTCTCTCAGCCTTTCCTCATAAGGGAGGTGCTCCAATCCCTTAATCATCTTAGTTGCTCTTCACTGGACTCGCTCCAGCAGTTCTCTGTCCCTCTTGAACTGGGGAACCCAAAACTGGACACAGTATTCCAGTTGTGGCCTCACCAGTGCAGAGTAGAGGGGGAGAATGACCTCCCTCGACCTACTGGCCACACTCTTCCCTATGCAGCCCAGGATTCCATTGGCCTTTTAGGCAACAAGGGCACATTGCTGGGTCATGGATAATTTACTGTCTGCCATGACCCCCAGATCCTTCTCCTCAGAACTACTTCCCAGCAGGTCCGCCCCTAACCTGTACTGGTGCCTAGCATTCTTCCTCCCCAGGTGCAGGACCCTGCACTTGCTTTTGTTGAACCTCATTAGGTTCTTCTCTGCCCAGCTCTCCAGCCTGTCCAGGTCGCGCTGGATGGCAGCACAGCCCTCTGGGGTGTCAGCCACCCCACCCAGTTTGGTATCATCAGCAAACTTGCTGAGGATACACTCTGTCCCCTCATCCAGGTCATTAATGAATATATTAAACAAAATTGGTCTGAGTATTGACCCCTGGGGGACACCACTGGTTACAGGCCTCCAACTAGACTCTGTGCCGCTGATCACAACCCTCTGAGTTCTGTCCCGCAGCCAACTCTCAATCCACCTCACTGTCACCTCATCTAGCCCATATGATCCGCTGGATCAAGCACTGGCTAATTGGAAGATCCCAAAGAGTGATGCTCAATGGATTTAAGTCCAGCTGGCAGCCGGTCACAAGTGATGTGCCTCAGGGCTCAGTGTTGGGACCATTTCTGTTTAACGTCTTTATTGATGATCTTGATAAGGACATAGGGTGTATCATCAGCAAGTTCGCAGATGACACCAAGTTAAGCAGGAGTGTTGATTCCCAGGAGGATAGGGAAGCTCTACAGTGAGACTTAGATAGATTGGATCATTGGGCCAACATCAATGGTATGAGTTTCAACAAGGGCAAGTGCCAGGTCCTGCACTTGGGCCACAATAACCCCATGCAGCACTACAGGCTTGGGGAGGTGTGGCTGGAAAGCTGCCTGGCAGAAAGAGACCTGGGGGTTCTAATTCACAAGCGGCTGAATATGAGCCGGCAGTGTGCCCAGGAGGCCAAGAAAGCCAACGGCATCCTGGCTTGTATTAGAAATAGTGTGGCCAGCAGAAGTAGGGAGGTGATTGTGTCCCTGTACTCAGCACTGGTGAGGCCACACCTCGAGTATTGTGTCCAGTTTTGGGCACCTCAATACAAGAGAGATATCGAGGTGCTGGAGCGAGTGCAGAGGAGGGCAACGAAGCTGGTGAAGGGCCTAGCAGACAAATCATATGAAGAGCGGTTGAAGGAGCTGGGACTGTTTAGTTTGAGGAGGAGGAGGCTGAGGGGAGACCTCATCACTCTCTACAACTATTTGAAAGGACACTGTAGAGAGGTTGGTGCTGGTCTCTTCTCACAGGTAATTAATGGCAGAACAAGAGGGAATGGCTTCAAGCTCCAACAGGGTAGGTTTAGACTGAACATTAGGAAAGAATTTTTCACAGAAAGAGTGGTCGGGCATTGGAATAGACTGCCCAGGGAGGTGGTTGAGTCACCATCCCTGGATGTGTTTAAGAGACGTTTGGATGTGGTGTTGGGGGATATGGTGTAGGGGAGAACTTTGTAGAGTAGGGTAGATGATTGGACTCGATGATCCCAAGGGTCTCTTCCAACCTAGACAATTCTATGATCCTATGGACATCTGTCTTCCATGTGTAGCTGGATAAACAGGAGCTCAAGAGCAGTGGAGTGAGGACTCCTCTCTTATAGTATTCCACGAGCAGATCCAAATATTGGGGTGGCTGGTGGGTCTTTCTCCAGCAGAACCTTTTGCTTTATTGAATTCTGCACTGTATAGCCAGGGTGAGGTGGGATACAGCAGCAAGGTTTGCAGTGACCCTCAGTCAGGGGCACAGGCAGGAGAGCCCAGCAGACCCGTATTGGGGACAGCCTGGTTATACTGGGCTGCAGAAGGAGTGTGATGTGTTAAGATGGTCTCCCTCTCTCGCCTCCGAGAAGATTCAAATCAGCACTGCATAACTTCATGCCAAATATTGTTTAGGGCTGGCTCTATGCACAGCTGGAGTTCCGATAGCCTTCTCAAAAGCAATTTTTATTTTATTTATTCTCAGATTCACAAAGAGTGCCCTATTGACTTATCTTGGTGCAATTTAATAAAACGTGCGCAGATCTGTCTCTTTTCAAAGGCAAAAGACAGAGCGATGATTGGAATGGAGATCCCCACCAACTCCCCCTCCCTGTCTCAGAAAATGGAAACATCCCGCATCCCACCCGCTGGAAAGGCACTTGGGTTCAGGTTGTCTCCAAACACACAGGGTCCTCTCACTGCAGAAGAGTCACTGAAATATGAGGATTGCTAGCTCCAGCACTCCGCATGACCCCAGTTGCCATGGAAGATCATGAGGCGCAAGGTGGGATCCCAGACAGCCAGGCCCCAAGCTATCTCTGCCTTTATCATGAATAGGGGCAACGCTTCCCACGGCAGCTGAGAGTAAAGAGGAAGCCGAAGTGTTTGGTGACAAATTGACTTCATATATTCAGCTGGATGGTGGCAGTTACCAGCAGGGCCGTGCCATTACAGTCTAGGTCACTGGAAGTCAAAGGCAGCCCCTGGGAAAATGCGCACCGAGGGAGCCTCGGCACAGAGGCCCTCCGGTCGGTGGTTAAAGCAGGCGCTTGCTGCTCCTCACGCATTCAGCCTTCCCCCCTCCCCCCCCCCCCCCTCCCGCCTCTGCTCACTAAATTTTAAGAGTCTAATTTAAAACAAGAGGCTTGAATTTGATTGCCTAAAGGGGGAATGAGGCAGCTGCAGCCTCCCCTGGCTCTCTAAGGGCGGCAGCCACATGCGGAGCTGCAGGAGTGCATTGCCCTCGAAACCCAGCTACATACTTATTGCACTGGGCTTGGATTTTGATGCTTCATTTAGGGAACCAGCGTTAAATTGATACGGCCTTTGACCTTGAACTCTGTGTTTCAGTTTTACCTTCCATGAGGCAATAATGACACTTACCTACGGTATTCCAAATGTCATGAGGGAAAAGCTCTGAAATGCATCGCAAGCTGTATCATTGCATAATTGCACATTTTTATTGTGTTTACATAGTCAACAACAATATAACATGCCATTGAAAGACACTTACTGTTTTAAATCCCTAAGCCACTGATTTCTTTCCTTTTTCATGGGTAAGATATGCATTGACAGTGTATGCATATGTTTATCAAAATGCCCTTGAGAAATAAAATAACATGTGAAACTCATTTTTTATTTTCCAGTAAACTTCATAACACTTTCTCAGATTCCATCCTTTGGATGGATTTCCAGTTTATCTTATGTGTGAGAAATGACCTTATAACCTACATGTGACAGTTGTTTGGATTTTATTAAGTGCCCTGCTCACTGGTAGCATTGGGGCATTACTCACAGATATTTGTGTGCTATTACAGAAAGCCAAGTAAAATTATTATTCTTCTATATTTAACTGTGGTGTCTTCCTTTCGCCCCATGTCACTTAGAGGTATCTTGCACCAGGATAGGTTTGCTTTTAAAATGGAAAAAGAAAATTGATAGTTTTTTTTTCTGTAGTTGGCTCCAGTCTTCAGTGCTTTGGAACAGGCAGCTTTCATTTCTGAAAACAGTTTGCCAGCCCTTTAATTGGCTACTGTTTAAAGGAATATTTCTATGTAGAAGCTGCCGGCTGCACAAAGAATGAGGAGGTAAATTGATTTCCATGTAGAGTTCAAGGAAAGCTGTCAGAAGAGGAGGAAACACATAGCTGGCATTAGCCCTCTAAAGAATTCCTCTGCTGGGAATCATGGAAAGAACTAAACCTAGATGAGTTTACTAATAAGGTTAATTTAAAAATTATTCTAAAGGATTGTTATGACTATTATTATGAGAGAGGTTTAATATAACTTTTGCTATTTTCAATCTCAAATGCCAGCAGTAATGACACCTTCCATGAGAATGATATTCATTATAGTGCCCTGGGGCTGTGCACTCTCCTCACCTTTTTTATCTCTGACTCTCTCTGCTGGGTTTAATTCAGCGTTGGGTACAATATGATTGTCCTTGCACAGGACACGAGCCGTTGCACACGCGCCGGCTTTTCTGAAAGAAGTTGGGAGTCTGCATCTGAAAATGCACCTTTGGTTAAGATAGTGTCCACAGCAATGAAACTGCCAGATGTTTCATAAGCACCACTGATGTAAGAATATTGGAAAGGATAATGCTCTAAATCACAAACGGGGGCTTTGGCTGAGGACAAAATGAAGTGAACAATTAGTATTCCTGGCATAATAGGGTAAACCAACAAACACTGCAATAGATGGTCCATATTATTAAAAGGTATTGTGATAAGGTTTCTTCTGCAAACACAAAGGCAGTATTATGCAGAGCAGGGTTTTAATCTAATTTATTTTCCATGCCTTTTATTGACAAATAGCTAATGAGAATTACTCACATTTTCACTGTATCTTATCAAGCATCGCTAATAAAAAGCCCCAATGTTTTGCATGTATGTTGCATCATTTCATAAAATTTTCAGCAGCCTATGACTTACTAAATAAAGTTGTCACTCAAGCCTCATTTCCCATCTGACTGCAACGAATCAAAATGGACACTGAATTAATGCTGAATATTGTCTGTGTTTGATGAAGTCTCTGCCAGATCTCTGTTCTGTCACCTTTAATGCACTCTGCTTGAGGGACTTATCTGATTTCTTATTGTTTCCAGGAAAGGATGAGATATTACAAATCTGTCCCTGGCCTCCTCTAATTCATGCCATTGAAATGTTTTTTCAGGAGTGAAGAGAAATTAAAAAATGGGGAGATCCATCATTACTTTCCAAGAATCTGAGTCAGAAGGGCTTGCAAAAACAGAAGAATAAGTACTATGTTTTATTTGGTTTGTATCTGAAATAGCATAACTGAAGTGTTATTTTTCTCAGTATTATAAGTAGTTGCCATAGGCTCAGGAAACAAAATAAAATGCAACCTAAAAGCACTGAGGTCTTTTCATGAGATCGATGAGTGCAAAAAGACACAGCAACTGCAGTACAGTATTTACAACTTCGTAGATTTGTATCTGCATTTCCATTTTGCATTTATTAGAGAGCGGTATAATATAGTGAGACAGCAGTAACCCTGTATTCAGTTCCTTAAACATTTTCTTTATAAATGATTCATGTAGTTCGTGTACGCAGAACCTCTCACACCTTTGCTACTAATGTTGTGAGGTTTTCTTGGTATACAGGGGAAATGCCCACTGTTGGTTTCAGCGTGGCACGCTCAGCCATGCTCTGGTGGCAGAGGCAGAAGGGCAGCCAGATCACCTACCTCCCATGGGTTGCTCCTCAGCCAGTGGATACAAGGTCTTGCAATGCCCTGCAAGCATTGACCTGGAGCTCGGGTGTCCTTCTCCCTGAGAAGGGGCACCCCAGCCACATGTCCCACTGCAAGTGATTAGCACACAGCTTGGGAGGTAGGAAAATTTCAGCGGCAGAGAGTTTGCAATCCAGTCTCACCCTTTTCCAAGAAGTGAGCTATTGCATAAGGAAAGGTGACCACTTCCTTCGCCTGGGTTTTGTAGGACGAGGCTGGAAAAGGCGCACGGTCAAGGACAGGGCTCAGCAGAGCCCAGAGGCATTTCCCTGATATCCACTCCAAAGCACCTGCACCTCAGAGAAGGTAAGGGGCTAAAAGGCACCCTGTCTTTTGCACACCTATTGGCTAAGTTAAGCAAGTCCCCACAAAGTGTTTTAGATTCATGAATGCCAGTAAAACTCAGCCGCCTGTTGCTGGTCGCCTGTGGGGTGGTGAGACCTGTCAGCAGTATGTGGTAACATACCTTGGAGGCCAGCTCTCAGCATGCTGTCGCTCCTAATTCCTTTTGGGGCTGTACCTTTCTGTCTCCATTTTTTTATCTTCCTGCACCACCCAACAACAAAGGCCACAGTTAATTTTCAGACTATTTAATCACATGCTACTTTTGGTTTATAGCTTTCTCCTTCCCAAACATCGTGACTTTCCTGAATAACATCTACCCTGCGTGTTTGGGTAGGTGAATTTCTTCTCTCCTGCCTCCTTTGCCTTTACCACACAGAGTGACAACGCTGACTGTTACTGGGGTCTCAAAAGTACCCAAAACTGAACAAAACCCCATTAACATTCTTCAAGGACAAGTTATATGCAGGAAGCCAGGATGCTCTGCTCTGTTTCAGTAAAATGAGCTGTCACCAATGACATGGCTATAAACCATAGCACTGTTTTTTATGCTGTTGCATCCTGAACTGGCTCTGCACTATTGATGATATTTATTTATTTATTTGATGATTAGGAATGCAAGGACATTTAATAAAAAATACATTGAAACCCTTCCAGCTCACGGTGCGGTGCCATCTTCGTAGCATTGTGCCTGCCACTTACAAATTATTCCCATCTCCCCTGAATGCTCATGATGAAGTACAAGGTCTATCCTAGGCCCTATCATTTTCAAACATGTTAAAAGCATAGTGAAGTAAGCATGGAATTCATAGTGCTGTGCATGGCTGGGATGAGCTATAACTATAGTATTAGATCTGTCAGGTTTATGATTTACTCTATCAAAAATGCTGCTTTGTTTCAGGCTTTTGTTTTATTTGGAGAGCTTGCTATAGGAATCATAACTGGAGCGCTCAATTACAGCTGCATTCTAGAGTGTTGGCAATCTCAGCTAATAATAAAAATATTTGATGACACAGGTCTTCTTGTTGGATAATACACACAAGGGAGTTCGTTAACCATCCTGAGTTTTGCCTCAAGCTGTGTAAGTGCCTTGCAGAAGATATTAATTTTGTATGTTAATGTTTGTGTCATCAGATGTTCTTATTTACACATTGGGACCCTGCTAATTTGTACACTGTGCTTAGAAGCATAGTTTCTAAGTGTTTCTTGCATTAAACATACAGCCCTCTTACTTTCATTAGTGAAGCCATCTTCATAAGTGGTGTTTGGTCACATTTATTCAGCCAAAGTTCAGAACTAGCCGCTGCTTTTTTTTGGGAAATCTGTTTGCGTTCAACATACCATGACATTGATGAGTCCTGTGGCACCAGTGGAGGTAAAGTGAGCCATCTGCTCACTTCAGGTGAACGGCCTCCCCAAAGAACCTCAAGGGAACATGGCCAGGACACTGCAGGACTCAGTAGATGAGAGAAACTCTGTCTAGGCTGCAGGTCAGCATGTGTGTGTACAATGTGAAAGGACAGCAACAATGTCGTAACACATATTTTAAAAGGAGTCTTTTGCAAGAAGCTAAAGAAGCTTTGGACTACATGGATCTAGTGGGGTGGGTTCTAACGAAGCAATCTGGGCAGCTAAACTGGAAATAACTATCTAGTGTCCCACATAGCTGCTTAATAAAATATGTAAGGATCAAGCACGCAGCTCTTCTGATCCCTATTTGGCTGTTGCCTTAAACTTTTCAAGTGGTGTTTATTTATTGCTTCTAATAGAACGGCCTGTCAGTCACTACTAACAAGGATTCTTACCTTGATTTGTACTTCTTCTGCCATGTCCTCTTGAAGCTCTAAACATGGTCTGGAGATGTCTGCTCTCAGCAAATAAAAAAACATCCACAAGCGATTTGATTTTCATGCAGTCTCTGAGGTAGAACTTGGTCTGTGTTTGATGTGGTTCTCACAAAAGAGAGAATTAGTATGCAGCAAAACGCAGGCACACAGAGAGCTGGACACTGTTCAGATTTAATATTTCCCTGTTTCTGATTTATTAATCCAGTACAAATGCACCTGTTTCTTTTCAGCAAAGTCCTACTCTCTCCCCAGTTTTCCACTTGCACTGCCAGAGGCACAACAAAAGTAGGTGGTTTGCCAAAATGTACACAGTACCCATTGGCTGGGGAAGGATTAGGACCTAAAGTAGTCACGACCTCATTTAAACACAGGTATTTTACTGCATCCTATAGCAGTGATTAAAAAAATCACACTGTATTTCTACATAGTGTTTTGGTAGAAGAGTGGACAAAAAGTTGTGTTATTGATGGAGAGGACAAGAAATCATAGGACACTTCATGGTTGTCCCACAGTTCTTCCACGGGTTTCTTGTGTAACCTCCAAGAAGTCACATGGACCATGGTTTTCAACCCTGGAATCATGAAGATCTCCCCAGACCATGACCAGCTATGCTTTACATCTACTTGACCCTACACTGGGTCTTAAGCATCCAACATGTGCAGCTCGGCACACCCCAGCCCTACCGATTGCGTGTGGATAGGCCAGCACGTCCCCCCATCCCATCACCCGTACAAGCACATCCTACTGCTGAGGGTTAGTTGGAAAGAGAATTAAAAGACTATTTCTTCTGGCAACGAGCAATAGGACAGCTGACTTTGTGTAGTTTCTCTTTGTGTAGTTACTAATCACCAGATCAGGGACCTCTCCTTTACATCCATCCACCGTGTGCTCACTGAAAACCAACAAGCTAAAACCAACCTCTTATGAAATTATATTTTAATGAACCCCTTCCCTGCAGTGTGACTGAAATTCAGCTGAAATTGCCAGCTTCCCTAGTTTCGAGTCCGAATAACAAGGTTTGACATGGCTTATCACCCATACACAATCAGAAAACGCTTTTCTGCTTTAAAGCGTTGCGCAGCTTGTGAGGAGACTTTCTATATCTGTCTGGAGATGGACTGTATCCCCAGATACTGTGTCTGAGGATGAAGGAACATGTGAGGAAAGCAAATCAGAGGCACTAAACCTTTCAAGGGATTTCATTCCTCCCGATGTTTCAAATAGCAGCAAGAACCTCTGTGTGCTGGCCAGGGTCGTGCGGGACAGAGACAGTCCCATGGCCACCTTCCTTCAGGGGGGACCAGGGCCACTGGACGCCTATCCACCACAACCCATTGCCTCGAGGTTGGTGAGCAGCGTCTGCGTTCTGCACCAAATAAACCCACTAGAAGGTATCTCAGCCGACGCCGACAGCGAGCAACGCAAGGCACCAGTGCAGAACACGTTTTACGTTTTACCATTCATCAGCTATTGGTTGCGCTAATGAAATTGCAATTCGTTCTGAGTTGGGATATGATCAGTAAGCAAACTTACTGTGGAGATCAGTTTAAATATTTAGTTACTTTGGTTATTGAAATAAGAACTCTGAACAATTAGTGAACCTACATAATATACTTGGGGGGAGGGAAATACTCAGGCTCTGGAATATATGGGTGTTCTGGGCTCTTGTGGAATAAATACAACTTCGCTCTAATATTGTAACTAAAGAGTTTCTGAAAAATAACAGAATAAACCATATTAAAAAAACTTTTACCCCAGGCTATTATAATGAAGAAAAAGTGTTCCAAATGTGAACTAATGAAGTACAAAGTAATGAATATTTAATTTGTATAATTTACCGAAGTGCAGTTAGGAATCCAAGTGACATTCTTCATAAACACAGTGTTCATTAGGCCTTTACTGTGGCTTGCATGCAATCATTACATTTTTTTCCCATATTGCTATTACTATGGTATTACACAAAGGTGAATGAACATCTCATGAGAGCGTCTAGAAGGTTCAAGGGGAAAAAAGGAAAAGAGGAAGGCAGTGGTGTCTATTAAATTTAAATAAGCTACCTGTTTACAGTGAAAAAGATAAAAGACTAAGCACAGCAGAAGAGCAACTGAGAAAAGGAATAGAAAAGGTAATTGAGTTTTACCTTATGGGCTTTTTCACTTGGCAGTGTGAATATTATTGAATTAGCCCTATTACTATAAAGATTACACAAAAGCAGAACAGTGTGAAGGCTTGGTATGAAACTTTAACAATATCAATGGAGGTGAGATAAGTGCTACCAAAACTGCGCGCAGGAATGTATCAGATAAAAAATGTCGTGGGATTTTAATTTTTTTTTCGATAGAACCGAACTATGGTGTGATGTGAATTTTAATAGGAGCACACAGAAAAATGAAAATGTGAACAGCAAAAAAAGTCCGTGCGCAAAGGGAAAGATTTCACAGCCACAGCCTGCACAGTAAATATCAAGAGGTGAAATATTTGTTTTAAAGGGAATGTCCTTCATACCATGGCTTAAACAGACTATCCCTTGCCACATCCTCTCGGTCTCTAGCTTACCAAGTTGACTCTGGCACAAGGTCACATATTTACCTGAAATATGGATTTCACGTTGGTTACAGATTCAGAGTGAGAATTAAAGGTCAGCAGATTTAAATTACTGAATGTGAATCTAAAAATTTTGCTTTTGTTTGGCTGCATAAGATTGAACCAGAGCGGTTTCAGGTTGCTTCACCCTCTTTTCCAGCTCTTCCTTACTCACAGTCTGACCCAAATTTATATCTGCTCCCCATACATTATTTAGTTAGTTACTGATACAGATTTTTCTGTAAGGTGTCTCCATAGGATCGTCTCTAAAATTGTAGCATAAAACACCTACACTCAGTATTTCACACTTTTCTTCCAGAAGGCAGGCAGGGATATCCCGTAAAAATAACAAAGGTAAAATCAGGCTGCTTTTTCCGCAGTGGGAGAGTGGGGCTGCTGGACAGGAGAAGATACCCTGGCACCAGGGGTCCTGGTTACCATAAGAACTACCAGTGCCTCAGGCTGGCAAGGAGGCCTCATCAGGTATTAAAAAGAACATGATTTTGAACAATTATATATTCTAGGAGTGTAACTACGCGTCATGCTGTGTTCTGCATTTTGTCTTCCCCATCCCCGAATGAAAGAGTGAATTGCCCTTGCCACGGGTCACCCCCATCTATTCCCACGCCTTGTTCAGCGCTGTAAGTTAGCAACGCAGCCCAACTGGAAGGAGTTTTGGACAGCTGGCAAGCACAGTCCAGGGGGATCTCCTGCCTGTTTGATGTAACTCCTGCCCGCTTGAAGGCCGAGCGGGCAGGTAGTTGCACAGGCTCCCAGGAGGTCAGCCCTGGCAACTTCAGGTGTCGGCATTGGAAGAGCACGGCAGGGTGCTGAACCCACACCCCTCCGTTTAGCGAGCTATTTGCAGGATGGAGGAGTGCAGCATGGAAATGTGCAGATGATGAGCCATAAGGGACTACTGACAAAGGGTGAAGCAATTAAAAATGTGAAATTAGAGGAGAGATGCAAAGTACCATCTCAACATAACGAGAGATAGGTCCTGAACATAACTGTATGTGAACGGACAATTTTCAGGTTTCAGCACAGATAATAACCCTCTATCTTAGGGTAATTTAACAGAAAAAATGAGTAATTCTCATCCTTTTGCTCCCTGAAGAGACCAACAGTGACATAACGCTAAGGAAGCTGAAGTGAGGCACTAGGATACAGAAAGCAGAGGTGAGCTGAGTGCGTCGGAGCTGGTAGAGCATGGGGATGTGTCAGAGACCTCGCTGCTCAGGAGCATATTAGCCTGATGCCAAAAGACCAATTTAACTTATTACCTTAATTTGCATTGGCCTCAAACCAGTACACCTCCATTTCTACATGCCTTAGTTGGGCATATCAATACCTCTCCTGTGAGGAGGCATAGTTTCGCTTGGGTAGCCAGCTGTGGAGGACGGTCCCCCATTTAGAATTGGATGCCATGCCAGAGGCATCAGTATGATTTCCTGGGAGCCAAACAACATTTTTGTTTTATAAACTATGACATAATCCCATAAAACATTGTCCTGTGGGGCATGCCAGGTTTTCTTTGTATCATTGAAGAATTTTAGTAAAGATGGTGGCTGGAAGGTGACCTCCACATAACTCCATGGACCAGGTTTATCTGAGGGGAGAGTTGCTTTGTCACCACCTGTGGACATGCAATGGGAGGAGTGGCTGTGACACCCTACAGCCTCCCAATTGCCTTATAAGCTGCACCAAACCCAACTGCAACCCTGCAGTCTTCTCTTCCGTGTCCTTCATTCCTGTTTCCAACTCTTCCTTTTCTTTTTTTTTTTTTCTTCTTCCCTGTGGTAGCACCTACTCCCCTGCATGGGTTTGTCTCCATCCCTTCTCAGCTTTGTGTGTGCATTGGTGAGGAAATAACAGCTCCGATCATCAGGTTAACAGTCCATGGGCTTAACTGGGGGCCTGTGATGATGACAATCGCTTCATGCTCTTGGTAATGTCAGCAAACCAACATGCAAACACAGTAAAAAATGTGAAAACAGGGATTAAGCAGTTGCAGAATATGCCAGATAAGACCCAGTAAGACCAAGTTTTGCATGTGCCTGGGCTGTTATCACGGAAAAGACATAACAAAACAAAGTTGGTGGGATAGAGAGAGAGACGGATTTGCATGGGCAATTGCACTGAACAGGCATGGAGAATAGGGGAGCGGTAGGGTCAAGCCAGCTGGTGCCAGGGCGGAAAGTGGCTCCTCCTCCTGAGCATTTGCATTCCAGTCAGCACTGAAATTCTTTTACGCCGAAACCAAACGACAAAATTGGAGCTGAAGTGCAGCCAAATGCCTATAGGTAGCCCTTTTCCTACTGAAATGGCCCCATCCCTGGAGGCGTTCCAGGCCAGGCTGGATGTGGCCTTGGGCAACCAGGTCTAGTGGGAGGTGTCCCTGCCTATGGCAGGGGGGTTGGAACTCGATGATCTTCAAGGTCTCTTCCAACCTAAACCGTTCTATGATTCTATGAAATAACAACTGTGTGTTGATGAGTGTAACAGCAGATGAACATCTGGGAGGAAAAGTTAGTGCAAAATAGCAAATTTCGGTGTTGGCTACAGAGGGGGTAGGTATTATCCAACCACCGGCATCTGAAGTAGTGGCAGAAGAGAGGTGAATGTCTATGACTTGAGAGATCCAGAATAGCCAACCTCTTCTTACAGGTTTGCTGCAGTGCTCCGCTAGTGCTAACAATAACTGTGGACTGGATCACTTTGCAGTGAACTAAATGCTTCTGGTTTCCCAAAAATGACCCAACAACACCGATGCTGATATTGAAACAGCTGGTGACTGGTTCTGCTTGACAGGGAGTGGGATATCATTCTTTCTTGTTAAACTGTGGATGAAATGTAGATCTTTTCACCGTGTCTAGTGGCACTTCGGACACGGTTTAGTGGTGGTTTTGGCAGTATTAGGTTGACACTTGGACTTGATGATCTTAAAGGTCACTTCGAAGCTAGACGATCCTATGATTCTATGATTCGGTGTGGCTGTGCAGTGCTCCTCAGGTGAGCCATCACCTAAAAGCAGCATTCGCTGTTTGGCCCATAGGGCTGTGGAGAGTCATGCTGGCAGCATGCGGCTCTCCCTTAAAGCGGGATTTTTATAACAAATGCTTCCCTACTATAGCTCCAGAAATAGAATGAATTAGACTGGGGAGTAAGTCATTTCTATCGATGCCTTTCCAGCCATGAGGGTGGGAGAGCCCCTGATTCCCTGCCTTCTCCCCCCGGCAGAAACTGGGAGGAGGCCCCACAAAAGAAATGGGGTGAGAGTGCAAACTTGAAGGTAAGCCTGGCTCCGAGGGGAAGATTAAAGGCAATTTGTATTATTCACATCGAAATGACTTTGGAGAAATGTTCTATAAATATTAGAAATTTCATCAGTTTAGTTTTATCATATGTAAGCATATTCCTTTTCCTTCCTGAACATAAATGAACTGGCTTAATCCTACTCTTTTTCATTTAATAGTATTATTATTCCTTTTGCATCTCCCCTGCTGCTTCATATCACTGCTGAGTATTTATTAAGCACTAGTAAAATTCATGGATTTTGCTTGCTTGCCAGGTACAGAAAAATACAGAAAGCAGGCAAATGGCGAAGTTTTGTGCTTACTCAACAGGGAATGCTATGGCTCTAACACGCTATTAGATTATATAAAAACCTAGTAAAATTGCTAAAATCAAGCAACAATTTTCACATCTCATGACCCAATCTTGCAAAGTGCTGATGATGTAGTTTTCACAAAAAAACTGGAGTGATAAGCATGAAGATGATGGCAGTTTCTGTTGCACAATGCCACACTGTGGGAAACACTCAGGACCAGAAAACACAATTTTTCAATCTGTTTCAATATGAGCATAAGTCTAATAAGTTTTCTTTGGAAATACAGACTTTGCATTGCAAATTGAAGCCCCTAGTCAACAGGGTCTTCTTAATCTGCCCCATGCCTGACACCAATATCTTTTTCTCTTTTTTTCCCCCATTTTTATTTTTTCCCCATTTTCTCATGATTCCTCCAAAATTTTTCCTTGGCCCCAGGGACCTACTTGTTAAAACCCTGTTCTCCAAAAGAGAAGATGGAAACCCCAGCTTCTCGAAGAAACCTGTACATTTAATTCTTATTGAAAAGATGTGGGCTCATGTTAGCAGGTTTGATATTTGTAACCTCAAAATTTATATTTATATATATATATATCTGAAAAGGAATTATATTTACTGTGCACGGAAAATTCTCAGCTCATATGACTAGTAAACACTTCTTGCTAACCAGTAAATTATTTTGATAATTTTGTTTCAGTTTTATGACCACTTCTCAATTATAATAAGTAACTACCTATATAAACCCTTTCACATATAAAAAATCATATTTTGATTGTTTTCAAGCAGATGACGATATGTAGGAGTCATGGAAATTGTGAAAAATGTGCAGGGAGGCCTTCCATTTCAGAAATAATTAAGCATGTTTTATTCAGGTGTTAGTAACGTGAGTCAAAGGTGTAAATCACTTGTTCAGCTCAGCTTGGTACTGAGGTTACACTCTCAGGTGTAGTTTCTGGCTCCAGAAAAAGGCTATCTTTGTTTCTCACAAAAGTGTTAAACTGCCACATCAGGAAAGATAACGCCTACATACATTACTTGAAGGATTTCTCATTGCTTCCAAAAATACTAAGCTTCACTGTGTGCACTGTGAGCGTTTTCTAAAAAGAAAGGCGCCAGGGTCCTTATTCTACCTGATTCCAGCAAAAATAAAACTGCAAAAATGAACACAGGGAACTCCATGCTCGAGGAAAGATATTATTGTATCATTAAGAAATTATATCCTGCTGGCTCAGGAGAGAGCCTCCAAAATTACAAAAACAACAAAAGCAGAGTGAAACACTCTAATAATAGGATTTATGGCTCCACATTTTATTTCATGGGAGTACTTTATAAGTAGAAGCAAGTAAACTGGCATCTTGTGCCTCAAATTGTTACTTTGCATCCATAATATAGGGTTGTTTAAAGGTTCCTGTGTATATGCTTGGTCTGTGTCTTTGTGTGTGTGTATGTATATGTACACACACAGAGATATATATGTGTTATACATATACACTATGTATATAGACACGCACTATATATAGACACACTATATATATGCTATTTGCATAGGTATATAGATCCGTAGCATCGTGGTTTAACGTGCCAGAAACTAGGATCACGCTGCTGCTCCCTCACTCGCCTGCCCCCAGTAGGGTAGGAAGAAGAGGGAGAAAAGGAGGGGAAAAGGGAAAAAAAACTCGTGGGTTGAGATAAAGACAGTATAATAAAAATAAAAATAATGATAAGAAGAGTGGTAAAAGATTACACAAAATAAAGTAATACCACACAAGTTGTTCTAACCACCTGAAGACTGGTTGCTCAGCCCATCCAGAGCAGTGATGGCAGTTCCCTGCCCCCTGGCCAACCCCCTTTTATATACTGAACATGATATCTATGGTATGGAATATTCCACCGGACAGCTTTTTCTGTCTATGCTCCCTCTCAGCTTCTATGGGAAGCTGAAAAAAGTCCTTGACTAATATAAACATCACCTGGCAACAACTAAAACAATACACATTATCACATTCCTTTCACACCAAATCTGAAACACAGCAGCCACTAGAAGAAAAATTAACTCTATCCCAGCTGAAACCAGGACATATAGATACCTAAGATTTCCCCATCCCTAGTTTTGTGGAATGCACTGAATATTCTTTCTGTCTTTTTTTATAAAGCCACAGGGAGCTAGAAACCTATGCGTAAGTTCAGCAATCATATAAAACATCATGTTTAAAATGGTGATCAGTGACAAAAAGAGGGAGAGTGTGTGCATGCACAAAGTGTGTCTGGCAAATTAAAACTTACTCAGTGCCCTCATTATCTCCATCAATGATATATAGAAGGCAGTAGGATTTGCGGTCTGGCACTTGTAAAGATTGATTCAAGATATTTAGTAACATGAGACCATCAAGTAAATTTTCTCAATCAGCCACACAGAGAAATTATAGGCACCACCACACTGATGGCCTGGGAAGACCTTGTAGATCTGCAGCGCTCACAGAACATGGGAGGATGCCCAGGAAAAGAGAGGAACAATCCACATTACAGAATGGTTTAGTATGAGCCAACTGGTAGTATGCAAGAACGTGCCTTCAGTTAACACAGAATACATACTTTCAGTATTTAGCACTCTGGATGTAAACTTTTAGGAATAACCTGAGTAGGATGAATGTGAAGGCCTCAGCAACCAATTCTGCAAAGATCATAAAAAAATGAATTGTGGAGGAAAATAAAAAGAGGGACTTGTGATATGACCCCCATTTACTTACCACCTTCACAGGTTATATGCAAATATATAATGGGACATATGGACCCCAGCCTATCACTTTCTGGAAGGGTAGAGCCTGAGCATGTGTAGACTTCTCAGCTGTAGACTGGATCTGACTCACTAATTCATCCCAATCACACTATGGATGATTAGAGTTGGAGCAGCAGCTGAAATACTGTTTCACCAGGTAAAGAAAAAGGTTGACAGTCATGGGTGGTGCTGTGCTTGTGCCCACCTTACTCTTCACCCCAACGAATAGTCATGGCCATAGGTGAGCATGAGGAAAGAAACTAAATTGTAGAAAACCTAATCCATGTCCTGCTACTAAGCAGATTCACATATACTTTAAATGAATTATCATACTGAGAGATATCACTGGAAGGAGGAAAAGAATAGCCAAAAGTGTTTATGGGCAACTGTAGAAATTGAAACTTTATATAGGGACTTGAAGGCAAAGATTTTGAATTTGATATACTCTTGGGACCCAAGGAAGACACCCAGAGGTGTGGCAACAAGAAGTCATGACAGTGACATTTTGTCTCATCTGGAAGAACAGACATCAGAGAGTCTAATAAGTCATCTCCCAGAGAGAAGAGAGAAAGTGATGTCACTGACAATGCTGGCAGTGAGGGGAACAGAGAGGGCTTCAGGGGCAGCCTTGGAAATTCAGTTCTGGAGACAGCGAGTTTGATATGGGAGTTATGATGGCAGCCAACCCAAGATGAAATATCAAAGAGAAGGAGACATGAGCCTGACGGCACGCAGATGGCCGCGGACTGAGAAGTAAATTTGAGAATTGTTCACACAGTCAAATGGATGAAGCCACTCAGCACTAAGGAGTAGCCTAGAGGAAGATGGCAACCAAAGACTTGCACTATTGCTTAGTTTGTATTTGGATGTGTCTTTACATTCCATATATCAACAACTCATTTACCCAATGTGCAGGTTCATAGGCCATTAACAAAATGAGAAGCATCACAGAAATTACAAAACAGAGTAGTGAATGTATGTCTTTACAGAGGAGACACAGGCAACTGGCTGAAATGACCTTCACTGCCCCAAACACCATAAAAACGAGGCCACTCTCACTGAATGAGCTTTGAAAGCTGACTGCAAACTTGTGTGCAGACAGATATGACAACTGTTCAGAAAACGCATATGGGAGCGTACTTGGTCCTACCCAAATCTTAATGCTGAGTTAACTGCTTTTCTGATTTTCTCGGGACTGATTTTTTGAAGCACTGGCATTTTATTATACTGCGACCAGGCATTTCATAGTAACCAATTCACCACATGGTCTCTGGTAAATATCAAAGTCTCATCTGTAATGAAATAAACTAAAACTGCCAAAAGTTAAAAAAGCAAATGTGTAAAACAAACCTTCGCCTTTGAAATTAACTAGTTTCAAAACATCTCTTACACCAAAGCAGAGCAAAGGAGGAAAGCAAAACAAACAAGGAACCTGGAGAGAGGCGAGAAGATGGAACCAGACCAAACGACAGATCACAAACCTGGGGAATCAAGTAATATGCAAATAGTGGTAATCAACAAGGATAACAGGAAAAGCATGATCAAAGCTAAACTCTTCTGATATGAATGACTCCTATGGCATGCTAGAAGTGCATTAGCACCCTGTAACCACAATAAAAGAGCCCAACAAAGTAATTCGTATCAAAGAGTAGCGTGCAGAAAGAAAGAATACATAATAAAGTAACACATGGTAAGCAGGTTCCACCTCTTGCCTACAATTAACTGAAGAAAGTGAAAAACAGTCTCACTGAGATGCATGACATTAAAGCAAAAATTAAGGAGAGAAAAACAACAACAACAACAACAAAAAACCAACAACAAAACCAAACCAGCAGCCAAGATTCTGCATAAAAGAGCTGAAAACATTTGGAAGAACTGAAAACATGATGAAGCATAGCAAGCCTCTCAGGAGCTGTGGAACTAATCAAGCCATGTTTCCTAGGGATCCTCTGTATTCCTTATCTTCTCTGGTAAAAAACCCAGCTCCCCAGGTTCTTACGAATCCCACTACCACCATCTGTTATGTCCCCTTTGCAGTATTTCGAGTCCCATCCTCACTGCAATCTCCATAGTACTCTTATCATCCTTCCATTTCACTCTCAGCCCCACAGTACCCCAACAACCCCCTGACAACAGCCTCCCACATTTCCCCGGCTACCTTCCCTGTCCCTTACACAATTCAGAATACCGTCCAGTGTGTCCCATGTTCCCGGAGTCCCCTCTTGAATGAGTTCCGTTTGCTCCCATGTCCTTTATGCTTTACAGAGTCACAGAACCGCAGAGATTGGAAGGATATCTGGATGTCTCAAGTCCCCTGCTCAAGCAAAGTCAAGTAGAACAGGTTGCTCAGGGCCATGTCCGTTTGGGTTTTGAATACCTCCAGGGATGGAGACTCCACAGCCTCTCTGGGAAACCTGTGTCAGTGTTTGACGACCCTCATAGTAAACATTATTTTTCTTATTTTTAAGTGGAATTAACCGTACAATACCTAGCTTTGTCCAGTGACCTCAATATGTTCCCCAGGTTTGTGCCATACCACATTCACCTGCTCAGAGTACCCTTAACTCCAAATCTACATGTGTTTCACCTGCACACAGAGGCTGACATCGCCCATGTCTTCCACCAATGTGTTTTGCTTGCTGGCCAGGAAGAGGCTGGAACACACTGCACCCCGCTCCAGGGTGTGACTGGCCATGTGCATGGACACTTGGCAGCCTTTTGGCTGTGAGGCAGACCAAATCCAACCATCAGGGCTGAACTTTGTCTTCCCTCGGTCACTAGCTTAAGAAGGTCCTTTCCTCTACACAACCATCAGTTCAGATCTCTCTCTGGCATGAAATTGTCCCTTGACTTGGCTCAAAACTGGCAACGGGTTCAAAAACTTTTGGCAGGAGCCAACAAAGAAATCCCAAACTTGAATCAGGCTGTTTATCCCTTCCCATTGACAAAGCTTTTAAATTAGACTCTGAAGCTACTTTAATGTTTCTAAAATCAGGCGGGAGGAATTAGGCCTACAAATAACATAAGGATCTGTCTTTAGACTGTATTGAGAATAAAGAGATGAGGCTGGAGATGGTTGGGTGACCCAAAGATACATTTCAGGTTTTCATGACAGATATTATCACCATCTCTCTTCAGCCGGGGAAAATACTTCAGAGCCAACAATAAGATCATTTCTGAAAAAAAGAGCATACTTCAAAAATCTTTAACCACGCAATGTAATCCATAAAGAATAGAGCTGCTAAGATCCCTGGGCATTGATCTTTTTAACAAAGCTTTCAGGGAGCAACATGAGATTTGAGCAAGAGAAAAAAAGCGTGATGCCAAATTCACTTGACAAATCAGTGAATGGCACTGAGCCCCCCTTAAGCTTAGAGACCATTTTTCCTCCTTCCAAGGAATATGCGGAACAAGATTCATATAAAAATAGCTCATAATAAAAAACAGGTTGCCTGGGGAAAAGAGTAAAACTGTTCTAAAATAGCATCTGAATGTATGAATGGAATGAACTAATTTAATAACACTGAAAAATATTGCAGAAACCAGCTTCCAGCTGAGACGAGTTTAGTAAAGCTTCTCCTGGCTTAGTATTTCGGCTCACCTGGTGGAAATGCTGTGAGGGTATCAGCTGGAGCCTCAGCTGTGCTAACGTGCAGGACATACATTGGAAGTCCAGATACCAGATGGGGGATTTTGCTAACTGCTTAAATCAGCTCTCGTGGCTGGCCACCAGTTGGCACGCTCAAGACCATTTCTAGGTTTGTATTATGCTAAAAAGCATGATAGCAATGGGGGGAAGTGAAGAGCATGACAACAAAGATAACCCTCTTCTCAAGCGAACGTAGAGGTGGTTTGTTTCCGTGTGATTGTAGGAGGCTTGTATCTGCCATTGAAATCTGGCATGTAATGATTCTCTTTTTAAAGACAATGTAAATAAAAATATACAGTATACATACTACATGCACACACATATACCTACACAGACTTCTAGCAAAAATGCTGTAATGCAGGAAAAGCTATTGATATTTATTGATATTTAAGTGTGTTGGAATCCTGACTCTGAGAAGGCTACATACTTGAAGTTATGTTTTTTGCTGCTTTAACATTTTGAAGCTATTTTCAAAGCTATCTTTCATTGATTTAGGAGCCAGACATCTAACTATCTTTGAGAAGCTTCAATTTTTTTTTTTTTAATTTAAATTTTCTGCAAGGCTGAACACATATTTTGCAAAGATACCACTGCATGGCCAGATGAAAACAACTGCACAGCTAGGACTATCTCCACTCCAAGATTCATTATTTCAAATACAGTCCTATGCTCACCTATCCAAACAACTCCCAAACCTGAGCTAGAAACCTGAGCAACTCAGAGTGCAAGTAGGGTCACTCCATGATGTCACATATCCAAATGTCAATTCAGTTGGCTGGTAAATTGGTACTGTAGGCTACTAAGGCCAGCCTCAGTGGTAGTACAGTAATTTCTATTGCACTTGGCACAATGTGGCAGAAAGCCCTCCAGTTCTTCTGCAGTCTTTGGAGGGAAGTCAGACTTGCATTATTGTGAAGGCTTCTGAATCTCCCTTGGAGGACCTCACGGACACTTTGGGTCGTGACACTCACAGAAACGAAAACAAATCTGGTAATTCCAATCAGCTTATGCATTCCTATAGCCAGATGATGCATATTAAGTTATTGTCAAAAAGCAGAAAATGTGATAATACATTAGAAAAATACGCTGTACTAGGATGATATAAAAAATGAAAGCTATTTCCACATCTTCCCCTTTACTGTTTAACTCCATACCACTATACTTCGCTATCTTTACTATCTTTTGTTTACTTCTACCTACTTACTGCTTTACTATCACTTTACTGTATAACTATCCTTTCCAACTCAAGCACCCCAAAACCTCATAATGCATGTCAGGAGAATTTGGATCAGGATCCAATACAGCTCACGTCCTGGTCCCTTTGTGACCGTTGGAATAAGAAGATGAATGTCAGTGCCTGAGGCTGTGGGGGCATGTGGATTGCAGCTGATACCAAATCTGAACATCAAGTTCAAGATTTTTGAATTTATGTAGGGACAGCTGTCTCACTTCCAACTTTTAGCTTTAGCTAAACAGAGACCTCTTGTATCCTCAGAACTGTTACCTTTCCTGAGAAAGGAAGGAATTTTTAATTTTTAAATTTAAGAGGGTTTTTGTGCCTCTGAAATGGATAAAAACCTTAGCCTGTGGTAAGCAATAAATGAATTGGGTACATTTGGGACTCAAAAAAGCCATCTTCTATAAATTATAGAAGAAAGTTAATCAAGACCAGTGTCTCAGCACAAGAACTCTAAAGAAAATTCTCTCTGTGAGAGAAATTAGTAACTTTTGCTGATAACTAGTTTTGATTTGTGAGCCAAACGGATATAATCATGTGGAGAAGAGGCAAATAATCCTCAAGTGGAACAATTAAATTCTGATCAATTGTAACATAATGACAGAACAATCTTCTAAAGCTCTGGAGGTGTCTAACCTTTCTCTTTATTAAGATACTCTACAATTACAGTGTTTAATTATTTGCAAAGGTTCTTTGTATTTTCTGTCCTTGTAAAAATTGCGATTCTAAACTTATTTTCCTTTAGCATGGTTATTTTTCAAACCTCAGAAGTAAACCTTTTCATATTTCCTAATTTTTTTGTGGTATCGAGCTCTTCAGTTACTTTTCCTCATCTCTCATATTTTTGAACACAATTTTGTAGCCTGGGTTGGAACTGTCATGGCAGTATCCAGTGTCTTTATCACTGGGGTGATGTTCAAGTTTGTCTTTCTACTCACTAAGCTGCTGTGTAAAAGACAAACGCCGCCACCACTGCATTTTGCCTGAACAGAGATGGGACCTGTCTCCTGTGCAGGTGTCAATGCAAGGTGCTCAAAGTTCCATGTCCTGAGGACTTTGTGGTGATGAGCAGGGATATGCTTTGCAAATGGAGCTGCTGGTAAGAGCGGGTAGATGGGTCAG